>NC_090803.1:58782409-60032409 GCF_036512215.1 Solanum lycopersicum
TCGTCGAAATGAGGCGTATGATCGCTTCAGGGCTTGTTTTACCCTCCAAATGGCCCGGAAAATCCGTGATGGACAACCTTATGCATAGACAAGGTCATGACGGACGTCCACGAAAAAAATTTGCATTTTTGACGTCTGAATCCGGATCACCCAAAAAATGGTGTGCTATAGCACACGAAAATCGTCGAAATAAGGCGTATGCTCGCTTCGGGGCTCGTTTGACCCTCCAAATGGCCCGGACAATCCGTGATGGCCAACCGTATGCATAGACAAGGTCTTGACGGATGTTGACGAAAACATTTGGCATTTTTGACGTCGGAATCTGGATCACCCAAAAAATGGTGTGCTATAGCACACGAAAATCGTCGAAATGAGGCGTATGCTCGCTTCGGGGCTCGTTTGACCCTCCAAATGGCCTGGACAATCCGTGATGGCCAACCGTATGCATAGACAAGGTCTTTACGGACGTCCACGAAAACATTTGGCATTTTTGACGTCGGAATCCAGATTACCCAAAAAATGGTGTGCTATAGCACACGAAAATCGTCCAAAATGAGGCGTATGCTCGCTTCGGAGCTCGTTTGACCCTCCAAATGGCTCGGAAAATCTGTGATGGCCAACCGTATGCATAGACAAGGTATTGACGGACGTCCACGAAAAAATTTTGCATTTTTGACGTCGAAATCTGGATCACCCAAAAAATGGTGTGCTATAGCACACGAAAATCGTCGAAATGAGGCATATGCTCGCTTCGGGGCTCGTTTGACCCTCCAAATGGCACGGAGAATCCGTGATGGCCAACCGTATAAATAGACAAGGTCTTGACGGATCTCCACAAAAAAATTTGGAATTTTTGACGTCGGAATCCGGATCACCCAAAAAATGGTGTGCTATAGCACACGAAAATCGTCGAAATAAGGCGTATGCTTGTTTCAGGGCTCGTTTGACCCTCCAAATGGCCCGGACAATCCGTGATGGCAAACCGTATGCATAGACAAGGTCTTGACGGACGTCCACGAAAAAATTTGGCATTTTTGACGTCAGAATCCGGATCACCCAAAAAATGGTGTGCTATAGCACACGAAAATCGTCGAAATGAGGCGTATGCTCGCTTCGGGGCTCGTTTGACCCTCCAAATGGCCCGGACAATCCGTGATGGCCAACCGTATGCATGGAGAATGTCTTGACGGACGTCCATGAAAAAATTTGGCATTTTTGACGTCGGAATCCGGATCACCCAAAAAATGGTGTGCTATAGCACACGAAAATCGTCGAAATGAGGCGTATGCTCGCTTTGGGGCTCGTTTGACCCTCCAAATGGGCCGGACTATCCGTGATGGCCAACCGTATAAATAGACAAGGTCTTGACGGACGTCAACGAAAAAATTTGGCATTTTTGACGTTGGAATCCGGATCACCCAAAAAATGGTGTGCTATAGCACACGAAAATCGTCGAAATGAGGCGTATGCTCGCTTCGGGGCTCGTTTGACCCTCCAAATGGCCCGGACAATCCGTGATGGCCAACCGTATGCATAGACAAGGTCTTGACGGACGTCCACGAAAAAATTTGGCATTTTGGACATCGGAATCCGGATCACCCAAAAAATGGTGTGCTATAGCACACGGAAATTGTCAAAATGAGGCGTATGCTCGCTTCGGGGCTCGTTTGATTCTCAAAATGGCCCGGACAATCCGTGATGGCCAACCGTATGAATAGGCAAGGTCTTGACGGACATCCACGAAAAAATTTGGCATTTTTGACGTCAGAATCCGGATCACCCAAAAAATGGTGTGCTATAGCACACGAAAATCGTCGAAATGAGGCGTATGCTTGCTTCGGGGCTCGTTTGACCTTCCGAATGGCCCGGACAATCTGTGATGGCCAACCGTATGCATAGACAAGGTCTTGACGGACGTCCACGAAAAAATTTGGCATTTTTTACGTCGGAATCGGGATTACCCAAAAAATGGTGTGCTATAGCACACGGAAATCGTCGAAATGAGGCGTATTCTCGCTTTGGGGCTCGTTTGACCCTCAAAATGGCCTGGACAATCCGTGATGGCCAACCGTATGCATAGACAAGGTCTTGACGGACGTCCACGAAAAAATTTGGCATTTTTGACGTCAGTATCCGGATCACCCAAAAAATGGTGTGCTATAGCACACGAAAATCGTCGAAATGAGGCGTATGCTCACTTCGGGGCTCGTTTGACTGCCAAATGGCCCGGACAATCCGTGATGGCCAACCGTATGCATAGACAAGGTCTTGACGTACGTCCATGAAAAAAGATGGCATTTTTGACGTCGGAATCCGGATCACCCAAAAAATGGTGTGCTATAGCACACGAAAATCGTCGAAATGAGGCGTATGCTCGCTTCGGCTCGTTTGACCCTCCAAATGGCCCGGACAATCCGTGATGGCCAACCGTATGCATAGACAAGGTCTTGACGGATGTCCACGAAAAAATTTGGCATTTTGACGTCGGAATCCGGATCACCCAAAAATGGTGTGCTATAGCACACGAAAATCGTCGAAATGAGGCGTATGCTCGCTTCGGGGCTCGTTTGACCCTCCAAATGGCCCGGACAATCCGTGATGGCTAACCGTATGCATAGACAAGGTCTTGACAGACGTCCACGAAAACATTTGGCATTTTTGATGTCAGAATCTGGATCACCCAAAAAATGGTGTGCTATAGCACACGAAAATCATCGAAATGAGGCGTATGCTCGCTTCGGGGCTCGTTTGACCCTCCAAATGGCCCGAACAATCCGTGATGGCCAACCATATGCATAGACAAGGTCTTGATGGATGTCCACGAAAAAATTTGGCATTTTTGACGTTGGAATCCGGATCACCCAAAAAATGGTGTGCAATAGCACACGAAAATCGTCGAAATAAGGCGTATGCTCGCTTCAGGGCTCGTTTGACCCTCCAAATGGCCCGGACAATCCGTGATGGCCAACCGTATGCATAGACAAGGTCTTGACGGACGTTCACAAAAAAATTTGGCATTTTTGACGTTGGAATCCGGATCACCCAAAAAATGGTGTGCTATAGCACACGAAAATCGTCGAAATGAGGCGTATGCTCGCTTCGGGGCTCGTTTGACCCTCCAAATGGCCCAGACAATCCGTGATGACCAACCGTATGCATAGAAAAGGTCTTGACGGACATCCACGAAAAAATTTGGCATTTTTGACGTCGGAATCCAGATCACCCAAAAAATGGTGTGCTATAGCACACGAAAATCGTCAAAATGAGGCAAATGCTCATTTCGGGGCTCTTTTGACCCTCCAAATGGCCCGGACAATCCGTGATGGCCAACCGTATGCATATAAAAGGTCTTGACAGACGTCCACAAAAAATTTTTGCATTTTTGACGTCAGAATCCGGATCACCCAAAAAATGGTGTGCTATAGCACATGAAAATCGTCGAAATGAGGCGTATTCTCGCTTCGGGGCTCGTTTGACCCTCCAAATGGCCCGGACAATCCGTGATGGCCAACCGTATGCATAGACAAGGTCTTGACGGACGTCCACGAAAAAATTTGGCATTTTTGACGTCGGAATCCGGATCACCCAAAAAAATGGTGTGCTATAGCACACGAAAATCGTCGAAATGAGGCGTATGCTCGCTTCGGGGCTCGTTTGACCCTCCAAATGGCTTGGACAATCCGTGATGGCAAACCGTATGCATAGACAAGGTCTTGACGGACGTCCACGAAAACATTTGGCATTTGTGACGTCGGAATCCAGATCGTCCAAAAAATGGTGTGCTATAGCACACGAAAATCGTCAAAATGAGGCGTATGCTCACTTCGGGGCTCGTTTGACCCTCCAAATGGCCCGGACAATCCGTGATGGACAACCGTATGCATAGACAAGGTCTTGACGGACGTTTACAAACAAATTTGGCATTTTTGACGTCGAAATCTGGATCACCAAAAATATGGGGTGCTATAGCACACGAAAATCGTCGAAATGAGGCGTATGCTCGCTTCGGGGCTCGTTTGACCCTCCAAATGGCCTGGACAATCCGTGATGGCCAACCGTATGCATAGACAAGGTCTTGACGGAAGTCCACGAAAAAATTTGGCATTTTTGACGTCGGAATCCGTATCACCCAAAAAATGGTGTGCTATAGCACACGAAAATCGTCAAAATGAGGCGTATGCTCGCTTCGGGCTCATTTGACCCTCCAAATGGCCCGGACAATCAGTGATGGCCAACCGTATGCATAGACAAGGTCTTGATGGATGTGCATGAAAAAATTTGGCATTTATGACGTCGGAATCCGGATCACCCAAAAAATGGTGTGCTATAGCACACGAAATCGTCGAAATGAGGCGTATGCTCGCTTCAGGGCTCGTTTGACCCTCCAAATGGCCCGGACAATCCGTGATGGCCAACCGTATGCATAGACAAGGTCTTGACGGACGTCCACGAAAAAATTTGGCATTTTTGACGTCGGAATCCGGATCACCCAAAAAAATGGTGTGCTATAGCACACGAAAATCGTCGAAATGAGGCGTATGCTCGCTTCGGGGCTCGTTTGAACCTCCAAATGGCCCGGACAATCCGTGATGGCCAACCGTATGCATAGACAAGGTCTTGACCGACGTCCACGAAAACATTTTGGATTTTTAATGTCGGAATCCAGATCACCCAAAAAATGGTGTGCTATAGCACACGAAAATCGTCAAAATTAGGAGTATGCTCGCATCGGGGCTCGTTTGACCCTCCAAATGTCCTGGACAATCCGTGATGGCAACCCATATGCATAACCAAGGTCTTGACGGACGTCCACGAAAAAATTTAGCATTTTTGACGTCGGAATCTGGATCACCCAAAAAATGGTGTGCTATAGCACACAAAAATCGTTGAAATGAGGCGTATGCTCGCTTCGGGGCTCGTTTGACCCTCCAAATGGCCCGGACAATCCGTGAGTGCCAACCGTATGCATAGACAAGGTCTTGACGGAAGTCCACGAAAAAATTTGGCATTTTTGACGTCGGAATCTTGATCACCCAAAAAATGGTGTGCTATAGCACACGAAAATCGTCAAAATGAGGCGTATGCTTGCTTCGGGGCTCGTTTGACCCTCTTAATGGCCCGGACAATCCGTGATGGCCAACCGTATGCATAGACAAGGTCTTGACGGACGTCCACGAAAAAATTTGGCATTTGTGACGTCGGAATCCAGATCGCCCAAAAAATGGTGCGCTATAGCACACGAAAATCGTCGAAATAAGGCGTATGCTCGCTTCGGGGCTCGTTTGACCCTCCAAATGGCCCGGACAATCCGTGATGGCCAAGCGTATGCATAGACAAGGTCTTGACGGACGTCCACATAAAAATTTGGCATTTTTGACGTCGGAATCCGGATCACCCAAAAAATGGTGTGCTATAGCACACGAAAATCGTCGAAATGAGGCGTATGCTCGCTTCGGGGCTCATTTGACCCTCCATATGGCCCGGACAATCCGTGATGGCCAACCGCATGCATAGACAAGGTCTTGACAGACGTCCACAAAAAAATTTGGCATTTTTGACGTCGGAATCCGTATCACCCAAAAAATGGTGTGGTATAGCAAACGAAAATCGTCAAAATAAGGCGTATGCTCACTTCGGGGCTCGTTTGACCCTCCAAATGGCCCGGACAATCTGTGATTGACAACCGTATGCATAGAAAAGGTTCTTGGCAAACGTCCACGAAAAAATTGTGCATTTTTGACGTCGGAATCTTGATCACCCAAAAAATGGTGTGCTATAGCACACGAAAAATCGTCGAAATGAGGCGTATGCTCGCTTCGGGGCTCGTTTGACCCTCCAAATGGCCCGGACAATCTGTGATTGACAACCGTATGCATAGAAAAGGTTCTTGACGGAAGTCCACGAAAACATTTGGCATTTTTTACGTCGGAATCTGTATCACCCAAAAAATGGTGTGCTATAGCACACGAAAATCGTCAAAATGAGGCGTATGCTCGCTTCGGGGCTCGTTTGACCCTCCAAATGGCCCGGACAATTAGTGATGGCCAACCGTATGCATAGACAAGGTCTTGACGGACGTTTACCAAAAAATTTGGCATTTTTGACGTCGGAATACGGATCACCCAAAAAATGGTGTGCTATAGCACACGAAAATCATCGAAATGAGGCGTATGCTCGCTTCGGGGCTCGTTTGACCCTCCAAATGGCCCGGACAATCCGTGATGGCAAACCGTATGCATAGACAAGGTCTTGACGGAAGTCCACGAAAACATTTGGCATTTTTGACGTTGGAATCCGTATCACCCAAAAAATGGTGTGGTATAGCACACGAAAATCATCAAAATGAGGCGTATGCTCGCTTCGGGGCTCGTTTGACCCTCCAAATGGCCCGGAAAATTAGTGATGGCCAACCGTATGCATAGACAAGGTCTTGACAGACGTCCACCAAAAAATTTGGCATTTCTGACGTCGGAATACGGATCACCCAAAAAATGGTGTGCTATAGCACACGAAAATCGTCGAAATGAGGCGTATGCTCGCTTCGGGGCTCGTTTGACCCTCCAAATGGCCCGGACAATCCGTGATGGCCAACCGTATGCATAGACAAGGTCTTGACGGACGTCCACGAAAACATTTGGCATTTTTGACGGCGGAATCCGGATCAGCCAAAAAATGGTGTGCTATAGCACACGAAAATCGTCGAAATGAGGCGTATGCTCGCTTCGGGACTCGTTTGACCCTCCAAATGGCCCGAACAATCCGTGATGGCCAACCGTATGCATAGACAAGGTCTTGACCGACGTCCATGAAAACATTTTGCATTTTTGATGTCGGAATCCGGATCACCCAAAAAATGGTGTGCTATAGCACACGAAAATCGTCAAAATTAGGCGTATGCTCGCTTCGGGGCTCGTTTGACCCTCCAAATGGCCCGGACAATCCGTGATTGCAACCCATATGCATAACCAAGGTCTTGACGGACGTCCACGAAAAAATTTAGCATTTTTGACGTCGGAATCTGGATCACCCAAAAAATTGTGTGCTATAGCACACGAAAATCGTTGAAATGAGGCGTATGCTCGCTTCGGGGCTCATTTGACCCTCCAAATGGCCCGGACAATCTGTGATGGCCAACCGTATGCATAGACAAGGTCTTGACGGACGTCCACGAAAAAATTTTGCATTTTTGACGTCGGAATCCGGATAACCCAAAAAATGGTGTGCTATATTACACGAAAATCGTCGAAATGAGGCGTATGCTCGCTTAGGGGCTCGTTTGACCCTCCAAAAGGCCCGGACAATCCGTGATGGCCAACCGTATGCATAGACAAGGTCTTGACGGACGTCCACAAAAAAATTTGGCATTTTTGACGTCGAAATCCGGATCATCCAAAAAATGGTGTGCCATAGCACACGAAAATCGTCGAAATGAGGCGTATGCTCGCTTCGGGGCTCGTTTGACCCTCCAAATGGCCCGGACAATCTGTGATGGCCAACCTTATGCATAGGCAAGGTCGTGATGGACGTCCACGAAAACATTTGGCATTTTTGACGTCGGAATCCGGATCACCCAAAAATTGGTGTGCTATAGCACACGAAAATCATCGAAATGAGGCGTATGCTCGCTTCGGGGCTCGTTTGACCCTCCAAATGGCCCGGACAATCTGTGATTGACAACCGTATGCATAGAAAAGGTTCTTGGCAAACGTCCACGAAAAAATTGTGCATTTTTGACGTCGGAATCTTGATCACCCAAAAAATGGTGTGCTATAGCACACGAAAAATCGTCGAAATGAGGCGTATGCTCGCTTCGGGGCTCGTTTGACCCTCCAAATGGCCCGGACAATCTGTGATGGCCAACCGTATGCATAGACAAGGTCTTGACGGAAGTCCACGAAAACATTTGGCATTTTTTACGTTGGAATCCGTATCACCCAAAAAATGGTGTGGTATAGCACACGAAAATCATCAAAATGAGGCGTATGCTCGCTTCGGGGCTCGTTTGACCCTCCAAATGGCCCGGAAAATTAGTGATGGCCAACCGTATGCATAGACAAGGTCTTGACGGACGTCCACCAAAAAATTTGGCATTTCTGACGTCGGAATACGGATCACCCAAAAAATGGTGTGCTATAGCACACGAAAATCATCGAAATGAGGCGTATGCTCGCTTCGGGGCTCGTTTGACCCTCCAAATGGCCCGGACAATCCGTGATGGCCAACCGTATGCATAGACAAGGTCTTGACGGAAGTCCACGAAAACATTTGGCATTTTTGACGTTGGAATCCGTATCACCCAAAAAATGGTGTGGTATAGCACACGAAAATCATCAAAATGAGGCGTATGCTCGCTTCGGGGCTCGTTTGACCCTCCAAATGGCCCGGAAAATTAGTGATGGCCAACCGTATGCATAGACAAGGTCTTGACGGACGTCCACCAAAAAATTTGGCATTTCTGACGTCGGAATACGGATCATCCAAAAAATGGTGTGCTATAGCACACGAAAATCGTCGAAATGAGGCGTATGCTCGCTTCGGGGCTCTTTTGACCCTCCAAATGGCCCGGACAATCCGTGATGGCCAACCGTATGCATAGACAAGGTCTTGACAGACGTCCATGAAAAAATTTGGCATTTGTGACGTCGGAATCCAGATCGTCCAAAAAATGGTGTGCTATAGCAGACGAAAATCGTCAAAATGAGGCGTATGCTCGCTTCGGGGCTCGTTTGACCCTCCAAATGGCCCGGACAATCCGTGATGGCCAACCGTATGCATAGACAAGGTCTTGACGGACGTCCACAAAAAAATTTGGCATTTTTGACGTCGAAATCTGGATCACCCAAAATATGGTGTGCTATAGCACACGAAAATCGTCGAAATGAGGCGTATGCTCGCTTCGGGGCTCGTTTGACCCTCCATATGGCCCGGACAATCCGTGATGGCCAACCGTATGCATAGACAAGGTCTTGACGGAAGTCCACGAAAACATTTGGCATTTTTGACGTTGGAATCTGTATCAACCAAAAAATGGTGTGCTATAGCACACGAAAATCATCAAAATGAGGCGTATGCTCGCTTCGGGGCTCGTTTGACCCTCCAAATGGCCCGGACAATCAGTGATGGCCAACCGTATGCATAGACAAGGTCTTGACGGATGTCCACGAAAAAATTTGGCATTTTTGACGTCAGAATCCGGATCACCCAAAAATTGGTGTGCTATAGCACACGAAAATCATCGAAATGAGGCGTATGCTCGCTTCGGGGCTCGTTTGACCCTCCAAATGGCCCGGACAATCTGTGATTGACAACCGTATGCATAGAAAAGGTTCTTGGCGGACGTCCACGAAAAAATTTGGCATTTTTGATGTCGGAATCTTGATAACCCAAAAAATGGTGTGCTATAGCACACGAAAAATCGTCGAAATGAGGCGTATGCTCGCTTTGGGGCTCGTTTGACCCTCCAAATGGCCCGGACAATCTGTGATAGCCAACCGTATGCATAGACAAGGTCTTAACGGACGTCCATGAAAAAATTTGGCATTTTTGACGTCGGAATCTGGATCACCCAAAAATTTGTGTGCTATAGCACACGAAAATCATCGAAATGAGGCGTATGCTCGCTTCGGAGCTCGTTTGACCCTCCAAATGGCCCGGACAATCCGTGATGGCCAACCGTATGCATAGACAAGGTCTTGACGGACGTTCACAAAAAAATTTGGCATTTTTGACGTCGGAATACGGATCACCCAAAATATGGTGTGCTATAGCACACGAAAATCGTCGAAATGAGGCGTATGCTCGCTTCGGGGCTCGTTTGACCCTCCAAATGGCCCGGACAATTAGTGAAGGCCAACCGTATGAATAGACAAGGTCTTGACGGACGTCCACAAAAAAATTTGGCATTTTTGACGTCGGAATCCGTATCACCCAAAAAATGGTGTGGTATAGCACACGAAAATCGTCAAAATGAGGCGTATGCTCGCTTCGGGGCTCGTTTGACCCTCCAAATGGCCCGGACAATTAGTGATGGCCAACCGTATGCATAGACAAGGTCTTGACGGACGTCCACCAAAAAATTTGGCATTTTTGACGTCGGAATACGGATCACCCAAAAAATGGTGTGCTATAGCACACGAAAATCGTCGAAATGAGGCGTATGCTCGCTTCGGGGCTCGTTTAACCCTCCAAATGGCCCGGACAATCCGTGATGGCCAACCGTATGCATAGACAAGGTCTTGACAGACGTCCACGAAAAAATTTGGCATTTGTGACGTCGGAATCCAGATCGCCCAAAAAATGGTGTGCTATAGCACACGAAAATCGTCGAAATGAGGCGTATGCTCGCTTCGGGGCTCGTTTGACCCTCCAAATGGCCCGGACAATCCGTGATGGCCAACCGTATGCATAGACAAGGTCTTGACGGACGTCCACAAAAAAATTTGGCATTTTTGACGTCGAAATCTGGATCACCCAAAATATGGTGTGCTATTGCACACGAAAATCGTCGAAATGAGGCGTATGCTCGCTTCGGGGCTCGTTTGACCCTCCAAATGGCCCGGACAATCCGTGATGGCCAACCGTATGCATAGACAAGGTCTTGACGGAAGTCCACGAAAACATTTGGCATTTTTGACGTCGGAATCTGGATCACCCAAAAAATGGTGTGCTATAGTACACGAAAATCGTCGAAATGAGGCGTATGCTCGCTTCGGGGCTCGTTTGACCCTGGAAATTGCCTGGACAATCCGTGATGGACAACCGTATGCATAGACAAGGTCTTGACGGACGTCCACGAAAAAATTTGGCATTTTTGACGTCGGAATCCGGATCACCCAAAAAATGGTGTGCTATAGCACGCGAAAATCGTTGAAATGAGGCGCCTGCTCGCTTCGGGGCTCGTTTGACCCTCCAAATGGCCCGGACAATCTGTGATGGCCAACCGTATGCATAGACAAGGTCTTGACGGACGTCCACGAAAAAATTTGGCATATTTGACGTTGAATTCCGGATCACCCAAAAAATGGTGTGCTATAGCGCACGAAAATCGTCGAAATGAGGCGTATGCTCGCTTCGAGCTCATTTGACCATCCAAATGGCCCGTACAATCCGTGATGGCCAACCGTATGCATACACAAGGTCTTGACGGATGTCCACAAAAAAATTTAGCATTTTTGACGTCGGAATCCGGATCACTTAAAAAATGGTGTTCTATAGCGCACGAAAATCGTCAAAATAAGGCGTATGCTTGCTTCGGGCCATCACAGATTGTCCGTGATTGCCAACCGTATGCATAGACAAGGTCTTGACGGACGTCCACGAAATATTTGGAATTTTTGACGTCGGAATCTTGATAACCCAAAAAATGGTGTGCTATAGCAAACGAAAAATCGTCAAAATGAGGCGTATGCTCGCTTCGGGGCTCGTTTGACCATCCAAATGGCCCGTACAATCCGTGATGGCCAACCGTATGCATACACAAGGTCTTGACGGATGTCCACAAAAAAATTTAGCATTTTTGACGTCGGAATCCGGATCACTTAAAAAATGGTGTTCTATAGCGCACGAAAATCATCAAAATAAGGCGTATGCTCGCTTCGGGGCTCGTTTGTCCCTCCAAATGGCCCGGACAATCCGTGATGGCCAACCGTATGCATAGACAAGGTCTTGACGGACGTCCACGAAAAAATTTGGCATTTTTGACGTCGGAATCCGGATCACCCAAATATTGGAGTGCTATAGCACACAAAAATCATCGAAATGAGGCGTATGCTCGCTTCGGGGCTCGTTTGACCCTCCAAATGGCCCGGACAATCTGTGATTGACAACCGTATGCATAGAAAAGGTTCTTGGCGGACGTCCACGAAAAAATTTGGCATTTTTGACGTCGGAATCTTGATAACCCAAAAAATGGTGTGCTATAGCACACGAAAAATCGTCAAAATGAGGCGTATGCTCGCTTCGGGGCTCGTTTGACCCTCCAAATGGCCCGGACAATCCGTGATAGCCAACCGTATGCATAGACAAGGTCTTGACGGACGTCCACGAAAAAATTTGGCATTTTTGACGTCGGAATCTGGATCACCCAAAAATTGGTGTGCTATAGCACACGAAAATCATCGAAATGAGGCGTATGCTCGCTTCGGAGCTCGTTTGACCCTCCAAATGGCCCGGACAATCCGTGATGGCCAACCGTATGCATAGACAAGGTCTTGACGGACGTTCACAAAAAAATTTGGCATTTTTTAAGTCAGAATCCGGATCACCCAAAAAATGGTGTGCTATAGCACACGAAAATCGTCGAAATGAGGCGTATGCTCGCTTAGGGGCTTGTTTGACCCTGGAAATGGCCTGGACAATCCGTGATGGACAACCGTATGCATAGACAAGGTCTTGACGGACGTCCACGAAAAAATTTGGCATATTTGACGTTGAATTCCGGATCACCCAAAAAATGGTGTGCTATAGCGCACGAAAATCGTCGAAATGAGGCGTATGCTCGCTTCGGGGCTCATTTGACCATCCAAATGGCCCGTACAATCCGTGATGGCCAACCGTATGCATACACAAGGTCTTGACGGATGTCCACAAAAAAATTTAGCATTTTTGACGTCGGAATCCGGATCACTTAAAAAATGGTGTTCTATAGCGCACGAAAATCGTCAAAATAAGGCGTATGCTTGCTTCGGGCCATCACAGATTGTCCGTGATTGCCAACCGTATGCATAGACAAGGTCTTGACGGACGTCCACGAAATATTTGGCATTTTTGACGTCGGAATCCTGATCACCCAAAAAATGGTGTGCTATAGCATGCGAAAATCGTCGAAATGAGGCGCCTGCTCGCTTCGGGGCTCGTTTGACCCTCCAAATGGCCCGGAAAATCCGTGATTGCCAACCGTATGCATAGACAAGGTCTTGACGGACGTCCACAAAAAATTTGGCATTTTTGACGTTGGAATCTGGATCACCCAAAAAATGGTTTGCTATAGCACGTGAAAATCGTCGAAATGAGGCGTATGCTCGCTTCGGGGCTCGTTTGACCCTCCAAATGGCCCGGAAAATCCGTGATTGCCAACCGTATGCATAGACAAGGTCTTGACGGACGTCCACGAAAAATTTGGCATTTTTGACGTCGGAATCCGGATCACCCAAAAAATGGTGTGCTATAGCACGCGAAAATCGTCGAAATGAGGCGCCTGCTCGCTTCGGGACTCGTTTGACCCTCCAAATGGCCCGGACAATCTGTGATGGCCAACCATATGCATAGACAAGGTCTTGACGGACGTCCTGGAAAAATTTGGCATTTTTGACGTCGGAATCTGGATCACCCAAAAAATGGTGTGCTATAGCACGCGAAAATCGTCGAAATGAGGCGTATGCTTGCTTCGGGGCTCGTTTGACCCTCCAAATGGCCCGGACAATCCGTGATGGCCAACCTTATGCATAGACAAGGTCTTGACGGACGTCCACCAAAAAATTTGGCATTTTTGACGTCGGAATCTGGATCACCCAAAAAATGGTGTGCTATAGTACACGAAAATCGTCGAAATGAGGCGTATGCTCGCTTCGGGGCTCGTTTGACCCTGGAAATTGCCTGGACAATCCGTGATGGACATCCGTATGCATAGACAAGGTCTTGATGGACGTCCACGAAAAAATTTGGCACTTTTGACGTCGGAATTCGGATCACCCAAAACATGGTGTGCTATAGCACGCGAAAATCGTCGAAATGAGGCGTATGCTTGCTTCGGAGCTCGTTTGACCCTCCAAATGGCCTGGACAATCCGTGATGGCCAACCGTATGCATAGACAAGGTCTTGACGGACGTTTACAAAAAAATTTGGGATTTTTTAAGTCGGAATCCAGATCACCCAAAAAATGGTGTGCTATAGCACGCGAAAATCGTCGAAATGAGGCGCCTGCTCGCTTCGGAGCTCGTTTGACCCTCCAAATGGCCCGGACAATCTGTGATGGCCAACCATATGCATAAACAAGGTTATGACGGATGTCAGTGAAAAAATTTGGCATTTTTTAAGTCGGAATCCGGATCACCCAAAAATGGTGTGCTATAGCACACGAAAATCGTCGAAATGAGGCGTATGCTCGCTTCGGGGCTCGTTTGACCCTGGAAATTGCCTGGAAAATCCGTGATGGACAACCGTATGCATGGACAAGGTCTTGACGGACGTCCACGAAAAAATTAGGCATTTTTGACATCGGAATCTGGATCACCCAAAAAATGGTGTGCTATAGCACGCGAAAATCGTCGAAATGAGGCGTATGCTCGCTTCGGGGCTCGTTTGACCCTCCAAATGGCCCGGACAATCCGTGATGGCCAACCTTATGCATAGACAAGGTCTTGACGGACGTCCACTAAAAAATTTGGCATTTTTGACGTCGGAATCCGGATCACCCAAAAATTGGTGTGCTATAGCACACGAAAATCATCGAAATGAGGCATATGCTCGCTTCGGAGCTCGTTTGACCCTCCAAATGGCCCGGACAATCCGTGATGGCCAACCGTATGCATAGACAAGGTCTTGACGGACGTTCACAAAAAAATTTGGCATTTTTTAAGTCGGAATCCGGATCACCCAAAAAATGGTGTGCTATAGCACACGAAAATCGTCGAAATGAGGCGTATGCTTGCTTCGGGGCTTGTTTGACCCTGGAAATCGCCTGAACAATCCGTGATGGACAACCGTATGCATAGACAAGGTCTTGACGGACGTCCACGAAAAAGTTTGTCATTTTTGACGTCGGAATTTGGATCACCCAAAAAATGGTATGTTGTAGCACGCGAAAATCGTCGAAATGAGGCGCCTGCTCGCTTCGGGGCTCGTTTGACCCTCCAAATGGCCCGCACAATCTGTGATGGCCAACCGTATGCATAGACAAGGTCTTGACGGACGTCCACGAAAAATTTGGCATTTTTGACGTCGGAATCCGGATCACCCAAAAAATGGTGTGCTATAGCACGCGAAAATCGTCGAAATGAGGCGTATGCTCGCTTCGGGGCTCGTTTGACCCTCCAAATGGCCCGGACAATCCGTGATGGCCAACCTTATGCATAGATAAGGTCTTGACGGACGTCCACAAAAAAATTTGGCATTTTTGACGTCTGAATCCGGATCACCCAAAAATTGGTGTGCTATAGCACACGAAAATCGTCGAAATGAGGCGTATGCTCGCTTCGGGGCTTGTTTGACCCTCCAAATGGCCCGGAAAATCCGTGATTGCCAACCGTATGCATAGACAAGGTCTTGACGGACGTTCACAAAAAAATTTGGCATTTTTTAAGTCGGAATCCGGATCACCCAAAAAATTGTGTGCTATAGCGCCTGAAAATCGTCGAAATGAGGCGTATGCTCGCTTCGGAGCTCGTTTGACCCTCCAAATGGCCCGGACAATCTGTGATGGCCAACCGTATGTATAGACAAGGTCTTGACGGACGTCCACGAAAAAATTTAGCATTTTTGACGTCGGAATACGGATCACCTAAAAAATGGTGTGCTATAGCGCACGAAAATCGTCGAAATGAGGCGTATGCTCGCTTCGAGGCTTGTTTGACCCTCCAAATGGCCCGAACAATCCGTGATGGCAAACCGTATGCATAGACAAGGTCTTGAAGGACGTCCACGAAAAAATTTGGCATTTTTGACGTCGAATTCCGGATCACCCAAAAAATGGTGTGCTATAGCACACGAAAATCGTCGAAATGAGGCGTATGCTCGCTTCGGGGCTCGTTTGACCATCCAAATGGCCCGTACAATCCGTGATGGCCAAACGTATGCATACACAAGGTCTTGACGGATGTCCACAAAAAATTTGGCATTTTTGACGTCGGAATCCGGATCACTTAAAAAATGGTGTGCTATAGCGCACGAAAATCGTCAAAATAAGGCGTATGCTCGCTTCGGGGCTCGTTTGACCCTCCAAATGGACCGGACAATCCGTGATGGCCAACCGTATGCATAGACAAGGTCTTGACGGACGTCCACAAAAAATTTGGCATTTTTGACGTCGGAATCCGTATAACCCAAAAAATGGTGTGCTATAGCACACGAAAATCGTCGAAATGGGGCGTATGCTCGCTTCGGGGCTCGTTTGACCCTCCAAATGGCCCGGACAATCCGTGATGGCCAACCGTATGCATAGAAAAGGTCTTGACGGACGTCCACGAAAAAATTTGGCATTTTTGACGTCGGAATCCGGATCACCCAAAAAATGGTGTGCTATAGCACACGAAAATCATCGAAATGAGGCGTATGCTCGCTTCGGGACTCGTTTGACCCTCGAAATGGCCCTGACAATTCGTGATGGCAAACCGTATGCATAGACAAGGTCTTGACAGACGTCCACGCAAAATTTTTGCATTTTTGACGTTGGAATCCGGATAACCCCAAAAATGGTGTGCTATAGCACACGAAAATCGTCAAAATGAGGCATATGCTCGCTTCGGGGCTCGTTTGACCCTTGAAATAGCCCGGACAATCCGTGATGGCCAACCGTATGCATAGACAAGGTCTTGACGGACGTCCATGAAAAAATTTGGCATTTTTGACGACGGAATCCGGATTACCCAAAAAATGGTGTGCTATAGCACACGAAAATCGTCGAAATGAGGCGTATGCTCGCTTCGGGGCTCGTTTGACCCTTGAAATAGCCCGGACAATCTGTGATGGCCAACCGTATGCATAGACAAGGTCTTGACGGACGTCCATGAAAAAATTTGGCATTTTTGACGTCGGAATCTGGATCACCCAAAAAATGGTGTGCTATAGCACACGAAAATCGTCGAAATAAGGCGTATG
Organism: Solanum lycopersicum; assembly: GCF_036512215.1. Classification (NCBI taxonomy): domain Eukaryota; kingdom Viridiplantae; phylum Streptophyta; class Magnoliopsida; order Solanales; family Solanaceae; genus Solanum; species Solanum lycopersicum. The sequence continues at coordinate 58,799,223 of NC_090803.1, forward strand.
CTCGCTTCGGGGCTCGTTTGACCCTCCAAATGGCCCGGACAATCCGTTATGGCCAAGCGTATGCATAGACAAGGTCTTGAAGGACGTCCACATAAAAATTTGGCATTTTTGACGTCGGAATCCGTATCACCCAAAAAATGGTGTGGTATAGCACACGAAAATCGTCAAAATGAGGCGTATGCTCGCTTCGGGGCTCGTTTGACCCTCCAAATGGCCCGGACAATTAGTGATGGCCAACCGTATGCATAGACAAGGTCTTGACGGACGTCCACCAAAAACTTTGGCATTTTTGACGTCGGAATACGGATCACCCAAAAAATGGTGTGCTATAGAACACGAAAATCGTCGAAATGAGGCATATGCTCGCTTCGGGGCTCGTTTGACCCTCCAAATAGCCCGGACAATCCGTGATGGCCAACCGTATGCATAGACAAGGTCATGACAGACGTCCACGAAAAAATTTGGCATTTGTGACGTCGGAATCCAGATCGCCCAAAATATGGTGTGCTATAGCACACGAAAATCGTCGAAATGAGGCGTATGCTCGCTTCGGGGCTCGTTTGACCCTCCAAATGGCCCGGACAATCCGTGATGGCCAACCGTATGCATAGACAAGGTCTTGACTGACGTCCACGAAAACATTTTGCATTTTTGATGTCGGAATCCGGATCACCCAAAAAATGGTGTGCTATAGCACACGAAAATCGTCAAAATTAGGCGTATGCTCGCTTCGGGGCTCGTTTGACCCTTCAAATGGCCCGGACAATCCGTGATTGCAACCCATATGCATAACCAAGGTCTTGACGGACGTCCACGAAAAAATTTAGCATTTTTGACGTCAGAATCTGGATCACCCAAAAAATTGTGTGCTATAGCACACGAAAATCGTTGAAATGAGGCGTATGCTCGCTTCGGGGCTCGTTTGACCCTCCAAATAGCCCGGACAATCTGTGATGGCCAACCGTATGCATAGACAAGGTCTTGACGGACGTCCACGAAAAAATTTGGCATTTTTGACGTCGGAATCCGGATAACCCAAAAAATAGTGTGCTATATTACACGAAAATCGTCGAAATGAGGCGTATGCTCGCTTAGGGTCTCGTTTGACCCTCCAAAAGGCCCGGACAATCCGTGATGGCCAACCGTATGCATAGACAAGGTCTTGACGGACGTCCACAAAAAAATTTGGCATTTTTGACGTCGAAATCCGGATCATCCAAAAAATGGTGTGCCATAGCACACGAAAATCGTCGAAATGAGGCGTATGCTCGCTTCGGGGCTCGTTTGACCCTCCAAATGGCCCAGACAATCTGTGATGGCCAACCTTATGCATAGACAAGGTCTTGACGGACGTCCACGAAAAAATTTGGCATTTTTGACGTCGGAATCCGGATCACCCAAAAATTGGTGTGCTATAGCACACGAAAATCATCGAAATGAGGCGTATGCTCGCTTCGGGGCTCGTTTGACCCTCCAAATGGCCCGGACAATCTGTGATTGACAACTGTATGCATAGAAAAGGTTCTTGGCGGACGTCCACGAAAAAATTTGGCATTTTTGACGTCGGAATCTTGATCACCCAAAAAATGGTGTGCTATAGCACACGAAAATCATCGAAATGAGGCGTATGCTCGCTTCGGAGCTCGTTTGACCCTCCAAATGGCCCGGACAATCCGTGATGGCCAACCGTATGCATAGAAAAGGTCTTGACGGACGTTCACAAAAAAATTTGGCATTTTTTAAGTCGGAATCCGGATCACCCAAAAAATGGTGTTCTATAGCACACGAAAATCGTCGAAATGAGGCGTATGCTCGCTTATGGGCTTGTTTGACCCTGGAAATGGCCTGGACTATCCGTGATGGACAACCGTATGCATAGACAAGGTCTTGACGGACGTCCACGAAAAAATTTGGCATTTTTGACGTCGGAATCCGGATCACCCAAAAAATGGTGTGCTATAGCACGCGAAAATCGTCGAAATGAGGCGCCTGCTCGCTTCGGGACTCGTTTGACCCTCCAAATGGCCCGGACAATCTGTGATGGCCAACCATATGCATAGACAAGGTCTTGACGGACGTCCACGAAAAAATTTGGCATTTTTGACGTCGGAATCTGGATCACCCAAAAAATGGTGTGCTATAGCACGTGAAAATCGTCGAAATGAGGCGTATGCTCGCTTCGGGGCTCGTTTGACCCTCCAAATGGCCCGGAAAATCCGTGATTGCCAACCGTATGCAGAGACAAGGTCTTGACGGACGTCCACGAAAAATTTGGAATTTTTGACGTCGGAATCCGGATCACCCAAAAAATGGTGTGCTATAGCACGCGAAAATCGTCGAAATGAGGCGCCTGCTCGCTTCGGGACTCGTTTGACCCTCCAAATTGCCCGGACAATCTGTGATGGCCACCCATATGCATAGACAAGGTCTTGACGGACGTCCACGAAAAAATTTGGCATTTTTGACGTCGGAATCCGGATCACCCAAAAAATGGTGTGCTATAGCACGCGAAAATCGTCGAAATGAGGCGCCTGCTCGCTTCGGGACTCGTTTGACCCTCCAAATGGCCCGGACAATCTGTGATGGCCAACCATATGCATAGACAAGGTCTTGACGGACGTCCACGAAAAATTTGGCATTTTTGACGTCGGAATCTGGATCACCCAAAAAATGGTGTGCTATAGCACGCGAAAATCGTCGAAATGAGGCGTATGCTCGCTTTGGGGCTCGTTTGACCCTCCAAATGGCCCGGACAATCCGTGATGGCCAACCTTATGCATAGACAAGGTCTTGACGGACGTCCACGAAAAAATTTGGCATTTTTGACGTCGGAATCCGGATCACCCAAAAAATGGTGTGCTATAGCACGCGAAAATCGTCGAAATGAGGCGCCTGCTCGCTTCGGGACTCGTTTGACCCTCCAAATGGCCCGGACAATCTGTGATGGCCACCCATATGCATAGACAAGGTCTTGACGGACGTCCACGAAAAAATTTGGCATTTTTGACGTCGGAATCCGGATCACCCAAAAAATGGTGTGCTATAGCACGCGAAAATCGTCGAAATGAGGCGCCTGCTCGCTTCGGGACTCGTTTGACCCTCCAAATGGCCCGGACAATCTGTGATGGCCAACCATATGCATAGACAAGGTCTTGACGGACGTCCACGAAAAATTTGGCATTTTTGACGTCGGAATCTGGATCACCCAAAAAATGGTGTGCTATAGCACGCGAAAATCGTCGAAATGAGGCGTATGCTCGCTTTGGGGCTCGTTTGACCCTCCAAATGGCCCGGACAATCCGTGATGGCCAACCTTATGCATAGACAAGGTCTTGACGGACGTCCACGAAAAAATTTGGCATTTTTGACGTCGGAATCCGGATCACCCAAAAATTTGTGTGCTATAGCACACAAAAATCATCGAAATGAAGCGTATGCTCGCTTCGGAGCTCGTTTGACCCTCCAAATGGCCCGGACAATCCGTGATGGCCAACCGTATTCATAGACAAGGTCTTGACGGACGTTCACAAAAAAATTTGGCATTTTTTAAGTCGTAATCCGGATCACCCAAAAAATGGTGTGCTATAGCACACGAAAATCGTCGAAATGAGGCGTATGCTCGCTTCGGGGCTCGTTTGACCCTGGAAATTGCCTGGACAATCCGTGATGGACAACCGTATACATAGACAAGGTCTTGACGGACGTCCACGAAAAAATTTGGCATTTTTGACGTCGGAATCCGGATCACCCAAAAAATGGTGTGCTATAGCACGTGAAAATCGTCGAAATGAGGCGTATGCTCGCTTCGGGGCTCGTTTGACCCTGGAAATTGCCTGGACAATCCGTGATGGACAACCGTATACATAGACAAGGTCTTGACGGACGTCCACGAAAAAATTTGGCATTTTTGACGTCGGAATCCGGATCACCCAAAAAATGGTGTGCTATAGCACGCGAAAATCGTTGAAATGAGGCGCCTGCTCGCTTCGGGGCTCGTTTGACCCTCCAAATGGCCCGGACAATCTGTGATGGCCAACCGTATGCATAGACAAGGTCTTGACGGACGTCCACGAAAAAATTTGGCTTTTTTGACGTTGGAATCTGGATCACCCAAAAACTGGTGTGCTATAGCACGCGAAAATTGTCGAAAAGAGGCGTATGCTCGCTTCGGGGCTCGTTTGACCCTCCAAATGGCCCGGAAAATCCGTGATTGCCAACCGTATGCATAGACAAGGTCTTGACGGACGTCCACGAAAAATTTGGCATTTTTGACGTCGGAATCCGGATCACCCAAAAAAATGTGTGCTATAGCACGCGAAAATCGTCGAAATGAGGCGTATGCTCGCTTCGGGGCTCGTTTGGCCCTCCAAATGGCCCGGAAAATCCGTGATGGCAAACCTTATGCATAGACAAGGTCTTGACGGACGTCCACGAAAAAATTTGGCATTTTTGACGTCGGAATTCGGATCACCCAAAAAATGGTGTGCTATAGCACGCGAAAATTGTCGAAATGAGGCGTATGCTCGCTTCGGAGCTCGTTTGACCCTCCAAATGGCCCGGACAATCCGTGATGGCCAACCGTATGCATAGACAAGGTCTTGACGGACGTCCATGAAAAAATTTGGCATTTTTGACGTCGGAATCCGGGTCACCCAAAAAATGGTGTGCTATAGAACACGAAAATCGTTGAAATGAGCCGTATGCTCGCTTCGGGGCTCGTTTGACCCTCCAAATGGCCCGGACAATCTGTGATGGCCAACCATATGCATAGACAAGGTTATGACGGACGTCCGTGAAAAAATTTGGCATTTTTGACGTCAGAATATGGATCACCCAAAAAATGGTGTGCTATAGCACGCGAAAATCGTCGAAATGAGGCGTATGCTCGCTTCGGGGCTCGTTTGACCCTCCAAATGGCCCGGAAAATCCGTGATTGCCAACCGTATGCATAGACAAGGTCTTGACGGACGTCCACGAAAAATTTGGCATTTTTGACGTCGGATTCCGGATCACCCAAAAAATGGTGTGCTATAGCACGCGAAAATCGTCGAAATGAGGCGTATGCTCGCTTCGGGGCTCGTTTGACCCTCCAAATTGCCCGGACAATCCGTGATGGCCAACCTTATGCATAGACAAGGTCTTGACGGACGTCCACGAAAAAATTTGGCATTTTTGACGTCGGAATCCGGATCACCCAAAAATTGGTGTGCTATAGCACACGAAAATCATCGAAATGAGGCGTATGCTCGCTTCGGAGCTCGTTTGACCCTCCAAATGGCCTGGACAATCCGTGATGGCCAACCGAATGCATAGACAAGGTCTTGACGGACGTTCAAAAAAAAATTTGGCATTTTTAAAGTCGGAATCCGGATCACCCAAAAATGGTGTGCTATAGCACACGAAAATCATCGAAATGAGGCGTATGCTCGCTTCGGGGCTCGTTTGACCCTGGAAATTGCCTGGACAATCCGTGATGGACAACCGTATGCATAGACAAGGTTTTGACGGACGTCCACAAAAAAATTAGGCATTTTTGACGTCGGAATCTGGATCACCCAAAAAATGGTGTGCTATAGCACACGAAAATCGTCGAAATGAGGCGTATGATCGCTTCGGGACTCGTTTGACCCTCGAAATGGCCCTGACAATTCGTGATGGCCAACCGTATGCATAGACAAGGTCTTGATAGACGTCCACGAAAAATTTTTGCATTTTTGACGTCGGAATCCGGATAACCCAAAAAATGGTGTGCTATAGCACACGAAAATCGTCGAAATGAAGCGTATGCTCGCTTCGGGGCTCGTTTGACCCTTGAAATAGCCCGGACAATCCGTGATGGACAACCGTATGCATAGACAAGGTCTTGACGGATGTCCACGAAAACATTTGGCATTTTTGACGTCGGAATCCGGATCACCCAAAAAATGGTGTGCTATAGCACACGAAAATCGTCGAAATGAGGCGTATGCTCGCTTCGTGGCTCGTTTGACCCTCCAAATGTCCTGAACAATCCGTGATGGCAAACCGTATGCATAGACAAGGTCTTGACGGACGTCCACAAAAAAATTTGGAATTTTTGACGTTGGAATCCGGATCACCCAAAAACTAGTGTGCTATAGCACACGAAAATCGTCGCAATGAGGCGTATGCTCGCTTCGGGGCTCGTTTGACCCTCCAAATGGCCTGGACAATCCATGATGGCCAACCGTATGCATAGACAAGCTCTTGAAGGAAGTCCACGAAAAAATTTGGCATTTTTGACATCGGAATCTGGATCACCCAAAAAATGGTGTGCTATAGCACACGAAAATCGTCGAAAAGAGGCGTATGCTCGCTTCGGTGCTCGTTTGACCCTCCAAATGGCCCGGAAAATCCGTGATTGCCAACCGTATGCATAGACAAGGTCTTGACGGACGTCCACGAAAAATTTGGCATTTTTGACGTCGGATTCCGGATCACCCAAAAAATGGTGTGCTATAGCACGCGAAAATCGTCGAAATGAGGCGTATGCTCGCTTCGGGGCTCGTTTGACCCTCCAAATTGCCCGGACAATCCGTGATGGCCAACCTTATGCATAGACAAGGTCTTGACGGACGTCCACGAAAAAATTTGGCATTTTTGACGTCGGAATCCGGATCACCCAAAAATTGGTGTGCTATAGCACACGAAAATCATCGAAATGAGGCGTATGCTCGCTTCGGAGCTCGTTTGACCCTCCAAATGGCCCGGACAATCCGTGATGGCCAACCGAATGCATAGACAAGGTCTTGACGGACGTTCAAAAAAAAATTTGGCATTTTTAAAGTCGGAATCCGGATCACCCAAAAATGGTGTGCTATAGCACACGAAAATCATCGAAATGAGGCGTATGCTCGCTTCGGGGCTCGTTTGACCCTGGAAATTGCCTGGACAATCCGTGATGGACAACCGTATGCATAGACAAGGTTTTGACGGACGTCCACAAAAAAATTAGGCATTTTTGACGTCGGAATCTGGATCACCCAAAAAATGGTGTGCTATAGCACACGAAAATCGTCGAAATGAGGCGTATGATCGCTTCGGGACTCGTTTGACCCTCGAAATGGCCCTGACAATTCGTGATGGCCAACCGTATGCATAGACAAGGTCTTGATAGACGTCCACGAAAAATTTTTGCATTTTTGACGTCGGAATCCGGATAACCCAAAAAATGGTGTGCTATAGCACACGAAAATCGTCGAAATGAAGCGTATGCTCGCTTCGGGGCTCGTTTGACCCTTGAAATAGCCCGGACAATCCGTGATGGACAACCGTATGCATAGACAAGGTCTTGACGGATGTCCACGAAAACATTTGGCATTTTTGACGTCGGAATCCGGATCACCCAAAAAATGGTGTGCTATAGCACACGAAAATCGTCGAAATGAGGCGTATGCTCGCTTCGTGGCTCGTTTGACCCTCCAAATGTCCTGAACAATCCGTGATGGCAAACCGTATGCATAGACAAGGTCTTGACGGACGTCCACAAAAAAATTTGGAATTTTTGACGTTGGAATCCGGATCACCCAAAAACTAGTGTGCTATAGCACACGAAAATCGTCGCAATGAGGCGTATGCTCGCTTCGGGGCTCGTTTGACCCTCCAAATGGCCTGGACAATCCATGATGGCCAACCGTATGCATAGACAAGCTCTTGAAGGAAGTCCACGAAAAAATTTGGCATTTTTGACATCGGAATCTGGATCACCCAAAAAATGGTGTGCTATAGCACACGAAAATCGTCGAAATGAGGCGTATGCTCGCTTCGGTGCTCGTTTGACCCTCCAAATGGCCCGAAAAATCCGTGATGGCCAACCGTATGCATAGACAAGGTCTTAACAGACGTCCACAATAAAATTTGGCATTTTTGACGTCGGAATCCGGATCACCCAAAAAGTGGTTTGCTATAGCACATTAAAATCGTCAAAATGAGGCGTATGCTCGCTTCGGGGCTCGTTTAACCCTCAAAATGGCCCGGACAATCCGTGATGGCCAACCGTATGCATAGACAAGGTCTTGACGGACGTCCACGAAAACATTTGGCATTTTTGACGTCGGAATCCGGATCACCCAAAAAATGGTGTGCTATAGCACACGAAAATCGTCGAAATGAGGCGTATGCTCGCTTCGGGGCTCGTTTGACCCTCCTAATGGCCCGGACAATCCGTGATGGCCAACCGTATGCATAGACAAGGTCTTGACGGACGTCCACGAAAAAATTTGGCATTTTTGACGTCGGAATCCGGATCACCCAAAAAATGGTGTGCTATAGCACACGAAAATCATCGAAATGAGGCATATGCTCGCTTCAAGACTCGTTTGACCCTCCAAATGTCCCGGAAAATCCGTGATGGCAAACCGTATGCACAGATAAGGTCTTGACGGACGTCCACGAAAAAATTTGGCATTTTTGACGTCGGAATTAGGATCACCCAAAAAATGGTGTGCTGTAGCACACGAAAATTGTCGAAATGAGGCGTATGCTTGCTTCGGGGCTCGTTTGACCCTCCAAATGGCCCGAACAATCCGTGATGGCCAACCGTATGCATAGACAAGGTCTTGACGGACGTCCAAGAAAAAATTTGGCATTTTTGACGTCGGAATCCGGATCACCCAAAAAATGGTGTGCTATAGCACACGAAAATCATCGAAATGAGGCATATGCTCGCTTCGAGACTCGTTTGACCCTCCAAATGTCCCGGAAAATCCGTGATGGCAAACCGTATGCACAGATAAGGTCTTGACGGACGTCCACGAAAAAATTTGGCATTTTTTACGTCGGAATCAGGATCACCCAAAAAATGGTGTGCTGTAGCACACGAAAATTGTCGAAATGAGGCGTATGCTTGCTTCGGGGCTCGTTTGACCCTCCAAATGGCCCGAACAATCCGTGATGGCCAACCGTATGCATAGACAAGGTCTTGACGGACGTCCAAGAAAAAATTTGGCATTTTTGACGTCGGAATCCGGATCACCCAAAAAATGGTGTGCTATAGCACACGAAAATCGTCGAAATGAGGCGTATGCTCGCTTCGGGGCTCGTTTGACCCTTGAAATAGCCCGGACAATCCGTGATGGACAACCGTATGCATAGACAAGGTCTTGACGGACGTCCACAAAAAAATTTGGCATTTTTGACGTTGGAATCCGGATCACCCAAAATCTAGTGTGCTATAGCACACGAAAATCGTCGCAATGAGGCGTATGCTCGCTTCGGGGCTCGTTTGACCCTCCAAATGGCCCGGACAATCCATGATGGCCAACCGTATGCATAGACAAGGTCTTGACGGACGTCCACGAAAAAATTTGGCATTTTTGACATCGGGATCCAGATCACCCAAAAAATGGTGTGCTATAGCACACGAAAATCGTCGAAATGAGGCGTATGCTCGCTACGGGGCTCGTTTGACCCTCCAAATGGCCCGGAAAATCCGTGATGGCCAACCGTATGCATAAACAAGGTCTTGACGGACGTCCACAAAAAAATTTGGCATTTTTGACGTCGGAATCCAGATCACCCAAAAAATGGTGTGCTATAGCACACGATAATCGTCGAAATGAGGCGTATGCTCGCTTCGGGGCTCGTTTGACCCTCCAAATGGCCCGGACAATCCGTGATGGCCAACCGTATGCATAGACAAGGTCTTGACAGACGTCCACAAAAAAATTTGGCATTTTTGACGTCGGAATCCGGATCACATAAAAAATGGTTTGCTATAGCACATTAAAATCGTCAAAATGAGGCGTATGCTCGCTTCGGGGCTTGTTTGACCCTCAAAATGGCCCGGACAATCCGTGATGGCCAATCGTATGCATAGACAAGGTCTTGACGGACGTCCACGAAAACATTTGGCATTTTTGACGTCGGAATCCGGATCACCCAAAAAATGGTGTGCTATAGCACACGAAAATCGTCGAAATGAGGCGTATGCTCGCTTCGGGGCTCGTTTGACCCTCCAAATGGCCCAGACAATCCGTGATGGCCAACCGTAAGCATAGACAAGGTCTTGACGGACGTCCACAAAAAAATTTGGCATTTTTGACGTCGGAATCCGGATCACCCAAAAAATGGTTTGCTGTAGCACATTAAAATCGTCAAAATGAGGCGTATGCTCGCTTCGGGGCTCGTTTGACCCTCTAAATGGCCCGGACAATCTGTGATGGCCAACCGTATGCATAGACAAGGTCTTGACGGACGTCCACGAAAACATTTGGCATTTTTGACGTCGGAATCCGGATCACCCAAAAAATGGTGTGCTATAGCACACGAAAATCGTCGAAATGAGGCGTATGCTCGCTTCGGGGCTCGTTTGACCCTCCTAATGGCCCGGACAATCCGTGATGGCCAACCGTATGCATAGACAAGGTCTTGACGGACGTCCACGAAAAAATTTGGCATTTTTGACGTCGGAATCCGGATCACCCAAAAAATGGTGTGCTATAGCACACGAAAATCATCGAAATGAGGCATATGCTCGCTTCAAGACTCGTTTGACCCTCCAAATGTCCCGGAAAATCCGTGATGGCAAACCGTATGCACAGATAAGGTCTTGACGGACGTCCACGAAAAAATTTGGCATTTTTGACGTCGGAATCAGGATCACCCAAAAAATGGTGTGCTATAGCACACGAAAATCATCGAAATGAGGCGTATGCTCGCTTCGGGGCTCGTTTGACCCTCCAAATGTCCCAGACAATCCGTGATGGCAAACCGTATGCATAGACAAGATCTTGACAGCGTACATGAAAACATTTGGCATTTTTGACGTTGGAATCCGGATCACCCAAAAAATGGTGTGCTGTAGCACACGATAATCGTTGAAATGAGGCGTATGCTCGCTTCGGGGGTCGTTTGACCCTCCAAATGGGCCGGATAATCCGTGATGGCCAACTGTATGCATAGACAAGGTCTTGACAGACGTTCATGAAAAATTTTGGAATTTTTGACGTCGGAATCTGGATCACCCAAAAAATGGTGTGCTATAGCACACGAAAATTGTCGAAATGAGGCGTATGCTCGCTTCGCGGCTTGTTTGACCCCCCAAATGGCCCGGACAATCCTTGATGGCCAACCGTATGCATAGACATGTTCTTGACGGACGTCCATGAAAAAATTTGGCATTTTTGACGTCGGAATCCGGATCACCTAAAAAATGGTGTGCTATATATAGCACACGAAAATCATCGAAATGAGGCGTATGCTCGCTTCGGGGCTCGTTTGACCCTCCAAATGGCCCGGAGAATCCGTGATGGCCAACCCTATGCATATACAAGGTCTTGACGGACGTCCACAAAAAAATTTGGCATTTTTGACGTTGGAATCCGGATCACCCAAAAACTAGTGTGCTATAGCACACGAAAATCGTCGCAATGAGGCGTATGCTCGCTTCGGGGCTCGTTTGACCCTCCAAATGGCCCGGACAATCCATGATGGACAACCGTATGCATAGACAAGGTCTTGACGGACGTCCACGAAAAAATTTGGAATTTTTTACAGTGGAATCCGGATCACCCAAAAAATAGTGTGCTATAGCACACGAAAATCGTCGCAATATGGCGTATGCTCGCTTCGGGGCTCGTTTGACCCTCCAAATGGCCCGGACAATCCATGATGGCCAACCGTATGCATAGACAAGGTCTTGACGGACTTCCACGAAAAAAATTGGCATTTTTGACATCGGAATCCGGATCACCCAAAAAATGGTGTGCTATAGCACACGAAAATCGTCGAAATGAGGCGTATGCTCGCTTCGGGGCTCGTTTGACCCTCCAAATGGCCCGGAGAATCCGTGATGGCCAACCCTATGCATAAACAAGGTCTTGACGGACGTCCACAAAAAAATTTGGCATTTTTGACGTCGGAGTCCGGCTCACCCAAAAAATGGTGTGCTATAGCATACGAAAATCCTCGAAATGAGGCGTATGCTCGCTTCGGGGCTCGTTTGTCCCTCCAAATGGCCCGGACAACCCGTGATGGCCAACCGTATGCATAGACAATGTCTTGACGGACGTCCACGAAAAATTTTGGCATTTTTGACGTTGGAATCCAGATCACCCAAAAAATGGTGTGCTATATCACACGAAAATCGTCGAAATGAGGCATATGCTTGCTTCGGGACTCCTTTGACCCTCCAAATGGCCCGGACAATCCGTGATGGCCAACCGTATGCATAGACAAAGTCTTGACGGACGTTTACGGAAAAATTTGGCATTTTTGACGTCGGAATCCGGATCACCCAAAAAATGGTGTGCTATAGCACACGAAAATCGTCGAAATGAGGCGTATGCTCGCCTCGGGGCTCGTTTGACCCTTCAAATGGCCCGGAAAATCCGTGATGGCCAACCATATGCATAGACAAAGTCTTAACGGACGTCCACGAAAAAATTTGGCATTTTTGACGTCGGAATCTGGATCACCCAAAAAATGGTGTGCTACAGCACACGAAAATCGTCGAAATGAGGCGTATGCTCGCTTCGCGGCTTGTTTGACCCTCCAAATGGCCCGGACAATCCGTGATGGACAACCGTATGTATAGACAAGGTCTTGATGGACGTCCACGAAAAAATTATGCATTTTTAACGTCGGAATCCGGATCACCCAAAAAATGGTGTGCTATAGCACACGAAAATTGTCGAAATGAGGCGTATGCTCGCTTTCGGGGCTCGTTTGACCCTCCAAATTGCCCGGACAATCCGTGATGGCCAACCATATGCATAAACAAGGTCTTGACGGACGTCCACAAAAAAACTTGGCATTTTTGACATCGGAATCCGGATCACCCAAAAAATGGTGTGCTATAGCACACAAAAATCGTCGAAATGAGGCGTATGCTCGCTTCGGGGCTCGTTTGAGCCTCCAAATGGCCCGGACAATCCGTGATGGCCAACCGTATGCATAGACAAGGTCTTGACGGACGTCCATGAAAAAATTTGGCATTTTTGACGTCGGAATCCGGGTCACCCAAAAAATGGTGTGCTATAGAACACGAAAATCGTTGAAATGAGCCGTATGCTCGCTTCGGGGCTCGTTTGACCCTCCAAATGGCCCGGACAATCCGTGATGGCCAACTGTATGCATAGACAAGGTTTTGACGGACGTCCGCGAAAAAATTTGGCATTTTTGACGTCGGAATCCGGATCACCCAAAAAATGGTGTGCTATAGAACACAAAAATCATCGAAATGAGGCGTATGCTCGCTTCGGAGCTCGTTTGACCCTCCTAATGGCGCGGACAATCCAAGATAACCAAACGTTTGCATAGACAAGGTCTTGACGGACGTCCACGAAAAAATTTGGCATTTTTGACGTCGGAATCCGGATAACCCAAAAAATGGTGTGCTATAGCACACGAAAATCGTCGAAATGAGGCGTAGGCTCACTTCGGGGCTCGTTTGACCCTCCAAATGGCCCGGACAATCCGTGATGGCCAACCGTATGCATTGACAAGGTCTTGATAGACGTCCATGAAAAAATTTGGCATTTTTGACGTCGGAATCCGGATCACCCAAAAAATGGTGTGCTATAGCACACGAAAATCGTCGAAATGAGGCGTATACTCGCTTCAGGGCTCGTTTGACCCTCCAAATGGCCCGGACAATCCGTGATGGCCAACCGTATGCATAGACAAGGTCTAGACGGATGTCCACGAAAAAATTTGGCATTTTTGACGTCGGAATCCGGATCACCCAAAAAATGGTGTGCTATAGCACACGAAAATCGTCGAAATGATGCGTATGCTTTCTTCGGAACTCGTTTGACCCTCCAAATGGCCCGTACAATCCGTGATGGCCAACCGTATGCATAGACAAGGTCTTGACGGACGTCCACAAAAAAATTTGGCATTTTTGACGTCGGAATCCGGATCACCCAAAAAATGGTGTGCTATAGCACACGAAAATCGTCGAAATGAGGCGTAGGCTCGCTTCGGGGCTCGTTTGACCCTCCAAATGGCCCGGACAATCCGTGATGGCCAACCGTATGCATTGACAAGGTCTTGATAGACTTCCATGAAAAAATTTGGCATTTTTGACGTCGGAATCCGGATCACCCAAAAAATGGTGTGCTATAGCACACGAAAATCGTCGAAATGAGGCGTATACTCGCTTCAGGGCTCGTTTGACCCTCCAAATGGCCCGGACAATCCGTGATGGCCAACCGTATGCATAGACAAGGTCTAGACGGACGTCCACGAAAAAATTTTGCATTTTTGACGTCGGAATCCGGATCACCCAAAAAATGGTGTGCTATAGCACACGAAAATCGTCGAAATGATGCGTATGCTTACTTCGGGGCTCGTTTGACCCTCCAAATGGCCCGTACAATCCGTGATGGCCAACCGTATGCATTGACAAGGTCTTGATAGACGTCCACGAAAAAATTTGGCATTTTTGACGTCGGAATCCGGATCACCCAAAAAATGGTGTGCTATAGCACACGAAAATTGTCGAAATGAGGCGTATGCTCGCTTCGGGGCTCGTTTGACCCTCCAAATGGCCCGGACAATCCGTGATGGCCAACCGTATGCATAGACAAGGTCTTGATGGACGTCCACGAAAAAATTTGGCAATTTTGACATCGGAATCCGGATCACCCAAAAAATAGTGTGCTATAGCACACTAAAATCGTCGAAATAAGGCGTATGCTCGCTTCGGGGCTCGTTTGACCCTCCCAATGGCCCGGACAATCCGTGATGGCCAACCATATGCATAGACACGGTCTTGACGGACGTCCACAAAAAAATTTGGCATTTTTGACTTCGGAATCCGGATCACCCAAAAAATGGTGTGCTATAGCACACGAAAATCGTCGAAATGAGGCGAATGCTCGCTTCGGGGCTCGTTTGACCCTCCAAATGGCCCGGACAATCCATGATGGCCAACCGTACGCATAGACAAGGTCTTGATGGACGTCCATGAAAAAATTTGGCATTTTTGACGTCGGAATCCGGATCACCCAAAAAATAGTGTGCTATAGAACACGAAAATCGTCGAAATAAGGCATAGGCTCGCTTCGGGGCTCGTTTGACCCTCCAAATGGCCCGGACAATCCGTGATGGCCAATCGTATGCATAGACACGGTCTTGACGGACGTCCACGAAAACATTTGGCATTTTTGACGTCGAAATCCGGATCACCCAACAAATGGTGTGCTATAGCACACAAAAATCGTCGAAATGAGGCGTATGCTCACTTCGGGGCTCGTTCGACCCTCCAAATGGCCCATACAATCCGTGATGGCCAACCGTATGCATAGACAAGGTCTTGATGGACGTCCACGAAAAAATTTGGAATTTTTGACTTCGGAATCCGGATCACCCAAAAAATGGTGTGCTATAGCACCCGAAAATCGTCGAAATGAGGCGTATGCTCGCTTCGGGGCTCGTTTGACCCTCCAAATGGCCCGGACAATCCGTGATGGCCAACCGTACGCATAGACACGGTCTTGATGGACGTCCACGAAAAAATTTGGCATTTTTGACGTCGGAATCCGGATCACCCAAAAAATGGTGTGCTATAGCACACGAAAATCGTCGAAATAAGGCGTATTCTCGCTCCGGGGCTCGTTTGACCCTCCAAATGGCCCGGACAATCTGTGATGGCCAACCGTACGCATAGACACGGTCTTGATGGACGTCCACGAAAAAATTTGGCATTTTTGACGTCGGAATCCGGATCACCCAAAAAATGGTGTGCTATAGCACACGAAAATCGTCAAAATAAGGCGTATTCTCGCTCCGGGGCTCGTTTGACCCACCAAATGGCCCGAACAATCCATGATGGCCAACTGTATGCATAGAAAAGGTCTTGACGGACGTCCACAAAAAAATTTGGCATTTTTGACGTCGGAATCCGGATCACCCAAAAAATGGTGTGCTATAGCACACGAAAATCATCGAAATGAGGCGTATGCCTGCTTCGGGGCTCGTTTGACCCTATAAATGGCCTGGACAATCTTTGATGGCCAATCGTATGCATAGACAAGGTCTTGACGGACGTCCGCGTAAAAATTTGGCTTTTTTGACGTCGGAATCCGGATCACCCAAAAAATGGTGTGCTATAGCACACGAAAATCATCGAAATGAGGCGTATGCTCGCTTCGGGGCTCGTTTGACCCTCCAAATGGCCCGGACAATCCGTGATGGCCAACCGTATGCATAGACAAGGTCTTGACGGACGTTCGCGAAAAAATTTGGCATTTTTGACGTCAAAATCCGGATCACCCAAAAAATGGTTAGCACATGAAAATCGTCGAAATGAGGCGTATGCTCGCTTCGGAGCTCGTTTGACCCTCCTAATGGCGCGGACAATCCAAGATAACCAAACGTTTGCATAGACAAGGTCTTGACGGACGTCCACGAAAAAATTTGGCATTTTTGACGTCGGAATCCGGATAACCCAAAAAATGGTGTGCTATAGCACACGAAAATCGTCGAAATGAGGCGTAGGCTCACTTCGGGGCTCGTTTGACCCTCCAAATGGCCCGGACAATCCGTGATGGCCAACCGTATGCATTGACAAGGTCTTGATAGACGTCCATGAAAAAATTTGGCATTTTTGACGTCGGAATCCAGATCACCCAAAAAATGGTGTGCTATAGCACACGAAAATCGTCGAAATGAGGCGTATACTCGCTTCAGGGCTCGTTTGACCCTCCAAATGGCCCGTACAATCCGTGATGGCCAACCGTATGCATAGACAAGGTCTTGACAGACGTCCACAAAAAAATTTGGCATTTTTGACGTCGGAATCCGGATCACCCAAAAAATGGTGTGCTATAGCACACGAAAATCGTCGAAATGAGGCGTAGGCTCGCTTCGGGGCCCGTTTGACCCTCCAAATGGCCCGGACAATCCGTGATGGCCAACCGTATGCATTGACAAGGTCTTGATAGACTTCCATGAAAAAATTTGGCATTTTTGACGTCGGAATCCGGATCACCCAAAAAATGGTGTGCTATAGCACACGAAAATCGTCGAAATGAGGCGTATACTCGCTTCAGGGCTCGTTTGACCCTCCAAATGGCCCGGACAATCCGTGATGGCCAACCGTATGCATAGACAAGGTCTAGACGGACGTCCACGAAAAAATTTGGCATTTTTGACGTCGGAATCCGGATCACCCAAAAAATGGTGTGCTATAGCACACGAAAATCGTCGAAATGATGCGTATGCTTACTTCGGGGCTCGTTTGACCCTCCAAATGGCCCGTACAATCCGTGATGGCCAACCGTATGCATTGACAAGGTCTTGATAGACGTCCACGAAAAAATTTGGCATTTTTGACGTCGGAATCCGGATCACCCAAAAAATGGTGTGCTATAGCACACGAAAATTGTCGAAATGAGGCGTATGCTCGCTTCGGGGCTCGTTTGACCCTCCAAATGGCCCGGACAATCCGTGATGGCCAACCGTATGTATAGACAAGGTCTTGATGGACGTCCACGAAAAAATTTGGCATTTTTGACGTCGGAATCCGGATCACCCAAAAAATAGTGTGCTATAGCACACGAAAATCGTCGAAATAAGGCGTATGCTCGCTTCGGGGCTCGTTTGACCCTCCCAATGGCCCGGACAATCCGTGATGGCCAACCATATGCATAGACACGGTCTTGACGGACGTCCACAAAAAAATTTGGCATTTTTGACGTCGGAATCCGGATCACCCAAAAAATGGTGTGCTATAGCACACGAAAATCGTCGAAATTAGGCGAATGCTCGCTTCGGGGCTTGTTTGACCCTCCAAATGGCCCGGACAATCCATGATGGCCAACCGTATACATAGATAAGGTCTTGAAGGACGTCCACGAAAAAATTTGGCATTTTTGACGTCGGAATCCGGATCACCCAAAAAATGGTGTGGCACACGAAAATCGTCGAAATAAGGCGTATGCTCGCTTCGGGGCTCGTTTGACCCTCCAAATGGCCCGGACAATCCGTGATGGCCAACCGTATGCATAGAAAAGGTCTTGACGGACGTTCACAAAAAAATTTAGCATATTTGACGTCGGAATCCGGATCACCCAAAAATGGTGTGCTATAGCACACGAAAATCATCGAAATGAGGCGTATGCTCGCTTCGGGGCTCGTTCGACCCTCCAAATGGCCCAGACAATCCGTGATGGCCAACCGTACGCATAGACAAGGTCTTGATGGACGTCCATGAAAAAATTTGGCATTTTTGACGTCGGAATCCGGATCACCCAAAAAATAGTGTGCTATAGAACACGAAAATCGTCGAAATAAGGCATAGGCTCGCTTCGGGGCTCGTTTGACCCTCCAAATGGCCCGGACAATCCGTGATGGCCAATCGTATGCATAGACACGGTCTTGACGGACGTCCACGAAAACATTTGGCATTTTTGACGTCGAAATCCGGATCACCCAACAAATGGTGTGCTATAGCACACGAAAATCATCGAAATTAGGCGTATGCTCGCTTCGGGGTTCGTTTGACCATCCAAATGGCCCGGACAATCCGTGATGGCCAACCGTATGCATAGACAAGTTCTTGATGGACGTCCAAGAAAAAATTTGGCATTTTTGACGTTGGAATCTGGATCACCCAAAAAATGGTGTGCTATAGCACACGAAAATCGTCGAAATGAGGCGTATGCTCGCTTCGGGGCTCGTTCGACCCTCCAAATGGCCCAGACAATCAGTGATGGCCAACCGTATGCATAGACAAGGTCTTGATGGACGTCCATGAAAAAATTTGGCATTTTTGACGTTGGAATCCGGATCACCCAAAAAATGGTGTGCTATAGCACACGAAAATCGTCGAAATGAGGCGTATGCTCGCTTCGGAGCTCGTTTGACCCTCCAAATTGCCCGGACAATCCGTGATGGCCAACCGTATGCATAGACACGGTCTTGACGGACGTCCACGAAAAAATTTGGCATTTTTGACGTCGGAATCCAGATCACCCAAAAAATGGTGTGCTATAGCACACGAAAATCGTCGAAATGAGGCGAATGCTCGCTTCGGGGCTCGTTTGACCCTCCAAATGGCCCGGACAATCCGTGATGGCCAACTGTATGCATAGATAAGGTCTTGACGGACATCCACGAAAAAATTTGGCATTTTTGACGTCAAAATCCGGATCACCCAAAAAATGGTTAGCACATGAAAATCGTCGAAATGAGGCGTATGCTCTCTTCGGGCTCGTTCGACCCTCCAAATGGCCCGGACAATCCTTGATAACAAACCGTATGCATAGACAAGGTCTTGACGGACGTCCACGAAAAACTTTGGCATTTTTGACGTTGGAATCGTGATCACCCAAAAAATGGTGTGCTATATAGCAAATGAAAATTGTCGAAATGAGGCGTATGCTCGCTTCGGGGCTCGTTTGACCCTCCAAATGGCCCGGACAATCCATGATGGCCAACCGTATGCATAGACAAGGTCTTGACGGACGTCCACCAAAACATTTTGCATTTTTGACGTCGGAATCCGGATCACCAAAAAAATGGTGCGCTATAGCACACGAAAATCGTCGAAATGAGGCGTATGCTCGCTTCGGGGCTCGTTTGACCCTCCAAATTGCCCGGACAATCCGTGATGGCGAACCGTATGCATAGACATTGTCTTGACGGACGTCCACGAAAAAATTTGGCATTTTTGACGTTGGAATCCGAATCACCCAAAAAATGGTGTGCTATAGCACACGAAAATCGTCTAAATGAGGCGTATGCTCGCTTCGGGGCTCGTTTGACCCTCCAAATGGCCCGGACAATCCGTGTTGGCCAACCGTATGCACAGACAAGGTCTTGACAGACGTCCGTGAAAAAATTTGGCATTTTTGATGTCGGAATCCGGATCACCTAAAAAATGGTGTGCTATAGCTCACGAAAATCGTCGAAATGAGGCGAATGCTCGCTTCGGGGCTCGTTTGACCCTCCAAATTGCCCGGACAATCCGTGATGGCCAACCGTATGCATAGACAAGGTCTTGACGGACGTCCACGAAAAAATTTGGCATTTTTGACGTCGGAATCCGGATCACCCAAAAAATGGTGTGCTATAGCACACGAAAATCGTCTAAATGAGGCGTATGCTCGCTTCGGGGCTCGTTTGACCCTCCAAATGGCCCGGACAATCCGTGATGGCCAACCGTATGCATAGACAAGGTCTTGACGGACGTCCACAAAAAAATTTTGCATTTTTGACGTCGGAATCCGGATCACCCAAAAATATAGCACACGAAAATCGTCGAAATAAGGCGTATGCTCGCTTCGGGGCTCATTTGACCCTTCAAATGGCCCGGACAATCCGTGATGGCTAACCGTATGTATAGACAAGGTCTTGACGGACGTCCACAAAAAAATTTGGCATTTTTGACGTCGGAATCCGGATCACCCAAAAAATGGTGTGCTATCGCATACGAAAATCGTCGAAATGAGGCGTATACTCGCTTCGGGGCTCGTTTGCCCACCAAATGGCCCGGACATTCCGTGATGGCCAACCGTATGCATAGACAAGGTCTTGACGGACGTCCACGAAAAAATTTGGCTTTTTTGACGTCGGAATCCGGATCACCCAAAAAATGGTGTGCTATAGCACACGAAAATCATCGAAATGAGGCGTATGCTCGCTTCGGGGCTCGTTTGACCCTCCAAATGGCCCGGACAATCCGTGATGGCCAACCGTATGCATAGACAAGGTCTTGACGGACGTTCGTGAAAAAATTTGGCATTTTTGACGTCAGAATCCGGATCACCCAAAAAATGGTTAGCACATGAAAATCGTCGAAATGAGGCGTATGCTCTCTTCGGGCTCGTTCGACCCTCCAAATGGCCCGGACAATCCTTGATAACAAATCGTATGCATAGAAAAGGTCTTGACGGACGTCCACGAAAAACTTTGGCATTTTTGACGTTGGAATCGTGATCACCCAAAAAATGGTGTGCTATAGCAAATGAAAATTGTCGAAATGAGGCGTATGCTCGCTTCGGGGCTCGTTTGACCCTCCAAATGGCCCGGACAATCCATGATGGCCAACCGTATGCATAGACAAGGTCTTGACGGACGTCCACCAAAACATTTGGCATTTTTGACGTCGGAATCCGGATCACCCAAAAAATGGTGTGCTACAGCACACGAAAATCGTCGAAATGAGGCGTATGCTCGCTTCGGGGCTCGTTTGACCCTTCAAATTGCCCGGACAATCCGTGATGGCCAACCGTATGCATAGACATGGTCTTGACGGACGTCCACGAAAAAATTTGGCATTTTTGACGTTGGAATCCGAATCACCCAAAAAATTGTGTGCTATAGCATACGAAAATCGTCGAAATGAGGCGTATGCTCGCTTCGGGGCTCGTTTGACCCTCCAAATGGCCCGGACAATCCGTGTTGGCCAACCGTATGCACAGACAAGGTCTTGACAGACGTCCGTGAAAAAATTTGGCATTTTTGATGTCGGAATCCGGATCACCTAAAAAATGGTGTGCTATAGCTCACGAAAATCGTCGAAATGAGGCGAATGCTCGCTTCGGGGCTCGTTTGACCCTCCAAATTGCCCGGACAATCCGTGATGGCCAACCGTATGCATAGACAAGGTCTTGACGGACGTCCACGAAAAAATTTGGCATTTTTGACGTCGGAATCCGGATCACCCAAAAAATGGTGTGCTATAGCACACGAAAATCATCAAAATGAGGCGTATGCTCGCTTCGGGGCTCGTTTGACCCTCCAAATGGCCCGGACAATCCGTGATGGCCAACCGTATGCATAGACAAGGTCTTGACGGACGTCCACAAAAAAAATTTTCATTTTTGACGTCGGAATCCGGATCACCCAAAAATATAGCACACGAAAATCGTCGAAATAAGGCGTATGCTCGCTTCGGGGCTCGTTTGACCCTTCAAATGGCCCGGACAATCTGTGATGGCCAACCGTATGAATAGACAAGGTCTTGACGGACGTCCACGAAAAAATTTGGCATTTTTGACGTCGGAATCCGGATCACCCAAAAAATGGTGTGCTATAGCATACGAAAATCGTCGAAATGAGGCGTATACTCGCTTCGGGGCTCGTTTGCCCACCAAATGGCCCGGACATTCCGTGATGGCCAACCGTATGAATAGACAAGGTCTTGACGGACGTCCACGAAAAAATTTGGCATTTTTGACGTCGGAATCCGGATCACCCACAAAATGGTGTGCTATAGCACACGAAAATCGTCGAAATGAGGCGTATGCTCGTTTCGGGGCTCGTTTGACCCTCCAAATGGCCCGGACAATCCGTGATGGCCAACCGTATGCATAGACAAGGTCTTGACGGACGTCCGCGAAATTGTTTTGCATTTTTGACGTCATAATCCGGATTACCCAAAAAATGGTGTGCTATAGCACAAGAAAATCATCGAAATGACGCGTATGCTCGCTTCGGGGCTCGTTTGACCCTCCAAATGGCCCGGACAATCCGTGATGACCAACCGTATGCATAGACAAGGTCTTGACGGACGTCCACGAAAAAATTTGGCATTTTTGACTTCGGAATCCGGATCACCCAAAAAATGGTGTGCTATAGCACACAAAAATCGTCGAAATGAGGCGTATGCTCGCTTCGGGGCTCGTTTGACCCTCCAAATGGCCCGGACAATCCGTGATGGCTAACCGTATGAAAAGACAAGGTCTTGACGGACGTCCGCGAAAAATTTTTGCATTTTTGACGACGGAATCCGGATCACCCAAAAAATGGTGTGCTATAGCACACGAAATTCATCGAAATGAGGCGTATGCTCGCTTCGAGGCTCGTTTGACCCTCCAAATGGCCCGGACAATCCGTGATGGCCAACCGTATGCATAGACAAGGTCTTGACGGACGTCCACGAAAAAATTTGGCATTTTTGACATTGGAATCCGGACACCCAAAAAATGGTGTGCTACAGCACACGAAAACCGTCGAAATGAGGCGTATGCTCGCTTCGGGACTCGTTTTACCCTCCAAATGGCCCGGACAATCCGTGATGGCCAACCGTATGCATAGACAGGGTCTTGACAGACGTCCATGAAAAAATTTGGCATTTTTACGGCGGAATCCGGATCACCCAAAAAATGGTGTGCTATAGCACACGAAAATCGTCGAAATGAGGAGTATGCTCGCTTCGGGGCTCGTTTGACCCTCCAAATGGCCCGGACAATCCGTGATGGACAACCGTATGCATAGACAAGGTCTTGACGGATGTCCACGAAAAAATTTGGCATTTTTGACGTCGAAATCCAGATCACCCAAAAATATAGCACACGAAAATCGTCGAAATGAGGCGTATGCTCGCTTCGGGGCTCGTTTGACCCTTTAAATGGCCCGGACAATCCGTGATGGCCAACCGTATGCATAGACAAGGTCTTGACTGACGTCCACGAAAAAATTTGGCATTTTTGACGTTGGAATCCGGATCACCCAAAAAATAGTGATCGTCGAAATGAGGCGTATGCTCGCTTCGGGGGTCGTTTGACCCTCCAAATGGCCCGAACAATCCGTGATTGCCAATCGTATGCATAGATAGGGTCTTGACGGACATCCACGAAAAAATTTGGCATTTTTGACATCGGAATCCGGATCACCCAAAAATATAGCACAGGAAAATCGTCGAAATGAGGCGTATGCTCGCTTCGGGGATCGTTTGACCCTCCAAATGGCCCGGAAAATCCGTGATGGCCAACCTATGCATAGACAAGGTCTTGACGGACGTCCACGAAAAAATTTGGCACTTTTGACGTCGGAATCCGGATCACCCAAACAATGGTGTGCTATAGCACACGAAAATCGTCGAAATGAAGCATATGCTCGCTTCGGGGCTCGTTTGACCCTCCAAATGGCCCGGACAATCCGTGATGGCCAACCGTATGCATAGACAAGGTCTTGATGGACGTCCACGAAAAAATTTGGCATTTTTGACGTCGGAATCTGGATAACCCAAAAAACGGTGTGCTATAGCACACGAAAATCGTCGAAATGAGGCGTATGCTCGCTTCGGGACTCGTTTTACCCTCCAAATGGCCCGGACAATCCGTGATGGAAAACCGTATGCATAGACAGGGTCTTGACGGACGTCTATGAAAAAATTTGGCATTTTTACGGCGGAATCCGGATCACCCAAAAAATGGTGTGCTATAGCACACGAAAATCGTCGAAATGAGGAGTATGCTCGCTTCGGGGCTCGTTTGACCCTCCAAATGGCCCGGACAATCCGTGATGGCCAACCGTATGCATAGACAAGGTCTGGACGGACTTCTTCGAAAAAATTTAGCATT
The DNA here is from genome assembly GCF_036512215.1 of Solanum lycopersicum. NCBI lineage: Eukaryota > Viridiplantae > Streptophyta > Magnoliopsida > Solanales > Solanaceae > Solanum > Solanum lycopersicum. The sequence continues at coordinate 58,823,498 of NC_090803.1, forward strand.
TTTGACTTCGGAATCCGGATCACCCAAAAAATAGTGTGCTATAGCACACGAAAATCATCGAAATGAGGCGTATGCTCGTTCGGGGCTTGTTTGACCCTCCAAATGGCCCGGACAATCCGTAATGTCCAACCGTATGCATAGACAAGGTCTTGACGGACGTCCACGAAAAAATTTAGCATTTTTGACGTTGGAATCCGGATCACCCAAAAAATAGTGATCGTCGAAATGAGGCATATGCTCGCTTCGGGGGTCGTTTGACCCTCCAAATGGCCCGAACAATCCGTGATTGCCAATCGTATGCATAGACAATTTCATCACGGACGTCCACGAAAAAATTTGGCATTTTTGACGTCGAAATCCGGATCATCCAAAATATGGTGTGCTATAGCACACGAAAATCGTCGAAATGAGGCATATGCTTGCTTCGGGGCTCGTTTGACCCTCCAAATGGCCCGAAAAATCCGTGATGGCCAACCGTATTCAAAGACATAGTCTTGACGGACGTCCACGAAAAAATTTGGCATTTTTGACATCGGAATCCGGATCACCCAAAAAATGGTGTGCTATAGCACACGAAAATCGTCGAAATGAAGCATATGCTCGCTTCAGGGCTCGTTTGACCCTCCAAATGGCCCGGACAATCCGTGATGGCCAACCGTATGCATAGACAAGGTCTTGATGGACGTCCACGAAAAAATTTGGCATTTTTGACGTCGGAATCTGGATCACCCAAAAAACGGTGTGCTATAGCACACGAAAATCGTCGAAATGAGGCGTATGCTCGCTTCGGGACTCGTTTTACCCTCCAAATGGCCCGGACAATCCGTGATGGCCAACCTTATGCATAGACAGGGTCTTGACGGACGTCCATGAAAAAATTTGGCATTTTTACGGCGGAATCCGGATCACCCAAAAAATGGTGTGCTATAGCACACGAAAATCGTCGAAATGAGGAGTATGCTCGCTTCGGGGCTCGTTTGACCCTCCAAATGGCCCGGACAATCCGTGATGGACAACCGTATGCATAGACAAGGTCTTGACGGATGTCCACGAAAAAATTTGGCATTTTTGACGTCGAAATCCAGATCACCCAAAAATATAGCACACGAAAATCGTCGAAATGAGGCGTATGCTCGCTTCGGGGCTCGTTTGACCCTCTAAATGGCCCGGACAATCCGTGATGGCCAACCGTATGCATAGATAAGGTCTTGACGGACGTCCACGAAAAAATTTGGCATTTTTGACGTCGGAATCCGGATCACCCAAAAAATGGTGTGCTATGGCACACGAAAATCGTCGAAATGAGGCGTATGCTCGTTTCGAGGCTTGTTTGACCGTCCAAATGGCCCGGACAATCCGTGATGGCCAACCGTACGCATAGACAAGGTCTTGACGGACGTCCATGAAAACATTTGGCATTTTTGTCGTCAGAATCAGGATCACCCAAAAAATGGTGTGCTATAGCACACGAAAATCGTCGAAATGAGGCGTATGATCGCTTCGGTGCTCGTTTGACCCTCCAAATGGCCCGGACAATCCGTGATGGCCAACCGTATGCATAGACAGGGTCTTGACGGACGTCCACGAAAAAATTTGTTATTTTTGACGTCGGAATCCGGATCACCCAAAAATATAGCACAGGAAAATCATCGAAATGAGGCGTATGCTCGCTTCGGGGCTCGTTTGACCCTCCAAATGGCCCGGACAATCCGTGATGGCCAACCGTATGCATAGACAGGGTCTTGACGGACGTCCATGAAAAAATTTGGCATTTTTGACGTCGGATTCGGATCACCCAAAAAATGGTGTGCTATGGCACACGAAAATCGTCGAAATTAGGCGTATGCTCGCTTCGAGGCTCGTTTGACCGTCCAAATGGCCCGGACAATCCGTGATGGCCAACCGTACGCATAGACAAGGTCTTGACGGACGTCCATGAAAACATTTGGCATTTTTGTCGTCAGAATCCGGATCACCCAAAAAATGGTGTGCTATAGCACACGAAAATCGTCGAAATGAGGCGTATGATCGCTTCGGTGCTCGTTTGACCCTCCAAATGGCCCGGACAATCCGTGATGGCCAACCGTAAGCATAGAAAGGTTCTTGACGGACGTCCACGAAAAAATTTTGCATTTTTTACGTCGGAATCTTCATCACCCAAAAATATAGCACAGGAAAATTGTCGAAATGAGGCGTATGCTCGCTTCGGGGCTCGTTTGACCCTCCAAATGGCCCGGACAATCCGTGATGGTCAACCGTATGCATAGAAAAGGTCTTGACGGACGTCCACGAAAAAATTTGGCATTTTTGACGTCGGAATCCGGATCACCCAAAAAATGGTGTGCTATAGCACACGAAAATCGTCGAAATGAGGCGTACGCTCGCTTCGGGGCTCGTTTGACCCTCCAAATGGCCCGGACAATCCGTGATGGCAAACCGTATGCATAGACAAGGTCTTGACGGGCGTCGATGAAAAAATTTGGCATTTTTGACGTCGGAATTTGGGTAACCCAAAACATGGTGTGCTATAGCACACGAAAATCGTCGAAATGAGGCGAATGCTCATTTCGGGGTTCATTTGAACCTCCAAATGGCCCGAACATTCCGTGATGGCCAACCGTATGCATAGACGAGGTCTTGACGGACGTCCACGATAAAATTTGGCATTTTTGATGTCGGAATCCGGATCACCCAAAAAATGGTGTGCTATAGCACACGAAAATCGTTGAAATGAAACGTATGCTCGCTTCGGGGCTCGTTTGACCCTCCAAATGGCCCGGACAATCCGTGATGGCCAACCGTATGCATAGACAAGATCTTGACGGATGTCCACAAAAAAATTTGGCATTTTTGACGTCGGAATCTGGATCACCCAAAAAATGGTGTGCTATAGCACACGAAAATCATCAAAATGAGGCGTATGCTCGCTTCGGGGCTCGTTTGACCCTCCAAATGGCCCGGACAATCCGTGATGGCCAACCGTATGCATAGACAAGGTCTTGACGGACGTCCACAAAAAAATTTTTCATTTTTGACGTCGGAATCCGGATCACCCAAAAATATAGCACACGAAAATCGTCGAAATAAGGCGTATGCTCGCTTCGGGGCTCGTTTGACCCTTCAAATGGCCCGGACATTCCGTGATGGCAAACCGTATTCATAGACAAGGTCTTGACGGACGTCCACGAAAAAATTTGGCATTTTTGACGTCGGAATCCGGATTACCCAAAAAATGGTGTGCTATAGCACCAAAAATCGTCGAAATGAGGCGTATGCTCGCTTCGGGGCTCGTTTGACCCTCCAAATAGCCTGGACAATCCGTGATGGCCAACCGTATGCATAGACAAGGTCTTGACGGACGTCCACGAAAAATGTGGCATTTTTGACGTCGAAATCCGGATCACCCAAAAAATGGTGTGCTATAGCACACGAAAATCGTCGAAATGAGGCGTATGCTCGCTTCGGGGCTCGTTTGACCCTCCAAATGGCCCGGACAATCCGTGATGGCCAACCGTATGCATAGACAAGGTCTTGACGGACGTCCACAAAAAAATTTGGCATTTTTGACGTCGGAATCCGAATCACCCAAAAAATGGTGTGCTATAGCACACAAAAATCGTTGAAATTAGGCGTATGCTCCCTTCGGGGCTCGTTTGACCCTCCAAATGGCCCGGACAATCTGTAATGGCCAACCGTATGCATAGAAAAGGTCTTGACGGACGTCCACGAAAAAATTTGGCATTTTGGACGTCGGAATCCGGATCACCCAAAAAATGGTGTGCTATAGCACACGAAAATCGTCGAAATGAGGTGTATACTCGCTTCGGGGCTCGTTTGACCCTCCAAATGGCCCGGACAATCCGTGATGGCCAACCGTATGCATAGACAAGGTCTTGACGGACGTCCACGAAAAAATTTGGCATTTTTGACATCGGAATCCGAATCACCCAAAAAATGGTGTGCTATAGCACACCAAAATCGTCGAAATGAGGCGTATGCTCGCTTCGGGGCTCGTTTGACCCTCCAAATGGCCCAGACAATCCGTGATGGCCAACCGTATGCATAGACAAGGTCTTGACGGACGTCCACAAAAAAATTTGGCATTTTTGACGTCGGAATCTGGATCACCCAAAAAATGGTGTGCTATAGCACACGAAAATCATCGAAATGAGGCGTATGCTCGCTTCGGGGCTCGTTTGACCCTCCAAATGGCCCGGACAATCCGTGATGGCCAACCGTATGCATAGACAAGGTCTTGACGGACGTCCATGAAAACATTTGGCATTTTTGACATTGGAATCCGGATCACCCAAAAAATGGTGTGCTATAGCACACGAAAATCGTCGAAATGTGGCGTATGCTCGCTTCGGGGCTCGTTTAACCCTCCAAATGGCCCGGACAATCCGTGATGGCCAACCGTATGCATAGACAAGGTCATGACGGATGTCCACAAAAAAATTTGGCATTTTTGACGTCGGAATCCAGATCACCCAAAAAATGGTGTGCTATAGCACACGAAAATTGTCGAAATGAGGCATATGCTCGCTTCTGGCTCGTTTTACCCTCCAAATGGCCCGGAAAATCCGTGATGGCCAACCATATGCATAGACAAGGTCTTTACGGACGTCCAAGAAAACATTTGGCATTTTTGACGTCGAAATCCGGATCACCCAAAAAATGGTGTGCTATAGCACACGAAAATCGTCGAAATGAGGCGTATGCTCGCTTCCGGGCTCGTTTGACCCTCCAAATGGCCCGGACAATTCGTGATGGCCAACCGTATGCATAGACAAGGTCTTGACGGATGTCCACGAAAAAATTTGGCATTTTTGACATCGGAATCCGGATCACCCAAAAAATGGTGTGCTATAGCACACGAAAATCGTCGAAATGAGGCGTATGCTCGCTTCGGGGCTCGTTTGACCCTCCAAATGGCCCGGAAAATCCGTGATGGCCAACCGTATGCATAGACAAGGTCTTGACGGATGTCCACGAAAATATTTAGCATTTTTGACGTCGGAATCCGGATCACCCAAAAAATGGTGTGCTATAGCACCAAAAATCGTCGAAATGAGGAGTATACTCGCTTCGGGGCTCGTTTGACCCTCTAAATGGCCTGGACAATCCGTGATGGCAAACCGTATGCATTGACAAGGTCTTGACGGACATCCACGAAAAAGTTTGGCATTTTTGACGTCGGAATCCGGATCACCCAATAAATGGTGTGCTATAGCACCAAAAATCGTCGAAATGAGGCGTATACTCGCTTCGGGGCTCGTTTGACCCTCCAAATGGCCTGGACAATCCGTGATGGCCAACCGTATGCATAGACAAGGTCTTGATGGATGCCCACGAAAAAATTTGGCATTTTTGACGTCGGAATCCGGATCACCCAAAAAATGGTGTTCTATAGCACACGAAAATCGTCGAAAATGAGGCGTATGCTCGCTTTGGGCTCGTTTGACCCTCCAAATGGCCTGGAAAATCCGTGATGGCCAACCGTATGCATAGACAAGGTCTTGACGGACGTCCACAAAAAAATTTGGCATTTTTGACGTCGGAATCCAGATCACCCAAAAAATGGTGTGCTATAGCACACGAAAATTGTCGAAATGAGGCATATGCTCTCTTCGGGGCTCGTTTTACCCTCCAAATGGCCCGGACAATCCGTGTTGGCCAACCGTATGCATAGACAAGGTCTTTACGGACGTCCACGAAAACATTTGGCATTTTTGACGTCGGAATCCGGATCACCCAAAAAATGGTGGTCTATAGCACACGAAAATCGTCGAAATGAGGCGTATGCTCGCTTCGGGGCTCGTTTGACCCTCCAAATGGCCCGGACAATCCGTGATGGCAAACCGTATGCATAGACAAGGTCTTGACGGACGTCCACGAAAAAATTTGGCCTTTTTGACATCGAAATCCGGATCACCCAAAAAATGGTGTGCTATAGCACACGAAAATTGTCGAAATGAGGCATATGCTCTCTTCGGGGCTCGTTTTACCCTCCAAATGGCCCGGACAATCCGTGTTGGCCAACCGTATGCATAGACAAGGTCTTTACGGACGTCCACGAAAACATTTGGCATTTTTGACGTCGGAATCCGGATCACCCAAAAAATGGTGGTCTATAGCACACGAAAATCGTCGAAATGAGGCGTATGCTCGCTTCGGGGCTCGTTTGACCCTCCAAATGGCCCGGACAATCCGTGATGGTTAACCGTATGCATAGACAAGGTCTTGACGGACGTCCACGAAAATATTTGGCCTTTTTGACATCGGAATCCGGATCACCCAAAAAATGGTGTGCTATAGCACACGAAAATCGTCGAAAGGAGGCGTATGCTCACTTCGGGGCTCGTTTGACCCTCCAAATGGCCCGAAAAATCCGGGATGGCCAACCGTATGCATAGACAAGGTCTTGATAGACGTCCACGAAAAAAATTGGAATTTTTGACGTCAGAATGCAGATCATCCAAAAAATGGTGTGCTATAGCACACGAAAATCGTTGAAATGAGGCGTATGCTCGCTTTGGGGCTCGTTTGACCCTCCAAATGGCCCGGACAATCCGTGATGGCCAACCGTATGCATAGACAAGGTCTTGACGGACGTCCACGAAAAAATTTGGCATTTTTGACGTCGGGATCCGGATCACCCAAAAAATGGTGTGCTATAGCACACGAAAATTGTCGAAATGAAGCATATGCTCGCTTCGGGGCTCGTTTTACCCTCCAAATGGCCCGGACAATCCGTGATGGCCAACCATATGCATATACAAGGTCTTTACGGACGTCCACGAAAACATTTGGCATTTTTGACGTCGGAATCCGGATCACCCAAAAAATGGTGTGCTATAGCACACGAAAATCGTCAAAATGAGGCGTATGCTCGCTTTGGGGCTCGTTTGACCCACCAAATGGCCCGGAAAATCCGTGATGGCCAACCGTATGCATAGACAAGGTCTTGACGGACGTCCACAAAAAATTTTGGCATTTTTGACGTTGGAATCCGAATCACCCAAAAAATGGTGTGCTATAGCACACGAAAATCGTCGAAATGAGGCGTATGCTCTCTTCGGGGCTCGTTTGACCCTCCAAATGACCCGGACAATCCGTGATGGCCAACCGTATGCATAGAAAAGGTCTTTACGAACGTCCACGAAAACATTTGGCATTTTTGACGTGGGAATCCGGATCACCCAAAAAATGGTGTGCTATAGCACACGAAAATCGTTGAAATTAGCCGTATGCTCGCTTCGTGGCTCGTTTGACCCTCCAAATGGCCCGGAAAATCCGTGATGGACAACCGTATGCATAGACAAGGTCTTGACGGACGTCCACGAAAACATTTGGCATTTTTGACATTGTAATCCGGATCACCCAAAAAATGGTGTGCTATAGCACACGAAAATCGTCGAAATGAGGCGTATAATCGCTTCAGGGCTCGTTTGACCCTCCAAATGGCCCGGACAATCCGTGATGGCCAACCATATGCATAGACAAGGTCTTGACGGATGTCCACGAAAAAATTTGGCATTTTTGACATCATTATCCAGATCACCCATAAATATAGCACACGAAAATCGTCGAAATGAGGCGTATGCTTGCTTCGGGGCTCGTTTGACCCTCCAAATGGCCCGGACAATCCGTGATGGCCAAACATATACATAGACAAGGTCTTGACGGACGTACACAAAAAAATTTGGCATTTTTGACGTCGGAATCCGGATCACCCAAAAAATGGTGTGCTATGGCACACGAAAATCGTCGAAATGAGGCGTATGCTCGCTTCGAGGCTCGTTTGACCGTCCAAATTGCCCGGACAGTACGTGATGGCCAACCATATGCATAGACAAGGTCTTGACAGACGTCCACGAAAAAATTTGGCATTTTTGACGTCGGAATCCGGATCACCCAAAAAATGGTGTGCTATAGCACACGAAAATTGTCGAAATGAGGCGTATGCTCGCTTCGGAGCTCGTTTGACCCTCCAAATGGCCCGGACAATCCGTGAGGGCCAACCGTATGCATAGACAAGGTCTTGAAGGACATCCACAAAAACATTTGGAATTTTTGACGTCGGAATCCGGATCACCCAAAAAATGGTGTGCTATAGCACACGAAAATCGTCGAAATGAGGCGTATGCTCGCTTCGGGGCTCGTTTGACCCTCCAAATTGCCTGGACAATCCGTGATGGCCAACCATATGCATAGACAAGGTCTTGACGGATGTCCACGAAAAAATTTGGCATTTTTGACGTCGGAATCCGGATCACCCAAAAAATGGTGTGCTATAGCACCAAAAATCGTCGAAATGAGGCGTATACTCGCTTCGGGGCTCGTTTGATCCTCAAAATGGCCTGGACAATCCGTGAGGGCCAACCGTATGCATAGACAAGGTCTTAACGGACGTCCACGAAAACATTTGGCATTTTTGACGTCACGATCCGGATCACCCAAAAAATGGTGTGCTATAGCACACGAAAATTGTCGAAATGAGGCATATGCTCGCTTCGGGGCTCGTTTTACCCTCCAAGTGGCCCGGACAATCCGTGATGGCCAACCATATGCATAGACAAGGTCTTTACGGACGTCCACGAAATCATTTGGCATTTTTGACGTCGGAATCCAGATCACCCAAAAAATGGTGTGCTATAGCACACGAAAATCGTCAAAATGAGGCGTATGCTCTCTTTGGGCTCGTTTGACCCACTAAATGGCCCGGAAAATCCGTGACGGCCAACCGTATGCATAGACAAGGTCTTGACGGACGTCCACTAAAAATTTTGGCATTTTTGACGTCGGAATCCGAATCACCCAAAAAATGGTGTGCTATAGCACACGAAAATCGTCGAAATGAGGCGTATGCTCGCTTCGGGGCTCGTTTAACCCTCCAAATGGCCCGGACAATCCGTGATGCCCAACCGTATGCATAGAAAAGGTCTTTACGAACGTCCACGAAAAAATTTGGCATTTTTGACATCATTATCCAGATCACCCAAAAAATGGTGTGCTATAGCACACGAAAATCGTTGAAATTAGGCGTATGCTCGCTTCGTGGCTCGTTTGACCCTCCAAATGGCCCGGAAAATCCGTGATGGCCAACCGTATGCATAGACAAGGTCTTGACGGACGTCCACGAAAACATTTGGCATTTTTGACGTCGGAATCCGGATCACCCAAAAAATGGTGTGCTATAGCACACGAAAATCGTCGAAATGAGGCGTATAATCGCTTCGGAGCTCGTTTGACCCTCCAAATGGCCCGGACAATCCGTGATGGCCAATCGTATGCATAGACAAGTTCTTGACGGACGTCCACGAAAAAATTTGGCATTTTTGATGTCGGAATACGGATCACCCAAAAAATGGTGTGCTATAGCACACGAAAATCATCGAAATGAGGCGTATGCTCGCTTCGGGGCTTGTTGACCCTCCAAATGGCCCGATCAATCCGTGATGGCCAACCGTATGCATAGACGAGGTCTTCACGGACGTCCACGAAAAAATTTGGCATTTTTGACATCATTATCCAGATCACCCAAAAATATAGCACACCAAAATCGTCGAAATGAGGCGTATGCTTGCTTCGGGGCTCGTTTGACCCTCCAAATGGCCCGGACAATCCGTGATGGCCAATCGTATGCATAGAAAAGTTCTTGACGGACGTCCACGAAAAAATTTGGCATTTTTGACGTCGGAATACGGATCACCCAAAAAATGTTGTGCTATAGCACACGAAAATCGTCGAAATGAGGCGTATGCTCGCTTCGGGGCTCGTTTGACCCTTCAAATGGCCCGGACAATCCGTGATGGCCAACCGTAGGCATAGACAAGGTCTTGACGGACGTCCATGAAAACATTTGGCATTTTTGACATCGGAATCTGGATCACCCAAAAAATGGTGTGCTATAGCACACGAAAATCGTTGAAATGAGGCGTATGCTCGCTTCGGGGCTCGTTTGACCCTCCAAATGGCCCGGAAAATCCGTGATGGCCAACCGTATGCATAGACAAGGTCTTGACAGACGTCCACGAAAAAATTTGGAATTTTTGACGTCGGAATCCAGATCACCCAAAAAATGGTGTGCACACGAAAATCGTCGAAATGAGGCGTATGCTCGCTTTGGGGCTCGTTTGACCCTCCAAATGGCCCAGACAATCCGTGATGGCCAACCGTATGCATAGACAAAGTCTTGACGGACGTCCACGAAAACATTTGGCATTTTTGACGTCAGGATCCGGATCACCCAAAAAATGGTGTGCTATAGCACACGAAAATTGTCGAAATGAGGCATATGCTCGCTTCGGGGCTCGTTTTACCCTCCAAGTGGCCCGGACAATCCGTGATGGCCAACCATATGCATAGACAAGGTCTTTACGGACGTCCACGAAAACATTTGGCATTTTTGACGTCGGAATCCAGATCACCCAAAAAATGGTGTGCTATAGCACACGAAAATCGTCAAAATGAGGCGTATGCTCGCTTTGGGGCTCGTTTGACCCACCAAATGGCCCGGAAAATCCGTTATGGCCAACCGTATGCATAGACAAGGTCTTGACGGACGTCCACTAAAAATTTTGGCATTTTTGACGTCGGAATCCGAATCACCCAAAAAATGGTGTGCTATAGCACACGAAAATCGTCGAAATGAGGCGTATAATCGCTTCGGGGCTCGTTTGACTCTCCAAATGGCCCGGACAATCCGTGATGGCCAATCGTATGCATAGACAAGTTCTTGACGGACGTCCACGAAAAAATTTGGCATTTTTGACGTCGGAATACGGATCACCCAAAAAATGGTGTGCTTTAGCACACGAAAATCGTCGAAATGAGGCGTATGCTCGCTTCGGGGCTCGTTTGACCCTCCAAATGGCCCGGACAATCCGTGATGGCCAACCGTATGCATAGACGAGGTCTTCACGGACGTCCACAAAAAAATTTGGCATTTTTGACATCATTATCCAGATCACCCAAAAATATAGCACACGAAAATCGTCGAAATGAGGCGTATGCTTGCTTCGGGGCTCGTTTGACCCTCCAAATGGCCCGGACAATCCGTGATGGCCAACCGTAGGCATAGACAAGGTCTTGACGGACGTCCACGAAAACATTTGGCATTTTTGACATCGGAATCCAGATCACCCAAAAAATGGTGTGCTATAGCACGCGAAAATCGTCGAAATGAGGCATATGCTCGCTTCGGGGCTCATTTTACCCTCTAAATGGCCCGGACAATCCTTGATGGTCAACCGTATGCATAGAAAAGGTCTTTACGGACGTCCACGAAAACATTTGGCATTTTTTACGTCGAAATCCGGATCACCCAAAAAATGGTGTGGTATAGCACACGAAAATCGTCGAAATGAGGCGTATGCTCGCTTCGGGGCTCGTTTAACCCTCCAAATGGCCCGAACAATCCGTGATGGCCAACCGTATGCATAGACAAGGTCTTGACGGAAGTCCACAAAAAAATTTGGCGTTTTTGACGTCGAAATCCGGATCACCCAAAAAATAGTGTGCTATAGCACACGAAAGTCGTCGAAATGAGGCGTATGCTCGCTTCGGGGCTCGTTTGACACTCCAAATGGCCCGAAAAATCCGTGATGGCCAACCGTATGCATACACAAGGTCTTGACGGACGTCCACGAAAACATTTGGCATTTTTGACGTCGGAATCCGGATCACCCAAAAAATGGTGTGCTATAGCACACGAAAATCGTCGAAATGAGGCGTATAATCGCTTCGGAGCTCGTTTGACCCTCCAAATGGCCCGGACAATCCGTGATGGCCAATCGTATGCATAGACAAGTTCTTGACGGACGTCCACGAAAAAATTTGGCATTTTTGATGTCGGAATACGGATCACCCAAAAAATGGTGTGCTATAGCACACGAAAATCATCGAAATGAGGCGTATGCTCGCTTCGGGGCTCGTTTGACCCTCCAAATGGCCCGATCAATCCGTGATGGCCAACCGTATGCATAGACGAGGTCTTCACGGACGTCCACGAAAAAATTTGGCATTTTTGACATCATTATCCAGATCACCCAAAAATATAGCACACGAAAATCGTCGAAATGAGGCGTATGCTTGCTTCGGGGCTCGTTTGACCCTCCAAATGGCCCGGACAATCCGTGATGGCCAACCGTAGGCATAGACAAGGTCTTGACGGACGTCCACGAAAACATTTGGCATTTTTGACATCGGAATCCAGATCACCCAAAAAATGGTGTGCTATAGCACGCGAAAATCGTCGAAATGAGGCATATGCTCGCTTCGGGGCTCATTTTACCCTCTAAATGGCCCGGACAATCCTTGATGGCCAACCGTATGCATAGAAAAGGTCTTTACGGACGTCCACGAAAACATTTGGCATTTTTTACGTCGAAATCCGGATCACCCAAAAAATGGTGTGCTATAGCACACGAAAATCGTCGAAATGAGGCGTATGCTCGCTTCGGGGCTCGTTTGACCCTCCAAATGGCCCGGAAAATCCGTGATGGCCAACCGTATGCATAGACAAGGTCTTGACAGACGTCCACGAAAAAATTTGGAATTTTTGACGTCGGAATCCAGATCACCCAAAAAATGGTGTGCTATAGCACGCGAAAATCGTCGAAATGAGGCATATGCTCGCTTCGGGGCTCATTTTACCCTCTAAATGGCCCGGACAATCCTTGATGGCCAACCGTATGCATAGAAAAGGTCTTTACGGACGTCCACGAAAACATTTGGCATTTTTGACGTTGGAATCCGGATCACCCAAAAAATGGTGTGCTATAGCACACGAAAATCGTCGAAATGAGGCGTATGCTCGCTTCGGGGCTCGTTTGACCCTCCAAATGGCCCGGACAATCCGTGATGGACAACCGTATGCATAGACAAGGTCTTGACGGACATCCACGAAAAAATTTGGCATTTTTGACATCGGAATCCGGATCACCTAAAAAATGGTGTGCTATAGCACACGAAAATCGTCAAAATGAGGCGTATGCTCCCTTCGGGGCTCGTTTGACCCTTTAAATGGCCCGGAAAATCCGTGATGGCCAACCGTAGGCATAGACAAGGTCTTGACGGACGTCCACGAAAACATTTGGCATTTTTGACATCGGAATCCGGATCACCCAAAAAATGGTGTGCTATAGCACACGAAAATCGTTGAAATGAGGCGTATGCTCGCTTCGGGGCTCGTTTGACCCTCCAAATGGCCCGGAAAATCCGTGATGGCCAACCGTATGCATAGACAAGGTCTTGACAGACGTCCACGAAAAAATTTGGAATTTTTGACGTCGGAATCGAGATCACCCAAAAAATGGTGTGCTATAGCACGCGAAAATCGTCGAAATGAGGCATATGCTCGCTTCGGGGCTCATTTTACCCTCTAAATGGCCCGGACAATCCTTGATGGCCAACCGTATGCATAGAAAAGGTCTTTACGGACGTCCACGAAAACATTTGGCATTTTTGACGTCGGAATCCGGATCACCCAAAAAATGGTGTGCTATAGCACACGAAAATCGTCGAAATGAGGCGTATGCTCGCTTCGGGGCTCGTTTGACCCTCCAAATGGCCCGGACAATCCGTGATGGACAACCGTATGCATAGACAAGGTATTGACGGACATCCACGAAAAAATTTGGCATTTTTGACATCGGAATCCGGATCACCTAAAAAATGGTGTGCTATAGCACACGAAAATCGTCAAAATGAGGCGTATGCTCCCTTCGGGGCTCGTTTGACCCTCCAAATGGCCCGGAAAATCCGTGATGGCCAACCGTATGCATAGACAAGGTCTTGACAGACGTCCACGAAAAAATTTGGAATTTTTGACGTCGGAATCCAGATCACCCAAAAAATGGTGTGCTATAGCACACGAAAATCGTCGAAATGAGGTGTATGCTCGCTTTGGGGCTCGTTTGACCCTCCAAATGGCCCGGACAATCCGTGATGGCCAACCGTATGCATAGACAAGGTCTTGACGGACGTCCACGAAAAAATTTGGCATTTTTGACGTCGGGATCCGGATCACCCAAAAAATGGTGTGCTATAGCACACGAAAATCGTCGAAATGAGGCGTATGCTCGCTTCGGGGCTCGTTTGACCCTCCAAATGGCCCGGACAATCCGTGATGGCCAACCGTATGCATAGACAAGGTCTTTACGGACGTCCACGAAAAAATTTGGCATTTTTGACGTCGTAATCAAAATCACCCAAAAAATGGTGTTCTATAGCACACGAAAATCGTCGAAATGAGGCGTATGCTCGTTTCGGGGCTCGTTTGACCCTCCAAATGGCCCGGACAATCCGTGATGGCAAACCGTATGCATAGACAAGGTCTTGAAAGACGTCCACGAAAAAATTTGGAATTTTTGGAGTCAGATTCCGGATCACCTAAAAAATGGTGTGCTATAGCACATGAAAATCGTCGAAATGAGGCGTATGCTCGCTTCGGGGTCGTTTGACCCTCTAAATGGCCCGGACAATCCGTGAAGGCCAACCGAATGCATAGACAAGGTCTTGACGGACGTCCACGAACAAATTTGGCATTTTTGACATCGGAATCCGGATCACCCAAAAAATGGTGTGCTATAGCACGAAAAATCGTCGAAATCAGGCGTATGCTCGCTTCGGAGCTCGTTTGACCCTCCAAATGGCCTGGACAATCTGTGATGGCAAACTATATGCATAGACAAGGTCTTGACGGACGCCCACGAAAAAATTTGGCATTTTTGACGTCGGAATCCGGATCACCCAAAAAATGGTGTGCTATATAGCACACGAAAATCGTCGAAATGAGGCGTATGCTCGCTTTGGGGCTCGTTTGACCCTCCAAATGGCCCGGACAATCCGTGATGGCCAACCGTATGCATAGACAAGGTCTTGACGGACGTCCACGAAAACATTTGGCATTTTTGACGTCGGATTCCGGATCACCTAAAAAATGATGTGCTATAGCACATGAAAATCATCGAAATGAGGCGTATGCTCGCTTCGGGGCTCGTTTGACCCTCCAAATGGCCCGGACAATCCGTGATGGCCAATCGTATGCATAGACAAGGTCTTGACGGACGTCCACGAAAAAATTTGGCATTTTTGACGTCGGAATCCGGATCACCCAAAAAATGGTGTGCTATAGCACACAAAAATCGTCGAAATGAGGTGTATGCTCGCTTCGGGGCTCGTTTGACCCTCCAAATGGACCGGAAAATCCGTGATGGCCAACCGTATGCATAGACAAGGTCTTGACGGACGTCCACGAAAAAATTTGGCATTTTCGACGTCGGAATCCGAATCACCCAAAAAATGGTGTGCTATAGCACACGGAAATCGTCGAAATGAGGCGTATGCTCGCTTCGGGGCTTGTTTGACCCTCAAAATGGCCCGGACAATCCGTGATGGCCAACCGTATGCATAGACAAGGTCTTGACGGACGTCCACGAAAAAATTTGGCATTTTTGACGTCGGAATCCGGATCACCCAAAAAATGGTGTGCTATAGAACACGAAAATCGTCGAAATGAGGCGTATGCTCGCTTCGAGGCTCGTTTCACCCTCCAAATGGCCCAGACAATCCGTGATGGCAAACCGTATTCATAGACAAGGTCTTGACGGACGCCCACGAAAAAATTTGGCATTTTTGACGTCGGAATCCGGATTAACCAAAAAATGGTGTGCTATAGCACACTAAAATCGTCGAAATGAGGCGTATGCTCGCTTCGGGGCTCGTTTGACCCTTTTAATGGCCCGGACAATTTGTGATGGCCAACCGTATGCATAGACAAGGTCTTGACGGACGTCCACGATAAAATTTGGCATTTTTGACGTCGGAATCCGGATCACCCAAAAAATGGTGTGCTATAGCACATGAAAATCGTCGAAATGAGGCATATGCTTGCTTCGGGGCTCGTTTGACCCTCAAAATGGCCCGGACAATCCGTGATGGCCAACCGTATGCATAGACAAGGTCTTTACGGACGTCCACGAAAACATTGGGCATTTTTGACATCGGAATCCGGATCACCCAAAAAATGGTGTGCTATAGCACACGAAAATCGTCGAAATGAGGCGTTTGCTCGCTTCGAGGCTCGTTTGACCCTCCAAATGGCCCGGACAATCCGTGATGGCCAATCGTATGCATAGACAAGGTCTTGACGGACGTCTATGAAAAAATTTGGCATTTTTTACGTCGGAATCCGGATCACCCAAAAATGGTGTGCTATAGCACACGGAAATCGTCGAAATGAGGCGTATGCTCGCTTCGGGGCTTGTTTGACCCTCAAAATGGCCCGGACAATCCGTGATGGCCAACCGTATGCATAGACAAGGTTTTGACGGACGTCCACGAAAAAATTTGGCATTTTTGACATCGGAATCCGGATCACCCAAAAAATGGTGTGCTATAGAACACGAAAATCGTCGAAATGAGGCGTATGCTCGCTTCGGGGCTCGTTTGACCCTTTAAATGGCCTGGACAATCCGTGATGGCCAACCGTATGCATAGACAAGGTCTTGACGGACGTCCACGAAAAAATTTGGCATTTTTGATGTCGGAATCCGGATCACCCAAAAAATGGTATGCTATAGTACACGAAAATCATCGAAATGAGGCATATGCTCGCTTCGGGGCTCGTTTGACCCTCAAAATGGCCCGGACAATCCGTGATGGCCAACCGTATGCATAGACAAGGTCTTGACAGACGTCCTTGAAAAAATTTTGCATTTTTGACATCGAAATCCGGATCACCCAAAAATTGGTGTGCTATAGCACACGAAAATCGTCGAAATGAGGCGTATGCTCGCTTCGGGGCTCGTTTGACCCTCCAAATGGCCCGGACAATCCGTGATGGCAGACCATATGCATAGACAAGGTCTTTACGGATGTCCACGAAAAAATTTGGTATTTTTGACGTCGGAATCTGGATCACCTAAAAAATGGTGTGCTATAGCACATGAAAATTGTCGAAATGAGGCGTATGCTCGCTTGGGGGCTTGTTTGACCCTCAAAATGGCCCGGAGAATCCGTGATGGCCAACCGTATGCATATACAAGGTCTTGACGGACGTCCATGAAAAAATTTGTTATTTTTGATGTCGGAATCTGGATCACCCAAAAAATGGTGTGCTATAGCACACGAAAATCGTCGAATGAGGCGTATGCTCGCTTCGGGGCTCGTTTGACCCTCAAAATGGCCCGGACAATCTGTGATGGCCAATTGTATGCATAGACAAGGTCTTGACGGATGTCCACGAAAAAATTTGGCATTTTTGACATCGGAATCCGGATCACCCAAAAAATGGTGTGCTATAGCACACGAAAATCGTCGAAATGAGGCGTATGCTCGCTTCGGGGCTCTTTTGACCCTCTAAATGGCCCAGACAATCCGTGATGGCCAACCGTATGCATAGACAAGGTCTTGACGGACGTCCACGAAAAAATTTGGCATTTTTAACGTCAAAATCTGGATCACCCAAAAAATGGTGTGCTATAGCACATGAAAATCGTCGAAATGAGGCGTATGCTCGCTTCGGGGCTCGTTTGACCCTCCAAATGGCCCGGACAATCCGTGTTTCCTCTTATACTCTTAAGCAAAGAGAAAATTTGAGGGAAATTTGGATGAAAGATATGAGAAGAATAGGTTGTGAAATCGAATTTTTCAAGTGGTTTGAAATGACTGGTAGAATTGAAAATTGTACTGAGTCCTTACAAGTTATCATTAATAAATGGTATACATCTTCTAACAAAGTAATAGAATCTACTACTCCTCCTCTTGAAGGAATCAATATTCCTATTGCAGGTACAGTGATAAAAGCCTCTCCCTTCAAAGAGAAGAGTGATAAGACACGTGCATTACTCGTTGCTGCAGATATTGATAGAGTTATTGAACAAAACAACTATACAAACCAACTTCTCCATGTGGTCTCTAGACAAATAGAAGACACAAGACCATATCTTAGTGGAAGACCAACACCGGCTTCTACTTCATCCAATCATGAAATTGAAACCTACCCAGGATTTAAAATACCTGAATTTTCCAAAGAAAAATTCCCAAAAATTTCTGATACATTTGAAGTTACAGGAAGTATCATCAGAAAATTCACACTGTATTCTGAATATCTCTCTCTCTCTCTCTTATGTACAATGAAGTTTGAAGTTTGCTTGAAGTTTGAATGAAAGTCGTTTTCTTTGTAAGCTTTCTTCTCCTTTAATTCCGCATTACTTATGATCCTTTATGGTATCAGAGCCATGTTGGCAGTATTCATATTTAGTATGAGCAGCTAAATATAAATACTGTCTAAGGCATTACAAAATTAATTTATGAAGTAATTTATAATTCTATATGTTATGTTTTAAGTATTTGCTTAATATTTTATACTTCTTATTCTTTTATATTAATTCTATACTTGGTGTGAGGCGTATCGTTCTTCTGATATGAGTATGAGGTATCCGATTAATATCCAGAGCATGCGTTGGTCAGCCTGAACTTGGAACACTCGCTATAGCCAGGAGGGCGTCAAAGAGTTAGTACTATTGGTGGTCCCGTAACTAAGATGACTCTATCAGAATG
Source organism: Solanum lycopersicum (assembly GCF_036512215.1). NCBI lineage: Eukaryota > Viridiplantae > Streptophyta > Magnoliopsida > Solanales > Solanaceae > Solanum > Solanum lycopersicum. Next base: position 58,842,068 of record NC_090803.1, read on the forward strand.
AACTTGATTGTCAGACCAAGAGCACCTATCATAGAATAATTTATAAAAGATTTTGAATTATATTTTATTAATATTACTTAAACTCCAACATATTTGACTTATGTTCACTTGATATCTTAAATTTTGTCTTGTAAGTTCTTTAGACAGTTCTTCTCCATTTATGGATAAAAATTAATATATCTTCGCAATCAACAAAGATTGCTAAAATTGAAAATGATTTACAAAACTGGAGTCTTCTAGAAGAACCTTTCAAAAAGATTTATCAATTAGGTAACTTCAGTTTCCTCACTCATTGCAATATTAAAACTTGTGAATCTACTATTGCCATTAACAATTCTTCTGAAATTGTTTGTCTTCTTAAAGACAAAGATCTAGACAGGTACAAATCTAGCTTCAACTATTTGCATATTGGTTTAGTTCAAGTTGTTGTAAAACCTCTGTTCAGAAGAGGTCTCGATATTCCTGTCTGCGTTCTCCTCAGAGATGACAGATTTCTTAATTTTGACGATTCCCTTCTTGGATTACTTCAAAGTAATCTCACTGATGGACCAGTTTACTTCAACTGTTATCCTAATTTCTTGGTTGACATTAATGATCCTAATGTCACAGACACTCTGACTCTCAATGTCAAAACCAAAAATCTTAATAGCAAAACTGATTCTAGAGAAATTGCTGTAGTCTATAGGGTCTATTATAGACTTATGAAAACTCAACTTGCTCCAAAAGCGTGTCTTGAAAGCGTCAGAGGAGAAACCATGCTCATGGAAGCTAACCACTCACATAGTTCCATTTTTGTTCCTAGAACCCTAGAATGGAAGGATATTCTCTCAAATAACGAATGGCATTTTGAGAACATTACGCAACCTTTTACTTCTCATCCCCCACGATCCCAAATAGAAAGGGTTATTCAGTTTCCTGATGGATCTATTGATCTAAAATTTCTTGAGAATCCATCAATGAGATCTTCATCTGCTCGACGATCGTCTTGGTCACCCTCCTCTTCGTGCCCTTCTAAGACGACTCACCAACCATCTTCTTCCAAAACTTTCGAGGACGAGGAAGACAACATTACTCTTGCAAACAGTGAAATAAGCAATAGTAAAGGTAAGGTAACAGGGGTTGATTTCAGAGGTAATGTACCTAAAGTTTATTACCAAGACATTTCAGGGAGTCCTACAGCAAGCGAGATGGAACTGCCTACTGATAAGCCTACTTGGTTGGGAATGTTAAAGGTAAACAAACCCTTTGAACCTAATCCAACTATTCTACAAGAACAATGGATTCACCCTGACAATCAAGTCAGAAGAAAATGGTATGTTTCCTCTTATACTCTTAAGCAAAGAGAAAATTTCAGGGAAATTTGGATGAAAGATATGAGAAGAATAGGTTGTGAAATTCAGAAGGGGCGTTTTTTAGCCCAAAAGGCATTACATTCCATTCAAATTGGCCAAATGGAACATTAAAAGCAGTTTTGTACTTATCTTTTTCAGAAATCTGTATTTGCCAAAATCCCGATTTCATATCAAATTTGCTAAAAAATTTTGCATTAAAAATCCTTTTCAAAAGGTCTCTTTTGTTAGGTATAGGATACCTAATCCATTTTAAAACGGAGTAGAGAGGCTTGTAATTAATTACAAGTCTAGGAGCACCTCTTTCTTTCTCAGAGTTTTTATTAACGTAGAAGGCAGAGCAACTCCAAGGGGATTTTGAAACTCTGATGATGCCATTTTTTAAAAGAGTATTAATCTCTTCTTTGCAATATTCCATCATTTCATGATTCATCTGAATGGGTCTTGCTTTAGTGGTAATAGCCCTTTCATTGAATCCTTCAATGTATGGTAAGGAAACAATATGCTTTTTTCTATTCCAAAAAGCATTAGGAAAATCGGAACAAATTTCCTTTTCAAATTTCTTGAAGATTTTCTATTTTGTTAACAATCTCCGGGGTTTTTAGCATTTGCTCAATTTTCTTAATACGGATTTCATCCTTTAAAAAGGTGAGATGTTGAGAAAGTTTGTTTATTTTGAAAACAGTTTTTTCTCTGACAAAATCACTTTCTTCTTGAGAAAGAGTTTTTACAAAAGGGAAAAGGAGATCTTTTCCTAATATATTAGTGGAGATGCCATCCAGTGAAGTAAAATAAGGTTTTGTTTGGGTAATAAATGGTATTCCTAGGATGATATCTTCATTAGTATCTTCAGTAATAACGAAATCATTTGTTAAACAAATGCCATTGTTGCAAATATGGGTTTTAGAAAGCTTATAGTTTATTTTCAAAAGTTCTCCTGTAGCGGAGTATAATTTTGAAGTACTTTTTTGTAAATACTGAAGAGGAACAATACCTTTCATGATGCAGTTTCTATCAGCACCGCTATCAAGCAAAGCAACTTTGTTAATAACAAAATGTTTGTTAATCACTATTTTGATAGGGATATGATGGCTCTGAGGTCTGATAGAGGAAATTACTGTTAAACCTGGTGTTGCAGAAGTGGAAGCATTGTTATTGGTTTGTGTAAAAACTTCTGGTTCAACCAGATGGTTATTGTTGATGTCAGGTTGATTGATATCATCCTCATTATCCGAATTGTTTTTTGAGGAGCTGTGCCTAGATTCATAATCTAAGAAAGCTGGTTTTTTAGAAATCTGACGGATAGGAGTGTCAGTTTCTATCATGGAAAGACGGGATTTGATTTCTCGAATTTCATTTTTGAGAAGAGAAACTTCATGACGAAGATCCGCAATGGTTGGTTCAGAATGATTTTCTGAACGATTCATGATTTGTTTCATGCTGAAAGGTTCAACAATAGGACGAGACTTTGGTTTGTCTGTATTGAGGATCAAATTTTTGAGTTCTAGGAGGAAACGATTCCTAGCCTCATCATCATTGATATGTTGTATGACATCGAAAAGGGCTTCTTTTGAGTTATCCGAAAGAACCCTAATCTGAGGTTCTTTTCCGCAAGTGCAGAATGCTTCCGTGCAAGTGCAACCTTTTTATGATTGACTAGAATCTGAATCATAGTCCAGGTTGATGTCCTCATCTGAGCTGTTTTCTTCAGATTCATCTGAAATGTCAGAAAATGGTTCATCAAGGATAGCGAGAAGTTTACCTTTCGTCTCCTTATCCATGTCAAGAAGATTGATTTTCTTTTTCTTTGTTTTTGAACGGCATTCGTTTGCTCTATGGCCTCTTTTTCCACAGTTCCAACAGACGTCTTGTTTCTTTTGGGTTGATCTCTTGGATCTAGTTTTCTTTCTTTTAGATTTGGAAGATTTAGAGGAATCATCCTTCCTTGTTGATTTTCTTCTGTAGAATTTTTCTCTTTCTTCCTTCTTCTTAGTATCCGGTGGAGTAATAAATCCAAAATCTCTACAAAAGCTTCCAAGTTCTTTCCCTGAAGAAGATTGTTCCTTCTTAAGCTGGTGTCTTAGCTTGATGTATGTGCATAGTTCTAGGGCTACGATGTTAATGGTGCTTACCAGGTCACCATAGGTAAGATTATTATAAGGAATACTACCATTATTCCTGTCTTGTATTTTGGTTCTTACCTTATCTGCAAAAAGAGGAGGTAAGCCTCTGATGAAACGTTCCTTCCAGTAATCCAAATTGCAATCTGGACGGATCATGACTTTGCTCAAAAAAGCATGTCTGTAGTGGATGAAGTTGTCTAAGTTTGGGCAACTTAGATTACTCAGAATTTGGAGACTTTTGTCCTGAAATAACTTAGGTTCTCCAATAAAATGTTTAGCAATATGGTAAAGCAAAGTGGCACAAGCGTCTTCCCTTGTTTGAGTAGAAGTTGTTTGTGTGTTACCTTCCATCTTTACAACAGTTTCATTTGCTATTGCGGTGATAATGAGATGCTTGACTTCGTCAGTGCAGTAATTGTCCCACCAATGTTTTAACATTCCAGTGAAACCTGCAATAATCATATTTGCAGCATCTGTGTCTGAGGACCCTCGCATTTTGTATGCGGTGATGTCTACTCCCATTTCATGGAGTTTATTGTAAACTTGATGTTCTACAAGGCCATCAATATTCCATTTAGTGATGCTCCTTCCTTCATGAGATGAAGTGGATAAGAAAGCATTTTCTTCATACTGCAAATCTGGAAAAGATGGTTTGCTGTGGTAGTTTTTCATGTTATGAAAACGACTATTTCCAAGTTTTTGGAGAAGATTGGTTTTTTCTGAAGATGGGTTTGGATTGGTTTGGATTGTGGAAACACTTTCTTTATCTTTCTTTTTGGAGATGTTAAAGTTATTGAGTTGAGTGTTGATTTTTTTGATGATACTTCCTGTAACTTCAAATGTATCAGAAAGTTTTGGGAATTTTTCTTTGGAAAATGCAGGTATTTTAAATCCTGGGTAGGTTTCAATTTCATGATTGGATAAAGTAGAAGCCGGTGTTGGTCTTCCACTAAGATATGGTCTTGTGTCTTCTATTTGTCTAGAGACCACATGGAGGAGTTGGTTTGTATAGTTGTTTTGTTCAATAACTCTATCAATATCTGCAGCAACAAGTAATGCACCTGTCTTATCACTCTTCTCTTTGAAGGGAGAGGCTTTTATCACTGTACCTGCAATAGGAATATTGATTCCTTCAAGAGGAGGAGGAGTAGATTCTATTACTTTGTTAGAAGATGTATACCATTTATTAATGATAACTTGTAAAGACTCAGTACAATTTTCAATTCTACCAGTCATTTAAAACCACTTGAAGAATTCGATTTCACAACCTATTCTTCTCATATCTTTCATCCAAATTTCCCTGAAATTTTCTCTTTGCTTAAGAGTATAAGAGGAAACATACCATTTTCTTCTGACTTGATTGTCAGGGTGAATCCATTGTTCTTGTAGAATAGTTGGATTAGGTTCAAAGGGTTTGTTTACCTTTAACATTCCCAACCAAGTAGGCTTATCAGTAGGCGGTTCCATCTCGCTTGCTGTAGGACTCCCTGAAATGTCTTGGTAATAAACTTTAGGTACATTACCTCTGAAATCAACCCCTGTTACCTTACCTTTACTATTGTCTATTTCATTGTTTGCAATAGTAATGTTGTCTTCCTCGTCCTCGAAAGTTTTGGAAGAAGATGGTTGGTGAGTCGTCTTAGAAGGGCACGAAGAGGAGGGTGACCAAGACGATCGTCGAGCAGATGAAGATCTCATTGATGGATTCTCAAGAAATTTTAGATCAATAGATCCATCGGGAAACTGAATAACCCTTTCTATTTGGGATCGTGGGGGATGAGAAGTAAAAGGTTGCGTAATGTTCTCAAAATGCCATTCGTTATTTGAGAGAATATCCTTCCATTGTAGGGTTCTAGGAACAAAAATGGAACTATGTGAGTGGTTAGCTTCCATGAGCATGGTTTCTCCTCTGACGCTTTCAAGACACGCTTTTGGAGCAAGTTGAGTTTTCATAAGTCTATAATAGACCCTATAGACTACAGTAATTTCTCTAGAATCAGTTTTGCTATTAAGGTTTTTGGTTTTGACATTGAGAGTCAGAGTGTCTGTGACATTAGGATCATTAATGTCAACCGAGAAATTAGGATAACAGTTGAAGTAAACTGGTCAATCAGTGAGATTACTTTGAAGTAATCCAAGAAGGGAATCGTCAAAATTAAGAAATCTGTCATCTCTGAGGAGAACGCAGACAAGAATATCAAGACCTCTTCTGAACAGAGGTTTTACAGCAACTTGAACTAAACCAATATGCAAATAGTTGAAGCTAGATTTGTACCTGTCTAGATCTTTGTCATTAAGAAGACGAACAATTTCAGAAGAATTGTTAATGGCAATAGTAGATTCACAAGTTTTAATATTGCAACGAGTGAGGAAACTGAAGTTACCTAATTGATAAATCTTTTTGAAAGGTTCTTCTGGAATACTCCAGTTTTGTAAATCATTTTCAATTTTAGCAATCTTTGTTGATTGCGAAGATATATTAATTTTATTCAAAATATTTTGATTTTTATCCATAAATGAAGAAGAACTGTCTAAAGGACTTACAAGACAAAATTTAAGATATCAAGTAAACATAAGTCAAATATGTTGGAGTTTAAGTAATATTAATAAAATATAATTCAAAATCTTTTATAAATTATTCTTTGTTAGGTGCTCTTGGTCTGACAATCAAGTTCATTCTGATAGAGTCATCTTAGTTACGGGACCACCAATAGTACTAACTCTTTGACGCCCTCCTGGCTATAGCGAGTGTTCCAAGTTCAGGCTGACCAACGCATGCTCCGGATATTAATCGGATACCTCGTGCGTGGCATGCCATCATTGCCTTTGGAAAGCACAAATTATCAAACGACATCGGGCGTGGCATGCCATCATCGCCTTTGGGTAGCACAAATTTTCAGAGGACGCCGGACGTAGCATGCCATCATAGCCTTTGGGCAGCACATACGATCGAACGACGTCAGGCGTGGCATGACATCAACGCCCTTGGAATGCACAAACCGTCAAACGACAGGCGTGGAATGACATCACCGCCCTTGGACTGCCTACACGGTCGAACAACATCGGGCGTGGAATGACATCACCTCCCTCGGACACCACACACGCTCGGCAAAGTCGGGCGTGGCATGACATCACCGCCCTTTGACAGCACACACGGTTAGCAACGTCGAGCGTGGCAAGACATCACCGCCCTTGTACTGCAAGCACGGTCAGACGACGTCGGGCGTGGCATGACATCACCTCCCTTGGACAGCACACACAGTCGGACACGTCGGGCATGGCATGACATCACCGCCCTTAAATAGCACACACGGTCGGCAACATCGGGCGTTGCATGACATAACCGCCCTTGGACATTTCTCACCCTATGACGACGTCGGGCGTGGCATGACATAACAGACCTTGGGTACCACACACGTTCAGACACCGTCGGGCGTGGCATGACATCACCGCCTTTGGACAGCACACACGGTCGAACGACGTCGGGCGTGGCATGACATTAGCGCCCTTGGACTGCACGCACAGTCAGACGACGTCAGAAGTTGCATGACATCACCGCCCTTAGATAGCACACACGATGGGCAACGTCAGGAGTGGCATGACATCACTGTCCTTGGACATCACACACTATCGGACGACGTCGGGCGTGACATGCCATAACCGTCTTTGGGCAACACACACGGTCGAACAATGCCAGACGTGGCATGACATCCCACCCTTGGAAAGCACACACGGTCGGACGACGTCAGGCGTGGCATGACATCACCGTCCTGGGCAGGACACATGATCGAACGACGTCAGGCGTGACATGACATCACCGCCCTTGGACAACACACACAGTAGGACAACGTCAGGCGTGGCATGACATCATCGCCTTTTGGCAGCACACATAGTTGAACGACGTCGGGTGTGGCATGACATCACCGCCTTTAAATAGCACACATGGTAGAACGACGTCGGGAGTGGCATGATATCACTGCCCTTGGACTACACGCACGGTCCGAAGACGTCGGGTGTGGCATGAAATCACCACCCTTGGAAAGCACACACGGTTGGCAATGTCGGGCGTGGCATGCCAGACAATCCGGGATGGCCAACCGTATGCATAGACAAGGTCTTGACGGACGTCCAAAAAAAAATTTGGAATTTTTAACGTCAGAATCTGGATCATCCAAAAAATGGTGTGCTATAGCACACGAAAATCGTCGAAATGAGGTGAATGCTCGCTTCGGGGCTCGTTTGACCCTCCAAATGGCCCAGACAATCCGTGATGGCCAACCGTATGCATAGACAAGGTCTTGACGGACGTCCACGAAAAAATTTGGCATTTTTGACGTCGGAATCCGGATCACCCAAAAAATGGTGTGCTATAGCACACGAAAATCGTTGAAATGAGGCGTATGCTCGCTTCGGGGCTCGTTTGACCCTCCAAATGGCCCGGACAATCCGTGATGGCCAACCGTATGCATAGACAAGGTCTTGACGGACGTCCACGAAAAAATTTGGCATTTTTGACGTCGGAATCCGGATAACTTAAAAAATGGTGTGCTATAGCACACAAAAATCGTCGAAATGAGGCGTATGCTCGCTTCGGGGCTCGTTTGACCCTCCAAATAGCCCGGACAATCCGTTATGGCCAACCGTATGCATAGACAAGGTCTTGACGGATGTCCACGAAAAAATTTGGAATTTTTGACGTCGGAATCCGGATCACCCAAAAAATGGTGTGCTATAGCACATGAAAATCGTCGAAATGAGGCGTATGCTCGCTTCAGGGCTCGTTTGACCCTCCAAATGGCCCGGACAATCCGTGATGGCCAACCGTATGCATAGACAAGGTCTTGATGAACGTCCACGAAAAAATTTGGTATTTTTGACGTCGGAATCCGGATCACCCAAAAAATGGTGGGCTATAGCACATGAAAATCATCGAAATGAGGTGTATGCTAGCTTCGGGGCTCGTTTGACCCTCCAAATGGCCCGAAAAATCCGTGACGGCAAACCGTATGCATAGACAAGGTCTTGACGGACGTCCACGAAAAAATTTGGCATTTTTGATGTCGGAATCCGGATCACCCGAAAAATGGTGTGCTATAGCACACGAAAATCGTCGAAATGAGGCGTATGCTCGCTTCGGGGCTCGTTTGACCCTCCAAATGGCCCGGACAATCTGTGATGGCCAACCGTATGCATAGACAAGGTCTTGATGGACGTCCACGAAAACATTTAGCATTTTTGTAATCGGAATCCGGATCACCCAAAAAATGGTGTGCTATAGCACACGAAATGAGGCGTATGCTCGCTTCGGGGCTCGTTTGACCCTCCAAATGGCCCGGACAATCCGAGATGGCCAACCGTATGCATAGACAAGGTCTTGACGGACGTCCACGAAAACATTTGGCATTTTTTACGTCGGAATCCGGATCACCCAAAAAATGGTGTGCTATAGCACACGGAAATCGTCGAAATGAGGCGTATGCTTGCTTCGGGGCTCGTTTGACCCTCCAAATGGCCCGGACAATCCGTGATGGCCAACCGTATGAATAGACAAGGTCTTGACGGACGTCCACGAAAAAATTTGGCATTTTTGACGTCGGAATCCGGATCACCCAAAAAATGGTGTGCTATAGCACACGAAAATCGTTGAAATGAGGCGTATGCTCGCTTCGGGGCTCGTTTGACCCTCCAAATGACCCGGACAATCCGTGATGGCCAACCGTATGCATAGACAAGGTCTTGCCAGACGTCCACGAAAACATTTGGCAGTTTTTACGTCGGAATCCGGATCACCCAAAAAATGGTGTGTTATAGCACACGGAAATCGTCGAAATGAGGCGTATGCTTGCTTCGGGGCTCGTTTGACCCTCCAAATGGCCGGGACAATCCGTGATGGCCAACCGTATGCATATACAAGGTCATGACGGACGTCCACGAAAAAATTTGGCATTTTTGACGTCGGAATCCGGATCACCCAAAAAATGGTGTGCTATAGCACACGAAAATCGTTGAAATGAGGCGTATGCTCGCTTCGGGGCTCGTTTGACCCTCCAAATGGCCCGGACAATCCGTGATGGCCAACCGTATGCATAGACAAGGTCTTGCCGGACGTCCGCGAAAAAATTTGGACTTTTTGACGTCGGAATCTGGATCACCCAAAAAATGGTGTGTTATAGCACACGAAAATCATCGAAATGAGGCGTATGCTCGCTTCAGGGCTCGTTTGACCCTCCAAATGGCCCGGACAATCCGTGATGGCCAACCGTATGCATAGACAAGGTCTTGACGGATGCCCACGAAAAAATTTGGTATTTTTGAAGTCGGAATCTGGATCACCCAAAAAATGGTGTGCTATAGCACACGAAAATCGTCGAAATGAGGCGTATGCTCGCTTCGGGGCTCGTTTGACCCTCCAAATGGCCCGGACTATCCGTGATGGCCAACTGAATGCATAGACAAGGTCTTGACGGACGTCCACGAAAAAATTTAGCATTTTTGTAATCGGAATCCGGATCACCCAAAAAATGGTGTGCTATAGCACACAAAAATCGTCAAAATGAGGCGTATGCTCGCTTCGGGGCTCGTTTGACCCTCCAAATGGCCCGGACAATCCGAGATGGCCAACCGTATGCATACACAAGGTCTTGACGGACGTCCACGAAAAAATTTGGCATTTTTGACGTCGGAATCCGGATCACCCAAAAAATGGTGTGCTATAGCACATGAAAATCGTCGAAATGAGGCGTATGCTCGCTTCGGGGCTCGTTTGACCCTCCAAATGGCCCGGACAATCCGTGATGGCCAACCGTATGCATAGACAAGGTCTTTACGGATGTTCACAAAAAAATTTGGCACTTTTGACGTCGGAATCCGGATCACCCAAAAAATGGTGTGCTATAGCACACGAAAATCGTCGAAATGAGGCGTATGCTCGCTTCGGGACTCGTTTGACCCTCCAAATGGCCCGGACAATCCGTGATGGCCAACCGTATGCATAAACAAGGTCTTGACGGACGTTCACAAAAAATTTTGCATTTTTGACGTCGGAATCCAGATCACCAAAAAAATGGTGTGCTATAACACACAAAAAACATCGAAATGAGGCGTATGCTCGCTTCGGGGCTCGTTTGACCCTCCAAATGGCCCGGACATTCCGTGATGGCCAACCGTATGCATAGACAAGGTCTTGACGGACGTTCGCGAAAAAATTTGGCATTTTTGACGTCGGAATCCGGATCACCCAAAAAATGGTGTGCTATAGCACACGAAAATCATCGAAATGAGGCGTATGGTCGCATCGGGGCTCGTTTGACCCTCCAAATGGCCCGAACAATCCGTGAAGGCCAACCGTATGCATAAACAAGGTCTTGACGGACGTCCGCGATAATATTTGGCATTTTTGACGTCGGAATCCGGATCACCCAAAAATTGGTGTGCTATAGCACACGAAAATCATCAAAATGAGGCGTATGCTCGCTTCGGGGCTCGTTTGACCCTCCAAATGGCCCGGACAATCCGTGATGGCAAACCGTATGCATAGAAAAGGTCTTGACGGACGTTCGCGAAAAATTTTTGCATTTTTGACGTCGGAATCCAGATCACCCAAAAAATGGTGTGCTATAGCACACGAAAATCATCGAAATGAGGCGTATCCTCGCTTCGGGTCTTGTTTGACCCTCCAAATGGCCCGGACAATCCGTGATGGCCAACCGTATGCATAGACAAGGTCTTGAAAGACGTCCATGAAAAAATTTGGCATTTTTGAAGTCGGAATCCGTATCACCCAAAAAATGGTGTGCTATAGCACACGAAAATCGTCGAAATGAGGCGTATGCTCGCTTCGGGGCTCGTTTGACCCTCCAAATGGCCCAGACAATTTGTGATGGCCAACCATATGTATAGGCAAGGTCTTGACGGACGTCCATGAAAAAATTTGGCAATTTTGACGTCGGAATCCGGATCACCCAAAAAATGGTGTGCTATAGCACACGAAAATCATCGAAATGAGGCGTATGCTTGCATCGGGGCTCGTTTGACCCTCCAAATGGCCTGGACAATCCGTGAAGGCCAACCGTATGCATAAACAAGGTCTTGACGGACGTCCGCGATAAAATTTGGCATTTTTGACGTCGGAATCCGGATCACCCAAAAATTGGAGTGCTATAGCACACGAAAATCATCAAAATGAGGCGTATGCTCGCTTCGGGGCTCGTTTGACCCTCCAAATGGCCCGGACAATCCGTGATGGCAAACCGTATGCATAGAAAAGGTCTTGACGGACGTTCGCGAAAATTTTTTGCATTTTTGACGTCGGAATCCGGATCACCCAAGAAAAGGTGTGCTACAGCACACGAAAATCGTCGAAATGAGGCGTATGCTCGCTTCGGGGTTCGTTTGACCATCCAAAAGGCCCGTACAATCCGTGATGGCCAACCGTATGCATAGACAAGGTCTAGACGGACGTCCACAAAAAAATTTGGCATTTTTGACGGAATCCGGATCACCCAAAAAATGGTGTGCTATAGCACACGAAAATCGTCGAAATGAGGCGTATGCTCGCTTCGGGACTCGTTTGACCCTCCAAATGGCCCGGACAATCCGTGATGGCCAACCGTATGCATAGACAAGGTCTTGACGGACGTCCACGAGAAATTTTGGCATTTTTGACGTCAGAATCCGGATCACCCAAAAAATGGTGTGCTATAGCACACAAAAATCGTCGAAATGAGGCGTATGCTCGCTTCGGGGCTCGTTTGACCCTCCAAATGGCTCAGACAATCCGTGATGGCCAACCGTATGCATAGAAAAGGTATTGACGGACGTCCACGAAAAAATTTGGCATTTTTGACGTCGAAATCCGGATCACCCAAAAAATGGTGTGCTATAGCACACGAAAATCGTCGAAATGAAGCGTATGCTCGCTTCGGGGCTCAATTGACCCTCTAAATGGCCTGGACAATCCGTGATGGCCAACCGTATGCATAGACAAGGTCTTGACGGACGTCCACGAAAAAATTTGGCATTTTTGACGTCGGAATCCGGATCACCCAAAAAATGGTGTGCTATAGCATACGAAAATCGTCGAAATGAGGCGTATGCTCGCTTCGGGGCTCGTTTGACCCTCCAAATGGCCCGGACAATCCGTGATGGCCAACCATATGCATAGACAAGGTCTTGACGGACGTCCATGAAAAAATTTGGCATTTTTGACGTCTGAATACGGATCACCCAAAAAATGGTGTGCTATAGCACACGAAAATTGTCGAAATGAGGCGTATGCTCGCTTTGGGCAGGTTTGACCCTCCAAATGGACCGGACAATCCGTGATGGCCAACCGTATGCATAGACAAGGTCTTGACGGACGTCCATGAAAAAATTTGACATTTTTGACGTCGGAATCAGGATCACCCAAAAATTGGTGTGCTACGAAAATCGTCGAAATGAGGCGTATGCTCGCTTCTGGGCTCGTTTGACCCTCCAAATTGCCCGGACGAGCTCGTTTGACCCTCCAAATGGCCCGGACAATCCGTGATGGCAAACCGTATCCATAGACAAGGTCTTGACGGACGTCCACGAAAAAATTTTGCATTTTTGACGTCGGAATCACGATCACCCAAAAAATGGTGTGCTATAGCACACGAAAATCATTGAAATGAGGCGTATGCTCGCTTCGGGGCTCGTTTGACCCTCCAAATGGCCCGGACAATCCGTGATGGCCAACCGTATGCATAGACAAGGTCTTGATGGACATCCGTGGAAAATTTGGCATTTTTGACGTCGGTATCCGGATCACCCAAAAAATGATGTGCTATAGCACACGAAAATCGTCGAAATGAGGCGTATGCTCGCTTCGGGGCTCGTTTGACCCTCCAAATGGCCCGGACAATCCGTGATGGCCAACCTTATGCGTAGACAAGGTCTTGACGGACGTCCACGATAAAATTTGGCATTTTTGACGTCGGAATCCGGATCATCCAAAAAATGGTGTGCTATAGCACACGAAAATCATCGAAATGAGGCGTATGCTCGCTTCGGGGCTCGTTTGACCCTCCAAATGGCCCGGACAATCCGTGATGGCCAACCGTATGCATAGACAAGGTCTTGACGGACTTACACGAAAAAATTTGGAATTTTTGACGTCGGAATCTGGATATCCCAAAAAATGGTGTGCTATAGCACACGAAAATCGTCGAAATGAGGCGTATGCTCGCTTCGGGGCTCGTTTGACCCTCCAAATTGCCCGGACAATCCGTGATGGCCAACCGTATGCATAGACAAGGTCTTGACGGACGTCCACGATAAAATTTGGCATTTTTGACGTCGGAATCCGGATCACCCAAAAAATGGTGTGCTATAGCACACGAAAATCGTCGAAATGAGGCGTATGCTCGCTTCGGGGCTCATTTGACCCTCCAAATGGCCCGGACAATCCGTGATGGCCAACCGTATGCATAGACAAGGTCTTGAAAGACGTCCATGAAAAAATTTGGCATTTTTGAAGTCGGAATCCGTATCACCCAAAAAATGGTGTGCTATAGCACACGAAAATCGTCGAAATGAGGCGTATGCTCGCTTCGGGGCTCAATTGACCCTCCAAATGGCCTGGACAATCAGTGATGGCCAACCGTATGCATACACATGGTCTTGACGTACGTCCATGAAAAAATTTGGCGTTTTTGACGTCGGAATCCGGATCACCCAAAAAAAGGTGTGCTACAGCACACGAAAATCGTCGAAATGAGGCGTATGCTCGCTTCGGGGTTCGTTTGACCATCCAAATGGCCCGTACAATCCGTGATGGCCAACCGTATGCATAAACAAGGTCTGGACGGACGTCCACAAAAAAATTTGGCATTTTTGACGGAATCTGGATCACCCAAAAAATGGTGTGCTATAGCACACGAAAATCGTCGAAATGAGGCGTATGCTCGCTTCGGGGCTCATTTGACCCTCCAAATGGCCCGGACAATCCGTGATGGCCAACCGTATGCATAGACAAGGTCTTGAAAGACGTCCATAAAAAAATTTGGCATTTTTGAAGTCGGAATCCGTATCACCCAAAAAATGGTGTGCCATAGCACACGAAAATCGTCGAAATGAGGCGTATGCTCGCTTAGGGCTCGTTTGACCCTCTAAATGGCCCGGACAATCCGTGATGGCCAACCGTATGCATAGACAAGGTCTTGACAGACGTCCACGAAAAAATTTGGCATTTTTGACGTCGAAATCTGGATCACCCAAAAAATGGTGTGCTATAGCACATGAAAATCGTCGAAATGAGGCGTATGCTCACTTCGGGGCTCGTTTGACCTTCCAAATGGCGCGGAAGATCCGTGATGGCAAACCGTATGCATAGACACGTTCTTGATGGACGTCCACGAAAAAATTTGGCATTTTTGACGTCGTAATCCGGATCACCCAAAAAATGGTGTGCTATAACACATGAAAATCGTCGAAATGAGGCGTATGCTCGCTTCGGGGCTCGTTTGACCCTCTAAATGGCCCGGATAATCCGTGATGGCCAACCGTATGCATAAGCAAGGTCTTGACGGACGTCTACGAAAAAATTTGGCATTTTTGACATCGGAATCCGGATCACCCAAAAAATGGTGTGCTATAGCACACGAAAATCATCGAAATGAGGCGTATGCTCTCTTCGGGGCTCGTTTGACCCTCCAAATGGCCCGGACAATCCGTGATGGCCAACCGTATGCATAGAAACAGTCTTGACGGACGTCCACGAAAACATTTGGCATTTTTGACATCGGAATCCGGATCACCCAAAAAATGGTGTGCTATAGCAAACGAAAATCGTCGAAATGAGGCGTATGCTCGCTTCGGGGCTCGTTTGACCCTCCAAATGGCCCGGACAATCCGTGATGGCCAACCGTATTCATAGACAAGGTCTTGACGGACGTCCATGAAAAAATTTGGCATTTTTGATGTCGGAATCCGGATCACCCAAAAAATGGTGTGCTACAAAAATCATCAAAATGAGGCGTATGCTCGCTTCGGGGCTCGTTTGACCCTCCAAATGGCCCGGACAATCCGTGATGGCCAACCGTATGCATAGATAAGGTCTTGACGGACGTCCACGAAAAAATTTGGCATTTTTGACGTCGGATTGCGAATCACCAAAAAATGGTGTGCTATAGCACACGAAAATCGTCGAAATGAGGCGTATGCTCGCTTCGGGGATCGTTTGACCTTCCAAATGGCCCGGAAGATCCGTGATGGCAAACCGTATGCACAGACAAGGTCTTGACGGACGTCCACGAAAAAATTTGGCATTTTTGACGTCGTAATCCGGATCACCCAAAAAATGGTGTGCTATAACACACGAAAATCGTCGAAATGAGGCGTATGCTCGCTTCGGGGCTCGTTTTACCCTCCAAATGGCCCGGACAATCTGTGATGGCCAACCGTATGCATAGACAAGGTCTTGACGGACGTCCACGAAAAAATTTGGCATTTTTGACGTCGGAATCCGGATCACCCAAAAAATGGTGTTCTATAGCACACGAAAATCGTCGAAATGAGGCGTATGCTCGCTTCGGGGCTCGTTTGACCCTCATAATGGCCCGAACAATCCGTGATGGACAACCGTATGCATAGAAAAGGTCTTGACGGACTTCCACGAAAAATTTGGCATTTTTGACGTTGTAATCCGGATCACCCAAAAAATGGTGTGCTATAACACACGAAAATCGTCGAAATGAGGCGTATGCTCGCTTCGGGGCTCGTTTGACCCTCCAAATGGCCCAGACAATCTGTGATGGCCAACCGTATGCATAGACAAGGTCTTGACGGACGTCTACGAAAAAATTTTGCATTTTTGACGTCGGAATCCGGATCAACCAAAAAATGGTGTTCTATAGCACACGAAAATCATCGAAATGAGGTGTATGCTCGCTTCGGGGCTCGTTTGACCCTCTTAATGGCCCGGACGAGCTCGTTTGACCCTCCAAATGGCCCGGACAATCTGTGATGGCCAACCGTATGCATAGACAAGGTCTTGACGGACGTCCACAAAAAAATTTGGCATTTTTGACGTCGTAATCCGGATCACCCAAAAAATGGTGTGCTATAACAAACGAAAATCGTCGAAATGAGGCGTTTGCTCGCTTCGGGGCTCGTTTGATCCTCTAAATGGCCCGGACAATCTGTGATGGCCAACCGTATGCATAGACAAAGTCTTGACGGACTTCCATGAAAAATTTGGCATTTTTGACGTTGTAATCCGGATCACCCAAAAAATGGTGTGCTATAGCACACGAAAATCGTCGAAATGAGGCGTATGCTCGCTTCGGGGCTCGTTTGACCCTCCAAATGGCCCAGACAATCCGTGATGGCCAACCGTATGCATAGACAAGGTCTTGATGGACGTCCACGAAAAAATTTAGCATTTTTGACGTTGTAATCCGGATCACCCAAAAAATGGTGTGCTATAGCACACGAAAATCATCGAAATGAGGCGTATGCTCGCTTCGGGGCTCGTTTGACCCTCCAAATGGCCCAGACAATCCGTGATTGCCAACCGTATGCATAGACAAGGTCTTGACGGACGTCTACGAAAAAATTTGGCATTTTTGACGTTGGAATCCGGATCACCCAAAAAATGGTGTGCTATAGCACACGAAAATCATCGAAATGAGGCGTATGCTCGCTTCGGGGCTCGTTTGACCCTCCAAATGGCCCAGAAGATCCGTGATGGCCAACCGTATGCACAGACAAGGTCTTGACGGACGTCCACGAAAAAATTTGGCATTTTTGACGTCGGAATCCGGATCACCCAAAAAAAGGTGTGCTATAGCACACGAAAATCATCAAAATGAGGCGTATGCTCGCTTCGGGGCTCGTTTGACCCTCCAAATGGCCCAGACAATCCGTGATGGCCAACCGTATGCATAGACTAGGTCTTGATGGACGTCCACGAAAAAATTTGGCATTTTTGACGTCGGAATCCGGATCACCCAAAAAATGGTGTGCTATAGCACAAGAAAATCATCGAAATGAGGCGTATGCTCTCTTCGGGGCTCGTTTGACCCTCCAAATGGCCCGGACAATCCGTGATGGCAAACCGTATGCATAGAAACAGTCTTGACGGACGTCCACGAAAACATTTGGCATTTTTGACGCCGGAATCCGGATCACCCAAAAAATGGTGTGCTATAGCACACGAAAATCGTCGAAATGAGGCGTATTCTCGCTTCGGGGCTCGTTTGACCCTCCAAATGGCCCGGACAATCCGTGATGATCATCCGTATGCATAGACAAGTTCTTGACGGACGTCCATGAAAAAATTTGGCATTTTTGACGTCGGAATCTGGATCACCCAAAAAATTATGTGCTACGAAAATCGTCGAAATGAGGCGTATGCTCGCTTCGTGGCTCGTTTGACCCTCCAAATAGCCCGGACAATCCATGAGGGCCAACTTTATGCATAGACAAGGTCTTGAGGGACGTCCACAAAAAAATTTGGCATTTTTGACGTCGGATCCGGATCACCCAAAAAATGGTGTTCTATAGCACACGAAAATCGTCGAAATGAGGCGTATGCTCGCTTCGGGGCTCGTTTGACCCTCCAAATGGCCCAAACAATCCGTGAGGGCCAACTGTATGCATAGACAAGGTCTTGACGGACGTCCACGAAAAAATTTGGCATTTTTGACGCCAGAATCCGGATCACCCAAAAAATGGTGTGCTATAGCACACTAAAATCGTCGAAATGAGGCGTATGCTCGCTTCGGGGCTCGTTTGACCCTCCTAATGGCCCGGACAATCTGTGATGGCCAACCGTATGCATAGACAAGGTCTTGACGGATGTCCACAAAAAAATTTGGCATTTTTGACGCCGGAATCCGGATCACCCAAAAAATGGTGTGCTATAGCACATGAAAATCATAGAAATATGGCGTATGCTCGCTTCGGGGCTCGTTTGATTCTCCAAATGGCCCGGACAATCCGTGATGGCCAACCGTATGCATAGACAAGGTCTTGATGGACATCCACGAAAAATTTGGCATTTTTGACGTCGGAATCCGGATCACCCAAAAAATGGTGTGCTACGAAAGTCGTCGAAATGAGGCGTATGCTCGCTTCGGGGCTTGTTTGACCCTCTAAATAGCCCGGACGAGCTCGTTTGACCCTCCAAATGGCCCGGACAATCCGTGATGTCCAACCGTATCCATAGACAAGGTCTTGACGGACGTCTACGAAAAAATTTGGCATTTTTGACATCGGAATCCGAATCAGCCAAAAAATGGTGTGCTATAGCACACGAAAATCGTCGAAATGAGGCGTATGCTCGCTTCGTGGCTCGTTTGACCCTCCAAATGGCCCGGACAATCCGTGATGGCCAACCGTATGCATAGACAAGGTCTTGACGGACGTCAACGAAAATATTTGGCATTTTTGACGTCAGAATCCGGATCAACCAAAAAATGGTGTGCTATAGCACATGAAAATCGTCGAAATGAGGCGTATGCTCGCTTCGGAGCTCGTTTGACCCTCCAAATGGCCCGGACAATCCGTGATGGCCAACCGTATCCATAGACAAGGTCTTGACGGACGTCCACGAAAAAATTTGGCACTTTTGACGTCGAAATCTGGATCACCCAAAAAATGGTGTGCTATAGCACAAGAAAATCGTCGAAATGAGGCGTATGCTCGCTTCGGGGCTCGTTTGACCCTCCAAATGGCCCGGACAATTCGTGATGGCCAACCTTATGCATAGACAAGGTCTTGACGGACTTCCACGAAAAATTTGGCATTTTTGACGTTGTAATCCGGATCACCCAAAAAATGGTGTGCTATAGCACACGAAATTCGTCGAAATGAGGCGTACGCTCGCTTTGGGGCTCGTTTGACCCTCCAAATGGCCCAGACAATCCGTGAGTGCCAACCGTATGAATAGACAAGGTCTTGACGGACGTCCACGAAAAAATTTGGCATTTTTGACGTCGAATCTGGATAACCCAAAAAATGGTATGCTATAGCACACGAAAATCGTCGAAATGAGGCGTATGCTCGCTTCGGGGCTCGCTTTACCCTCCTAATGGCCCCGACAATCCGTGATGGCCAACCGTATGCACAGACAAGGTCTTGACGTGCGTCCACGAACAAATTTGGCATTTTTGACGTCGGAATCCGGATCACCCAAAAAATGGTGTGCTATAGCACACGAAAATCGTCGAAATGAGGCGTATGCTCGCTTCGTGGCTCGTTTGACCCTCAAAATTGCCCGGACAATCCGTGATAGCCAACCGTATGCATAGACAAGGTCTTGACGGACGTCCACGAAAATATTTGGCATTTTTGACGTCGGAATGCGGATCACCCAAAAGATGGTGTGCTATAGCACACGAAAATCGTCGAAATGAGGCGTACGCTCGCTTCGGGGCTCGTTTGACCCTTCAAATGCCCCAGAAATTCCGTGATGGCCAACCGTATGCACAGACAAGGTCTTGATGGACGTCCACGAAAAAATTTGGCATTTTTGACGTCGGAATCCGGAT
The DNA here is from genome assembly GCF_036512215.1 of Solanum lycopersicum. Classification (NCBI taxonomy): domain Eukaryota; kingdom Viridiplantae; phylum Streptophyta; class Magnoliopsida; order Solanales; family Solanaceae; genus Solanum; species Solanum lycopersicum. Next base: position 58,862,054 of record NC_090803.1, read on the forward strand.
CACCCAAAAAATGGTGTGCTATAGCGCACGAAAATCGTCGAAATGAGGCGTATTCTCGCTTCGGGGCTCGTTTGACCCTCCAAATGGCCCGGACAATCCGTGATGATCATCCGTATGCATAGACAAGTTCTTGACGGACGTCCATGAAAAAATTTGGAATTTTTGACGTCGGAATCTGGATCACCCAAAAAATTATGTGCTACGAAAATCGTCGAAATAAGGCGTATGCTCGCTTCGGGGCTCGTTTGACCCTCCAAATGGCCCGGACAATCCGTGATGGCCAACCGTATGCATAGACAAGGTCTTGACGGACGTCCACGAAAAAATTTGGCATTTTTGACGTCGGAATCCGGATCACCTAAAAAATGGTGTGCTATAGCACAAGAAAATCGTCGAAATGAGGCGTATGCTCGCTTCGGGGCTCGTTTAACCCTCCAAATGGCCTGGACAATCCGTGATGGCCAACCGTATGCATAGACAAGGTCTTGACGGACGTCCACAAAAAAATTAGGCATTTTTGACGTCGGAATCCGAATCACCCAAAAAATGGTGTGCTACGAAAATCGTCGAAATGAGGCGTATGCTCGCTTCGGGGCTCGTTTGACCCTCCAAATGGCCGGGACAATCCGTGAAAGCCAACCGTATGCATAGACAAGGTCTTGATGGACGTCCACGAAAAAATTTGGCATTTTTGACGTCAGAATCCGGATCACCCAAAAAATGGTGTGTTATAGCACACGAAAATCGTCGAAATGAGGCGTATGCTCGCTTCGTGGCTCGTTTCACCTTCCAAATGGCCCGGACAATCCGTGATGGCCAACCGTATGCATAGAAAAGGTCTTGACGGACGTCCACGAAAATATTTGGCATTTTTGACGTCGGAATCCAGATCACCCAAAAAATGGTGTGCTATAGAACACGAAAATCGTCGAAATGAGGCGTATGCTCGCTTCGGGGCTCGTTTGACCCTCCAAGTGGCCCGGACAATCCGTGATGGCCAACCGTATGCATAGACAAGGTCTTGATGGATGTCCACGAAAAAATTTGGCATTTTTGACGTCCGAATCCGGATTACCCAAAAAATGGTGTGCTATGGCACACGAAAATCGTCGAAATGAGGCGTATGCTCGCTTCGGGTCTCGTTTGACCCTCCAAATGGCCCGGACTATCCGTGATGGCCAATCATATGCATAGACAAGGTCTTGATGGACGTCCACGAAAAAATTTGGCATTTTTGACGTCGGAATCCGGATCACCCAAAAATGGTGTGCTATAGCGCACGAAAATCGTCGAAATTAGGCGTATGCTCGCTTCGTGGCTCGTTTGACCCTCCAAATGGTCCGGACAATCCGTGATGGCCAACCGTATGCATAGACAAGGTCTTGACGGACGTCCACAAAAAAATTTGGCATTTTTGACGTCGGAATCCGGATCACCCAAAAAATGGTGTGCTATAGAACACGAAAATCGTCGAAATGAGGCGTATGCTCGCTTCGGGGCTCGTTTGACCCTCCAAATGGCCCGGAAAATCCATAATGGCCAACAGTATGCATAGACAAGGTCTTGACGGACGTCCACGAAAAATTTTTGCATTTTTGACGTCGCAATCCGGATCACCCAAAAAATGGTGTGCTATAGCACAAGAAAATCATCGAAATGAGGCGTATGCTCGCTTCGAGGCTCGTTTGACCCTCCAAATGGCCCGGACAATCCGTGATGGCCAACCGTATGCATAGACAAGGTCTTGACGGACGTCCACGAAAAAATTTGGCATTTTTGACGTCGGAATCCGGATCACCTAAAAAATGGTGTGCTATAGCACAAGAAAATCGTCGAAATGAGGCGTATGCTCGCTTCGGGGCTCGTTTAACCCTCCAAATGGCCTGGACAATCCGTGATGGCCAACCGTATGCATAGACAAGGTCTTGACGGACGTCCACAAAAAAATTTGGCATTTTTGACGTCAGAATCCGGATCACCCAAAAAATGGTGTGCTATAGCACATGAAAATCGTCGAAATGAGGCGTATGCTTGCTTCGGGGCTCGTTTGACCCTCCAAATGGCCCGGACAATCCGTGATGGCCAACCGTATCCATAGACAAGGTCTTGACGGACTTCCATGAAATTTTTTTGCATTTTTTACGTCGGAATCCGGATCACCCAAAAAATGGTGTGTTATAGCACACGAAAATCGTCGAAATGAGGCATATGCTCGCTTCGTGGCTCGTTTGACCCTCCAAATGGCCCGGACAATCCGTGATGGTTAACCGTATGCATAGACAAGGTCTTGACGGACGTCCACGAAAATATTTGGCATTTTTGACGTCGGAATCCGGATCACCCAAAAAATGGTGTGCTATAGCACACGAAAAGCATCGAAATGAGGCGTATGCTTGCTTCGGGGATCGTTTGACCCTCCAAATAGCCCGGACAATCGGTGATGGCCAACCGTATGCATAGACAAGGTCTTGACGTACTTCCACGAAAAATTTGGTATTTTTGACATTGTAATCCGGATCACCCAAAAGATGGTATGCTATAGCACACGAAAATCGTCGAAATAAGGCGTACGCTCGCTTCGGGGCTCGTTTGACCCTCCAAATGGCCCAGACAATCCGTGATGGCCAACCGTATGCATAGACAAGGTCTTGACGGACATCCATGAAAAAATTTGGCATTTTTGACGTCGGAATCCGGATCACCCAAAAAATGGTGTGCTATAGCATAAGAAAATCGTCGAAATAAGGCGTATGCTCGCTTCGGGGCTCGTTTGACCCTCCAAATGGCCCGGACAATCCGTGATGGCCAACCGTATGCATAGAAATGGTTTTAACGGACGTCCACGAAAAAATTTGGCATTTTTGACGCCGGAATCCGGATCACCCAAAAAATGGTGTGCTATAGCACACGAAAATCGTGGAAATGAGGCGTATGCTCGCTTCGGGGCTCGTTCAACCCTCCAAATGGCCTGGACAATCCGTGATGGCCAACCGTATGCATAGACAAGGTCTTGACGGACGTCCACAAAAAAATTTGGCATTTTTGACGTCGGAATCCGGATCACCCAAAAAATTGTGTGCTACGAAAATCGTCGAAATGAGGCGTATGCTCGCTTCGGGGCTCGTTTGACCCTCCAAATGGCCGGGACAATCCGTGAAAGCCAACTGTATGCACAGACAAGGTCTTGACGGACGTCCACGAAAAAATTTGGCATTTTTGACGTCGGAATCCGGATCACCCAAAAAATGGTGTGTTATAGCACACGAAAATCGTCGAAATGAGGCATATGCTCGCTTCGTGGCTCGTTTGACCCTCCAAATGGCCCGGACAATCCGTGATGGCCAACCGTATGCATAGACAAGGTCTTGACGGACGTCCACCAAAATATTTGGCATTTTTGACGTCGAAATCCGGATCACCCAAAAAATGGTGTGCTATAGCACACGAAAATCGTCGAAATGAGGCGTATGCTCGCTTCGGGGCTCGTTTGACCCTCCAAATGGCCCGGACAATCCGTGATGGCCAACCGTATGCATAGACAAGGTCTTGACGGAAGTCAGCGAAAAAATTTGGCATTTTTGACGTCAGAATCCGAATCACCCAAAAAATGGTGTGCTATAGCACAAAAAAATCTTCGAAATGAGGCGTATGCTCGCTTTGGGGCTCGTTTGACCCTCCAAATGGCCCGGACAATCCGTGAGTGCCAACCGTATGCATAGACAAGGTCTTGACGGACGTCCACAAAAAAATTTGGCATTTTTGACGTCGAATCTGGATAACCCAAAAAATGGTATGCTATAGCACACGAAAATCGTCGAAATGAGGCGTATGCTCGCTTCGGGGCTCGCTTTACCCTCCTAATGGCCCGGACAATCCGTGATGGCCAACCGTATGCATAGACAAGGTCTTGACGTGCGTCCAAGAACAAATTTGGCATTTTTGACGTCGGAATCCGGATCACCCAAAAAATGGTGTGCTATAGCACACGAAAATCGTCAAAATGAGGCGTATGCTCGCTTCGGGGCTCGTTTGACCCTCCAAATGGCCCGGACAATCCGTGATGGCCAACCGTATGCATAGACAAGGTCTTGACGGAAGTCAGCGAAAAAATTTGGCATTTTTGACGTCGGAATCCGAATCACCCAAAAAATGGTGTGCTATAGCACACGAAAATCTTCGAAATGAGGCGTATGCTCGCTTTGGGGCTCGTTTGACCCTCCAAATGGCCCGGACAATCCGTGAGTGCCAACCGTATGAATAGACAAGGTCTTGACGGACGTCCACGAAAAAATTTGGCATTTTTGACGTCGAATCTGGATAACCCAAAAAATGGTATGCTATAGCACACGAAAATCGTCGAAATGAGGCGTATGCTCGCTTCGGGGCTCGCTTTACCCTCCTAATGGCCCCGACAATCCGTGATGGCCAACCGTATGCACAGACAAGGTCTTGACGTGCGTCCACGAACAAATTTGGCATTTTTGACGTCGGAATCCGGATCACCCAAAAAATGGTGTGCTATAGCACACGAAAATCGTCGAAATGAGGCGTATGCTCGTTTCGGGGCTCGTTTGACCCTCCAAATGGCCCGGACAATCCGTGATGGCCAACCGTATGCATAGACAAGGTCTTGACGGACGTTTACAAAAAAATTTGGCATTTTTGACGTCGGAATCAGGATCACCCAAAAAATGGTGTGCTATAGCACACGAAAATCGTCGAAATTAGGCGTATGCTCGCTTCGGGGCTCGTTTGACCCTCCAAATTGCCTGGAAAATCCGTTACGGCTAACCGTATGCATAGACAAGGTCTTTACGGACGTCCACGAAAAAATTTGGCATTTTTGACGTCGAAATCCGAATCACCCAAAAAATGGTGTGCTATAGCACACGAAAATCGTCGAAATGAGGCGTATGCTCGCTTCACCCTCGAAATAGCACGGACAATCCGTGATGGCCAACCGTGTGCATAGAGAAGGTCTTGACGGACGTCCACGAAAAAATTTGGCATTTTTGACGTCGGAATCCGAATCACTCAAAAATGGTGTGCTATAGAACACAAAAATAGTCGAAATGACGTGTATGCTCGCTTCGGGGCTCGTTTGACCCTCCAAATGGCCTGGACAATCCATGCTGGCCAACCGTATACATAGAAAAGGTCTTGACGGACGTCCAAGAAAAAATTTGGCATTTTTGACATCGGAATCCGGATCACCCAAAAAATGGTGTGCTATAGCGCACGAAAATCGTCGAAATGAGGTGTATGCTCGCTTCGGAACTCGTTTGACCCTCCAAATGGCCCAGACAATCCGTGATGGCCAACTGTATGCATAGGCAAGGTCTTGACGGACTTCCACGAAAAAATTTGGCATTTTTGACGTCAGAATCCGGATCATCCAAAAAATGGGTGCTATATCACACGAAAATCGTCGAAATGAGGCATATGCTCGCTTCGGGGCTTGTTTGACCCTCCAAATGGCCCGGAAAATCCGTGATGGCCAACCGTATGCATAGGCAAGGTCTTGACGGACGTCCACGAAAAAATTTTGCATTTTTGACGTCGGAATCCGGATCACCCAAAAAATGGTGTGCTATAGCACACGAAAATCTTCGAAATGAGACGTATGCTCGCTTTGGGGCTCGTTTGACCCTCCAAATTGCCTGGAAAATCTGTGATGGCCAACCATATGCATAGAAAAGGTCTTGACGGACGTGCACGAAAAAATTTGGCATTTTTGACGTCGGAATCCGGATCACCCAAAAAATGGTGTGCTATAGCACACGAAAATCTTCGAAATGAGGCGTATGCTCGCTTTGGGCTCATTTGACCCTCCAAATTGCCCGGACAATCCGTGATGGCCAATCGTATGCATAGACAAGGTCTTGACAGACGTCCACGAAAAAATTTGGCATTTTTGACGTTGGAATCCGGATCACCAAAAAAATGGTGTGCTATAGCACACGAAAATCGTCAAAATGAGGCGTATGCTCGCTTCGGGGCTTGTTTGACCCTCTAAATGGCCCAGACAATCCGTGACGGCCAACCGTATGCATAGACAAGGTCTTGACAGACGTCCACGAAAAAATTTGGCATTTTTGACTTCGGAATCCGAATCACCCAAAAAATGGTGTGCTATAGCACACGAAAATCGTCGAAATGAGGCGTTTGCTCGCTTCAGGGCTCGTTTGACCCTCCAAATGGGCCGGACAATCCGTGATGGCCAACCGTATGCATAGACAAGGTCTTGACAGACGTCCACGAAAAAATTTGGCATTTTTGACGTCGGAATCCGGATCACCCAAAAAATGGTGTGCTATAGCACACGAAAATCGTCGAAATGAGGCGTATGCTCGCTTCGGGGCTCGGTTGACCCTCCAAATGGCCAGGACAATCCGTGATGGCCAACCGTATGCATAGACAAGGTCTTGACGGACGTCCACGAAAAAATTTGGCATTTTTGACGTCGGAATCTGGATCACATGAAAATCGTCGAAATGAGGCGTATGCTCGCTTCGGGGCTCAGTTGACCCTCCAAATGGCCCGGACAATCCGTGATGGCCAACCGTATGCATAGACAAGGTCTTGAAGGACGTCCACGAAAACATTTGGCATTTTTGACGTCGGAATCCGGATCACCCAAAAAATGGTGTGCTATAGCACACGAAAATCGTCGAAATGAGGCGTATGCTCGCTTCGGGGCTCGTTTGACCCTTCAAATGGCCCGGAAAATCCGTGATGGCCAACTGTATGAATAAACAAGGTCTTGACGGACGTCCACAAAAAAATTTGGCATTTTTGACGTCGGAATCCGGATCACATGAAAATCGTCGAAATGAGGCGTATGCTCGCTTCGGGGCCTGGTTGACCCTCCAAATGGGCCGGATAATCCGTGATGGCCAATCGAATGCATAGACAAGGTCTTGACGGACGTCCATGAAAAAATTTGGCATTTTTTATGTCGGAATCCGGATCACCCAAAAAATGGTGTGCTATAGCACACGAAAATCGTCGAAATAAGGTGTATGCTCGCTTCGGGGCTCGTTTGACCCTCCAAATGGGCCGGACAATCCGTGATGGCCAACCATATGCATAGACAGGGTCTTGACGGACGTCCACGAAAAAATTTGGCATATTTGACGTCGAAATCTGGATCACCCAAAAAATGGTGTGCTATCACACACGAAAATCGTCGAAATGAGGCGTATGCTTGCTTCGGGGCTCGTTTGACCCTTCAAATGGCCCGGAAAATCCGTGATGGCCAACTGTATGCATTGACAAGGTCTTGACAGACGTCCACGAAAAAATTTGGCATTTTTGACGTCGGAATCCGGATCACATGAAAATCGTCGAAAGGAGGCGTATGCTCGCTTCGGGGCTTGGTTGACCCTCCAAATGGGCTGGATATTCCGTGATGGCCAATCGAATGCATAGACAAGGTCTTGACGGACGTCCAAGAAAAAATTTGGCATTTTTGACATCGGAATCCAGATCACCCAAAAAATGGTGTGCTATAGCACACGAAAATCGTCGAAATGAGGCGTATACTCGCTTCGGGGCTCGTTTGACCCTCCAAATGGGCCGGACAATCCGTGATGGCCAACCGTATGCATAGACAAGGTCTTGACGGATGTCCATGAAAAAATTTGGCATTTTTGACGTCGGAATCGGATCACCCAAAAAATGGTGTGCTATAGCACACGAAAATCGTCGAAATGAAGCGTATGCTCGCTTCGGGGCTCGTTTGACCCTCCAAATGGGCCGAACAATCCGTGATGGCCAACCGTATGCATAGACAAGGTCTTGATGGACGTCCACGAAAAAATTTGGCATATTTGACGTAGAAATCCGGATCACCCAAAAATGGTGTGCTATCGCACACGAAAATCATCGAAATGAGGCGTATGCTTTCTTCGGGGCTTGTTTGACCCTCCAAATGGGCCGGACAATCCGTGATGGCCAACCTTATGCATAGAAAAGGTCTTGACGGACGTCCACGAAAATTTTTTGCATTTTTGACGTCGGAATCCGGATCACCCAAAAAATGGTGTGCTATAGCACACAAAAATCGTCGAAATGAGGCGTATGCTCGCTTCGGGGCTTGTTTGACCCTCCAAATGGGCCGGACAATCCGTGATGGCCAACCGTATGCATAGAAAAGGTCTTGACGGACGTCCACGTAAATATTTGGCATTTTTGACGTCGGAATCCGGATCACCCAAAAAATGGTGTGCTATAGCACACAAAAATCGTCGAAATGAGGCGTATGCTCGCTTCGGGGCTTGTTTGACCCTCCGAATGGGCCGGACAATCCATGATGGCCAACCGTATGCATAGACAAGGTCTTGACGGACGTCCACGAAAAAATTTGGCATTTTTTATGTCGGAATCCGGATCACCCAAAAAATGGTGTGCTATAGCACACGAAAATCGTCGAAATAAGGTGTATGCTCGCTTCGGGGCTCGTTTGACCCTCCAAATGGGCCGGACAATCCGTGATGGCCAACCATATGCATAGACAGGGTCTTTACGGACGTCCACGAAAAAATTTGGCATATTTGACGTCGAAATCCGGATCACCCAAAAAATGGTGTGCTATGCACACGAAAATCATCGAAATATGGCATATGCTCGCTTTGGGGCTCGTTTGACCCTCCAAAAGGGCCGGACAATCCTTGATATCCAACCGTATGCATATACAAGGTCTTGACGGACGTCCACGAAAAAATTTGGCATTTTTGACATAGGAATCCGGATCACCCAAAAAATGGTGTGCTATAGCACACGAAAATTGTCGAAATGAGGCGTATGCTGGCTTCGGGGCATGTTTGACCCTCCAAATGGGCCGGACAATCCGTGATGGCTAATCGAATGCATAGACAAGAAATTGACGGACGTCCATGAAAAAAATTTTCATTTTTGACGTCGGAATCCGGATCACCCAAAAAATGGTGTGCTATATCACTTGAAAATCGTCGAAATGAGACTATGCTCGCTTCGGGGCTCGTTTGACCCTCCAAATGGGCCAGACAATCCGTCATGGCCAACCGTATGCATAGACAAGGTCTTGAAGGACGTCCACGAAGAAATTTGGCATTTTTGACGTCGGAATCCGAATCACCCAAAAAATGGTGTGCTATAGCACACAAAAATCGTCGAAATGAGGCGTATGCTCGCTTCGGGGCTCGTTTGACCCTCCAAATGAGTCGGACAATCCGTGATGGCCAACCGTATGCATAGACAAGGTCTTGAAGGACGTCCATGAAAACATTTGGCATTTTCGACGTCGGAATCCGAATTACCCAAAAAATGGTGTGCTATAGCACACAAAAATTGTCGAAATGAGGCGTATGCTCGCTTCGGGGCTCGTTTAACCCTCCAAATGGGCCGGACAATCCGGGATGGACAACCGTATGCATAGACAAGGTCTTGACGGACGTCCATGAAAAAATTTGGAATTTTTGACGTCGAAATCCGGATTACCCAAAATATGGTGTGCTATAGCACACGAAAATCGTCTAAATGAGGCGTATGCTAGCTTCGGAGCTCGTTTGACCCTCCAAATGGGCCGGACAATCCGTGATGGCCAACCGTATGCATAGACAAGGTCTTGACGGACGTCCACAAAAAAATTTGGCATTTTTGACGTCGGAATCTGGATCACCCAAAAAATGGTGTGCTATAGCACACAAAAATCGTCGAAATGAGGCGTATGCTCGCTTCGGGGCTTGTTTGACCCTCCAAATGGGCCGGACAATCCGTGATGGCCAGTCGTATGCATAGACAAGGTCTTGACGGACGTCCACGTAAATATTTGGCATTTTTGACGTCGGAATCCGGATCACCCAAAAAATGGTGTGCTATAGCACACAAAAATCGTCGAAATGAGGCGTATGCTCGCTTCGGGGCTTGTTTGACCCTCCAAATGGGCCGGACAATCCATGATGGCCAACCGTATGCATAGACAAGGTCTTGACGGACGTCCACGAAAAAATTTGGCATTTTTTATGTCAGAATCCGGATCACCCAAAAAATGGTGTGCTATAGCACACGAAAATCGTCGAAATAAGGTGTATGCTCGCTTCGGGGCTCGTTTGACCCTCCAAATGGGCCGGACAATCCGTGATGGCCAACCATATGCATAGACAGGGTCTTGACGGACGTCCACGAAAAAATTTGGCATATTTGACGTCGAAATCCGGATCACCCAAAAAATGGTGTGCTATGCACACGAAAATCATCGAAATATGGCATATGCTCGCTTTGGGGCTCGTTTGACCCTCCAAAAGGGCCGGACAATCCTTGATATCCAACCGTATGCATAGACAAGGTCTTGACGGACGTCCACGAAAAAATTTGGCATTTTTGACATTGGAATCCGGATCACCCAAAAAATGGTGTGCTATAGCACACGAAAATTGTCGAAATGAGGCGTATGCTCGCTTCGGGGCATGTTTGACCCTCCAAATGGGCCGGACAATCCGTGATGGCTAATCGAATGCATAGACAAGAAATTGACAAACGTCCATGAAAAAATTTTGCATTTTTGACGTCGGAATCCGGATCACCCAAAAAATGGTGTGCTATAGCACTTGAAAATCGTCGAAATGAGGCGTATGCTCGCTTCGGGGCTCGTTTGACCCTCCAAATGGGCCAGACAATCCGTCATGGCCAACCGTATGCATAGACAAGGTCTTGAAGGACGTCCACGAAGAAATTTGGCATTTTTGACGTCGGAATCCGAATCACCCAAAAAATGGTGTGCTATAGCACACAAAAATCGTCGAAATGAGGCGTATGCTCGCTTCGGGGCTCGTTTGACCCTCCAAATGAGTCGGACAATCCGTGATGGCCAACCGTATGCATAGACAAGGTCTTGAAGGACGTCCATGAAAACATTTGGCATTTTGGACGTCGGAATCCGAATTACCCAAAAAATGGTGTGCTATAGCACACAAAAATCGTCGAAATGAGGCGTATGCTCGCTTCGGGGCTCGTTTGACCCTCCAAATGGGCCGGACAATCCGGGATGGACAACCGTATGCATAGACAAGGTCTTGACGGACGTCCATGAAAAAATTTGGAATTTTTGACGTCGAAATCCGGATTACCCAAAATATGGTGTGCTATAGCACACGAAAATCGTCTAAATGAGGCGTATGCTCACTTCGGAGCTCGTTTGACCCTCCAAATGGCCCGGACAATCCGTGATGGCCAACCGTATGCATAGACAAGGTCTTGACGGACGTCCACGAAAAAATTTGGCATATTTGACGTCGGAATCTGGATCACCCAAAAAATCGTGTGCTATAGCACACTAAAATCGTCGAAATGAAACGTATGCTCGCTTCGGGGCTCGTTTGACCCTCCAAATGGCCCAAACAATCCGTGATGGCCAACCGTATGCATAGACAAGGTCTTGACAGACGTCCACGAAATAATTTGGCATTTTTGACGTCGGAATCCGGATCACCCCAAAAATGGTGTGCTATATAGCACACGAAAATCGTCGAAATGAGGCGTATGCTCACTTCGGAGCTCGTTTTACCCTCCAAATGGGCCGGACAATCCGTGATGGCAAACTGTATGCATAGACAAGGTCTTGACGGACGTCCACGAAAAAATTTGGCATATTTGACGTCGGAATCTGAATCACCCAAAAAATCGTGTGCTATAGCACACAAAAATCGTCGAAATGAAACGTATGCTCGCTTCGGGGCTCGTTTGACCCTCCAAATGGCCCAAACAATCCGTGATGGCCAACCGTATGCATAGACAAGGTCTTGACAGACGTCCACGAAATAATTTGGCATTTTTGACATCTGCATCCGGATCACCGAAAAATGGTGTTCTATAGCACACGAAAATCGTCGAAATGAGGCGTATGCTCGCTTCGGGGCTCGTTTGACCCTCCAAATGGCCCGCACAATCCGTGATGGCCAACCGTATGCATAGACAAGGTCTTGACGGATGCCACGAAAAAATTTGGCATTTTTGACATCAGAATCCGGATCACCCAAAAAATGGTGTGCTATAGCACACGAAAATCGTCGAAATGAGGCGTATGCTCGCTTCAGGGCTCGTTTGACCCTCCAAATGGGCTGGACAATCCGTGATGGCCATCCGTATGCATAGACAAGGTCTTGACGGACGTCCATGAATAAATTTGGCATTTTTGACGTCGGAATCCGGATCACCCAAAAAATGGTGAGCTATAGCACACGAAAATCGTCGAAATGAGGCGTATGCTCGCTTCGGGGATCGTTTGACCCTCCAAATGGGCCGGACAATCCGTGATGTCCAACCGTATGCATAGACAAGGTCTTGACGGACGTCTACGAAAAAATTTGGCATTTTTAACGTCGGAATCCGGATCACCCAAAAAATGGTGTTCTATATATAGCACACGAAAATCGTCTAAAGGAGGCGTATGCTCGCTTCGGGGCTTGGTTGACCCTCCAAATGGGCCGGATAATCCGTGATGGCCAATCGAATGCATAGACAAGGTCTTGACGGACGTCCAAGAAAAAATTTGGCATTTTTGACATCGGAATCCAGATCACCCAAAAAATGGTGTGCTATAGCACACGAAAATCGTCGAAATGAGGCGTATGCTCGCTTCGGGGCTCGTTTGACCCTCCAAATGGGCCGGACAATCCGTGATGGCCCACCGTATGCATAGACAAGGTCTTGACGGACGTCCACGAAAAAATTTGGCATTTTTGACGTCGGAATCCGGATCACCCAAAAAATGGTGTTCTATATAGCACACGAAAATCGTCTAAATGAGGCGTATGCTCGCTTCGGGGCTCGTTTGACCCTCTAAATGGCCCTGACAATCCGTGATGGCCAACCGTATGCATAGACAAGGTCTTGACGGACGTCCACGAAAAAATTTGGCATTTTTGACGTCGGAATCCGGATCACCCGAAAAATGGTGTGCTATAGCACACGAAAATCGTCGAAATGAGGCGTATGCTCGCTTCGGGGCTTGTTTGACCCTCCAAATGGGCCGGACAATCCATGATGGCCAACCGTATGCATAGACAAGGTCTTGACGGACGTCCACGAAAAAATTTGGCATTTTTGACGTCGGAATCCGGATCACCCAGAAAATGGTGTGCTATAGCACACGAAAATCGTCGAAATGAGGCGTATGCTCGCTTCGGGGCTCGTTTGACCTTCCAAATGGGCCGGACAATCCGTGATGGCCAACCGTATGCATAGACAAGGTCTTGACGGACGTCCACAAAAAAATTTGGCATTTTTGATGTCGGAATCCGGATCACCCGAAAAATGGTGTGCTATAGCACACAAAAATCGTCGAAATGAGGCGTATGCTCGCTTCGGGGCTTGTTTGACCCTCCAAATGGGCCGGACAATCCGTGATGGCCAACCGTATGCATAGACAAGGTCTTGACGGACGTCCACGTAAATATTTGGCATTTTTGACGTCGGAATCCGGATCACCCAAAAAATGGTGTGCTATAGCACACAAAAATCGTCGAAATGAGGCGTATGCTCGCTTCGGGGCTTGTTTGACCCTCCAAATGGGCCGGACAATCCATGATGGCCAACCGTATGCATAGACAAGGTCTTGACGGACGTCCACGAAAAAATTTGGCATTTTTTATGTCGGAATCCGGATCACCCAAAAAATGGTGTGCTATAGCACACGAAAATCGTCGAAATAAGGTGTATGCTCGCTTCGGGGCTCGTTTGACCCTCCAAATGGGCCGGACAATCCGTGATGGCCAACCATATGCATAGACAGGGTCTTGACGGACGTCCACGAAAAAATTTGGCATATTTGACGTCGAAATCCGGATCATCCAAAAAATGGTGTGCTATGCACACGAAAATCATCGAAATATGGCATATGCTCGCTTTGGGGCTCGTTTGACCCTCCAAAAGGGCCGGACAATCCTTGATATCCAACCGTATGCATAGACAAGGTCTTGACGGACGTCCACGAAAAAATTTGGCATTTTTGACATAGGAATCCGGATCACCCAAAAAATGGTGTGCTATAGCACACGAAAATTGTCGAAATGAGGCGTATGCTCGCTTCGGGGCATGTTTGACCCTCCAAATGGGCCGGACAATCCGTGATGGTTAATCGAATGCATAGACAAGAAATTGACGGACGTCCACGAAAAAATTTTGCATTTTTGACGTCGGAATCCGGATCACCCAAAAAATGGTGTGCTATAGCACTTGAAAATCGTCGAAATGAGGCGTATGCTCGCTTCGGGGCTCGTTTGACCCTCCAAATGGGCCAGACAATCCGTCATGGCCAACCGTATGCATAGACAAGGTCTTGAAGGACGTCCACGAAGAAATTTGGCATTTTTGACGTCGGAATCCGAATCACCCAAAAAATGGTGTGCTATAGCACACAAAAATCGTCGAAATGAGGCGTATGCTCGCTTCGGGGCTCGTTTGACCCTCCAAATGAGTCGGACAATCCGTGATGGCCAACCGTATGCATAGACAAGGTCTTGAAGGACGTCCATGAAAACATTTGGCATTTTCGACGTCGGAATCCGAATTACCCAAAAAATGGTGTGCTATAGCACACAAAAATCGTCGAAATGAGGCGTATGCTCGCTTCGGGGCTCGTTTGACCCTCCAAATGGGCCGGACAATCCGGGATGGACAACCGTATGCATAGACAAGGTCTTGACGGACGTCCATGAAAAAATTTGGAATTTTTGACGTCGAAATCCGGATTACCCAAAATATGGTGTGCTATAGCACACGAAAATCGTCTAAATGAGGCGTATGCTCACTTCGGAGCTCATTTGACCCTCCAAATGGGCCGGACAATCCGTGATGGCCAACCGTATGCATAGACAAGGTCTTGACGGACGTCCACGAAAAAATTTGGCATATTTGACGTCGGAATCTGGATCACCCAAAAAATCGTGTGCTATAGCACACTAAAATCGTCGAAATGAAACGTATGCTCGCTTCGGGGCTCGTTTGACCCTCCAAATGGCCCAAACAATCCGTGATGGCCAACCGTATGCATAGACAAGGTCTTGACGGACGTCCACGAAAAAATTTGGCATTTTTGACGTCGGAATCCGGATCACCCAGAAAATGGTGTGCTATAGCACACGAAAATCGTCGAAATGAGGCGTATGCTCGCTTCGGGGCTCGTTTGACCTTCCAAATTGGCCGGACAATCCGTGATGGCCAACCGTATGCATAGACAAGGTCTTGACGGACGTCCACAAAAAAATTTGGCATTTTTGATGTCGGAATCCGGATCACCCGAAAAATGGTGTGCTATAGCACACGAAAATCGTCGAAATGAGGCGTATGCTCGCTTCGGGGCTCGTTTGACCCTCCAAATGGCCCGGACAATCCGTGATGGCCAACCGTATGCTTAGACAAGGTCTTGACAGACGTCCACGAAAAAATTTGGCATTTTTGATGTCGGAATCCGGATCACCTGAAAAATTGTGTGCTATAGCACACGAAAATCATCGAAATGAGGCGTATGCTCGCTTCGGGGCTCGTTTGACCCTCCAAATGGGCCGGACAATCCGAGATGGCCAACCGTATGCATAGACAAGGTCTTGACGGACGTCCACGAAAAAATTTGGCATTTTTAACATCGGAATCCGGATCACCCAAAAAATGGTGTTCTATATAGCACACGAAAATCGTCTAAATGAGGCGTATGCTCGCTTTGGGGCTCGTTTGACCCTCCAAATGGCCCGGAAAATCCGTGATGGCCAACCTTATGCATAGACAAGGTCTTGACGGACGTCCAAGAAAAAATTTAACATTTTTGACGTCGGAATCCGGATCACCCGAAAAATGGTGTGCTATAGCACACGAAAATAGTCGAAAAGAGGCGTATGCTCGCTTCGGAGCTTGTTTGACCCTCCAAATGGGCCGTACAATCCATGATGGCCAACCATATGCATAGACAAGGTCTGGACAGATGTCCAAAAATTTGGCATTTTTGACATCGGAATCCAGATCACCCAAAAAAAGGTGTGCTATAGCAAACGAAAATCGTCGAAATGAGGCGTATGCTCGCTTCGGGGCTCATTTGACCCTCGAAATGGGCCGGACAATCCGTGATGGCCAACCGTATGCATAGACAAGGTCTTGAAAGATGTCCACGATAAAATTTGGCATTTTTTACGTCGGAATCCGGATCACCAAAAAAATGGTGTGCTATAGCACACGAAAATCGTCGAAATGAGGCGTATGCTCGCTTTGGGGCTCGTTTTACCCTCCAAATGGGCCGAACAATCCGTGATGGCCAACCGTATGCATAGACAAGGTCTTGATGGATGTCCACGAAAAAACATGGCATTTTTGACGTCGGAATCCGGATCACCCAAAAAATGGTGTGCTATAGCACAGGAAAATCGTCGAAATGAGGCGTATGCTCGCTTCGGGGCTCGTTTGACCCTCCAAATGGCAGGACAATCCGTGATGGCCAACCGTATGCATAAACAAGGTCTTGACGGACGTCCACGAAAAAATTTGGCATTTTTGACATCGGAATCCGGATCACTGAAAAAATGGTGTGCTATAGCACACGAAAATCGTCGAAATGAGGCGTATGCTCGCTTCGGGGCTCGTTTGACCCTCCAAATTGGCCGGACAATCCGTGATGGCCAACCGTATGCATAGACAAGGTCTTGACGGACGTCCACGAAAAAATTTGGCATTTTTGACGTCAGAATCCGGATCACCCAAAAAATAGTGTGCTATGGCACACGAAAATCGTCGAAATGAGGCCTATGCTCGCTTCAGGGCTCGTTTGACCCTCCAAATGGGCCGGACAATCCGTGATGGCCAACCATATGCATAGACAAGGTCTTGACGGACGTCCACGAAAATATTTGGCATTTTTGACGTCGGATTCCGGATCACCCAAAAAATGGTGTGCTATAGCACACGAAAATCGTCGAAATGAGGCGTATGCTCGCTTCGGGGCTCGTTTGACCCTCCAAATGGCCCGGACAATCCGTAATGGCCAACTGTATGCATAGACAAGGTCTTGACGGACGTCCATGAAAAAATTTGTTATTTTTCATGTCATAATCCGGATCACCCAAAAAATAGTGTGCTATAGCACACGAAAATCGTCGAAATAAGGCGTATGCTCGCTTCGGGGCTCGTTTGACTTTACGAATGGGCCGGACAATCCGTGATGGCCAACCGTATGCATAGACAAGGTCTTGACGGACGTCCACAAGAAAATTTGGCATTTTTGACATCCGAATCCAGATCACCCAAAAAATGGTGTGCTATAGCACACGAAAATTGTCGAAATAAGGCGTGTGCTCGCTTCGGGCTTGTTTGACCCTCCAAATGGGCCGGACAATCCGTGATGGCAAATCGAATGCATAGACAAGGTCTTGACTGACGTTCACGAAAAAATTTGGCATTTTTGACATCGGAATCCGGATCACCCAAAAAATGGTGGGCTATCGCACACAAAAATCGTTGAAATGAGGCGTATGCTCGCTTCGGGGCTCGCTTGACCCTCCAAATGGGCCGGACAATCCGTGATGGCCAACCGTATGCATAGACAAGGTCTTGACGGACGTCCATGAAAAAATTGGGCATTTTTGACATCGGAATCTGGATCACCCAAAAAATGGTGTGCATTAGCACACGAAAATCGTCGAAATGAGGCTTATGCTCGCTTCGGGGCTCGTTTAACCCTCCAAATGGGCCGGACAATCCGTGATGACAAACCGTATGCATAGACAAGGTCTTGACGGACGTCCACAAAAAAATTTGGGCATTTTTAACGTCAGAATATGGATCACCCAAAAAATGGTTTGCTAAAGCACACGAAAATCGTCGAAATGAGGCGTATGCTCGCTTCGGGGCTCGTTTGACCCTCTAAATGGGCCGGACAATCTGTGATGGCCAACCGTATGCATAGACAAGGTCTTCATGGATGTCCACGAAAAAATTTGGCATTTTTGACGTCGGAATCCGGATCACCAAAAAATGGTGTGCTATAGCACACAAAAATCGTCGAAATGAGGCGTATGCTCGCTTCGGGGCTCGTTTGACCCTCCAAATGGGATGGACAATCGGTGATGGCCAACCGTATGCATCGACAAGGTCTTGACGGATGTCCACGAAAAAATTTAGCATTCTTGACGTCGGAATCCGGATCACCAAAAAAATGGTGTGCTATAGCACACGAAAATCGTCGAAATGAGGCGTATGCTTGCTTCGGGGCTCGTTTGACCCTCCAAATGGGCCGGACAATCCGTGATGGCCAACCGTATGCATAGACAAGGTCTTGACGGACGTCCAAGAAAAAATTTGGCATTTTTGACGTCGGAATCCGGATCACCCAAAAAATGGTGTGCTATAGCACACAAAAATCATCGAAATGAGGCGTATGCTCGCTTCGGGGCTCGTTTGACCCTCCAAATGGGCTAGACAATCCATGATGGCCAACCGTATGCATAGACAAGGTCTTGACGGACGTCCACGAAAAGATTTTGCATTTTTGACATCGGAATCCGAATCACCCAAAAAATGGTGTGCTATAGCACACAAAAATCATCGAAATGAGGCGTATGCTCGCTTAGGGGCTCGTTTGACCCTCCAAATTGGCTGGACAATCCGTGATGGCCAACCGTATGCATATACAAGGTCTTGAAGGACGTCCATGAAAAAATTTGGCATTTTTGACGTCGGAATCCGAATCACCAAAAAAATGGTGTGCTATAGCACACGAAAATCGTCGAAATGAGGCGTATGCTCGCTTCAGGGCTCGTTTGACCCTCCAAATGGGCCGGATAATCCGTGATGGCCTACCGTATGCATACACAAGGTCTTGACGGACGTCCATGAAAGAATTTGGCATTTTTGACGTCGGAATCCGGATCACCTAAAAAATGGTGTGCTATAGCACATGAAAATCGTCGAAATGAGGCATATGCTCACTTCGGGGCTTGTCTCACCCTCCAAATATGTCGGACAATCCGTGATGGCCAACCATATGCATAGACAAGGTCTTGACGGACGTCCACAAAAAAATTTGGCATTTTTGACGTCGGAATCCGGATCACCCAAAAAATGGTGTGCTATATAGCACACGAAAATCGTCGAAATGAGGCGTATGCTCGCTTCGGGGCTCGTTTGACCCTCAAAATGGCCTGGACAATCCGTGATGGCCAACCATATGCATAGACAAGGTCTTGACTGACGTCCACGAAAACATTTGGCATTTTTGACGTCAAAATCCGGATCACCCAAAAAATAATGTGCTATGTAGCACACGAAAATTATCGAAATGAGGCGTATGCTCGCTTCGGCGCTCGTTTGACCCTCCAAATGGGCCGGACAATCCGTGATGACCAACCGTATGCATAGAGAAGGTCTTGACGGACGTCCACGAAAAAATTTGGCATTTTTGACGTTGGAATCCGGATCACCCAAAAAATGGTGTGCTTTAGCACACGAAAATCGTCGAAATGAGGCGTATGCTCGCTTCACGGCTTGTTTGACCCTCCAAATGGGCCGGACAATCCGTGATGACCAACCGTATGCATAGACAAGGTCTTGACGGACGTCCACGAAAAAATTTGGCATTTTTGACGTCGGAATCTGGATCGCCCAAAACATGGTGTGCTATAGCACACAAAAATCGTCGAAATGAGGCTTATGCTCGCTTCGGGGCTCGTTTGACCCTCCAAATGGGCCGGACAATCCGTGATGACCAACCGTATGCATAGACAAGGTCTTGACAGACGTCCACGAAAAAATTTGGGCATTTTCAACGTCGGAATCCGCATCACCCAAAAAATGGTGTTCTTTAGCACACGAAAATCGTCGAAATGAGGTGTATGCTCGCTTCGGGGCTCGTTTGACCCTCCAAATGGGCCGGACAATCCGTGATGGCCAACCGTATGCATAGACAAGGTATTGACGGACGTCCACAAAAAAAATTGGCATTTTTGATGTCGGAATCCGGATCACCCAAAAAATGGTGTGCTATAGCGCACGAAAATCGTCGAAATGAGGCGTATGCTCGCTTCGGGCTCGTTTGACCCTCCAAATGGGCCGAACAATCCGTGATGGCCAACCGTATGCATAGACAAGGTTTTGACGGACAACCACGAAACAATTTGGGCATTTTAAACGTCGGAATATGGATCACCCAAAAAATGGTGTGCTTTAGCACACGAAACTCGTCGAAATGAGGCGTATGCTCGCTTAGGGGCTCGTTTGACCCTCCAAATGGGCCGGACAATCCGTGATGGCCAACCGTATGCATAGACAAGGTCTTGACGGACGTCCATGAAAAAATTTGGCATTTTTGATGCGGAATCTGGATCACCCAAAAAATTGTGTGCTATAGCACACGAAAACCGTCGAAATGAGGCGTATGCTCGCTTCGAGGCTCGTTTGACCCTCCAAATGGGCCTGACAATCCATGATGGCCAACCGTATGCATGGACAAGGTCTTGAGGGACGTCCACGAAAAAATTTGGCATTTTTGACGTCGGAATCCGGATCACCAAAAAAATGGTGTACTATAGCACACGAAAATCATCGAAATGAGGCGTATGCTCGCTTCGGGGCTCGTTTGACCCTCCAAATGGGCCGGACAATCCATGATGGCCAACCGTATGCATAGACAAGGTCTTGACGGACGTCCACGAAAAAATTTGACATGTTTGACGTCGGAATCCGGATCACCCAAAAAATGGTGTGCTATAGCACACGAAAATCGTCGAAATGAAGCGTATGCTCGCTTCGGGGCTCGTTTGACCCTCCAAATGGGCCGGACAATCCGTGATGGCCAACCGTATGCATAGACAAGGTCTTGACGGACGTCCACGAAAAAATTTGGAATTTTTGACGATGGAATCCGGATCACCCAAAAAATGGTGTGCTATAGCACACGAAAATTGTCGAAATGAGGTGTATGCTCGCTTCGAGGCTCGTTTGACCCTCCAAATGGGCCGGGAAATCCGTGATTGTCAACCGTATACATAGACAAGGTCTTGACAGACGTCCACGAAAAAATTTGGCATTTTTTACGTCGGAATCTGAATCACCCAAAAAATGGTGTGCTATAGCACACAAAAATCGTCGAAATGAGGCGTATGCTCGCTTCGGGGCTCATTTGACCCTTCAAATGAGCCGGACAACCCGTGATGGCCAATCGTATGCATAGACAAGGTCTTGACGGATGTCCATGAAAAAATTTGGCATTTATGACGTCGGAATCCGAATCACCCAAAAAATGGTGTGCTATAGCACACGAAAATTGTCGAAATGAGGCGTATGCTCGCTTCGGGGATCGTTTGACCCTCCAAATGGCAGGACAATCAGTGATGACCAACCGTATGCATAGACAAGGTCTTGACGGACGTCCACGAAAAAATTTGACATTTTTTACGTCGGAATCCGGATCACCTACAAAATAGTGTGCTATAGCACACGAAAATCGTCGAAATGAGGCGTATGCTCGCTTCGGGGCTCGTTTGACCCTCCAAATAGGCCGGACAATCCGTGATGGCCAACCGTATGCATAAACAAGGTCTTAACGGACGTCCACGGAAAAATTTGGCATTTTTGACGTCGGAATCCGGATCACCAAAAAAATGGTGTTCTATAGCACACGAAAATCGTCAAAATAAGGCGTATGCTGGCTTCAAGGCTCGTTTGACCCTCAAAATGGGCCGGAAAATCCGTGATGGCCAACCGTATGCAAAGACAAGGTCTTGACGGACGTCCACGGAAAAATTTGGCATTTTTGACGTCGGAATCCGGATCACCCAAAAAATGGTGTGCTATAGCACACGAAAATCGTCGAAATGAGGCGTATGCTCGCTTCGGAGTTCGTTTGACCCTCCAAATGGCCCGGACAATCTGTTATGGCCAACCGTATGCATAGACAAGGTCTTGACGAACGTCCACAAAAAAATTTGGCATTTTTGACGTCGGAATCCGGATCACCCAAAAAATGGTGTGCTATAGCACACGAAAATCGTCGAAATGAGGCGTATGCTCGCTTCGGGGCTCGTTTGACCCTCCAAATTGGCCGGACAATCCGGGATGGCCAACCGTATGCATAGAAAAGGTCTTGACAGATGTCCACGAAAAAATTTGGCATTTTTGACTTTGGAATCCGGATCACCCAAAAAATGGTGTGCTATAGCACACGAAAATCGTCGAAATGAGGCGTATGCTCGTTTCGGAGCTCATTTTACCCTCCAAATGGGCCGGACAATCCGTGATGGCCAACCGTATGCATAGACAAGGTCTTGACGGACGTCCACGAAAAAATTTGGCATTTTTGACGTCGGAATCCGGACCACCCAAAAAATGGTGTGCTATAGCACACGAAAATCGTCGAAATGAGGCGTATGCTCGCTTCGGGGCTCGTTTGACCCTCCAAATGGGCCGGACAATCCGTGATGGCCAACCGTATGCAAAGACAAGGT
Organism: Solanum lycopersicum; assembly: GCF_036512215.1. Classification (NCBI taxonomy): domain Eukaryota; kingdom Viridiplantae; phylum Streptophyta; class Magnoliopsida; order Solanales; family Solanaceae; genus Solanum; species Solanum lycopersicum. The sequence continues at coordinate 58,884,514 of NC_090803.1, forward strand.
CTTGACGGACGTCCACGGAAAAATTTGGCATTTTTGACGTCGGAATCCGGATCACCCAAAAAATGGTGTGCTATAGCACACGAAAATCGTCGAAATGAGGCGTATGCTCGCTTCGGAGTTCGTTTGACCCTCCAAATGGCCCGGACAATCTGTTATGGCCAACCGTATGCATAGACAAGGTCTTGACGAACGTCCACAAAAAAATTTGGCATTTTTGACATCGGAATCCGGATCACCCAAAAAATGGTGTGCTATAGCACACGAAAATCGTCGAAATGAGGCGTATGCTCGCTTCGGGGCTCGTTTGACCCTCCAAATTGGCCGGACAATCCGGGATGGCCAACCGTATGCATAGAAAAGGTCTTGACAGATGTCCACGAAAAAATTTGGCATTTTTGACTTTGGAATCCGGATCACCCAAAAAATGGTGTGCTATAGCACACGAAAATCGTCGAAATGAGGCGTATGCTCGTTTCGGAGCTCATTTTACCCTCCAAATGGGCCGGACAATCCGTGATGGCCAACCGTATGCATAGACAAGGTCTTGACGGACGTCCACGAAAAAATTTGGCATTTTTGACGTCGGAATCCGGACCACCCAAAAAATGGTGTGCTATAGCACACGAAAATCGTCGAAATGAGGCGTATGCTCGCTTCGGGGCTCATTTGACCCTCCAAATGGGCCGGACAATCCGTGATGGCCAATCGTATGCATAGACAAGGTCTTGACGGATGTCCACGAAAAAATTTTGAATTTATGACGTCGGAATCCGAATCACCCAAAAAATGGTGTGCTATAGCATACGAAAATCGTCGAAATGAGGCGTATGCTCGCTTTGGGGCTCGTTTGACCCTCCAAATGGGCCGGACAATCCATGATGGCCAACCGTATTCATAGACAAGGTCTTGACGGATGTCCACAATAACATTTGGCATTTTTGACGTCGGAATCCGGATCACCCAAAAAATGGTGTGCTATAGCACACGAAAATCATCGAAATGAGGCGTATGCTTGCTTCGGGGATCGTTTGACCCTCCAAATGGGCCGGACAATCCGTGATGGCCAACCGTATGCATAGACAAGGTCTTGACGGATGTCCACGAAAAAATTTGGCATTTTTGACGTCGGAATCCTGATCACCCGAAAAATGGTGTGCTATAGCACACGAAAATCGTTGAAATGAGGCATATGCTCGCTTCGGGGCTCGTTTGACCCTCCAAATGGGCCGGACAATCCATGATGGCCAACCGTATGCATAGACAAGGTCTTGACGGACGTCCATGAAAAAATTTTGCATTTTTGACGTCGGAATCTGGACCACCCAAAAAATGGTGTGCTATAGCACACGAAAATCATCGAAATGAGGCGTATGCTCGCTTCGGGGCTCCTTTGACCCTCCAAATGGGCCGGACAATCTGTGATGGCCAACAGTATGCATAGACAAGGTCTTGACGGACGTCCACGAAAAAATTTGGCATGTTTGACGTCGGAATCCGGATCGCCCAAAAAATGGTGTGCTATAGCACACGAAAATTGTTGAAATGAGGCGTATGCTCGCTTCGGGGCTCGTTTGACCCTCCAAATGGGCCGGACAATCCGTGATGGCTAACCGTATGCATAGACAAGGTCTTAACGGACGTCCACGGAAAAATTTGGCATTTTTGACGTCGGAATCCGGATCACCAAAAAAATGGTGTTCTATAGCACACGAAAATCGTCAAAATAAGGCGTATGCTGGCTTCAAGGCTCGTTTGACCCTCCAAATGGGCCGGACAATCCGTGATGGCCAACCGTATGCATAGACAAGGTCTTGACGGACGTCCACGAAAAAATTTGGCATTTTTGACGTCGGAATCCGGACCACCCAAAAAATGGTGTGCTATAGCACACGAAAATCGTCGAAATGAGGCGTATGCTCGCTTCGGGGCTCGTTTGACCCTCCAAATGGGCCGGACAATCCATGATGGCCAACCATATGCATAGACAAGGTCTTGACGGACGTCCACGGAAAAATTTGGCATTTTTAACGTCAGAATCCGGATCACCCAAAAAATAGTGTGCTGTAGCACACGAAAATCGTCGAAATGAGGCCTATGCTCGCTTCGGGGCTCGTTTGACCCTCCAAATGGGCCGGACAATCCGTGATAGCCAACCATATGCATAGACAAGGTCTTGACGGACGTCCACGAAAATATTTGGCATTTTTGACGTCGGAATCCGGATCACCCAAAAAATGGTGTGCTATAGCACACATAAATCGTCGAAATGAGGTGTATGCTCGCTTCGAGGCTCGTTTGACCCTCCAAATAGGCCGGGAAATCCGTGATTGTCAACCGTATACATAGACAAGGTCTTGAAGGACGTCCACGAAAAAATTTGGCATTTTTTACGTCGGAATCTGAATCACCCAAAAAATGGTGTGCTATAGCACACAAAAATCGTCGAAATGAGGCGTATGCTCGCTTCGGGGCTCATTTGACCCTCCAAATGGGCCGGACAATCCGTGATGGCCAATCGTATGCATAGACAAGGTCTTGACGGATGTCCATGAAAAAATTTGGCATTTATGACGTCGGAATCCGAATCACCCAAAAAATGGTGTGCTATAGCACACGAAAATTGTCGAAATGAGGCGTATGCTCGCTTCGGAGATCGTTTGACCCTCCAAATGGCAGGACAATCAGTGATGACCAACTGTATGCATAGACAAGGTCTTGACGGACGTCCACGAAAAAATTTGACATTTTTTATGTCGGAATCCGGATCACCTACAAAATGATGTGCTATAGCACACGAAAATCGTCGAAATGAGGCGTATGCTCGCTTCGGGGCTAGTTTGACCCTCAAAATGGGCCGGACAATCCGTGATGGCCAACCGTATGCATAGACAAGGTCTTGACGGACGTCCATGAAAAAATTTGGAATTTTTGACGACGGAATCCGGATCACCCAAAAAATGGTGTGCTATAGCACACGAAAATCGTCGAAATGAGGTGTATGCTCGCTTCGAGGCTCGTTTGACCCTCCAAATGGGCCGGGAAATCCGTGATTGTCAACCGTATACATAGACAAGGTCTTGACGGACGTCCACGAAAAAATTTGGCATTTTTTACGTCGGAATCTGAATCACCCAAAAAATGGTGTGCTATAGCACACAAAAATCGTCGAAATGAGGCGTATGCTCGCTTCGGGGCTCATTTGACCCTCCAAATGGGCCGGAAAATCCGTGATGGCTAATCGTATGCATAGACAAGGTCTTGACGGATGTCCACGAAAAAATTTGGCATTTATGACGTCGGAATCCGAATCACCCAAAAAATGGTGTGCTAAAGCACACGAAAATCGTCGAAATGAGGCGTATGCTCGCTTTGGGGCTCGTTTGACCCTCCAAATGGGCCGGACAATCCATGATGGCCAACCGTATTCATAGACAAGGTCTTGACGGATGTCCACAAAAACATTTGGCATTTTTGACGTCGGAATCCGGATCACCCAAAAAATGGTGTGCTATAGCACACGAAAAGCATCGAAATGAGGCGTATGCTTGCTTCGGGGATCGTTTGACCCTCCAAATGGGCCGGACGATCCGTGATGGCCAACCGTATGCATAGACAAGGTCTTGACGGATGTCCACGAAAAAATTTGGCATTTTTGACGTCGGAATCCTGATCACCCGAAAAATGGTGTGCTATAGCACACGAAAATCGTTGAAATGAGGCATATGCTCGCTTCGGGGCTCGTTTGACCCTCCAAATGGGCCGGACAATCCGTGATGGCCAACCGTATGCATAGACAAGGTCTTGACGGACGTCCATGAAAATTTTTTGCATTTTTGACGTCGGAATCTGGACCACCCAAAAAATGGTGTGCTATAGCACACGAAAATCGTCGAAATGAGGCGTATGCTCGTTTCGGAGCTCATTTTACCCTCCAAATGGGCCGGACAATCCGTGATGGCCAACAGTATGCATAGACAAGGTCTTGACGGACGTCCACGAAAAAATTTAGCATGTTTGACGTCGGAATCCGGATCGCCCAAAAAATGGTGTGCTATAGCACACGAAAATTGTTGAAATGAGGCGTATGCTCGCTTCGGGGCTCGTTTGACCCTCCAAATGGGCCGGACAATCCGTGATGGCTAACCGTATGCATAGACAAGGTCTTAACGGACGTCCACGGAAAAATTTGGCATTTTTGACGTCGGAATCCGGATCACCAAAAAAATGGTGTTCTATAGCACACGAAAATCGTCAAAATAAGGCGTATGCTGGCTTCAAGGCTCGTTTGACCCTCCAAATGGGCCGGACAATCCGTGATGGCCAACCGTATGCAAAGACAAGGTCTTGACGGACGTCCACGGAAAAATTTGGCATTTTTGACGTCGGAATCCGGATCACCCAAAAAATGGTGTGCTATAGCACACGAAAATCGTCGAAATGAGGCGTATGCTCGCTTCGGAGTTCGTTTGACCCTCCAAATGGCCCGGACAATCTGTTATGGCCAACCGTATGCATAGACAAGGTCTTGACGAACGTCCACAAAAAAATTTGGCATTTTTGACGTCGGAATCCGGATCACCCAAAAAATGGTGTGCTATAGCACACGAAAATCGTCGAAATGAGGCGTATGCTCGCTTCGGGGCTCGTTTGACCCTCCAAATTGGCCGGACAATCCGGGATGGCCAACCGTATGCATAGAAAAGGTCTTGACAGATGTCCACGAAAAAATTTGGCATTTTTGACTTTGGAATCCGGATCACCCAAAAAATGGTGTGCTATAGCACACGAAAATCGTCGAAATGAGGCGTATGCTCGTTTCGGAGCTCATTTTACCCTCCAAATGGGTCGGACAATCCGTGATGGCCAACCGTATGCATAGACAAGGTCTTGACGGACGTCCACGAAAAAATTTGGCATTTTTGACGTCGGAATCCGGACCACCCAAAAAATGGTGTGCTATAGCACACGAAAATCGTCGAAATGAGGCGTATGCTCGCTTCGGGGCTCGTTTGACCCTCCAAATGGGCCGGACAATCCATGATGGCCAACCATATGCATAGACAAGGTCTTGACGGACGTCCACGGAAAAATTTGGCATTTTTAACGTCAGAATCCGGATCACCCAAAAAATAGTGTGCTGTAGCACACGAAAATCGTCGAAATGAGGCCTATGCTCGCTTCGGGGCTCGTTTGACCCTCCAAATGGGCCGGACAATCCGTGATAGCCAACCATATGCATAGACAAGGTCTTGACGGACGTCCACGAAAATATTTGGCATTTTTGACGTCGGAATCCGGATCACCCAAAAAATGGTGTGCTATAGCACACATAAATCGTCGAAATGAGGTGTATGCTCGCTTCGAGGCTCGTTTGACCCTCCAAATGGGCCGGGAAATCCGTGATTGTCAACCGTATACATAGACAAGGTCTTGAAGGACGTCCACGAAAAAATTTGGCATTTTTTACGTCGGAATCTGAATCACCCAAAAAATGGTGTGCTATAGCACACAAAAATCGTCGAAATGAGGCGTATGCTCGCTTCGGGGCTCATTTGACCCTCCAAATGGGCCGGACAATCCGTGATGGCCAATCGTATGCATAGACAAGGTCTTGACGGATGTCCATGAAAAAATTTGGCATTTATGACGTCGGAATCCGAATCACCCAAAAAATGGTGTGCTATAGCACACGAAAATTGTCGAAATGAGGCGTATGCTCGCTTCGGAGATCGTTTGACCCTCCAAATGGCAGGACAATCAGTGATGACCAACTGTATGCATAGACAAGGTCTTGACGGACGTCCACGAAAAAATTTGACATTTTTTACGTCGGAATCCGGATCACCTACAAAATGATGTGCTATAGCACACGAAAATCGTCGAAATGAGGCGTATGCTCGCTTCGGGGCTAGTTTGACCCTCAAAATGGGCCGGACAATCCGTGATGGCCAACCGTATGCATAGACAAGGTCTTGACGGACGTCCATGAAAAAATTTGGAATTTTTGACGACGGAATCCGGATCACCCAAAAAATGGTGTGCTATAGCACACGAAAATCGTCGAAATGAGGTGTATGCTCGCTTCGAGGCTCGTTTGACCCTCCAAATGGGCCGGGAAATCCGTGATTGTCAACCGTATACATAGACAAGGTCTTGACGGACGTCCACGAAAAAATTTGGCATTTTTTACGTCGGAATCTGAATCACCCAAAAAATGGTGTGCTATAGCACACAAAAATCGTCGAAATGAGGCGTATGCTCGCTTCGGGGCTCATTTGACCCTCCAAATGGGCCGGAAAATCCGTGATGGCTAATCGTATGCATAGACAAGGTCTTGACGGATGTCCACGAAAAAATTTGGCATTTATGACGTCGGAATCCGAATCACCCAAAAAATGGTGTGCTAAAGCACACGAAAATCGTCGAAATGAGGCGTATGCTCGCTTTGGGGCTCGTTTGACCCTCCAAATGGGCCGGACAATCCATGATGGCCAACCGTATTCATAGACAAGGTCTTGACGGATGTCCACAAAAACATTTGGCATTTTTGACGTCGGAATCCGGATCACCCAAAAAATGGTGTGCTATAGCACACGAAAAGCATCGAAATGAGGCGTATGCTTGCTTCGGGGATCGTTTGACCCTCCAAATGGGCCGGACGATCCGTGATGGCCAACCGTATGCATAGACAAGGTCTTGACGGATGTCCACGAAAAAATTTGGCATTTTTGACGTCGGAATCCTGATCACCCGAAAAATGGTGTGCTATAGCACACGAAAATCGTTGAAATGAGGCATATGCTCGCTTCGGGGCTCGTTTGACCCTCCAAATGGGCCGGACAATCCGTGATGGCCAACCGTATGCATAGACAAGGTCTTGACGGACGTCCATGAAAAATTTTTGCATTTTTGACGTCGGAATCTGGACCACCCAAAAAATGGTGTGCTATAGCACACGAAAATCGTCGAAATGAGGCGTATGCTCGCTTCGGGGCTCCTTTGACCCTCCAAATGGGCCGGACAATCTGTGATGGCCAACCGTATGCATAGACAAGGTCTTGACGGACGTCCACGAAAAAATTTGGCATGTTTGACGTCGGAATCCGGATCGCCCAAAAAATGGTGTGCTATAGCACACGAAAATTGTTGAAATGAGGCGTATGCTCGCTTCGGGGCTCGTTTGACCCTCCAAATGGGCCGGACAATCCGTGATGGCCAACCGTATGCATAGACAAGGTCTTAACGGACGTCCACGGAAAAATTTGGCATTTTTGACGTCGGAATCCGGATCACCAAAAAAATGGTGTGCTATAGCACACGAAAATCGTCAAAATGAGGCGTATGCTGGCTTCAGGGCTCGTTTGACCCTCCAAATGGGCCGGACAATCCGTGATGGCCAACCGTATGCAAAGACAAGGTCTTGACGGACGTCCACGGAAAAATTTGGCATTTTTGACGTCGGAATCCGGATCACCCAAAAAATGGTGTGCTATAGCACACGAAAATCGTCGAAATGAGGCGTATGCTCGCTTCGGAGTTCGTTTGACCCTCCAAATGGCCCGGACAATCTGTTATGGCCAACCGTATGCATAGACAAGGTCTTGACGGACGTCCACAAAAAAATTTGGCATTTTTGACGTCGGAATCCGGATCACCCAAAAAATGGTGTGCTATAGCACACGAAAATCGTCGAAATGAGGCGTATGCTCGCTTCGGGGCTCGTTTGACCCTCCAAATTGGCCGGACAATCCGTGATGGCCAACCGTATGCATAGAAAAGGTCTTGACGGACGTCCACGAAAAAATTTGGCATTTTTGACTTTGGAATCCGGATCACCCAAAAAATGGTGTGCTATAGCACACGAAAATCGTCGAAATGAGGCGTATGCTCGTTTTACCCTCCAAATGGGCCGGACAATCCGTGATGGCCAACCGTATGCATAGACAAGGTCTTGACGGACGTCCACGAAAAAATTTGGCATTTTTGACGTCGGAATCCGGATCACCCAAAAAATGGTGTGCTATAGCACACGAAAATCGTCGAAATGAGGCGTATGCTCGCTTCGGGGCTCGTTTGACCCTCCAAATTGGCCGGACAATCCGTGATGGCCAACCGTATGCATAGAAAAGGTCTTGACGGACGTCCACGGAAAAATTTGGCATTTTTGACGTTAGAATCCGGATCACCCAAAAAATGGTGTGCTATAGCACACGAAAATCGTCGAAATGAGGCGTATGCTCGCTTTAGGGATCGTTTGACCCTCCAAATGGGACGGACAATCCATGATGGCCAACCGTATGCATAGACAAGGTCTTGACGGACGTCCATGAAAAACTTTTGGCATTTTTGACGTTAGAATCCGGATCACCCAAAAAATGGTGTGCTATAGCACACGAAAATCGTCGAAATGAGGCGTATGCTCGCTTCAGGGCTCGTTTGACCCTCCAAAAGGGCCGGACAATCCGTGATGGCCAACCGTATGCATACACAAGGTCTTGACGGATGTCCACGAAAAAATTTGGCATTTTTGACATCGGAATCCGGATCCCCCAAAAAATGGTGTGCTATATAGCACACGAAAATTGTCGAAATGAGGCGTACGCTCGCTTCGGGGCTCGTTTGACCCTCCAAATGTCCCGGACAATCCGTGATGGCCAACCGTATACATAGACAAGGTCTTGACGGACGTCCACGAAAACATTTGGCCTTTTTAATGTCGGAATCCGGATCACCCAAAAAATGATGTGCTATAGCACACGAAAATCGTCGAAATGAGGCGTATGCTCGCTTCGGGGCTCGTTTGACCCTCCAAATTGGCCGGACAATCCGTGATGGCCAACCGTATGCATAGACAAGGTCTTGTCAGACGTCCACGAAAAAATTTTGCATTTTTGACGTCAGAATCCGGATCACCCAAAAAATGGTGTGCTATAACACACGAAAATCATCGAAATGAGGCGTATGCTCGCTTCGGGGCTCGTTTGACCCTCCAAATGGGCCGGACAATCCGTGATGGCAAACCGTATGCATAGACAAGGTCTTGACGGACGTCCATGAAAACATTTGGCATTTTTGACGTCGGAATCCGGATCACCCAAAAAATGGTGTGCTATAGCACACGAAAATCGTCGAAATGAGGCGTATGCTCGTTTCGGAGCTCGTTTGACCCTCCAAATGGGCCGGACAATCTGTGATGGCTAACCGTATGCATAGACAAGGTCTTGACGGACGTCCACGAAAAAATTTGGCATTTTTGACGTCGGAATCCGGACCACCCAAAAAATGGAGTGCTATAGCACACGAAAATCGTCGAAATGAGGCGTATGCTCGCTTCGGGGCTTGTTTGACCCTCCAAATGGGCCGGACAATCCGTGATGGCCAACCATATGCATAGACAAGGTCTTGACGGACGTCCACGGAAAAATTTGGCATTTTTGACGTCGGAATCCGGATCACCCAAAAAATGGTGTGCTATAGCACACGAAAATCGTCGAAATGAGGCGTATGCTCGCTTCGGGGCTCGTTTGACCCTACAAATGAGCCGGACAATCCGTGATGGCCAACCGTATGCATAGACAAGGTCTTGAAGGACGTCCACGAAAAAATTTGGCATTTTTGACGTCGGAATCCTGTTCACCCAAAAAATGGTGTGCTATAGTACACGAAAATCGTCGAAATGAGGCGTATGCTCGCTTCGGGGCTCGTTTGACCCTCCAAATATGCCGGACAATCCATGATGGCCAACCGTATGCATAGACAAGGTCTTGAAGGACGTCCACGAAAACATTTGGCATTTTTGACGTCGGAATCCGGATCACCCAAAAAATGGTGTGCTATAGCACACGAAAATCGTCGAAATGAGGCGTATGCTCGTTTCGGAGCTCGTTTGACCCTCCAAATGGGCCGGACAATCCGTGATGGCCAACTTTATGCATTGACAATGTCTTGACGGATGTCCACAAAAAAATTTGGCATTTTTAACGTCGGAATCCGGATCACCAAAAAAATGGTGTGCTATAGCACACAAAAATCGTCGAAATGAGGCGTATGCTCGCTTCGGGGCTCGTTTGACCCTCCAAATGGCCCGGACAATCCGTGATGGCCAACCGTATGCATAGACAAGGTCTTGACGGACGTCCACGAAAAAATTAGGCATTTTTGACATCGGAATCCGGATCACCCAAAAAATGGTGTGCTGTTGCACACGAAAATCGTCGAAATGAGGCGTATGCTCGCTTCGGGGCTCGTTTGACCCTCCAAATGGCCCGGACAATCCGTGATGGCCAACCGTATGAATATACAAGGTCTTGACAGACGTCCACGAAAAAATTTGGCATTTTTGACGTCAGAATCCGGATCACCCAAAAAATTGTGTGCTATAGAACACGAAAATCATCGAAATGAGGCGTATGCTCGCTTCGGGGCTCGTTTGACCCTCCAAATGGGCCGGACAATCCGTGATGGCAAACCGTATGCATAGACAAGGTCTTGACGGACGTCCACGAAAACATTTGGCATTTTTGACGTCGGAATCCGGATCACCCAAAAAATGGTGTGCTATAGCACACGAAAATCGTCGAAATGAGGCGTATGCTCGTTTCGGAGCTCGTTTGACCCTCCAAATGGGCCGGACAATCCGTGATGGCTAACCGTATGCATAGACAAGGTCTTGACGGACGTCCACGAAAAAATATGGCATTTTTGACGTCGGAATCCGGACCACCCAAAAAATGGAGTGCTATAGCACACGAAAATCGTCGAAATGAGGCGTATGCTCGCTTCGGGGCTTGTTTGACCCTCCAAATGGGCCGGACAATCCGTGATGGCCAACCATATGCATAGACAAGGTCTTGACGGACGTCCACGGAAAAATTTGGCATTTTTGACGTCGGAATCCGGATCACCCAAAAAATGGTGTGCTATAGCACACGAAAATCGTCGAAATGAGGCGTATGCTCGCTTCGGGGCTCGTTTGACCCTACAAATGAGCCGGACAATTCGTGATGGCCAACCGTATGCATAGACAAGGTCTTGTAGGAAGTCCACGAAAAAATTTGGCATTTTTGACGTCGGAATCCTGTTCACCCAAAAAATGGTGTGCTATAGTACACGAAAATCGTCGAAATGAGGCGTATGCTCGCTTCGGGGCTCGTTTGACCCTCCATATATGCCGGACAATCCGTGATGGCCAACCGTATGCATAGACAAGGTCTTGAAGGACGTCCACGAAAACATTTGGCATTTTTGACGTCGGAATCCGGATCACCCAAAAAATGGTGTGCTATAGCACACGAAAATCGTCGAAATGAGGCGTATGCTCGTTTCGGAGCTCGTTTGACCCTCCAAATGGGCCGGACAATCCGTGATGGCCAACTTTATGCATTGACAATGTCTTGACGGATGTCCACAAAAAAATTTGGCATTTTTAACGTCGGAATCCGGATCACCAAAAAAATGGTGTGCTATAGCACACAAAAATCGTCGAAATGAGGCGTATGCTCGCTTCGGGGCTCGTTTGACCCTCCAAATGGCCCGGACAATCCGTGATGGCCAACCGTATGCATAGACAAGGTCTTGACGGACGTCCACGTAAAAATTAGGCATTTTTGACATCGGAATCCGGATCACCCAAAAAATGGTGTGCTATTGCACACGAAAATCGTCGAAATGAGGCGTATGCTCGCTTCGGGGCTCGTTTAACCCTCCAAATGGCCCGGACAATCCGTGATGGCCAACCGTATGAATATACAAGGTCTTGACAGACGTCCACGAAAAAATTTGGCATTTTTGACGTCAGAATCCGGATCACCCAAAAAATTGTGTGCTATAGAACACGAAAATCATCGAAATGAGGCGTATGCTCGCTTCGGGGCTCGTTTGACCCTCCAAATGGCCCGGACAATCTGTGATGGCCAACCGTACGCATAAACAAGGTCTTGACAAACCTCCACGAAAAAATTTGGCATTTTTGACGTCGGAATCTGGATCACCCAAAAAATGGTGTGCTATAGCACACGAAAATCGTCAAAATGAGGCATATGCTCGCTTCAGGGCTCATTTGACCCTCCAAATGGCCCGGACAATCCGTGATGGCCAACCATATGCATAGACAAGGTCTTGACGGACGTCCATGAAAAAATTTTACATTTTTGACGTCGGAATCCGGATCACCCAAAAAATGGTGTGCTATAGCACACGAAAATCGTCGAAATGAGGCGTATGCTCGCTTCGGGGCTTGTTTAACCCTCCAAATGGCCAAGACAATCCGTGATGGCCAACCGTATGCATAGACAAGGTCTTGACGGACGTCCACGAAAAAATTTGGCATTTTTGACGTCAGAATCCAGATCACCCAAAAAATGGTGTGCTATAGCACACGAAAATCGTCGAAATGAGGCGTATGCTCGCTTCGGGGCTCGTTTGACCCTCCAAATGGCTCGGACAATCTGTGATGGCCAACCGTATGCATAGACAAGGTCTTGACGGACGTCCACAAAAAAATTTGGCATTTTTAACGTCGGAATCCGGATCACCAAAAAATGGTGTGCTATAGCACACGAAAATCGTCGAAATGATGCTTATGCTCGCTTCGGGGCTCGTTTGACCCTACAAATGGGCCGGACAATCCGTGATGGCCAACTCTATGCATAGACAAGGTCTTGACGGACGTCCACGAAAAAATTTGGCATTTTTGACGTCAGAATCTACATCACCCAAAAAATTGTGTGCTATAGCACACGAAAATCGTCGAAATGAGGCGTATGCTCGCTTCGGGGATCGTTTGACCCTACAAATGGCACGGACAATCCGTGATGGCCAACCGTATGCATAGACAAGGTCTTGACGGACGTCCATAAAAAATTTGGCATTTTTGACGTCGGAATACGGATCACCCAAAAAATTGTGTGCTATAGCACACGAAAATCGTCGAAATGAGGCGTATGCTCGCTTCGGGGATCATTTGACCCTCCAAACGGGCTGGACAATCCGTGATGGACAATCGTATGCATAGACAAGGTCTTGACGGACGTCCACGAAAAAATTTGGCATTTTTGACGTCAGAATCTACATCACCCAAACAATTGTGTGCTCTAGCACACGAAAATCGTCGAAATAAGGCGTATGCTCGCTTCGGAGATCGTTTGACCCTACAAATGGCCCGGACAATCCGTGATGGCCAACCGTATGCATAGACAAGGTCTTGACGGACGTTCATGAAAAAATTTGGCATTTTTGACGTCGGAATCTGGATCACCCAAAAAATTGTGTGCTATAGCACACGAAAATCGTCGAAATGAGGCGTATGCTCGCTTCGAGGATCGTTTGACCCTCCAAATGGTCCGGACAATCCGTGATGGCCAACCGTATGCATAGACATGGTCTTGACGGACGTCTACAAAAAAATTTGGCATTTTTGACGTCAGAATCAACATCACCCAAAAAATTGTGTGCTATAGCACACGAAAATCGTCGAAATGAGGCGTATGCTCGCTTCGGGGATTGTTTGACCCTACAAATGGCCCGGACAATCCGTGATGGCCAACCGTATGCATAGACAAGGTCTTGACGGACGTCCATGAAAACATTTGGCATTTTTGACGTCGGAATCCGGATCACCCAAAAAATGGTGTGCTATAGCAAACGAAAATCGTCGAAATAAGGCGTATGCTCGGTTCGGGGCTCGTTTGACCCTCCAAATGGCCCGGACAATTAGTGATGGCCAACCGTATGCATAGACAAGGTCTTGACGGACGTCCACGAAAAAATTTGCCATTTTTGACGTCGGAATCCGGATCACCCAAAAAATGGTGTGCTATAGCACACGAAAATTGTCGAAATGAGGCGTATGCTCGCTTCGGTGCTTGTTTGACCCTCCAAATGGCACAGACAATCCGTGATGGCAAACCGTATGCATAGAAAAAGTCTTGACGGATGTCCACGAAAAAATTTGGTGGAAATGGTGTGCCATAGCACATGAAAATTGTCGAAATGAGGCGTATGCTCGCTTTGGGGCTCGTTTGACCCTCCAAATGGCCTGGACAATCCATGATGGCCAACCGTATGCATAGACAAGGTCTTGACGTACGTCCACAAAAAAATTTGGCATTTTTGATGTCGGAATCCGGATCACCCAAAAAATGGTGCTATAGCACACGAAAATCGTCGAAATGAGGTGTATGCTCGCTTCGGGGCTCGTTTGACCCGCCAAATGGCCCGGACAATCCGTGATGGCCAACCGTATGCATAGACAACGTCTTGACAGACGTCCACGAAAACATTTGGCATTTTTTACGTCGGAATCCGGATCACCCAAAAAGTGGTGTGCTATAGCACACGAAAATCATCGAAATGAGGCGTATGCTCGCTTCGGGGATTGTTTGACCCTACAAATGGCCCGGACAATCCGTGATGGCCAACCGTATGCATAGATAAGGTCTTGATGGACGTCCATAAAAAAAAGTTTTGCATTTTTTACGTCGGAATCCGGATCACCCAAAAAATGGTGTGCTATAGCACACGAAAATCGTCGAAATGAGGCGTATGCTCGCTACGGGGCTCGTTTGACCCTCCAAATGGCTCGGACAATCCGTGATGGCAAACCGTATGCATAGACAAGGTCTTGACGGACGTCCACGAAAAAATTTGGCATTTTTGACGTCGGAATCCAGATCACCCAAAAAATGGTGTGCTATAGCACACGAAAATTGTCGAAATGAGGTGTATGCTCGCTTCGGGGATCGTTTGACCCTCCAAATGGCCCGGACAATCCGTGATGGCCAACCGTATGCATAGACAAGGTCTTGACGGACGTCCACGAAAAAATTTGGCATTTTTGACGTCGGAATCCGGATCACCCAAAAAATGGTGTGCTATAGCACACGAAAATCGTCGAAATGAGGCGTATGCTCGCTTTGGGGCTCGTTTGACCCTCTAAATGGCCTGGACAATCTGTGATGGCCAACCGTATGCATAGACAAGGTCTTAACGGACGTCCATGAAAAAAATTGTTATTTTTCACGTCAGAATCCAGATCACCCAAAAACTGGTGTGCTATAGCACACGAAAATCGTCGAAATGAGGCGTATGCTCGTTTCGGGGCTCGTTTGACCCTCCAAATGGCCCGGACAATCCGTGATGGCCAACCGTATGCATAGAAAAAGGTTTTTACCGACATCCACAAAAAAATTTGGCATTTTTGACGTCGAAATCCGGATAACCCAAAAAATGGTGTGCTAGATCACACGAAAATCGTCGAAATGAGGCGTATGCTCGCTTCAGGGCTCGTTTGACCGTCCAAATGGCCCAGACAATCCATGATGGCCAACCGTATGCATAGACAAGGTCTTGACGGACGTCCACGAAAAAATTTGGCATTTTTGACGTCAGAATCTACATCACCCAAAAAATTGTGTGCTATAGCACACGAAAATCGTCGAAATGAGGCGTATGCTCGCTTCGGGGATCGTTTGACCCTACAAATGGCCCGGACAATCCGTGATGGCCAACCGTATGCGTAGACAAGGTCTTGACGGACGTCCATGAAAAAATTTGGCATTTTTGACGTTGGAATCCGGATCACCCAAAAAATTGTGTGCTATAGCACACGAAAATCATTGAAATGAGGCGTATGCTCGCTTCGGGGCTCGTTTGACCCTCCAAATGGCCCGGACAATCCGTGATGGCCAACCGTATGCATAGACAAGGTCTTCACGGACATCCACGAAAAAATTTGGCATTTTTTACGTCGGAATCCGGATCACCCAAAAAATGGTGTGCTATAGCACACGAAAATCGTCGAAATGAGGCGTATGCTCGCTTCGGGGCTCGTTTGACCCTCCAAATGGCCCGGACAATCCGTGATGGCAAACTGTATGCATAGACAAGGTCTTGACGGACGTCCATGAAATTTTTTTTTATTTTTCACGTCAGAATCTGGATCACCCAAAAAATGGTGTGCTATAGCACACGAAAATCATCGAAATGAGGCGTATTCTCGTTTCGGGGCTCGTTTGACCCTCCAAATGGCCCAGAAAATCCGTGATGGCCAACCGTATGCATAGACAAGGTTTTTACGGACATCCAAAAAAAATTTCGCATTTTTGACGTCGAAATCCGGATAACCCAAAAAATGGTGTGCTAGATCACACGAAAATCGTCGAAATGAGGCGTATGCTCGCTTCAGGGCTCGTTTGACCGTTCAAATGGCCCAGACAATCCGTGATGGACAACCGTATGCATAGACAAGGTCTTGACGGACGTCCACGAAAAAATTTGGCATTTTTGACGTCAGAATCTACATCACCCAAAAAATTGTGTGCTATAGCACACGAAAATCGTCGAAATGAGGCGTATGCTCGCTTCGTGGATCGTTTGACCCTACAAATGGCCCGGACAATCCGTGATGGCCAACCGTATGCATAGAAAACGTCTTGACGGACGTCCATGAAAAAATTTGGCATTTTTGACCTCGGAATCCGGATCACCCAAAAAATTGTGTGCTATATAGCACACGAAAATCGTCAAAATGAGGCGTATGCTCGCTTCGTGGCTCGTTTGACCCTCCAAATGGCCCGGACAATCCGTGATGACCAACCGTATGCATAGACAAGGTCTTGACGGACGTCCACGAAAAAATTTGGCATTTTTGACGTCAGAATCAACATCACCCAAAAAATTGTGTGCTATAGCACACGAAAATCGTCGAAATTAGGCGTATGCTCGCTTCGGGGATTGTTTGACCCTACAAATGGCCCGGACAATCCATGATGGCCAACCGTATGCATAGAAAAGGTCTTGACGGACGTCCATGAAAAAATTTGGCATTTTTGACGTCGGAATCCGGACCACCCAAAAAATGGTGTGCTATAGCACACGAAAATCGTCGAAATGAGGCGTATGCTCGCTTTGGGGCTCGTTTGACCCTCCAAATGGGCCGGACAATCCGTGATGGCCAACCCTATGCATAGACAAGGTCTTGACGGATGTCCACGGAAAAATTTGGCATTTTTGACGTCAAAATCCGGATCACCCAAAAAATGGTGTGCTATAGCACACGAAAATTGTCGAAATAAGGCGTATGCTCGCTTCGGGGCTCGTTTGACCCTCCAAATGGCCCGGACAATCCGTGATGGACAATCGTATGCATAGACAAGGTCTTGACGGACGTCCACGAAAAAATTTGGCATTTTTGACGTCAGAATCTACATCACCCAAACAATTGTGTGCTCTAGCACACGAAAATCGTCGAAATGAGGCGTATGCTCGCTTCGGGGATCGTTTGACCCTACAAATGGCCCGGACAATCCGTGATGGCCAACCGTATGCATAGACAAGGTCTTGACGGACGTCCATGAAAAAATTTGGCATTTTTGACGTCGGAATCCGGATCACCCAAAAAATTATGTGCTATAGCACACGAAAATCATCGAAATGAGGCGTATGATCGCTTCGGGGATCGTTTGACCCTCCAAATGGGCCGGACAATCCGTGATGGCCAACCGTATGCATATACAAGGTCTTGACGGACGTCCACGAAAAAATTTGGCATTTTTGAACGTCAGAATCAACATCACCAAAAAAATTGTGTGCAATAGCACATGAAAATCGTCGAAATGAGGCGTATGCTCGCTTCGGGGATTGTTTGACCCTACAAATGGCCCGGACAATCCGTGATGGCCAACCGTATGCATAGACAAGGTCTTGACGGACGTCCATGAAAACATTTGGCATTTTTGACGTCGGAATCCGGATCACCGAAAAAATGGTGTGCTATAGCATACGAAAATCGTCGAAATAAGGCGTATGCTCGGTTCGGGGCTCGTTTGACCCTCCAAATGGCCCGGACAATTAGTGATGGCCAACCGTATGCATAGACAAGGTCTTGACGGACATCCACGAAAAAATTTGGCATTTTTGACGTCGGAATCCGGATAACCCAAAAAATGGTGTGCTATAGCACACGAAAATTGTCGAAATGAGGCGTATGCTCGCTTCGGTGCTTGTTTGACCCTCCAAATGGTACAGACAATCCGTGATGGCAAACCGTATGCATAGAAAAAGTCTTGAAGGATGTCCACAAAAAAATTTGGTGGAAATGGTGTGCCATAGCTCACGAAAATTGTCGAAATGAGGCGTATGCTCGCTTTGGGGCTCGTTTGACCCTCCAAATGGCCTGGACAATCCGTGATGGCCAACCGTATGCATAGACAAGGTCTTGACGTACGTCCACAAAAAAATTTGGCATTTTTGATGTCGGAATCTGGATCACCCAAAAAATGGTGCTATAGCACACGAAAATCGTCGAAATGGGGTGTATGCTCGCTTCGGGGCTCGTTTGACCCGCCAAATGGCCCGGACAATCCGTGATGGCCAACCGTATGCATAGACAAGGTCTTGACAGACGTCCACGAAAAAATTTGGCATTTTTGACGTCGGAATCCGGATCACCCAAAAAATGGTGTGCTATAGCACACGAAAATCGTCGAAATGAGGCGTATGCTCGCTTCGAGGCTCGTTTGACCCGCCAAATGGCCCAGACAATCTGTGATGGCCAACCGTATGCATAGACAAGGTCTTGATGAACGTCCATGAAAAAATTTGGCATTTTTTATGTCGGAATCCGGATCACCCAAAAAATGGTGTGCTATAGCACACGAAAATCGTCGAAATGAGGCGTATGCTCGCTTTGGGGCTCGTTTGACCCTCCAAATGGCCCGGACAATCTGTGATGGCCAACCGTATGCATAGACAAGGTTTTTACGGACATCCACAAAAAAATTTGTTATTTTTCACGTCAGAATCCGGATCACCCAAAAAATGGTGTGCTATAGCACACGAAAATCGTCAAAATGAGGCGTATGCTCGCTTTGGGGCTCGTTTGACCCTCCAAATGGCCTGGACAATCCGTGATGGCCAACCGTATGCATAGACAAGGTCTTGATAAACGTCCATGAAAAAATTTGGCATTTTTTACGTTGGAATCCGGATCACCCAAAAAATGGTGTGCTATCGCACACGAAAATCGTCGAAATGAGGCGAGTGCTCGCTTCGAGGCTTGTTTGACCCTCCAAATGGCCCGGACAATCAGTGATGGCCAACCGTATGCATAGACAAGGTCTTGACGGACGTCCACGAAAAAATTTGGCATTTTTGACGTCGAAATCCGGATAACCCAAAAAATGGTGTGCTAGATCACACGAAAATCATCGAAATGAGGCGTATGCTCGCTTCAGGGCTTGTTTGACCGTCCAAATGGCCCAGACAATCCGTGATGGCCAATCGTATGCATAGAAAAGGTCTTGACGGACGTCCACGAAAACATTTTGGCATTTTTGACGTCAGAATCTACATCACCCAAAAAATTGTGTGATATAGCACACGAAAATCGTCGAAATGAGGCGTATGCTCGCTTCGGGGATCGTTTGACCCTACAAATGGCCCGGACAATCTGTGATGGCCAACCGTATGCATAGACAAGGTCTTGACGGACGTCCATGAAAAAATTTGGCATTTTTGACGTCGGAATCCGGATCATCTAAAAAATGGTGTGCTATAGCACACGAAAATCGTCGAAATGAGGCGTATGCTCGCTTCGGGGCTCGTTTGACCCTCCAAATGGCCCGGACAATCCGTGATGGCAAACCGTATGCATAGACAAGTTCTTGACAGACGTCCACGAAAAAATTTGGCATTTTTGATGTCGGAATCCGTATCACCAAAAAAATGGTGTGCTATAGCACACGAAAATCGTCGAAATGAGGCGTATGCTCGCTTCGAGGCTCGTTTGACCCTTTAAATGGCCCGGACAATCTGTGATGGCCAATCGTATGCATAGACAAGGTCTTTATGGACGTCCATGAAAAAATTTGGCATTTTTTACGTCGGAATCCGGATCACCCAAAAAATGGTGTGCTATAGCATATGAAAATCGTTGAAATGAGGCGTATGCTCGCTACGGGGCTCGTTTGACCCTCCAAATGGCTCGGACAATCCGTGATGGCAAACCGTATGCATAGACAAGGTCTTAACGGACGTCCACGAAAAAATTTGGCATTTTTGACGTCGGAATCCAGATCACCCAAAAAATGGTGTGCTATAGCACACGAAAATTGTCGAAATGAGGTGTATGCTCGCTTCGGGGCTCGTTTGACCCTCCAAATGGCCCGGACAATCCGTGATGGCCAACCGTATGCATAGACAAGGTCTTGACGGACGTCCACGAAAAAATTTGGCATTTTTGACGTCGGAATCCGGATCACCCAAAAAATGGTGTGCTATAGCACACGAAAATCGTCGAAATGAGGCGTATGCTCGCTTTAGGGCTCGTTTGACCCTCCAAATGGCCTGGACAATCCGTGATGGCCAACCGTATGCATAGACAAGGTCTTGATAAACGTCCATGAAAAAATTTGGCATTTTTTACGATGGAATCCGGATCACCCAAAAAAAGGTGTGCTATAGCACACGAAAATCGTCGAAATGAGGCGAGTGCTCGCTTCGAGGCTTGTTTGACCCTCCAAATGGCCCGGACAATCAGTGATGGCCAACCGTATGCATAGACAAGGTCTTGACGGACGTCCACGAAAAAATTTGGCATTTTTGACGTCGAAATCCGGATAACCCAAAAAATGGTGTGCTAGATCACACGAAAATCATCGAAATGAGGCGTATGCTCGCTTCAGGGCTCGTTTGACCGTCCAAATGGCCCAGACAATCCGTAATGGCCAATCGTATGCATAGACAAGGTCTTGACGGACGTCCACGAAAACATTTTGGCATTTTTGACGTCAGAATCTACATCACCCAAAAAATTGTGTGCTATAGCACACGAAAATCGTCGAAATGAGGCGTATGCTCGCTTCGGGGATCGTTTGACCCTACAAATGGCCCGGACAATCTGTGATGGCCAACCGTATGCATAGACAAGGTCTTGACGGACGTCCATGAAAAAATTTGGCATTTTTGACGTCGGAATCCGGATCATCTAAAAAATGGTGTGCTATAGCACACGAAAATCGTCGAAATGAGGCGTATGCTCGCTTCGGGGCTCGTTTGACCCTCCAAATGGCCCGAACAATCCGTGATAGCAAACCATATGCATAGACAAGGTCTTGACGGACGTCCACGAAAAAATTTGGCATTTTTAACGTCAGAATCTGGATCACCCAAAAAATGGTCTGCTATAGCACACGAAAATCGTCGAAATAAGGCGTATGCTCTCTTCGGGGCTCGTTTGACCCTCCAAATGGCCCGGACAATCCGTGATGGCCAATCGTATGCATAGACAAGGTCTTGACGGACGTCCACAAAAAAATTTGGCATTTTTGACGTCGGAATCCGGATCACCCAAAAAATGTGTGCTATAGCACACGAAAATCGTCGAAATGAGGCGTATGCTCGCTTCGGGGCTCGTTTGACCCTCCAAATGGCCCAGACAATCTGTGATGGCCAACCGTATGCATACACAAGGTCTTGACGAACGTCCATGAAAAAATTTGTTATTTTTCATGTCAGAATCTGGATCACCCAAAAATGGTGTGCTATAGCACACGAAAATCGTTGAAATGAGGCGTATGCTCGCTTCGGGGCTCGTTTGACCCTCCAAATGGCCCGGACATTCCGTGATGGCCAACCGTATGCATAGACAAGGTCTTGACGGACGTCCACGAAAAAATTTGGCATTTTTGACGTCGGAATCCGGATCACCCAAAAAATGGTGTGCTATAGCACACGAAAATCGTCGAAATGAGGCGTATGCTCGCTTCGGGGCTCGTTTGACCCTCCAAATGGCCCGGTCAATCTGTGATGGCCAACCGTATGCATAGACAAGGTCTTGATAAACGTCCATGAAAAAATTTGGCATTTTTTACGTCGGAATCCGGATCACCCAAAAAATGGTGTGCTATAACACACGAAAATCGTCGAAATGAGGCGAGTGCTCGCTTCGAGGCTTGTTTGACCCTCCAAATGGCCCGGACAATCAGTGATGGCCAACCATATGCATAGACAAGGTCTTGACGGACGTCCACGAAAAAATTTGGAATTTTTGACGTCGGAATTTGGATCACCCAAAAAATGGTGTGCTATAGCACACGAAAATCGTCGAAATGAGGCGTATGCTCGCTTCGGGGCTCGTTTGACCCTCCTAATGGCCCGAACAATCCGTGATAGCAAACCGTATGCATAGACAAGGTCTTGACGGACGTCCACGAAAAAATTTGGCATTTTTGACGTCGGAATCCGGATCACCCAAAAAATGGTGTGCTATAGCACACGAAAATCGTCGAAATGAGGCGTATGCTCGCTTCGGGGCTCGTTTGACCCTCCAAATGGCCCGGACAATCCGTGATGGCCAACTGTATGCATAGACAAGGTATTGACGGACGTCCATGAAAAAATTTATTATTTTTCATGTCAGAATCCGGATCACCCAAAAAATAGTGTGCTATAGCACACGAAAATCGTCGAAATAAGGCGTATGCTCGCTTCGGGGCTCGTTTGACCCTCCAAATGGCCCGGACAATCCGTGATGGCCAACCGTATGCATAGACAAGGTCTTGACGGACGTCCACGAAAAAATTTGGCATTTTTGACGTCGGAATCCGGATCACCCAAAAAATGGTGTGCTATTGCACACGAAAATCGTCGAAATGAGGCGTATGCTCGCTTCGAGGCTCGTTTGACCCTCCAAATGGCCCGGACAATCTGTGATGGCCAACCGTATGCATAGACAAGGTCTTGATGGACGTCCATGAAAAAATTTGGCATTTTTTACGTCGAAATCCGGATCACCCAAAAAATGGTGTGCTATAGCACACGAAAATCGTCGAAATGAGGCGTATGCTCGCTACGGGGCTCGTTTGACCCTCCAAATGGCTCGGACAATCCGTGATGGCAATCGGTATGCATAGAAAAGGTCTTGACGGACGTCCACGAAAAAATTTGGCATTTTTAACGTCAGAATCTGGAATACCCAAAAAATGGTCTGCTATAGCACACGAAAATCTTCGAAATAAGGCGTATGCTCGCTTCGGGGCTCGTTTGACCCTCCAAATGGCCCGGACAATCCGTGATGGCCAATCGTATGCATAGACAAGGTCTTGACGGACGTCCACAAAAAAATTTGGCATTTTTGACGTCGGAATCCGGATCACCCAAAAAATGGTGTGCTATAGCACACGAAAATCGTCGAAATGAGGCGTATGCTCGCTTCGGGGCTCGTTTGACCCTCCAAATGGCCCAGACAATCTGTGATGGCCAACCGTATGCATAGACAAGGTCTTGACGAACGTCCATGAAAAAATTTGTTATTTTTCAAGTCAGAATCTGGATCACCCAAAAATGGTGTGCTATAGCACACGAAAATCGTTGAAATGAGGCGTATGCTCGCTTCGGGGCTCGTTTGACCCTCCAAATGGCCCGGACAATCCGTGATGGCCAACCGTATGCATAGAAAAGGTCTTGACGGACGTCCACGAAAAAATTTGGCATTTTTGACGTCGGAATCCGGATCACCCAAAAAATGGTGTGCTATAGCACACGAAAATCGTCGAAATGAGGCGTATGCTCGCTTCGGGGCTCGTTTGACCCTCCAAATGGCCCGCTCAATCCGTTATGGCAATCGGTATGCATAGAAAAGGTCTTGACGGACGTCCACAAAAAAATTTGGAATTTTTGACGTCGGAATTTGGATCACCCAAAAAATGGTGTGCTATAGCACACGAAAATCGTCGAAATGAGGTGTATGCTCGCTTCGGGGCTGGTTTGACCCTCCAAATGGCCCGAACAATCCGTGATAGCAAACCGTATGCATAGACAAGGTCTTGACAGACGTCCACGAAAAATTTGGCATTTTTGACGTCGGAATCCGGATCACCCAAAAAATGGTGTGCTATAGCACACGAAAATCGTCGAAATGAGGCGTATGCTCGCTTCGGGGCTCGTTTGACCCTCCAAATGGCCCGGACAATCCGTAATGGCCAACTGTATGCATAGACAAGGTCTTGACGGACGTCCATGAAAAAATTTGTTATTTTTCATGTCAGAATCCGGATCACCCAAAAAATAGTGTGCTATAGCACACGAAAATCGTCGAAATAAGGCGTATGCTCGCTTCGGGGCTCGTTTGACCCTCCAAATGGCCCGGACAATCTGTGATGGCCAACCGTATGCATAGACAAGGTCTTGACGAACGTCCACGAAAAAATTTGGCATTTTTGACGTCGGAATCCGGATCACCCAAAAAATGGTGTGCTATAGCACACGAAAATCATCGAAATGAGGCGTATGCTCGCTTCGGGGCTCGTTTGACCCTCCAAATGGCCCAGACAATCTGTGATGGCCAACCGTATGCATAGACAAGGTCTTGACGAACGTCCATGAAAAAATTTGTTATTTTTCAAGTCAGAATATGGATCACCCAAAAATGGTGTGCTATAGCACATGAAAATCGTTGAAATGAGGCGTATGCTCGCTTCGGGGCTCGTTTGACCCTCCAAATGGCCCGGACAATCCGTGATGGCCAACCGTATGCATAGACAAGGTCTTGACGGACGTCCACGAAAAAATTTGGCATTTTTGACGTCGGAATCCGAATCACCCAAAAAATGGTGTGTTATAGCACACGAAAATCGTCGAAATGAGGCGTATGCTCGCTTCGGGGCTCGTTTGACCCTCCAAATGGCCCGGAAAATCTGTGATGGCCAATCGTATGCATAGACAAGGTCTTGATAAACGTCCATGAAAAAATTTGGCATTTTTTACGTTGGAATCCGCATCACCCAAAAAATGGTGTGCTATAGCACACGAAAATCGTCGAAATGAGGCGAGTGCTCGCTTCGAGGCTTGTTTGACCCTCCAAATGGCCCGTACAATCAGTGATGGCCAACCGTATGCATAGACAAGGTCTTGACGGACGTCCACGAAAAAATTTGGAATTTTTGACGTCAGAATCTGGATCACCCAAAAAATGGTCTGCTATAGCACACGAAAATCTTCGAAATAAGGCGTATGCTCGCTTCGGGGCTCGTTTGACCCTCCAAATGGCCTGGACAATCCGTGATGGCCAATCGTATGCATAGACAAGGTCTTGACGGACGTCCACAAAAAAATTTGGCATTTTTGACGTCGGAATCTGGATCACCCAAAAAATGGTGTGCTATAGCACACGAAAATCGTCGAAATGAGGCGTATGCTCGCTTCGGGGCTCGTTTGACCCTCCAAATGGCCCGGACAATCCGTGATGGCCAACCGTATGCATAGAAAAGGTCTTGACGGACGTCCACGAAAAAATTTGGCATTTTTAACGTCAGAATCTGGATCACCCAAAAAATGGTCTTCTATAGCACACGAAAATCTTCGAAATAAGGCGTATGCTCGCTTCGGGGCTCGTTTGACCCTCCAAATGGCCCGGACAATCCGTGATGGCCAATCGTATGCATAGACAAGGTCTTGACGGACGTCCACAAAAAAATTTGGCATTTTTGACGTCGGAATCCGGATCACCCAAAAAATGGTGTGCTATAGCACACGAAAATCGTCGAAATGAGGCGTATGCTCGCTTCGGGGCTCGTTTGACCCTCCAAATGGCCCGGACAATCCGTAATGGCCAACTGTATGCATAGACAAGGTCTTGACGGACGTCCATGAAAAAATTTGTTATTTTTCATGTCATAATCCGGATCACCCAAAAAATAGTGTGCTATAGCACACGAAAATCGTCGAAATAAGGCGTATGCTCGCTTCGGGGCTCGTTTGACCCTCCAAATGGCCCGGACAATCCGTGATGGCCAACCGTATGCATAGACAAGGTCTTGACGAACGTCCACGAAAAAATTTGGCATTTTTGACGTCGGAATCCGGATCACCCAAAAAATGGTGTGCTATAGCACACGAAAATCGTCGAAATGAGGGGTATGCTCGCTTCGGGGCTCGTTTGACCCTCCAAATGGCCCGGACAATCTGTGATGGCCAACCGTATGCATAGACAAGGTCTTGATAAACGTACATGAAAAAATTTGGCATTTTTTACGTCGGAATCCGGATCACCCAAAAAATGGTGTGCTATAGCACACGAAAATCGTCGAAATGAGGCGAGTGCTCGCTTCGAGGCTTAATTGACCCTCCAAATGGCCCGGACAATCAGTGATGGCCAACCGTATGCATAGACAAGGTCTTGACGGACGTCCACAAAAAAATTTGGAATTTTTTACGTCGGAATTTGGATCACCCAAAAAATGGTGTGCTATAGCACACGAAAATCGTCGAAATGAGGCGTATGCTCGCTTCGGGGCTCGTTTGACCCTCCAAATTGCCCGGACAATCCGTGATGGCCAACCGTATGCATAGACAATGTATTGACGGACGTCCACGAAAAAATTTGGCATTTTTGACGTCGAAATCCGGATCACCCAAAAAATGGTGTGCTATAGCACACGAAAATCGTCGAAATGAGGCGTATGCTTGCTTCGGGGCTTGTTTGACCCGCCAAATGGCCCGGACAATCAGTGATGGCCAACCGTATGCATAGACAAGGTCTTGACGGACCTCCACGAAAAAATTTGGCGTTTTTGACGTCGGAATTCGGATCACCCAAAAAATTGTGTGCTATAGCACACGAAAATCGTCGAAATGAGGCGTATGCTCGCTTCGGGGCTCGTTTGACCCTCCAAATGGGCCAGACAATCCGTGATGGCCAACCGTATGAATATACAAGGTCTTGACGGACGTCCACGAAAAAATTTGGCATTTTTGATGTCGGAATCCGGATCACCAAAAAATGGTGTGCTATAGCACACGAAAATCGTCGAAATGAGGCGTATGCTCGCTTCGGGGCTCGTTTGACCCTCCAAATGGCCCGGACAATCTGTGATGGCTAACCGTATGCATAGACAAGGTCTTGATGGACGTCCATGAAAAAATTTGGCATTTTTTACGTCGGAATCCGGATCACCCAAAAAATGGTGTTCTATAGCACACGAAAATCGTCGAAATGAGGCGTATGCTCGCTTCGAGGCTTGTTTGACCCTCCAAATGGCCCGGACAATCAGTGATGGCCAACCGTATGCATAGACAAGGTCTTGACGGACGTCCACGAAAAAATTTGGCATTTTTGACGTCGGAATCCGGATCACCCAAAAAATGGTGTGCTATAGCACACGAAAATTGTCGAAATGAGGTGTATGCTCGCTTCGAGGCATGTTTGACCCTCCAAATGGCCCGGACAATTTGTGATGGCTAACCGTATGCATAGACAAGGTCTTGACGGACGTCCACGAAAAAATTTGGCATTTTTGACGTCGGAATCCGGATCACCTAAAAAATGGTGTGCTATAGCACACGAAAATCGTCGAAATGAGGCGTATGCTCGCTTCGGGGCTCGTTTGACCCTCCAAATGGCCTGGACAATCCGTGATGGCCAACCGTATGCATAGAAAAGGTCTTGACGGACGTCCACAAAAAAATTTGGCATTTTTAACGTCAGAATCTGGATCACCCAAAAAAAGGTCTGCTATAGCACACGAAAATCGTCGAAATAAGGCGTATGCTCGCTTCGGGGCTCGTTTGACCCTCCAAATGGCCCGGACAATCTGTGATGGCCAATCGTATGCATAGACAAGGTCTTGACGGACGTCCACAAAAAAATTTGGCATTTTTGACGTCGGAATCTGGATCACCCAAAAAATGGTGTGCTATAGCACACGAAAATCGTCGAAATGAGGCGTATGCTCGCTTCGGGGCTCGTTTGACCCTACAAATGGCCCAGACAATCTGTGATGGCCAACCGTATGCATAGACAAGGTCTTGATGAACGTCCATGAAAAAATTTGTTATTTTTCAAGTCAGAATCTGGATCACCCAAAAATGGTGTGCTATAGTACACGAAAATCGTTGAAATGAGGCGTATGCTCGCTTCGGGGCTCGTTTGACCCTCCAAATGGCCCGGACAATCCATGATGGCCAACCGTATGCATAGACAAGGTCTTGACGGACGTCCACGAAAAAATTTGGCATTTTTGACGTCGGAATCCGGATCACCCAAAAAATGGTGTGCTATAGCACACGAAAATCGTCGAAATGAGGGGTATGCTCGCTTCGGGGCTCGTTTGACCCTCCAAATGGCCCGGACAATCTGTGATGGCCAACCGTATGCATAGACAAGGTCTTGATAAACGTACATGAAAAAATTTGGCATTTTTTACGTCGGAATCCGGATCACCCAAAAAATGGTGTGCTATAGCACACGAAAATCGTCGAAATGAGGCGAGTGCTCGCTTCGAGGCTTGTTTGACCCTCCAAATGGCCCGGAAAATTAGTGATGGCCAACCGTATGCATAGAAAGGTCTTGACGGACGTCCACGAAAAAATTTGGAATTTTTGACGTCGGAATTTGGATCACCCAAAAAATGGTGTGCTATAGCACACGAAAATCGTTGAAATGAGGCGTATGCTCGCTTCGGGGCTGGTTTGACCCTCCAAATGGCCCGAACAATCCGTGATAGCCAACCGTATGCATAGACAAGGTCTTGACGGACGTCCACGAAAAAATTTGGCATTTTTGACGTCGGAATCCGGATCACCCAAAAAATGGTGTGCTATAGCACACGAAAATCGTCGAAATGAGGCGTATGCTCGCTTCGGGGCTCGTTTGACCCTCCAAATGGCCCGGACAATCCGTAATGGCCAACTGTATGCATAGACAAGGTCTTGACGGACGTCCATGAAAAAAGTTGTTATTTTTCATGTCAAAATCCGGATCACCCAAAAAATAGTGTGCTATAGCACACGAAAATCGTCGAAATAAGGCGTATGCTCGCTTCGGGGCTCGTTTGACCCTCCAAATGGCCCGGACAATCCGTGATGGCCAATCGTATGCATAGACAAGGTCTTGACGAACGTCCACGAAAAAATTTTGCATTTTTGACGTCGGAATCCGGATCACCCAAAAAATGGTGTGCTATAACACACGAAAATCGTCGAAATGAGGCGTATGCTCGCTTCGGGGCTCGTTTGACTCTCCAAATGGCCCAGACAATCTGTGATGGCAACCCGTATGCATAGACAAGGTCTTGAAGAACGTCCATGAAAAAATTTGTTATTTTTCAAGTCAGAATCTGGATCACCCAAAAATGGTGTGCTATAGCACACGAAAATCGTTGAAATGAGGCGTATGCTCGCTTCGGGGCTCGTTTGACCCTCCAAATGGCCCGGACAATCCGTGATGGCTAACCGTATGCATAGACAAGGTCTTGACGGACGTCCACGAAAAAATTTGGCATTTTTGACGTCGGAATCCGAATCACCCAAAAAATGGTGTGTTATAGCACACGAAAATCGTCAAAATGAGGCGTATGCTCGCTTCGGGGCTCGTTTGACCCTCCAAATGGCCCGGACAATCTGTGATGGCCAACCGTATGCATAGACAAGGTCTTGATAAATGTCCATGAAAAAATTTGGAATTTTTTTCGTTGGAATCCGGATCACCCAAAAAATGGTGTGCTATAGCACACGAAAATCGTCGAAATGAGGCGAGTGCTCGCTTCGAGGCTCGTTTGACCCTCCAAATGGCCCGAACAATCCGTGATAGCCAACCATATGCGTAGACAAGGTCTTAACG
The DNA here is from genome assembly GCF_036512215.1 of Solanum lycopersicum. Lineage (NCBI taxonomy): Eukaryota > Viridiplantae > Streptophyta > Magnoliopsida > Solanales > Solanaceae > Solanum > Solanum lycopersicum. The sequence continues at coordinate 58,914,128 of NC_090803.1, forward strand.
GACGTCCACGAAAAAATTTGGCATTTTTGACGTCGGAATCCGGATCACCCAAAAAATGGTGTGCTATAGCACACGAAAATCGTCGAAATGAGGCGTATGCTCGCTTTGGGGCTCGTTTGACCCTCCAAATGGCCCGGACAATCCGTGATGGCCAACTGTATGCATAGACAAGGTCTTGACGGACGTCCATGAAAAAATTTATTATTTTTCATGTCAAAATCCGGATCACCCAAAAAATAGTGTGCTATAGCACACGAAAATCGTCGAAATAAGGCGTATGCTCGCTTCGGGGCTCGTTTGACCCTCCAAATGGCCCGGACAATCCGTGATGGCCAACCGTATGCATAGACAAGGTCTTGACGGACGTCCACGAAAAAATTTATTATTTTTCATGTCAGAATCCGGATCACCCAAAAAATGGTGTGCTATAGCACACGAAAATCGTCGAAATTAGGCGTATGCTCGCTTCGGGGCTCGTTTGACCCTCCAAATGGCCCGGACAATCTGTGATGGCCAACCGTATGCATAGACAAGGTCTTGACGGACGTCCATGAAAAAATTTGTTTTTTTTCACGTCAGAATCCGGATCACCCAAAAAATGGTGTGCTATAGCACACGAAAATCGTCGAAATGAGGCGTATGCTCGCTTCGGGGCTCGTTTGACTCTCCAAATGGCCCGGACAATCCGTGATGGCCAACCGTATGCATAGACAATGTCTTGATGGACGTCCACGAAAATTTTTGGTATTTTTGACGTCGGAATCCGAATCACCCAAAAAATGGTGTGCTATAGCACACGAAAATCGTCGAAATGAGGCGTATGCTCGCTTCGGGGCTCGTTTGACCCTCCAAATGGACCGGACAATCCGTGATGTTCAACCGTATGCATAGACAAGGTCTTGACGGACATCCACGAAAAAATTTGGCATTTTTGACGTCGGAATCCGGATCACCCAAAAAATGGTGTGCTATAGCACACGAAATTCATCGAAATGAGGCGTATGCTCGCTTCGGGGCTTGTTTGACCCTCCAAATGGCCCGGACAATCCGTGATGGCCAACCATATGTATATACAAGGTCATGACGGACGTCCACGAAATAATTTGGCTTTTTTGACGTCGGAATCTGGTTTACCCAAAAAATGGTTTGCTATAACACACGAAAATCGTCGAAATGAGGCGTATGCTCCCTTTGGGGCTCGTTTGACCCTCCAAATGGCCCGTACAATCCGTGATGGCCTACCGTATGCATAGACAAGGTCTTGACGGACGTCCACGAAAAAATTTGGCATTTTTGACGTCGGAATCTGGATCACCCAAAAAGGGTGTGCTATAGCACACGAAAATCGTCGAAATGAGGCGTATGCTCGCTTCAGGGCTCGTTTGACCCTCCAAATGGCCCGGACAATCCGTGATGGCCAACCGTATGCATAGACAAGGTCTTGACGGATGTCCACGAAAACATTTGGTATTTTTGACGTCGGAATCCGGATCACCCAAAAAATGGTGTGCTATAGCACACAAAAATCGTCGAAATGAGGCGTATGCTCGCTTCGGGGCTCGTTTGACCCTCCAAATGGACCGGACAATCTGTGATGGCCAACCGTATGCATAGACAAGGTCTTGACGAACGTCCACGAAAAAATTTGGCATTTTTGACCTCGGAATCCGGATCACCCAAAAAATGGTGTGCTATAGCACACGAAAATCGTCAAAATGAGGCGTATGTTCGCTTCGGGGCTCGTTTGACCCTCCAAATGGCCCGGACAATCCGTGATGGCCAACCGTATGCATAGACAAGGTCTTGACGGATGTCCACGAAAAAATTTGGCATTTTTGACGTCGGAATCCGAATCACCCAAAAAATGGTGTGCTATAGCACACGAAAATCGTCGAAATGAGGCGTATGCTCGCTTCGGGGCTCGTTTGACCCTCCAAATGGCCCAGACAATCCATGATGGCCAACCGTATGCATAGATAAGGTCTTGACGGAAGTCCACGAACAAATTTGGCATTTTTGACGTCGGAATCCGGATCACCCAAAAAATGGTGTGCTATAGCACACGAAAATCGTCGAAATGAGGCATATGCTCGCTTAATGGCTTGTTTGACCCTCCAAATGGCCCGGACAATCCGTGATGGCCAACCGTATGCATAGACAAGGTCTTGATGGACGTGCACGAAAAAATTTGGCATTTTTGACATCGGAATCCGGATTACCCTAAAAATGGTGTGCTATAGCACACGAAAATCATTGAAATGAGGCGTATGCTTGCTTCGGGGCTCGTTTAACCCTCCAAATGGGCAGGACACTCCCTGATAGCTAATCGTAAGCAAAGTCAAGGTCTTGACAGACGTCCACGAAAAAATTTTGCATTTTTGACGTCGAAATCCGGATCACCCAAAAAATGGTGTGCTATAGCACACGAAAATCGTCGAAATGAGGCGTATGCTTGCTCCGGGACTCGTTTGACCCTCCAAATGAGCCGGACAATCCGTGATGGCCAACCGTATGCATAGACAAGGTCTTGACGGACGTATACGAAAAAATTTGGCATTTTTGACATCGGAATCCGGATCACCCAAAAAATGGTGTGCTATAGCACACGAAAATCGTCGAAATGAGGTGTATGCTCGCTTCGGGGCTCGTTTGACTCTCCAAATGGCCCGGACAATCCGTGATGGCCAACCGTATGCATAGACAAAGTCTTGATGGACGTCCACGAAAATTTTTGGTATTTTTGACGTCGGAATCCGGATCACCCAAAAAATGGTGTGCTATAGCACACGAAAATCGTCGAAATGAGGCGTATGCTCGCTTCGGGGCTCGTTTGACCCTCCAAATGGCCCGGACAATCCGTGATGTTCAACCGTATGCATAGACAAGGTCTTGACGGACATCCACGAAAAAATTTGGCATTTTTGACGTCAGAATCCGGATCACCCAAAAAATGGTGTGCTATAGCACACGAAAATCGTCGAATGAGGCGTATGCTCGCTTCGGGGCTCGTTTGACCCTCCGAATGGCCCGGACAATCCGTGATGGCCAACTGTATGCATAGACAAAGTCTTGACGGACGTACACGAAAAAATTTGGCATTTTTGACATCGGAATCCGGATCACCCAAAAAATGGTGTGCTATAGCACACGAAAATCGTCGAAATGAGGCGTATGCTCGCTTCAGGGCTCGTTTGACCCTCCAAATGGCCCGGACAATTCGTGATGGCCAACTGTATGCATAGACAAGATCTTGACGGACGTCCAAGAAAACATTTGGCATTTTTGACGTCGGAATCCGGATCACCCAAAAAATGGTGTGCTATATAGCACACGAAATTCATCGAAATGAGGCGTATGCTCGCTTTGGGGCTCGTTTGACCCTCCAAATTGCCCGTACAATCCGTGATGGCCTACCGTATGTATAGACAAGGTCTTGACGGACGTCCACGAAAAAATTTGGCATTTTTGACGTCGGAATCTTGATCACCCAAAAAATGGTGTGCTATAGCACACGAAAATCGTCGAAATGAGGCGTATGCTCGCTTCAGGGCTCATTTGACCCTCCAAATGGCCCGGACAATCCGTGATGGCCAACCGTATGCATAGACGAGGTCTTGACGGATGTCCACGAATAAATTTGGCATTTTTGACGTCGGAATCCGAATCACCCAAAAAATGGTGTGCTATAGCACACGAAAATCGTCGAAATGAGGCGTATGCTCGCTTCGGGGCTCGTTTGACCCTCCAAATGGACCGGACAATCTGTGATGGCCAACCATATGCATAGACAAGGTCTTGACGGACGTCCACGAAAAAATTTGGCATTTTTGACGTCGGAATCCGGATCACCCAAAAAATGGTGTGCTATAGCACACGAAAATCGTCAAAATGAGGCGTATGTTCGCTTCGGGGCTCGTTTGACCCTCCAAATGGCCCGGACAATCCGTGATGGCCAACCGTATGCATAGACAAGGTCTTGACGGACGTCCATGAAAAAATTTGGCATTTTTGACGTCGGAATCCGAATCACCCAAAAAATGGTGTGCTATAGCACACGGAAATCGTCGAAATGAGGCGTATGCTCGCTTCGGGGCTCGTTTGACCCTCCAAATGGCCCGGACAATCCATGATGGCCAACCGTATGCATAGATAAGTCTTGACGGACGTCCATGAAAAAATTTGGCATTTTTGACGTCGGAATCCGGATCACCCAAAAAATGGTGTGCCATAGCACACGAAATTCATCGAAATGAGGCGTATGCTCGCTTCGGGGCTCGTTTGACCCTCCAAATGGCCCGGACAATCCGTGATGGCCAACCGTATGTATATACAAGGTCATGACGGACGTCCACGAAATAATTTGGCTTTTTTGACGTCGGAATCTGGTTTACCCAAAAAATGGTTTGCTATAACACACGAAAATCGTCGAAATGAGGCGTATGCTCCCTTTGGGGCTCGTTTGACCCTCCAAATGGCCCGTACAATCCGTGATGGCCTACCGTATGCATAGACAAGGTCTTGACGGACGTCCACGAAAAAATTTGGCATTTTTGACGTCGGAATCTGGATCACCCAAAAAATGGTGTGCTATAGCACACGAAAATCGTCGAAATGAGGCGTATGCTCGCTTCAGGGCTCGTTTGACCCTCCAAATGGCCCGGACAATCCGTGATGGCCAACCGTATGCATAGACAAGGTCTTGACGGATGTCCACGAAAACATTTGGTATTTTTGACGTCGGAATCCGGATCACCCAAAAAATGGTGTGCTATAGCACACAAAAATCGTCGAAATGAGGCGTATGCTCGCTTCGGGGCTCGTTTGACCCTCTAAATGGACCGGACAATCTGTGATGGCCAACCGTATGCATAGACAAGGTCTTGACGAACGTCCACGAAAAAATTTGGCATTTTTGACCTCGGAATCCGGATCACCCAAAAAATGGTGTGCTATAGCACACGAAAATCGTCAAAATGAGGCGTATGTTCGCTTCGGGGCTCGTTTGACCCTCCAAATGGCCCGGACAATCCGTGATGGCCAACCGTATGCATAGACAAGGTCTTGACGGACGTCCACGAAAAAATTTGGCATTTTTGACGTCGGAATCCGAATCACCCAAAAAATGGTGTGCTATAGCACACGAAAATCGTCGAAATGAGGCGTATGCTCGCTTCGGGGCTCGTTTGACCCTCCAAATGGCCCAGACAATCCATGATGGCCAACCGTATGCATAGATAAGGTCTTGACGGATGTCCACGAAAAAATTTGGCATTTTTGACGTCGGAATCCGGATCACCCAAAAAATGGTGTGCTATAGCACACGAAAATCGTCGAAATGAGGCATATGCTCGCTTAATGGCTTGTTTGACCCTCCAAATGGCCCGGACAATCCGTGATGGCCACCGTATGCATAGACAAGGTCTTGATGGACGTGCACGAAAAAATTTGGCATTTTTGACATCGGAATCCGGATTACCCTAAAAATGGTGTGCTATAGCACACGAAAATCATTGAAATGAGGCGTATGCTTGCTTCGGGGCTCGTTTAACCCTCCAAATGGGCAGGACAATCCCTGATAGCTAATCGTAAGCAAAGTCAAGGTCTTGACAGATGTCCACGAAAAAATTTTGCATTTTTGACGTCGAAATCCGGATCACCCAAAAAATGGTGTGCTATAGCACACGAAAATCGTCGAAATGAGGCGTATGCTTGCTTCGGGACTCGTTTGACCCTCCAAATGGCCCGGACAATCCGTGATGGCAAACCGTATGCATAGACAAGGTCTTGACGGACGTACACGAAAAATTTTGGCATTTTTGACATCAGAATCCGGATCACCCAAAAAATGGTGTGCTATAGCACACGAAAATCGTCGAAATGAGGCGTATGCTCGCTTCGGGGCTCGTTTGACTCTCCAAATGGCCCGGACAATCCGTGATGGCCAACCGTATGCATAGACAAAGTCTTGATGGATGTCCACGAAAATTTTTGGTATTTTTGACATCGGAATCCGGATCACCCAAAAAATGGTGTGCTATAGCACACGAAAATCGTCGAAATGAGGCGTATGCTCGCTTCGGGGCTCGTTTGACCCTCCAAATGGACCGGACAATCCGTGATGTTCAACCGTATGCATAGACAAGGTCTTGACGGACATCCACGAAAAAATTTGGCATTTTTGACGTCGGAATCCGGATCACCCAAAAAATGGTGTGCTATAGCACACGAAATTCATCGAAATGAGGCGTATGCTCGCTTCGGGGCTCGTTTGACCCTCCAAATGGCCCGGACAATCCGTGATGGCCAACCGTATGTATATACAAGGTCATGACGGACGTCCACGAAATAATTTGGCTTTTTTGACGTCGGAATCTGGTTTACCCAAAAAATGGTTTGCTATAACACACGAAAATCGTCGAAATGAGGCGTATGCTCCCTTTGGGGCTCGTTTGACCCTCCAAATGGCCCGTACAATCCGTGATGGCCTACCGTATGCATAGACAAGGTCTTGACGGACGTCCACGAAAAAATTTGGCATTTTTGACGTCGGAATCTGGATCACCCAAAAAGGGTGTGCTATAGCACACGAAAATCATCGAAATGAGGCGTATGCTCGCTTCAGGGCTCGTTTGACCCTCCAAATGGCCCGGACAATCCGTGATGGCCAACCGTATGCATAGACAAGGTCTTGACGGATGTCCACGAAAACATTTGGTATTTTTGACGTCGGAATCCGGATCACCCAAAAAATGGTGTGCTATAGCACACAAAAATCGTCGAAATGAGGCGTATGCTCGCTTCGGGGCTCGTTTGACCCTCCAAATGGACCGGACAATCTGTGATGGCCAACCGTATGCATAGACAAGGTCTTGACGAACGTCCACGAAAAAATTTGGCATTTTTGACCTCGGAATCCGGATCACCCAAAAAATGGTGTGCTATAGCACACGAAAATCTTCAAAATGAGGCGTATGTTCGCTTCGGGGCTCGTTTGACCCTCCAAATGGCCCGGACAATCCGTGATGGCCAACCGTATGCATAGACAAGGTCTTGACGGATGTCCACGAAAAAATTTGGCATTTTTGACGTCGGAATCCGAATCACCCAAAAAATGGTGTGCTATAGCACACGAAAATCGTCGAAATGAGGCGTATGCTCGCTTCGGGGCTCGTTTGACCCTCCAAATGGCCCAGACAATCCATGATGGCCAACCGTATGCATAGATAAGGTCTTGACGGAAGTCCACGAAAAAATTTGGCATTTTTGACGTCGGAATCCGGATCACCCAAAAAATGGTGTGCTATAGCACACGAAAATCGTCGAAATGAGGCATATGCTCGCTTAATGGCTTGTTTGACCCTCCAAATGGCCCGGACAATCCGTGATGGCCAACCGTATGCATAGACAAGGTCTTGATGGACGTGCACGAAAAAATTTGGCATTTTTGACATCGGAATCCGGATTACCCTAAAAATGGTGTGCTATAGCACACGAAAATCATTGAAATGAGGCGTATGCTTGCTTCGGGGCTCGTTTAACCCTCCAAATGGGCAGGACACTCCCTGATAGCTAATCGTAAGCAAAGTCAAGGTCTTGACAGACGTCCACGAAAAAATTTTGCATTTTTGACGTCGAAATCCGGATCACCCAAAAAATGGTGTGCTATAGCACACGAAAATCGTCGAAATGAGGCGTATGCTTGCTCCGGGACTCGTTTGACCCTCCAAATGAGCCGGACAATCCGTGATGGCCAACCGTATGCATAGACAAGGTCTTGACGGACGTACACGAAAAAATTTGGCATTTTTGACATCGGAATCCGGATCACCCAAAAAATGGTGTGCTATAGCACACGAAAATTGTCGAAATGAGGTGTATGCTCGCTTCGGGGCTCGTTTGACTCTCCAAATGGCCCGGACAATCCGTGATGGCCAACCGTATGCATAGACAAAGTCTTGATGGACGTCCACGAAAATTTTTGGTATTTTTGACGTCGGAATCCGGATCACCCAAAAAATGGTGTGCTATAGCACACGAAAATCGTCGAAATGAGGCGTATGCTCGCTTCGGGGCTCGTTTGACCCTCCAAATGGCCCGGACAATCCGTGATGTTCAACCGTATGCATAGACAAGGTCTTGACGGACATCCATGAAAAAATTTGGCATTTTTGACGTCAGAATCCGGATCACCCAAAAAATGGTGTGCTATAGCACACGAAAATCGTCGAATGAGGCGTATGCTCGCTTCGGGGCTCGTTTGACCCTCCGAATGGCCCGGACAATCCGTGATGGCCAACTGTATGCATAGACAAAGTCTTGACGGATGTACACGAAAAAATTTGGCATTTTTGACATCGGAATCCGGATCACCCAAAAAATGGTGTGCTATAGCACACGAAAATCGTCGAAATGAGGCGTATGCTCGCTTCAGGGCTCGTTTGACCCTCCAAATGGCCCGGACAATTCGTGATGGCCAACTGTATGCATAGACAAGATCTTGACGGACGTCCAAGAAAACATTTGGCATTTTTGACGTCGGAATCCGGATCACCCAAAAAATGGTGTGCTATATAGCACACGAAATTCATCGAAATGAGGCGTATGCTCGCTTTGGGGCTCGTTTGACCCTCCAAATTGCCCGTACAATCCGTGATGGCCTACCGTATGTATAGACAAGGTCTTGACGGACGTCCACGAAAAAATTTGGCATTTTTGACGTCGGAATCTTGATCACCCAAAAAATGGTGTGCTATAGCACACGAAAATCGTCGAAATGAGGCGTATGCTCGCTTCAGGGCTCGTTTGACCCTCCAAATGGCCCGGACAATCCGTGATGGCCAACCGTATGCATAGACGAGGTCTTGACGGATGTCCACGAATAAATTTGGCATTTTTGACGTCGGAATCCGAATCACCCAAAAAATGGTGTGCTATAGCACACGAAAATCGTCGAAATGAGGCGTATGCTCGCTTCGGGGCTCGTTTGACCCTCCAAATGGACCGGACAATCTGTGATGGCCAACCATATGCATAGACAAGGTCTTGACGGACGTCCACGAAAAAATTTGGCATTTTTGACGTCGGAATCCGGATCACCCAAAAAATGGTGTGCTATAGCACACGAAAATCGTCAAAATGAGGCGTATGTTCGCTTCGGGGCTCGTTTGACCCTCCAAATGGCCCGGACAATCCGTGATGGCCAACCGTATGCATAGACAAGGTCTTGACGGACGTCCACGAAAAAATTTGGCATTTTTGACGTCGGAATCCGAATCACCCAAAAAATGGTGTGCTATAGCACACGAAAATCGTCGAAATGAGGCGTATGCTCGCTTCGGGGCTCGTTTGACCCTCCAAATGGCCCAGACAATCCATGATGGCCAACCGTATGCATAGATAAGGTCTTGACGGATGTCCACGAAAAAATTTGGCATTTTTGACGTCGGAATCCGGATCACCCAAAAAATGGTGTGCTATAGCACACGAAAATCGTCGAAATGAGGCATATGCTCGCTTAATGGCTTGTTTGACCCTCCAAATGGCCCGGACAATCCGTGATGGCCAACCGTATGCATAGACAAGGTCTTGATGGACGTGCACGAAAAAATTTGGCATTTTTGACATCGGAATCCGGATTACCCTAAAAATGGTGTGCTATAGCACACGAAAATCATTGAAATGAGGCGTATGCTTGCTTCGAGGCTCGTTTAACCCTCCAAATGGGCAGGACAATCCCTGATAGCTAATCGTAAGCAAAGTCAAGGTCTTGACAGACGTCCACGAAAAAATTTTGCATTTTTGACGTCGAAATCCGGATCACCCAAAAAATGGTGTGCTATAGCACACGAAAATCGTCGAAATGAGGCGTATGCTTGCTTCGGGACTCGTTTGACCCTCCAAATGAGCCGGACAATCCGTGATGGCAAACCGTATGCATAGACAAGGTCTTGACGGACGTACACGAAAAATTTTGGCATTTTTGACATCGGAATCCGGATCACCCAAAAAATGGTGTGCTATAGCACACGAAAATCGTCGAAATAAGGTGTATGCTCGCTTCGGGGCTCGTTTGACTCTCCAAATGGCCCGGACAATCCGTGATGGCCAACCGTATGCATAGACAAAGTCTTGATGGACGTCCACGAAAATTTTTTGTATTTTTGACGTCGGAATCCGGATCACCCAAAAAATGGTGTGCTATAGCACACGAAAATCGTCGAAATGAGGCGTATGCTCGCTTCGGGGCTCGTTTGACCCTCCAAATGGCCCGGACAATCCGTGATGTTCAACCGTATGCATAGACAAGGTCTTGACGGACATCCACGAAAAAATTTGGCATTTTTGACGTCAGAATCCGGATCACCCAAAAAATGGTGTGCTATAGCACACGAAAATCGTCGAATGAGGCGTATGCTCGCTTCGGGGCTCGTTTGACCCTCCGAATGGCCCGGACAATCCGTGATGGCCAACCGTATGCATAGACAAAGTCTTGACGGACGTACACGAAAAAATTTGGCATTTTTGACATCGGAATCCGGATCACCCAAAAAATGGTGTGCTATAGCACACGAAAATCGTCGAAATGAGGCGTATGCTCGCTTCAGGGCTCGTTTGACCCTCCAAATGGCCCGGACAATTCGTGATGGCCAACTGTATGCATAGACAAGATCTTGACGGACGTCCAAGAAAACATTTGGCATTTTTGACGTCGGAATCCGGATCACCCAAAAAATGGTGTGCTATATAGCACACGAAATTCATCGAAATGAGGCGTATGCTCGCTTTGGGGCTCGTTTGACCCTCCAAATGGCCCGTACAATCCGTGATGGCCTACCGTATGTATAGACAAGGTCTTGACGGACGTCCACGAAAAAATTTCGCATTTTTGACGTCGGAATCTGGATCACCCAAAAAATGGTGTGCTATAGCACACGAAAATCGTCGAAATGAGGCGTATGCTCGCTTCAGGGCTCGTTTGACCCTCCAAATGGCCCGGACAATCCGTGATGGCCAACCGTATGTATAGACGAGGTCTTGACGAATGTCCACGAAAAAATATTGCATTTTTGACGTCGGAATCCGAATCACCCAAAAAATGGTGTGCTATAGCACACGAAAATCGTCGAAATGAGGCGTATGCTTGCTTCGGGACTCAATTGACCCTCCAAATGAGCCGGACAATCCGTGATGGCCAACCGTATGCATAGACAAGGTCTTGACGGACGTACACGAAAAAATTTGGCATTTTTGACATCGGAATTCGGATCACCCAAAAAATGGTGTGCTATAGCACACGAAAATCGTTGAAATGAGGTGTATGCTCGCTTCGGGGCTCGTTTGACTCTCCAAATGGCCCGGACAATCCGTGATGGCCAACCGTATGCATAGACAAGGTCTTGATGGACGTCCATGAAAATATTTGGTATTTTTGACGTCGGAATCCGGATCACCCAAAAAATAGTGTGCTATAGCACACGAAAATCGTCGAAATGAGGCGTATGCTCGCTTCAGGGCTCGTTTGACCCTCCAAATGGCCCGGACAATCCGTGATGTTCAACCGTATGCATAGACAAGGTCTTGACGGACGTCCACGAAAAAATTTGGCATTTTTGACGTCGGAATCCGGATCACCCAAAAAATGGTGTGCTATAGCACACGAAAATCATCGAATGAGGCGTATGCTCGCTTCGGGGCTCGTTTGACCCTACGAATGGCCCGGACAATCCGTGATGGCTAACCGTATGCATAGACAAGGTCTTGACGGACGTCCACGAAAAAATTTGGCATTTTTGACGTCGGAATCTGGATCACCCAAAAAATGGTGTGCTATAGCACACGAAAATCGTCGAAATGAGGCGTATGGTCGCTTCGGGGCTCGTTTGACCCTCTAAATGGCCCAGACAATCCGTGATGGCCAACCATATGCATAGAAAAGGTCTTGACGGACATCCACGAAAAAATTTGGCATTTTTGAATTCGGAATCCGGATCACCCAAAAAATGGTGTGCTTATAGCACACGAAAATCGTCAAAATGAGGCGTATTCTCGCTTCGGGGCTCGTTTGACCCTCCAAATGGCCGGGACAATCCGTGATGGCCAACCGTATGCATAGACAAGGTCTTGACGGACGTCCATGAAAAAATTTGGCATTTTTTACGTCGAAATGAGGCGTACGCTCGCTTCGGAGCTCATTTGACCCTCCAAATGGCCCAGACAATCCGTGATGGCCAACTGTATGCATAGACAAGGTCTTGACGGACGTCCACAAAAAAATTAGGCATTTTTGACGTCGGAATCCGGATCATCCAAAAAAGGTGTGCTATAGCACACGAAAATCGTCGAAATGAGGCGTATGCTCGCTTCGGGGCTCCTCCAAATGGCCCGTATAATCCGTGATGGCAACCTGTATGCATAGACAAGGTCTTGACGGACGTCCACGAAAACATTTGGCATTTTTGACGTCGGAATCCGGATCACCCAAAAAATGGTGTGCTAAAGCACACGAAAATCGTCGAAATGAGGCGTATGCTCGCTTTGGGGCTCGTTTGACCCTCCAAATGGCCCGGACAATCTGTGATGGCCAACCGTATGCATAGACAAGGTCTTGACGGACGTCCACAAAAAAATTTGGCATTTTTGACGTCGGAATATGGATCACCCAAAAAATGGTGTGCTATAGCACACGAAAATCGTCGAAATGAGGCGTATGCTTGCTTCGGGGCTCGTTTGACCCTCCAAATGGCCCGGACAATCCGTGATGGCCTACCGTATGCATAGAAATTGTATTGACGGACGTCCACGAAAAAATTTGGCATTTTTGACGCCGGAATCTGGATCACCCAAAAAATGGTGTGCTATAGCACACGAAAATCGTCGAAATGTGGCGTTTGCTCGCTACAGGGCTCGTTTGACCCTCCAAATGGCCTGGACAATCCGTGATGGCCAACCGTATGCATAGACAAGGTCTTCACGGACGTCCACGAAAAAATTTGGCATTTTTGACGTCAGAATCCGGATCACCCAAAAAATGGTGTGCTATAGCACACGTAAATTGTCGAAATGAGGCGTATGCTCGCTTCGGGGCTCGTTTGACCCTCCAAATGGCCCAGACAATCCGTGATGACCAACCATATGCATAAAGAAGGTCTTGACAGACGTCCACGAAAAAATTTGGCATTTTTGACGTCAGAATCCGCATCACCCAAAAAATGGTGTGCTATAGCACACAAAAATCGTCAAAATGAGGCGTATGTTTGCTTCGGGGCTCGTTTGACCCTCCAAATGGCCCGGACAATCCGTGATGGCCAACCGTATGCATAGACAAGGTCTTGACGGACGTCCACGAAAAAATTTGGCATTTTTGACGTCGGAATCCGAATCACCCAAAAAATGGTGTGCTATAGCACACGGAAATCGTCGAAATGAGGCGTATGCTCGCTTCAGGGCTCGTTTGACCCTCCAAATGGCCCGGACAATCCATGATGGCCAACCGTATGCATAGATAAGGTCTTGACGGACGTCCACGAAAAAATTTGGCATTTTTGACGTCGGAATCCGGATCACCCAAAAAATGGTGTGCTATAGCACACGAAAATCATCGAAATGAGGCGTATGCTCGCTTCATGGCTTGTTTGACCCTCCAAATGGCCCGGACAATCCGTGATGGCCAACCGTATGCATAGACAAGGTCTTGATGGACGTCCACGAAATATTTGGCATTTTTGACATCGGAATCCGGATTACCCTAAAAATGGTGTGCTATAGCACACGAAAATCATTGAAATGAGGCGTATGCTTGCTTCGGGGCTCGTTTAACCCTCCAAATGGGCAGGACAATCCCTGATAGCTAATCGTAAGCACAGTCAAGGTCTTGACAGACGTCCACGAAAAATTTTGGCATTTTTGACGTCGAAATCTGGATCACCCAAAAAATGGTGTGCTATAGCACACGAAAATCGTCGAAATGAGGCGTATGCTCGCTTCAGGGCTCGTTTGACCCTCCAAATGGCCCGGACAATCCCTGATGGCCAACTGTATGCATAGACGAGGTCTTGACGGATGTCCACGTAAAAATTTGGCATTTTTGACGTCGGAATCTGGATCACCCAAAAAATGGTGTGCTATAGCACACGAAAATCGTCGAAATGAGGCGTATGCTCGCTTCAGGGCTCGTTTGACCCTCCAAATGGCCCGGACAATCCGTGATGGCCAACCGTATGCATAGACGAGGTCTTGACGGATGTCCATGAAAAAATTTGGCATTTTTGACGTCGGAATCCGGATCACCCAAAAAATGGTGTGCTATAGCACACGAAAATCGTCGAAATGAGGCGTATGCTCGCTTCGGAGCTCGTTTGACCCTCCAAATGGACCGGACAATCTGTGATGGCCAACCGTATGCATAGACAAGGTCTTGACGGACGTCCACGAAAAAATTTGGCATTTATGACGTCGGAATCCGGATCACCCAAAAAATGGTGTGCTATAGCACACGAAAATCGTCAAAATGAGGCGTATGTTCGCTTCGGGGCTCGTTTGACCCTACAAATGGCCCAGACAATCCGTGATGGCCAACCGTATGCATAGACAAGGTCTTGACGGTCGTCCACGAAAAAATTTGGCATTTTTGACGTCGGAATCCGAATCACCCAAAAAATGGTGTGCTATAGCACACGGAAATCGTCGAAATGAGGCGTATGCTCGCTTCAGGGTTCGTTTGACCCTCCAAATGGCCCGGATAATCCATGATGGCCAACCGTATGCATAGATAAGGTCTTGACGGACGTCCACGAAAAAATTTGGCATTTTTGACGTCGGAATCCGGATCACCCAAAAAATGGTGTGCTATAGCACACGAAAATCGTTGAAATGAGGCGTATGCTCACTTCATGGCTTGTTTGACCCTCCAAATGGCCCGGACAATCCGTGATGGCCAACCGTATGCATAGACAAGGTCTTGATAGACGTCCACGAAAAAATTTGGCATTTTTGACATCGGAATCCGGATTACCCTAAAAATGGTGTGCTATGGCACACGAAAATCATTGAAATGAGGTGTATGCTTGCTTCGAGGCTCGTTTAGCCCTCCAAATGGGCAGGACAATCCCTGATAGCTAATCGTAAGCACAGTCAAGGTCTTGACAGACGTCCACGAAAAAATTTTGCATTTTTGACGTCGAAATCCGGATCACCCAAAAAATGGTGTGCTATAGCACACGAAAATCGTCGAAATGAGGCGTATGCTTGCTTCGGGACTCGTTTGACCCTCCAAATGAGCCGGACAATCTGTGATGGCACACCGTATGCATAGACAAGGTCTTGACGGACGTACACGAAAAAATTTGGCATTTTTGACATCGGAATTCGGATCACCCAAAAAATGGCTTGCTATAGCACACGAAAATAGTCGAAATGAGGTGTATGCTCGCTTCGGGGCTCGTTTGACTCTCCAAATGGCCCGGACAATCCGTGATGGCCAACCGTACGCATAGACAAGGTCTTGATGGACGTCCACGAAAATTTTTGGTATTTTTGACGTCGGAATCCGGATCACCCAAAAAATGGTGTGCTATAGCACACGAAAATCGTCGAAATGAGGCGTATGCTCGCTTCGGGGCTCGTTTGACCCTCCAAATGGACTGGAAAATCTGTGATGGCCAACCGTATGCATAGACAAGGTCTTGACGGACGTCCACAAAAAAATTTGGCATTTTTGACGTCGGAATCCGGATCACCCAAAAAATGGTGTGCTATAGCACACGAAAATCGTCAAAATGAGGCGTATGTTCGCTTCGGGGCTCGTTTAACCCTCCAAATGGCCCGGACAATCCGTGATGGCCAACCGTATGCATAGACAAGGTCTTGACGGACGTCCACGAAAAAATTTGGCATTTTTGACGTCGGAATCCGAATCACCCAAAAAATGGTGTGCTATAGCACACGAAAATCGTCGAAATGAGGCGTACGCTCGCTTCGGGGCTCATTTGACCCTCCAAATGGCCCGGACAATCTGTGATGGCCAACCGTATGCATAGACAAGGTCTTGACGGACGTCCACAAAAAAATTTGGCATTTTTGACGTCGGAATCCGGATCATCCAAAAAAGGTGTGCTATAGCACAAGAAAATCGTCGAAATGAGGCGTATGCTCGCTTCGGGGCTCCTCCAAATGGCCCGTATAATCCGTGATGGCAACCTGTATGCATAGACAAGGTCTTGACGGACGTCCACTAAAAAATTTGGCATTTTTGACGTCGGAATCCGGATCACCCAAAAAATGGTGTGCTATAGCACACGAAAATCGTCGAAATGAGGCGTATGCTCGCTTCGGGGCTCGTTTGACCCTCCAAATGGCCCGGACAATCTGTGATTGCCAACCGTATGCATAGACAAGGTCTTAAGGGACGTCCACAAAAAAATTTGGCATTTTTGACGTCGGAATCTGGATCACCCAAAAAATGGTGTGCTATAGCACACGAAAATCGTCGAAATGAGGCGTATGCTTGCTTCGGGGCTCGTTTGACCCTCCAAATGGCCCGGACAATCCGTGATGGCCTACCGTATGCATAGAAATTGTATTGACGGACGTCCACTAAAAAATTTGGCATTTTTGACGCCGGAATCCGGATCACCCAAAAAATGGTGTGCTATAGCACACGAAAATCGTCGAAATGAGGCGTATGCTCGCTACAGGGCTCGTTTGACCCTCCAAATGGCCTGGACAATCCGTGATGGCCAATCGTATGCATAGACAAGGTCTTCACGGACGTCCACGAAAAAATTTGGCATTTTTGACGTCAGAATCTAGATCACCCAAAAAATGGTGTGCTATAGCACACGTAAATCGTCGAAATGAGGCGTATGCTCGCTTCGGAGCTCGTTTGACCCTCCAAATGGCCCGGACAATCTGTTATGGCCAACCGTATGCATAGACAAGGACTTGACGGACGTCCACGAAAAAATTTTGCATTTTTGACGTCGGAATCCGGATCACCCAAAAAATGGTGTGCTATAGCACACGAAAATCGTCGAAATGAGGCGTATGCTCACTTCGAAGCTCGTTTGACCCTCTAAATGGCCCGGACAATCCGTGATGGCCAACTATATGCATAGACAAGGTCTTGACGGACGTCTACAAAAAAATTTGGAATTTTTGACGTCGGTATCTGGATCACCCAAAAAATGGTGTGCTATAACACACGAAAATCATCGAAATGAGGCTTGTGCTCGCTTCGGGGCTCGTTTGACCCTCCAAATGGGCCGGACAATCCGTGATGGCCAACCGTATGCATAGACATGGTCTTGACGGACGTCCACGAAAAAATTTAGCATTTTTGACGTCGGAATCCGAATCACACAAAAAAATGGTGTGCTATAGCACACGAAAATCGTCGAAATGAGGTGTATGCTCGCTTCGGAGCTCGTTTGACCCTCCAAATGGCCCGGACAATCTGTGATGGCCAACCGTATGCATAGACAAGGTCTTGACGGACGTCCACGAAAAAATTTGGCATTTTTGACGTTGGAATCCGGATCACCCAAAAAATGGTGTGCTATAGCACACGAAAATCATTGAAATGAGGCGTATGCTCGCTTCGAAGCTCACTTGACCCTCCAAATGGGCCGAAAAATCCTCGATGGCCAACCGTATGCATAGAAAAGGTCTTGACGGACGTCCACGAAAAAATTTGGCATTTTTGACGTCTGAATCTGGATCACCCAAAAAATGGTGTGCTATAGCACACGAAAATCGTCGAAATGAAGCGTATGCTCGCTTCGGGGTTCGTTTGACCCTCCAAATGGGCTGTACAATCCGTGATGGACAACTATATGCATAAACAAGGTCTTGACAGACGTCCACGAAAAAATTTGGCATTTTTGACGTCGGAATCTGGATCACCCAAAAATTGGTGTGCTATAGCACACGAAAATCGTCGAAATGAGGCGTATGCTCGCTTCAGGGCTCGTTTGACCCTCCAAATAGGCCGGACAATCCGTGATGGCCAACCGTATGCATAGACAAGGTCTTGACGGACGTCCACGAAAACATTTGGCATTTTTGACATCGGAATCCGAATCACCCAAAAAATGGTGTGCTATAGCACACGAAAATCGTCGAAATGAGGTGTATGCTTGCTTCGGGGCTTGTTTGACCCTCCAAATGGGCCGGACAATCCGTGATGGCCAACCGTATGCATAGACAAGGTCTTGATGGACGTCCATGAAAAAATGTGGCATTTTTGACATCGGAATACGAATCACCCAAAAAATGGTGTAATATAGCACACGAAAATCGTCTAAATGAGGCGTATGCTCGCTTCGGTGCTCGTTTGACCCTCCAAATGGGCCGGACAATCCGTGATGGCCAACCGTATACATAGACAACGTCTTGACGGACGTCCATGAAAAAATTTGGCATTTTTGACATCGGAATCCGGATTACCCTAAAAATGGTGTGCTATAGCACACGAAAATCATTGAAATGAGGCGTATGCTTGCTTCGGGGCTCATTTAACCCTCCAAATGGGCAGGACAATCCCTGATAGCTAATCGTAAGCACAGTCAAGGTCTTGACAGATGTCCACAAAAAATTTTTGCATTTTTGACGTCGAAATCCGGATCACTAAAAAAATGGTGTGCTATAGCACACGAAAATCGTCGAAATGAGGCGTATGCTTGCTTCGGGACTCGTTTGACCCTCCAAATGAGCCGGACAATCCATGATGGCCAATCGTATGCATAGACAAAGTCTTGACGGACGTACACGAAAAAATTTGGCATTTTTGACATCGGAATCCGGATCACCCAAAAAATGGAGTTCTATAGCACACGAAAATCGTCGAAATGAGGCGTATGCTCGCTTTGGGGCTCATTTTACCCTCCAAATGGGCCGGACAATCAGAGATAGCCAACTGTATGCATAGAAAAGGTCTTGACGGACTTCCACGAAAAAGATTGGCATTTTTGACATCGGAATCCGGATCACCCAAAAAATGGTGTGCTAAGCACACGAAAATCGTCAAAATGAGGCGTATGCTCGCT
The DNA here is from genome assembly GCF_036512215.1 of Solanum lycopersicum. Classification (NCBI taxonomy): domain Eukaryota; kingdom Viridiplantae; phylum Streptophyta; class Magnoliopsida; order Solanales; family Solanaceae; genus Solanum; species Solanum lycopersicum. The sequence goes on from NC_090803.1 coordinate 58,933,168, forward strand.
TCGGGGCTCATTTGACCCTCCAAATGGGCCGGACAATCTGTGATGGCCAACCGTATGCATAGACGAGGTCTTGACGGATGTCCACGAAAAAATTTGGCATTTTTGTGGTCGGAAAATGAATCACCCAAAAAATGGTGTGCTATAGAACACGAAAATCGTCGAAATGAGGCGTATGCTCGCTTAGGGGCTCGTTTGACCCTCGAAATGGGCCGGACAATCCATGATGGCCAACCGTATGCATAGACAAGGTCATGACGGACGTCCACGAAAACATTTGGCATTTTTGAGGTCGGAATCCGAATCACCCAAAAAAAGGCGCGCTTTAGCACCCGAAAATCGTCGAAATGAGGCGTATGCTCGCTTCGGGGCTCATTTGACCCTCCAAATGGGCCGGACAATCTGTGATGGCCAACCGTATGCATAGACAAGGTCTTCACGGACGTTCATGAAAAAATTTGGCATTTTTGACGTCGGAATCCGGATCACCCAAAAAATGGTGTGCTATATAGCACATGAAAATCGTCGAAATGAGGCGTATGCTCGCTTCGGAGCTCGTTTGACCCTCCAAATGGGCCGGACAATCCGTGATGGCCAACCGTATGCATAGACAATGTCTTGACGGACGTCCACGAAAACATTTGGCATTTTTGAGGTCGGAATCCGAATCACCCAAAAAATGGCGCGCTATAGCACACGAAAATCGTCGAAATGAGGCATATTCTCGCTTCGGGGCTCGTTTGACCCTCCAAATGGGCCGGAAAATCCGTGATGGCAAACGTATGCATAAACAAGGTCTTGACGGACATCCACAAAAAAATTTGGCATTTTTGATGTCGGAATCTGGATCACCCAAAAAATGGTGTGCTATAGCACACGAAAATCGTCAAAATGAGGCGTATGCTCGCTTCGGGGCTTGTTTGACCCTCTAAATGGGCAGGACAATCCTGATGGCCAACCGTATGCATAAACAATGTCTTGACGGACGTTCACGAAAAAATTTTGCATTTTTGACTTCGGAATCCGGATCACCTAAAAAATGGTGTGCTATGGCACACGAAAATCGTTGAAATGAGGCGTATGCTCACTTCGGGGCTCGTTTGATCCTCCAAATGGGCCGGAAAATCCGTGATGGCCAACCGTATGCATAGACAAGGTCTTCACGGATGTCCACGAAAAAATTTGGCATTTTTGACGTCGGAATCCGGATCACCCAAAAAATGGTGTGCTATAGCACACGAAAATCATCGAAATGAGATGTATGCTCGCTTCGGGGGTTGTTTGACTCTCAAAATGGGTCGGACAATCTGTGATGGCCAACCTTATGCATATACAAGGTCTTAACGGACATCCACCAAAATGTTTTCCATTTTTTACGTCGGAATCCGGATCACCCAAAAGATGGTGTTCTATAGCACACGAAAATTGTTGAAATGAGGCGTATGCTCACTTCGGGGCTCGTTTTACCCTCCAAATTGGTCGGACAATCCGTGATGGCCAACCGTATGCATAGACAAGGTCTTGACGGATGTCCACGAAAAAATTTGGCATTTTTGACGTCGGAATTTGGATCACCCAAAAAATCGTGTGCTATAGCACATGAAAATAGTCGAAACGAGGCGTATGCTCGCTTCGGGGCTCGTTTGACCCTCCAAATGGGCCGGACCATCCGTGATGGCCAACCGTATACATAGACAACGTCTTGACGGACGTCCATGAAAAAATTTGGCTATTTTGACATCGGAATCCGGATTACCCTAAAAATGGTGTGCTATAGCACACGAAAATCATTGAAATGAGGCGTATGCTTGCTTCGGAGCTCGTTTAACCCTCCAAATGGGCAGGACAATCCCTGATAGCTAATCGTAAGCACAGTCAAGGTCTTGACAGACGTCCACGAAAAAATTTTGCATTTTTGACGTCGAAATCCGGATCACCCAAAAAATGGTGTGCTATAGCACACGAAAATCGTCGAAATGAGGCGTATGCTTGCTTCGGGACTCGTTTGACCCTCCAAATGAGCCGGACAATCCGTGATGACCAATCGTATGCATAGACAAAGTCTTGACGGACGTACACGAAAAAATTTGGCATTTTTGACATCGGAATCCGGATCACCCAAAAAATGGAGTGCTATAGCACACGAAAATCGTCGAAATGAGGCGTATGCTCGCTTCGGGGCTCATTTGACCCTCCAAATGGGCCGGACAATCCGTGATGGCAAACTGTATGCATAGAAAAGGTCTTGACGGACGTCCACGAAAAAGATTGGCATTTTTGACGTCGGAATCCGGATCACCCAAAAAATGGTTCTGTAGCACACGAAAATCGTCGAAATGAGGCGTATGCTCGCTTCGGGGCTCGTTTGACCCTCCAAATGGGCAGGACGATCCGTGATGGCTAACCGTAAGCATAGAAAAGGTCTTGACGGACGTCCACAAAAAAATTTGGCATTTTTGACGTTGGAATCCGGATCACCCAAAAAATGGTGTGTTATAGCACACGAAAATCGTTGAAATGAGGCGTATGCTCACTTCAGGGCTCGTTTGACCCTCGAAATGGGCCGGACAATCCGTGATGGCCAACCGTATGCATAGACAAGGTCTTGACGGACGTCCACGAAAACATTTGGCATTTTTGAGGTCGGAATCCGAATCACCCAAAAAATGGCGCGCTTTAGCACACGAAAATCGTCGAAATGAGGCATATGATCGCTTCGGGGCTCGTTTGACCCTCCAAATGGGCCGGATAATCCGTGATGGCCAACTGCATGCATTGACAAGGTCTTGACGGACGTCCACGAAAAAATTTGGCATTTTTGACGTCGGAATCTAGATCACCCAAAAAATGGTGTGCTAAGCACACGAAAATCGTCGAAATGAGGCGTATGCTCGCTTCGGGGCTCATTTGACCCTCCAAATGGGCCGGACAATCTGTGATGGCCAACCGTATGCATAGACAAGGTCTTGACGGATGTCCACGAAAAAATTTGGCATTTTTGTGGTCGGAAAATGAATCACCCAAAAAATGGTGTGCTATAGAACACGAAAATTGTCGAAATGAGGCGTATGCTCGCTTAGGGGCTCGTTTGACCCTCCAAATGGGCCGGACAATCCTTGATGGCCAACCATATGTATAGACAAGGTCTTGACGGGCGTCCACGAAAAAATTTGGCATTTTTGACATCGGAATCCGGATCACCAAAAAATGGTGTGCTATAGCACACGAAAATCGTCGAAATGAGACGTATGCTCTCTTCGGGGTTTGTTTGACCTTCCAAATGGGCTGTACAATCCGTGATGGCCAACCGTTTGCATAGACAAGGTCTTGAAGGACGTCCACAAAAAAAATTGGCAGTTTTGACGTTGGAATTCGGATCACCCAAAAAATGGTGTGCTACAGCACACCTAAATCGTCGAAATGAGGCGTATGCTCACTTCGGAGCTCGTTTGAACCTCTAAATGGGCCTGACAATCCGTGATGGCCAATCGTATGCATAGAAAAGGTCTTGACAGACGTCCACGAAAAAACTTGGCATTTTTGACGTCGCAATCTGGATCACCTAAAAAATGGTGTGCTATAGCACACGAAAATCGTCGAAATGAGGCATATTCTCGCTTCGGGGCTCGTTTGACCCTCCAAATGGGCCGGAAAATCCGTGATGCCCAACGTATGCATAAACAAGGTCTTGACGGACGTCCACAAAAAAATTTGGTATTTTTGACGTCGGAATCTGGATCACCCAAAAAATGGTGTGCTATAGCACACGAAAATCGTCGAAATTAGGCGTATGCTCGCTGCGGGGCTTGTTTGACCCTCCAAATGGGCCGGACAATCCTGATGGCCAACCGTATGCATAGACAATGTCTTGACGGATGTTCCCGAAAAAATTTGGCATTTTTGACGTCGGAATCCGGATCACCCAAAAAATGGTGTGCTATGGCACACGAAAATCGTTTAAATGAGGCATATGCTCACTTCGGGACTCATTTGACCCTCCAAATGGGCCGGAAAATTCGTGATGGCCAACCGTATGCATAGATAAGGTCTTCACGGACGTTCACGAAAAAATTTGGCATTTTTGACGTCGGAATTTGGATCACCCAAAAAATGGTGTGCTATAGCACATGAAAATCGTCGAAATGAGGCGTATGCTCGCTTCGGAGCTCGTTTGACCCTCCAAATTGGTCGGACAATCCGTGATGGCCAACCGTATGCATAGACAATGTCTTGACGGACGTCCACGAAAACATTTGGCATTTTTGACGGCGGAATCTCGATCACCCAAAAAATGGTGTGCTATAGGACACGAAAATCGTCGAAATGAGGCGTATGCTCGCTTCGGGGCTCGTTTGACCCTCCAAATGGGCCAGACAATCCGTGATGGCCAACCGTATACATAGACAAGGCTTGTACGGACGTCAACGAAAAAATTTGGCATTTTTGATGTCGGAATCCAGATCACCCAAAAAATGGTGTGCTATAGCACACAAAAATCGACGAAATGAGGCGTATGCTCGCCTCGGGGCTCGTTTGACCCTCCGAATGGGCCGGAAAATCCGTGATGGCCAACTGTATGCATAGACAAGGTGTTGAAGGACGTCCAAGAAAAAATTTGGCATTTTTGATGTTGGAATCCGGATCACCCAAAAAATGGTGTGCAATAGCACACGAAAATCATCAAAATGGGGCGTATACTCGCTTCGAAGGTCGTTTGACCCTCTAAATGGGCCGGAAAATCCGTGATGGCCAACCGTATGCATAGACAAAGTCTTGACGGACGTCCACGAAAAAATATTGCATTTTTGACGGTGGAATCCAGATCACCCAAAAAATGGTGTGCTATAGCACACGAAAATCGTTGAAATGAGGCGTATGCTCGCTTCGGGGCTCGTTTGACCCTCCAAATGGGCCGGATAATCCGTGATGGCCAACCATATGCATAGACAAGGTCTTGACAGACGTCCACAAAAAAATTTGGCATTGTTCACGTTGGAATTTTGATCACCCAAAAAATGGTGTGCTATAGCACACGAAAATCATCGAAATGAGGCGTATGCTCGCTTCGGGGCTCGTTTGACCCTCCAAATGGGCCGGACAATCTGTGATGGACAACCGTATGCATAGACAAGGTCTTGACGGACGTCCACAAAAAAATTTGGCATTGTTCACGTCGGAATTTTTATCACCCAAAAAATGGTGTGCTATAGCACACGAAAATCGTCGAAATGAGGCGTATGCTTGCTTCGGGGCTCGTTTGACCCTCCAAACGGGCCGGACAATCCGTGATGGCCAACTGTATTCATAGAAAAGGTCTTGATGGATGTCCACGAAAAAATTTGGCATTTTTGACGTCGGAATCCGGATCACCCAAAATATGGTGTGCTATAGCACACGAAAATCGTCGAAATGAGGCGTATGCTCGCTTCGGGGCTCGTTTGACCCTCCAAACGGGCCGGACAATCCGTGATGGCCAACTGTATTCATAGAAAAGGTCTTGATGGATGTCCACGAAAAAATTTGGCATTTTTGACGTCGGAATCTGGATCACCAAAAAAATGGTGTGTTATAGCACACGAAAATCGTCGAAATGAGGCCTATGCTCCCTTCGGGGCTCGTTTAACCCTCCAAATGGGCCGGAGAATTGTGATGGCCAACCGTACGCATAGACTAGGTCTTGACGGACGTCCACGAAAAATTTGGCATTTTTGACGTTAAAATCCGAATCACCCAAAAAATGGTGTGCTATAGCACACGAAAATCATCGAAATGAGGCGTATGCTCGCTTCGGGGCTCGTTTGACCCTCCAAATGGGCCGGACAATCTGTGATGGACAACCGTATGCATAGACAAGGTCTTGACGGACGTCCACAAAAAAATTTGGCATTGTTCACGTCGGAATTTTGATCACCCAAAAAATGGTGTGCTATAGCACACGAAAATCGTCGAAATGAGGCGTATGCTTGCTTCGGGGCTCGTTTGACCCTCCAAACGGGCCGGACAATCCGTGATGGCCAACTGTATTCATAGAAAAGGTCTTGATGGATGTCCACGAAAAAATTTGGCATTTTTGACGTCGGAATCCGGATCACCCAAAAAATGGTGTGCTATAGCACACGAAAATCGTTGAAATGTGGCGTATGCTCGCTTCGGGGCTCGTTTGACCCTCCAAATGGGCCGGACAATCTGTGATGGCCAACCGTATGCATAAGCAAGGTCTTCACGGACGTCCACGAAAAAATTTGGCATTTTTGACGTCGAAATCCGGATCACCCAAAAAATGGTGTGCTATAGCACATGAAAATCGTCGAAATGTGGCGTATGCTCGCTTCGGGACTCGTTTGACCCTCCAAATTTACCGAACAATCCGTGATGGCCAACCGTATGCATAGACAAGGTCTTGACGGACGTCCACAAAAAAAATGTGGCATTTTTGACGTCGGAATCCGGATCACCCAAAAAATGGTGTGCTATAGCACACGAAAATCATCGAAATGAGGCGTATACTCGCTTTGGGGATCGTTTGACCCTCCAAATGGGCCGGACAATCCGTTATGGACAACTGTATGCATTGACAATGTCTTGACGGACGTCCACAAAAAAATTTGGCATTTTTGACGTCTGAATCTGGATCACCCAAAAAATGGTGTGCTATAGCACATGAAAATCGTCGAAATGAGGCGTATGCTCGCTTCAAGGCTCGTTTGACCCTCCAAATGGGACGAACAATCCGTAATGGCCAACCACATGCATAGACGAGGTCTTGACGGACGTCTACGAAAACATTTGGCATTTTTGACGTCGGAATCCGGATCACCAAAAAAATGGTGTGCTATAGCACACGAAAATCGTCGAAATGAGGCGTATGCTCGCTTCGGGGCTCGTTTGACCCTCTAAATTGGCCGGACAATCCGTGATGGCCAATCGTATGCATTGACAAGGTCTTGACGGACGTCCCCGAAAAAATTTGGCATTTTTGACGTCTGAATATGGATCACCCAAATAATGGTGTGCTATAGGACACGAAAATCGTCGAAATGAGGCATATGCTCGCTTCGGGGCTCGTTTGACCCTCCAAATGGGTCGTACAATCCGTGATGGACAACCGTATGCATAAACAAGGTCTTGACGGACGTCCATGAAAAAATTTGGCATTTTTTACGTCGGAATCCGGATCACCCAAAAAATGGTGTGCTATGGCACACAAAAATCATCGAAATGAGGCGTATGCTCGCTTCGCGGCTCGTTTGACCCTCCAAAATGGGCCGGAAGAATCCGTGATGGCCAACCGTATGCATAGACAAGGTCTTGACGGACGTCCGCGAAAAAATTTGGCATTTTTGACGTCGGAATCCGGATCACCCAAAAAATAGTGTGCTGTAACACACGAAAATCGTTATAATGAGGCGTATGCTCGCTTCGGGGCTCGTTTGACCCTCCAAATGGGCCGGACAATCCGTGATGGCCAATCGTATGCATAGACAAGGTCTTCACGGATGTCCACGAAAAAATTTGGCATTTTTGACGTCGGAATCCGGATCACCCAAAAAATGGTGTGCTATAGCACACGAAAATCGTTGAAATGTGGCGTATGCTCGCTTCGGGGCTCGTTTGACCCTCCAAATGGGCCGGACAATCTGTGATGGCCAACCGTATGCATAAGCAAGGTCTTCACGGACGTCCACGAAAAAATTTGGCATTTTTGACGTCGAAATCCGGATCACCCAAAAAATGGTGTGCTATAGCACATGAAAATCGTCGAAATGTGGCGTATGCTCGCTTCGGGACTCGTTTGACCCTCCAAATTTGCCGAACAATCCGTGATGGCCAACCGTATGCATAGACAAGGTCTTGACGGACGTCCACAAAAAAAATGTGGCATTTTTGACGTCGGAATCCGGATCACCCAAAAAATGGTGTGCTATAGCACACGAAAATCATCGAAATGAGATGTATGCTCGCTTCGGGGGTCGTTTGACTCTCAAAATGGGTCGGACAATCCGTGATGGCCAACCGTATGCATATACAAGGTCTTAACGGACATCCACCAAAATGTTTTCCATTTTTGACGTCGGAATCCGGATCACCCAAAAGATGGTGTGCTATAGCGCACGAAAATCGTTGAAATGAGGCGTATGCTCGCTTCGGGGCTCGTTTGACCCTCCAAATTGGTCGGACAATCTGTGATGGCCAACCGTATGCATAGACAAGGTCTTGACGGATGTCCACGAAAAAATTTGGCATTTTTGACGTCGGAATCCGGATCACCCAAAAAATGGTGTGCTATAGCACACAAAAATCGTCAAAATGAGGCGTATGCTCGCTTTGGGGCTCGTTTGACCCTCCAAATGGGCCGGACAATCCGTGATGACAAACCGTATGCATAGACAAGGTCTTGACGGACGTCCACGAAAACATTTGGCATTTTTGACGTCGGAATCCGGATCACCCAAAAAAAGGTGTGCTATAGCACACGAAAATCGTTGATAAGAGGCGTATGCTCGCTTCGGGGCTCGTTTGACCCTCCAAATGGGCCGGACAATCCGTGATGGCCAACCATATGCATAGACAAGGTTTTATCGGACGTTCACGAAAAAATTTGGCATTTTTGACGTCGGAATCCGGATCACCCAAAAAATGGTGCGCTATAGCACACGAAAATTGTCGAAAAGAGGCATATGCTCGCTTCGGGGCTCGTTTGACCCTCTAAATGGGCCGGACAATCCGTGATGGCCAACCATATGCATAGACAGGGTCTTGACGGATGTCCACGAAAAAATTTTGCATTTTTGACGTCAGAATCCGGATCACCCAAAAAATAGTGTGCTGTAACACACGAAAATCGTTATAATAAGGCGTATGCTCGCTTCGGGGCTCGTTTGACCCTCCAAATGGGCCGGACAATCCGTGATGGCCTACCGTATGCATAGAAAAGGTCTTGACGGACGTCCACGAAAAAAATTGGCATTTTTGACGTCGGAATCCGGATCACCCAAAAAATGGTGTGCTATAGCACACGAAAATCATCGAAATGAGGCGTATGCTTGCTTCGGGGCTCGTTTGACCCTCCAAATGGGCCATACAATCCGTGATGGACGACCGTATGCATATACAAGGTCTTGACGGACGTCTACGAAAAAATTTGGCATTTTTGACGTCGAAATCTGGATCACCCAAAAAATGGTGTGCTATAGCACACGAAAATCGTCAAAATGAGGCGTATGCTCGCTTCATGACTCGTTTGACCCTCCAAATGTGCCGGACAATATTTGATGGACAACCGTATGCATAGAAAAGGTCTTGACGGACTTCCACGAAAAAATATGGCATTTTTGACGTCGGAATCCGGATCACCCAAAAAATGGTGTGCTATAGCACACGAAAATCATCGAAATGAGGCGTATGCTCGCTTCGGGGCTCGTTTGAGCCTCTAAACGGGACGTAAAATCCGTGATGGCAAACCGTATGCATAGACAAGGTCTTTATGGACGTCCACGAAATAATTTGGCATTTTTGACATCGGAATCCGGATCACCCAAAAAATGGTGTGCTATAACACACGAAAATCGTCGAAATGAGGCGTATGCTCGCTTTGGGGCTCGTTTGACCCTCCAAATGGGCCGGACAATCCGTGATGGACAACCGTATACATAGACAAGGTCTTGACGGACGTCCAAAAAAAATTGGCATTTTTGACATCGGAATCCGGAACACCCAAAAAATGGTGTGCTATAGCACACGAAAATCGTCGAAATGAGGCGTATGCTCGCTTCGGGGCTCGTTTGACCCTCCAAATGGGCCGGAGAATCCGTGATGTCCAACCATAAGCATAGACAAGGTCTTGACAGATGTCCACGAAAAAATTTGGCATTTTTGACGTCGGAATCTGGATCACCCAAAATCGTCGAAATGAGGCGTATGCTAGCTTCGAAGCTCGTTTGACCCTTCAATGGGCCGGAAAATCCGTGATGGCCAACCGTATGCATAGACAAGGTCTGTACGGACGTCAACGAAAAAATTTGGCATTTTTGACGTCGGAATCTGGATCATCCAAAAAATGGTGTGCTATAGCACACGAAAATCGTCGAAATGAGGCGTATGCTCGCTTTGGGGCTCGTTTGACCCTCCAAATGGGCCGGACAATCCGTGATGGCCAACTGTATGCATTGACAATGTCTTGACGGACGTCCACGAAAACATTTGGCATTTTTGACGTCTGAATCTGGATCACCCAAAAAATGGTGTGCTATAGCACACGAAAATCGTCGAAATGAGGCGTATGCTCGCTTCAAGGCTCGTTTGACCCTCCAAATGTGACGAACAATCCGTGATGGCCAACCGTATGCATAGATAAGGTCTTGACGGACGTCTAGGAAAACATTTGGCATTTTTGACGTCGGAATCCGGATCACCAAAAAATGGTGTGCTATAGCACACAAAAATCGTCGAAATGAGGCGTATGCTCGCTTCGGGGCTCGTTTGACCCTCTAAATTGGCCGGACAATCCGTGATGGCCAACCGTATGCATTGACAAGGTCATGACGGACGTCCACGAAAAAATTTGGCATTTTTGACGGCGGAATCTCGATCACCCAAAAAATGGTGTTCTATAGCACACGAAAATCATCGAAATGAGGCGTATGCTCGCTTCGGGGCTCGTTTGACCCTCTAAATTGGCCGGACAATCCGTGATGGCCAACCGTATGCATTGACAAGGTCTTGATGGACGTCCACGAAAAAATTTGGCATTTTTGACGGCGGAATCTCGATCACCCAAAAAATGGTGTGCTATAGGACACGAAAATCGTCGAAATGAGGCGTATGCTCGCTTCGGGGCTCGTTTGACCCTCCAAATGGGCCAGACAATCCGTGATGGCCAACCGTATACATAGACAAGGCTTGTACGGACGTGAACGAAAAAATTTGGCATTTTTGATGTCGGAATCCAGATCACCCAAAAAATGGTGTGCTATAGCACACAAAAATCGACGAAATGAGGCGTATGCTCGCCTCGGGGCTCGTTTGACCCTCCGAATGGGCCGGAAAATCCGTGATGGCCAACTGTATGCATAGACAAGGTGTTGAAGGACGTCCAAGAAAAAATTTGGCATTTTTGATGTTGGAATCCGGATCACCCAAAAAATGGTGTGCAATAGCACACGAAAATCATCAAAATGGGGCGTATACTCGCTTCGAAGGTCGTTTGACCCTCTAAATGGGCCGGAAAATCCGTGATGGCCAACCGTATGCATAGACAAAGTCTTGACGGACGTCCACGAAAAAATATTGCATTTTTGACGGTGGAATCCGGATCACCCAAAAAATGGTGTGCTATAGCACACGAAAATCGTTGAAATGAGGCGTATGCTCGCTTCGGGGCTCGTTTGACCCTCCAAATGGGCCGGATAATCCGTGATGGCCAACCATATGCATAGACAAGGTCTTGACAGACGTCCACGAAAAAATTTGGCATTTTTGACGTCGGAATCCGGATCACCCAAAAAATGGTGTGCTATAGCACACGAAAATCGTCGAAATGAGGCGTATGCTCGCTTCGGGGCTCGTTTGACCCTCCAAATCGGCCGGACAATACGTGATGGCTAACCGTATGCATAGACAAGGTCTTGATGGATGTCCACGAAAAAATTTGGCATTTTTGACATTGGAATCCGGATCACCCAAAAAATGGTGTGCTATAGCACACGAAAATCATCGAAATGAGGCGTATGCTCGATTCGGGGCTCGTTTGACCCTCCAAATGGGCCGGACAATCCGTGATGGCCCACCGTATGCATAGACAAGGTCTTGACGGACGTCCACGAAAAAATTTGGCATTTTTGACATCGGAATCCGAATCACCCAAAAAATGGTGTGCAATAGCACACCAAAATCATCGAAATTAGGCGTATACTCGCTTCGAAGGTCGTTTGACCCTCTAAATGGGCCGGACAATCCGTGATGGCCAACCATATGCATAGACAAAGTCTTGACGGACGTCCACGAAAAAATATTGCATTTTTGACGGCGGAATCCGGATCACCCAAAAAATGGTGTGCTATAGCACACGAAAATCGTCGAAATGAGGCGTATGCTCGCTTCGGGGCTCGTTTGACCCTCCAAATGGGCCGGATAATCCGTGAAGGCCAACCGTATGCATAGACAAGGTCTTGACCGACGTCCACGAAAAAATTTGGCATTTTTCATGTCGGAATCCGGATCACCCAAAAGATGGTGTGCTATAGCACACCAAAATTTTTTGACATCGAAATCTGGATCAACCAAAAAATGGTGTCCTATAGCACACGAAAATCGTCGAAATGAGGCGTATGCTCGCTTCGGGGCTTGTTTGACCCTCCAAATGGGCCGGACAATACGTGACGGCCAACCATATGCAGAGACAAGGTCTTGACGGACGTCCACGAAAAAATTTGGCATTTTTGACATCGGAATCCGAATCACCCAAAAAATGGTGTGCTATAACACACAAAAATCGTCGAAATGAGGCGTATGCTCGCTTCGGGGCTCATTTGACCCTCCAAATGGGCCGGACAATCCGTGATAGCCAACGGTATGCATAGACAGGGTCTTGACGGACGTTTACGAAAAAATTTGGCATTTTTGACGTCGAAATCCGGATCACCCGAAAAATCGTCGAAATGAGGCGTATGCTCGCTTCGGGGCTTGTTTGACTCTGCAAATGGGCCGAAAAATCCGTGATGGCCAACCTTATGCATAGACAAGGTCTTGACTGACGTCCACGAAAAAATTTGGCATTTTTGACGTCGGAATCCGGATCACCCAAAAAATGGTGTGCTATAGCACACGAAAATCATCGAAATGAGGCGTATGCTCGCTTCGGGGCTCGTTTGACCCTCCAAATAGGCCGGACAATCCGTGATGGCCAACCGTATGCATAGACAAGGTCTCGACGGATGTCCACGAAAAAATTTGGCATTTTTGACGTCAGAATTCGGATCACCCAAAAAATGGTGTGCTATTGCACACGAAAATCGTCGAAATAAGGCGTATGCTCGCTTCGGGGATCGTTTGACAATCCAAATGGGCCGGACAATCCGTGATGGCCAACCGTATACATAGACAAGGTCTTGAAGGACGTCCACAAAAAAATTTGGCATTTTTGACATCGGAATTCGGATCACCCAAAAAATGGTTTGCTATAGCACACGAAAATCGTCGAAATGAGGCGTATGCTCGTTTCGGGGCTCGTTTGACCCTCCAAATGGGCCGGACAATCCGTGATGTCCAACCATATGCATAGACAAGGTCTGGACGGACGTCCACAAAAATATTTGGAATTTTTGACATCGGAATCCAGATCACCCAAATAATGGTGTGCTATAGCACATGAAAATCGTCGAAATGAGGTGTATGCTCGCTTCGGAGATTGTTTGACCCTCCAAATGGGCCCGGACAATCCGTGATGGCCAACCGTATGCATAGACAAGGTCTTGATGGGCGTCCATGAAAAAATTTGGCATTTTTGACGTGGGAATCTGGATCACCCAAAAAATGGTTTGCTATAGCACACGAAAATCGTCGAAATGAGGCGTATGCTCGCTTCGGGGCTCGTTTGACCCTCCAAATGGGCCGGACAATCCGTGATGGCCAACCGTATGCATAGACAAGGTCTTGACGGACGTTCACGAATATTTGACATTTTTGACGTCGGAATCCGGATCACCTAAAAAATGGTGTGCTATTGCACACGAAAATCATCGAAATGAGGCATATACTCGCTTTGAGGCTCGTTTGACCCTCCAAATGGGCTGGAAAATCCGTGATGGCCAACCGTATGCATACATAAGGTCTTGATGGACGTCCACGAAAAAATTTGGAAGTTTTGACATCAAAATCTGGATCACCCAAAAAATGGTGTGCTATAGCGCACGAAAATCGTTGAAATAAGGCGTATGCTCGATTCGGGGCTTGTTTGACCCTCCAAATGGGCCGGACAATCTGTGATGGCACACCGTATGCATAGACAAGGTCTTGACGAACATCCCCAAAAAATTATGGCATGTTTTACGTCAGAATCCGGATCACCTAAAAGATGGTGTGCTATAGCACACAAAAATCATCGAAATGAGGCGTATGCTCGCTTCGGAGTTCATTTGACCCTCCAAATGGCCCGGGCAATCCGTGATGGCCAACCGTATGCATAGACAAGGTCTTGACGGACGTCCACAAATATTTGGCATTTTTGACGTCGGAATCAGGATCACCCAAAAAATAGTGTGCTATCGCACACGAAAATCGTTGAAATGTGGCGTATGCTCGCTTTGGGGCTCGTTTGACCCTCCAAATGGGCCGCAAAATCCGTGATGGCCAACCGTTTGCATAGATAAGGTCTTGACGGACGTCCACGAAAAAATTTGGCAGTTTTGACGTCAAAATCTTGATCACCCAAAAAATGGTGTGCTATAGCGCATGAAAATCGTCGAAATAAGGCGTATGCTCGATTCGGAGCTTGTTTGACCCTCCAAATGGGTCGGACAATCGGTGATGGCCAACCCTATGCATAGACAAGGTCTTGACGGACGTCCACAAATATATTTGGAATTTTTGACGTCGGAATCCGGCTCACCCAAAAAATGGTGTGCTATAGCACACGAAAATCATCGAAATGAGGCGTATGCTCACTTCGGGGCTCGTTTGACCCTCAAAATTGGCTGGGCAATCCGTGATGGCCAACCTTATGCATAGACAAGGTCTTGAAGGACGTCCACGAAAAAATTTGGCATTTTTGACGTCGGAATTCGGATCACCCAAAAAATGGTTTGCTACAGCACACGAAAATCGTCGAAATGAGGCGTATGCTCGCTTCGGAGCTCGTTTGACCCTCCAAATAGGCCGGACAATCCGTGATGGCCAACCCTATGCATAGACAAGGTCTTGACAGATGTCCACAAAAATATTTGGAATTTTTAACGTCGGAATCACCCAAAAAATGGTGTGCTATAGCACATGAAAATCGTCGAAATGAGGTCTATGCTCGTTTCGGAGATTGTTTGACCCTCCAAATGGGCCCGGACAATCCGTGATGGCCAACCATATGCATAGACAAGGTCTTGACGGACGTCCACGAATATTTTGCATTTTTGACGTCGGAATCCGGATCACCCAAAAAATGGTGTGCTATCGCACACGAAAATCGTCGAAATGAGGCGTATGCTCGCTTTGGGGGTCGTTTGACCCTCCAAATGGGCCGGAAAATCCATGATGTCCATCTGTATGCATAGATAAGGTCTTGACGGACGTCCACGAAAAAATTTGGAAGTTTTGACATGAAAATCCAGATCACCCAAAAAATGGTGTGCTATAGTGCACGAAAATCGTCGAAATAAAGCGTATGCTCGATTCAGGGCTTCTTTGACCCTCCAAATGGGCCGGACAATCTGTGATGGCCAACCGTATGCATAGACAAGGTCTTGACAGACGTCCATGAAAAAATTTGGCATTTTTGACGTCAAAATCTGGATCACCCAAAAAATGGTGTGCTATAGCACACGAAAATCGTCGAAATGAGGCGTATGCACGCTTCGGGCTTGTTTGACCCTCCAAATGGGCCGGACGATCTGTGATGGCCAATCGTATGCATAGAAAAGGTCTTAACAGACATCCACAAAAAAATTTGGCATTTTCGACTTAGGAATCCGGATAACCCAAAAAATGGTGTGCTATAGCACACGAAAATCGTCAAAATGAGGCATGTGCTCGCTTCGGGGCTCGTTAGACCCTCCAAATAGGCCTGAAAATCCGTGATGGCCCATCGTATGCATAGACAAGGTCTTGACGGACGTCCACGAAAAAATTTGGCATTTTTGACGTCAGAATCTGGATCACCCAAAAAATGTTGTGCTATGGCACACAAAAATCGTCGAAATGAGGCGTATGCACGCTTCGGGGCTCGTTTGACCCTCCAAATGGGCCGGACAATCCGTCATGGCCAACCATATGCATAGAAGAGGTCTTGACTGACGTCCATGAAAAAATTTGGCATTTTCGACTTCGGAATCTGGATCACCAAAAAAATGGTGTGTTATAGCACACGAAAATCGTCGAAATGAGGCGTATGCTCCCTTCGGGGCTCGTTTAACCCTCCAAATGGGCCGGAGAATTGTGATGGCCAACCGTACGCATAGACTAGGTCTTGACGGACGTCCACGAAAAATTTTGCATTTTTGACGTTAGAATCCGAATCACCCAAAAAATGGTGTGCTATAGCACACGAAAATCATCGAAATGAGGCGTATGCTCGCTTCGGGGCTCGTTTGACCCTCCAAATGGGCCGGACAATCTGTGATGGCCAACCGTATGCATTGACAAGGTCTTGACGGACGTCCATGAATAAATTTGGCATTATTGACGTCAGAATCTGGATCACCCAAAAAATGGTGTGCTATAGCACACGAAAATCGTCGAAATGAGGCATATGCTCGCTTCGGAGCTCGTTAGACCCTCCAAATGGGCCATAAAATCCGTGATGGCCAATCGTATGCATAGACAAGGTCTTGACGGATGTCCACGAAAAAATTTGGCATTTTTGACGTCGGAATCTGGATCACCCAAAAAATGGTGGGCTATGGCACACGAAAATCGTCGAAATGAGGCGTATGCACGCTTCGGGGCTCGTTTGACCCTCCAAATGGGCCGGACAATCCGTGATAGCCAACCGTATGCATAGACGAGGTCTTGACAGACGTCCACGAAAAAATTTGGCATTTTCGACTTCCGAATCGGGATCACCCAAAAAATGGTGTGCTATAGCACACGAAAATCGTCGAAATGAGGCGTATGCTCGCTTCGGGGCTCGCTTGACCCTCCCAATGGGCCGGATAATCCGTGAGGGCAAACCTTATGCATAGACAAGGTCTTGATGGGCGTCCACGAAAAAATTTAGCATTTTGACATCGAAATCCGGATCACCCCAAAAATGGTGTGCTATAGCATACGAAAATTGTCGAAATGAGGCGTATGCACGCTTCGGGGCTCGTTTGACCATCCAAATGGGCCGGAAAATCCGTGATGGCCAACTGTGTCCATAGAAAAGGTCTTGACGGACGTCCACGAAAAAATTTGGCATTTTTGACGTCGGAATCCGGATCACCCAAAAAATGGTGTGCTATCGCACACGAAAATCGTCGAAATGAGGCGTATGCTCGCTTTGGGGCTCGTTTGACCGTCCAAATGGGCCAGAAAATCCGTGATGGCCATCCATATGCTTAGATAAGGTCTTGACGGACGTCCACAAAATAATTTGGCATTTTTGACATCAAAATCCGGATCACCCAAAAAATGGTGCGCTATAGCGCATGAAAATCGTCGAAATAAGGCGTATGCTCGATTCGGGGCTTGTTTGACCCTCCTAATGGGCCGGACAATCTGTGATGGCCAACCGTATGCATAGACAAGGTCTTGATGGACGTTCACGAAAAAATTTGGCATTTTTGACGTCGGAATCCGAATAACCCAAAAAATGGTGTGCTATAGCACACAAAAATCATCGAAATGAGGCGTATGCTCGCTTCGGGGCTTGTTTGACCCTCCAAATGGGCAGGACAATCCGTGATCGCTAACCTTATGCATAGACAAGGTCTTGACGGATGTCCACAAAAAAATTTGGCATTTTTGACTTCGGAATCCGGATCACCCAAAAAATGGTGTGCTATAGCACACGAAAATCATTGAAATGAGGCATATGCTCGCTTCGGGGCTCGTTGGACCCTCCAAATGGGCCAGACAATCCATGAAGGCCAACCATATGCATAGACAAGGTCTTGACGAACGTCCACGAAAAATTTGGCATTTTTGACGTCGGAATCTGGATCACCAAAAAAATGGTGTGTTATAGCACAAGAAAATCGTCGAAATGAGGCCTATGCTCCCTTCGGGGCTCGTTTAACCCTCCAAATGGGCCGGAGAATTGTGATGGCCAACCGTACGCATAGACTAGGTCTTGACGGACGTCCACGAAAAATTTGGCATTTTTGACGTTAGAATCCGAATCACCCAAAAAATGGTGTGCTATAGCACACGAAAATCATCGAAATGAGGCGTATGCTCGCTTCGGGGCTCGTTTGACCCTCCAAATGGGCCGGACAATCTGTGATGGACAACCGTATGCATAGACAAGGTCTTGACGGACGTCCACAAAAAAATTTGGCATTGTTCACGTCGGAATTTTGATCACCCAAAAAATGGTGTGCTATAGCACACGAAAATCGTCGAAATGAGGCGTATGCTTGCTTCGGGGCTCGTTTGACCCTCCAAACGGGCCGGACAATCCGTGATGGCCAACTGTATTCATAGAAAAGGTCTTGATGGATGTCCACGAAAAAATTTGGCATTTTTGACGTCAGAATCCGGATCACCCAAAAAATGGTGCGCTATAGCACACGAAAATCATCGAAATGAGGCGTATGCTCGCTTCGGGGCTCGTTTGACCCTCCAAATGGGCCGGACAATCCGTGATGGCCAACCGTATGCATAGACAAGGTCTTGATGGACGTCCACGAAAAAATTTGGCATTTTTGACGTCGGAATTCGGATCACCCAAAAAATGGTGTGCTATAGCACATGAAAATCATCGAAATGAGGCGTATGCCCGCTTTGGGGCTCGTTTGACCCTCCAAAGTGGCCGGACAATCCGTGATGGCAAACCGTATGCATAGACAAGGTATTGACGGACGTCCACAAAAAAATTTTGCATTTTTGACGTCGGAATCCGTATCACACAAAAAATGGTGTGCTATTGCACACGAAATTGTCGAAATGAGGCGTATGCTCGCTTCGGGGCTCGTTTGACCCTCCAAATGGGCCGTACAATCCGTGATGGCCAACCGTAAACATAGACAAGGTATTGACGGACATCCACGAAAAAATTTGGCATTTTTGACGTCAAAATTCGGATCACTCAAAAAATGGTGTGCTATAGCACACGAAAATCGTCGAAATGAGGCGTATGCTCGCTTCGAGGCTCGTTTGACCCTCCAAATGAGCCGGAAAATCCGTGATGGCCAACCGTATGCATAGACAAGGTCTTAACGGACGTCCACGAAAAAATTTGGCATTTTTGACATCGGAATCTGGATCACCCAAAAAATGGTGTGCAATAGCACATGAAAATCGTCGAAATGAGGCGTATGCACGCTTCGGGGCTGGTTTGACCCTCCAAATGGGCCGGACAATCCATGATGGCCAACCGTATGCATAGAAAAGGTCTTGAAGGACGTCCACAAAAAAATTTGGCATTTTTGAAGTCGGAATCCGGATCACCCAAAAAATGGTGTGCTATAACACACGAAAATCGTCGAAATGAGGCGTATGCTCGCTTCGGGGCACATTTGACCCTCCAAAAAGGCCGGACAATCGGTGATGGCCAACTGTATGCATAGACAAGGTCTTGATGGATGTCCACGAAAAAATTTGGAATTTTTGACGTTGGAATCCGGATCACCCAAAAAAAGGTGTGCTATAGCACACGAAAATCGTCGAAATGAGGCGTATGCTGGCTTCGGGGCTCGTTTGACCCTCCAAATGGGCCGGACAATCCGTGATGGCCAACCGTATGCATAGAGATGGTCTTGACGGACGTCCACGAAAACATTTGGCATTTTTGACGTCGGAATCTGGATCACCCAAAAAATGGTGTGCTATAGCACACGAAAATCATCTAAATGAGGCGTATGCACGCTTCGGGGCTCGTTTGACCCTCCAAATGGGCCGGAAAATCCGTGAAGGCCAACCATATGCATAGACAAGGTCTTGACGAACGTCCACGAAAAAATTTGGCATTTTCAACTTCGGAATCCGGATCACCCAAAAAATGGTGTGCTATAGCACAGGAAAATCGTCGAAATGAGGCGTATGCTCGCTTCGGGGCTCGTTTGACCCTCCAAATGGGCCGGACAATCCGTGATGGCCAACCGTGTCCATAGAAAAGGTCTTGACGGACGTCCACGAAAAAATTTAGCATTTTTGACGTTGGAATCCGGATCACCCAAAAAATGGTGTGCTATAGCACACGAAAATCGTCGAAATGAGGCGTATGCTCGCTTCGGGGCTCGTTTGACCCTCCAAATGGGCCGAACAATCTATGATGGCCAACCGTATGCATAGACATGGTCTTGACGGACGTCCATGAAAATATTTTGCATTTTTGACGTCAGAATCCGCATCACCCAAAAAATGGTGTGCTATAGCACACGAAAATCATCGAAATGAGGCGTATGCTCGCTTCGGGGCACGTTTGACCCTCCAAAAAGGCCGGACAATCCGTGATGGCCAACCGTATGCATAGATAAGGTCTTGACGGATGTCCACAAAAAAATTTGGCATTTTTGATGTCGGAATCCGGATCACCCAAAAAATGGTGTGCTATTTCACACGAAAATCGTCGAAATGAGGCGTATGCTGGCTTCGGGGCTTGTTTGACCCTCCAAATGGGCCGGACAATCCATGATGGCCAACCGTATGCATAGACAAGGTCTTGACGGATGTCCACAAAAAAATTTGGCATTTTTGACGTCGGAATCCGGATCACCCAAAAAATGGTGTGCTATAGCATACGAAAATTGTCTAAATGAGGCGTATGCACGCTTCGGGGCTCGTTTGACCATCCAAATGGGCCGGAAAATCCGTGATGGCCAACCGTGTCCATAGAAAAGGTCTTGACGGACGTCCACGAAAAAATTTGGCATTTTTGACATCGGAATTCGGATCACCCAAAAAATGGTGTGCTATAGCACACAAAAATCGTCGAAATGAGGCTTATGCTTGCTTCGGGGCACGTTTGACCCTCCAAATGGGCCGGAAATTCCGTGATGGCCAACCGTATGCATAGACAAGGTCTTGACGGACGTCCACGAAAACATTTGGCATTTATTACATCGGAATCCAGATCACCCAAAAAATGGTGTGCTATAGCACACGAAAATCGTCGAAATGAGGCGTATGCTCGCTTCGGGGCTCGTTTGACCCTCCAAATGGGCCGGACAATCTGTGATGGACAACCGTATGCATAGACAAGGTCTTGACGGACGTCCATGAAAAAATTTGGCATTTTTGACGTCAGAATCTGGATCACCCAAAAAATGGTGTGCTATAGCATACGAAAATCATCAAAATGAGGCGTATGCACACTTCGGGCTCGTTTGACCCTCCAAATGGGCCGAACAATCTGTGATGGACAACCGTATACATAGACAGGGTCTTGACGGACGTCCATGAAAAAATTTGGCATTTTTGACGTCAAAATCTGGATCACCCAAAAAATGGTGTGCTATAGCACACGAAAATCGTCAAAATGAGGCGTATGCACACTTCGGGCTCGTTTGACCCTCCAAATGGGCCGGACGATCCGTGATGGCCAACCGTATGCATAGAAAAGGTCTTGAAAGACAGCCACAAAAAAATTTGGCATTTTCGACTTAGGAATCCGGATAACCTAAAAAATGGTGTGCTATAGCACACGAAAATCGTCGAAATGAGGCGTGTGCTCGCTTCGGGGCTCGTTAGACCCTCCAAATGGGCCTGAAAATCTGTGATGGCCCATCGTATGCATAGACAAGGTCTTGACGGGCGTCCACGAAAAAATTTGGCATTTTTGACGTCGGAATCTGGATCACCCAAAAAATGGTGTGCTATGGCACACAAAAATCGTCGAAATGAGGCGTATGCACGCTTCGGGGCTCGTTTGACCCTCCAAATGGGCCGGACAATCTGTGATGGCCAACCGTATGCATAGAAGAGGTCTTGACTGACGTCCACGAAAAAATTTGGCATTTTTGACTTCGGAATCCGGATCACCCAAAAAATGGTGTGTAATACCACACGAAAATCGTCGAAATGAGGCGTATGCTCGCTTCGGGGCTCGTTTAACCCTCCAAATGGGCCGGACAATCCGTGATGGCCAACCGTACGCATAGACTAGGTCTTGATGGACGTCCACGAAAAATTTGGCATTTTTGACGTCAAAATCCGGATCACCCAAAAAATGGTGTGCTATAGCACACGAAAATCGTCGAAATGAGGCGTATGCTCGCTTCGGGGCTCGTTTGACCCTCCAAATGGGCCGGACAATCTGTGATGGCCAACCGTACGCATAGACAAGGTCTTGACGGACGTCCATGAAAAAATTTGGCATTATTGACGTCAGAATCTGGATCACCCAAAAAATGGTGTGCTATAGCACACGAAAATCATCGAAATGAGGCATATGCTCGCTTCGGGGCTCGTTAGACCCTCCAAATGGGCCTAAAAATCCGTGATGGCCAATCGTATGCATAGACAAGGTCTTGACGGACGTCCACGAAAAAATTTGGCATTTTTGACGTCGGAATCTGGACCACCCAAAAAATGGTGTGCTATGGCACACGAAAATCGTCGAAATGAGGCGTATGCACGCTTCGGGGCTCGTTTGACCCTCCAAATGGGCCGAACAATCTGTGATGGCCAATCGTATGCATAAACGAGGTCTTGACAGACGTCCATGAAAAAATTTGGCATTTTCGACTTCCGAATCGGGATCACCCAAAAATAGGTGTGCTATAGCACACGAAAATCGTCTAAATGAGGCGTATGCTCGCTTCGGGGCTCGTTTAACCCTCCAAATAGGCCGGACAATCCGTGATGGCCAACCGTACACATAGACTAGGTCTTGACGGATGTCCACAAAAAATTTGGCATTTTTGACGTCGGAATCCGGATCACCCAAAAAATTGTGTGCTATAGCACACGAAAATCGTCAAAATGAGGCGTATGCTTGCTTTGGGGCTCGTTTGACCCTCCAAATGGGCCGAACAATCCGTGATGGCCAACCGTATGCATATACATGGTCTTGACGGACGTCCATGAAAAAATTTGGCATTATTGACGTCAGAATCTGGATCACCCAAAAAATGGTGTGCTATAGCACACGAAAATCGTCGAAATGAGGTGTATGCTCGCTTCAGGGCTCGTTAGACCCTCCAAATGGGCCTGAAAATCTGTGATGGCCAATCATTTGCATAGACAAGGTCTTGACGGACGTCCACGAAAAAATTTGGCAATTTTGACATCGAAATCCGGATCACCCAAAAAATGGTGTTCTATAGCACACGAAAATCGTCGAAATGAGGCGTATGCTCGCTTCGAGGCTTATTTGACCCACCAAATGGGCCGAACCATCCGTGATGGCCAACCGAATGCATAGACAAGGTCTTGACGGACGTCCACGAAAAAATTTGGCATTTTTGACGTCGGAATCCGGATCACCCAAAAAATGGTGTGCTATAGCACACGAAAATCGTCGAAATGAGGCGTATGCTCGCTTCGAGGCTTGTTTGACCCTCCAAATGGGCCGGACAATCCGTGATGGCAAACCGGTTGCGTAGAAAAGGTTTTGACGGACGTCCACGAAAAATCTTGGTATTTTTGACGTCAAAATCCGGATCACCGAAGAAATGGTGTGCTATAGCACACGAAAATCGTCGAAATGAGGCATATGCTCGCTTCGGGGCTCGTTAGACCCTCCAAATGGGCCTGAAAATCCCTGATGGCCAATCGTATGCATAGACAACGTCTTGACGGACGTCCACGAAAAAATTTGGCATTTTTGACGTCGGAATCTGGATCACCCAAAAAATGGTGTGCTATGGCACACGAAAATCGTCGAAATGAGGCGTATGCACGCTTCGGGGCTCGTTTGACCCTCCAAATGGGCCGAACAATCCGTGATAGCAAACCGTATGCATAGACGAGGTCTTGACAGACGTCCACGAAAAAATTTGGCATTTTCGACTTCCGAATCGGGATCACCCAAAAAATGGTGTGCTATAGCACACGAAAATCGTCGAAATGAGGCGTATGCTCGCTTCGGGGCTCGTTAGACCCTCCAAATGGGCCGGACAATCCGTGATGGCCAACCGTACGCATAGACTAGGTCTTGACGGATGTCCACGAAAAATTTGGCATTTTTGACGTCGGAATTCGGATCACCCAAAAAAGGTGTGCTATAGCACACGAAAATCATCGAAATGAGGCGTATGCTCGCTTCGGGGCTCGTTTGACCCTCCAAATGGGCCGGACAATCCGTGATGGCCAACCGTATGCATAGACATGGTCTTGACGGACGTCCATGAAAAAATTTGGCATTATTGACGTCAGAATCTGGATCACCCAAAAAATGGTGTGCTATAGCACACGAAAATCGTTGAAATGAGGCATATGCTCGCTTCGGGGCTCGTTAGACCCTCCAAATGGGCCTGAAAATCCGTGATGGCCAATCGTTTGCATAGACAAGGTCTTGACGGACGTCCACGAACAAATTTGGCATTTTTGACGTCGGAATCTGGATCACCCAAAAAATAGTGTGCTATGGCACACGAAAATCGTCGAAATGAGGCGTATGCACGCTTCGGGGCTCGTTTGACCCTCCAAATGGGCCGGACAATCCATGATGGCCATCCGTATGCATAGATAAGGTCTTGACAGCCGTCCAAGAAAAAATTTGGCATTTTTGACATCGCAATCCGGATCACCCAAAATATGGTGTGCTATAGCACACGAAAATCGTCGAAATAAGGCGTATGCTCCCTTCGGGGCTTGTTTGACCCTCCAAATGGGCCGAACCATCCGTGATGGCCAACCGTATGCATAGACAAGGTCTTGACGGACGTCCACGAAAAATTTTGGCATTTTTGACGTCGGAATCCGAATCACCCAAAAAATGGTGTGCTATAGCACACGAAAATCGTCGAAATGAGGCGTATGCTCGCTTCGTGGCTCGTTTGACCCTCCAAATGGGCCGGACAATCCGTGATGGCCAACCGGTTGCGTAGAAAAGGTTTTGACGGACGTCCACGAAAAATCTTGGTAATTTTGACGTCAGAATCTGGATCACCCAAGAAATGGTGTGCTATAGCACACGAAAATCGTTGAAATGAGGCATATGCTGGCTTCGGGGCTCGTTTGACCCTCCAAATGGGTCGGACAATCCGTGATGGACAACTGTATGCATAGACAAGGTCTTGATGGACGTCCACGAAAATATTAGGCATTTTTAACGTCGAAATCCGGATCAACTAAAAAATGGTGTGTAATAGCTTATGAAAATCGTCGAAATGAGGCGTATGCTCGCTTCTGGGCTCGTTTGACCCCAAAATGGGCCGGACAATCCGTGATGGCCAACCGTATGCATAGACAAGGTCATGACGGACATCTACGAAAAATTTTGGCATTTTTTACGTCGGAATCCGGATCACCCAAAAAATGGTGTGCAATAGCACACGAAAATTGTCGAAATGAGGCGTATGCTCACTTCGGGGATCATTTGACCCTCCAAATGGGCCGGACAATGCGTGATGGCCAACCGTATGCATAGATAAGGTCTTGACGGACGTCCACAAAAAAATTTGGCATTTTTGATGTCGGAATCCGGACCACCCAAATTATGGTGTGCTATAGCACACGAAAATCGTCGAAATGAGGCGTATGCTCGCTTTGGGGCTCGTTTGACCCTCCAAATGGGCCGGAAAATCCGTGATGGCAAATCGTATGCATAGACAAGGTGTTGATGGACGTCGACGAAAAAATTTGGCATTTTTGACGTCGGAATCCGGATCAACCAAAAAAATGGTGTGCTATAGCACACGAAAATCGTCGAAATGAGGCGTATGCTCGCTTCGGGGCTCGCTTGACCCTCCCAATGGGCCGGATAATCCGTGATGGCAAACCTTATGCATAGACAAGGTCTTGATGGGCGTCCACGAAAAAATTTAGCATTTTGACATCGGAATCCGGATCACCCAAAAAATGGTGTGCTATAGCACACGAAAATCGTCAAAATGAGGCGTATGCTCGCTTTGGAGCTCGTTTGACCCTCCAAATGGGCCGGACAATCCGTGATGGCAAACCGTATGCATAGAAAAGGTCTTGACAGACGTCCACGAAAAAATTTGGCATTTTTGACATCGAAATCCGGATCACCCAAAAAATGGTGTGCTATAGCACACGAAAATCGTCGAAATGAGGCGTATTCTCCCTTCGGGGCTTGTTTGACCCTCCAAATGGGCCGAACCATCCGTGATGGCCAACCGTATGCATAGACAAGATCTTGACGGACGTCCATGAAAAAATTTGGCATTTTTGACGTCGGAATCCGGATCACCCAAAAAATCATGTGCTATTGCACACGAAAATCGTCGAAATGAGGCTTATGCCCGCTTCGGGGATTGTTTACCCTCCAAATGGGTCTGACAATCCGTAATAGACAACCATATGCATAGACAAGGTCTTGGCGGATGTCCATGAAAAAATTTGGCATTTCTGACATTGGAATCGGGATCACCCAAAAAATGGTGTGCTATAGCACACGAAAATTGTCAAAATGAGGCGTATGCTCGCTCCAAGGCTCGTTTTACCCTCCATATGGGCCAGAAAATCTGTGATTGCCAACCGTGCATATACAAGGTCTTGACAGACGTCCACGAAAAAATTTAGCATTTTTGACGTCGGAATCCGAATCACCCAAAAAATGGCGTGCTATAGCACATGAAAATCGTCGAAATGAGGCGTATACTCGCTTCGGGGCTCGTTTAACCCTCCAAATGGACCGAACCATCCGTGATGGCCAACCGTAGGCATAGACAAGGTCTTGACGGACGTCCACAAAAAAATTTGGCATTTTTGACATCGGAATCCAGATCACCCAAAAAATGGTGTGCTATAGCACACGAAAATCGTCGAAATGAGGCGTATGCTCGCTTCGAGGCTCGTTTGACCCTCCAAATGGGCCGGACAATCCGTGATGGACAACCGTATGCATAGACAAGATCTTGACGAACGTCCATGAAAAAATTTGGCATTTTTGACGTCGGAATCCGGATCATCCAAAAAATGGTGTGCTATAGCACACGAAAATCGTCGAAATGAGGCTTATGCTCGCTTCGGGGATTGTTTACCCTCCAAATGGGCCAGACAATCCTTAATGGCCAACCATATGCATAGACAAGGTCTTGATGGACGTCCACGAAAAAATTTGGCATTTCTGACGTCGGAATCGGGATCACCCAAAAAATGGTGTGCTATAGCACACGAAAATCGTCGAAATGAGGCGTATGCTCGCTTCGACGCTCGTTTGACCCTCCAAATGGGCCGAAAGATCCGTGATGCCCAACCGTATGCATAGACAAGGTCTTGACGGATGTTCACGAAAAAATTTGGCATTTTTGACGTCGGAATCCTGATCACCCAAAAAATGGTGTGCCATAGCACACGAAAATCGTCGAAATGAGGTGTATGCTCGCTTCGGGGCTCGTTTGACCCTCCAAATGGGCCGGACAATCCGTGATGGCCAACCGTATGCATAGACAAGGTCTTAAAGGACGTCCACGAAAAAATTTGGCATTTTTGACGTCAGAATCCGGATCACCAAAAAAATGGTGTGCTATAGCACACAAAAATCATCGAAATGAGGCGTATGCTCACTTCGAGGCATGTTTGACCCTCCAAATGGGCCGGAAAATCCGTGATGGCCAACCGTATGCATAGACAAGGTGTTTACGGACGTCCACGAAAAAAATTGGCATTTTTGACGTTGAAATCCAGGCCACTTAAAAAAAGGTGTGCTATGTCACACGAAAATCGTCGAAATGAGGCATATGCTCGTTTTGGGGCTCGTTTGACCCTATAAATGGGCCGGACAATCCGTGATGGCCAACCATATGCATAGACTAGGTCTTGAGGGCCGTCCACCAAAAAATTTGGCATTTTTGACGTCGGAATCCGGATCATCCAAAAAATAATGTGCTATAGCACACGAAAATCGTCGAAATAAGGCGTATGCTCTCTTCGGGGCTCGTTTGACCCTCCAAATGGGCCGGACAATCCGTGATGTCCAACTGTATGCATAGAAAAGGTCTTGACGGATGTCCAAGAAAATATTTGGCATTTTTGACATCGAAATCCGGATCACCCAAAAAATGGTGTGCAATAGCACACGAAAATCATCGAAATGAGGCGTATGCTCACTTCGGGGCTCGTTTGACCCTCTAAATGGGCCTGACAATCCGTGATGGCAAACCGTATGCATAGATAAGGACTTGACGGACGTCCACAAAAAAATTTGGCATTTTTGACGTTGGAATCTGGATCACTTAAAAAATGGTGTGCTATAGCACACGAAAATCGTCGAAATGAGGCGTATGCTCGCTTGGGGGCTTGTTTGACCCTCCAAATGGGCTGAAAAATCCGTGATGGCCAATCATATGCATAGACAAGGTCTTGACGGATGTCCACAAAAAAATTTGGCATTTTTGGCATCGGAATCTGGATCATCCAAAAAATGGTGTGCTATAGCACACGAAAATCGTCCAAATGAGGCGTATGCTTGCTTCAAGGCTCGTTTGACCCTCCAAATGGGCCGGAAAATCCGTGATGGCAAACCGTATGCATAGACAAGGTCTTGACGGATGTCCATGAAAAAATTTGGCATTTTTGACGTCGGAATCTGGATCACCCAAAAAATGGTGTGCTATAGCACAGGAAAATCGTCGAAATGAGGCGTATGCTCGCTTCGGGGCTCGTTTGACCCTCTAAATTGACCGAACAATCCGTGATGGCCAACGTATGCATAGACAAGGTCTTGATGGACGTCCACGAAAAATTTTGGCATTTTTGACGTTGGAATCCGGATCACCCAAAAAATGGTGTGCTATAGCACACGAAAATCGTTGAAATGAGGCGTATGCTCGCTTCGGGGCTCGTTTGACCCTCCAAATGGGCCGGACAATCCGTGATGGCCAACCATATGCATAGACAAGGTCTTGATGGACCTCCACGAAAAAAATTGGCATTTTTGACGTCAGAATCTGGATCACCCAAAAAATGGTGTGCTATAGCACACGAAAATCGTTGAAATGAGGCGTATGCTCGCTTCGGGGCTCGTTTGACCCTCCAAATGGGCCGGACAATCCATGATGGCCAACCGTATGCATAGACAAGGTCTTGACGGACGCCCACGAAAAACTTTGGCATTTTTGACGTCGGAATCCGGATCACCCAAAAAATGGTGTGCTATAGCACACAAAAATCATCGAAATGAGGCGTATGCTCGCTTCGGAGCTCGTTTGACCCTCCAAATGGGCCGGACAATCCTTGATGGCCAACCGCATGCATAGACAAGGTCTTGATGGACGTCTACGAAAAAATTTGGCATTTTGACGTCGGAATCCGGATCACCCAAAAAATAATGTGCTATAGCACACGAAAATCGTCGAAATGAGGCGTATGCTCGCTTCGGGGCTCGTTTGACCCTCCACATGGGCCGGACAATCCGTGATGGCCAACCGTATGCATAGACAAGGTCTTGAAGGACGTCCATGAAAAAATTGGCATTTTTGACGTCAGAATCTGGATCACCCAAAAAATGGTGTGCTATAGCACACGAAAATCGTTGAAATGAGGCGTATGCTCGCTTCGGGGCTCGTTTGACCCTCCAAATTGGCCGGACAATCCATGATGGCCAACCGTATGCATAGACAAGGTCTTGACAGATGCCCACGAAAAAATTTGGCATTTTTGACGTCGGAATCCGGATCACCCAAAAAATGGTGTGCTATAGCACACAAAAATCATCGAAATGAGGTGTATGCTCGCTTCGGAGCTCGTTTGACCCTCCAAATGGGCCGGACAATCCTTGATGGCCAACCGCATGCATAGACAAGGTCTTGATAGACGTCCACGAAAAAATTTGGCATTTTGACGTCGGAATCCGAATCACCCAAAAAATACTGTGCTATAGCACACGAAAATCATCGAAATGAGGCGTATGCTCACTTCGTGGCTCGTTTGACCCTCCAAATGGGCCGGACAATCCGTGATGGCCAACCGTATGCATAGACAAGGTCTTGACGGACGTCTACGAAAAAATTTGGTATTTTTGACATCGGAATCCGGATCACCCAAAAAATGATGTGCTATAGCACACGAAAATCGTCGAAATGAGGCGTATGCTCGCTTCGGGGTTCGTTTTACCCTCCACATGGGCCGGACAATCCGTGATGGCCAACCATATGCATAGACAAGGTCTTGATGGACCTCCACGAAAAAATTTGGAATTTTTGACGTCGGAAGCCGGATCACCCAAAAAATGGTGTGCTATAGCACACGAAAATGAGGCATATGCTCGCTTCGGGGCTCGTTTGACCCTCCAAATGGGCCGGACAATCCGTGATGGCCAACCTTATGCATAGACAAGGTCTTGACGGATAGCCACAAAAAATTTGGCATTTTAGACGTCGGAATCCGGATCACCCAAAAAATGGTGTGCTATAGCACACGAAAATCATCGAAATGAGGCTTATGCTCGCTTCGTGGCTCGTTTGACCCTCCAAATGGGCCGGACAATCCGTGATGGCCAACCGTATGCATAGACAAGGTCTTGACGGACGTCCATGAAAAAATTTGGCATTTTTGACATTGGAATCCGGATCACTTAAAAAATGGTGTGCTATAGCACACGAAAATCATCGAAATGAGGCTTATGCTCGATTCGTGGCTCGTTTGACCCTCCACATGGGCCGGACAATCCGTGATGGCCAACCGTATGCATAGACAAGGTCTTGAAGGACGTCCATGAAAAAAATTGGCATTTTTGACGTCAGAATCTGGATCACCCAAAAAATGGTGTGCTATAGCACACGAAAATGGTTGAAATGAGGCGTATGCTCGCTTCGGGGCTCGTTTGACCCTCCAAATGGGCCGGACAATCCGTGATGCCAGACCGTATGCATAGACAAGGTCTTGACGGATGTCCACGAAAAAATTTGGCATTTTTGACGTCGGAATCCGGATCACCCAAAAAATGGTGTGCTATAGCACACGAAAATCGTCGAAATGAGGTGTATGCTCGCTTCTGGGCTCGTTTAACCCTCCAAATGGGCCGGACAATCCGTGATGGCCAACCGTATGCATAGACAAGGTCTTGACGGACGTCCACGAAAAAATTTGGCATTTTTGACGTCGGAATCCGGATCACCCAAAAAATGGTGTGCTATAGCACACGAAAATCGTCGAAATGAGGCGTATGTTTGCTCCGGGGCTCGTTTGACCCTCCAAATGGGCCGGACAATCCGTGATGCCAGACCGTATGCATAGACAAGGTCTTGACGGATGTCCACGAAAAAATTTGGCATTTTTGACGTCGGAATCCGGATCACCCAAAAAATGGTGTGCTATAGCACACGAAAATCGTTGAAATGAGGTGTATGCTCGCTTCTGGGCTCGTTTAACCCTCCAAATGGGCCGGACAATCCGTGATGGCCAACCGTATGCATAGACAAGGTCTTGACGGACGTCCACGAAAAAATTTGGCATTTTTGACGTCGGAATCCGGATCACCCAAAAAATGGTGTGCTATAGCACACGAAAATCGTCGAAATGAGGCGTATGTTCGCTCTGGGGCTCGTTTGACCCTCCAAATGGGCCGGACAATCCGTGATGCCAGACCGTATGCATAGACAAGGTCTTGACGGATGTCCACGAAAAAATTTGGCATTTTTGACGTCGGAATCCGGATCACCCAAAAAATGGTGTGCTATAGCACACGAAAATCGTCGAAATGAGGTGTATGCTCGCTTCGGGGCTCGTTTAACCCTCCAAATGGGCCGGACAATCCGTGATGGCCAACCGTATGCATAGACAAGGTCTTGACGGACGTCCACGAAAAAATTTGGCATTTTTGACGTCGAAATCCGGATCACCCAAAAAATGGTGTGCTATAGCACACGAAAATCGTCGAAATGAGGCGTATGCTCGCTTCGGGGCTCGTTTTACCCTCCAAATGGGCCGAACAATCTGTCATGCCCAACCGTATGCATAGACAATATCTTGACGGATGTCCACGAAAAAATTTGGCATTTTTGACGTCGGAATCCGGATCATCCAAAAAATGGTGTGCTATAGCACACGAAAATCGTCGAAATGAGGCGTATGCTCGCTTCGGGGCTCATTTGACCCTCAAAATGGGCCGGACAATCCGTGATAGCCAAGCGTATGGATAGACAAGGTTTTTACGGATGTCCACGAAAAAAATTGGCATTTTTGACGTCGGAATCCAGGCCACTTAAAAAATGGTGTGCTATGGCACACGAAAATCGTCGAAATGAGGCATATGCTCGTTTTGGGGCTCGTTTGACCCTCTTAATGGGCCAGACAATCCATGATGGCCAACCGTATGCATAGACTAGGTCTTGACGGATGTCCACCAAAAAATTTGGCATTTTTGACGTTGGAATCCAGATCACCCAAAAAATGGTGTTCTATAGCACACGAAAATCATCGAAATGAGGCGTATGCTCGCTTCGGGGCTTGTTTGACCCTCCAAATGGGCTGGACAATCTGTGATGGCCAACCGTATGCATATACAAGGTCTTGACGGACGTCCACGAAAAAATTTGGCATTTTTGACTTCGGAATCCGGGTCACCCAAAAAATGGTGTGCTAAAGCACAAGAAAATCGTCGAAATGAGGCGTATGCTCGCTTCGGGGCTCCTTTGGCCCTCCAAATGGGCCGGACAGTCAGTGATGCCCAACCGTATGCATAGACAAGGTCTTGATGGACGTCCACGAAAAAATTTGGCATTTTTGACGTCGGAATCCAGATCATCCAAAAAATGGTGTGCTATAGCACACGAAAATCGTCGAAATGAAGCGTATGCTCTCTTCGGGGCTTGTTTGACTCTCCAAATGGGCCGGACAATTCGTGATGGACAATCGTATGCATAGAAAAGGTCTTGACGGACGTCCACGAAAAAATTTGGCATTTTTGACGTTGGAATCCGGATCACTCAAAAAATGGTGTGCTATAGCACACGAAAATTGTCGAAATGAGGCGTATTCTCGCTTCGGGGCTTGTTTGACCCTCCAAATGGGCCGGACAATCCGTGATGGCCAATCATATGCATAGACAAGGTCTTGACGGAAGTCCACGAAAAAATTTGGCATTTTTGACGTCGGAATCTGGATCACCCAAAAAATAGTCAAAATGAGGCGTATGCTTTCTTCGAGGCTCGTTTGACCCTCCAAATGGGCCGGACAATCCGTGATGTCAGACCGTATGCATAGACAAGGTCTTGACGGATGTCCATGAAAAAATTTGGCATTTTTGACATCGGAATATGGATCACCCAAAAAATGGTGTGCTATAGCACAGGAAAATCGTCGAAATGAGGCGTATGCTCGCTTCGGGGCTCGTTTGACCCTCTACATTGGCCGGACAATCCATGATGGCCAATCGTATGCATAGACAAGGTCTTGATAGACGTCCACGAAAATTTTTGGCATTTTTGACGTTGGAATCTTGATCACCAAAAAAATGGTGTGCTATAGCACACGAAAATCATCGAAATGAAGCGTATGCTCGCTTCGGGGATCGTTTGACACTCTAAATGGGCCGGACAATCCGTGATGGACAACCGTATGCGTAGACAAGGTCTTGAAGGACGTCCACAAAAAAATTTGGCATTTTTGACGTCGGAATCTGGGTTACCCAAAAAATGGTGTGCATAGAACACAAAAATCGTCGAAATAAGGCGTATGCTCGCTTCGGGGCTCGTTTGACCCTCCAAATGGGCTGGAAAATCCGTGATAGCCAACCGTATGCATAGACAAGGTCTTCACGGACGTCCACAAAAAAATTTGGCATTTTTGACGTCAGAATATAGATCACCCAAAAAATAATGTGCTATAGCACACAAAAATCGTCGAAATGAGGCGTATGCTCGCTTCGGGGCTTGTTTGACCCTCCAAATGGGCCGGACAATCCGTGATGGCCAACCATATGCAAAGACAAGGTCTTGATGGATGTCCACAAAAAAATTTGGCATTTTTGACATCGGAATCCGGATCACCCAAAAAATGGTAGCTATAGCACACGAAAATTATCGAAATGAGGCGTATGCTCGCTTCGGGGCTCGTTTGACCCTCCAAATGGGCCGGACAATCCGTGATGGCCAACCGTATGCATATACAAGGTCTTGATGGACGTCCACGAAAAAATTTGGCATTTTTGACGTCGGAATCTGGATCACCCAAAAAATGGTAGCTATAGCACACGAAAATTATCGAAATGAGGCATATGC
Organism: Solanum lycopersicum; assembly: GCF_036512215.1. NCBI lineage: Eukaryota > Viridiplantae > Streptophyta > Magnoliopsida > Solanales > Solanaceae > Solanum > Solanum lycopersicum. The sequence goes on from NC_090803.1 coordinate 58,967,304, forward strand.
TCGCTTCGGGGCTCGTTTGACCCTCCTAATGGGCCGGACAATCCGTGATAGCCAACCATATGCATAGACAAGGTCTTGACGGATAGCCACAAAAAATTTGGCATTTTAGACGTCGGAATCCGGATCACCCAAAAAATGGTGTGCTATAGTACACGAGAATCATCGAAATGAGGCTTATGCTCGCTTCGTGGCTCGTTTGACCCTCCAAATGGGCCGGACAATCCGTGATGGTCAACCGTATGCATAGACAAGGTCTTGACGGACGTCCACGAAAAAATTTGGCATTTTTGACATCGGAATCCGGATCACCCAAAAAATGATGTGCTATAGCACACGAAAATCGTCGAAATGAGGCGTATGCTCGCTTCGGGGCTCGTTTGACCCTCCACATGGGCCGGACAATCCGTGATGGCCAACCATATGCATAGACAAGGTCTTGATGGACCTCCACGAAAAAATTTGGAATTTTTGACGTCGGAAGCCGGATCACCCAAAAAATGGTGTGCTATAGCACACGAAAATGAGGCATATGCTCGCTTCGGGGCTCGTTTGACCCTCCAAATTGGCCGAACAATCCGTGATAGCCAACCGTATGGATAGACAAGGTTTTTACTGATGTCCACGAAAAAAATTGGCATTTTTGACGTCGGAATCCAGGCCACTTAAAAAATGGTGTGCTATGGCACACGAAAATCGTCGAAATGAGGCATATGCTCGTTTTGGGGCTCGTTTGAACCTCTTAATGGGCCAGACAATCCATGATGGCCAACCGTATGCATAGACTAGGTCTTGACGGATGTCCACCAAAAAATTTGGCATTTTTGACGTTGGAATCCAGATCACCCAAAAAATGGTGTTCTATAGCACACGAAAATCATCGAAATGAGGCGTATGCTCGCTTCGGGGCTCGTTTGACCCTCCAAATGGGCTGGACAATCTGTGATGGCCAACCGTATGCATATACAAGGTCTTGACGGACGTCCACGAAAAAATTTGGCATTTTTGATTTCGGAATCCGGGTCACCCAAAAAATGGTGTGCTAAAGCACAAGAAAATCGTCGAAATGAGGCGTATGCTCGCTTCGGGGCTCCTTTGGCCCTCCAAATGGGCCGGACAGTCAGTGATGCCCAACCGTATGCATAGACAAGGTCTTGACGGACGTCCACGAAAAAATTTGGCATTTTTGACGTCGGAATCCGTATCATCCAAAAAATGGTGTGCTATAGCACACGAAAATCGTCGAAATGAAGCGTATGCTCTCTTCGGGGCTTGTTTGACTCTCCAAATGGGCCGGACAATCCGTGATTGCCAACCGTATGCAAAGACAAGGTCTTCACGGACGTCCACAAAAAAATTTGGCATTTTTGACGTCAGAATATAGATCACCCAAAAAATGGTGTGCTATAGCACACGAAAATCGTCGACATGAGGCGTATGCTCGCTTCGGGGCTCGTTTGACCCTCCATATGGGCCGGACAATCCGTGATGGCCAACCATATGCAAAGACAAGGTCTTGATGGATGTCCACAAAAAAATTTGGCATTTTTGACATCGAAATCCGGATCACCCAAAAAATGGTAGCTATAGCACACGAAAATTATCGAAATGAGGCGTATGCTCGCTTTGGGGCTCGTTTGACCCTCCAAATGGGCCGGACAATCCGTGATGGCCAACCGTATGCATATACAAGGTCTTGATGGACGTCCACGAAAAAATTTGGCATTTTTGACGTCGGAATCCGGATCACCCAAAAAATGGTAGCTATAGCACACGAAAATTATCGAAATGAGGCATATGCTCGCTTCGGGGCTCGTTTGACCCTCCTAATGGGCCGGACAATCCGTGATGGCCAACCGTATGCATAGACAAGGTCTTGACGGACGTCCACGAAAAAATTTTGCATTTTTGACGTCGGAATCCGGATCACCCAAAAAATGGTGTGCTATAGCACATGAAAATCATCGAAATGAGGCGTATTCTCGCTTCGGGGCTCGTTTGACACTCTAAATTGGCCGGACAATCCGTGTTGGCCAACCGTATGCATAGACAAGGTCTTGAAGGACGTCCACAAAAAAATTTGGCATTTTTGACGTCGGAATCTGGATCACCCAAAAAATGGTGTGCATAGCACACAAAAATCGTCGCAATAAGGCGTATGCTCGCTATGGGGCTCGTTTGACCCTCCAAATGGGCCAGACAATCTGTGATGGCCAACCGTATGCATATACAAGTTCTTGATGGACGTATACGAAAAAATTTGGCATATTTGACATCGTAATCCGGATCACCCAAAAAATGGTGTGCTATAGCACACGAAAATCGTCGAAATGAGGCGTATGCTCGCTTTGGGGCTCGTTTGAACCTCCAAATGGGCCAGAAAATCCGTGATGGCCAACCGTTTGCATAGAAAAGGTCTTGATAGACGTCCATGAAAAAATTTGGCATTTTTGACGTCGGAATCCTGATAACCTAAAAAATGGTGTGCTATAGCACACGAAAATCGTCGAAATGAGGCGTATACTCGCTTCGGGCTTATTTGACCCTTCAAATGGGCTGGACAATCCGTGATGGCCAACCATATGCATAGAAAAGGTCTTGATGGACGTCCATGAAAAAATATGGCATTTTTGACGTCGGAATCCTGATAACCCAAAAAATGGTGTGCTATAGCACACGAAAATCGTCGAAATGAGGCGTATGCTCGCTTCGGGCTCATTTGACCCTTCAAATGGGCTGGACAATCCGCGATGGCCAACCGTATGCATAGAAAAGGTCTTGATGGACGTCCATGAAAAAATTTGGCATTTTTGACGTCGGAATCCTGATCACCCAAAAAATGGTGTGCTATAGCACACGAAAATCGTCGAAATGAGGCGTATGCTCGCTTTGGGGGTCGTTTGAACCTCCAAATGGGCCGGACAATCGGTAATGGCCAACTGTATGCATAGACAAGGTCTTGACGGACGTCCACGAAAAAATTTGGCATTTTTGACGTCGGAATCCGGATCACCCAAAAAATGGTAGCTATAGCACACGAAAATTATCGAAATGAGGCGTATGCTCGCTTCGGGGCTCGTTTGACCCTCCAAATGGGCCGGACAATCCGTGATGGCCAACCGTATGCATATACAAGGTCTTGACGGATGTCCACAAAAAAATTTGGCATTTTTGACGTCAGAATCTGGATCACCTAAAAAATGGTGTGCTATAGCACACGAAAATCGTCGAAATGAGGCGTATGCTCACTTCGGGGCTCGTTTGACCCTCCAAATGGTCCGTACAATCCATGATGGCCAACCGTATGCATAGAAGAGGTCTTGACGGATGTCCACGAAAAAATTTGGCATTTTTGACGACAGAATCCGGATCACCCAAAAAATGTTGTTATAGCACACGAAAATCGTCAAAATGAGGCGTATGCTCGCTTTGGGGCTCGTTTGACCCTCCAAATGGGCCAGACAATCTGTGATGGCCAACCGTATGCATAGACAAGGTCTTGACGGACGTCCACGAAAAAATTTGGCATTTTTTACGTCGAAATTCGGATCACCCAAAAATTGGTGGGCTATAGCACACGAAAATCGTCGAAATGAGGCGTATACTCGCTTCGGAGCTCGTTTGACCCTCCAAATGGGCCCGACAATCCGTGATGGCCAACGGTATGCATAGACAAGGTCTTAAAGGACGTCCACAAAAAAATTTGGCATTATTGACGTCGGAATCCATATCACCCAAAAAATAATGTGCTATAGTACACGAAAATCGTCGAAATGAGGCGTATGCTCTTTTCGGGGCTCGTTTGACCCTCCAAATGGGCCGTACAATCCGTGATGGCCAACCGTATGCATAGACAAGGTATTGACGGACTTTCACAAAAACATTTGGCATTTTTGACGTCAGAATCCGGATCACCCAAAAAATTGTGTGCTACAGCACACGAAAATCGTCGAAATGAGGCATATGCTCACTTCGGGGCTCGTTTGACCCTCCAAATGGGCCGGACAATCTGTGATGGCCAACCGTATGCATAGACAAGGTCTTTACGGATGTCCATGAAAAAATTTGGCATTTTTGACGTCGGAATCCGGATCACCCAAAAAATGGTGTGCTATAGCACACGAAAATCGTCTAAATGAGGCGTATGCTCGCTTCGGGGCTCGTTTGACCCTCCAAATGGGCCGAAAATCCTTGATGGCAAACCGTATGTATAGACAAGTTCTTGACGGACTTCAACAAAAAAATTTGGCATTTTTGACGTCGGAATTCGGATCACCCAAAAAATGGTGTGCTATAGCACACGAAAATGTCGAAATGAGGCGTATGCTCGCTTCGGGGCTCGTTTGACCCTCCAAATGGGCCGGACAATCTGTTATGGCCAACCGTATGCATAGAAAAGGTCTTGACGGACGTCCACGAAAAAATTTGGCATTTTTGACGTCGAAATCTGGATCACCCAAAAAATGGTGTGCTATAGCACACGAAAATCGTCGAAATGAGATGTATGCTCGCTTCGGGGCTCGTTTGACCCTCCAAATGGGCCGTACAATCCGTGATGGCCAACCGTATGCATATACAAGGTCTTGACGGACGTCCACAAAAAAATTTGGCATTTTTGACGTCGGAATCTGGATCACCCAAAAAATGGTGTGATATAGCACACGAAAATCATCGAAAAGAGGCGTATGCTCGCTTCGGGGCTCGTTTGACCCTCCAAATGGGCCGGACAATCCGTGATGGCCAACCGTATGCATAGACAAGGTCTTGACAGACGTCCACGAAAATATTTAGCATTTTTGACGTCGGAATCCGGATCACCCAAAAAATGGTGTGCTATAGCACACGAAAATCATCGAAATGAGGCGTATGCTAGCTTCGGGGCTCGTTTGACCCTCTAAATGGGCCGGACAATCCGTGATGGCCAACCGTATACATAGACAAGGTCTTGACAGACGTCCACGAAAATATTTGGCATTTTTGACGTTGGAATCCGGATCACCCAAAAAATGGTGTGCTATAGCACACGAAAATCGTCGAAATGAGGCGTATGCTCGCTTCGGGGCTCGTTTGACCCTCTAAATGGGCCGGACAATCCGTGATGGCCAACCGTATGCATAGACAAGGTCTTGATGGACGTCCACGAAAACATTTGGCATTTTTGACGTCGGAATCCGGATCACCCAAAAAATGGTGTGCTATAGCACACGAAAATCGTCGAAATGAGCGTATGCTCGCTCCGGGGCTGGTTTGACCCTCCAAATGGGTCGTACAATCCGTGATGGCCAACCATATGCATAGACAAGGTCTTGACGGATGTCCACGAAAAAATTTGGAATTTTTGACGTCGGAATCCAGAGCACCCAAAAATGGTGTGCTATAGCACACGAAAATCATCGAAATGAGGCGTATGCTCGCTTCGGGGCTTGTTTGACCCTCCAAATGGCCGGACAATCCATTATGGCCAATCGTATGCATAGACAAGGTCTCGACGGCTGTCGACAAAAAAATTTGGCATTTTTGAAATCGGAATCTGGATCACCCAAAAATTGGTGTGCTATAGCACACGAAAATCGTCGAAATGAGGCGTATGCTCGCTTCGGGGCTCGTTTGACCCTCCAAATGGGCCGGACAATCCGTGATGGCCAACCGTATGCATAGACAAGGTCTTGATGGACGTCCACAAATAAATTTGGCATTTTTGTCGTCCGAATCCGGATCACTCAAAAATGGTGTGCTATAGCACACGAAAATCATCGAAATGAGGCGTATGCTCCCTTCGGGGCTCGTTTGACCCTCCAAATGGGCAGAACAATCAGTGATGGACAACTGTATGCATAGACAAGATCTTGACAGACGTCCACAAAAAAATTTGGCATTTTTGACGTCAGAATCCGGATCACCCAAAAAATGGTGTGCTATAGCACACGAAAATCGTCGAAATGAGGTGTATGCTCGCTTCGGGGCTCGTTTGACCCTCCAAATGGGCCGGACAATCCGTGATGGCCAACCGTATGCATAGACAAGGTCTTGACGGACATCCACGAAAAAATTTGGCATTTTTGACGTCGGAATCCGGATCACCTAAAAAATGGTGTGCTACAGCACACGAAAATCGTCGAAATGAGGCGTATGCTCGCTTCGGGGCTCGTTTGACCCTCCAAATGGGCCGGACAATCTGTGATGTCCAACTGTATACATAGACACGGTCTTAACGGACGTCCATAAAAATTTGGCATTTTTGACGTCGGAATCCGGATCACCAAAAAAATGGTGTGCTATAGCACACGAAAAATCATCAAAATGAGGCGTATGCTCACTTCGGGGCTCGTTTGATTCTTCAAATGGTCTGCACAATCCGTGATGGCCAACCGTATGCATAGACAAGGTCTTGACGGACATCCAAGAAAAAATTTGGCATTTTTGATGTCGGAATCTGGATTACCCAAAAAATGGTGTGCTATAGCACACGAAAATCGTCAAAACGAGGTGTATACTCGCTTCGGGGCTCGTTTGACCCTCCAAATGGGCCGGACAATCCGTGATGGCCAACCGTATGCGTAGACAAGGTCTTGACGGACGTTTACAAAAAAATTTGGCATTTTTTACGTCGGAATCAAGATAACCCAAAAAATGGTGTTCTATAGCACACGAAAATCGTCGAAATGAGGCGTATGCTCGTTTCGGGGCTCATTGACCCTCCAAATGGGCCGGAAAATCCGTGATGGCCAACCGTATGCATAGACAAGGTCTTGACGGACGTCCAAAAAAACTTTTGGCATTGTTTACGTCGGAATCCGGATCACCCAAAAAATGGGTGCTAAAGCACACGAAAATCGTTAAAATAAGGCGTATGCTCGCTTTGGGGCTCGTTTGACCCTCCAAATGGGCCGGAAAATCCGTGATGGCCAACCGTATGCACAAACAAGGTCTTGACGGACGCCCACGAAAAAATTTGGCATTTTTGACGTCGGAATCCGGATCACCCAAAAAATGGTGTGCTATAGCACATGAAAATCGTCGAAATGAGGCGTATGCTCGCTTCGGGGCTCGTTTGACCCTCCAAATGGGGCGGACAATCCGTGATGGCCAACCGTATGCATAGACAAGGTCTTGACGGACGTCCACAAAAAAATTTGGCATTTTTGACATCGGAATCCGGATCACCCAAAAAATGGTGTGCTATAGCACACGAAAATCGTCAAAATGAGGCGAATGCTCACTTCGGGGCTCGTTTGACCCTCAAAATTGGCCGGACAATCCGTGATGGCCAACCGTATGCATAGACAAGGTCTTGACGGACGTCCACGAAAACATTTCACATTTTTGACGTTGGAATCCGGATCACCCAAAAAATTGTGTGCTATAGCACATGAAAATCGTCGAAATGAGGCGTATGCTCGCTTCGGGGCTCGTTTGACCCTCCAAATGGGGCGGACAATCCGTGATGGCCAACCGTATGCATAGACAAGGTCTTGACGGACGTCCACAAAAAAATTTGGCATTTTTGACATCGGAATCCGGATCACCCAAAAAATGGTGTGCTATAGCACACGAAAATCGTCAAAATGAGGCGAATGCTCACTTCGGGGCTCGTTTGACCCTCAAAATTGGCCGGACAATCCGTGATGGCCAACCGTATGCATAGACAAGGTCTTGACGGACGTCCACGAAAACATTTCGCATTTTTGACGTTGGAATCCGGATCACCCAAAAAATGGTGTGCTATAGCACACGAAAATCGTCGAAATGAGGCGTATGCTCGCTTCGGGGCTCGTTTGACCCTCCAAATGGGCCGGACAATCCGTGATGGCCAACCGTATGCATAGACAAGGTCTTGACGGACGTCCACGAAAACATTTGGCATTTTTGACGTCGGAATCTGGATCACCCAAGAAATGGTGTGCTATAGCACATGAAAATTGTCAAAATGAGGCGTATGCTCGCTTCGGGGCTCGTTTGACCCTCCAATGGGACGGACAATCTGTGATGGACCATCGTTTGCAAAGACAAGGTCTTGACGGACGTCAAAAAAAAATTGGCATTTTTGACGTCGGAATCCGGATCACCCAAAAAATGGTGTGCTATAGCACACGAAAATCGTCGAAATAAGGTGTATGCTCGCTTCGGGGCTCGTTTGGCCCTCCAAATAGGCCGGACAATCTGTGATGGCCAATCGTATGCATAGACAAGGTCTTGACGGACGTCCACAAAAAATTTTGCATTTTTGACGTCGGAATCTGGATCACCCAAAAAATGGTGTGCTATAGCAAACGAAAATCGTCGAAATGAGGTGAATGCTCGCTTCGGGGCTCGTTTGACCCTCAAAATGGGCCGGAAAATCCGTGATGACCAACCGTATGCATTGGTAAGGTCTTGACAGACGTCAATGAAAAAATTTAGCATTTTTGACGTCGGAATCCGGATCACCAAAAAAATGGTGTGGTATAGCACACGAAAATCATCGAAATGAGGCATATGCTCGCTTCGGGGCTCGTTTGACCCTCCAAATGGGCCGGACAGATAGTAATGGCCAATTGTATGAATAGAAAAGGTCTTGACAGACGTCCACAAAAAAATTTGGCATTTTTGACATCGGAATCTGGATCACCCAAAAAATGGTGTGCTATAGCAAACGAAAATCGTCGAAAAGAGGCGTATGCTCGTTTCGAGGCTCGTTTGACCCTCCAAATGGGTCGGACAATCCGTGATGACCAACCGTATGCATAGACAAGGTCTTGACGGACGTCCACGAAAAAATTTGGCATTTTTGACGTCGGAATCTTGATCACCCAAAAAATGGTGTGCTATAGCACACGAAAATCGTCGAAATGAGGCGTATGCTCGCTTCGGGGCTCATTTAACCGTCCAAATGGGTCGGACAATCCGTGATGGCCAACCGTATGCATAGACAAGGTCTTCGCAAACTCCACGAAAAAAATTGGCATTTTTGACGTCCAAATCCAGATCACCCAAAAAATGGTGTGCTTTAGCACACAAAAATCGTCGAATTGAGGCGTATGCTCGCTTCGGGACTCGTTTGACCCTCCAAATAGCCCGGACAATCCGTGATGGCCAACGGTATGCATAGACAAGGTCTTAAAGGACGTCCACAAAAAAATTTGGCATTATTGACGTCGGAATCCATATCACCCAAAAAATAATGTGTTATAGTACACGAAAATCGTCGAAATGAGGCGTATGCTGTTTTCGGGGCTCGTTTGACCCTTCAAATGGGCCGTACAATCCGTGATGGCCAACCGTATGCATAGATAAGGTATTGACGGACTTTCACGAAAACATTTGGCATTTTTGACGTCGGAATCCGGATCATCCAAAAAATGGTGTGCTACAGCACACGAAAATCGTCGAAATGAGGCATATGCTCACTTCGGGGCTCGTTTGACCCTCCAAATGGGCCGGACAATCTGTGATGGCCAACCTTATGCATAGACAAGGTCTTTACGGACGTCCATGAAAAAATTTGGAATTTTTGACGTCGGAATCCGGATCACCCAAAAAATGGTGTGCTATAGCACACGAAAATCGTTGAAATGAGGCGTATGCTCGCTTCGGGGCTCGTTTGACCCTCCAAATGGGCCGAAAATCCTTGATGGCAAACCGTATGTATAGACAAGGTCTTGACGGACTTCAACAAAAAAATTTGGCATTTTGTACGTCGGAATCCGGATCACCCAAAAAATGGTGTACTATAGCACACGAAAATGTCGAAATGAGGCGTATGCTCGCTTCGGGGCTTGTTTGACCCTCCAAATGGGCCGGACAATCTGTTATGGCCAACCGTATGCATAGAAATGGTCTTGACGGACGTCCACGAAAAAATTTGGCATTTTTGACGTCGAAATCTGGATCACCCAAAAAATGGTGTGCTATAGCACACGAAAATCATCGAAATGAGATGTATGCTCGCTTCGGGGCTCGTTTGACCCTCCAAATGGGCCGTACAATCCGTGATGGCCAACCGTATGCATAGACAAGGTCTTGACGGACGTCCACGAAAAAATTTGGGATTTTTGACGTCGGAATCTGGATCACCCAAAAAATGGTGTGATATAGCACACGAAAATCATCGAAAAGAGGCGTATGCTCGCTTCGGGGCTCGTTTGACCCTCCAAATGGGCCGGACAATCCGTGATGGCCAACCGTATGCATAGACAAGGTCTTGACAGATGTCCACGAAAAAATTTGGCATTTTTGACGTCGGAATCCTGATAACCCAAAAAATGGTGTGCTATAGCACACGAATATCGTTGAAATGAGGCGTATGCTCGCTTCGGGGCTCGTTTGACCCTCCAAATGGGCCGGAAAATCCGTGATGGCCAACCGTATGCATAGACAAGGTCTTGACAGACGTCCACGAAAATATTTGGCATTTTTGACGTCGGAATCCGGATCACCCAAAAAATGGTGTGCTATAGAACACGAAAATCATCGAAATGAGGCGTATTCTAGCTTCGGGGCTCGTTTGACCCTCTAAATGGGCCGGACAATCTGTGATGGCCAACCGTATGCATAGACAAGGTCTTGATGAATGTCCACGAAATCATTTGGCTTTTTTAACGTCGGAATCCGGATCACCCAAAAAATGGTGTGCTATAGCACACGAAAATCGTTGAAATGAGGCGTATGCTCGTTTTGGGGCTCGTTTGACCCTCCAAATGGGCCGGACAATCCGTGATGGTCAACCGTATGCATAGACAAGGTCTTGATGGACGTCCACGAAAACATTTGGCATTTTTGACGTCGGAATCCGGATCACCCAAAAAATGGTGTGCTATAGCACACGAAAATCGTCGAAATGAGCGTATGCTCGCTCCGGGGCTGGTTTGACCCTCCAAATGGGCCGTACAATCCGTGATGGCCAACCGTATGCATAGTCAAGGTCTTGAAGGACGTCCACGAAAAAATTTGGCATTTTTGAAGTCGGAATCCGGATCACCCAAAAAATGGTATGCTATACAACACGAAAATCGTCGAAATGAGGCGTATGCTCGCTTCGGGCCTCCAAATGGGCCGGAAAATCCGTGATGGCCAACCGTATGCATAGAAAATGTTTTGACGAACGTCCACAAAAAATTTGGTATTTTTGACGTCGGAATCCGGATTACCCAAAAGATGGTGTGCTATAGCACACGAAAATCGTTGAAATGAGGCGTTTGCTTGCTTTGGGGCTCGTTTGACCCTCTAAATGGGCCGGACAATCCGTGATGGCCAACCACAAGCATAGACAAGGTCTTGACGGATGTCCACGAAAAAATTTGGCATTTTTGACGTCGGAATCCAGATCACCCAAAAATGGTGTGCTATAGCACACGAAAATAATCGAAATGAGGCGTATGCTCGCTTCGGGGCTTGTTTGACCCTCCAAATGGCCGGACAATCCATTATGGCCAATCGTATGCATAGACAAGGTCTCGACGGACGTCGACAAAAAAATTTGGCATTTTTGAAATCGGAATCTGGATCACCCAAAAATTGGTGTGCTATAGCACACGAAAATCGTCGAAATGAGGCGTATGCTCGCTTCGGGGCTCGTTTGACCCTCCAAATGGGACGGACAATCCGTGATGGCCAACCGTATGCATAGACAAGGTCTTGATGGACGTCCACAAATAAATTTGGCATTTTTGTCGTCCGAATCCGGATCACTCAAAACTGGTGTGCTATAGCACACGAAAATCATCGAAATGAGGCGTATGCTCCCTTCGGGGCTCGTTTGACCCTCCAAATGGGCAGAACAATCAGTGATGGACAACTGTATGCATAGAAAAGATCTTGACAGATGTCCACAAAAAAATTTGGCATTTTTGACGTCAGAATCCGGATCACCCAAAAAATGGTGTGCTATAGCACACGAAAATCGTCGAAATGAGGTGTATGCTCGCTTCGGGGCTCGTTTGACCCTCCAAATGGGCCGGACAATCCGTGATGGCCAACCGTATGCATAGAAAAGGTCTTGACGGACATCCACGAAAAAATTTGGCATTTTTGACATCGGAATCCGGATCACCTAAAAAATGGTGTGCTATAGCACACGAAAATCGTCGAAATGAGGCGTATGCTCGCTTCGGGGCTCGTTTGACCCTCCAAATGGGCCGGACAATCTGTGATGTCCAACTGTATACATAGACACGGTCTTAACGGACGTCCATAAAAATTTGGCATTTTTGACGTCGGAATTCGGATCACCAAAAAAATGGTGTGCTATAGCACACGAAAAATCATCAAAATGAGGCGTATGCTCACTTCGGGGCTCGTTTGATTCTTCAAATGGTCTGCACAATCCGTGATGGCCAACCGTATGCATAGACAAGGTCTTGACGGACATCCAAGAAAAAATTTGGCATTTTTGATGTCGGAATCTGGATTACCCAAAAAATGGTGTGCTATAGCACACGAAAATCGTCAAAATGAGGTGTATACTCGCTTCGGGGCTCGTTTGACCCTCCAAATGGGCCGGACAATCCGTGATGGCCAACCGTACGCGTAGACAAGGTCTTGACGGACGTTTACAAAAAAATTTGGCATTTTTTACGTCGGAATCCGGAAAACCCAAAAAATGGTGTTCTATAGCACACGAAAATCGTCGAAATGAGGCGTATGCTCGTTTCGGGGCTCATTGACCCTCCAAATGGGCCGGAAAATCCGTGATGGCCAACCGTATGCATAGACAAGGTCTTGACGAATGTCCAAAAAAACTTTTGGCATTGTTTACGTCGGAATCCGGATCACCCAAAAAATGGGTGCTAAAGCACATGAAAATCGTTGAAATAAGGCGTATGCTCGCTTTGGGGCTCGTTTGACCCTCCAAATTGGCCGGAAAATCCGTGATGGCCAACCGTATGCACAAACAAGGTCTTGACGGACGCCCACGAAAAAATTTGGCATTTTTGACGTCGGAATCCGGATCACCCAAAAAATGGTGTGCTATAGCACATGAAAATCGTCGAAATGAGGCGTATGCTCGCTTCGGGGCTCGTTTGACCCTCCAAATGGGGCGGACAATCCGTGATGGCCAACCGTATGCATAGACAAGGTCTTGACGGACGTCCACAAAAAAATTTGGCATTTTTGACATCGGAATCCGGATCACCCAAAAAATGGTGTGCTATAGCACACGAAAATCGTCAAAATGAGGCGAATGCTCACTTCGGGGCTCGTTTGACCCTCCAAATTGGCCGGACAATCCATGATGGCCAACCGTATGCAAAGACATGGTCTTGACGGACGTCCACGAAAACATTTGGCATTTTTGACGTTGGAATCCGGATCACCCAAAAAATGGTGTGCTATAGCACACGAAAATCGTCGAATTGAGGCGTATGCTCGCTTCGGGGCTCGTTTGACCCTCCAAATGGGCCGGACAATCCGTGATGGCCAACCGTATGCATAGACAAGGTCTTGACAAACGTCCACGAAAAAATTTGGCATTTTTGACGTCGGAATCTGGATCACCCAAGAAATGGTGTGCTATAGCACACGAAAATTGTCAAAATGAGGCGTATGCTAGCTTCGGGGCTCGTTTGACCCTCCAATGGGACGGACAATCTGTGATGGACAATCGTTTGCAAAGACAAGGTCTTGACGGACGTCAAAAAAAAATTGGCATTTTTGACGTCGGAATCCAGATCACCCAAAAAATGGTGTGCTATAGCACACGAAAATCGTCGAAATGAGGCGTATGCTCGCTTCAGGGCTCGTTTAACCCTCCAAATGGGCAGAAAAATCCGTGATGGCCATCAGTATGCATATACAAGGTCTTGACGGACGTCCACGAAAAAATTTGGCATTTTTGATGTCGGAATTCGTATCACCCAAAAAATGGTGTGCTATAGCACACGAAAATCGTCGAAATGAGGCGTATTCTCGCTTCGGGGCTGTTTGACCATCCAAATGGTCTGGAAAATCCGTGATGGCCAACCGTATGCATAAACAAGGTCTTGACAGATGTCTACGAAAATATTTGGCATTTTTGACGTCGGAATCCGGATCACCCAAAAACTTGTATGCTATAGCACACAAAAATCGTCGAAATGAGGCTTATGCTCGCTTCGGGGTTTATTTGACCCTCCAAATGGGCCAGACAATCCGTGATGGCTAACCGTATGCATACAAAAGGTCTTGACGGACGTCCACGAAAAAATATGGCATTTTTGACGTCAAAATCCGGATCACCAAAAAAATAGTGTGCTATAGCACACAAAAATCGTCGAAATGAGGCGTATGCTCGCTTCGAGGCTCGTTTATCCCTTCAAATGGGCCGGACAATCCGTGATGTCCAACTGTATGCATAAACAAGGTCTTGACGAACGTCCACGAAAAAATTTGGCATTTTTGACGTCGGAATGCGGATCACCCAAAAAATGGTGTGCTATAGCACACGAAAATCGTCGAAATGAGGCGTATGCTCGCTTCGGGGCTCGTTTGACCATCCAAATGGTCTGGAAAATCCGTGATGGCCAACCGTATGCATAGACAAGGTCTTCGCAAACTCCACGAAAATATTTGGCATTTTTGACGTCGGAATCCGGATCACCCAAAAACTTGTATGCTATAGCACACAAAAATCGTCGAAATGAGGCTTATGCTCGCTTCGGGGTTTATTTGACCCTCCAAATGGGCCAGACAATCCGTGTTGGCTAACCGTATGCATACAAAAGGTCTTGACGGACGTCCACGAAAAAATATGGCATTTTTGACGTCAAAATCCGGATCACCAAAAAAATAGTGTGCTATAGCACACAAAAATCGTCGAAATGAGGCGTATGCTCGCTTCGGGGCTCGTTTATCCCTCCAAATGGGCCGGACAATCCGTGATGTCAAACTGTATGCATAGACAAGGTCTTGACGAACGTCCACGAAAAAATTTGGCATTTTTGACGTCGGAATCCGGATCACCCAAAAAATGGTGTGCTATAGCACACGAAAATCGTCGAAATGAGGCGTATGCTCGCTTCGGGGCTCGTTTGACCATCCAAATGGTCTGGAAAATCCGTGATGGCCAACCGTATGCATAAACAAGGTCTTGACAGATGTCTACGAAAATATTTGGCATTTTTGACGTCGGAATCCGGATCACCCAAAAAATGGTGTGCTATAGCACATGAAAATCATCAAAATGAGGCGTATGCTCGCTTCGGGGCTCGTTTGAC
Source organism: Solanum lycopersicum (assembly GCF_036512215.1). NCBI lineage: Eukaryota > Viridiplantae > Streptophyta > Magnoliopsida > Solanales > Solanaceae > Solanum > Solanum lycopersicum. Next base: position 58,982,471 of record NC_090803.1, read on the forward strand.
CCTCCAAATGGGTCGGACAATCCGTGATGGCCAACCGTATGCATATACAAGGTCTTGACAGACGTCCACGAAAAAATTTGGCATTTTTGACGTCGGAATCCGGATCACCCAAAAAATAGTGTGCTATAGCACACGAAAATCGTCGAAATGAGGCGTATGCTCGCTTCGGGGCTCGTTTGACCTTCTAAATGGGCCGGACAATCCGTGATGGCCAACCGTATGCATAGACAAGGTCTTGAAGGACGTCCATGAAAAAATTTGGCATTTTTCACGACGTAATCCGGATCACCCAAAAAATGGTGTGCTATAGCACACGAAAATCGTCAAAATGAGGCGTATGCTCGCTTCGGGGCTCGTTTGACCCTCCAAATGGGCCGAACAATCCTTGATAGCCAACCGTATGCATAGACAAGGTCTTGAAAGGCGTCCACAAAAAATTTGGCATTTTTTACGTTGGAATAAAAAATAGTGTGCTATAGCACACGGAAATTGTTGAAATGACGCGTATGCTCGCTTCGGGGCTCGTTTGACCCTCCAAATGGGCCGGAAAATCCGTGATGGCCAACCGTATGCATAGAAAATGTTTTGAAGAATGTCCACAAAAAAATTTGGTATTTTTGACGTCGGAATCCGGATCATCCAAAAGATGGTGTGCTATAGCACACGAAAATCGTTGAAATAAGGTGTATGCTTTCTTTGGGGCTCATTTGACCCTCTAAATGGGCCAGACAATCCGTGATGGCCAACCGTATGCATAGACAAGGTCTTGACGGACGTACACTAAAAAATTTGGTATTTTTGACGTCGGAATCCGGATCACCCAAAAGATGGTGTGCTATAGCACACGAAAATCGTCGAAATGAGGCATATGCTCGCTTCAGGGCTCGTTTGACCCGCTAAATGGGCCGGACAATCCGTGATGGCCAACTCTATGCGTAGACAACATCTTGACGGACGTCCACGAAAAAAATTGGCATTTTTGATGTCGGAATCTGGATCACCAAAAAAATGGTGTGCTATAGCACACGAAAATCGTCGAAATGAGGCGCATGCTAGCTTCGGGGCTCATTTGACCCACCAAATGGGCCAGACAATCCGTGATGGCCAACCGTATGCATAGACAAGGTCTTGATGGACGTCATGAAAAAAATTGGAATTTTTGACCTCGGAACCCGGATCACCCAAAAAATGGTGTGCTATAGCACACGAAAATCGTCGAAATGAGGCGTATGCTCACTTTGGGGCTCGTTTGACCTTCCAAATGGGCCACACAATCCGTGATGGCAATCCTTATGCATAGACAAGGTCTTGATGGACGTCCACAAAAAAATTTGGCTTTTTTGACGTCAGAACCCGGATCACCCAAAAAATGGTGTGCTATAGCACACGAAAATCGTCGAAATTAGGCGTATGCTCGCTTCGGAGCTCGTTTGACCCTCCAAATGGACCGGACAATCCGTGATGGCCAACCTTATGCATAGACAAGGTCTTGACGGATGTCCATGAAAAAATTTGGCATTTTTGATGTCGGAATCCGGATCACCCAAAAAATGGTGTGCTATAGCACATGAAAATCGTTGAAATGAGGCGTATGCTCGCTTCGGGGTCGTTTGACCCTCCAAATGGGCCGGAAAATCCGTGATGATCAACCGTATGCATAGACAAGGTCTTGACGAACGTCCACGAAAAAATTTGGCATTTTTGACGTCGAAACTCGGATCACCCAAAAAATGGTGTGCTATAGCACACGAAAATCGTCGAAATGAGGCGTATGCTCGCTTCGGGGCTCATTTAACCGTCCAAATGGGTCGGACAATCCGTGATGGACAACCGTATGCATAGACAAGGTCTTGACGGACGTCCAGGAAAAAATTTGGCATTTTTGACGTCGGAATCCGGATCACCCAAAAAATGGTGTGCTATAGCACACGAAAATTGTTGAAATGAGGCGTATGCTCGCTTCAGGGCTCATTTGACCCTCCAAATGGGCCGAAAAATCCGTGATGGCCAACCTTATGCCTAGACAAGGTCTTGATGGACGTCCACGTAAAAATTTTGCATTTTTGACGTCGGAATCCGGATCACCCAAAAAATGGTGTGCTATAACACACGAAAATTGTTGAAATGAGGCGTATGCTCGCTTCGGGTTCGTTTGACCCTCCAAATGGGCCGGACAATCCGTGATGGCCAACCGTATGCATAGACAAGGTCTTGACGGACGTCCACGAAAAAATTTGGAATTTTTGACGTCGAAAGTCGGATCACCCAAAAAATGGTGTGCTATAGCACACGAAAATCGTTGAAATGAGGCGTATGCTCGCTTCGGGGCTCGTTAGACCCTCCAAATGGGCCGAAAAATCAGTGATGTCCAACCGTATTCGTATATAAGGTCTTGACGGATGTCCACAAAAATATTTGGCATTTTTGACGTCAGAATCCGGATCACCAAAAAAATGGTGTGCTACAGCACACGAAAATCGTCGAAATGAGGCGTATGCTCGCTTCGGGGCTCGTTTAACCCTCCAAATGGGCCGGACAATCCGTGATGGCCAACCTTATGCATAGACAAGGTCTTGACGGACGTCCACGAAAAAATTTGGCATTTTTGACGTCGGAATCCGGATCACTCAAAAAATGGTGTGATATAGCACACGAAAATCATTGAAATGAAGCGTATGCTCGCTTCGGGGCTCGTTTGACCCTCCAAATTGGCCGAACAATCCATTATGGCCAATTGTATGCATAGAAAAGGTCTTGACGAACGTCCACGAAATAATTTGGCATTTTTGACGTCAGAATCTGGATCGACCAAAAAATGGTGTGCTATAGCACACGAAAATCGTCTAAATAAGGCGTATGCTCGCTTTGGGGCTCATTTGACCCTTCAAGTGGGCTGGACAATCCGTTATGGCCAACCGTATGCATACACAAGGTCTTGACGGACGTCCACGAAAAAATTTTGCATTTTCCACGTCGAAATCCGGATCACCCAAAAAATGGTGTGCTAAAGCACATGAAAATCGTCGAAATGAGGCGTATGCTCGCTTCGGGGCTCGTTTGACCCTCCAAATGGGCCGGAAAATCTCTGATGGCCAACCGTATGCATAGACAAGGTCTTGAATGACGTCCATTAAAAACATTTGGCATTTTTGACGTTGGAATTCGGATCACCCAAAAAATGATGTGCTATAGCACACAAAAATCATCGAAATGATGTGTATGCTCGCTTCGGGGCTAGTTTGAACCTCCAAATGGGACAAACGATCCATGATGGCAAACCGTATGCATACATAAGGTCTTGACGGGCGTCCACGAAAAAATTTGGCATTTTTGACGTCGGAATCCGGATCACCCAAAAAATGGTGTGCTAAAGCACACGAAAATCATCGAAACTAGGCGTATGCTCGCTTCGGGGCTCGTTTAACCCTCAAAATGGGCCGGAAAATCCGTGATGGCCAACCGTATGCATAGACAGGGTCTTGACGGATGTCCACGAAAAAATTTGGCATTTTTGACGTCGAAATCCGGATCACCCAAAAAATGATGTGCTATAGCACATGAAAACCGTCGAAATGAGGCGTATGCTCGCTTCGGGGCTCGTTTGACCCTCCAAATGGGCTGGACAATCCGTGATGGCCAACCATATGCATAGACAAGGTCTTGACGAATGTCCACAAAAAAATTTGGCATTTTTGACGTTAGAAACCGGATCACCCAAAAAATGGTGAGCTATAGCACACGAAAATCGTCGAAATGAGGCGTATGCTCACTTCGGGGCTTGTTTGACCCACCAAATGGGCCGGACAATCCGTGATGGCCAACCGTATGCATATAAAAGGTCTTGACAGACGTCCACGAAAAAATTTGGCATATTTGACGTCGGAATCCGGATCACCCAAAAAATAGTGTGCTATAGCGCACGAAAATCGTCGAAATGAGGCGTATGCTCGCTTCGGGGCTCGTTTGAACCTCCAAATGGGCCATAGAATCCGTGATGGCAAACCGTATGCATAGACAAGGTCTTTACGGACGTCAAAAAAAAAATTTGGCATTTTTGACATCAGAATCCGGATCATCCAAAAAATGGTGTGCTTAGTACACGAAAATCATCGAAATGAGGCGTATGCTCGCTTCGGGGCTTGTTTGAACCTCCAAATGGGCCGGACAATCCGTGATAGCAAAGCGTATGCATATACAAGGTCTTGATGGACGTCCACGAAAAAATTTATCATTTTTGACTTCGGAATCCGGATAACCCAAAAAATGGTGTGCTATAGCACACGAAAATCGTCGAAATAAGGTGTAGCTCACTTCGGGGCTCGTTTGACCCTCTAAATTGGCTGGACAATCTGTGATGGCCAACCGTATGCATAGACAAGGTCTTGACGGACGTCCACGAAAAAAATTGGTATTTTTGACGTCGAAATCCGGATCACCCAAAAAATGGTGTGCTATAGCACACGAAAATCGTCGAAATGAGGCGTATGCTCCCTTCGAGGCTCGTTTGATCCTCTAAATGGGCCAGACAATCCGTGATGGCCAACCGTATGCATAGACAAGGTGTTGACGGACATCCACAAAAACATTTGGCATTTTTGACGTCGGAATTCGGATCACCCAAAAAATGGTGTGCTATAGCACATGAAAATCGTCGAAATGAGGCGTATGCTCGCTTCGGGGCTCGTTTGAACCTCCAAATGGGCCGAACAATCCGTGATAGCAAACCGTATGCATAGACAAGGTCTTGACGGACGTCCATGAAAAAATTTGGCATTTTTGACTTCGGAATCCGGATCACCCAAAAAATAGTGTGCTATAGCACACGAAAATCGTCGAAATGAGGCGTATGCTCACTTCGGGGCTCGTTTGACCCTCCAAATGGGCCGGACAATCCGTGATGGCCAAAATTATGCATATACAATGTCTTGACAGACGTCCACGAAAAAATTTGGCATTTTTGACGTCGGAATCCAGATCATCCAAAAAATGGTGTGCTATAGCACACGAAAATTGTCGAAATGAGGCGTATGCTCCCTTCGAAGCTCGTTTGATCCACCGAATGGGCCGGACAATCCGTGATGGCAAACCGTATGCATAAACAAGGTCTTGACGGACGTTCACAAAAAAATTTGGCATTTTTGACGTCGGAATCCAGATCATCCAAAAAATGGTGTGCTATAGCACACGAAAATTGTCGAAATGAGGCGTATGCTCCCTTCGAGGCTCGTTTGATCCTCTAAATGGGCCGGACAATCCGTGATGGCCAACCGTATGCATAGACAAGGTCTTGACGGATGTCCACGAAAAAAATTGGCATTTTTTACGTCGGAATTCGGATCACCCAAAAAATGGTGTGATATAGCACACGAAAATCGTCGAAATGAGGCGTATGTTCACTTTGAGGCTCTTTTGACCCTCCAAATGGGCCGGACAATCCGTGATGGCCAACCGTATGCATAGACAAGGTCTTGACGGATGTCCAAAAAAAAATTTGGCATTTTTGACGTCGGAATCCGGATCATCCAAAAAATGGTGTGCTATAGCACATGAAAATCGTCGAAATGAGGCGTATGCTCGCTTCGGGGCTCGTTTGACCCTCCAAATGGGCCGGACAATCCGTGATGGCCAACCGTATGCATAGACAAGGTCTTGACGGACGTCCATGAAAAAATTTGACATTTTTGACGTCGGAATCCGGATTACCCAAAAAATGGTGTGCTATAGCACACGAAACTCATCAAAATGAGGCGTATGCTCGCTTCGGGGCTCGTTTGACCCTCCAAATGGGCCGGACAATCCGTGATGGCCAACTGTATGCATAAACAAGGTCTTGACGGACGTTCACGAAAAAATTTGGCATTTTTGACGTCGGAATTCGGATTATCCAAAAAATGGTGTGCTATAGCACACGAAAATCGTCGAAATGACACGTATGCTCGCTTTAGGGCTCGTTTGAAACTTTAAATGGGCCGGAAAATCCGTGATGGCCAATCGTATGCATAGACAAGGTCATGACGGATGTCCACGAAAAAAATTGGCATTTTTGACGTCCGAAATCGGATCAGCCAAAAAATGGTGTGCTATGGCACACGGAAATCATCGAAATGAGGCGTAGCTTGCTTCGGGGCTTGTTGACCCTCCAAATGGGCCGGACAATCCGTGATGGTCAACCATATGCATAGACAAGGTCTTGATGGACATCCCCCAAAAAATTTGGCATTTTTGACGTCGGAATCTAGATAGCACACGAAAATCGTCGAAATGAGGCGTATGCTCGCTTCGGGGCTCGTTTGACCCTCCAAATGGGCCAGAAAATCCGTGATGGCCAACCGTATGCATAGACAAGGTCTTGACGGACGCCCACGAAAACATTTGGCATTTTTGACGTCGGAATCTGGATCACCCAAAAAATGGTGTGCTATAGCACACAAAAATCGTCGAAATGAGGCGTATGCTCGCACCGGGGCTCGTTTGACCCTCCAAATGGGCCGAACAATCTGTGGTGGCCAACCGTATGCAAAGAAAAGGTCTTGACGGACGTCCACGAAAAAATTTGGCATTTTTGACGCCGGAAACCGGATCAGCCCAAAAATGGTGTGCTATAGCACACGAAAATCGTCGAAATGAGGCGTATGCTCGCTTCGGGGCTCGTTTGACCCTCCAAATGGGCCGGACAATCCGTGATGGCCAACCGTATGTATATACAAGGTCTTGACGGACGTCCACGAAAAATTTGGTATTTTTGACATGGGAATCTGGATCACCCAAAAAATGCTGTGCTATAGCACACGAAAATCGTCGAAATGAGGCGTATGCTCGCTTCAGGGCTCGTTTGACCCTCCAAATTGGCCGGACAATCCGTGATGGCCAACCGTATGCATAGACAAGGTTTTTACGGACGTCCATGAAAAGATTTTGCATTTTTGACGTCGGAATTCGGATCACCCAAAAATGGTGTGCTACAGCACACGAAAATCATCGAAATGAGGCGTATGCTCGCATCAGGGCTCGTTTGACCCTCCAAATGGGCCGGACAATCTGTGATGGCCAACCATATGCATATACAAGGTCTTGACGAACGTCCATGAAAAGATTTGGCATTTTTGACTTCGGAATCTGGATCACCCAAAAAATGGTGTGCTATAGCACACTAAAATTGTCGAAATGAGGCGTATGCTCGCTTCGGGGCTCGTTTGACCCTCCAAACGGCTCGGAAAATCCGTGATGGCCAACCGTATGCATAGACAAGGTCTTAACGGACGTCCACGAAAAAATTTGGCATTTTTCACGTCGGAATCCGGATCACCCAAAAAATGGTGTGCTATAGCACGCAAAAATCATCGAAATGAGGCGTATGCTCGCTTCGGGGCTCGTTTAACCCCCCAAAAGGCCCAGACAATCCGTTATGGCCAACCGTATGCATAGACAAGGTCTTGACGGACGTCCACGAAAACATTTGGCATTTTTGACGTCGGAATCCGGATCACCCAAAAAATGGTGTGCTATAGCACACGAAAATCATCGAAATGAGGCGTATGCTCGCTTCGGGGCTCGTTTGACCCTCCAAATGGCCCGGAAAATCCGTGATGGCCAACCGTATGCATAGACAAGGTCTTGACGGACGTCCACGAAAACATTTGGCATTTTTAACGTCGGAATCTGGATCACCAAAAAATGGTGTGCTATAGCACACGAAAATCGTCGAAATAAGGCGTATGCTCGCTTCGGGGCTCGTTTAACCCTCCAAAAGGCCCGGACAATCCGTTATGGCCAACCGTATGCATAGACAAGGTCTTGACAGACGTCTACGAAAACATTTGGCATTTTTGACGTCGGAATCCGAATTACCCAAAAAATGGTGTGCTATAGCACACGAAAATCGTCCAAAATGAGGCGTATGCTCGCTGCGGAGCTCGTTTGACCCTCCAAATGGCCCGGACAATCCGTGATGGCCAACCGTATGCATAGACAAGGTCTTGACAGACGTCCACGAAAAAATTTGGCATTTTTGACGTCGGAATCCGGATCACCCAAAAAATGGTGTGCTATAGCACCCGAAAATCATCGAAATGAGGCGTATGCTCACTTCGGGGCTCATTTGACCCTCCAAAAGGCCTGGACAATCCGTGATGGCCAACCGTATGCATAGACAAGGTTTTGACGGACGTCCACGAAAAAATGTGGCATTTTTGACGTCGGAATACGGATCACCAAAAAAATGGTGTGCTATAGCACACGAAAATCGTCAAAATGAGGCGTATGCTCGCTTCGGGGCTCGTTTGACCCTCCAAATGTCCCGGACAATCTGTGATGGCCAACCGTATGCATAGACAAGGTCTTGACGGACGTCCACGAAATCATTTTGAATTTTTGATGTCAGAATCCAGATCACCCAAAAAATGGTGTGCTATAGCACACGAAAATCGTCGAAATGAGGCGTATGCTCGCTTCGGGGCTCGTTTGACCCTCCAAATGGCCCGGAAAATCCGTGAAGGCCAACCGTATGCATAGACAAGGTCTTGACGGACGTCCACGAAAACATTTGGCATTTTTGACGTCGGAATCCGGATCACCCAAAAAATGGTGTGCTATAGCACACGAAAATCGTAGAAATGAGGCGTATGCTCGCTTCGGGGCTCGTTTGACCCTCCAAATGGCCCGGACAATCCATGATGGCCAACCGTATGCATAGACAAGGTCTTGACGGACGTCCACGAAAACATTTGGCATTTTTAACGTCGGAATCCGGATCACCCAAAAAATGGTGTGCTATAGCACGTGAAAATCGTCGAAATGAGGCGTATGCTCACTTCGGGGCTCGTTTGACCCTCCAAATGGCCCGGACAATCCGTGATGGCCAACTGTATGCATAGACAAGGTGTTGACGGACGTCCACAAAAAAATTTGGCATTTTTGACGTCGGAATCTGGATCACCCAAAAAATGGTGTGCTATAGCACGCGAAAATCGTCGAAAAGAGGTGTATGCTCGCTTCGGGGCTCGTTTGACCCTCCAAATGGCCCGGACAATTCGTGATGGCCAACCGTATGCATAGACAAGGTCTTCACGGACGTCCACAAAAAAATTTGGCATTTTTGACGTCGGAATCCGGATCACCCAAAAAATGGTGTGCTATAGCACGTGAAAATCGTCGAAATGAGGCGTATGCTCGCTTCGGGGCTCGTTTGACCCTCAAAATGGCCCGGACAATCCGTGATTGACAACCGTATGCATAAACAAGGTTCTTGACGGATGTCCACGAAAAAATTTGGCATTTTTGACGTCGAAATCCGGATCATCCAAAAAATGGTGTGCTATAGCACACGAAAATCGTCGAAATGAGGCGTATGCTCGCTTTGGGGCTCGTTTTACCCTCGAAATGGCCCGGACAATCCATGATGGCCAACCGTATGCATAGACAAGGTCTTGACGGACGTCCACAAAAAAATTTGGCATTTTTGACGTCGGAATCCGGATCACTCAAAAAATGGTGTGCTATAGCACACAAAAATCGTCGAAATGAGGCGTATGCTCGCTTCGGGGCTCGTTTGACCCTCCAAATGGCCAGGACAATCCGTGATGGCCAACCGTATGCATAGACAAGGTTTTGACGGATGTCCACGAAAAAATTTGGCATTTTTGACGTCGGAATCCGGATCACCCAAAAAATGGTGCTATAGCACACGATAATCGTCGAAATGATGTGTATGCTCGCTTCGGAGCTCGTTTGACCCTCCAAATGGCCCGGACAATCCGTGATGGCCAACCGTATGCATAGACAAGGTCTTGACTGATGTCCACGAAAAAATTTGGCATTTTTGACGTCGGAATCCGGATCACCCAAAAAATGGTGTGCTATAGCACACGAAAATCGTCGAAATGAGGCGTATGCTCGCTTCGGGGCTCGTTTGACCCTCAAAATGGCCCGGACAATCCGTGATTGACAACCGTATGCATAAACAAGGTTCTTGACGGATGTCCACGAAAAAATTTGGCATTTTTGACGTCGAAATCCGGATCATCCAAAAAATGGTGTGCTATAGCACACGAAAATCGTCGAAATGAGGCGTATGCTCGCTTTGGGGCTCGTTTTACCCTCGAAATGGCCCGGACAATCCATGATGGCCAACCGTATGCATAGACAAGGTCTTGACGGACGTCCACAAAAAAATTTGGCATTTTTGACGTCGGAATCCGGATCACTCAAAAAATTGTGTGCTATAGCACACAAAAATCGTCGAAATGAGGCGTATGCTCGCTTCGGGGCTCGTTTGACCCTCCAAATGGCCAGGACAATCCGTGATGGCCAACCGTATGCATAGACAAGGTTTTGACGGATGTCCACGAAAAAATTTGGCATTTTTGACGTCGGAATCCGGATCACCCAAAAAATGGTGCTATAGCACACGATAATCGTCGAAATGATGTGTATGCTCGCTTCGGGGCTCGTTTGACCCTCCAAATGGCCCGGACAATCCGTGATGGCCAACCGTATGCATAGACAAGGTCTTGACTGATGTCCACGAAAAAATTTGGCATTTTTGACGTCGGAATCCGGATCACCCAAAAAATGGTGTGCTATAGCACACGAAAATCGTCGAAATGAGGCGTATGCTCGCTTCGGGGCTCGTTTGACCCTCCAAAAGGCCCGGACAATCCGTGATGGCCAACCGTATGCATAGACAAGGTCTTGACGGACGTCCACGAAAAAATTTGGCATTTTGGACATCGGAATCTGGATCACCCAAAAAATGGTGTGCTATAGCACACGGAAATCGTCGAAATGAGGCGTATGCTCGCTTCGGGGCTCGTTTGACCCTCAAAATGGCCCGGACAATCCGTGATGGCCAACCATATGCATAGGCAAGGTCTTAACGGACGTCCACGAAAAAATATGGCATTTTTGACGTCGGAATCCGGATCACCCAAAAAATGGTGTGCTATAGCACACGAAAATCGTCGAAATGAGGCGTATGCTTGCTTCGGGGCTCGTTTGACCCTCCAAATGGCCCGGACAATCCGTGATGGCCAACCGTATGCATATACAAGGTCTTGACGGACGTCCACGAAAAAATTTGGTATTTTTGACGTCGGAATTCGGATCACCCAAAAAATGGTGTGCTATAGCACACGAAAATCGTCGAAATGAGGCGTATGCTCGCTTCGGGGCTTGTTTGACCCTCCAAATGGCCCGGACAATCCGTGATGGCCAACCGTATGCATAGACAAGGTCTTGACGGACGTCCACGAAAAAATTTGGCATTTTTTACGTCGGAATCCGGATCACCCAAAAAATGGTGTGCTATAGCACACGGAAATCGTCGAAATGAGGCGTATGCTTGCTTTGGGGCTCGTTTGACCCTCAAAATGGCCTGGACAATCCGTAATGGCCAACCGTAGGCATAGACAAGGTCTTGACGGACGTCCACGAAAAAATTTGGCATTTTTGACGTCGGAATCCGGATCACCCAAAAAATGGTGTGCTATAGCACACGAAAATCGTCGAAATGAGGCGTATGCTCGCTTCGGGGCTCGTTTGACTTCCAAATGGCCCGGACAATCCGTGATGGCCAACCGTATGCATAGACAAGTGGTTTGAAATGACTGGTAGAATTGAAAATTGTACTGAGTCTTTACAAGTTATCATTAATAAATGGTATACATCTTCTAACAAAGTAATAGAATCTACTACTCCTCCTCTTGAAGGAATCAATATTCCTATTGCAGGTACAGTGATAAAAGCCTCTCCCTTCAAAGAGAAGAGTGATAAGACAGGTGCATTACTCGTTGCTGCAGATATTGATAGAGTTATTGAACAAAACAACTATACAAACCAACTCCTCCATGTGGTCTCTAGACAAATAGATGACACAAGACCATATCTTAGTGGAATGAAAGTCGTTTTCTTTGTAAGCTTTCTTCTCCTTTAATTCCGCATTACTTATGATCCTTTATGGTATCAGAGCCATGTTGGCAGTATTCATATTTAGTATGAGCAGCTAAATATAAATACTGTCTAAGGCATTACAAAATTAATTTATGAAGTAATTTATAATTCTATATGTTCTGTTTTAAGTATTTGCTTAATATTTTATACTTCTTATTCTTTTATATTAATTCTATACTTGGTGTGAGGCGTATCGTTCTTCTGATATGAGTATGAGGTATCTGATTAATATCCAAAGCATGCGTTGGTCAGCCTGAACTTGGAACACTCGCTATAGCCAGGAGGGCGTCAAAGAGTTAGTGCTATTGGTGGTCCCGTAACTAAGATGACTCTATCAGAATGAACTTGATTGTCAGACCAAGAACACCTATCATAGAATAATTTATAAAAGATTTTGAATTATATTTTATTAATATTACTTAAACTCCAACATATTTGACTTATGTTTACTTGATATCTTAAATTTTGTCTTGTAAGTCCTTTAGACAGTTCTTCTTCATTTATGGATAAAAATTAATATATCTTCGCAATCAACAAAGATTGGTAAAATTGAAAATGATTTACAAAACTGGAGTATTCCAGAAGAACCTTTCAAAAAGATTTATCAATTAGGTAACTTCAGTTTCCTCACTCGTTGCAATATTAAAACTTGTAAATCTACTATTGCCATTAACAATTCTTCTGAAATTGTTCGTCTTCTTAAAGACAAAGATCTAGACAGGTACAAATCTAGCTTCAACTATTTGCATATTGGTTTAGTTCAAGTTTCTGTAAAACCTCTGTTCAGAAGAGGTCTTGATATTCCTGTCTGCGTTCTCCTCAGAGATGACAGATTTCTTAATTTTGACGATTCCCTTCTTGGATTACTTCAAAGTAATCTCACTGATGGACCAGTTTACTTCAACTGTTATCCTTATTTCTCGGTTGACATTAATGATCCTAATGTCACAGACACTCTGACTCTCAATGTCAAAACCAAAAATCTTAATAGCAAAACTGATTCTAGAGAAATTGCTGTAGTCTATAGGGTCTATTATAGACTTATGAAAACTCAACTTGCTCCAAAAGTGTGTCTTGAAAGCGTCAGAGGAGAAACCATGCTCATGGAAGCTAACCACTCACATAGTTCCATTTTTGTTCCTAGAACCCTACAATGGAAGGATATTCTCTCAAATAACGAATGGCATTTTGAGAACATTATGCAACCTTTTACTTCTCATCCCCCACGATCCCAAACAGAAAGGGTTATTCAGTTTCCCGATGGATCTATTGATCTAAAATTTCTTGAGAATCCATCAATGAGATCTTCATCTGCTCGACGATCATCTTGGTCACCCTCCTCTTTGTGCCCTTCTAAGGCGACTCACCAACCATCTTCTTCCAAAACTTTCGAGGACGAGGAAGACAACATTACTCTTGCAAACAGTGAAATAGACAATAGTAAAGGTAAGGTAACAGGGGTTGATTTCAGAGGTAATGTACCTAAAGTTTATTACCAAGACATTTCAGGGAGTCCTACAGCAAGCGAGATGGAACCGCCTACTGATAAGCCTACTTTGTTGGGAATGTTAAAGGTAAACAAACCCTTTGAACCTAATCCAACTATTCTACAAGAACAATGGATTCACCCTGACAATCAAGTCAGAAGAAAATGGTATGTTTCCTCTTATACTCTTAAGCAAAGAGAAAATTTCAGGGAAATTTGGATGAAAGATATGAGAAGAATAGGTTGTGAAATTCAGAAGGGGCGTTTTTGAGCCCAAAAGGCATTACATTCCATTCAAATTTGCCAAATGGAACATTAAAAGCAGTTTTGTACTTATCTTTTTCAGAAATATGTATTTGCCAAAATCCCGATTTCATATCAAATTTGCTAAAAAAATTTGCATTAAAAATCCTTTTCAAAAGGTCTCTTTTGTTAGGTATACGATACCCAATCCATTTTAAAACGGAGTTGAGAGGCTTGTAATTAATTACAAGTCTAGGAGAACCTCTTTCTTTCTCAGAGTTTTTATTAACGTAGAAGGCAGAGCAACTCCAAGGGGATTTTGAAACTCTGATGATGCCATTTTTTAAAAGAGTATTAATCTCTTCTTTGCAATATTCCATCATTTCATGATTCATCTGAATGGGTCTTGCTTTAGTGGTAATAGCCCTTTCATTGAATCCTTCAATGTATGGTAAGGAAACAATATGCTTTTTTCTATTCCAAAAAGCATTAGGAAAATCGGAACAAATTTCCTTTTCAAATTTCTCTCGAAGATTTGCTATTTTGTTAACAATCTCCGGGGTTTTTAGAATTTGCTCAATTTTCTTAATACGGATTTCATCCTTTAAAAAGGTGAGATGTTGAGAAAGTTTGTTTATTTTGAAAACAGTTTTTTCTCTGATAAAATCACTTTCTTCTTGAGAAAGAGTTTTTACAAAAGGGAAAAGGAGATCTTTTCCTAATATATTAGTGGAGATGCCATCCAGAGAAGTAAAATAAGGTTTTATTTGGGTAATATATGGTATTCCTAGGATGATATCTTCATTAATATCTTCAGTAATAACGAAATCATTTGTTAAACAAATGCCATTGTTGCAAATATGGGCTTTAGAAAGCTTATAGTTTATTTTCAAAAGTTCTCCTGTAGCGGAGTATAATTTTGAAGTACTTTTTTGTAAATACTGAAGAGGAACAATACCTTTCATGATGCAGTTTCTATCAGCACCGTTATCAAGCAAAGCAACTTTGTTAATAACAAAATGTTTGTTAATCACTATTTTGATAGGGATATGATGGCTCTGAGGTCTGATAGAGGAAATTATAGTTAAACCTGGTGTTGCAGAAGTGAAAGCATTGTTATTGGTTTGTTTAAAAACCTCTGGTTCAACCAGATGATTATTGTTGATGTCAGGTTGATTGATATCATCCTCATTATCTGAATCGTTTTTTGAGGAGCTGTGCCTAGATTCATAATCTAAGAAAGCTGGTTTTTTAGAAATCTGACGGATAGGAGTGTCAAGTTCTATCATGGAAAGACGGGATTTGATTTCTCGGATTTCATTTTTGAGAAGAGAAACTTCATGACGAAGATCCGCAATGGTTGGTTCAGAATGATTTTCTGAACGATTCATGATTTGTTTCATGCTCAAAGGTTCAAAAATAGGACGAGACTTTGGTTTGTCTGTATTGAGGATCAAATTTTTGAGCTCTAGGAGGAAACGATTCCTAGCCTCATCATCATTGATATGTTGTATGACATCAAAAAGGGCTTCTTTCGAGTTATCAGAAAGAACCCTAATTTGAGGTTCTTTTCCGCAAGTGCAGAATGCTTCCGTGCAAGTGCAACCTTTTTCTGATTGACTAGAATCTGAATCATAGTCCAGGTTGATGTCCTCATCTGAGCTGTTTTTGTTCAGATTCATCTGTAATGTCAGAAAATGGTTCATCAAGGATAGCGAGAAGTTTACCTTTCGTCTCCTTATCCATGTCAAGAAGATTGATTTTCTTTTTCTTTGTTTTTGAACGGCATTCGTTTGCTCTATGCCCTCTTTTTCCACAGTTCCAACAGACATCTTGTTTCTTTTGGGTTGATCTCTTGGATCTGGTTTTCTTTCTTTCGGATTTGGAAGATTTAGAGGAATCATCCTTCCTTGTTGATTTTCTTCTGTAGGATTTTTCTCTTTCTTCCTTCTACTTAGTATCCGGTGGAGTAATAAATCCAAAATCTTTACAAAAGCTTCCAAGTTCTTTCCTTGAAGAAGATTGTTCCTTCTTAAGCTGGTGCCTTAGCTTGATGTCTGTGCGTAGCTCTAGGGCTACGATGTTAATGGTGCTTACTAGGTCACCATAGGTAAGATTATTATAAGGAATACTACCATTATTCCTATCTTGTATTTTGGTTCTTACCTTATCCGCAAAAAGAGGAGGTAAGCCACTGATGAAACGTTTCTTCCAGTAATCCAAATTGCAATCTGGGCGGATCATGACTTTGCTCAAAAAGGCATGTCTGCAGTGGATGAAGTTGTCTAAGTTTGGGCAACTTAGATTACTCAGAATTTGGAGACTCCTGTCCTGAAATAACTTAGGTTCTCCAATAAAATGTTTAGCAATATGGTAAAGCAAAGTGGCACAAGCATCTTCCCTTGTTTGAGTAGAAGTTGTTTGTGTGTTACCTTCCATCTTTACCACAGTTTCATTTGCTGTTGCAGTGATAATGAGATGCTTGACTTCGTCAGTGCAGTAATTGTCCCACCAATGTTTTAACATTCCAGTGAAACCTGCAATAATCATATTTGCAGCATCTGTGTCTGAGGACCCTCGCATTTTGTATGCGGTGATGGTTACTCCCATTTCATGGAGTTGATTGTAAACTTGATGTTCTACAAGGCCATCAATATTCCATTCAGTGATGCTCCTTCCTTCATGAGAAGAAGTGGATAAGAAAGCATTTTCTTCATACTGCAAATCTAGAAAAGATGGTTTGCTGTGATAGTTTTTCATGTTATGAAAATGACTATTTCCAAGTTTTTGGAGAAGATTGGTTTTTTCTGAAGATGGGTTTGGATTGGTTTGGATTGTGGAAACACTTTCTTTATCTTTCTTTTTGGAGATGTTAAAGTTATTGAGTTGAGTATTGATTTTTTCGATGATACTTCCCGTAACTTCAAATGTATCAGAAAGTTTTGGGAATTTTTCTTTGGAAAATTCAGGTATTTTAAATCCTGGGTAGGTTTCAATTTCATGATTGGATGAAGTAGAAGCCGGTGTTGGTCTTCCACTAAGATATGGTCTTGTGTCTTCTATTTGTCTAGAGACCACATGGAGGAGTTGGTTTGTATAGTTGTTTTGTTCAATAACTCTATCAATATCTGCAGCAACGAGTAATCCGCTTGTCTTATCACTCTTCTCTTTGAAGGGAGAGGCTTTTATCACTGTACCTGCAATAGGAATATTGATTCCTTCAAGAGGAGGAGTGGTAGATTCTACTACTTTGTTAGAAGATGTATACCATTTATTAATGATAACTTGTAAAGACTCAGTACAATTTTCAATTCTACCAGTCATTTCAAACCACTTGAAGAAATAGATTTCACAACCTATTCTTCTCATATCTTTCATCCAAATTTCCCTGAAATTTTCTCTTTGCTTAAGAGTATAAGAGGAAACATACCATTTTCTTCTGACTTGATTGTCAGGGTGAATCCATTGTTCCTGTAGAATAGTTGGATTAGGTTCAAAGGGTTTGTTTACCTTTAACATTCCCAACCAAGCAGGCTTATCAGTAGGCGGTTCCATCTCGCTTGCTGTAGGACTCCCTGAAATGTCTTGGTAATAAACTTTAGGTACATTACCTCTGAAATCAACCCCTGTTACTTTACCTTTACTATTGTCTATATCACTGTTTGCAATAGTAATGTTGTCTTCCTCGTCTTCGAAAGTTTTGGAAGAAGATGGTTGGTGAGTCGTCTTAGAAGGGCACGAAGATGAGGGTGACCAGGACGATCGTCGAGCAGATGAAGATCTCATTGATGGATTCTCAAGAAATTTTAGATCAATAGATCCATCGGGAAACTGAATAACCCTTTCTATTTGGGATCGTGGGGGATGAGAAGTAAAAGGTTGCGTAGTGTTCTCAAAATGCCACTCGTTATTTGAGAGAATATCCTTCCATTGTAAGGTTCTAGGAACAAAAATGGAACTATGTGAGTGGTTAGCTTCCACGAGCATGGTTTCTCCTTTGACGCTTTCAAGGCACGCTTTTGGAGCAAGTTGAGTTTTCATGAGTCTATAATAGACCCTATAGACTACAACAATTTCTCTAGAATCCGTTTTGCTATTGAGATTTTTGGTTTTGACATTGAGAGTCAGAGTTTCTGTGACATTAGGATCATTGATGTCAACCGAGAAATTAGGATAACAGTTGAAGTAAACTGGTCCATCAGTGAGATTACTTTGAAGTAATCCAAGAAGGGAATCATCAAAATTAAGAAATCTGTCATCTCTAAGGAGAACGCAGACAGGAACATCAAGACCTCTTCTGAACAGAGGTTTTACAGCAACTTGAACTAAACCAATATGCAAATAGTTGAAGCTAGATTTGTACCTGTCTAGATCTTTGTCTTTAAGAAGACGAACAATTTCAGAAGAATTGTTAATGGCAATAGTAGATTCACAAGTTTTAATATTGCAACGAGTGAGGAAACTAAAGTTACCTAATTGATAAATCTTTTTGAGAGGTTCTTCTGGAATACTCCAGTTTTGTAAATCATTTTCAATTTTAGCAATCTTTGTTGATTGCGAAAATATATTAATTTTATTCAAAATATTTTGATCCTTTATGGTATCAAAGCCATGTTGGCAGTATTCATATTTAGTATGAGCAGCTAAATATAATTACTGTCTAAGGCATTACAAAATTAATTTATGAAGTAATCTATAATTCTATATGTTATGTTTTAAGTATCTGCTTAATATTTTATACTTCTTTTTCTTTTATATTAATTCTATACTTGGTGTGAGGCGTATCGTTCTTCTGATATGAGTATGAGGTATCCGATTAATATCCGGAGCATGCGTTGGTCTGCCTGAACTTGGAACACTCGCTATAGCCAGGAGGGCGTCAAAGAGTTAGTACTATTGGTGGTCCCGTAACTAAGATGACTCTATCAGAATTAACTTGATTGTCAGACCAAGAGCACCTATCATAGAATAATTTATAAAAGATTTTGAATTATATTTTATTAAACAGATTAATTAAACCCCAACATATTTGACTTATGTTTACTCGGGGCTCGTTTGACCCTCCAAATGGCCCGGACAATCCGTGATGGACAACTGTATGCATAGACAAGGTCTTGACGGACATCCACGAAAAAATTTGGCATTTTTGACGTCGGAATCCAGATCACCCAAAAAATGGTGTGCTATAGCACATGAAAATCGTCGAAATGAGGCGTATGCTCGCTTCGGCTCGTTTGACCCTCCAAATGGCCCGGACAATCCGTGATGGCCAACCGTATGCATAGACAAGGTCTTGACGGATGTCCACGAAAAAATTTGGCATTTTTGACGTCGAAATCCGGATCACCCAAAAATGGTGTGCTATAGCACACGAAAATCGTCGAAATGAGGCGTATGCTCGCTTCGGGGCTCGTTTGACCCTCCAAATGGCCCGGACAATCCGTGATGGCCAACCGTATGCATAGACAAGGTCTTGACGGACGTCCACGAAAAAAATTTGGCATTTTTGACGTCGAAATCTGGATCACCCAAAAAATGGTGTGCTATACCACACGAAAATCGTCGAAATGAGGCGTATGCTCGCTTCGGGGCTCGTTTGACCCTCCAAATGGCCCGGACAATCCGTGATGGCCAACCATATGCATAGACAAGGTCTTGACGGATGTCCACGAAAAAATTTGGCATTTTTGACGTCGGAATCCGGATCACCCAAAAAATGGTGTGCTATAGCACACGAAAATCGTCGAAATGAGGCGTATGCTCGCTTCAGGGCTCGTTTGACCCTTCAAATTGCCCGGATAATCCGTGATGGCCAATCGTATGCATAGACAAGGTCTTGACGGACGTCCACAAAAAAATTTGGCATTTTTGACGTCGGAATCCGGATCACCCAAAAAATGGTGCGCTATAGCACACGAATATCGTCGAAATGAGGCGTATGCTCGCTTCGGGGCTCGTTTAACCCTCCAAATGGCCCAGACAATCCATGATAGCCAACCGTATGCATAGACAAGGTCTTGACGGACATCCACGAAAAAATTTGGCATTTTTGACGTCGGAATCCAGATCACCCAAAAAATGGTGTGCTATAGCACACGAAAATCGTCGAAATGAGGTGTATGCTCATTTCGGGGCTCTTTTGACCCTCCAAATGGCCCGGACAATCCGTGATGGCCAACCATATGCATAGACAAGGTCTTGACGGACATCCACGAAAAAAATTTGGCATTTTTGACGTCGAAATCTGGATCACCCAAAAAATGGTGTGCTATAGCACACGAAAATCGTCGAAATGAGGCGTATGCTCGCTTCGGGGCTCGTTTGACCCTCCAAATAGCCCGGACAATCCGTGATAGCCAACCATATGCATAGACAAGGTCTTGACGGATGTCCACGAAAAAATTTGGCATTTTTGACGTCGGAATCCGGATCACCCAAAAAATGGTGTTCTATAGCACACGAAAATCGTCGAAATGAGGCGTATGCTCGCTTCAGGGCTCGTTTGACCCTCCAAATAGCCCGGAAAATCCGTGATGGCCAACCGTATGCATAGAAAAGGTCTTGATGGATGTCCACGAAAAAATTTGGCATTTTTGATGTTGGAATCTGGATCACCCAAAAAATGGTGTGCTATAGCACACGAAAATCGTTGAAATGAGGCGTATGCTCGCTTCGGGGCTCGTTTGACCCTCCAAATGGCTCGGACAATTCGTGATGGCCAACCGTATGCATAGATAAGGTCTTGATGGACGTCCACGAAAAAATTTGGCATTTTTGACATCGGAATCCGGATCAACCAAAAAATGGTGTGCTATAGCACACGAAAATCATCGAAAGGAGGCGTATGCTCGCTTCGGGGCTCGTTTGACCCTCCAAATGGCCCGGACAATCCGTGATGGCCAACCGTATGCATAGACAAGGTCTTGACGGACGTCCACGAAAAAATTTGGCATTTTTGACGTCGGAATCCGGATCACCCAAAAAATGGTGTGCTATAGCACACGAAAATCGTCGAAATGAGGCGTATGCTCGCTTCGGGAATCGTTTAACCCTCCAAATGGACCGGACAATCCGTGATGGCCAACCGTATGCATAGACAAGGTCTTGACGGACGTCCACGAAAATTTTTTGCATTTTTGACGTCGGAATCCGGATCACCCAAAAAATGGTGTGCTATAGCACACGAAAATCGTCGAAATGAGGCGTATGCTTGCTTGAGGCTCGTTTGACCCTCCAAATGGCACGGACAATCCGTGATGGCCAACCGTATGCATAGAAAAGGTCTTGACGGACGTCCACGAAAAACTTTAGCATTTTTGACGTCGAAATCCAGATCACCCAAAAAATGGTGAGCTATAGCACACGAAAACCGTCGAAATGAGGCGTATGCTCGCTTCGGGGCTCGTTTGACCCTCCAAATGGCCCGGACAGTCTGGTATGGCCAACCGTATGCATAGACAAGGTCTTGACGGACGTCCACGAAAAAATTTGGCATTTTTGACGTCGGAATCCGGATCTTTCAAAAAATGGTGTGCTATAGCACAGGAAAATCGTCCAAATGAGGTGTATGCTCGCTTCGGGGCTTGTTTGACCCTCCAAATGGCCCGGACAATCCGTGATGGCCAACCGTATGCATAGACATGGTCTTGACGGATGTCCACGAAAAAATTTGGCATTTTTGATTTTGGAATCTGGATCACCCAAAAAATGGTGTGCTATAGCACACGAAAATCGTCGAAATGAGGCGTATGCTCGCTTCGGGGCTCGTTTGACCCTCCAAATGGCCCGGACAATTCGTGATGGACAACCGTATGCATAGATAAGGTCTTGATGGACGTCCACGAAAAAATTTGGCATTTTTGACATCGGAATCCGGATCAACCAAAAAATCGTGTGCTATAGCACACGAAAATCATCGAAAGGAGGCGTATGCTCGCTTCGGGGCTCGTTTGACCCTCAAAATGGCCCGGACAATCCGTGATGGCCAACCGTATGCATAGACAAGGTCTTGACGGACGTCAACGAAAAAATTTGGCATTTTTGACGTCGGAATCCGGATCACCCAAAAAATGGTGTGCTATAGCACACGAAAATCGTCGAAATGAGGCGTATGCTCGCTTCGGGGCTCGTTTGACCCTCCAAATGGCCCGGACAATCCGTGATGGACAACCGTTTGCATAGACAAGGTCTTGACGGATGTCCATGAAAAAATTTGGCATTTTTGAATTCGGAATTCGGATCACCCAAAAAATGGTGTGCTTTAGTACACGAAAATCGTCGAAATGAGGCGTATGCTCGCTTCGGGAATCGTTTGACCCTCCAAATGGCCCGGACAATCCGTGATGGCCAACCGTATGCATAGACAAGGTCTTGACGGACGTCCACAAAAAAATTTGGCATTTTTGACGTCAGAATCCGGATCACCCAAAAAATGGTGTGCTATAGCACACGAAAATCGTCGAAATGCGGCGTATGCTCGCTTCGGGAATCGTTTGACCCTCCAAATGGACCGGACAATCCGTGATGGCCAACCGTATGCATAGACAAGGTCTTGACGGACGTCCACGAAAATTTTTTGCATTTTTGACGTCGGAATCCAGATCACCCAAAAAATGGTGTGCTATAGCACACGAAAATTATCGAAATGAGGCGTATGCTCGCTTCGGGGCTCGTTTGACCCTCCAAATGGCCCGGACAATCCGTGATGGCCAACCGTATGCATAGACAAGGTCTTGACGGACGTCCATGAAAAATTTTTGCATTTTTGACGTCGGAATCCGGATCACCCAAAAAATGGTGTGCTATAGCACACGAAAATCGTCGAAATGAGGCGTATGCTTGCTTGAGGCTCGTTTGACCCTCCAAATGGCACGGACAATCCGTGATGGCCAACCGTATCCATAGAAAAGGTCTTGACAGACGTCCACGAAAAACTTTAGCATTTTTGACGTCGAAATCCAGATCACCCAAAAAATGGTGAGCTATAGCACACGAAAACCGTCGAAATGAGGCGTATGCTCGCTTCGGGGCTCGTTTGACCCTCCAAATGGCCCGGACAGTCCGGTATGGCCAACCGTATGCATAGGCAAGGTCTTGACGGACGTCCACGAAAAAATTTGGCATTTTTGACGTCGGAATCTGGATCACCCAAAAAGAGGTGTGCTATAGCACACGAAAATCGTCGAAATGAGGCGTATGCTTGCTTCGGGGCTCGTTTAACCCTCCAAATAGCCGGGACAATCTGTGATGGCCAACCATATGCATAGACAAGGTCTTGACGGACGTCCGCGAAAAAATTTGGCATTTTTGACGTCGGAATCCGGATCACCCAAAAAATGGTGTGCTATAGCACACGAAAATCGTCGAAATGAGGCGTATGCTCGCTTCGGGGCTCGTTTGACCCTCCAAATGGCCCGGACAATCCCTGATGGCAAACCATATGCATAGAAAAGGTCTTGATGGACGTCCACGAAAAAATTTGGCATTTTGACGTCGGAATCCGGATCACCAAAAAAATGGTGTGCTATAGCACACGAAAATTATCGAAATGAGGCGTATGCTCGCTTCGGGGCTCGTTTGACCCTCCAAATGGCCCGGACAATCCGTGATGGCCAACCGTATGCATAGAAAAGGTCTTGACGGACGTCCATGAAAAAATTTGGCATTTTTGACGTCGGAATCCAGATCACCCAAAAATTGGTGTGCTATAGCACACGAAAATCATCGAAATGAGGCGTATGCTCGCTTCGGGGCTCGTTTGACCCTCCAAATGGCCCGAACAATCCGTGATGGCCAACCGTATGCATAGATAAGGTCTTGACGGACGTCCACAAAAAAATTTGGCATTTTTGACGTCGGAATCCGGATCACCCAAAAAATGGTGTGCTATAGCACACGAAAATCGTCGAAATAAGGCGTATGCTCGCTTCGGAGCTCGTTTGACCCTCCAAATGGCCCGGACAGTCCGGTATGGCCAACCGTATGCATAGACAAGGTCTTGACGGACGTCCACGAAAAAATTTGGCATTTTTGACGTCGGAATCCGGATCACCCAAAAAATGGTGTGCTATAGCACAGGAAAATCGTCGAAATGAGGTGTATGCTCGCTTCGGGGCTTGTTTGACCCTCCAAATGGCCCGGACAATCAGTGATGGCCAACCGTATGCATAGACATGGTCTTGACGGATGTCCACGAAAAAATTTGGCATTTTTGATGTTGGAATCTGGATCACCCAAAAAATGGTGTGCTATAGCACACAAAAATCGTCGAAATGAGGCGTATGCTCGCTTCGGGGCTCGTTTGACCCTCCAAATGGCCCGGACAATCCGTGATGGACAACCGTTTGCATAGACAAGGTCTTGACGAACGTCCACGAAAAAATTTGGCATTTTGACGTCGGAATCCGGATCACCAAAAAAATGGTGTGCTATAGCACACGAAAATTGTCGAAATGAGGCGTATGCTCGCTTCGGGGCTCATTTGACACTCCAAATGGCCGGTACAATCCGTGATGGCCAACCGTATGCATAGACAAGGTCTTTACGGATGTCCATGAAAAAATTTGGCATTTTTGAATTCGGAATTCGGATCACCCAAAAAATGGTGTGCTATAGTACACGAAAATCGTCGAAATGAGGCGTATGCTCGCTTCGGGAATTGTTTGACCCCCCAAATGGCCCGGACAATCCGTGATGGCCAACCGTATGCATAGACAAGGTCTTGATGGACGTCCACGAAAAAATTTGGCATTTTTGACGTCAGAATCCGGATCACCCAAAAAATGGTGTGCTATAGCACACGAAAATCGTCGAAATGAGGCGTATGCTCGCTTCGGGAATCGTTTGACCCTCCAAATGGACCGGACAATCCGTGATGGCCAACCGTATGCATAGACAAGGTCTTGACGGACGTCCACGAAAATTTTTTGCATTTTTGACGTCGGAATCCGGATCACCCAAAAAATGGTGTGCTATAGCACACGAAAATCGTCGAAATGAGGAGTATGCTTGCTTGAGGCTCTTTTGACCCTCCAAATGGCACGGACAATCCGTGATGGCCAACCGTATGCATAGAAAAGGTCTTGACGGATGTCCACGAAAAACTTTAGCATTTTTGACGTCGAAATCCAGATCACCAAAAAATTGGTGAGCTATAGCACACGAAAACCGTCGAAATGAGGCGTATGCTCGCTTCGGGGCTCGTTTGACCCTCCAAATGGCCCGGACAGTCCGGTATGGCCAACCGTATGCATAGACAAGGTCTTGACGGACGTCCACGAAAAAATTTGGCATTTTTGACGTCGGAATCTGGATCACCCAAAAAGAGGTGTGCTATAGCACACGAAAATCGTCGAAATGAGGCGTATGCTTGCTTCGGGGCTCGTTTAACCCTCCAAATAGCCCGGAAAATCCGTGATGGCCAACCGTATGCATAGACAAGGTCTTGACGGACGTCCGCGAAAAAATTTGGCATTTTTGACGTCGGAATCCGGATCACCCAAAAAATGGTGTGCTATAGCACACGAAAATCGTCGAAATGAGGCGTATGCTCGCTTCGGGGCTCGTTTGACCCTCCAAATGGCCCGGACAATCCGTGATGGCCAACCGTATGCATAGACAAGGTCTTGACGGACGTCCACGAAAAATTTTTGCATTTTTGACGTCGGAATCCGGATCACCCAAAAAATGGTGTGCTATAGCACACGAAAATCGTCGAAATGAGGAGTATGCTTGCTTGAGGCTCGTTTGACCCTCCAAATGGCACGGACAATCCGTGATGGCCAACCGTATGCATAGAAAATGTCTTGACGGACGTCCACGAAAAACTTTAGCATTTTTGACGTCGAAATCCAGATCACCCAAAAAATAGTGAGCTATAGCATACGAAAACCGTCGAAATGAGGCGTATGCTCGCTTCGGGGCTCGTTTGACCCTCCAAATGGCCCGGACAGTCCGGTATGGCCAACCGTATGCATAGACAAGGTCTTGACGGACGTCCACGAAAAAATTTGGCATTTTTGACGTCGGAATCCGGATCACCCAAAAAATGGTGTGCTATAGCACAGGAAAATCGTCGAAATGAGGTGTATGCTCGCTTCGGGGCTTGTTTGACCCTCCAAATGGCCCGGACAATCAGTGATGGCCAACCGTATGCATAGACATGGTCTTGACGGATGTCCACGAAAAAATTTGGCATTTTTGATGTTGGAATCTGGATCACCCAAAAAATGGTGTGCTATAGCACACGAAAATCGTCGAAATGAGGCGTATGCTCGCTTCGGGGCTCGTTTGACCCTCCAAATGGCCCGGACAATCCGTGATGGACAACCGTTTGCATAGACAAGGTCTTGACGGACGTCCACGAAAAAATTTGGCATTTTGACGTCGAAATCCGGATCTCAAAAAAAATGGTGTGCTATAGCACACGAAAATTGTCGAAATGAGGCGTATGCTCGCTTCGGGGCTCATTTGACACTCCAAATGGCCGGTACAATCCGTGATGGCCAACCGTATGCATAGACAAGGTCTTTACGGATGTCCATGAAAAAATTTGGCATTTTTGAATTTGGAATTCGGATCACCCAAAAAATGGTGTGCTATAGTACACGAAAATCGTCGAAATGAGGCGTATGCTCGCTTCAGGAATCGTTTGACCCCCCAAATGGCCCGGACAATCCGTGATGGCAAACCGTATGCATAGACAAGGTCTTGATGGACGTCCACAAAAAAATTTGGCATTTTTGACGTCAGAATCCGGATCACCCAAAAAATGGTGTTCTATAGCACACGAAAATCGTCGAAATGAGGCGTATGCTCGCTGCGGGAATCGTTTGACCCTCCAAATGGACCGGACAATCCGTGATGGCCAACCGTATGCATAGACAAGGTCTTGACGGACGTCCACGAAAAATTTTTGCATTTTTGACGTCGGAATCCGGATCACCCAAAAAATGGTGTGCTATAGCACACGAAAATCGTCGAAATGAGGAGTATGCTTGCTTGAGGCTCATTTTACCCTCCAAATGGCACGGACAATCCGTGATGGCCAACCGTATGCATAGAAAAGGTCTTGACGGACGTCCACGAAAAACTTTAGCATTTTTGACGTCGAAATCCAGATCACCAAAAAATTGGTGAGCTATAGCACACGAAAACCGTCGAAATGAGGCGTATGCTCGCTTCGGGGCTCGTTTGACCCTATAAATGGCCCGGACAGTCCGGTATGGCCAACCGTATGCATAGACAAGGTCTTGACGGACGTCCACGAAAAAATTTGGCATTTTTGACGTCGGAATCTGGATCACCCAAAAAGAGGTGTGCTATAGCACACGAAAATCGTCGAAATGAGGCGTATGCTTGCTTCGGGGCTCGTTTAACCCTCCAAATAGCCCGGAAAATCCGTGATGGCCAACCGTATGCATAGACAAGGTCTTGACGGACGTCCGCGAAAAAATTTGGCATTTTTGACGTCGGAATCCGGATCACCCAAAAAATGGTGTGCTATAGCACACGAAAATCGTCGAAATGAGGCGTATGCTCGCTTCGGGGCTCGTTTGACCCTCCAAATGGCCCGGACAATCCGTGATGGCCAACCGTATGCATAGACAAGGTCTTGATGGACGTCCACGAAAAAATTTGGCATTTTGACGTCGGAATCCGGATCACCAAAAAAATGGAGTGCTATAGCACACGAAAATTATCGAAATGAGGCGTATGCTCGCTTCGGGGCTCGTTTGACCCTCCAAATTGCCCGGACAATCCGTGATGGCCAACCGTATGCATAGACAAGGTCTTGACGGACGTCCATGATAAAATTTGGCATTTTTGACGTCGGAATCCGGATCACCCAAAAATTGGTGTGCTATAGCACACGAAAATCATCGAAATGAGGCGTATGCTCGCTTCGGGGCTCGTTTGACACTCCAAATGGCCCGAACAATCCGTGATGGCCAACCGTATGCATAGATAAGGTCTTGACGGACGTCCACAAAAAAATTTGGCATTTTTGACGTCGGAATCCGGATCACCCAAAAAATGGTGTGCTATAGCACACGAAAATCGTCGAAATAAGGCGTATGCTCGCTTCGGGGCTCGTTTGACCCTCCAAATGGTCCGGACAATCCGAGATGGCCAACCGTATGCAAAGACAAGGTCTTGACGGACGTCCACGAAAAAATTTGGCATTTTTGACGTCGGAATCCGGATCACCCAAAAAATGGTGTGCTATAGCACACGAAAATCATCGAAATGAGGCGTATGCTCGCTTCGGGCTCGTTTGACCCTCCAAAAGGCCAGGAAAATCCGTGATGGCCGTATGCATAGACAAGGTCTTGACGGACGTCCAGGAAAAATTTTTGAGTTTTTGACGTCGGAATCCAGATCACCCAAAAAATCGTGTGCTATAGCACACGAAAATCGTTGAAATGAGGCTTATGCTCGCTTCGGGGCTCGTTTGACCCTCCAAATGGCCCGGACAATCCGTGTTGGTCAACCGTATGCATAGACAAGGTCTTGACGGACGTCCACGAAAAAATTTGGCATTTTTAACGTCAGAATCCGGATCACCCAAAAAATGGTGTGCTATAGCACACGAAAATCGTCCAAATGAGGCATATGCTCGCTTCAGGGCTCGTTTGACCCTCCAAATGGCCCGGACAATCCGTGATGGCCAACCGTATGCATAGACAAGGTCTTTACGGACGTCCACGAAAACATTTGGCATTTTTGACGTCGGAATCCGGATCATCCAAAAAATGGTGTGCTATAGCACACGAAAATCGTGGAAATGAGGCGTATGCTCGCTTCGGGGCTCGTTTGACCCTCCAAATGGCCAGGACAATCCGTGATGGCCAACCGTATGCATAGACAAGGTCTTGACGGACGTCCACGAAAAAATTTGGCATTTTTGACGTCGGAATCCAGATCACCCAAAAATGGTGTGCTATAGCACACGAAAATCGTCGAAATGAGGCGTATGCTCGCTTCGGGGCTCGTTTGACCCTCCAAATGGCCCGGACAATCCGTGATGGCCAACCGTATGCATAGAAAAGTTCTTGATGGACGTCCATGAAAAAATTTGGCTTTTTTGACGTCGGAATCCAGATCACCCAAAAAATGGTGTGCTATAGCACACGAAAATCATCGAAATGAGGCGTATGCTCGCTTCGGGGCTCGTTTGACCCTCCAAATGGCCCGGACAATCCGTGATGGCCAACCGTATGCATAGACAAGGTCTTGACGGACGTCCGCGAAAAAATTTGGCATTTTTGATGTAGGAATCCGGATCACCAAAAAAATGGTGTGCTATAGCACACGAAAATCGTCGAAATGAGGCGTATTCTCGCTTCGGGGCTCGTTTGACCCTCCAAATGGCCAGGACAATCCGTGATGGCCAAATGTATGCATAGACAAGGTCTTGACGGACGTCCACAAAAAAATTTGGCATTTTTGACGTCGGAATCCGGATCACCCAAAAAATGGTGTGTTATAGCACACGAAAATCGTCGAAATGAGGTGTATGCTCGCTTCGGGGCTCGTTTGACCCTCCAAATGGCCCAGACAATCTGTGATGGCAAACCGTATGAATAGACAAGGTCTTGATGGTGTGCTATAGCACACGAAAATTGTGGAAATGAGGCGTATGCTCGCTTCGGGGCTCGTTTGACCCTCCAAATGGCCCGGACAATCCGTGATGGCCAACCGTATGCATAGACAAGGTCTTGACGGACGTCCGCAAAAAAATTTGGCATTTTTGACGTCGGAATCCGGATCACCCAATAAATGGTGTGCTATAGCACACGAAAATCGTCGAAATGAGGCGTATGCTCGCTTCGGGGCTCGTTTGACCCTCCAAATGGCCAGGACAATCCGTGATGGCCAACCGTATGCATAGACAAGGTCTTGACGGACATCCACGAAAAAATTTGGCATTTTTGATGTCGGAATCCGGATCACCCAAAAAATGGTGTGCTATAGCACACGAAAATCGTCGAAATGAGGTGTATGCACGCTTCGGGCCTCGTTTGACCCTCCAAATGGCCCGGACAATCCGTGATGGCCAACCGTATGCATAGACAAGGTCTTGACGTACGTCCACGAAAAAATTTGGCATTTTTGACATCGGAATCCGGATCATCAAAAAAATGGTGTGCTATAGCACACGAAAATTATCGAAATGTGGCGTATGCTAGCTTCGGGGCTCGTTTGACCCTCCAAATGGCCCGGACAATCCGTGATGGCCAACCGTATGCATAGACAAGGTCTTGACGGACGTCCATGAAAATATTTGGCATTTTTGACGTCGGAATCTGGATCACCCAAAAAATGGTGTGCTATAGCACACGAAAATCATCAAAATGAGGCGTCTGCTCGCTTCGGAGCTCGTTTGACCCTCCAAATGGCCCGGACAATCCGTGATGGCCAACCGTATGCATAGATAAGGTCTTGACGGACGTCCACAAAAAAAGTTTGCATTTTTGACGTCGGAATCTGGATCACCCAAAAAATGGTGTGCTATAGCACACGAAAATTGTCGAAATAAGGCGTATGCTCGCTTCGGAGCTCTTTTTACCCTCCAAATGGTCCGGAAAATCCGTGATGGCCAACCGTATGCATAGACAAGGTCTTGAGGGACGTCCACGAAAAAATTTGGCATTTTTGACGTCGGAATCCGGATCACCCAAAAAATGGTGTGCTATAGCACACGAAAATCGTCCAAATGAGGCATATGCTCGCTTCGGGGCTCGTTTGACCCTCCAAATGGCCCGGACAATCCGTGATGGCCAACCATATGTATAGACAAGGTCTTTACGGACGTCCACGAAAAAATTTTGCATTTTTGATGTCGGATTCTGGATCACCCAAAAAATGGTGTGCTATAGCTCACGAAAATCGTCGAAATGAGGCGTATGCTCGCTTGAGGCTCGTTTGACCCTCCAAATGGCCCGGACAATCCGTGATGGCCAACCGTATGCATAGACAAGGTCTTGACGGACATCCACGAAAAATTTGGCATTTTGGCGTCGGAATCGGATCACCCAAAAATAGTGTGCTATAGCACACGAAAATCGTCGAAATGAGGTGTATACTCGCTTCGGGGCTCGTTTGACCCTCCAAATGACCCGGACAATCCGTGATGGCCAACCGTATACATAGAAAAGGTCTTGATGGACGTCCACGGAAAATTTTGGCATTTTTGACGTCGGAATCCGGATCACCCAAAAAATGGTGTGCTATAGCACACGAAAATCGTCAAAATGAGGCGTATGCTCGCTTCAGGGCTCGTTTGACCCTCCAAATGGCCCGGACAATCCGTGATGGACAACCGTATGCATAGACAAGGTCTTGACGGACGTCCACGAAAAAATTTGGCATTTTGACGTCAGAATCTGGATCACCCAAAAAATGGTGTGCTATAGCCCACGAAAATCGTCGAAATGAGGCGTATGCTCGCTTCGGGGCTCGTTTGACCCTCCAAATGTCCCGAACAATCCGTGATGGCAAACCGTATGCATAGACAAGGTCTTGACGGATGTCCACGAAAAAATTTGGCATTTTTGACGTCGGAATCCGGATCACCCAAAAAATGGTGTGCTATAGCACACGAAAATCGTCGAAATGAGGCGTATGCTCGCTTCGGGGCTCGTATGACCCTCCAAATGGCCCTGACAATCCGTGATGGCCAACCGTATGCATATACAAGGTCTTGACGGACGTCCACAAAAAATTTGGCATTTTTGACGTCGGAATCCGAATCATTCAAAAAATGGTGTGGTATAGCACACGAAAATCGTCAAAATCAGGCGTATGCTCGTTTCGGGGCTCGTTTGACCCTTCAAATGGCCCAGACAATCCGTGATGGCCAACCGTATGCATAGAAAAAGTCTTGACGGACGTCCATGAAAAAATTTGGCATTTTTGACGTCAGAATCCGGATCACCCAAAAAAAGGTTTCATATAGCACATGAAAATCGTCGAAATGAGGCGTATGCTCGCTTCGGGGCTCGTTTGACCCTCCAAATGGCCCGGAAAAGCCGTGATGGCCAACCGTATGCATAGACAAGGTCTTGACGGACGTCCACGAAAACATTTCGCATTTTTGACGTCGGAATCCAGATCACCCACAAAATGGTGTGCTATAGCACACGAAAATCGTCGAAATGAGGCGTATGCTCGCTTTGGGGCTCGTTTAACCCTCCAAATGGCCTGGACAATCTGTGATGGCCAACCGTATGCATAGACAAGGTCTTGACGGACGTCCACGAAAAAATTTGGCATTTTTGACGTCGGAATCCGGATCACCCAAAAAATGGTGTGCTATAGCACACGAAAATCGTCGAAATGAGGCGTATGGTCACTTCGGGGATCGTTTGACCCTCCAAATGGCCCGGACAATCCGTGATGGCCAACCGTATGCATAGACAAGGTCTTGACAGACGTCCACTCAAAAATTTGGCATTTTTGACGTCGGAATCCGGATCACCTAAAAAATGGTGTGCTATAGCACACGAAAATCGTCGAAATGAGGCATATGCTCGCTTCGGGGCTCGTTTGACCCTCCAAATGGCCCGGACAATCCGTGATGGCCAACCGTATGCATAGACAAGGTCTTGACGGACGTTCACGAAAAAATTTGGCATTTTTGACATCAGAATCCGGATCACCCAAAAAATAGTGTGCTATAGCACACGAAAATCGTCGAAATCAGGTGTATGCTCGCTTCGAGGCTCGTTTGACCCTCCAAATGGCC
The DNA here is from genome assembly GCF_036512215.1 of Solanum lycopersicum. Classification (NCBI taxonomy): domain Eukaryota; kingdom Viridiplantae; phylum Streptophyta; class Magnoliopsida; order Solanales; family Solanaceae; genus Solanum; species Solanum lycopersicum. The sequence continues at coordinate 59,014,894 of NC_090803.1, forward strand.
CAGACAATCCGTGATGGCCAACCGTATGCATATACAAGGTCTTGACGTACGTCCACGAAAAAATTTGGCATTTTTGACGTCGGAATCCGGATCACCCAAAAAATGGTGTGCTATAGCACACAAAAATCGTCGAAATGAGGCGTATGCTCGCTTCGGGGCTCGTTTGACCCTCCAAATGGCTCGGACAATCCGTGATGGCCAACCGTATGCATAGACAAGGTCTTGACGGACGTCCACGAAAAAATTTGGCATTTTTGACGTCGGAATCCGGATCACCCAAAAAATGGTGTGCTATAGCACACAAAAATCGTCGAAATGAGGCGTATGCTCGCTTGGGGGTTTGTTTGACCCTCCAAATGGCCCGGACAATCCGTGATGGCCAACCGTATGCATAGACAAGGTCTTGAAGGCCGTCCACGAAAAAATTTAGCATTTTTTACGTCGGAATCCGGATCACCCAAAAAATGGTGTGCTATAGCACACGAAAATCGTCGAAATGAGGCGTATGCTCTCTTCGGGGCTCGTTTGACCCTCCAAATGGCCCGGACAATCCGTGATGGCCAACCATATGCATAGAAAAGGTCTTGACGGATGTCCACGAAAAAATTTGGCATTTTTGATGTCGGAATCCGGATCACCCAAAAAATGGTGTGCTATAGCACACGAAAATCGTCGAAATGAGGCGTATGCTCGTTTTGGGGCTCGTTTGATTCTCCAAATGGCCTGGACAATCCGTGATGGCCAACCATATCCATAGACAAGTTCTTGATGGACGTCCACGAAAAAATTTGGCATTTTTGACGTCGTAATCCGGATCACCCAAAAAATAGTGTGCTATCGAAAATCGTCGAAATAAGGCGTATGCTTGCTTGGGGGCTCGTTTGACCCTCCAAATGGCCCGGAAAATCTGTGATGGCCAACCGTATGCATAGACAAGATCTTGACGGACGTCCACGAAAAAATTTAGCATTTTTGACATCGGAATACGGATCACCTAAAAAATGGTGTGCTATAGCGCACGAAAATCGTCAAAATGAGGCGTATGCTCGCTTCGAGGCTCGTTTGACCCTCCAAATGGCCCGGAAAATCCGTGATGGCCAACCATATGCATAGACAAGGTCTTGACGGACGTCCACGAAAAAATTTGGCATTTTTGACGTCGGAATCCGGATCACTCAAAAAATGGTGTGCTATAGCACGCGAAAATCGTCGAAATGAGGCGTATGCTCACTTCGGGGCACGTTTGACCCTCCAAATGGCCCGGACAATCCGTGATTGACAACCGTATTCATAGACAAGGTTCTTGACGGACGTCCACGAAAAAATTTGGCAATTTTGACGTTGGAATCCGGATCACCCAAAAAATGGTGTGCTATAGAACAAGAAAATCGTCGAAATGAGGCTTATGCTCGCTTCGGGGCTCGTTTGATCCTCCAAATGGCCCGGACAATCCGTGATGCCAACCCATATGCATCGACAAGGTCTTGACGGACGTCCACAAAAACATTAGGCATTTTTGACGTTGGAACACGGATTACCAAAAAAATGGTGTGCTATAGCACACGAAAATCGTCGAAATGAGGCGTATGCTCGCTTCGGGGCTCGTTTGACCCTCCAAATGGCCCGAACAATCCGTGATGGACAACCGTATGCATAGACAAGGTCTTGACTGACGTCCATGAAAAAATTTGGCATTTTTGACGTCGGAATCTGGATCACCCAAAAAATAGTGTGCTATAGCACGCGAAAATCGTCGAAATAAGGTGCCTGCTCGCTTCGGGGCTCGTTTGACCCTCCAAATGGCCCGGACAATCCGTGATGGCCAACCATATGCATAGACAAGGTCTTGACGGACGTCCACGAAAAAATTTGGCATTTTTGACGTCGGAATCCGGATCACTCAAAAAATGGTGTGCTTATAGCACGCGAAAATCGTCGAAATGAGGCGTATGCTCGCTTCGGGGGTCGTTTGACCCTCCAAATGGCCCAGACAATCCGTGATTGACAACCGTATTCATAGACAAGGTTCTTGACGGACGTCCACGAAAAAATTTGGCATTTTTGACGTCGGAATCCGGATCACCCAAAAAATGGTGTGCTATAGCACACGAAAATCGTCGAAATGAGGCTTATGCTCACTTCGGGGCTCGTTTGATCCTCCAAATGGCCCGGACAATCCGTGATGGCAACCAATATGCATAGACAAGGTCTTGACGGACGTCCACGAAAAAATTTGGCATTTTTGACGTCGGAATCTGGATCACCCAAAAAATGGTGTGCTATTGCACACGAAAATCGTCGAAATGAGGCGTATGCTCGCTTCGGGGCTCGTTTGACCCTCCAAAAGGCCCGGACAATCCGTGATGGCCAACCGTATGCCTAGACAAGGTCTTGACGGACGTCCACGAAAACATTTGGCATTTTTGACGTCGGAATCCGGATGACCCAAAAAATGGTGTTCTATAGCACACGAAAATCGTCGAAATGAGGCTTATGCTCGCTTCGGGGCTCGTTTGACCCTCCAAATGGCCCGGATAATCCGTGATGGCCAACCGTATGCATAGACAAGGTCTTGACGGATGTCCACAAAAAAATTTGGCATTTTTGACGTCGGAATCCGGATCACCCAAAAATGGTGTTCTATAGCACACGAAAATCGTCGAAATGAGGCGTATGCTCGCTTCGGGGCTCGTTTGACCCTCCAAATGGGCCGGACAATATGTGATGGCCAACCGTATGCATAGACAAGGTCTTGACGGATGTCCACGAAAAAATTTGGCATTTTTGACGTCAGAATCCGGATCACCCAAAAAATGGTGTGCTATAGCACACAAAAATCGTCGAAATGAGGCGTATGCTCGCTTCGGGGCTCGTTTGACCCTCCAAATGGCCCGGACAATTAGTGATGGCCATCCGTATGCATAAAAAAGGTCTTGACGGACGTCCACCAAAAAATTTGGCATTTTTGACGTTGGAATCCGTATCACCCAAAAAATGGTGTGGTATAGCACACGAAAATCGTCAAAATGAGGCGTATGCTCGCTTCGGGGGTCGTTTGACCCTCCAAATGGCCCGGACAATTAGTGATGGCAAACCGTATGCATAGACAAGATCTTGACGGACGTCCACCAAAAAATTTGGCATTTTTTACGTCAGAATCCGGATCACCAGAAAAATGGTGTGCTATAGCACACGAAAATCGTCGAAATGAGGCGTATGCTCGCATCGGGGCTCGTTTGACCCTCCAAATGGCCCGAACAATCCGTGATGGCCAACTGTATGCATAGACAAGGTCTTGACGGACGTCCACGAAAAAATTTGGCATTTTTGACGGCGTAATCCGGATCACCCAAAAAATGGTGTGCTATAGCACACGAAAATCGTCGAAATGAGGCGCCTGCTCGCTTCGGGGCTCGTTTGACCCTCCAAATGACCCGGACAATCTATGATGGCCAACCATATGCATAGACAAGGTCTTGACGGACGTCCACGAAAAAATTTGGCATTTTTGACGTCGGAATCCGGATCACTCAAAAAATGGTGTGCTATAGCACGCGAAAATCGTCGAAATGAGGCGCCTGCTCGCTTCGGGGCTCGTTTGACCCTCCAAATGGCCCGGACAATCCGTGATGGCCAACCGTATGCATAGACAAGGTCTTGACGGACGTCCACGAAAAAATTTGGCATTTTTGACGTCGGAATCCGGATCACTCAAAAAATGGTGTGCTATAGCACGCGAAAATCGTCGAAATGAGGCGTATGCTCGCTTCGGGGCTCGTTTGACCCTCCAAATGGCCCGGACAATCCGTGATTGACAACCGTATTCATAGACAAGGTTCTTGACGGACGTCCACAAAAAAATTTGGCATTTTTGACGTCGGAATCCGGATCACCCAAAAAATGGTGTGCTATAGCACACGAAAATCGTCGAAATGAGGCTTATGCTCGCTTCGGGGCTCGTTTGATCCTCCAAATGGCCCGGACAATCCGTGATGGCAACCAATATGCATAGACAAGGTCTTGACGGACGTCCACGAAAAAATTTGGCATTTTTGACGTCGGAATCCGGATCACCCAAAAAATGGTGTGCTATTGCACACGAAAATCGTCGAAATGAGGCGTATGCTCGCTTCGGGGCTCGTTTGACCCTCCAAAAGGCCCGGACAATCCGTGATGGCCAACCGTATGCATAGAAAAGGTCTTGACGGACGTCCACGAAAACATTTGGCATTTTTGACGTCGGAATACGGATTACGAAAAAAATGGTGTGCTATAACACATGAAAATCGTCGAAATGAGGCGTATGCTCGCTTCGGGGCTCGTTTGACCCTCCAAATGGACCGATCAATCCGTGATGGCCAACCGTATGCATAGACAAGGTCTTGACAGACGTCCACGAAAAAATTTGGCATTTTTGACGTCGGAATCTGGATCACCCAAAAAATAGTGTGCTATAGCACGCGAAAATTGTCGAAATGAGGCGCCTGCTCGCTTCGGGGCTCGTTTGATCCTCCAAATGGCCCGGACAATCCGTGATGGCCAACCGTATGCATAGACAAGGTCTTGACGGATGTCCACAAAAAAATTTGGCATTTTTGACGTCGGAATCCGGATCACCCAAAAACGGTGTTCTATAGCACACGAAAATCGTCAAAATGAGGCGTATGCTCGCTTCGGGGCTCGTTTGACCCTCCAAATGGGCCGGACAATATGTGATGGCCAACCGTATGCATAGACAAGGTCTTGACGGACGTCCACGAAAAAATTTGGCATTTTTGACGTCAGAATCCGGATCACCCAAAAAATGGTGTGCTATAGCACACAAAAATCGTCGAAATGAGGCGTATGCTCGCTTCGGGGCTCGTTTGACCCTCCAAATGGCCCGGACAATTAGTGATGGCCATCCGTATGCATAAAAAAGGTCTTGACGGATGTCCACAAAAAAATTTGGCATTTTTGACGTCGGAATCCGGATCACCATAAAAATGGTGTGCTATAGCACACGAAAATCGTCGAAATGAGGCGTATGCTCGCATCGGGGCTCGTTTGACCCTCCAAATGGCCCGGACAATCCCTGATGGCAAACTGTATGCATAGACAAGGTCTTGACGGACGTCCACGAAAAAATTTGGCATTTTTGACGGCGGAATCCGGATCACCCAAAAAATGGTGTGCTATAGCACACGAAAATCGTCAAAATAAGGCGTATGCTCGCTTCGGGGCTCGTTTGACCCTCCAAATGGCCCGGAAAATCCGTGATGGCCAACCGTATACATAGACAAGGTCTTGACGGACGTCCACAAAAAAATTTGGCATTTTTGACGTCGAAATCCGGATCCCCCAAAAAATGGTGTGCTATAGCACACGAAAATCGTCTAAATGAGGCGTATGCTCGCTTCGGGGCTCATTTGGCCCACCAAATGGCCCGGACAATCCGTGATGGCCAACCGTATGCATAGACAAGGTCTTGACGGACGTCCACAAAAAAATTTGGCATTTTTGACGTCGAAATCCGGATCCCCCAAAAAATGGTGTGCTATAGCACACGAAAATCGTCTAAATGAGGCGTATGCTCGCTTCGGGGCTCTTTTGACCCCCCAAATGGCCCGGACAATCCGTGATGGACAACCGTATGCATAGACAAGGTGTTGACGGACGTCCACAAAAAAACTTGGCATTTTTGACGTCAGAATCCGGATAGCCCAAAAAATGGTGTGCTATAGCACACGAAAATCGTCGAAATGAGGCGTATGCTCACTTCGGGGCTCATTTGGCCCACCAAATTGCCCGGACAATCCGTGATGGCCAACCGTATGCATAGACAAGGTCTTGACGGACGTCCACGAAAAAATTTGGCATTTTTGACGTCGGAATCCGGATCACCCAAAAAATGGTGTGCTATAGCACACAAAAATCGTCGAAATGAGGCGTATGCTCGCTTCGGGGCTCGTTTGACCCTCCAAATGGCCCGGACAATTAGTGATGGCCATCCGTATGCATAAAAAAGGTCTTGACGGACGTCTACCAAAAAATTTGGCATTTTTGACGTTGGAATCCGTATCACCCAAAAAATAGTGTGGTATAGCACACGAAAATCGTCAAAATGAGGCGTATGCTCGTTTCGGGGCTCGTTTGACCCTCCAAATGGCCCGGAAATTAGTGATGGCCAACCGTATGCATAGACAAGATCTTGACAGACGTCCACCAAAAAATTTGGCATTTTTGACGTCGGAATCCGGATCACCAGAAAAATGGTGTGCTATAGCACACGAAAATCGTCGAAATGAGGCGTATGCTCGCATCGGGGCTCGTTTGACCCTCCAAATGGCCCGAAAAATCTCTGATGGCCAATTGTATGCATAGACAAGGTCTTGACGGACGTCCACGAAAAAATTTGGCATTTTTGACGGCAGAATCCGGATCACCCAAAAAATGGTGTGCTATAGCACACGAAAATCGTCAAAATAAGGCATATGCTCGCTTCGGGTCTCGTTTGACCCTCCAAATGGCCCGGAAAATCCGTGATGGCCAACCGTATGCATAGAGAAGGTCTTGATGGACGTCCATGAAAAAATTTGGCATTTTTGATGTCGGAATCCGGATCACCCAAAAAATGGTGTGCTATAGCACACGAAAATCGTAGAAATGAGGCGTATGCTCTCTTCGGGGCACGTTTGACCCTCCAAATGGCCCGGACAACCCGTGATGGCCAACCGTATGCATAGACAAGGTCTTGACGGACGTCCACGAAAAAATTTGGCATTTTTGACGTTAGAATCTAGATCACCCAAAAAATGGTGTGCTATAGCACACGAAAATCGTCGAAATGAGGCGTATGCTCGCTTGGAGGCTCGTTTGACCCTCCAAATGGCTCGGACAATCCGTGATGGCCAACCGTATGCATAGAGAAGGTCTTGACGGACGTGCATGAAAAAATTTGGCATTTTTGACGCCGGAATCCGGATCACCCAAAAAATGGTGTGCTATAGCACACGAAAATCGTCGAAACTAGGCGTATGCTCGCTTCGGGGCTCTTTTGACCCTCCAAATGGCCCGGACAATCCGTGATGGCCAACCGTATGCATAGACAAGGTGTTGACGGACGTCCACAAAAAAATTGGCATTTTTGACGTCAGAATCCGGATAGCCCAAAAAATGGTGTGCTATAGCACACGAAAATCATCGAAATGAGGCGTATGCTCGCTTCGGGGCTCATTTGGCCCACCAAATGGCCCGGACAATCCGTGACGGCCAACCGTATGCATAGACAAGGTCTTGACAGACGTCCACGAAAAAATTTGGCATTTTTGACGTCGGAATCCGTATCACCCAAAAAATGGTGTGCAATAGCACACGAAAATCGTCAAAATGAGGCGTATGCTCGCTTCGGGGCTCGTTTGACCCTCCAAATGGCCCGGAAAATCCGTGATGGCCAACCGTATGCATAGACAAGGTCTTGACGGACGTCCACAAAAAAATTTGGCATTTTTGACGTCGAAATCCGGATCCCCCAAAAAATGGTGTGCTATAGCACACGAAAATCGTCTAAATGAAGCGTATGCTCGCTTCGGGGCTCGTTTGACCCTCCAAATGGCCCTGACAATCTGTGATGGCCAACCGTATGCATAGACAAGGTCTTGACGGAAGTGCACGAAAAAATTTGGCATTTTTGACGTTGAAATCCAGATCACCCAAAAAATGGTGTGCTATAGCACACGAAAATCGTTGAAATTAGGCGTATGCTCGCTTCGGGGCTCGTTTGACCCTCCAAATGGCCCGGACAATACGTGATGGCCAATCGTATGAATAGACAAGGTCTTGACGGACGTCCACAAAAAAATTTGGCATTTTTGACGTCGAAATCCGGATCACCCAAAAAATGGTGTGCTATAGCACACGAAAATCGTCGAAATTAGGCGTATGCTCGCTTCGGGGCTCGTTTGACCCTCCAAATGGCTCGGACAATCCGTGATGGCCAACCGTATGCATAGACAAGGTCTTGACGGAAGTCCACGAAAAAATTTGGCATTTTTAACGTCGGAATCCGTATCACCCAAAAAATGGTGTGCTATAGCACATGAAAATCGTCGAAATGAGGCGTATGCTCGCTTCGGGGCTCGTTTGACCCTCCAAATGGCCCGAACAATCCGTGATGGCCAACTGTATGCATAGACAAGGTCTTGACGGACATCCACGAAAAAATTTGGCATTTTTGACGTCGGAATCCGGATCGCCCAAAAAATGGTGTGCTATAGCACACGAAAATCGTCGAAATGAGGCGTATGCTCGCTTCGGAGCTCGTTTGACCCTCCAAATGGCCCGGACAATCCGTGATGGCCAACCGTATGAATAGACAAGGTCTTGACGGACGTCCACGAAAAAATTTTGCATTTTTGACGCCGGAATCCGGATCACCCAAAAAATGGTGTGCTATAGCACACGAAAATCGTCGAAATGAGGCGTATGCTCGCTTCGGGGCTCGTTTGACCCTCCAAATGGCCCAGACAATCCGTGATGGCCAACCGTATGCATAGAAAAGGTCTTGACGGACGTCCACGAAAAAATTTGGCATTTTTGACGGGGAAATCCGGATCACCCAAAAAATGGTGTGCTATAGCACACGAAAATCATCGAAATGAGGCGTATGCTCGCTTCGGGGCTCGTTTGACCCTCCAAATGGCCCAGACAATCCGTGATCGCCAACCGTATGCATAGACAAGGTCTTGATGGACGTCCATGAAAACATTTGGCATTTTTTACGTCGGAATCCGGATCAACCAAAAAACGGTGTGCTACAGCACACGAAAATCGTCGAAATGAGGCGTATGCTCGCTTCGGGGCTCGTTTGACCCTCCAAATGGCTCGGACAATCCGTGATGGCCAACCGTATGCATAGACAAGGTCTTGACGGGCGTCCACGAAAAAATTTGGCATTTTTGACATTGGAATTCGGATCACCCAAAAAATGGTGTGCTATAGCACACGAAAATCGTCGAAATGAGGCGTATGCTCGCTTCGGGGCTCGTTTGACCCTCCAAATGGCCCGGACAACCCGTGATGGCCAACCGTATGCATAGACAAGGTCTTGACGGACGTCCACGAAAAAATTTGGCATTTTTGACGTTGGAATCTAGATCACCCAAAAAATGGTGTGCTATAGCACACGAAAATCGTCGAAATGAGGCGTATGCTCGCTTCGGGGCTCGTTTGACCCTCCAAATGGCCCGGACAATCCGTGATGGCCAACTGTATGCATAGACAAGGTCTTGACGGACATCCACGAAAAAATTTGGCATTTTTGACGTCGGAATCAGGATCGCCCAAAAAATGGTGTGCTATAGCACACGAAAATCGTCAAAATGAGGCGTATGCTCGCTTCGGGGCTCGTTTGACCCTCCAAATGGCCCGGACAACCCGTGATGGCCTACCGTATGCATAGACAAGGTCTTGACGGACGTCCACGAAAAAATTTTGCATTTTAGACGCCGGAATCCGGATCACCCAAAAAATGGTGTGCTATAGCACACGAAAATCGTCGAAATGAGGCGTATGCTCGCTTCGGGGCTCGTTTGACCCTCCAAATGGCCCAGACAATCCGTGATGGCCAACCGTATGCATAGACAAGGTCTTGACGGACGTCCACGAAAAAATTTGGCATTTTTGACGGGGAAATCCGGATCACCCAAAAAATGGTGTGCTATAGCACACGAAAATCATCGAAATGAGGCGTATGCTCGCTTCGGGGCTCGTTTGACCCTCCAAATGGCCCGAACAACCCGTGATGGCCAACCGTATGCATAGACAAGGTCTTTACGGACGTCCACGAAAAAATTTGGCATTTTTGACGTTGGAATCTAGATCACCCAAAAAATGGTGTGCTATAGCACATGAAAATCGTCGAAATGAGGCGTATGCTCGCTTCGGGGCTCGTTTGACCCTCCAAATGGCCCGAACAATCCGTGATGGCCAACTGTATGCATAGACAAGGTCTTGATGGACATCCACGAAAAAATTTGGCATTTTTGACGTCGGAATCCGGATCGCCCAAAAAATGGTGTGCTATAGCACACGAAAATCGTCGAAATGAGGCGTATGCTCGCTTCGGAGCTCGTTTGACCCTCCAAATTGCCCGGACAATCCGTGATGGCCAACCATATGAATAGAAAAGGTCTTGACGGACGTCCACGAAAAATTTTTGCATTTTTGACGCCGGAATCCGGATCACCCAAAAAATGGTGTGCTATGGCACACGAAAATCATCGAAATGAGGCGTATGCTCGCTTCGGGGCTCGTTTGACCCTCCAAATGGCCCAGACAATCCGTGATGGCCAACCGTATGCATAGACAAGGTCTTGACGGAGGTCACGAAAAAATTTGGCATTTTTTACGGCGAAATCCGGATCACCCAAAAAATGGTGTGCTATAGCACACGAAAATCATCGAAATGAGGCGTATGCTCGCTTCGGGGCTCGTTTGACCCTCCAAATGGCCCGGACAATCCATGATGGCCAACCGTATGCATAGACAAGGTCTTGACGGGCGTCCACGAAAAAATTTGGCATTTTTGACGTTGGAATTCGGATCACCCAAAAAATGGTGTGCTATAACACACGAAAATCGTCGAAATGAGGCGTATGCTCACTTCGGGGCTCGTTTGACCCTCCAAATGGCCCGGACAATCCGTGATGGCCAACCGTATGCATAGAAAAGGTCTTGACGGACGTCCACGAAAACATTTGGAATTTTTGATGTCGGAATCCAGATCACCCAAAAAATGGTGTGCTATAGCACACGAAAATAGTCAAAATAAGGCGTATGCTCGCTTCGGGGCTCATTTGACCCTCTAAATGGCCCGGACAATCCGTGATGGCCAACCGTATGCATAGACAAGGTCTTGACGGACGTCCACGAAAACATTTGGCATTTTTGACGTCGAATCCGGATCAACCAAAAAATGGTGTGCTACAGCACACTAAATCGTCGAAATGAGGCGTATGCTCGCTTCGGGGCTCGTTTGACCCTCCAAATGGCCCGGACAATCCGTGATGGCAAACCGTATGCATAGACAAGGTCTTGACGGACGTCCACGAAAAAATTTGGCATTTTTGTCGTCGGAATCCAGATCACTCAAAAAATGGTGTGCTATAGCACACGAAAATCGTCGAAATGAGGCGTATGCTCGCTTCGGGGCTCGTTTGACCCTCAAAATGGACCGGACAATCCGTGATGGCCAACCGTATGCATAGACAAGGTCTTGACGGACGTCCACAAAAAAATTTGGCATTTTTGACGTCGAAATCCGGATCACCCAAAAAATGGTGCTATAGCACACGAAAATCGTCGAAATGATGTGTATGCTCGCTTCAGGGCTCATTTGACCCTCCAAATGGCCCGGACAATCCGTTATGGCCAACCGTATGCATAGAAAAGGTCTTGACGGACGTCCACGAAAAAATTTGGCATTTTTGACGTCGGAATCTGGATCACCCAAAAAATGGTTTGCTATAGCACACGAAAATCGTCGAAATGAGGCGTATGCTCGCTTCGAGGCTCGTTTGACCCTCCAAATGGCCCGGACAATCCATTATGGCCAACCGTATGCATAGACAAGGTCTTGACGGACGTCCACGAAAACATTTGGCATTTTTGACGTCGGAATCTGGATCACCCAAAAAATGGTGTGCTATAGCAAGCGAAAATCGTCGAAATGAGGCGCCTGCTTGCTTCGGGGCTCGTTTGACCCTCCAAATGGCCCGGACAATCCGTGATGGCCAACCGTATGCATAGACAAGGTCTTGACGGACGTCCACGAAAAAATTTGGCATTTTTTACGTCGGATTCCGGATCACCAAAAAAATGGTGTGCTATAGCACACGAAAATCGTCGAAATGAGGCGTATGCTCGCTTCGGGGCTCGGTTAACCCTCCAAATGGCCCGGACAATCCGTGATGGCCAACCGTATGCATAGACAAGGTCTTGACGGACGTCCACAAAAAAATTTGGCATTTTTGTCGTCGGAATCCGGATCACCCAAAAAATGGTGCTATAGCACACGAAAATCATCGAAATGATGCGTATGCTCGCTTCGGGGCTCGTTTGACCCTCCAAATGGCCCGGACTATCCGTTATGGCCAACCGTATGCATAGACAAGGTCTTGACGGACGTCCACGAAAAAATTTGGCATTTTTGACGTCGGAATCTGGATCACCCAAAAAATGGTGTGCTATAGCACACGAAAATCGTCGAAATGAGGCGTATGCTCGCTTCGGGGCTCGTTTGACCCTCCAAATGGCCCGGACAATCAATTATGGCCAACCGTATGCATAGACAAGGTCTTGACGGACGTCCACGAAAAAATTTGGCATTTTTGACGTCGGAATCTGGATCACCCAAAAATGGTGTGCTATAGCACACGAAAATCGTCGAAATGAGGCGTATGCTCGCTTCGGGGCTCGTTTGACCCTCCAAATGGCCCGGACAATCCGTTATGGCCGATCGTATGCATAGACAAGGTCTTGACGGACGTCCACGAAAAAATTTGGCATTTTTGACGTCGGAATCTGGATCACCCAAAAAAAAGGTGTGCTATAGCACACGAAAATCGTCGAAATGAGGCGTATGCTCGCTTCGGGGCTCGTTTGACCCTCCAAATGGCCCGGACAATCCGTTATGGCCAACCGTATGCATAGACAAGTTCTTGACGGACGTCCACGAAAAAATTTGGCATTTTGGACGTCGGAATCTGGATCACCCAAAAAATGGTGTGCTATAGCACACGAAAATCATCGAAATGAGGCGTATGCTCGCTTCGGGGCTCGTTTGACCCTCCAAATGGGACGGACAATCCGTGATGGCCAACCGTATGCATAGAAAAGGTCTTAACGGACGTCCACGAAAAAATTTGGCATTTTTGACGTCGGAATCCGGATCAACCAAAAAATGGTGTGCTATAGCACACGAAAATCGTCGAAATGAGGCGTATGCCCGCTTCGGGGCTCGTTTGACCCTCCAAATGGCCCAGACAATCCATGATGGCAAACCGTATGCATAGACAAGGTCTTGACAGATGTCCACGAAAAAATTTGGCATTTTTGACGTCGGAATCTGGATCACCCAAAAAATGGTGTGCTATAGCACACGAAATACGTCGAAATGAGGCGTATGCTCGCTTCGGGGCTCGTTTGACCCTCCAAATGGCCCGGACAATCCGTGATGGCCAACCGTATGCATAGACAAGGTATTGACGGACGTCCACAAAAAAATTTGGCATTTTTGACGTCGAAATCCGGATCACCCAAAAAATGGTGCTATAGCACACGAAAATCGTCTAAATGATGCGTATGCTCGTTTCAGAGCTCGTTTGACCCTCCAAATGGCCCGGACAATCCGTTATTGCCAACCGTATGCATAGACAAGGTCTTGACGGACGTCCACGAAAAAATTTGGCATTTTTGACGTCGGAATCTGGATCACCCAAAAAATGGTGTGCTATAGCACACGAAAATCGTCGAAATGAGGCGTATGCTTGCTTCGGGGCTCGTTTGACCCTCCAAATGGCCCGGACAATCCATTATGGCCAACCGTATGCATAGACAAGGTCTTGACGGACGTCCACGAAAAAATTTGGCATTTTTGACGTCGGAATCCGGATCACCCAAAAAATGGTGTGCTATAGCACACGAAAATCGTCGAAATGAGGCGTATGCTCGCTTCGGGGCTCGTTTAACCCTCCAAATGGCCCGGACAATCCGTGATGGCCAACCGTATGCATAGACAAGGTCTTGACGGACGTCCATGAAAAAATTTGGCATTTTTGACGTCGGAATCTGGATCACCCAAAAAATGGTGTGCTATAGTACACGAAAATCATCGAAATGAGGCGTATGCTCGCTTCGGGGCTCGTTTGACCCTCCAAATGTCCTTAACAATCCGTGATGGCCAACCGTATGCATAGACAAGGTCTTGACCGACGTCCACGAAAAAATTTGGCATTTTTGACGTCGGAATCCGGATCACCCAAAAAATGGTGTGCTATAGCACACGAAAATCATCGAAATGAGGCGTGTGCTCGCTTCGGGCCTCGTTTGACCCTCCAAATGGCCCAGACAATCCGTGATCGCCAACCGTATGCATAGACAAGGTCTTGATGGACGTCCATGAAAACATTTGGCATTTTTTACGTCAGAATCCGGATCAACCAAAAAACGGTGTGCTACAGCACACGAAAATCGTCGAAATGAGGCGTATGCTCGCTTCGGGGCTCGTTTGACCCTCCAAATGGCTCGGACAATCCGTGATGGCCAACCGTATGCATAGACAAGGTCTTGACCGACGTCCATGAAATAATTTGGCATTTTTGACGTCGGAATCCGGATCACCCAAAAAATGGTGCACACGAAAATCGTCGAAATAAGGCGTATGCTCGCTTCGGGGCTCGTTTGACCCTCAAAATGGCCCGGACAATCCGTGATGGCCAACCGTATGCATAGACAAGGTCTTGACAGACGTCCACAAAAAAATTTGGCATTTTTGACGTCGGAATCCGAATAACCCAAAAAATGGTGTGCTATAGCACACGAAAATCATCGAAATGAGGCGTATGCTCGCTTCGGGCCTCGTTTGACCCTCCAAATGGCCCAGACAATCCGTGATCGCCAACCGTATGCATAGACAAGGTCTTGACGGACGTCCATGAAAACATTTGGCATTTTTGACGTCGGAATCCGGATCAACCAAAAAATGATGTGCTACAGCACACGAAAATCGTCGAATGAGGCGTATGCTCGCTTCGGGGCTCGTTTGACCCTCCAAATGGCTCGGACAATTCGTGATGGCAAATCGTATGCATAGACAAGGTCTTGACCGACGTCCATGAAATAATTTGGCATTTTTTACGTCGGAATCTGGATCACCCAAAAAATGATGCACACGGAAATCATCGAAATGAGGCGTATGCTCGCTTCGGGGCTCGTTTGACCCTCAAAATGGCCCGGACAATCCGTGATGGCCAACCATATTCATAGACAAGGTCTTGACGAACGTCTACGAAAAAATTTGGCATTTTTGACGTCGGAATCCAGATCACCCAAAAAATGGTGCACACGAAAATCGTCGAAATGAGGCGTATGCTCGCTTCAGGGCTCGTTTGACTCTCCAAATGGCCCGGACAATCCGTGATGGCCAACCGTATGCATAGACAAGGTCTTGACGGACGTCCACAAAAAAATTTGGCATTTTTGACGTCGGAATCCGGATCACCCAAAAAAAGGTGCGCTATAGCACACGAAAATCGTCCAAATGAGGCGTATGCTCGCTTCAGGGCTCGTTTGACACTCCAAATGGCCCGGACAATCCGCGATCGCCAACCGTATGCACAGACAAGGTCTTGACGGACGTCCATGAAAACATTTGGCATTTTTGACGTCGGAATTCGGATCAACCAAAAAATGGTGTGCTACAGCACACTAAATCGTCGAAATGAGGCGTATGCTCGCTTCGGGACTCGTTTGACCCTCCAAATGGGCCGGACAATCCGTGATGGCCAACCGTATGCATAGACAAGGTCTTGACGGACATCCACGAAAATATTTGGCTTTTTTGACGTCGGAATCCGGATCACCCAAAAAATGGTGTGCTATAGCACACGAAAATCATCGAAATGAGGCGTATGCTCGCTCCGGGGCTCGTTTGACACTCTAAATGGCCCGGACAATCCGTGATCGCACACCGTATGCATAGACAAGGTCTTGACGGACGTCCATGAAAACATTTGGCATTTTTGACGTCGGAATCCGGATCAACCAAAAAATGGTGTGCTACAGCACACTAAATCGTCGAAATGAGGTGTATGCTCGCTTCGGGGCTCGTTTGACCCTCCAAATGGCCCGGAAAATCCGTGATGGCCAACCGTATGCATAGACAAGGTCTTGACGGACGTCCATGAAATAATTTGGCATTTTTGACGTCGGAATCCGGATCACCCAAAAAATGGTGCACACGAAAATCGTCGAAATGAGGCGTATGCTCGCTTCGGGGCTCGTTTGACACTCCAAATGGCCCGGACAATCCGCGATCGCCAACTGTATGCACAGACAAGGTCTTGACGGACGTCCATGAAAACATTTGGCATTTTTGACGTCGGAATCCGGATCAACCAAAAAATGGTGTGCTACAGCACACGAAAATCGTCGAAATGAGGCGTATGCTCGCTTCGGGGCTCGTTTGACCCTCCAAATGGGCCGGACAATCCGTGATGGCCAACCGTATGCATAGACAAGGTCTTGACGGACGTCCACGAAAAAATTTGGCTTTTTTGACGTCGGAATCCGGATCACCCAAAAAATGGTGTGCTATAGCACACGAAAATCATCGAAATGAGGCGTATGCTCGCTTCGGGGCTCGTTTGACACTCTAAATGGCCCGGACAATCCGTGATCGCACACCGTATGCATAGACAAAGTCTTGACGGACGTCCATGAAAACATTTGGCATTTTTGACGTCGGAATCCGGATCAACCAAAAAATGGTGTGCTACAGCACACTAAATCGTCGAAATGAGGCGTATGCTCGCTTCGGGGCTCGTTTGACCCTCCAAATGGCCGGACAATCCGTGATGGCCAACCGTATGCATAGACAAGGTGTTGACGGACGTCCATGAAATAATTTGGCATTTTTTACGTCGGAATCCGGATCACCCAAAAAATGGTGCACACGAAAATCGTCGAAATGAGGCGTATGCTCGCTTTGGGGCTCGATTGACCCTCCAAATGGCCCAGACAATCCGTGATGGCCAACCGTATGCATAGACAAGGTCTTGACGGACGTCCACGAAAAAATTTGGCATTTTTGACGTCGGAATCCGGATCATCCAAAAAATGGTGTGCTATAGCACGCGAAAATCGTCGAAATGAGGCGTATGCTCGCTTCGGGGCTCGTTTTACCCTCCAAATGGCCCGGACAATCCATGATGGCCAACCGTATGCATAGACAAGGTCTTGACGGACGTCCATGAAAATATTTGGCATTTTTGACGTCGGAATCCGGATTACCCAAAAAATGGTGTGCTATAGCACACGAAAATCGTCGAAATGAGGCGTATGCTCGCTTCGGGGCTCGTTTGACCCTCCAAATGGCCCGGACAATCCATTATGGCCAACCGTATGCATAAACAAGGTCTTGACGGACGTCCACGAAAAAATTTGGCATTTTCGACGTCGGAATCTGGATCACCCAAAAAATGGTGTGCTATAGCACACGAAAATCATCGAAATGAGGCGTATGCTCGCATCGGGGCTCGTTTGACCCTCCAAATGGGCCGAACAATCCGTGATGGCCAACCGTATGCATAGAAAAGGTCTTAACGGACGTCCACGAAAAAATTTGGCATTTTTGACGTCGGAATCCGGATCACCCAAAAAATGGTGTGCTATAGCACACGAAAATCGTCGAAATGAGGCGTATGCTCGCTTCGGGGCTCGTTTGACCCTCCAAATGGCCCATACAATCCATGATGGAAAACCGTATGCATAGACAAGGTCTTTACAGATGTCCACAAAAAAATTTGGCATTTTTGACGTCGGAATCCGGATCACCCAAAAAATGGTGTGCTATAGTACACGAAAATCGTCGAAATGAGGCGTATGCTCGCTTCGGAGCTCGTTTGACCCTCCAAATAGCCCGGACAATCTGTGATGGCCAACCGTATGCATAGACAAGGTCTTGACGGACGTGCACAAAAAAATTTGGCATTTTTGACGTAGAATCCGGATCACCCAAAAAATGGTGTGCTATAGCATACGAAAATCGTCGAAATGAGGCGTATGCTCACTTCGGGGCTCGTTTGACCCTCCAAATAGCCCGAACAATCCGTGATGGCCAACCGTATGCATAGACAAGGTCTTGATGGACGTCCACGAAAAAATATGGCATTTTTTACATTGGAATCCGGATCTCCCAAAAAATAGTGTGCTATAGCACACGAAAATCGTCGCAATGAGGCGTATGCTCGCTTCGGGGCTCGTTTGACCCTCCAAATGGCCCGGACAATCCGTGATGTCGAACAGTATGCATAAACAAGGTCTTGACGGACGTCCACAAAAAAATTTGGCATTTTTTACGTCAGAATCCGGATCACCCAAAAAATGGTGTGCTATAGCAAACGAAAATTGTCAAAATAAAGCGTATGCTCGCTTCAGGGCTCGTTTGACCCTCCAAATGGCCTGGACAATCCGTGATGGCCAACCGTATGCATAGAGAAGGTCTTGACGGACGTCCATGAAAAAATTTGGCATTTTTGACGTCGGAATCCGGATCACCCAAAAAATGGTGTGCTATAGCACACGAAAATCGTCGAAATGAGGAGTATGCTCGCTTCGGGGCTTGTTTGACCATCCAAATGGCCCGGACATTCCGTGATGGGCAACCGTATGCATAAACAAGGTCTTGACGGACGTCCACGAAAAAATTTGGCATTTTTGACACCGGAATCCGGATCACCCAAAAAGTGGTGTGCTATAGCACACGAAAATCGTCGAAATGAGGCGTATGCTCGCTTCGGGGCTCGTTTGACCCTCTAAATGGCCCGGACAATCTTTGAAGGCCAACCGTATGCATAGACACGGTCTTGATGGACGTCCACAAAAAAATTTGGCATTTTTGATGTAGAATCCGGATCACCAAAAAATGGTGTGCTATAGCACACGAAAATCGTCGAAATGAGGCGTATGCTCGATTCGGGGCTCGTTTGACCCTCCAAATGGCCCAGACAATCCATGATGGCCAACCGTATGCATAGACAAGGTCTTGACGGACGTCCACGAAAAAATTTGGCATTTTTGACGTCGAAATCCGGATAACCCAAAAAATGGTGTGCTATAGCACACGAAAATCGTCGAAATGAAGAGTATGCTCGCTTCGGGGCTCGTTTGACCCTCCAAATAGCCCAGACAATCCGTGATGGCCAACCGTATGCATAGACAAGGTCTTGACGGACGTCCACGAAAAAATATGGCATTTTGACGTTGGAATCCGGATCACCCAAAAAATAGTTGCTATGGCACACGAAAATCGTCGCAATGAGGCGTATACTCGCTTCGGGGCTCGTTTGACCCTCCAAATGGCCAGGACAATCCGTGATGTCCAAACGTATGCATAGACAAGGTCTTGACGGACGTCCGCGAAAAAATTTGGCATATTTGACGTCGGAATCCGGATCACCTTAAAAATGGTGTGCTAAAGCATATGAAAATCGTCGAAATGAGGCGTATGCTCGCTTCGGGGCTCGTTTGACCCTCCAAATAGCCCAGACAATCCGTGATGGCCAACCGTATGCATAGACAAGGTCTTGACGGACGTCCACAAAAAAATTTGGCATTTTAACGTTGGAATCCGGATCACCCAAAAAATAGTGTGCTATAGCACACGAAAATCGTCGCAATGAGGCATATGCTCGCTTTCATGGCTCGTTTGACCCTCCAGATTGCCCGGACAATCCGTGATGGCCAACCGTATGCATAAACAAGGTCTTGACGGACGTTCACAAAAAAATTTGGCATTTTTGACGTCGGAATCCGAATCACCCAAAAAATAGTGTGCTATAGCGCACGAAAATAATCGAAATGAGGCATATGCTCGCTTCGCGGCTCATTTGACCCTCCAAATGGCCCGGACAATCCGTGATGGACAACCGTATGTAAAGAAAAGGTCTTGACAGACGTCCACTAAAAAATTTGGCATTTTTGACGTCGGAATCCGGATCACCTTAAGAATGGTGTGCTATAGCACACGAAAATCGTCCAAACGAGGCGTATGCTCGCTTCGGGGCTCGTTTGACCCTCCAAATGGCCCGCACAGTCCGTGATGGCCAACCGTATGCATAGACAAGGTCTTGACGGACGTCCACGAAAAAATTTGGCATTTTTGACGTCGGAATCCGGATCACCCAAAAAATGGTGTGCTATAGCACACGAAAATCGTCGAAATGAGGCGTATGCTCGCTTCGGAGCTCGTTTGACCCTCCAAATGGCGCGGACAATCCAAGATAACCAACCGTATGCATAGACAAGGTCTTGACGGACGTCCACGAAAAAATTTGGAATTTTTGACGTCGGAATCCGGATAACCCAAAAAATGGTGTGCTATAGCACACGAAAATCATCGAAATGAAGCGTATGCTCGCTTCGGGGCTCGTTTGACCCTCCAAATGGCCCGGACAATCCGTGATGGCCAACCGTATGCATAAACAAGGTCTTGAAAGACGTCCACGAAAACATTTGGCATTTTTGACGTCGGAATCCGGATCACCCAAAAAATGGTGTGCTATAGCACACGAAAATCGTCGTAATGAGGCGTATGCTCGCTTCGGGGCTCGTTTGACCCTCCAAATGGCCCGGACAATCCGTGATGGCCAACCATATGCATAGACAAGGTCTTGATTGATGTCTACGAATAAATTTGGCATTTTTGACGTCGGAATCCGGATCACCCAAAAAATGGTGTGCTATAGCACACGAAAATCGTCGAAATAAGGCGTATGCTCGCTTCGCGGCTCGTTTGACCCTCCAAATGGCCCGGAAAATCCGTGATGGCCAACCGTATGCATCGACAAGGTCTTGAAAAACGTCCACAAAAAAATTTGGCATTTTTGACGTAGAATCCGGATCACCAAAAAATGGTGTGCTATAGCACACGAAAATCGTCGAAATGAGGCGTATGCTCGATACGGGGCTCGTTTGACCCTCCAAATGGCCCGAACAATCCGTGATGGCCAACCGTATGCATAGACAAGGTCTTGACGGACGTCCACGAAAAAATTTAGCATTTTTGACGTCGGAATCCGGATAACCCAAAAAATGGTGTGCTATAGCACACGAAAATCATCGAAATGAAGCGTATGCTCGCTTCGGGGCTCGTTTGACCCTCCAAATGGCCCGGACAATCCGTGATGGCCAACCGTATGCATAAACAAGGTCTTGACAGACGTCCACGAAAAAATTTGGCATTTTTGACGTCGGAATCCGGATCACCCAAAAAATGGTGTGCTATAGCACACGAAAATCGTCGAAATGAGGCGTATGCTCGCTTCGAGGCTCGTTTGACCCTCCAAATGGTCCGGTCAATCCGTGATGACACCCCGTATGCATAGACAAGGTCTTGACGGACGTTCACAAAAAAATTTGGCATTTTTGACATCGGAATCCGGATCACCCAAAAAATGGTGTGCTATAGCGCACGAAAATCGTCGAAATGAGGCATATGCTCGCTTCGCAGCTCGTTTGACCCTCCAAATGGCCCGGACAATCCATGATGGCCAACCGTATGCATAGACAAGGTCTTGACGGACGTCCACGAAAAAATTTGGCATTTTTGACGTAGAATCCGGATCACCAAAAAATGATGTGCTATAGCACACGAAAATCGTCGAAATGAGGCGTATGCTCGATTCGGGGCTCGTTTGACCCTCCAAATGGTCCAGACAATCAATGATGGCCAACCGTATGCATAGACAAGGTCTTGGCGGACGTCCACAAAAAAATTTGGCATTTTGACGTTGGAATCCGGATCACCCAAAAAATAGTGTGCTATAGCACACAAAAATCGTCGCAATGAGGCGTATGCTCGCTTCGGGGCTCGTTTTACCCTCCAAATGGCCCGGACAATTCGTGATGGCAACCATATGCATAGACAAGGTCTTGACAGACGTCCACGATAAAATTTGGCATTTTTGACGTCGGAATCCGGATCACCCAAAAAATGGTGTGCTATAGCACACGAAAATCATCGAAATGAGGCGTACGCTTGCTTCAGGGCTCGTTTGACCCTCCAAATGGCCCGGACAATCTGTGAAGGCCAACCGTATGCATAGACACGGTCTTGACAGACGTCCAAGAAAAAATTTGGCATTTTTGATGTCAGAATCCGGATCACCCAAAAAATGGTGTGCTATAGCACACGAAAATCATCGAAATGAGGCGTATGCTCGCTTCGGGGCTTGTTTGACCCTCCAAATGGCCCGGACAATCCGTGATGGCCAACCGTATGCATAGACAAGGTCTTGACGGACGTCCATGAAAAAATTTGGCATTTTTGATGTCGGAATCGTGATCACCCAAAAAATGGTGTGCTATAGCACACGAAAATCGTCGAAATGAGGCGTATGCTCGCTTCGGGGCTCCTTTGACCATCCAAATGGCCCGGACAATCCGTGATGGCCAACCGTATGCATAGACAAGGTCTTGACGGACGTCCACGAAAAAATTTGGCATTTTGACGTCGGAATCTGGATCACCCAAAAAATGGGGTGCTATAGCGCACGAAAATCGTCGAAATAAGGCGTATGCTCGCTTCGGGGCTCGTTTGACCCTCCAAATTGCCCGGATAATCCGTGATGGCCAACCATATGCATAGAAAAGGTCTTGACGGACGTCCACAAAAAAATTTGGCATTTTTGACGTCGGATTCCGGATCACCCAAAAAATGCTGTGCTATAGCACACGAAAATCATCAAAATGAGGCGTATGCTCGCTTTAGGGCTCGTTTGACCCTCCAAATGGCCCGGACAATCCGTGATGGCCAACCGTATGCATAGACAAGGTCTTGACGGACGTGCACGAAAAAATTTGGCATTTTTTACGTCGGAATCCGGATCACCCAAAAAATGGTGTGCTATAGCACAAGAAAATCATCAAAATGAGGCTTATGCTCTCTTCGGGGCTCGTTTGACCCTCCAAATGGCCCGGACAATCCGTGATGGCCAACCGTATGCATAGAAACGGTCTTGACGGACGTCCACGAAAACATTTTGCATTTTTGACGCCGGAATTCGGATCACCCAAAAAGAGGTGTGCTATAGCACACGAAAATCGTCAAAATGAGGCGTATACTCGCTTCGGA
The DNA here is from genome assembly GCF_036512215.1 of Solanum lycopersicum. Classification (NCBI taxonomy): domain Eukaryota; kingdom Viridiplantae; phylum Streptophyta; class Magnoliopsida; order Solanales; family Solanaceae; genus Solanum; species Solanum lycopersicum. The sequence continues at coordinate 59,037,785 of NC_090803.1, forward strand.
GCTCGTTTGACCCTCCAAATGGCCTGCACAATCCGTGATGGCCAACCGTATGCATAGACAAGGTCTTGACGGACGTCCACGAAAAAATTTGGCAATTTTGACGTCGGAATCTGGATCACCCAAAAAATGGTGTGCTATGGCACACGAAAATCGTTGAAATGAGGCGTATGCTCGCTTCGGGGCTCGTTTGACCCTCCAAATGGCCTGGACAATCCGTGATGGCCAACCATATGCATAGACAAGGTCTTGACGGACGTCCACGAAAAAATTTGGCATTTTTGACGTCGGAATCCGGATCACCCAAAAAATGGTGTGTTATAGCACACGAAAATCGTCGAAATGAGACATATGCTCGCTTCGGGGCTCGTTTGACCCTCCAAATGGCCCGGACAATCCGTGATGGCCAACCGTATGCATAGACAAGGTCTTGACAGACGTCCACGAAAAAATTTGGCATTTTTGACGTCGGAATCTGGATCACCCAAAAAATGGTGTGCTATAGCACACGAAAATTGTCGAAATAAGGCGTATGATCGCTTCGGGGCTCGTTTGACCCTCCAAATGGCCCGGACAATCCGTGATGGCCAACTGTATGCATAAAAAAGGTCTTGAAGGACGTCCACACAAAAATTTGGCATTTTTGACGTCGGAATCCGGATCACCCAAAAAATGGTGTGCTATAGCATACGAAAATCGTCAAAATGAGGCGTATGCTCGCTTCGGGGCTCGTTTGACCCTCCAAATGGCCCGGAAAATCCGTGAGTGCCAACCGTATGCATATACAAGGTCTTGACGGACGTCCACGAAAAAATTTGGCATTTTTGACGTCGGAATCCGGATCACCCAAAAAATGGTGTGCTATAGCACACCAAAATCGTCGAAATGAGGCGTATGCTCGCTTCGGGGCTCGTTTGACCCTCCAAATGGCCCGGACAATCCGTGATGGCCAACCGTATGCATAGACAAGGTCTTGACGGACGTCCATGAAAAAATTTGGCATTTTTGACGTCAGAATCCGGATCACCCAAAAAATGGTGTGCTATAGCACTCGAAAATCATCGAAATGAGGCGTATGCTCGCTTCGGGGCTCGTCTGACCCTCCAAATGGCCCGGACAATACGTAATGGCAAACCGTATGCATAGACAAGGTCTTGACAGATGTCAACGAAAAAATTTGGCATTTTTGACGTCGGAATCCGGATCACCCAAAAGATGGTGTGCTATAGCATACGAAAATCGTCGAAATGAGGCGTATGCTCGCTTCGGGGCTCGTTTGACCCTCCAAATGGCCTGGACAATCCGTGATGGCCAACCGTATGCATAGACAAGGTCTTGACGGACGTCCACGAAAAAATTTGGCATTTTTGACGTCGGAATCCGGATCACCCAAAAAATGGGGTGCTATAGCGCACGAAAATCATCGAAATAAGGCGTATGCTCGCTTCGGGGCTCGTTTGACCCTCCAAATGGCCCGGACAAACCGTGATGGCCAACCGTATGAATAGACAAGGTCTTGATGGACATCCACGAAAAAATTTGGCATTTTTTACGTCGGAATCCGGATCACCCAAAAGATGGTGTGCTATAGCACACGAAAATTGTCGAAATGAGGCGTATGCTCGCTTCGGGGCTCGTTTGACCCTCCAAATGGCCCGGACAATCTGTGATGGCCAACCATATGCATAGACAAGGTCTTGATGGATGTCCACAAAAAAATTTGGCATTTTTGACGTCGGAATCCGGATCACCAAAAAAATGGTGTGCTATAGCGCACAAAAATCATCGAAATGAGGCGTATGCTCGCTTCGGGGCTCGTTTGACCCTCCAAATTGCCCGGATAATCCGTGATGGCCAACCATATGCATAGACAAGGTCTTGACGGACGTCCACGAAAAAATTTGGCATTTTTGATGTCGGAATCCGGATCACCCAAATAATGGTGTGCTGTAGCACACGAAAATCGTCGAAATGAGGCGTATGCTCGCTTCGGGGCTTGTATGACCCTCCAAATGGCCCGGACAATCCGTGATAGCCAACCGTATGCATAGACAAGGTCTTGACGGACGTCCACGAAAAAGTTTGGCATTTTTGACGTTGGAATCCGGATCACCCAAAAAATGGTGTGCTATAAGCACACGAAAATCGTCGAAATGAGGCGTATGCTCGCTTTGGGGCTTGTTTAACCCTCTAAATGGCCCGGACAATAAGTGATGGCCAACCATATGCATAGACAAGGTCTTGACGGATGTCCACGAAAAAATTTGGCATTTTTGACGTCGGAATCCGGATCACCCAAAAAATGGTGTGTTATAGCACACGAAAATCATCGAAATGAGACATATGCTCGCTTCGGGGCTCGTTTGAACCTCCAAATGGCCCGGATAATCCGTGATGGCAAACCGTATGTATAGACAAGGTCTTGACGGACGTCCACGAAAACATTTGGCATTTTTGACGTCGGAATTCGGATCACCCAAAAAATGGTGTGCTATAGCACACGAAAATCGTCGAAATAAGGCGTATGCTCGCTTCGGGGCTCGTTTGACCCTCCAAATGGCCCGGACAATCCGTGATGGCCAACCGTATGCATAGACAAGGTCTTGACGGACGTCCATGAAAAAGTTTGGCATTTTTGACGTCGGAATCCAGATCACCCAAAAAAAGGTGTGCTATAGCACACGAAAATCGTTGAAATGAGGTGTATGCTCGCTTCGGGGCTCGTTTGACCATCCAAACGGCCCGGAAAATCCGTGATGGCAAACTGTATGCATAGACAAGGTCTTGACGATGTCCACGAAAAAATTTGGCATTTTTGACGTCGGAATCCGGATCACCTGAAAATCGTCGAAATGAGGCGTATGCTCGCTTCGGGGCTCGTTTGACCCTCCAAATGGCCCGGACAATCCGTGATGGCCAACCGTATGCATAGACAAGGTCTTGACGGACATACACAAAAATATTTGGCATTTTTGACGTCGGAATCCGGATCACCCAAAAAATGGTGTGCTATAGCACACGAAAATCGTCGAAATGAGGCGTATGCTCGCTTCGGGGCTCGTTTGACCCTCCAAATGGCCCGAACAATCCGTGATGGCCAACCGTATGCATAGACAAGGTCTTGACGGACAACCACGAAAAAATTTGGCATTTTTGACGTCGAAATCTGAATCACCCAATAAATGGTGTGCTATAGCACACGGAAATCGTCGAAATGAGGCGTATGCTCGCTTCGTGCTCGTTTGACCCTCCAAACGGCCCAGACAATCCGTGATGGCCAACCGTATGCATAGACAAGGTCTTGACGGATGTCCACACAAAAATTGGGCATTTTTGACGTCGGAATCCGGATCACCCAAAAAAGGTGTGCTATAGCACACGAAAATCGTCGAAATGAGGCGTATGCTCGCTTCGGGGCTCGTTTGACCCTCCAAATGGCCCGGACAATCCGTGATGGCCAACCGTATGCATATACAAGGTCTTGACGGACGTCCACGAAAATATTTGGAATTTTTGACGTCGGAATCCGGATCACCCAAAAAATGGTGTGCTATAGCACACGAAAATCGTCGAAATGAGGCGTATGCTCGCTTTGGGGCTCGTTTGACCCTCCAAATGGCCCGGAAAATCCGTGATGGCCAACCGTATGCATAGACACGGTCTTGACGGACGTCCACGAAAAAATTTGGCATTTTTGACGTGGGAATCCGGATCACTTAAAAAATGTTGTGCTATAGCACATGAAAATCGTCGAAATGAGGCGTATGCTCGCTTCGGGGCTCGTTTGACCCTCCAAATGGCCCGGACAATCCGTGATGGCCAACCATATGCATAGACAAGGTCTTGGCGGACGTCCACGAAAAAATTTGGCATTTTTTACGTCGGAATTCGGATCACCCAAAAAATGGTGTGCTATAGCGCATGAAAATCGTCGAAATGAGGTGTATGCTCGCTTCGTGGCTCGTTTGACCCTCCAAATGGCCCGGACAATCCGTCATGGCCAACCATATGCATAGACAAGGTCTTGGCGGACGTCCACGAAAAAATTTGGCATTTTTGACGTCGGAATCCGGATCACCCAAAAAATGGTGTGCTATAGCACACGAAAATCGTCGAAATGAGGCGTATGCTCGCTTCGGGGCTCGTTTGACCCTCCAAATGGGCCGGACAATCCGTGATGGCAAACCGTATGCATAGAACAGGTCTTGACGAACGTCCACGGAAAAATTTGGCATTTTTGACGTCGGAATTTGATTCACCCAAAAAATGGGGTAGTATAGAGCACGAAAATCGTCGAAATTAGGCGTATGCTCGCTTCGGGGCTTGTTTGACCCTCCAAATGGCCCGGACAAACCGTGATGGCCAACCGTATGCATAGAAAAGGTCTTGACGGATGTCCACGAAAAAATTTGGCATTTTTGACGTCGGAATCCATATCACCCACAAAATGGTGGTCTATAGCACACGAAAATCGTCGAAATGAGGTTCGGGGCTCGTTTGACCCTCCAAATGGCCTGGAAAATCCGTGATGGCCAACCATATGCATAGACAAGGTCTTGACGGACGTCCACGAAAAAATTTGGCATTTTTGACGTCGGAATCCGGATCACCCAAAAAATGTGGTTCTATAGCGCACGAAAATCGTCGAAATAAGGCGTATGCTCACTTCGGGGCTCGTTTGACCCTCCAAATGGCCCGAACAATCCGTGATGGCCAACCGTATGCATAGACAAGGTCTTGACGGACAACCACGAAAAAATTTGGCATTTTTGACGTCGAAATCTGAATCACCCAATAAATGGTGTGCTATAGCACACGAAAATCGTCGAAATGAGGCGTATGCTCGCTTCGTGCTCGTTTGACCCTCCAAACGGCCCAGACAAACCGTGATGGCCAACCGTATGCACAGACAAGGTCTTGACAGACGTCCACGAAAAAATTTGGCATTTTTGACGTCGGAATCCGGATCACCCAAAAGATGGTGTGCTATAGCACACGAAAGTTGTCGAAATGAGGCGTATGCTCGCTTCGGGGCTCGTTTGACCCTCCAAATGGTAGGACAATCCGTGATGGCCAACCGTATGCATAGTCAAGGTCTTGACGGACGTCCACGAAAAAGTTTGGCATTTTTGACGTCGGAATTCGGATCACCCAAAAAATGGTGTGCTATAGCACACGAAAATCGTCGAAATGAGGCGTATGCTCGCTTCAGGGCTCGTTTGACCCTCCAAATGGCCCGAACAATCCGTGATGGCCAACCGTATGCATAGACAAGGTCTTGACGGACAACCACGAAAACATTTGGCATTTTTGACGTCGAAATCTGAATCACCCAATAAATGGTGTGCTATAGCACACGGAAATCGTCGAAATGAGGCGTATGCTCGCTTCGTGCTCGTTTGACCCTCCAAACGGCCCAGACAATCCGTGATGGCCAACCGTATGCATAGACAAGGTCTTGACGGATGTCCACACAAAAATTTGGCATTTTTGACGTCGGAATCCGGATCACCCAAAAAGGGTGTGCTATAGCACACGAAAATCGTCGAAATGAGGCGTATGCTCGCTTCGGGGCTCGTTTGACCCTCCAAATGGCCCGGACAATCCGTGATAGCCAACCGTATGCATATACAAGGTCTTGACAGACGTCCACGAAAATATTTGGCATTTTTGACGTCGGAATCTGGATCACCCAAAAAATGAAATGCTATAGCACACGAAAAACGTCGAAATGAGGCGTATGCTCGCTTCGGGGCTCGTTTGACCCTCCAAATGGCCCGGACAATCCGTGATAGCCAACCGTATGCATAGAAAAGGTCTTGACGGACGTCCACGAAAAAATTTGGCATTTTTGACGTCGGAATCCGGATCACCCAAAAAATGGTGTGCTATAGCACATGAAAATCGTTGAAATGAGGCGTATGCTCGCTTCAGGGCTCGTTTGACCCTCCAAATGGCCCGAACAATCCGTGATGGCCAACCGTATGCATAGACAAGGTCTTGACGGACAACCACGAAAAAATTTGGCATTTTTGACGTCGAAATCTGAATCACCCAATAAATGGTGTGCTATAGCACACGGAAATCGTCGAAATGAGGCGTATGCTCGCTTCGTGCTCGTTTGACCCTCCAAACGGCCCAGACAATCCGTGATGGCCAACCGTATGCATAGACAAGGTCTTGACGGATGTCCACACAAAAATTTGGCATTTTTGACGTCGGAATCCGGATCACCCAAAAAGGGTGTGCTATAGCACACGAAAATCGTCGAAATGAGGCGTATGCTCGCTTCGGGGCTCGTTTGACCCTCCAAATGGCCCGGACAATCCGTGATAGCCAACCGTATGCATATACAAGGTCTTGACGGACGTCCACGAAAATATTTGGCATTTTTGACGTCGGAATCTGGATCACCCAAAAAATGATATGCTATAGCACACGAAAAACGTCGAAATGAGGCGTATGCTCGCTTCGGGGCTCGTTTGACCCTCCAAATGGCCCGGACAATCCGTGATAGCCAACCGTATGCATAGAAAAAGTCTTGACGGACGTCCACGAAAAAGTTTGGCATTTTTGACGTTGGAATCCGGATCACCCAAAAAATGGTGTTCTATAGCACACGAAAATCGTCGAAATGAGGCGTATGCTCGCTTTGGGGCTTGTTTAACCCTCCAAATGGCCCGGACAATAAGTGATGGCCAACCATATGCATAGACAAGGTCTTGACGGACGTCCACGAAAAAATTTAGCATTTTTGACGTCAGAATCCGGATCACCCAAAAAATGGTGTGTTATAGCACACGAAAATCGTCGAAATGAGACATATGCTCGCTTCGGGGCTCGTTTGACCCTTCAAATGGCCCGGACAATCCGTGATGGCAAATCGTATGCATAGACAAGGTCTTGACGGACGTCCACGAAAACATTTGGCATTTTTGACGTCGTAATTCGGATCACCCAAAAAAGGTGTGCTATAGCACACGAAAATCGTCGAAATGAGGCGTATGCTCGCTTCGGGGCTTTTTTGACCCTCCAAATGGCCCGGACAATCCGTGATGGCCAACCGTATGCATAGACAAGGTCTTGACGGACGTCCACGAAAAAATTTGGCATTTTTGACGTCGAAATCCGAATCACCCAATAAATGGTGTGCTATAGCACACGGAAATCGTCGAAATGAGGCGTATGCTCGCTTCGTGCTCGTTTGACCCTCCAAACGGCCCAGATAATCCGTGATGGCCAACCGTATGCATAGACAAGGTCTTGACGGATGTCCACGAAAAAATTTGGCATTTTTAACATCGGAATCCGGATCACACGAAAATCGTCGAAATGAGGCGTATGCTCGCTTCTGCGCTCGTTTGACCCTCCAAATGGCCCGGACAATCCGTGATGGCCAACCGTATGCATAGACAAGGTCTTGACGGACGTCCACGAAAAAATTTGGCATTTTTGACGTCGGAATCCGGATCACCCAAAAAATGGTGTGCTATAGCACACGAAAATCGTCGAAATGAGGCGTATGCTCTCTTCGGGGCTCGTTTAACCCTCCAAATGGCCCGGACAATCCGTGATGGCTAACCGTACACATAGACAAGGTCTTGACGGACGTCCACACAAAAATTTGGCATTTTTGACGTCGGAATCCGGATCACCCAAAAAAGGTGTGCTATAGCACACGAAAATCGTCGAAATGAGGCGTATGCTCGCTTCGGGGCTCGTTTGACCCTCCAAATGGCCCGGACAATCCGTGATGGCCAACCGTATACATATACAAGGTCTTGATGGACGTCCACGAAAATATTTGGCATTTTTGACGTCGGAATCCGGATCACCCAAAAAATGGTGTGCTGTAGCACACGAAAATTGTCGAAATGAGGCGTATTCTCGCTTCGGGGCTCGTTTGACCCTCCAAATCGCCCGGACAATCCGTGATGGCCAACCGTATGCATAGACAAGGTCTTGACGGACGTCCACGATAAAGTTTGGCATTTTTGACGTCGGAATCCGGATCACCCAAAAAATGGTGTGCTATAGCACACGAAAATCGTCGAAATGAGGCGTATGCTCGCTTTGGGGCTCGTTTGACCCTCCATATGGGCCGGACAATTCGTGATGGCCAACCGTATGCATAGACAATGTCTTGACGGACGTCCACGAAAAAATTTGGCATTTTTGACGTCGGAATCCGGATCACCCAAAAAATGGTGTGCTATAGCACACAAAAATCGTCAAAATGAGGCGTGTGCTCGCTTCGGAGCTTGTTTGACCCTCCAAATGGCCCGGACAATCCGTGATGGCCAACCGTATGCATAGACAAGGTCTTGACGGATGTCCACGAAAAAATTTGGCATTTTTGACATGGGGATCCGGATCACCCAAAAAATGGTGTGCTATAGAAAACGAAAATCGTCGAAATGAGGTGTATGCTCGCTTCGGGACTCGTTTGACCCTCCAAATGGGCCGGACAATCCGTAATGGCCAACCGTATGCATAGACAAGGTCTTGACGGACGTCCACGAAAAAGTTTTGCATTTTTTACGTCAGAATCCGGATCATCCAAAAAATGGTGTGCTATAGCACACGAAAATCGTTGAAATGATGCGTATGCTCGCTTCGGGGCTCGTTTGACCCTCCAAATGGTAGGACAATCCGTGATGGCCAAACGTATGCATAGACAAGGTCTTGACGGACGTCCACGAAAAAATTTGGCATTTTTGACGTCGGAATCCGGATCACCCAAAAAATGGTGTGCTATAGCACACGAAAATCGTCGAAATGAGGCGTGTGCTCGCTTCGGAGCTTGTTTGACCTTCCAAATGGCCCGGACAATCCGTGATGGCCAACCGTATGCATAGACAAGGTCTTGACGGATGTCCACGAAAAAATTTGGCATTTTTGACATGGGGATCCGGATCACCCAAAAAATGGTGTGCTATAGAAAACGAAAATCGTCGAAATGAGGTGTATGCTCGCTTCGGGACTCGTTTGACCCTCCAAATGGGCCGGACAATCCGTAATGGCCAACCGTATGCATAGACAAGGTCTTGACGGACGTCCTTGAAAAAATTTGGCATTTTTGACGTCAGAATCCGGATCATCCAAAAAATGGTGTGCTATAGCACACGAAAATCGTTGAAATGATGCGTATGCTCGCTTCGGGGCTCGTTTGACCCTCCAAATGGTAGGACAATCCGTGATGGCCAAACGTATGCATAGTTAAGGTCTTGACGGACGTCCACGAAAAAATTTGGCATTTTTGACGTCGGAATCCAGATCACCCAAAAAATGGTGTGCTATAGCACACGAAAATCGTTGAAATGAGGCGTATGCTCACTTCAGGGCTCGTTTGACCCTCCAAATGGGTCGGACAATCCGTGATGGCCAACCATATGCATAGACAATGTCTTGATGGATGTCCACGAAAAAATTTGGCATTTTTGACGTCGAAATCCGGATCACCCAAAAAATGGTGTGCTATAGCACACGAAAATCGTTGAAATGAGGCGTATGCTCGCTTCGGGGCTCGTTTGACCCTCCAAATGGTAGGACAATCCGTGATGGCCAACCGTATACATAGTCAAGGTCTTGACGGACGTCCACGAAAAAATTTGGCATTTTTGACGTCGGAATCCGGATCACCGAAAAAATGGTGTGCTATAGCACACGAAAGTCGTCGAAATGAGGTGTATGCTCGCTTCGGGGCTCGTTTGACCCTCCAAATGGTCCGGACAATCCGTGATAGCCAACCGTATGCCTTGACGGACGTCCACGAAAAAATTTGGCATTTTTGACGTCAGAATCCGGATCAACCAAAAAATGGTGTGCTGTAGCACACGAAAATCGTCGAAATGAGGCGTATGCTCGCTTCGAGGCTCGTTTGACCCTCCAAATGGGCCGGACAATCCGTGATGGCCAACCGTATGCATAGACAAGGTCTTGACGGACGTCCATGAAAAAATTTGGCATTTTTGACGTCGGAATCCGGATCACCTTAAAAAAGGTGTGCTATAGCACACGAAAATCATCGAAATGAGGCGCATGCTCGCTTCGGGGCTCGTTTGACCCTCCAAATGGCCCGGACAATCCGTGATGGCCAACCGTATGCATAGAAAAGGTCTTGACGAACGTCCACTAAAAAATTTGGCATTTTTGACGTCGGAATCCGGATCACCCAAAAAATGGTGTGCATTAGCACACGAAAATCGTCGAAATGAGGCGTATACTCGCTTCGGGGCTCGTTTGACTTTCCAAATGGGCCGGACAATCCGTGATGGCCAACCGTATGCATAGACAAGGTCTTGACGGACGTCTACGAAAAAATTTGGCATTTTTGACGTCGAAATCCGGATCACCCAAAAAATGGTGTGCTATATAGCACACGAAAATAGTCGAAATGAGGCGTATGCTCGCTTCGGGGCTCGTTTTACCCTCCAAATGGCCCGGACAATCCGTGATGGCCAACCATATGCATAGACAAGGTCTTGACTGACGTCCACGAAAAATTTTGCATTTTTGACGTCGGAATCCGGATCACCCAAAATATGGTGTGCTATAGCACACGAAAATTGTCGAAATGAGGCGTATGCTCGTTTCGGGGCTTGTTTGACCCTCCAAATGGGCCGGACAATCCGTGATGGCCAACCGTATGCCTTGACGGACGTCCACGAAAAAATTTGGCATTTTTGACGTCAGAATCTGGATCACCCAAAAAATGGTGTGCTGTAGCACACGAAAATCGTCGAAATGAGGCGTATGCTCGCTTCGGGGGCTCGTTTGACCCTCCAAATGGGCCGGACAATCCGTGATGGCCAACCGTATGCCTTGACGGACATCCACGAAAAAATTTGGCATTTTTGACGTCAGAATCCGGATCACCCAAAAAATGGTGTGCTGTAGCACACGAAAATCGTCGAAATGAGGCGTATGCTCGCTTCGGGGCTCGTTTGACCCTCCAAATGGGCCGGAAAATCCGTGATGGCCAACCGTATGCATAGACAAGGTCTTGACGGACGTCCATGAAAAAATTTGGCATTTTTGACGTCGGAATCCGGATCACCTTAAAAATGGTGTGCTATAGCACACGAAAATCGTCGAAATGAGGCGCATGCTCGCTTCGGGGCTCGTTTGACCCTCCAAATGGCCCGGACAATCCGTGATGGCCAACCGTATGCATAGACAAGGTCTTGATGGACGTCTACGAAAAAATTTGGCATTTTTGACGTCAGAATCCGGATCACCCAAAAAATAATGTGCTATATAGGACACGAAAATAGTCGAAATGAGGCCTATGCTCGCTTCGGGGCTCGTTTGACCCTCCAAATGGCAGGACAATCCGTGATGGCCAACCGTATGCATAGACAAGGTCTTGACGGACGTCCACGAAAAAATTTGGCATTTTTGACGTCGGAATCCGGATCACCAAAAAAATGGTGTGCTATAGCACACGAAAATCGTTGAAATGAGGCGTATGCTCGCTTTGGGGCTCATTTGACCCTCCAAATGGGCCGGACAATCCGTGATGGCCAACCGTATGCATAGACAAGGTCTTGACGGACGTCCACGAAAAAATTTGGCATTTTTGACGTCGGAATCTGGATCACCCAAAAAATGGTGTGCTGTAGCACACGAAAATCGTCGAAATGAGGCGTATGCTCGCTTCGGGGCTCGTTTGACCCTCCAAATGGGCCGGACAATCCGTGATGGCTAACCGTATGCATAGACAAGATCTTGACGGACGTCCACGAAAAATTTTGCATTTTTGACGTCAGAATCCGGATCACCCAAAATATGGTGTGCTATAGCACACGAAAATTGTCGAAATGAGGCGTATGCTCGCTTCGGGGCTTGTTTGACCCTCCAAATGGGCCGGACAATCCGTGATGGCCAATCGAATGCATAGACAAGGTCTTGACTGACGTCCACGAAAAAATTTGGCATTTTTGACATCGGAATCCGGATCACCCAAAAAATAATGTGCTATCGCACACGAAAATCGTCGAAATGAGGCGTATGCTCGCTTAGGGGCTCGTTTGACCCTCCAAATGGGCCGGAGAATCGGTGATGGCCAACCGTATGCCTTGACGGACGTCCACGAAAAAATTTGGCATTTTTGACGTCAGAATCTGGATCACCCAAAAAATGGTGTGCTGTAGCACACGAAAATCGTCGAAATGAGGCGTATGCTCGCTTCGGGGGCTCGTTTGACCCTCCAAATGGGCCGGACAATCCGTGATGGCCAGCCGTATGCCTTGACGGACATCCACGAAAAAATTTGGCATTTTTGACGTCAGAATCCGGATCACCCAAAAAATGGTGTGCTGTAGCACACGAAAATCGTCGAAATGAGGCGTATGCTCGCTTCGGGGCTCATTTGACCCTCCAAATGGGCCGGAAAATCCGTGATGGCCAACCGTATGCATAGACAAGGTCTTGACGGACGTCCATGAAAAAATTTGGCATTTTTGACGTCGGAATCCGGATCACCTTAAAAATGGTGTGCTATAGCACACGAAAATCGTCGAAATGAGGCGCATGCTCGCTTCGGGGCTCGTTTGACCCTCCAAATGGCCCGGACAATCCATGATGGCCAACCGTATGCATAGACAAGGTCTTGACGAACGTCCACGAAAATATTTGGCATTTTTGACGTCGGAATCCGGATCACCCAAAAAATGGTGTGCATTAGCACACGAAAATCGTCGAAATGAGGCGTATGCTCGCTTCGGGGCTCGTTTGACCCTCCAAATGGGCCGGACAATCCGTGATGGCCAACCGTATGCATAGACAAGATCTTGACGGACGTCCACGAAAAATTTGGCATTTTGACGTTGGAATCCGGATCACCCAAAATATGGTGTGCTATAGCACACGAAAATTGTCGAAATGAGGCGTATGCTCGCTTCGGGGCTTGTTTGACCCTCCAAACGGGCCGGACAATCCGTGATGGCCAATCGAATGCATAGACAAGGTCTTGACTGACGTCCACGAAAAAATTTGGCATTTTTGACGTTGGAATCCGGATCACCCAAAAAATGGTGTGCTGTAGCACACGAAAATCGTCGAAATGAGGCGTATGCTCGCTTCGGGGCTCGTTTGACCCTCCAAATGGGCCGGACAATCCATGATGGCAAACCATATGCATAGACAAGGTCTTGACGGACGTCCACGAAAAAATTTGGCATTTTTGACGTCGGAATCCGGATCACCCAAAAAATGGTGTGCTATAGCACACGAAAATCGTCGAAATGAGGCGTATGTTCGCTTCGGGGCTCGTTTGACCCTCCAAATGGGCCGGAAAATCCATGATGGCAAACCATATGCATAGACAAGGTCTTGACGGACGTCCACGAAAAAATTTGGCATTTTTGACGTCGGAATCCGGATCACCCAAAAAATGGTGTGCTATAGCACACGAAAATCGTCGAAATGAGGCTTATGCTCGCTTCGAGGCTCGTTTAACCCTCCAAATGGGCCAGACAATCCTTGATGACCAACCGTATGCATAGACAAGGTCTTGACAGACGTCCACGAAAACATTTGGCATTTTTGACGTCGGAATCCGGATCACCCAAAAAATGGTGTGCTATAGCACACGAAAATCGTCGAAATGAGGCGTATGCTCGCTTCGGGGCTCGTTTGACCCTCCAAATGGGCCGGACAATCAATGATGGCCAAACGTATGCATAGACAAGGTCTTGACGGACGTCCACGAAAACATTTGGCATTTTTGACGTCAGAATCCGGATCACCCAAAAAATGGTGTGCTATAGCACACAAAAATCATCGAAATGAGGCGTATGCTCGCTTCGGGGCTCGTTTGACCCTCCAAATGGGCCAGACAATCCGTGATGGCCAACCGTATGCATAGAATAGGTCTTGACGGACGTCCACGAAAATATTTGGCATTTTTGAAATCGGAATCCGAATCACCCAAAAAATGGTGTTCTATAGCACACAAAAATCGTCGAAATGAGGCGTATGCTCGCTTAGGGGCTCGTTTGACCCTCCAAATGGGCCGGAGAATCGGTGATGGCCAACCGTATGCATAGGCAAGGTCTTGAAGGACGTCCACGAAAAAATTTAGCATTTTTGACGTCGGAATCCAGATCACCCAAAAAATGGTGTGCTATAGCACACGAAAATCGTCGAAATGAGGCGTATGCTCGCTTCGGGGCTCGTTTGACCCTCCAAATAGGCCGGACAATCCGTGATGGCCAACCGTAAAAATAGACAAGGTCTTGACGGACGTCCACGAAAAAATTTGGCATTTTTGACGTCGGAATCGGGATCACCCAAAAAATGGTGTGCTATATAGCACACGAAAATAGTCGAAATGAGGCATATGCTCGCTTCGGGGCTCGTTCTACCCTCCAAATGGCCCGGACAATCCGTGATGGCCAACCATATGCATAGACAAGGTCTTGACTGACGTCCACGAAAAAATTTGGCATTTTTGACGTCGGAATCCGGATCACCCAAAAAATGGTGTGCTATATAGCACACGAAAATCGTCGAAATGAGGCGTATGCTCCCTTCGGGGCTCGTTTGACCCTCCAAATGGCACGGACAATCCGTGATGGCCAACCGTATGCATAGACAAGGTCTTGACGGACATCCACGAAAATTTTTTGCATTTTTGACATTGGAATCCGGATCACCCGAAAAATGGTGTGCTATAGCACACGAAAATCGTCGAAATGAGGCGTATGCTCGCTTCGGGGCTCGTTTGACCCTCCAAATGGCCCGGACAATCCGTGATGGCCAACCATATGCATAGACAAGGTCTTGACTGACGTCCACGAAAAAATTTGGCATTTTTAACGTTGGAATCCGGATCACCCAAAAAATGGTGTGCTATAGCGCATGAAAATCGTCGAAATGAGGCGTATGCTCGCTTCGGGGCTTGTCTGACCCTCCAAATGGCCCGGAAAATCCGTGATGGCCAACCGTATGCATAGACAAGGTCTTGACGGACGTCCACGAAAAAATTTGGCATTTTTGACGTGGTAATCCGGATCACCCAAAAAATGGTGTGCTACAGCACATGAAAATAGTCGAAATGAGGCGTATGCTCGCTTCGGGGCTCGTTTGACCCTCCAAATGGCACAGACAATCCGTGATGGCCAACCGTATGCATAGACAAGGTCTTGACGGACATCCACGAAATTTTTTTGCATTTTTGACGTTGGAATCCGGATCACCCGAAAAATGGTGTGCTATAGCACACGAAAATCGTCGAAATGAGGCGTATGCTCGCTTCGGGGCTCGTTTGACCCTCCAAATGGGCCGGACAATCCGTGATGGCCAATCGTATGCATAGACAAGGTCTTGACGAACGTCCATGAAAAAATTTAGCATTTTTGACGTCGGAATCCAGATCACCCAAAAAATGGTGTGCTATAGCACACTAAAATCGTCGAAATGAGGCGTATGCTCGCGTCGGGTCTCGTTTGACCCTCCAAATAGGCCGGACAATCCGTGATGGCCAACCGTAAAAATAGACAAGGTCTTGACGGACGTCCACGAAAAAATTTGGCATTTTTGACGTCGGAATCGGGATCACCCAAAAAATGGTGTGCTATATAGCACACAAAAATAGTCGAAATGAGGCGTATGCTCGCTTCGGGGCTCGTTCTACCCTCCAAATGGCCCGGACAATCCGTGATGGCCAACCATATGCATAGACAAGGTCTTGACTGACGTCCACGAAAAAATTTGGCATTTTTGACGTCGGAATCCGGATCACCCAAAAAATGTTGTGCTATAGCGCATGAAAATCGTCGAAATGAGGTGTATGCTCGCTTCGGGGCTCGTTTGACCCTCCAAATGGCCCGGACAATCCGTGATGGCCAACTATATGCATAGACAAGGTCTTGGCGGACGTCCACGAAAAAATTTTGCATTTTTTACGTCGGAATCCGGATCACCCAAAAAATGGTGTGCTATAGCACACGAAAATCGTCGAAATGAGGCGTATGCTCGCTTCGGGGCTCGTTTGACCCTCTAAATGGGCCGGACAATCTGTGATGGCCAACCGTATGCATAGACAAGGTCTTGACGAACGTCCATAGAAAAATTTTGCATTTTTGACGTCGGAATCCGAATCACCCAAAAAATGGGGTGCTATAGAGCACGAAAATCGTCGAAATGAGGCGTATGCTCGCTTCGGGGCTTGTTTGACCCTCCAAATGGCCCGGACAATCCGTGAGTGCCAACCGTATTCATAGACAAGGTCTTGACGGACGTCCATGAAAAAATTTGGCATTTTTGACGTCAGAATCTGGATCACCCAAAAAATGGTGTGCTATAGCACTCGAAAATCGTCGAAATGAGGCGTATGCTCGCTTCGGAGCTCGTTTGACCCTCCAAATGGCCCGAACAATCTGTGATGGCCAACCGTATGCATAGACAAGGTCTTGACGGACGTCCACGAAAACATTTGGCATTTTTGACGTCGGAATCCGAATCACCCAAAAAATGGTATGCTATAGCACATGAAAATCGTCGAAATGAGGCGTATGCTCGCTTCGGGGCTCGTTTGACCCTCCAAATTGCCCTAACAATCCGTGATGGCCAACCGTATGCATAGACAAGGTCTTGACGGACGTCCACGAAAAAATTTGGCTTTTTTGACATCGGAATCCGAATCACCCAAAAAATGGTGTGCTATAGCACACAAAAATCGTCGAAATGAGGCGTATGCTCGCTTCGGGGCTCGCTTGACCCTCGAAATGGCACGGACAATCCGTGATGGCCAACCGTGTGCATAGACAAGGACTTGATGGACTTCCACTTCAAAATTTGGCATTTTTGACATCGGAATCCGGATCACCCAAAAAATGGTGTGCTATAGCACACGAAAATAGTCGAAATGAGGCGTATGCTCGCTTCGGGGCTCGTTTGACCCTCCAAATGGCCCGGACAATCCGTGATGGCCAACCGTATGCATAGACACGGTCTTTACGGACATCCACGAAAAAATTTGGCATTTTTGACGTGGGAATCCGGATCACTTAAAAAATGTTGTGCTATAGCACATGAAAATCGTCGAAATGAGGCGTATGCTCGCTTCGGGGCTCGCTTGACCCTCCAAATGGCCCGGACAATCCGTGATTGACAACCGTATTCATAGACAAGGTTCTTGACGGACGTCCACGAAAAAATTTGGCATTTTTGACGTCGGAATCCGGATCACCCAAAAAATGGTGTGCTATAGCACACGAAAATCGTCGAAATGAGGCTTATGCTCGCTTCGGGGCTCGTTTGATCCTCCAAATGGCCCGGACAATCCGTGATGGCAACCAATATGCATAGACAAGGTCTTGACGGACGTCCACGAAAAAATTTGGCATTTTTGACGTCGGAATCCGGATCACCCAAAAAATGGTGTGCTATTGCACACGAAAATCGTCGAAATGAGGCGTATGCTCGCTTCGGGGCTCGTTTGACCCTCCAAAAGGCCCGGACAATCCGTGATGGCCAACCGTATGCATAGAAAAGGTCTTGACGGACGTCCACGAAAACATTTGGCATTTTTGACGTCGGAATACGGATTACGAAAAAAATGGTGTGCTATAACACATGAAAATCGTCGAAATGAGGCGTATGCTCGCTTCGGGGCTCGTTTGACCCTCCAAATGGACCGATCAATCCGTGATGGCCAACCGTATGCATAGACAAGGTCTTGACAGACGTCCACGAAAAAATTTGGCATTTTTGACGTCGGAATCTGGATCACCCAAAAAATAGTGTGCTATAGCACGCGAAAATTGTCGAAATGAGGCGCCTGCTCGCTTCGGGGCTCGTTTGATCCTCCAAATGGCCCGGACAATCCGTGATGGCCAACCGTATGCATAGACAAGGTCTTGACGGATGTCCACAAAAAAATTTGGCATTTTTGACGTCGGAATCTGGATCACCCAAAAACGGTGTTCTATAGCACACGAAAATCGTCAAAATGAGGCGTATGCTCGCTTCGGGGCTCGTTTGACCCTCCAAATGGGCCGGACAATATGTGATGGCCAACCGTATGCATAGACAAGGTCTTGACGGACGTCCACGAAAAAATTTGGCATTTTTGACGTCGGAATCCGGATCACCCAAAAAATGGTGTGCTATAGCACACAAAAATCGTCGAAATGAGGCGTATGCTCGCTTCGGGGCTCGTTTGACCCTCCAAATGGCCCGGACAATTAGTGATGGCCATCCGTATGCATAAAAAAGGTCTTGACGGATGTCCACAAAAAAATTTGGCATTTTTGACGTCGGAATCAGGATCACCATAAAAATGATGTGCTATAGCACACGAAAATCGTCGAAATGAGGCGTATGCTCGCATCGGGGCTCGTTTGACCCTCCAAATGGCCCGGACAATCCCTGATGGCAAACTGTATGCATAGACAAGGTCTTGACGGACGTCCACGAAAAAATTTGGCATTTTTGACGGCGGAATCCGGATCACCCAAAAAATGGTGTGCTATAGCACACGAAAATCGTCAAAATAAGGCGTATGCTCGCTTCGGGGCTCGTTTGACCCTCCAAATGGCCCGGAAAATCCGTGATGGCCAACCGTATGCATAGACAAGGTCTTGACGGACGTCCACAAAAAAATTTGGCATTTTTGACGTCGAAATCCGGATCCCCCAAAAAATGGTGTGCTATAGCACACGAAAATCGTCTAAATGAGGCGTATGCTCGCTTCGGGGCTCATTTGGCCCACCAAATGGCCCGGACAATCCGTGATGGCCAACCGTATGCATAGACAAGGTCTTGACGGACGTCCACAAAAAAATTTGGCATTTTTGACGTCGAAATCCGGATCCCCCAAAAAATGGTGTGCTATAGCACACGAAAATCATCTAAATGAGGCGTATGCTCGCTTCGGGGCTCTTTTGACCCCCCAAATGGCCCGGACAATCCGTGATGGACAACCGTATGCATAGACAAGGTGTTGACGGACGTCCATGAAAAAATTTGGCATTTTTGACGGGGAAATCCGGATCACCCAAAAAATGGTGTGCTATAGCACACGAAAATCATCGAAATGAGGCGTATGCTCGCTTCGGGGCTCGTTTGACCCTCCAAATGGCCCGGACAATCCGTGATGGCCAACCGTATGCATAGACAAGGTCTTGACGGGCGTCCACGAAAAAATTTGGCATTTTTGACATTGGAATTCGGATCACCCAAAAAATGGTGTGCTATAGCACACGAAAATCGTCGAAATGAGGCGTATGCTCGCTTCGGGGCTCGTTTGACCCTCCAAATGGCCCGAACAATCCGTGATGGCCAACTGTATGCATAGACAAGGTCTTGACGGACATCCACGAAAAAATTTGGCATTTTTGACGTCGGAATCCGGATCGCCCAAAAAATGGTGTGCTATAGCACACGAAAATCGTCGAAATGAGGCGTATGCTCGCTTCGGAGCTCGTTTGACCCTCCAAATGGCCCGGACAATCCGTGATGGCCAACCGTATGAATAGACAAGGTCTTGACGGACGTCCACGAAAAAATTTTGCATTTTTGACGCCGGAATCCGGATCACCCAAAAAATGGTGTGCTATAGCACACGAAAATTGTCGAAATGAGGCGTATGCTCGCTTCGGGGCTCGTTTGACCCTCCAAATGGCCCAGACAATCCGTGATGGCCAACCGTATGCATAGAAAAGGTCTTGACGGACGTCCACGAAAAAATTTGGCATTTTTGACGGGGAAATCCGGATCACCCAAAAAATGGTGTGCTATAGCACACGAAAATCATCGAAATGAGGCGTATGCTCGCTTCGGGGCTCGTTTGACCCTCCAAATGGCCCGGACAATCCGTGATGGCCAACCGTATGCATAGACAAGGTCTTGACGGGCGTCCACGAAAAAATTTGGCATTTTTGACATTGGAATTCGGATCACCCAAAAAATGGTGTGCTATAGCACACGAAAATCGTCGAAATGAGGCGTATGCTCGCTTCGGGGCTCGTTTGACCCTCCAAATGGCCCGGACAACCCGTGATGGCCAACCGTATGCATAGACAAGGTCTTGACGGACGTCCACGAAAAAATTTGGCATTTTTGACGTTGGAATCTAGATCACCCAAAAAATGGTGTGCTATAGCACACGAAAATCGTCGAAATGAGGCGTATGCTCGCTTCGGGGCTCGTTTGACCCTCCAAATGGCCCGGACAATCCGTGATGGCCAACTGTATGCATAGACAAGGTCTTGACGGACATCCACGAAAAAATTTGGCATTTTTGACGTCGGAATCAGGATCGCCCAAAAAATGGTGTGCTATAGCACACGAAAATCGTCAAAATGAGGCGTATGCTCGCTTCGGGGCTCGTTTGACCCTCCAAATGGCCCGGACAACCCGTGATGGCCAACCGTATGCATAGACAAGGTCTTGACGGACGTCCACGAAAAAATTTTGCATTTTTGACGCCGGAATCCGGATCACCCAAAAAATGGTGTGCTATAGCACACGAAAATCGTCGAAATGAGGCGTATGCTCGCTTCGGGGCTCGTTTGACCCTCCAAATGGCCCAGACAATCCGTGATGGCCAACCGTATGCATAGACAAGGTCTTGACGGACGTCCACGAAAAAATTTGGCATTTTTGACGGGGAAATCCGGATCACCCAAAAAATGGTGTGCTATAGCACACGAAAATCATCGAAATGAGGCGTATGCTCGCTTCGGGGCTCGTTTGACCCTCCAAATGGCCCGGACAACCTGTGATGGCCAACCGTATGCATAGACAAGGTCTTGACGGACGTCCACGAAAAAATTTGGCATTTTTGACGTTGGAATCTAGATCACCCAAAAAATGGTGTGCTATAGCACATGAAAATCGTCGAAATGAGGCGTATGCTCGCTTCGGGGCTCGTTTGACCCTCCAAATGGCCCGAACAATCCGTGATGGCCAACTGTATGCATAGACAAGGTCTTGATGGACATCCACGAAAAAATTTGGCATTTTTGACGTCGGAATCCGGATCGCCCAAAAAATGGTGTGCTATAGCACACGAAAATCGTCGAAATGAGGCGTATGCTCGCTTCGGAGCTCGTTTGACCCTCCAAATTGCCCGGACAATCCGTGATGGCCAACCATATGAATAGAAAAGGTCTTGACGGACGTCCACGAAAAAATTTTGCATTTTTGACGCCGGAATCCGGATCACCCAAAAAATGGTGTGCTATGGCACACGAAAATCGTCGAAATGAGGCGTATGCTCGCTTCGGGGCTCGTTTGACCCTCCAAATGGCCCAGACAATCCGTGATGGCCAACCGTATGCATAGACAAGGTCTTGACGGATGTCACGAAAAAATTTGGCATTTTTTACGGCGAAATCCGGATCACCCAAAAAATGGTGTGCTATAGCACACGAAAATCATCGAAATGAGGCGTATGCTCGCTTCGGGGCTCGTTTGACCCTCCAAATGGCCCGGACAATCCGTGATGGCCAACCGTATGCATAGACAAGGTCTTGACAGGAGTCCACGAAAAAATTTGGCATTTTTGACGTTGGAATTCGGATCACCCAAAAAATGGTGTGCTATAACACACGAAAATCGTCGAAATGAGGCGTATGCTCGCTTCGGGGCTCGTTTGACCCTCCAAATGGCCCGGACAATCCGTGATGGCCAACCGTATGCATAGAAAAGGTCTTGACGGACGTCCACGAAAACATTTGGAATTTTTTATGTCGGAATCCAGATCACCCAAAAAATGGTGTGCTATAGCACACGAAAATAGTCAAAATAAGGCGTATGCTCGCTTCGGGGCTCATTTGACCCTCTAAATGGCCCGGACAATCCGTGATGGCCAACCGTATGCATAGACAAGGTCTTGACGGACGTCCACGAAAACATTTGGCATTTTTGACGTCGAATCCGGATCAACCAAAAAATGGTGTGCTACAGCACACTAAATCGTCGAAATGAGGCGTATGCTCGCTTCGGGGCTCGTTTGACCCTCCAAATGGCCCGGACAATCCGTGATGGCAAACCGTATGCATAGACAAGGTCTTGACGGACGTCCACGAAAAAATTTGGCATTTTTGTCGTCGGAATCCAGATCACTCAAAAAATGGTGTGCTATAGCACACGAAAATCGTCGAAATGAGGCGTATGCTCGCTTCGGGGCTCGTTTGACCCTCAAAATGGATCGGACAATCCGTGATGGCCAACCGTATGCATAGACAAGGTCTTGACGGACGTCCACAAAAAAATTTGGCATTTTTGACGTCGAAATCCGGATCACCCAAAAAATGGTGCTATAGCACACGAAAATCGTCGAAATGATGTGTATGCTCGCTTCAGGGCTCATTTGACCCTCCAAATGGCCCGGACAATCCGTTATGGCCAACCGTATGCATAGAAAAGGTCTTGACGGACGTCCACGAAAAAATTTGGCATTTTTGACGTCGGAATCATGATCACCCAAAAAATGGTTTGCTATAGCACACGAAAATCGTCGAAATGAGGCGTATGCTCGCTTCGAGGCTCGTTTGACCCTCCAAATGGCCCGGACAATCCATTATGGCCAACCGTATGCATAGACAAGGTCTTGACGGACGTCCACGAAAACATTTGGCATTTTTGACGTCGGAATCTGGATCACCCAAAAAATGGTGTGCTATAGCAAGCGAAAATCGTCGAAATGAGGCGCCTGCTTGCTTCGGGGCTCGTTTGACCCTCCAAATGGCCCGGACAATCCGTGATGGCCAACCGTATGCATAGACAAGGTCTTGACGGACGTCCACGAAAAAATTTGGCATTTTTTACGTCGGATTCCGGATCACCAAAAAAATGGTGTGCTATAGCACACGAAAATCGTCGAAATGAGGCGTATGCTCGCTTCGGGGCTCGGTTAACCCTCCAAATGGCCCGGACAATCCGTGATGGCCAACCGTATGCATAGACAAGGTCTTGACGGACGTCCACAAAAAAATTTGGCATTTTTTTCGTCGGAATCCGGATCACCCAAAAAATGGTGCTATAGCACACGAAAATCATCGAAATGATGCGTATGCTCGCTTCGGGGCTCGTTTGACCCTCCAAATGGCCCGGACTATCCGTTATGGCCAACCGTATGCATAGACAAGGTCTTGACGGACGTCCACGAAAAAATTTGGCATTTTTGACGTCGGAATCTGGATCACCCAAAAAATGGTGTGCTATAGCACACGAAAATCGTCGAAATGAGGCGTATGCTCGCTTCGGGACTCGTTTGACCCTCCAAATGGCCCGGACAATCAATTATGGCCAACCGTATGCATAGACAAGGTCTTGACGGACGTCCACGAAAAAATTTGGCATTTTTGACGTCGGAATCTGGATCACCCAAAAATGGTGTGCTATAGCACACGAAAATCGTCGAAATGAGGCGTATGCTCGCTTCAGGGCTCGTTTGACCCTCCAAATGGCCCGGACAATCCGTTATGGCCGACTACATGCATAGACAAGGTCTTGACGGACGTCCACGAAAAAATTTGGCATTTTTGACGTCGGAATCTGGATCACCCAAAAAAAAGGTGTGCTATAGCACACGAAAATCGTCGAAATGAGGCGTATGCTCGCTTCGGGGCTCGTTTGACCCTCCAAATGGCCCGGACAATCCGTTATGGCCAACCGTATGCATAGACAAGTTCTTGACGGACGTCCACGAAAAAATTTGGCATTTTGGACGTCGAAATCCTGATCACCCAAAAAATGGTGTGCTATAGCACACGAAAATCATCGAAATGAGGCGTATGCTCGCTTCGGGGCTCGTTTGACCCTCCAAATGGGACGGACAATCCGTGATGGCCAACCGTATGCATAGAAAAGGTCTTAACGGACGTCCACGAAAAAATTTGGCATTTTTGACGTCGGAATCCGGATCAACCAAAAAATGGTGTGCTATAGCACACGAAAATCGTCGAAATGAGGCGTATGCCCGCTTCGGGGCTCGTTTGACCCTCCAAATGGCCCAGACAATCCATGATGGCAAACCGTATGCATAGACAAGGTCTTGACAGATGTCCACGAAAAAATTTGGCATTTTTGACGTCGGAATCTTGATCACCCAAAAAATGGTGTGCTATAGCACACGAAATACGTCGAAATGAGGCGTATGCTCGCTTCGGGGCTCGTTTGACCCTCCAAATGGCCCGGACAATCCGTGATGGCCAACCGTATGCATAGACAAGGTATTGACGGACGTCCACAAAAAAATTTGGCATTTTTGACGTCGAAATCCGGATCACCCAAAAAATGGTGCTATAGCACACGAAAATCGTCTAAATGATGCGTATGCTCGTTTCAGAGCTCGTTTGACCCTCCAAATGGCCCGGACAATCCGTTATTGCCAACCGTATGCATAGACAAGGTCTTGACGGACGTCCACGAAAAAATTTGGCATTTTTGACGTCGGAATCTGGATCACCCAAAAAATGGTGTGCTATAGCACACGAAAATCGTCGAAATGAGGCGTATGCTTGCTTCGGGGCTCGTTTGACCCTCCAAATGGCCCGGACAATCCATTATGGCCAACCGTATGCATAGACAAGGTCTTGACGGACGTCCACAAAAAAATTTGGCATTTTTGACGTCGGAATCCGGATCACCCATAAAATGGTGTGCTATAGCAAGCGAAAATCGTCGAAATGAGGCGCCTGCTTGCTTCGGGGCTCGTTTGACCCTCCAAATGGCCCGGACAATCCGTGATGGCCAACCGTATGCATAGACAAGGTCTTGACGGACGTCCACGAAAAAATTTGGCATTTTTGTCGTCAGAATCCGGATCACCCAAAAAATGGTGCTATAGCACACGAAAATCGTCGAAATGATGCGTATGCTCGCTTCGGGGCTCGTTTGACCCTCCAAATGGACCGGACAATCTGTTATGGCCAACCGTATGCATAGACAAGGTCTTGACGGACGTCCACGAAAAAATTTGACATTTTTGACGTCGAAATCCGGATCACCAAAAAAATGGTGCTATAGCACACGAAAATCGTCGAAATGATGCGTATGCTCGCTTCAGGGCTCGTTTGACCCTCCAAATGGCCCGGACAATCCGTTATGGCCAACCGTATGCATAGACAAGGTCTTGACGGACGTCCACGAAAAAATTTGGCATTTTTGACGTCGGAATCTGGATCACCCAAAAAATGGTGTGCTATAGCACACGAAAATCGTCGAAATGAGGCGTATGCTCGCTTCGGGGCTCGTTTGACCCTCCAAATGGCCCGGACAATCCGTTATGGCCAACCGTATGCATAGACAAGGTCTTGACGGACGTCCACGAAAAAATTTGGCATTTTGGACGTCGGAATCTGGATCACCCAAAAAATGGTGTGCTATAGCACACGAAAATCATCGAAATGAGGCGTATGCTCGCTTCGGGGCTCGTTTGACCCTCCAAATGGGCTGGACAATCCGTGATGGCCAACCGTATGCATAGAAAAGGTCCTTACGGACGTCCACGAAAAAATTTGGCATTTTTGACGTTGAAATCCGGATCACCCAAAAAATGGTGTGCTATAGCAAACGAAAATCGTCGAAATGAGGCGTATGCTCGCTTCGGGGCTCGTTTGACCCTCCAAATGGCCCAGACAATCTATGATGGCCAACTGTATGCATAGACAAGGTCTTGACAGATGTCCACGAAAAAATTTGGCATTTTTGACGTCGGAATCCGGATCACCCAAAAAATGGTGTGCTATAGCACACGAAAATCGTCGAAATGAGGCGTATGCTCGCTTCAGGGCTCGTTTAACCCTCCAAATGGCCCGGACAATCCGTGATGGCCAACCGTATGCATAGACAAGGTCTTGACGGACGTCCATGAAAAAATTTGGCATTTTTGACGTCGGAATCTGGATCACCCAAAAAATGGTGTGCTATAGTACACGAAAATCATCGAAATGAGGCGTATGCTCGCTTCGGGGCTCGTTTGACCCTCCAAATGTCCTGAACAATCCGTGATGGCCAACCGTATGCATAGACAAGGTCTTGACCGACGTCCACGAAAAAATTTGGCATTTTTGACGTCGGAATCCGGATCACCCAAAAAATGGTGTGCTATAGCACACGAAAATCATCGAAATGAGGCGTATGCTCGCTTCGGGCCTCGTTTGACCCTCCAAATGGCCCAGACAATCCGTGATCGCCAACCGTATGCATAGACAAGGTCTTGACGGACATCCACGAAAATATTTGGCTTTTTTGACGTCGGAATCCGGATCACCAAAAAAATGGTGTGCTATAGCACACGAAAATCGTCGAAATGAGGCGTATTCTCGCTTCGGGGCTCGTTTGACCTTCCAAATGGCCAGGACAATCCGTGATGGCCAAATGTATGCATAGACAAGGTCTTGACGGACGTCCACAAAAAAATTTGGCATTTTTGACGTCGGAATCCGGATCACCCAAAAAATGGTGTGTTATAGCACACGAAAATCGTCGAAATGAGGTGTATGCTCGCTTCGGGGCTCGTTTGACCCTCCAAATGGCCCAGACAATCTGTGATGGCAAACCGTATGCATAGACAAGGTCTTGATGGTGTGCTATAGCACACGAAAATTGTGGAAATGAGGCGTATGCTCGCTTCGGGGCTCGTTTGACCCTCCAAATGGCCCGGACAATCCGTGATGGCCAACCGTATGCATAGACAAGGTCTTGACGGACGTCCGCAAAAAAATTTGGCATTTTTGACGTCGGAATCCGGATCACCCAATAAATGGTGTGCTATAGCACACGAAAATCGTCGAAATGAGGCGTATGCTCGCTTCGGGGCTCGTTTGACCCTCCAAATGGCCAGGACAATCCGTGATGGCCAACCGTATGCATAGACAAGGTCTTGACGGACATCCACGAAAAAATTTGGCATTTTTGATGTCGGAATCCGGATCACCCAAAAAATGGTGTGCTATAGCACACGAAAATCGTCGAAATGAGGTGTATGCACGCTTCGGGCCTCGTTTGACCCTCCAAATGGCCCGGACAATCCGTGATGGCCAACCGTATGCATAGACAAGGTCTTGACGTACGTCCACGAAAAAATTTGGCATTTTTGACATCGGAATCCGGATCACCAAAAAAATGGTGTGCTATAGCACACGAAAATTATCGAAATGTGGCGTATGCTAGCTTCGGGGCTCGTTTGACCCTCCAAATGGCCCGGACAATCCGTGATGGCCAACCGTATGCATAGACAAGGTCTTGACGGACGTCCATGAAAATATTTGGCATTTTTGACGTCGGAATCTGGATCACCCAAAAAATGGTGTGCTATAGCACACGAAAATCATCAAAATGAGGCGTCTGCTCGCTTCGGAGCTCGTTTGACCCTCCAAATGGCCCGGACAATCCGTGATGGCCAACCGTATGCATAGATAAGGTCTTGACGGACGTCCACAAAAAAAGTTTGCATTTTTGACGTCGGAATCCGGATCACCCAAAAAATGGTGTGCTATAGCACACGAAAATTGTCGAAATAAGGCGTATGCTCGCTTCGGAGCTCTTTTTACCCTCCAAATGGTCCGGACAATCCGTGATGGCCAACCGTATGCATAGACAAGGTCTTGAGGGACGTCCACGAAAAAATTTGGCATTTTTGACGTCGGAATCCGGATCACCCAAAAAATGGTGTGCTATAGCACACGAAAATCGTCCAAATGAGGCATATGCTCGCTTCGGGGCTCGTTTGACCCTCCAAATGGCCCGGACAATCCGTGATGGCCAACCATATGTATAGACAAGGTCTTTACGGACGTCCACGAAAAAATTTGGCATTTTTGATGTCGGATTCTGGATCACCCAAAAAATGGTGTGCTATAGCTCACGAAAATCGTCGAAATGAGGCGTATGCTCGCTTGAGGCTCGTTTGACCCTCCAAATGGCCCGGACAATCCGTGATGGCCAACCGTATGCATAGACAAGGTCTTGACGGACATCCACGAAAAATTTGGCATTTTGGCGTCGGAATCGGATCACCCAAAAATAGTGTGCTATAGCACACGAAAATCGTCGAAATGAGGTGTATACTCGCTTCGGGGCTCGTTTGACCCTCCAAATGACCCGGACAATCCGTGATGGCCAACCGTATACATAGAAAAGGTCTTGATGGACGTCCACGGAAAATTTTGGCATTTTTGACGTCGGAATCCGGATCACCCAAAAAATGGTGTGCTATAGCACACGAAAATCGTCGAAATGAGGCGTATGCTCGCTTCAGGGCTCGTTTGACCCTCCAAATGGCCCGGACAATCCGTGATGGACAACCGTATGCATAGACAAGGTCTTGACGGACGTCCACGAAAAAATTTGGCATTTTGACGTCAGAATCTGGATCACCCAAAAAATGGTGTGCTATAGCCCACGAAAATCGTCGAAATGAGGCGTATGCTCGCTTCGGGGCTCGTTTGACCCTCCAAATGTCCCGAACAATCCGTGATGGCAAACCGTATGCATAGACAAGGTCTTGACGGATGTCCATGAAAAAATTTGGCATTTTTGACGTCGGAATCCGGATCACCCAAAAAATGGTGTGCTATAGCACACGAAAATCGTCGAAATGAGGCGTATGCTCGCTTCGGGGCTTGTATGACCCTCCAAATGGCCCTGACAATCCGTGATGGCCAACCGTATGCATATACAAGGTCTTGACGGACGTCCACAAAAAATTTGGCATTTTTGACGTCGGAATCCGAATCATTCAAAAAATGGTGTGGTATAGCACACGAAAATCGTCAAAATCAGGCGTATGCTCGTTTCGGGGCTCGTTTGACCCTTCAAATGGCCCGGACAATCCGTGATGGCCAACCGTATGCATAGAAAAAGTCTTGACGGACGTCCATGAAAAAATTTGGCATTTTTGACGTCAGAATCCGGATCACCCAAAAAAAGGTTTCATATAGCACATGAAAATCGTCGAAATGAGGCGTATGCTCGCTTCGGGGCTCGTTTGACCCTCCAAATGGCCCGGAAAAGCCGTGATGGCCAACCGTATGCATAGACAAGGTCTTGACGGACGTCCACGAAAACATTTCGCATTTTTGACGTCGGAATCCAGATCACCCACAAAATGGTGTGCTATAGCACACGAAAATCGTCGAAATGAGGCGTATGCTCGCTTTGGGGCTCGTTTAACCCTCCAAATGGCCTGGACAATCTGTGATGGCCAACCGTATGCATAGACAAGGTCTTGACGGACGTCCACGAAAAAATTTGGCATTTTTGACGTCGGAATCCGGATCACCCAAAAAATGGTGTGCTATAGCACACGAAAATCGTCGAAATGAGGCGTATGGTCACTTCGGGGATCGTTTGACCCTCCAAATGGCCCGGACAATCCGTGATGGCCAACCGTATGCATAGACAAGGTCTTGACAGACGTCCACTCAAAAATTTGGCATTTTTGACGTCGGAATCCGGATCACCTAAAAAATGGTGTGCTATAGCACACGAAAATCGTCGAAATGAGGCATATGCTCGCTTCGGGGCTCGTTTGACCCTCCAAATGGCCCGGACAATCCGTGATGGCCAACCGTATGCATAGACAAGGTCTTGACGGACGTTCACGAAAAAATTTGGCATTTTTGACATCAGAATCCGGATCACCCAAAAAATAGTGTGCTATAGCACACGAAAATCGTCGAAATCAGGTGTATGCTCGCTTCGAGGCTCGTTTGACCCTCCAAATGGCCCAGACAATCCGTGATGGCCAACCGTATGCATATACAAAGTCTTGACGTACGTCCACGAAAAAATTTGGCATTTTTGACGTCGGAATCCGGATCACCCAAAAAATGGTGTGCTATAGCACACAAAAATCGTCGAAATGAGGCGTATGCTCGCTTCGGGGCTCGTTTGACCCTCCAAATGGCTCGGACAATCCGTGATGGCCAACCGTATGCATAGACAAGGTCTTGACGGACGTCCACGAAAAAATTTGGCATTTTTGACGTCGGAATCCGGATCACCCAAAAAATGGTGTGCTATAGCACACAAAAATCGTCGAAATGAGGCGTATGCTCGCTTGGGGGTTTGTTTGACCCTCCAAATGGCCCGGACAATCCGTGATGGCCAACCGTATGCATAGACAAGGTCTTGAAGGCCGTCCACGAAAAAATTTAGCATTTTTTACGTCGGAATCCGGATCACCCAAAAAATGGTGTGCTATAGCACACGAAAATCGTCGAAATGAGGCGTATGCTCTCTTCGGGGCTCGTTTGACCCTCCAAATGGCCCGGACAATCCGTGATGGCCAACCATATGCATAGAAAAGGTCTTGACGGATGTCCACGAAAAAATTTGGCATTTTTGATGTCGGAATCCGGATCACCCAAAAAATGGTGTGCTATAGCACACGAAAATCGTCGAAATGAGGCGTATGCTCGTTTTGGGGCTCGTTTGATTCTCCAAATGGCCTGGACAATCCGTGATGGCCAACCATATCCATAGACAAGTTCTTGATGGACGTCCACGAAAAAATTTGGCATTTTTGACGTCGTAATCCGGATCACCCAAAAAATAGTGTGCTATCGAAAATCGTCGAAATAAGGCGTATGCTTGCTTGGGGGCTCGTTTGACCCTCCAAATGGCCCGGAAAATCTGTGATGGCCAACCGTATGCATAGACAAGATCTTGACGGACGTCCACGAAAAAATTTAGCATTTTTGACATCGGAATACGGATCACCTAAAAAATGGTGTGCTATAGCGCACGAAAATCGTCAAAATGAGGCGTATGCTCGCTTCGAGGCTCGTTTGACCCTCCAAATGGCCCGGAAAATCCGTGATGGCCAACCATATGCATAGACAAGGTCTTGACGGACGTCCACGAAAAAATTTGGCATTTTTGACGTCGGAATCCGGATCACTCAAAAAATGGTGTGCTATAGCACGCGAAAATCGTCGAAATGAGGCGTATGCTCACTTCGGGGCACGTTTGACCCTCCAAATGGCCCGGACAATCCGTGATTGACAACCGTATTCATAGACAAGGTTCTTGACGGACGTCCACGAAAAAATTTGGCAATTTTGACGTTGGAATCCGGATCACCCAAAAAATGGTGTGCTATAGAACAAGAAAATCGTCGAAATGAGGCTTATGCTCGCTTCGGGGCTCGTTTGATCCTCCAAATGGCCCGGACAATCCGTGATGCCAACCCATATGCATCGACAAGGTCTTGACGGACGTCCACAAAAACATTAGGCATTTTTGACGTTGGAACACGGATTACCAAAAAAATGGTGTGCTATAGCACACGAAAATCGTCGAAATGAGGCGTATGCTCGCTTCGGGGCTCGTTTGACCCTCCAAATGGCCCGAACAATCCGTGATGGACAACCGTATGCATAGACAAGGTCTTGACTGACGTCCATGAAAAAATTTGGCATTTTTGACGTCGGAATCTGGATCACCCAAAAAATAGTGTGCTATAGCACGCGAAAATCGTCGAAATAAGGCGCCTGCTCGCTTCGGGGCTCGTTTGACCCTCCAAATGGCCCGGACAATCCGTGATGGCCAACCATATGCATAGACAAGGTCTTGACGGACGTCCACGAAAAAATTTGGCATTTTTGACGTCGGAATCCGGATCACTCAAAAAATGGTGTGCTTATAGCACGCGAAAATCGTCGAAATGAGGCGTATGCTCGCTTCGGGGGTCGTTTGACCCTCCAAATGGCCCAGACAATCCGTGATTGACAACCGTATTCATAGACAAGGTTCTTGACGGACGTCCACGAAAAAATTTGGCATTTTTGACGTCGGAATCCGGATCACCCAAAAAATGGTGTGCTATAGCACACGAAAATCGTCGAAATGAGGCTTATGCTCACTTCGGGGCTCGTTTGATCCTCCAAATGGCCCGGACAATCCGTGATGGCAACCAATATGCATAGACAAGGTCTTGACGGACGTCCACGAAAAAATTTGGCATTTTTGACGTCGGAATCTGGATCACCCAAAAAATGGTGTGCTATTGCACACGAAAATCGTCGAAATGAGGCGTATGCTCGCTTCGGGGCTCGTTTGACCCTCCAAAAGGCCCGGACAATCCGTGATGGCCAACCGTATGCCTAGACAAGGTCTTGACGGACGTCCACGAAAACATTTGGCATTTTTGACGTCGGAATCCGGATGACCCAAAAAATGGTGTTCTATAGCACACGAAAATCGTCGAAATGAGGCTTATGCTCGCTTCGGGGCTCGTTTGACCCTCCAAATGGCCCGGATAATCCGTGATGGCCAACCGTATGCATAGACAAGGTCTTGACGGATGTCCACAAAAAAATTTGGCATTTTTGACGTCGGAATCCGGATCACCCAAAAATGGTGTTCTATAGCACACGAAAATCGTCGAAATGAGGCGTATGCTCGCTTCGGGGCTCGTTTGACCCTCCAAATGGGCCGGACAATATGTGATGGCCAACCGTATGCATAGACAAGGTCTTGACGGACGTCCACGAAAAAATTTGGCATTTTTGACGTCAGAATCCGGATCACCCAAAAAATGGTGTGCTATAGCACACAAAAATCGTCGAAATGAGGCGTATGCTCGCTTCGGGGCTCGTTTGACCCTCCAAATGGCCCGGACAATTAGTGATGGCCATCCGTATGCATAAAAAAGGTCTTGACGGACGTCCACCAAAAAATTTGGCATTTTTGACGTTGGAATCCGTATCACCCAAAAAATGGTGTGGTATAGCACACGAAAATCGTCAAAATGAGGCGTATGCTCGCTTCGGGGGTCGTTTGACCCTCCAAATGGCCCGGACAATTAGTGATGGCAAACCGTATGCATAGACAAGATCTTGACGGACGTCCACCAAAAAATTTGGAATTTTTTACGTCAGAATCCGGATCACCAGAAAAATGGTGTGCTATAGCACACGAAAATCGTCGAAATGAGGCGTATGCTCACATCGGGGCTCGTTTGACCCTCCAAATGGCCCGAACAATCCGTGATGGCCAACTGTATGCATAGACAAGGTCTTGACGGACGTCCACGAAAAAATTTGGCATTTTTGACGGCGGAATCCAGATCACCCAAAAAATGGTGTGCTATAGCACACGAAAATCGTCGAAATGAGGCGCCTGCTCGCTTCGGGGCTCGTTTTACCCTCCAAATGACCCGGACAATCTATGATGGCCAACCATATGCATAGACAAGGTCTTGACGGACGTCCACGAAAAAATTTGGCATTTTTGACGTCGGAATCCGGATCACTCAAAAAATGGTGTGCTATAGCACGGGAAAATCGTCGAAATGAGGCGCCTGCTCGCTTCGGGGCTCGTTTGACCCTCCAAATGGCCCGGACAATCCGTGATGGCCAACCGTATGCATAGACAAGGTCTTGACGGACGTCCACGAAAAAATTTGGCATTTTTGACGTCGGAATCCGGATCACTCAAAAAATGGTGTGCTATAGCACGCGAAAATCGTCGAAATGAGGCGTATGCTCGCTTCGGGGCTCGTTTGACCCTCCAAATGGCCCGGACAATCCGTGATTGACAACCGTATTTATAGACAAGGTTCTTGACGGACGTCCACGAAAAAATTTGGCATTTTTGACGTCGGAATCCGGATCACCCAAAAAATGGTGTGCTATAGCACACGAAAATCGTCGAAATGAGGCTTATGCTCGCTTCGGGGCTCGTTTGATCCTCCAAATGGCCCGGACAATCCGTGATGGCAACCAATATGCATAGACAAGGTCTTGACGGACGTCCACGAAAAAATTTGGCATTTTTGACGTCGGAATCCGGATCACCCAAAAAATGGTGTGCTATTGCACACGAAAATCGTCGAAATGAGGCGTATGCTCGCTTCGGGGCTCGTTTGACCCTCCAAAAGGCCCGGACAATCCGTGATGGCCAACCGTATGCATAGAAAAGGTCTTGACGGACGTCCACGAAAACATTTGGCATTTTTGACGTCGGAATACGGATTACGAAAAAAATGGTGTGCTATAACACATGAAAATCGTCGAAATGAGGCGTATGCTCGCTTCGGGGCTCGTTTGACCCTCCAAATGGACCGATCAATCCGTGATGGCCAACCGTATGCATAGACAAGGTCTTGACAGACGTCCACGAAAAAATTTGGCATTTTTGACGTCGGAATCTGGATCACCCAAAAAATAGTGTGCTATAGCACGCGAAAATTGTCGAAATGAGGCGCCTGCTCGCTTCGGGGCTCGTTTGATCCTCCAAATGGCCCGGACAATCCGTGATGGCCAACCGTATGCATAGACAAGGTCTTGACGGATGTCCACAAAAAAATTTGGCATTTTTGACGTCGGAATCCGGATCACCCAAAAACGGTGTTCTATAGCACACGAAAATCGTCAAAATGAGGCGTATGCTCGCTTCGGGGCTCGTTTGACCCTCCAAATGGGCCGGACAATATGTGATGGCCAACCGTATGCATAGACAAGGTCTTGACGGACGTCCACGAAAAAATTTGGCATTTTTGACGTCGGAATCCGGATCACCCAAAAAATGGTGTGCTATAGCACACAAAAATCGTCGAAATGAGGCGTATGCTCGCTTCGGGGCTCGTTTGACCCTCCAAATGGCCCGGACAATTAGTGATGGCCATCCGTATGCATAAAAAAGGTCTTGACGGATGTCCACAAAAAAATTTGGCATTTTTGACGTCGGAATCCGGATCACCATAAAAATGGTGTGCTATAGCACACGAAAATCGTCGAAATGAGGCGTATGCTCGCATCGGGGCTCGTTTGACCCTCCAAATGGCCCAGACAATCCCTGATGGCAAACTGTATGCATAGACAAGGTCTTGACGGACGTCCACGAAAAAATTTGGCATTTTTGACGGCGGAATCCGGATCACCCAAAAAATGGTGTGCTATAGCACACGAAAATCGTCAAAATAAGGCGTATGCTCGCTTCGGGGCTCGTTTGACCCTCCAAATGGCCCGGAAAATCCGTGATGGCCAACCGTATGCATAGACAAGGTCTTGACGGACGTCCACAAAAAAATTTGGCATTTTTGACGTCGAAATCCGGATCCCCCAAAAAATGGTGTGCTATAGCACACGAAAATCGTCTAAATGAGGCGTATGCTCGCTTCGGGGCTCATTTGGCCCACCAAATGGCCCGGACAATCCGTGATGGCCAACCGTATGCATAGACAAGGTCTTGACGGACGTCCACAAAAAAATTTGGCATTTTTGACGTCGAAATCCGGATCTCCCAAAAAATGGTGTGCTATAGCACACGAAAATCGTCTAAATGAGGCGTATGCTCGCTTCGGGGCTCTTTTGACCCCCCAAATGGCCCGGACAATCCGTGATGGACAACCGTATGCATAGACAAGGTGTTGACGGACGTCCACAAAAAAACTTGGCATTTTTGACGTCAGAATCCGGATAGCCCAAAAAATGGTGTGCTATAGCACACGAAAATCGTCGAAATGAGGCGTATGCTCGCTTCGGGGCTCATTTGGCCCACCAAATTGCCCGGACAATCCGTGATGGCCAACCGTATGCATAGACAAGGTCTTGACGGACGTCCACGAAAAAATTTGGCATTTTTGACGTCGGAATCCGGATCACCCAAAAAATGGTGTGCTATAGCACACAAAAATCGTCGAAATGAGGCGTATGCTCGCTTCGGGGCTCGTTTGACCCTCCAAATGGCCCGGACAATTAGTGATGGCCATCCGTATGCATAAAAAAGGTCTTGACGGACGTCTACCAAAAAATTTGGCATTTTTGACGTTGGAATCCGTATCACCCAAAAAATAGTGTGGTATAGCACACGAAAATCGTCAAAATGAGGCGTATGCTCGTTTCGGGGCTCGTTTGACCCTCCAAATGGCCCGGAAATTAGTGATGGCCAACCGTATGCATAGACAAGATCTTGACAGACGTCCACCAAAAAATTTGGCATTTTTGACGTCGGAATCCGGATCACCAGAAAAATGGTGTGCTATAGCACACGAAAATCGTCGAAATGAGGCGTATGCTCGCATCGGGGCTCGTTTGACCCTCCAAATGGCCCGAAAAATCTCTGATGGCCAATTGTATGCATAGACAAGGTCTTGACGGACGTCCACGAAAAAATTTGGCATTTTTGACGGCAGAATCCGGATCACCCAAAAAATGGTGTGCTATAGCACACGAAAATCGTCAAAATAAGGCGTATGCTCGCTTCGGGTCTCGTTTGACCCTCCAAATGGCCCGGAAAATCCGTGATGGCCAACCGTATGCATAGAGAAGGTCTTGATGGACGTCCATGAAAAAATTTGGCATTTTTGATGTCGGAATCCGGATCACCCAAAAAATGGTGTGCTATAGCACACGAAAATCGTAGAAATGAGGCGTATGCTCTCTTCGGGGCACGTTTGACCCTCCAAATGGCCCGGACAACCCGTGATGGCCAACCGTATGCATAGACAAGGTCTTGACGGACGTCCACGAAAAAATTTGGCATTTTTGACGTTAGAATCTAGATCACCCAAAAAATGGTGTGCTATAGCACACGAAAATCGTCGAAATGAGGCGTATGCTCGCTTGGAGGCTCGTTTGACCCTCCAAATGGCTCGGACAATCCGTGATGGCCAACCGTATGCATAGAGAAGGTCTTGACGGACGTGCATGAAAAAATTTGGCATTTTTGACGCCGGAATCCGGATCACCCAAAAAATGGTGTGCTATAGCACACGAAAATCGTCGAAACTAGGCGTATGCTCGCTTCGGGGCTCTTTTGACCCTCCAAATGGCCCGGACAATCCGTGATGGCCAACCGTATGCATAGACAAGGTGTTGACGGACGTCCACAAAAAAATTGGCATTTTTGACGTCAGAATCCGGATAGCCCAAAAAATGGTGTGCTATAGCACACGAAAATCATCGAAATGAGGCGTATGCTCGCTTCGGGGCTCATTTGGCCCACCAAATGGCCCGGACAATCCGTGACGGCCAACCGTATGCATAGACAAGGTCTTGACAGACGTCCACGAAAAAATTTGGCATTTTTGACGTCGGAATCCGTATCACCCAAAAAATGGTGTGCAATAGCACACGAAAATCGTCAAAATGAGGCGTATGCTCGCTTCGGGCTCGTTTGACCCTCCAAATGGCCCGGAAAATCCGTGATGGCCAACCGTATGCATAGACAAGGTCTTGACGGACGTCCACAAAAAAATTTGGCATTTTTGACGTCGAAATCCGGATCCCCCAAAAAATGGTGTGCTATAGCACACGAAAATCGTCTAAATGAAGCGTATGCTCGCTTCGGGGCTCGTTTGACCCTCCAAATGGCCCTGACAATCTGTGATGGCCAACCGTATGCATAGACAAGGTCTTGACGGAAGTGCACGAAAAAATTTGGCATTTTTGACGTCGAAATCCAGATCACCCAAAAAATGGTGTGCTATAGCACACGAAAATCGTTGAAATTAGGCGTATGCTCGCTTCGGGGCTCGTTTGACCCTCCAAATGGCCCGGACAATACGTGATGGCCAATCGTATGAATAGACAAGGTCTTGACGGACGTCCACAAAAAAATTTGGCATTTTTGACGTCGAAATCCGGATCACCCAAAAAAAGGCGTGCTATAGCACACGAAAATCGTCGAAATTAGGCGTATGCTCGCTTCGGGGCTCGTTTGACCCTCCAAATGGCCCGGACAATCCGTGATGGCCAACCGTATGCATAGACAAGGTCTTGACGGAAGTCCACGAAAAAATTTGGCATTTTTAACGTCGGAATCCGTATCATCCAAAAAATGGTGTGCTATAGCACATGAAAATCGTCGAAATGAGGCGTATGCTCGCTTCGGGGCTCGTTTGACCCTCCAAATGGCTCGAACAATCCGTGATGGCCAACTGTATGCATAGACAAGGTCTTGACGGACAACCACGAAAAAATTTGGCATTTTTGACGTCGGAATCCGGATCGCCCAAAAAATGGTGTGCTATAGCACACGAAAATCGTCGAAATGAGGCGTATGCTCGCTTCGGAGCTCGTTTGACCCTCCAAATGGCCCGGACAATCCGTGATGGCCAACCGTATGAATAGACAAGGTCTTGACGGACGTCCACGAAAAAATTTTGCATTTTTGACGCCGGAATCCGGATCACCCAAAAAATGGTGTGCTATAGCACACGAAAATCGTCGAAATGAGGCGTATGCTCGCTTCGGGGCTCGTTTGACCCTCCAAATGGCCCAGACAATCCGTGATGGCCAACCGTATGCATAGAAAAGGTCTTGACGGACGTCCACGAAAAAATTTGGCATTTTTGATGGGGAAATCCGGATCACCCAAAAAATGGTGTGCTATAGCACACGAAAATCATCGAAATGAGGCGTATGCTCGCTTCGGGGCTCGTTTGACCCTCCAAATGGCCCAGACAATCCGTGATCGCCAACCGTATGCATAGACAAGGTCTTGATGGACGTCCATGAAAACATTTGGCATTTTTTACGTCGGAATCCGGATCAACCCAAAAACGGTGTGCTACAGCACACGAAAATCTGCGAAATGAGGCGTATGCTCGCTTCGGGGCTCGTTTGACCCTCCAAATGGCTCGGACAATCCGTGATGGCCAACCGTATGCATAGACAAGGTCTTGACGGGCGTCCACGAAAAAATTTGGCATTTTTGACATTGGAATTCGGATCACCCAAAAAATGGTGTGCTATAGCACACGAAAATCGTCGAAATGAGGCGTATGCTCGCTTCGGGGCTCGTTTGACCCTCCAAATGGCCCGGACAACCCGTGATGGCCAACCGTATGCATAGACAAGGTCTTGACGGACGTCCACGAAAAAATTTGGCATTTTTGACGTTGGAATCTAGATCACCCAAAAAATGGTGTGCTATAGCACACGAAAATCGTCGAAATGAGGCGTATGCTCGCTTCGGGGCTCGTTTGACCCTCCAAATGGCCCGGACAATCCGTGATGGCCAACTGTATGCATAGACAAGGTCTTGACGGACATCCACGAAAAAATTTGGCATTTTTGACGTCGGAATCAGGATCGCCCAAAAAATGGTGTGCTATAGCACACGAAAATCGTCAAAATGAGGCGTATGCTCGCTTCGGGGCTCGTTTGACCCTCCAAATGGCCCGGACAACCCGTGATGGCCTACCGTATGCATAGACAAGGTCTTGACGGACGTCCACGAAAAAATTTTGCATTTTAGACGCCGGAATCCGGATCACCCAAAAAATGGTGTGCTATAGCACACGAAAATCGTCGAAATGAGGCGTATGCTCGCTTCGGGGCTCGTTTGACCCTCCAAATGGCCCAGACAATCCGTGATGGCCAACCGTATGCATAGACAAGGTCTTGACGGACGTCCACGAAAAAATTTGGCATTTTTGACGGGGAAATCCGGATCACCCAAAAAATGGTGTGCTATAGCACACGAAAATCATCGAAATGAGGCGTATGCTCGCTTCGGGGCTCGTTTGACCCTCCAAATGGCCCGGACAACCCGTGATGGCCAACCGTATGCATAGACAAGGTCTTTACGGACGTCCACGAAAAAATTTGGCATTTTTGACGTTGGAATCTAGATCACCCAAAAAATGGTGTGCTATAGCACATGAAAATCGTCGAAATGAGGCGTATGCTCGCTTCGGGGCTCGTTTGACCCTCCAAATGGCCCGAACAATCCGTGATGGCCAACTGTATGCATAGACAAGGTCTTGATGGACATCCACGAAAAAATTTGGCATTTTTGACGTCGGAATCCGGATCGCCCAAAAAATGGTGTGCTATAGCACACGAAAATCGTCGAAATGAGGCGTATGCTCGCTTCGGAGCTCGTTTGACCCTCCAAATTGCCCGGACAATCCGTGATGGCCAACCATATGAATAGAAAAGGTCTTGACGGACGTCCACGAAAAAATTTTGCATTTTTGACGCCGGAATCCGGATCACCCAAAAAATGGTGTGCTATGGCACACGAAAATCGTCGAAATGAGGCGTATGCTCGCTTCGGGGCTCGTTTGACCCTCCAAATGGCC
The DNA here is from genome assembly GCF_036512215.1 of Solanum lycopersicum. NCBI lineage: Eukaryota > Viridiplantae > Streptophyta > Magnoliopsida > Solanales > Solanaceae > Solanum > Solanum lycopersicum. The sequence goes on from NC_090803.1 coordinate 59,077,785, forward strand.
CAGACAATCCGTGATGGCCAACCGTATGCATAGACAAGGTCTTGACGGAGGTCACGAAAAAATTTGGCATTTTTTACGACGAAATCCGGATCACCCAAAAAATGGTGTGCTATAGCACACGAAAATCATCGAAATGAGGCGTATGCTCGCTTCGGGGCTCGTTTGACCCTCCAAATGGCCCGGACAATCCGTGATGGCCAACCGTATGCATAGACAAGGTCTTGACGGGCGTCCACGAAAAAATTTTGCATTTTTGACGTTGGAATTCGGATCACCCAAAAAATGGTGTGCTATAACACACGAAAATCGTCGAAATGAGGCGTATGCTCGCTTCGGGGCTCGTTTGACCCTCCAAATGGCCCGGACAATCCGTGATGGCCAACCGTATGCATAGAAAAGGTCTTGACGGACGTCCACGAAAACATTTGGAATTTTTGATGTCGGAATCCAGATCACCCAAAAAATGGTGTGCTATAGCACACGAAAATAGTCAAAATAAGGCGTATGCTCGCTTCGGGGCTCATTTGACCCTCTAAATGGCCCGGACAATCCGTGATGGCCAACCGTATGCATAGACAAGGTCTTGACGGACGTCCACGAAAACATTTGGCATTTTTGACGTCGAATCCGGATCAACCAAAAAATGGTGTGCTACAGCACACTAAATCGTCGAAATGAGGCGTATGCTCGCTTCGGGGCTCGTTTGACCCTCCAAATGGCCCGGACAATCCGTGATGGCAAACCGTATGCATAGACAAGGTCTTGACGGACGTCCACGAAAAAATTTGGCATTTTTGTCGTCGGAATCCAGATCACTCAAAAAATGGTGTGCTATAGCACACGAAAATCGTCGAAATGAGGCGTATGCTCGCTTCGGGGCTCGTTTGACCCTCAAAATGGACCGGACAATCCGTGATGGCCAACCGTATGCATAGACAAGGTCTTGACGGACGTCCACAAAAAAATTTGGCATTTTTGACGTCGAAATCCGGATCACCCAAAAAATGGTGCTATAGCACACGAAAATCGTCGAAATGATGTGTATGCTCGCTTCAGGGCTCATTTGACCCTCCAAATGGCCCGGACAATCCGTTATGGCCAACCGTATGCATAGAAAAGGTCTTGACGGACGTCCACGAAAAAATTTGGCATTTTTGACGTCGGAATCTGGATCACCCAAAAAATGGTTTGCTATAGCACACGAAAATCGTCGAAATGAGGCGTATGCTCGCTTCGAGGCTCGTTTGACCCTCCAAATGGCCCGGACAATCCATTATGGCCAACCGTATGCATAGACAAGGTCTTGACGGACGTCCACGAAAACATTTGGCATTTTTGACGTCGGAATCTGGATCACCCAAAAAATGGTGTGCTATAGCATGCGAAAATCGTCGAAATGAGGCGCCTGCTTGCTTCGGGGCTCGTTTGACCCTCCAAATGGCCCGGACAATCCGTGATGGCCAACCGTATGCATAGACAAGGTCTTGACGGACGTCCACGAAAAAATTTGGCATTTTTTACGTCGGATTCCGGATCACCAAAAAAATGGTGTGCTATAGCACACGAAAATCGTCGAAATGAGGCGTATGCTCGCTTCGGGGCTCGGTTAACCCTCCAAATGGCCCGGACAATCCGTGATGGCCAACCGTATGCATAGACAAGGTCTTGACGGACGTCCACAAAAAAATTTGGCATTTTTGTCGTCGGAATCCGGATCACCCAAAAAATGGTGCTATAGCACACGAAAATCATCGAAATGATGCGTATGCTCGCTTCGGGGCTCGTTTGACCCTCCAAATGGCCCGGACTATCCGTTATGGCCAACCGTATGCATAGACAAGGTCTTGACGGACGTCCACGAAAAAATTTGGCATTTTTGACGTCGGAATCTGGATCACCCAAAAAATGGTGTGCTATAGCACACGAAAATCGTCGAAATGAGGCGTATGCTCGCTTCGGGGCTCGTTTGACCCTCCAAATGGCCCGGACAATCAATTATGGCCAACCGTATGCATAGACAAGGTCTTGACGGACGTCCACGAAAAAATTTGGCATTTTTGACGTCGGAATCTGGATCACCCAAAAATGGTGTGCTATAGCACACGAAAATCGTCGAAATGAGGCGTATGCTCGCTTCGGGGCTCGTTTGACCCTCCAAATAGCCCGGACAATCCGTTATGGCCGACCGTATGCATAGACAAGGTCTTGACGGACGTCCACGAAAAAATTTGGCATTTTTGACGTCGGAATCTGGATCACCCAAAAAAAAGGTGTGCTATAGCACACGAAAATCGTCGAAATGAGGCGTATGCTCGCTTCGGGGCTCGTTTGACCCTCCAAATGGCCCGGACAATCCGTTATAGCCAACCGTATGCATAGACAAGTTCTTGACGGACGTCCACGAAAAAATTTGGCATTTTGGACTTCGGAATCTGGATCACCCAAAAAATAGTGTGCTATAGCACACGAAAATCATCGAAATGAGGCGTATGCTCGCTTCGGGGCTCGTTTGACCCTCCAAATGGGACGGACAATCCGTGATGGCCAACCGTATGCATAGAAAAGGTCTTAACGGACGTCCACGAAAAAATTTGGCATTTTTGACGTCGGAATCCGGATCAACCAAAAAATGGTGTGCTATAGCACACGAAAATCGTCGAAATGAGGCGTATGCCCGCTTCGGGGCTCGTTTGACCCTCCAAATGGCCCAGACAATCCATGATGGCAAACCGTATGCATAGACAAGGTCTTGACAGATGTCCACGAAAAAATTTGGCATTTTTGACGTCGGAATCTGGATCACCCAAAAAATGGTGTGCTATAGCACACGAAATACGTCGAAATGAGGCGTATGCTCGCTTCGGGGCTCGTTTGACCCTCCAAATGGCCCGGACAATCCGTGATGGCCAACCGTATGCATAGACAAGGTATTGACGGACGTCCACAAAAAAATTTGGCATTTTTGACGTCGAAATCCGGATCACCCAAAAAATGGTGCTATTGCACACGAAAATCGTCTAAATGATGCGTATGCTCGTTTCAGAGCTCGTTTGACCCTCCAAATGGCCCGGACAATCCGTTATTGCCAACCGTATGCATAGACAAGGTCTTGACGGACGTCCACGAAAAAATTTGGCATTTTTGACGTCGGAATCTGGATCACCCAAAAAATGGTGTGCTATAGCACACGAAAATCGTCGAAATGAGGCGTATGCTTGCTTCGGGGCTCGTTTGACCCTCCAAATGGCCCGGACAATCCATTATGGCCAACCGTATGCATAGACAAGGTCTTGACGGACGTCCACGAAAAAATTTGGCATTTTTGACGTCGGAATCCGGATCACCCAAAAAATGGTGTGCTATAGCACACGAAAATCGTCGAAATGAGGCGTATGCTCGCTTCGGGGCTCGTTTAACCCTCCAAATGGCCCGGACAATCCGTGATGGCCAACCGTATGCATAGACAAGGTCTTGACGGACGTCCATGAAAAAATTTGGCATTTTTGACGTCGGAATCTGGATCACCCAAAAAATGGTGTGCTATAGTACACGAAAATCATCGAAATGAGGCGTATGCTCGCTTCGGGGCTCGTTTGACCCTCCAAATGTCCTGAACAATCCGTGATGGCCAACCGTATGCATAGACAAGGTCTTGACCGACGTCCACGAAAAAATTTGGCATTTTTGACGTCGGAATCCGGATCACCCAAAAAATGGTGTGCTATAGCACACGAAAATCATCGAAATGAGGCGTGTGCTCGCTTCGGGCCTCGTTTGACCCTCCAAATGGCCCAGACAATCCGTGATCGCCAACCGTATGCATAGACAAGGTCTTGATGGACGTCCATGAAAACATTTGGCATTTTTTACGTCAGAATCCGGATCAACCAAAAAACGGTGTGCTACAGCACACGAAAATCGTCGAAATGAGGCGTATGCTCGCTTCGGGGCTCGTTTGACCCTCCAAATGGCTCGGACAATCCGTGATGGCCAACCGTATGCATAGACAAGGTCTTGACCGACGTCCATGAAATAATTTGGCATTTTTGACGTCGGAATCCGGATCACCCAAAAAATGGTGCACACGAAAATCGTCGAAATAAGGCGTATGCTCGCTTCGGGGCTCGTTTGACCCTCAAAATGGCCCGGACAATCCGTGATGGCCAACCGTATGCATAGACAAGGTCTTGACAGACGTCCACAAAAAAATTTGGCATTTTTGACGTCGGAATCCGAATAACCCAAAAAATGGTGTGCTATAGCACACGAAAATCATCGAAATGAGGCGTATGCTCGCTTCGGGCCTCGTTTGACCCTCCAAATGGCCCAGACAATCCGTGATCGCCAACCGTATGCATAGACAAGGTCTTGACGGACGTCCATGAAAACATTTGGCATTTTTGACGTCGGAATCCGGATCAACCAAAAAATGATGTGCTACAGCACACGAAAATCGTCGAATGAGGCGTATGCTCGCTTCGGGGCTCGTTTGACCCTCCAAATGGCTCGGACAATTCGTGATGGCAAATCGTATGCATAGACAAGGTCTTGACCGACGTCCATGAAATAATTTGGCATTTTTTACGTCGGAATCCGGATCACCCAAAAAATGATGCACACGGAAATCATCAAAATGAGGCGTATGCTCGCTTCGGGGCTCGTTTGACCCTCAAAATGGCCCGGACAATCCGTGATGGCCAACCGTATTCATAGACAAGGTCTTGACGAACGTCTACGAAAAAATTTGGCATTTTTGACGTCGGAATCCAGATCACCCAAAAAATGGTGCACACGAAAATCGTCGAAATGAGGCGTATGCTCGCTTCAGGGCTCGTTTGACTCTCCAAATGGCCCGGACAATCCGTGATGGCCAACCGTATGCATAGACAAGGTCTTGACGGACGTCCACAAAAAAATTTGGCATTTTTGACGTCGGAATCCGGATCACCCAAAAAAAGGTGCGCTATAGCACACGAAAATCGTCCAAATGAGGCGTATGCTCGCTTCGGGGCTCGTTTGACACTCCAAATGGCCCGGACAATCCGCGATCGCCAACCGTATGCACAGACAAGGTCTTGACGGACGTCCATGAAAACATTTGGCATTTTTGACGTCGGAATTCGGATCAACCAAAAAATGGTGTGCTACAGCACACTAAATCGTCGAAATGAGGCGTATGCTCGCTTCGGGACTCGTTTGACCCTCCAAATGGGCCGGACAATCCGTGATGGCCAACCGTATGCATAGACAAGGTCTTGACGGACATCCACGAAAATATTTGGCTTTTTTGACGTCGGAATCCGGATCACCCAAAAAATGGTGTGCTATAGCACACGAAAATCATCGAAATGAGGCGTATGCTCGCTCCGGGGCTCGTTTGACACTCTAAATGGCCCGGACAATCCGTGATCGCACACCGTATGCATAGACAAGGTCTTGACGGACGTCCATGAAAACATTTGGCATTTTTGACGTCGGAATCCGGATCAACCAAAAAATGGTGTGCTACAGCACACTAAATCGTCGAAATGAGGTGTATGCTCGCTTCGGGGCTCGTTTGACCCTCCAAATGGCTCGGAAAATCCGTGATGGCCAACCGTATGCATAGACAAGGTCTTGACGGACGTCCATGAAATAATTTGGCATTTTTGACGTCGGAATCCGGATCACCCAAAAAATGGTGCACACGAAAATCGTCGAAATGAGGCGTATGCTCGCTTCGGGGCTCGTTTGACACTCCAAATGGCCCGGACAATCCGCGATCGCCAACTGTATGCACAGACAAGGTCTTGACGGACGTCCATGAAAACATTTGGCATTTTTGACGTCGGAATCCGGATCAACCAAAAAATGGTGTGCTACAGCACACGAAAATCGTCGAAATGAGGCGTATGCTCGCTTCGGGGCTCGTTTGACCCTCCAAATGGGCCGGACAATCCGTGATGGCCAACCGTATGCATAGACAAGGTCTTGACGGACGTCCACGAAAAAATTTGGCTTTTTTGACGTCGGAATCCGGATCACCCAAAAAATGGTGTGCTATAGCACACGAAAATCATCGAAATGAGGCGTATGCTCGCTTCGGGGCTCGTTTGACACTCTAAATGGCCCGGACAATCCGTGATCGCACACCGTATGCATAGACAAAGTCTTGACGGACGTCCATGAAAACATTTGGCATTTTTGACGTCGGAATCCGGATCAACCAAAAAATGGTGTGCTACAGCACACTAAATCGTCGAAATGAGGCGTATGCTCGCTTCGGGGCTCGTTTGACCCTCCAAATGGCCGGACAATCCGTGATGGCCAACCGTATGCATAGACAAGGTGTTGACGGACGTCCATGAAATAATTTGGCATTTTTTACGTCGGAATCCGGATCACCCAAAAAATGGTGCACACGAAAATCGTCGAAATGAGGCGTATGCTCGCTTTGGGGCTCGATTGACCCTCCAAATGGCCCAGACAATCCGTGATGGCCAACCGTATGCATAGACAAGGTCTTGACGGACGTCCACGAAAAAATTTGGCATTTTTGACGTCGGAATCCGGATCATCCAAAAAATGGTGTGCTATAGCACGCGAAAATCGTCGAAATGAGGCGTATGCTCGCTTCGGGGCTCGTTTTACCCTCCAAATGGCCCGGACAATCCATGATGGCCAACCGTATGCATAGACAAGGTCTTGACGGACGTCCATGAAAATATTTGGCATTTTTGACGTCGGAATCCGGATTACCCAAAAAATGGTGTGCTATAGCACACGAAAATCGTCGAAATGAGGCGTATGCTCGCTTCGGGGCTCGTTTGACCCTCCAAATGGCCCGGACAATCCATTATGGCCAACCGTATGCATAAACAAGGTCTTGACGGACGTCCACGAAAAAATTTGGCATTTTCGACGTCGGAATCTGGATCACCCAAAAAATGGTGTGCTATAGCACACGAAAATCATCGAAATGAGGCGTATGCTCGCATCGGGGCTCGTTTGACCCTCCAAATGGGCCGAACAATCCGTGATGGCCAACCGTATGCATAGAAAAGGTCTTAACGGACGTCCACGAAAAAATTTGGCATTTTTGACGTCGGAATCCGGATCACCCAAAAAATGGTGTGCTATAGCACACGAAAATCGTCGAAATGAGGCGTATGCTCGCTTCGGGGCTCGTTTGACCCTCCAAATGGCCCATACAATCCATGATGGAAAACCGTATGCATAGACAAGGTCTTTACAGATGTCCACAAAAAAATTTGGCATTTTTGACGTCGGAATCCGGATCACCCAAAAAATGGTGTGCTATAGCACACGAAAATCGTCGAAATGAGGAGTATGCTCGCTTCGGGGCTTGTTTGACCATCCAAATGGCCCGGACATTCCGTGATGGGCAACCGTATGCATAAACAAGGTCTTGACGGACGTCCACGAAAAAATTTGGCATTTTTGACACCGGAATCCGGATCACCCAAAAAGTGGTGTGCTATAGCACACGAAAATCGTCGAAATGAGGCGTATGCTCGCTTTGGGGCTTGTTTAACCCTCTAAATGGCCCGGACAATCTTTGAAGGCCAACCATATGCATAGACAAGGTCTTGACGGATGTCCACGAAAAAATTTGGCATTTTTGACGTCGGAATCTGGATCACCCAAAAAATGGTGTGCTATAGCACACGAAAATCATCGAAATGAGGCGTATGCTCGCTTCGGGGCTCGTTTGACCCTCCAAATGGGACGGACAATCCGTGATGGCCAACCGTATGCATAGAAAAGGTCTTAACGGACGTCCACGAAAAAATTTGGCATTTTTGACGTCGGAATCCGGATCAACCAAAATTTGGTGTGTTATAGCACACGAAAATCGTCGAAATGAGGCGTATGCCCGCTTCGGGGCTCGTTTGACCCTCCAAATGGCCCAGACAATCCATGATGGCAAACCGTATGCATAGACAAGGTCTTGACAGATGTCCACGAAAAAATTTGGCATTTTTGACGTCGGAATCTGGATCACCCAAAAAATGGTGTGCTATAGCACACGAAATACGTCGAAATGAGGCGTATGCTCGCTTCGGGGCTCGTTTGACCCTCCAAATGGCCCGGACAATCCGTGATGGCCAACCGTATGCATAGACAAGGTCTTGACGGACGTCCACGAAAAAGTTTGGCATTTTTGACGTTGGAATCCGGATCACCCAAAAAATGGTGTGCTATAAGCACACGAAAATCGTCGAAATGAGGCGTATGCTCGCTTTGGGGCTTGTTTAACCCTCTAAATGGCCCGGACAATAAGTGATGGCCAACCGTATGCATAGACAAGGTCTTGACGGATGTCCACGAAAAAATTTGGCATTTTAACGTTGGAATCCGGATCACCCAAAAAATAGTGTGCTATAGCACACGAAAATCGTCGCAATGAGGCATATGCTCGCTTTCATGGCTCGTTTGACCCTCCAGATTGCCCGGACAATCCGTGATGGCCAACCGTATGCATAAACAAGGTCTTGACGGACGTTCACAAAAAAATTTGGCATTTTTGACGTCGGAATCCGAATCACCCAAAAAATAGTGTGCTATAGCGCACGAAAATAATCGAAATGAGGCATATGCTCGCTTCGCGGCTCATTTGACCCTCCAAATGGCCCGGACAATCCGTGATGGACAACCGTATGTAAAGAAAAGGTCTTGACAGACGTCCACGAAAAAATTTGGCATTTTTGACGTCGGAATCCGGATCACCTTAAGAATGGTGTGCTATAGCACACGAAAATCGTCCAAACGAGGCGTATGCTCGCTTCGGGGCTCGTTTGACCCTCCAAATGGCCCGCACAGTCCGTGATGGCCAACCGTATGCATAGACAAGGTCTTGACGGACGTCCACGAAAAAATTTGGCATTTTTGACGTCGGAATCCGGATCACCCAAAAAATGGTGTGCTATAGCACACGAAAATCGTCGAAATGAGGCGTATGCTCGCTTCGGAGCTCGTTTGACCCTCCAAATGGCGCGGACAATCCAAGATAACCAACCGTATGCATAGACAAGGTCTTGACGGACGTCCACGAAAAAATTTGGAATTTTTGACGTCGGAGTCCGGATAACCCAAAAAATGGTGTGCTATAGCACACGAAAATCATCGAAATGAAGCGTATGCTCGCTTCGGGGCTCGTTTGACCCTCCAAATGGCCCGGACAATCCGTGATGGCCAACCGTATGCATAAACAAGGTCTTGAAAGATGTCCACGAAAACATTTGGCATTTTTGACGTCGGAATCCGGATCACCCAAAAAATGGTGTGCTATAGCACACGAAAATCGTCGTAATGAGGCGTATGCTCGCTTCGGGGCTCGTTTGACCCTCCAAATGGCCCGGACAATCCGTGATGGCCAACCATATGCATAGACAAGGTCTTGACTGACGTCTACGAATAAATTTGGCATTTTTGACGTCGGAATCCGGATCACCCAAAAAATGGTGTGCTATAGCGCACGAAAATCGTCGAAATAAGGCGTATGCTCGCTTCGCGGCTCGTTTGACCCTCCAAATGGCCCGGAAAATCCGTGATGGCCAACCGTATGCATCGACAAGGTCTTGAAAAACGTCCACAAAAAAATTTGGCATTTTTGACGTAGAATCCGGATCACCAAAAAATGGTGTGCTATAGCACACGAAAATCGTCGAAATGAGGCGTATGCTCGATACGGGGCTCGTTTGACCCTCCAAATGGCCCGAACAATCCGTGATGGCCAACCGTATGCATAGACAAGGTCTTGACGGACGTCCACGAAAAAATTTAGCATTTTTGACGTCGGAATCCGGATAACCCAAAAAATGGTGTGCTATAGCACACGAAAATCATCGAAATGAAGCGTATGCTCGCTTCGGGGCTCGTTTGACCCTCCAAATGGCCCGGACAATCCGTGATGGCCAACCGTATGCATAAACAAGGTCTTGACAGACGTCCACGAAAAAATTTGGCATTTTTGACGTCGGAATCCGGATCACCCAAAAAATGGTGTGCTATAGCACACGAAAATCGTCGAAATGAGGCGTATGCTCGCTTCGAGGCTCGTTTGACCCTCCAAATGGTCCGGTCAATCCGTGATGACACCCCGTATGCATAGACAAGGTCTTGACGGACGTTCACAAAAAAATTTGGCATTTTTGACATCGGAATCCGGATCACCCAAAAAATGGTGTGCTATAGCGCACGAAAATCGTCGAAATGAGGCATATGCTCGCTTCGCAGCTCGTTTGACCCTCCAAATGGCCCGGACAATCCATGATGGCCAACCGTATGCATAGACAAGGTCTTGACGGACGTCCACGAAAAAATTTGGCATTTTTGACGTAGAATCCGGATCACCAAAAAATGATGTGCTATAGCACACGAAAATCGTCGAAATGAGGCGTATGCTCGATTCGGGGCTCGTTTGACCCTCCAAATGGTCCAGACAATCAATGATGGCCAACCGTATGCATAGACAAGGTCTTGGCGGACGTCCACAAAAAAATTTGGCATTTTGACGTTGGAATCCGGATCACCCAAAAAATAGTGTGCTATAGCACACAAAAATCGTCGCAATGAGGCGTATGCTCGCTTCGGGGCTCGTTTTACCCTCCAAATGGCCCGGACAATTCGTGATGGCAACCATATGCATAGACAAGGTCTTGACAGACGTCCACGATAAAATTTGGCATTTTTGACGTCGGAATCCGGATCACCCAAAAAATGGTGTGCTATAGCACACGAAAATCATCGAAATGAGGCGTACGCTTGCTTCAGGGCTCGTTTGACCCTCCAAATGGCCCGGACAATCTGTGAAGGCCAACCGTATGCATAGACACGGTCTTGACAGACGTCCAAGAAAAAATTTGGCATTTTTGATGTCAGAATCCGGATCACCCAAAAAATGGTGTGCTATAGCACACGAAAATCATCGAAATGAGGCGTATGCTCGCTTCGGGGCTTGTTTGACCCTCCAAATGGCCCGGACAATCCGTGATGGCCAACCGTATGCATAGACAAGGTCTTGACGGACGTCCATGAAAAAATTTGGCATTTTTGATGTCGGAATCGTGATCACCCAAAAAATGGTGTGCTATAGCACACGAAAATCGTCGAAATGAGGCGTATGCTCGCTTCGGGGCTCCTTTGACCATCCAAATGGCCCGGACAATCCGTGATGGCCAACCGTATGCATAGACAAGGTCTTGACGGACGTCCACGAAAAAATTTGGCATTTTGACGTCGGAATCTGGATCACCCAAAAAATGGGGTGCTATAGCGCACGAAAATCGTCGAAATAAGGCGTATGCTCGCTTCGGGGCTCGTTTGACCCTCCAAATTGCCCGGATAATCCGTGATGGCCAACCATATGCATAGAAAAGGTCTTGACGGACGTCCACAAAAAAATTTGGCATTTTTGACGTCGGATTCCGGATCACCCAAAAAATGGTGTGCTATAGCACACGAAAATCATCAAAATGAGGCGTATGCTCGCTTTAGGGCTCGTTTGACCCTCCAAATGGCCCGGACAATCCGTGATGGCCAACCGTATGCATAGACAAGGTCTTGACGGACGTGCACGAAAAAATTTGGCATTTTTTACGTCGGAATCCGGATCACCCAAAAAATGGTGTGCTATAGCACAAGAAAATCATCGAAATGAGGCTTATGCTCTCTTCGGGGCTCGTTTGACCCTCCAAATGGCCCGGACAATCCGTGATGGCCAACCGTATGCATAGAAACGGTCTTGACGGACGTCCACGAAAACATTTTGCATTTTTGACGCCGGAATTCGGATCACCCAAAAAGAGGTGTGCTATAGCACACGAAAATCGTCAAAATGAGGCGTATACTTGCTTCGGAGCTCGTTTGACCCTCCAAATGGCCTGCACAATCCGTGATGGCCAACCGTATGCATAGACAAGGTCTTGACGGACGTCCACGAAAAAATTTGGCAATTTTGACGTCGGAATCTGGATCACCCAAAAAATGGTGTGCTATGGCACACGAAAATCGTTGAAATGAGGCGTATGCTCGCTTCGGGGCTCGTTTGACCCTCCAAATGGCCTGGACAATCCGTGATGGCCAACCATATGCATAGACAAGGTCTTGACGGACGTCCACGAAAAAATTTGGCATTTTTGACGTCGGAATCCGGATCACCCAAAAAATGGTGTGTTATAGCACACGAAAATCGTCGAAAGGAGACATATGCTCGCTTCGGGGCTCGTTTGACCCTCCAAATGGCCCGGACAATCCGTGATGGCCAACCGTATGCATAGACAAGGTCTTGACAGACGTCCACGAAAAAATTTGGCATTTTTGACGTCGGAATCTGGATCACCCAAAAAATGGTGTGCTATAGCACACGAAAATTGTCGAAATAAGGCGTATGATCGCTTCGGGGCTCGTTTGACCCTCCAAATGGCCCGGACAATCCGTGATGGCCAACTGTATGCATAAAAAAGGTCTTGAAGGACGTCCACACAAAAATTTGGCATTTTTGACGTCGGAATCCGGATCACCCAAAAAATGGTGTGCTATAGCATACGAAAATCGTCAAAATGAGGCGTATGCTCGCTTCGGGGCTCGTTTGACCCTCCAAATGGCCCGGAAAATCCGTGAGTGCCAACCGTATGCATATACAAGGTCTTGACGGACGTCCACGAAAAAATTTGGCATTTTTGACGTCGGAATCCGGATCACCCAAAAAATGGTGTGCTATAGCACACCAAAATCGTCGAAATGAGGCGTATGCTCGCTTCGGGGCTCGTTTGACCCTCCAAATGGCCCGGACAATCCGTGATGGCCAACCGTATGCATAGACAAGGTCTTGACGGACGTCCATGAAAAAATTTGGCATTTTTGACGTCAGAATCCGGATCACCCAAAAAATGGTGTGCTATAGCACTCGAAAATCATCGAAATGAGGCGTATGCTCGCTTCGGGGCTCGTCTGACCCTCCAAATGGCCCGGACAATACGTAATGGCAAACCGTATGCATAGACAAGGTCTTGACAGATGTCAACGAAAAAATTTGGCATTTTTGACGTCGGAATCCGGATCACCCAAAAGATGGTGTGCTATAGCATACGAAAATCGTCGAAATGAGGCGTATGCTCGCTTCGGGGCTCGTTTGACCCTCCAAATGGCCTGGAAAATCCGTGATGGCCAACCGTATGCATAGACAAGGTCTTGACGGACGTCCACGAAAAAATTTGGCATTTTTGACGTCGGAATCCGGATCACCCAAAAAATGGGGTGCTATAGCGCACGAAAATCGTCGAAATAAGGCGTATGCTCGCTTCGGGGCTCGTTTGACCCTCCAAATGGCCCGGACAAACCGTGATGGCCAACCGTATGAATAGACAAGGTCTTGATGGACATCCACGAAAAAATTTGGCATTTTTTACGTCGGAATCCGGATCACCCAAAAGATGGTGTGCTATAGCACACGAAAATTGTCGAAATGAGGCGTATGCTCGCTTCGGGGCTCGTTTGACCCTCCAAATGGCCCGGACAATCTGTGATGGCCAACCATATGCATAGACAAGGTCTTGACGGATGTCCACAAAAAAATTTGGCATTTTTGACGTCGGAATCCGGATCACCAAAAAAATGGTGTGCTATAGCGCACAAAAATCATCGAAATGAGGCGTATGCTCGCTTCGGGGCTCGTTTGACCCTCCAAATTGCCCGGATAATCCGTGATGGCCAACCATATGCATAGACAAGGTCTTGACGGACGTCCACGAAAAAATTTGGCATTTTTGATGTCGGAATCCGGATCACCCAAATAATGGTGTGCTGTAGCACACGAAAATCGTCGAAATGAGGCGTATGCTCGCTTCGGGGCTTGTATGACCCTCCAAATGGCCCGGACAATCCGTGATAGCCAACCGTATGCATAGACAAGGTCTTGACGGACGTCCACGAAAAAGTTTGGCATTTTTGACGTTGGAATCCGGATCACCCAAAAAATGGTGTGCTATAAGCACACGAAAATCGTCGAAATGAGGCGTATGCTCGCTTTGGGGCTTGTTTAACCCTCTAAATGGCCCGGACAATAAGTGATGGCCAACCATATGCATAGACAAGGTCTTGACGGATGTCCACGAAAAAATTTGGCATTTTTGACGTCGGAATCTGGATCACCCAAAAAATGGTGTGTTATAGCACACGAAAATCATCGAAATGAGACATATGCTCGCTTCGGGGCTCGTTTGAACCTCCAAATGGCCCGGATAATCCGTGATGGCAAACCGTATGTATAGACAAGGTCTTGATGGACGTCCACGAAAACATTTGGCATTTTTGACGTCGGAATTCGGATCACCCAAAAAATGGTGTGCTATAGCACACGAAAATCATCGAAATAAGGCGTATGCTCGCTTCGGGGCTCGTTTGACCCTCCAAATGGCCCGGACAATCCGTGATGGCCAACCGTATGCATAGACAAGGTCTTGACGGACGTCCATGAAAAAGTTTGGCATTTTTGACGTCGGAATCCAGATCACCCAAAAAAAGGTGTGCTATAGCACACGAAAATCGTTGAAATGAGGCGTATGCTCGCTTCGGGGCTCGTTTGACCATCCAAACGGCCCGGAAAATCCGTGATGGCAAACTGTATGCATAGACAAGGTCTTGACGATGTCCACGAAAAAATTTGGCATTTTTGACGTCGGAATCCGGATCACCTGAAAATCGTCGAAATGAGGCGTATGCTCGCTTCGGGGCTCGTTTGACCCTCCAAATGGCCCGGACAATCCGTGATGGCCAACCGTATGCATAGACAAGGTCTTGACAGACATACACAAAAATATTTGGCATTTTTGACGTCGGATATCCGGATCACCCAAAAAATGGTGTGCTATAGCACACGAAAATCGTCGAAATGAGGCGTATGCTCGCTTCGGGGCTCGTTTGACCCTCCAAATGGCCCGAACAATCCGTGATGGCCAACCGTATGCATAGACAAGGTCTTGACGGACAACCACGAAAAAATTTGGCATTTTTGACGTCGAAATCTGAATCACCCAATAAATGGTGTGCTATAGCACACGGAAATCGTCGAAATGAGGCGTATGCTCGCTTCGTGCTCGTTTGACCCTCCAAACGGCCCAGACAATCCGTGATGGCCAACCGTATGCATAGACAAGGTCTTGACGGATGTCCACACAAAAATTGGGTATTTTTGACGTCGGAATCCGGATCACCCAAAAAAGGTGTGCTATAGCACACGAAAATCGTCGAAATGAGGCGTATGCTCGCTTCGGGGCTCGTTTGACCCTCCAAATGGCCCGGACAATCCGTGATGGCCAACCGTATGCATATACAAGGTCTTGACGGACGTCCACGAAAATATTTGGAATTTTTGACGTCGGAATCCGGATCACCCAAAAAATGGTGTGCTATAGCACACGAAAATCGTCGAAATGAGGCGTATGCTCGCTTCGGGGCTCGTTTGACCCTCCAAATGGCCCGGAAAATCCGTGATGGCCAACCGTATGCATAGACACGGTCTTGACGGACGTCCACGAAAAAATTTGGCATTTTTGACGTGGGAATCCGGATCACTTAAAAAATGTTGTGCTATAGCACATGAAAATCGTCGAAATGAGGCGTATGCTCGCTTCGGGGCTCGTTTGACCCTCCAAATGGCCCGGACAATCCGTGATGGCCAACCATATGCATAGACAAGGTCTTGGCGGACGTCCACGAAAAAATTTGGCATTTTTTACGTCGGAATTCGGATCACCCAAAAAATGGTGTGCTATAGCGCATGAAAATCGTCGAAATGAGGTGTATGCTCGCTTCGTGGCTCGTTTGACCCTCCAAATGGCCCGGACAATCCGTCATGGCCAACCATATGCATAGACAAGGTCTTGGCGGACGTCCACGAAAAAATTTGGCATTTTTGACGTCGGAATCCGGATCACCCAAAAAATGGTGTGCTATAGCACACGAAAATCGTCGAAATGAGGCGTATGCTCGCTTCGGGGCTAGTTTGACCCTCCAAATGGGCCGGACAATCCGTGATGGCCAACCGTATGCATAGACAAGGTCTTGACGAACGTCCACGGAAAAATTTGGCATTTTTGACGTCGGAATTTGATTCACCCAAAAAATGGGGTAGTATAGAGCACGAAAATCGTCGAAATGAGGCGTATGCTCGCTTCGGGGCTTGTTTGACCCTCCAAATGGCCCGGACAAACCGTGATGGCCAACCGTATGCATAGAAAAGGTCTTGACGGACGTCCACGAAAAAATTTGGCATTTTTGACGTCGGAATCCGTATCACCCACAAAATGGTGGTCTATAGCACACGAAAATCGTCGAAATGAGGTTCGGGGCTCGTTTGACCCTCCAAATGGCCTGGAAAATCCGTGATGGCCAACCATATGCATAGACAAGGTCTTGACGGACGTCCACGAAAAAATTTGGCATTTTTGACGTCGGAATCCGGATCACCCAAAAAATGTGGTTCTATAGCGCACGAAAATCGTCGAAATAAGGCGTATGCTCACTTCGGGGCTCGTTTGACCCTCCAAATGGCCCGAACAATCCGTGATGGCCAACCGTATGCATAGACAAGGTCTTGACGGACAACCACGAAAAAATTTGGCATTTTTGACGTCGAAATCTGAATCACCCAATAAATGGTGTGCTATAGCACACGAAAATCGTCGAAATGAGGCGTATGCTCGCTTCGTGCTCGTTTGACCCTCCAAACGGCCCAGACAAACCGTGATGGCCAACCGTATGCACAGACAAGGTCTTGACAGACGTCCACGAAAAAATTTGGCATTTTTGACGTCGGAATCCGGATCACCCAAAAGATGGTGTGCTATAGCACACGAAAGTTGTCGAAATGAGGCGTATGCTCGCTTCGGGGCTCGTTTGACCCTCCAAATGGTAGGACAATCCGTGATGGCCAACCGTATGCATAGTCAAGGTCTTGACGGACGTCCACGAAAAAGTTTGGCATTTTTGACGTCGGAATTCGGATCACCCAAAAAATGGTGTGCTATAGCACACGAAAATCATCGAAATGAGGCGTATGCTCGCTTCAGGGCTCGTTTGACCCTCCAAATGGCCCGAACAATCCGTGATGGCCAACCGTATGCATAGACAAGGTCTTGACGGACAACCACGAAAACATTTGGCATTTTTGACGTCGAAATCTGAATCACCCAATAAATGGTGTGCTATAGCACACGGAAATCGTCGAAATGAGGCGTATGCTCGCTTCGTGCTCGTTTGACCCTCCAAACGGCCCAGACAATCCGTGATGGCCAACCGTATGCATAGACAAGGTCTTGACGGATGTCCACACAAAAATTTGGCATTTTTGACGTCGGAATCCGGATCACCCAAAAAGGGTGTGCTATAGCACACGAAAATCGTCGAAATGAGGCGTATGCTCGCTTCGGGGCTCGTTTGACCCTCCAAATGGCCCGGACAATCCGTGATAGCCAACCGTATGCATATACAAGGTCTTGACGGACGTCCACGAAAATATTTGGCATTTTTGACGTCGGAATCTGGATCACCCAAAAAATGAAATGCTATAGCACACGAAAAACGTCGAAATGAGGCGTATGCTCGCTTCGGGGCTCGTTTGACCCTCCAAATGGCCCGGACAATCCGTGATAGCCAACCGTATGCATAGAAAAGGTCTTGACGGACGTCCACGAAAAAATTTGGCATTTTTGACGTCGGAATCCGGATCACCCAAAAAATGGTGTGCTATAGCACACGAAAATCGTCGAAATGAGGCGTATGCTCGCTTCAGGGCTCGTTTGACCCTCCAAATGGCCCGAACAATCCGTGATGGACAACCGTATGCATAGACAAGGTCTTGACGGACAACCACGAAAAAATTTGGCATTTTTGACGTCGAAATCTGAATCACCCAATAAATGGTGTGCTATAGCACACGGAAATCGTCGAAATGAGGCGTATGCTCGCTTCGTGCTCGTTTGACCCTCCAAACGGCCCAGACAATCCGTGATGGCCAACCGTATGCATAGACAAGGTCTTGACGGATGTCCACACAAAAATTTGGCATTTTTGACGTCGGAATCCGGATCACCCAAAAAGGGTGTGCTATAGCACACGAAAATCGTCGAAATGAGGCGTATGCTCGCTTCGGGGCTCGTTTGACCCTCCAAATGGCCCGGACAATCCGTGATAGCCAACCGTATGCATATACAAGGTCTTGACGGACGTCCACGAAAATATTTGGCATTTTTGACGTCGGAATCTGGATCACCCAAAAAATGATATGCTATAGCACACGAAAAACGTCGAAATGAGGCGTATGCTCGCTTCGGGGCTCGTTTGACCCTCCAAATGGCCCGGACAATCCGTGATAGCCAACCGTATGCATAGAAAAAGTCTTGACGGACGTCCACGAAAAAGTTTGGCATTTTTGACGTTGGAATCCGGATCACCCAAAAAATGGTGTTCTATAGCACACGAAAATCGTCGAAATGAGGCGTATGCTCGCTTTGGGGCTTGTTTAACCCTCCAAATGGCCCGGACAATAAGTGATGGCCAACCATATGCATAGACAAGGTCTTGACGGACGTCCACGAAAAAATTTAGCATTTTTGACGTCAGAATCCGGATCACCCAAAAAATGGTGTGTTATAGCACACGAAAATCGTCGAAATGAGACATATGCTCGCTTCGGGGCTCGTTTGACCCTTCAAATGGCCCGGACAATCCGTGATGGCAAATCGTATGCATAGACAAGGTCTTGACGGACGTCCACGAAAACATTTGGCATTTTTGACGTCGGAATTCGGATCACCCAAAAAAGGTGTGCTATAGCACACGAAAATCGTCGAAATGAGGCGTATGCTCGCTTCGGGGCTTTTTTGACCCTCCAAATGGCCCGGACAATCCGTGATGGCCAACCGTATGCATAGACAAGGTCTTGACGGACGTCCACGAAAAAATTTGGCATTTTTGACGTCGAAATCCGAATCACCCAATAAATGGTGTGCTATAGCACACGGAAATCGTCGAAATGAGGCGTATGCTCGCTTCGTGCTCGTTTGACCCTCCAAACGGCCCAGACAATCCGTGATGGCCAACCGTATGCATAGACAAGGTCTTGACGGATGTCCACGAAAAAATTTGGCATTTTTAACATCGGAATCCGGATCACACGAAAATCGTCGAAATGAGGCGTATGCTCGCTTCTGCGCTCGTTTGACCCTCCAAATGGCCCGGACAATCCGTGATGGCCAACCGTATGCATAGACAAGGTCTTGACGGACGTCCACGAAAAAATTTGGCATTTTTGACGTCGGAATCCGGATCACCCAAAAAATGGTGTGCTATAGCACACGAAAATCGTCGAAATGAGGCGTATGCTCGCTTCGGGGCTCGTTTAACCCTCCAAATGGCCCGGACAATCCGTGATGGCTAACCGTACACATAGACAAGGTCTTGACGGACGTCCACACAAAAATTTGGCATTTTTGACGTCGGAATCCGGATCACCCAAAAAAGGTGTGCTATAGCACACGAAAATCGTCGAAATGAGGCGTATGCTCGCTTCGGGGCTCGTTTGACCCTCCAAATGGCCCGGACAATCCGTGATGGCCAACCGTATACATATACAAGGTCTTGATGGACGTCCACGAAAATATTTGGCATTTTTGACGTCGGAATCCGGATCACCCAAAAAATGGTGTGCTGTAGCACACGAAAATTGTCGAAATGAGGCGTATTCTCGCTTCGGGGCTCGTTTGACCCTCCAAATCGCCCGGACAATCCGTGATGGCCAACCGTATGCATAGACAAGGTCTTGACGGACGTCCACGATAAAGTTTTGGCATTTTTGACGTCGGAATCCGGATCACCCAAAAAATGGTGTGCTATAGCACACGAAAGACGTCGAAATGAGGCGTATGCTCGCTTTGGGGCTCGTTTGACCCTCCATATGGGCCGGACAATTCGTGATGGCCAACCGTATGCATAGACAATGTCTTGACGGACGTCCACGAAAAAATTTGGCATTTTTGACGTCGGAATCCGGATCACCCAAAAAATGGTGTGCTATAGCACACAAAAATCGTCAAAATGAGGCGTGTGCTCGCTTCGGAGCTTGTTTGACCCTCCAAATGGCCCGGACAATCCGTGATGGCCAACCGTATGCATAGACAAGGTCTTGACGGATGTCCACGAAAAAATTTGGCATTTTTGACATGGGGATCCGGATCACCCAAAAAATGGTGTGCTATAGAAAACGAAAATCGTCGAAATGAGGTGTATGCTCGCTTCGGGACTCGTTTGACCCTCCAAATGGGCCGGACAATCCGTAATGGCCAACCGTATGCATAGACAAGGTCTTGACGGACGTCCACGAAAAAGTTTTGCATTTTTTACGTCAGAATCCGGATCATCCAAAAAATGGTGTGCTATAGCACACGAAAATCGTTGAAATGATGCGTATGCTCGCTTCGGGGCTCGTTTGACCCTCCAAATGGTAGGACAATCCGTGATGGCCAAACGTATGCATAGACAAGGTCTTGACGGACGTCCACGAAAAAATTTGGCATTTTTGACGTCGGAATCCGGATCACCCAAAAAATGGTGTGCTATAGCACACGAAAATCGTCGAAATGAGGCGTGTGCTCGCTTCGGAGCTTGTTTGACCTTCCAAATGGCCCGGACAATCCGTGATGGCCAACCGTATGCATAGACAAGGTCTTGACGGATGTCCACGAAAAAATTTGGCATTTTTGACATGGGGATCCGGATCACCCAAAAAATGGTGTGCTATAGAAAACGAAAATCGTCGAAATGAGGTGTATGCTCGCTTCGGGACTCGTTTGACCCTCCAAATGGGCCGAACAATCCGTAATGGCCAACCGTATGCATAGACAAGGTCTTGACGGACGTCCTTGAAAAAATTTGGCATTTTTGACGTCAGAATCCGGATCATCCAAAAAATGGTGTGCTATAGCACACGAAAATCGTTGAAATGATGCGTATGCTCGCTTCGGGGCTCGTTTGACCCTCCAAATGGTAGGACAATCCGTGATGGCCAAACGTATGCATAGTTAAGGTCTTGACGGACGTCCACGAAAAAATTTGGCATTTTTGACGTCGGAATCCAGATCACCCAAAAAATGGTGTGCTATAGCACACGAAAATCGTTGAAATGAGGCGTATGCTCGCTTCGGGGCTCGTTTGACCCTCCAAATGGGTCGGACAATCCGTGATGGCCAACCATATGCATAGACAAGGTCTTGATGGATGTCCACGAAAAAATTTGGCATTTTTGACGTCGAAATCCGGATCACCCAAAAAATGGTGTGCTATAGCACACGAAAATCGTTGAAATGAGGCGTATGCTCGCTTCGGGGCTCGTTTGACCCTCCAAATGGTAGGACAATCCGTGATGGCCAACCGTATACATAGTCAAGGTCTTGACGGACGTCCACGAAAAAATTTGGCATTTTTGACGTCGGAATCCGGATCACCGAAAAAATGGTGTGCTATAGCACACGAAAGTCGTCGAAATGAGGTGTATGCTCGCTTCGGGGCTCGTTTGACCCTCCAAATGGTCCGGACAATCCGTGATAGCCAATCGTATGCCTTGACGGACGTCCACGAAAAAATTTGGCATTTTTGACGTCAGAATCCGGATCAACCAAAAAATGGTGTGCTGTAGCACACGAAAATCGTCGAAATGAGGCGTATGCTCGCTTCGAGGCTCGTTTGACCCTCCAAATGGGCCGGACAATCCGTGATGGCCAACCGTATGCATAGACAAGGTCTTGACGGACGTCCATGAAAAAATTTGGCATTTTTGACGTCGGAATCCGGATCACCTTAAAAAAGGTGTGCTATAGCACACGAAAATCATCGAAATGAGGCGCATGCTCGCTTCGGGGCTCGTTTGACCCTCCAAATGGCCCGGACAATCCGTGATGGCCAACCGTATGCATAGAAAAGGTCTTGACGAACGTCCACTAAAAAATTTGGCATTTTTGACGTCGGAATCCGGATCACCCAAAAAATGGTGTGCATTAGCACACGAAAATCGTCGAAATGAGGCGTATGCTCGCTTCGTGCTCGTTTGACCCTCCAAACGGCCCAGACAAACCGTGATGGCCAACCGTATGCACAGACAAGGTCTTGACAGACGTCCACGAAAAAATTTGGCATTTTTGACGTCGGAATCCGGATCACCCAAAAGATGGTGTGCTATAGCACACGAAAGTTGTCGAAATGAGGCGTATGCTCGCTTCGGGGCTCGTTTGACCCTCCAAATGGTAGGACAATCCGTGATGGCCAACCGTATGCATAGTCAAGGTCTTGACGGACGTCCACGAAAAAGTTTGGCATTTTTGACGTCGGAATTCGGATCACCCAAAAAATGGTGTGCTATAGCACACGAAAATCGTCGAAATGAGGCGTATGCTCGCTTCAGGGCTCGTTTGACCCTCCAAATGGCCCGAACAATCCGTGATGGCCAACCGTATGCATAGACAAGGTCTTGACGGACAACCACGAAAACATTTGGCATTTTTGACGTCGAAATCTGAATCACCCAATAAATGGTGTGCTATAGCACACGGAAATCGTCGAAATGAGGCGTATGCTCGCTTCGTGCTCGTTTGACCCTCCAAACGGCCCAGACAATCCGTGATGGCCAACCGTATGCATAGACAAGGTCTTGACGGATGTCCACACAAAAATTTGGCATTTTTGACGTCGGAATCCGGATCACCCAAAAAGGGTGTGCTATAGCACACGAAAATCGTCGAAATGAGGCGTATGCTCGCTTCGGGGCTCGTTTGACCCTCCAAATGGCCCGGACAATCCGTGATAGCCAACTGTATGCATATACAAGGTCTTGACGGACGTCCACGAAAATATTTGGCATTTTTGACGTCGGAATCTGGATCACCCAAAAAATGAAATGCTATAGCACACGAAAAACGTCGAAATGAGGCGTATGCTCGCTTCGGGGCTCGTTTGACCCTCCAAATGGCCCGGACAATCCGTGATAGCCAACCGTATGCATAGAAAAGGTCTTGACGGACGTCCACGAAAAAATTTGGCATTTTTGACGTCGGAATCCGGATCACCCAAAAAATGGTGTGCTATAGCACACGAAAATCGTCGAAATGAGGCGTATGCTCGCTTCAGGGCTCGTTTGACCCTCCAAATGGCCCGAACAATCCGTGATGGCCAACCGTATGCATAGACAAGGTCTTGATGGACAACCACGAAAAAATTTGGCATTTTTGACGTCGAAATCTGAATCACCCAATAAATGGTGTGCTATAGCACACGGAAATCGTCGAAATGAGGCGTATGCTCGCTTCGTGCTCGTTTGACCCTCCAAACGGCCCAGACAATCCGTGATGGCCAACCGTATGCATAGACAAGGTCTTGACGGATGTCCACACAAAAATTTGGCATTTTTGACGTCGGAATCCGGATCACCCAAAAAGGGTGTGCTATAGCACACGAAAATCGTCGAAATGAGGCGTATGCTCGCTTCGGGGCTCGTTTGACCCTCCAAATGGCCCGGACAATCCGTGATAGCCAACCGTATGCATATACAAGGTCTTGACGGACGTCCACGAAAATATTTGGCATTTTTGACGTCGGAATCTGGATCACCCAAAAAATGATATGCTATAGCACACGAAAAACGTCGAAATGAGGCGTATGCTCGCTTCGGGGCTCGTTTGACCCTCCAAATGGCCCGGACAATCCGTGATAGCCAACCGTATGCATAGAAAAAGTCTTGACGGACGTCCACGAAAAAGTTTGGCATTTTTGACGTTGGAATCCGGATCACCCAAAAAATGGTGTTCTATAGCACACGAAAATCGTCGAAATGAGGCGTATGCTCGCTTTGGGGCTTGTTTAACCCTCCAAATGGCCCGGACAATAAGTGATGGCCAACCATATGCATAGACAAGGTCTTGACGGACGTCCATGAAAAAATTTAGCATTTTTGACGTCAGAATCCGGATCACCCAAAAAATGGTGTGTTATAGCACACGAAAATCGTCGAAATGAGACATATGCTCGCTTCGGGGCTCGTTTGACCCTTCAAATGGCCCGGACAATCCGTGATGGCAAATCGTATGCATAGACAAGGTCTTGACGGACGTCCACGAAAACATTTGGCATTTTTGACGTCGGAATTCGGATCACCCAAAAAAGGTGTGCTATAGCACACGAAAATCGTCGAAATGAGGCGTATGCTCGCTTCGGGGCTTTTTTGACCCTCCAAATGGCCCGGACAATCCGTGATGGCCAACCGTATGCATAGACAAGGTCTTGACGGACGTCCACGAAAAAATTTGGCATTTTTGACGTCGAAATCCGAATCACCCAATAAATGGTGTGCTATAGCACACGGAAATCGTCGAAATGAGGCGTATGCTCGCTTCGTGCTCGTTTGACCCTCCAAACGGCCCAGACAATCCGTGATGGCCAACCGTATGCATAGACAAGGTCTTGACGGATGTCCACGAAAAAATTTGGCATTTTTAACATCGGAATCCGGATCACACGAAAATCGTCGAAATGAGGCGTATGCTCGCTTCTGCGCTCGTTTGACCCTCCAAATGGCCCGGACAATCCGTGATGGCCAACCGTATGCATAGACAAGGTCTTGACGGACGTCCACGAAAAAATTTGGCATTTTTGACGTCGGAATCCGGATCACCCAAAAAATGGTGTGCTATAGCACACGAAAATCGTCGAAATGAGGCGTATGCTCGCTTCGGGGCTCGTTTAACCCTCCAAATGGCCCGGACAATCCGTGATGGCTAACCGTACACATAGACAAGGTCTTGACGGACGTCCACACAAAAATTTGGCATTTTTGACGTCGGAATCCGGATCACCCAAAAAAGGTGTGCTATAGCACACGAAAATCGTCGAAATGAGGCGTATGCTCGCTTCGGGGCTCGTTTGACCCTCCAAATGGCCCGGACAATCCGTGATGGCCAACCGTATACATATACAAGGTCTTGATGGACGTCCACGAAAATATTTGGCATTTTTGACGTCGGAATCCGGATCACCCAAAAAATGGTGTGCTGTAGCACACGAAAATTGTCGAAATGAGGCGTATTCTCGCTTCGGGGCTCGTTTGACCCTCCAAATCGCCCGGACAATCCGTGATGGCCAACCGTATGCATAGACAAGGTCTTGACGGACGTCCACGATAAAGTTTTGGCATTTTTGACGTCGGAATCCGGATCACCCAAAAAATGGTGTGCTATAGCACACGAAAATCGTCGAAATGAGGCGTATGCTCGCTTTGGGGCTCGTTTGACCCTCCATATGGGCCGGACAATTCGTGATGGCCAACCGTATGCATAGACAATGTCTTGACGGACGTCCACGAAAAAATTTGGCATTTTTGACGTCGGAATCCGGATCACCCAAAAAATGGTGTGCTATAGCACACAAAAATCGTCAAAATGAGGCGTGTGCTCGCTTCGGAGCTTGTTTGACCCTCCAAATGGCCCGGACAATCCGTGATGGCCAACCGTATGCATAGACAAGGTCTTGACGGATGTCCACGAAAAAATTTGGCATTTTTGACATGGGGATCCGGATCACCCAAAAAATGGTGTGCTATAGAAAACGAAAATCGTCGAAATGAGGTGTATGCTCGCTTCGGGACTCGTTTGACCCTCCAAATGGGCCGGACAATCCGTAATGGCCAACCGTATGCATAGACAAGGTCTTGACGGACGTCCACGAAAAAGTTTTGCATTTTTTACGTCAGAATCCGGATCATCCAAAAAATGGTGTGCTATAGCACACGAAAATCGTTGAAATGATGCGTATGCTCGCTTCGGGGCTCGTTTGACCCTCCAAATGGTAGGACAATCCGTGATGGCCAAACGTATGCATAGACAAGGTCTTGACGGACGTCCACGAAAAAATTTGGCATTTTTGACGTCGGAATCCGGATCACCCAAAAAATGGTGTGCTATAGCACACGAAAATCGTCGAAATGAGGCGTGTGCTCGCTTCGGAGCTTGTTTGACCTTCCAAATGGCCCGGACAATCCGTGATGGCCAACCGTATGCATAGACAAGGTCTTGACGGATGTCCACGAAAAAATTTGGCATTTTTGACATGGGGATCCGGATCACCCAAAAAATGGTGTGCTATAGAAAACGAAAATCGTCGAAATGAGGTGTATGCTCGCTTCGGGACTCGTTTGACCCTCCAAATGGGCCGGACAATCCGTAATGGCCAACCGTATGCATAGACAAGGTCTTGACGGACGTCCTTGAAAAAATTTGGCATTTTTGACGTCAGAATCCGGATCATCCAAAAAATGGTGTGCTATAGCACACGAAAATCGTTGAAATGATGCGTATGCTCGCTTCGGGGCTCGTTTGACCCTCCAAATGGTAGGACAATACGTGATGGCCAAACGTATGCATAGTTAAGGTCTTGACGGACGTCCACGAAAAAATTTGGCATTTTTGACGTCGGAATCCAGATCACCCAAAAAATGGTGTGCTATAGCACACGAAAATCGTTGAAATGAGGCGTATGCTCGCTTCGGGGCTCGTTTGACCCTCCAAATGGGTCGGACAATCCGTGATGGCCAACCATATGCATAGACAAGGTCTTGATGGATGTCCACGAAAAAATTTGGCATTTTTGACGTCGAAATCCGGATCACCCAAAAAATGGTGTGCTATAGCACACGAAAATCGTTGAAATGAGGCGTATGCTCGCTTCGGGGCTCGTTTGACCCTCCAAATGGTAGGACAATCCGTGATGGCCAACCGTATACATAGTCAAGGTCTTGACGGACGTCCACGAAAAAATTTGGCATTTTTGACGTCGGAATCCGGATCACCGAAAAAATGGTGTGCTATAGCACACGAAAGTCGTCGAAATGAGGTGTATGCTCGCTTCGGGGCTCGTTTGACCCTCCAAATGGTCCGGACAATCCGTGATAGCCAACCGTATGCCTTGACGGACGTCCACGAAAAAATTTGGCATTTTTGACGTCAGAATCCGGATCAACCAAAAAATGGTGTGCTGTAGCACACGAAAATCGTCGAAATGAGGCGTATGCTCGCTTCGAGGCTCGTTTGACCCTCCAAATGGGCCGGACAATCCGTGATGGCCAACCGTATGCATAGACAAGGTCTTGACGGACGTCCATGAAAAAATTTGGCATTTTTGACGTCGGAATCCGGATCACCTTAAAAAAGGTGTGCTATAGCACACGAAAATCATCGAAATGAGGCGCATGCTCGCTTCGGGGCTCGTTTGACCCTCCAAATGGCCCGGACAATCCGTGATGGCCAACCGTATGCATAGAAAAGGTCTTGACGAACGTCCACTAAAAAATTTGGCATTTTTGACGTCGGAATCCGGATCACCCAAAAAATGGTGTGCATTAGCACACGAAAATCGTCGAAATGAGGCGTATACTCGCTTCGGGGCTCGTTTGACTTTCCAAATGGGCCGGACAATCCGTGATGGCCAACCGTATGCATAGACAAGGTCTTGACGGACGTCTACGAAAAAATTTGGCATTTTTGACGTCGAAATCCGGATCACCCAAAAAATGGTGTGCTATATAGCACACGAAAATCGTCGAAATGAGGCGTATGCTCGCTTCGGGGCTCGTTTTACCCTCCAAATGGCCCGGACAATCCGTGATGGCCAACCATATGCATAGACAAGGTCTTGACTGACGTCCACGAAAAATTTTGCATTTTTGACGTCGGAATCCGGATCACCCAAAATATGGTGTGCTATAGCACACGAAAATTGTCGAAATGAGGCGTATGCTCGTTTCGGGGCTTATTTGACCCTCCAAATGGGCCGGACAATCCGTGATGGCCAACCGTATGCATAGACAAGGTCTTGACGGACGTCCACGAAAAAATTTGGCATTTTTTACGTCGGATTCCGGATCACCAAAAAAATGGTGTGCTATAGCACACGAAAATCGTCGAAATGAGGCGTATGCTCGCTTCGGGGCTCGGTTAACCCTCCAAATGGCCCGGACAATCCGTGATGGCCAACCGTATGCATAGACAAGGTCTTGACGGACGTCCACAAAAAAATTTGGCATTTTTGTCGTCGGAATCCGGATCACCCAAAAAATGGTGCTATAGCACACGAAAATCATCGAAATGATGCGTATGCTCGCTTCGGGGCTCGTTTGACCCTCCAAATGGCCCGGACTATCCGTTATGGCCAACCGTATGCATAGACAAGGTCTTGACGGACGTCCACGAAAAAATTTGGCATTTTTGACGTCGGAATCTGGATCACCCAAAAAATGGTGTGCTATAGCACACGAAAATCGTCGAAATGAGGCGTATGCTCGCTTCGGGGCTCGTTTGACCCTCCAAATGGCCCGGACAATCAATTATGGCCAACCGTATGCATAGACAAGGTCTTGACGGACGTCCACGAAAAAATTTGGCATTTTTGACGTCGGAATCTGGATCACCCAAAAATGGTGTGCTATAGCACACGAAAATCGTCGAAATGAGGCGTATGCTCGCTTCGGGGCTCGTTTGACCCTCCAAATGGCCCGGACAATCCGTTATGGCCGACCGTATGCATAGACAAGGTCTTGACGGACGTCCACGAAAAAATTTGGCATTTTTGACGTCGGAATCTGGATCACCCAAAAAAAAGGTGTGCTATAGCACACGAAAATCGTCGAAATGAGGCGTATGCTCGCTTCGGGGCTCGTTTGACCCTCCAAATGGCCCGGACAATCCGTTATGGCCAACCGTATGCATAGACAAGTTCTTGACGGACGTCCACGAAAAAATTTGGCATTTTGGACGTCGAAATCTGGATCACCCAAAAAATGGTGTGCTATAGCACACGAAAATCATCGAAATGAGGCGTATGCTCGCTTCGGGGCTCGTTTGACCCTCCAAATGGGACGGACAATCCGTGATGGCCAACCGTATGCATAGAAAAGGTCTTAACGGACGTCCACGAAAAAATTTGGCATTTTTGACGTCGGAATCCGGATCAACCAAAAAATGGTGTGCTATAGCACACGAAAATCGTCGAAATGAGGCGTATGCCCGCTTCGGGGCTCGTTTGACCCTCCAAATGGCCCAGACAATCCATGATGGCAAACCGTATGCATAGACAAGGTCTTGACAGATGTCCACGAAAAAATTTGGCATTTTTGACGTCGGAATCTGGATCACCCAAAAAATGGTGTGCTATAGCACACGAAATACGTCGAAATGAGGCGTATGCTCGCTTCGGGGCTCGTTTGACCCTCCAAATGGCCCGGACAATCCGTGATGGCCAACCGTATGCATAGACAAGGTATTGACGGACGTCCACAAAAAAATTTGGCATTTTTGACGTCGAAATCCGGATCACCCAAAAAATGGTGCTATAGCACACGAAAATCGTCTAAATGATGCGTATGCTCGTTTCAGAGCTCGTTTGACCCTCCAAATGGCCCGGACAATCCGTTATTGCCAACCGTATGCATAGACAAGGTCTTGACGGACGTCCACGAAAAAATTTGGCATTTTTGACGTCGGAATCTGGATCACCCAAAAAATGGTGTGCTATAGCACACGAAAATCGTCGAAATGAGGCGTATGCTTGCTTCGGGGCTCGTTTGACCCTCCAAATGGCCCGGACAATCCATTATGGCCAACCGTATGCATAGACAAGGTCTTGACGGACGTCCACGAAAAAATTTGGCATTTTTGACGTCAGAATCCGGATCACCCATAAAATGGTGTGCTATAGCAAGCGAAAATCGTCGAAATGAGGCGCCTGCTTGCTTCGGGGCTCGTTTGACCCTCCAAATGGCCCGGACAATCCGTGATGGCCAACCGTATGCATAGACAAGGTCTTGACGGACGTCCACGAAAAAATTTGGCATTTTTGTCGTCAGAATCCGGATCACCCAAAAAATGGTGCTATAGCACACGAAAATCGTCGAAATGATGCGTATGCTCACTTCGGGGCTCGTTTGACCCTCCAAATGGACCGGACAATCTGTTATGGCCAACCGTATGCATAGACAAGGTCTTGACGGACGTCCACGAAAAAATTTGACATTTTTGACGTCGAAATCCGGATCACCCAAAAAATGGTGCTATAGCACACGAAAATCGTCGAAATGATGCGTATGCTCGCTTCAGGGCTCGTTTGACCCTCCAAATGGCCCGGACAATCCGTTATGGCCAACCGTATGCATAGACAAGGTCTTGACGGACGTCCACGAAAAAATTTGGCATTTTTGACGTCGGAATCTGGATCACCCAAAAAATGGTGTGCTATAGCACACGAAAATCGTCGAAATGAGGCGTATGCTCGCTTCGGGGCTCGTTTGACCCTCCAAATGGCCCGGACAATCCGTTATGGCCAACCGTATGCATAGACAAGGTCTTGACGGACGTCCACGAAAAAATTTGGCTTTTTGGACGTCGGAATCTGGATCACCCAAAAAATGGTGTGCTATAGCACACGAAAATCATCGAAATGAGGCGTATGCTCGCTTCGGGGCTCGTTTGACCCTCCAAATGGGCTGGACAATCCGTGATGGCCAACCGTATGCATAGAAAAGGTCCTTACGGACGTCCACGAAAAAATTTGGCATTTTTGACGTTGAAATCCGGATCACCCAAAAAATGGTGTGCTATAGCACACGAAAATCGTCGAAATGAGGCGTATGCTCGCTTCGGGGCTCGTTTGACCCTCCAAATGGCCCAGACAATCTATGATGGCCAACTGTATGCATAGACAAGGTCTTGACAGATGTCCACGAAAAAATTTGGCATTTTTGACGTCGGAATCCGGATCACCCAAAAAATGGTGTGCTATAGCACATGAAAATCGTCGAAATGAGGCGTATGCTCGCTTCGGGGCTCGTTTAACCCTCCAAATGGCCCGGACAATCCGTGATGGCCAACCGTATGCATAGACAAGGTCTTGACGGACGTCCATGAAAAAATTTGGCATTTTTGACGTCGGAATCTGGATCACCCAAAAAATGGTGTGCTATAGTACACGAAAATCATCGAAATGAGGCGTATGCTCGCTTCGGGGCTCGTTTGACCCTCCAAATGTCCTGAACAATCCGTGATGGCCAACCGTATGCATAGACAAGGTCTTGACCGACGTCCACGAAAAAATTTGGCATTTTTGACGTCGGAATCCGGATCACCCAAAAAATGGTGTGCTATAGCACACGAAAATCATCGAAATGAGGCGTATGCTCGCTTCGGGCCTCGTTTGACCCTCCAAATGGCCCAGACAATCCGTGATCGCCAACCGTATGCATAGACAAGGTCTTGATGGACGTCCATGAAAACATTTGGCATTTTTTACGTCGGAATCCGGATCAACCAAAAAACGGTGTGCTACAGCACACGAAAATCGTCGAAATGAGGCGTATGCTCGCTTCGGGGCTCGTTTGACCCTCCAAATGGCTCGGACAATCCGTGATGGCCAACCGTATGCATAGACAAGGTCTTGACCAACGTCCATGAAATAATTTGGCATTTTTGACGTCGGAATCCGGATCACCCAAAAAATGGTGCACACGAAAATCGTCGAAATAAGGCGTATGCTCGCTTCGGGGCTCGTTTGACCCTCAAAATGGCCCGGACAATCCGTGATGGCCAACCGTATGCATAGACAAGGTCTTGACAGACGTCCACAAAAAAATTTGGCATTTTTGACGTCGGAATCCGAATAACCCAAAAAATGGTGTGCTATAGCACACGAAAATCATCGAAATGAGGCGTATGCTCGCTTCGGGCCTCGTTTGACCCTCCAAATGGCCCAGACAATCCGTGATCGCCAACCATATGCATAGACAAGGTCTTGACGGACGTCCATGAAAACATTTGGCATTTTTGACGTCGGAATCCGGATCAACCAAAAAATGATGTGCTACAGCACACGAAAATCGTCGAATGAGGCGTATGCTCGCTTCGGGGCTCGTTTGACCCTCCAAATGGCTCGGACAATTCGTGATGGCAAATCGTATGCATAGACAAGGTCTTGACCGACGTCCATGAAAAAATTTGGCATTTTTTACGTCGGAATCCGGATCACCCAAAAGATGGTGTGCTATAGCACACGAAAATTGTCGAAATGAGGCGTATGCTCGCTTCGGGGCTCGTTTGACCCTCAAAATGGCCCGGACAATCCGTGATGGCCAACCGTATGCATAGACAAGGTCTTGACGGACGTCCACAAAAAAATTTGGCATTTTTGACGTCGGAATCCGGATCACCCAAAAAAAGGTGCGCTATAGCACACGAAAATCGTCCAAATGAGGCGTATGCTCGCTTCGGGGCTCGTTTGACACTCCAAATGGCCCGGACAATCCGCGATCGCCAACCGTATGCACAGACAAGGTCTTGACGGACGTCCATGAAAACATTTGGCATTTTTGACGTCGGAATTCGGATCAACCAAAAAATGGTGTGCTACAGCACACTAAATCGTCGAAATGAGGCGTATGCTCGCTTCGGGACTCGTTTGACCCTCCAAATGGGCCGGACAATCCGTGATGGCCAACCGTATGCATAGACAAGGTCTTGACGGACATCCACGAAAATATTTGGCTTTTTTGACGTCGGAATCCGGATCACCCAAAAAATGGTGTGCTATAGCACACGAAAATCATCGAAATGAGGCGTATGCTCGCTCCGGGGCTCGTTTGACACTCTAAATGGCCCGGACAATCCGTGATCGCACACCGTATGCATAGACAAGGTCTTGACGGACGTCCATGAAAACATTTGGCATTTTTGACGTCGGAATCCGGATCAACCAAAAAATGGTGTGCTACAGCACACTAAATCGTCGAAATGAGGTGTATGCTCGCTTCGGGGCTCGTTTGACCCTCCAAATGGCCCGGAAAATCCGTGATGGCCAACCGTATGCATAGACAAGGTCTTGATGGACGTCCATGAAATAATTTGGCATTTTTGACGTCGGAATCCGGATCACCCAAAAAATGGTGCACACGAAAATCGTCGAAATGAGGCGTATGCTCGCTTCGGGGCTCGTTTGACACTCCAAATGGCCCGGACAATCCGCGATCGCCAACTGTATGCACAGACAAGGTCTTGACGGACGTCCATGAAAACATTTGGCATTTTTGACGTCGGAATCCGGATCAACCAAAAAATGGTGTGCTACAGCACACGAAAATCGTCGAAATGAGGCGTATGCTCGCTTCGGGGCTCGTTTGACCCTCCAAATGGGCCGGACAATCCGTGATGGCCAACCGTATGCATAGACAAGGTCTTGACGGACGTCCACGAAAAAATTTGGCTTTTTTGACGTCGGAATCCGGATCACCCAAAAAATGGTGTTCTATAGCACACGAAAATCATCGAAATGAGGCGTATGCTCGCTTCGGGGCTCGTTTGACACTCTAAATGGCCCGGACAATCCGTGATCGCACACCGTATGCATAGACAAAGTCTTGACGGACGTCCATGAAAACATTTGGCATTTTTGACGTCGGAATCCGGATCAACCAAAAAATGGTGTGCTACAGCACACTAAATCGTCGAAATGAGGCGTATGCTCGCTTCGGGGCTCGTTTGACCCTCCAAATGGCCGGACAATCCGTGATGGCCAACCGTATGCATAGACAAGGTGTTGACGGACGTCCATGAAATAATTTGGCATTTTTTACGTCAGAATCCGGATCACCCAAAAAATGGTGCACACGAAAATCGTCGAAATGAGGCGTATGCTCGCTTCGGGGCTCGATTGACCCTCCAAATGGCCCAGACAATCCGTGATGGCCAACCGTATGCATAGACAAGGTCTTGACGGACGTCCACGAAAAAATTTGGCATTTTTGACGTCGGAATCCGGATCATCCAAAAAATGGTGTGCTATAGCACGCGAAAATCGTCGAAATGAGGCGTATGCTCGCTTCGGGGCTCGTTTTACCCTCCAAATGGCCCGGACAATCCATGATGGCCAACCGTATGCATAGACAAGGTCTTGACGGACGTCCATGAAAATATTTGGCATTTTTGACGTCGGAATCCGGATTACCCAAAAAATGGTGTGCTATAGCACACGAAAATCGTCGAAATGAGGCGTATGCTCGCTTCGGGGCTCGTTTGACCCTCCAAATGGCCCGGACAATCCATTATGGCCAACCGTATGCATAAACAAGGTCTTGACGGACGTCCACGAAAAAATTTGGCATTTTCGACGTCGGAATCTGGATCACCCAAAAAATGGTGTGCTATAGCACACGAAAATCATCGAAATGAGGCGTATGCTCGCATCGGGGCTCGTTTGACCCTCCAAATGGGCCGAACAATCCGTGATGGCCAACCGTATGCATAGAAAAGGTCTTAACGGACGTCCACGAAAAAATTTGGCATTTTTGACGTCGGAATCCGGATCACCCAAAAAATGGTTTGCTATAGCACACGAAAATCGTCGAAATGAGGCGTATGCTCGCTTCGGGGCTCGTTTGACCCTCCAAATGGCCCATACAATCCATGATGGAAAACCGTATGCATAGACAAGGTCTTTACAGATGTCCACAAAAAAATTTGGCATTTTTGACGTCGGAATCCGGATCACCCAAAAAATGGTGTGCTATAGTACACGAAAATCGTCGAAATGAGGCGTATGCTCGCTTCGGGGCTCGTTTGACCCTCCAAATGGCCCATACAATCCATGATGGAAAACCGTATGCATAGACAAGGTCTTTACAGATGTCCACAAAAAAATTTGGCATTTTTGACGTCGGAATCCGGATCACCCAAAAAATGGTGTGCTATAGCATACGAAAATCGTCGAAATGAGGCGTATGCTCACTTCGGGGCTCGTTTGACCCTCCAAATAGCCCGAACAATCCGTGATGGCCAACCGTATGCATAGACAAGGTCTTGATGGACGTCCACGAAAAAATATGGCATTTTTTACATTGGAATCCGGATCTCCCAAAAAATAGTGTGCTATAGCACACGAAAATCGTCGCAATGAGGCGTATGCTCGCTTCGGGGCTCGTTTGACCCTCCAAATGGCCCGGACAATCCGTGATGTCGAAAAGTATGCATAAACAAGGTCTTGACGGACGTCCACAAAAAAATTTGGCATTTTTTACGTCAGAATCCGGATCACCCAAAAAATGGTGTGCTATAGCAAACGAAAATTGTCAAAATAAAGCGTATGCTCGCTTCAGGGCTCGTTTGACCCTCCAAATGGCCTGGACAATCCGTGATGGCCAACCGTATGCATAGAGAAGGTCTTGACGGACGTCCATGAAAAAATTTGGCATTTTTGACGTCGGAATCCGGATCACCCAAAAAATGGTGTGCTATAGCACACGAAAATCGTCGAAATGAGGAGTATGCTCGCTTCGGGGCTTGTTTGACCATCCAAATGGCCCGGACATTCCGTGATGGGCAACCGTATGCATAAACAAGGTCTTGACGGACGTCCACGAAAAAATTTGGCATTTTTGACACCGGAATCCGGATCACCCAAAAAGTGGTGTGCTATAGCACACGAAAATCGTCGAAATGAGGCGTATGCTCGCTTCGGGGCTCGTTTGACCCTCTAAATGGCCCGGACAATCTTTGAAGGCCAACCGTATGCATAGACACGGTCTTGATGGACGTCCACAAAAAAATTTGGCATTTTTGATGTAGAATCCGGATCACCAAAAAATGGTGTGCTATAGCACACGAAAATCGTCGAAATGAGGCGTATGCTCGATTCGGGGCTCGTTTGACCCTCCAAATGGCCCAGACAATCCATGATGGCCAACCGTATGCATAGACAAGGTCTTGACGGACGTCCACGAAAAAATTTGGCATTTTTGACGTCGAAATCCGGATAACCCAAAAAATGGTGTGCTATAGCACACGAAAATCGTCGAAATGAAGAGTATGCTCGCTTCGGGGCTCGTTTGACCCTCCAAATAGCCCAGACAATCCGTGATGGCCAACCGTATGCATAGACAAGGTCTTGACGGACGTCCACGAAAAAATATGGCATTTTGACGTTGGAATCCGGATCACCCAAAAAATAGTGTGCTATGGCACACGAAAATCGTCGCAATGAGGCGTATACTCGCTTCGGGGCTCGTTTGACCCTCCAAATGGCCAGGACAATCCATGATGTCCAAACGTATGCATAGACAAGGTCTTGACGGACGTCCGTGAAAAAATTTGGCATATTTGACGTCGGAATCCGGATCACCTTAAAAATGGTGTGCTAAAGCATACGAAAATCGTCGAAATGAGGCGTATGCTCGCTTCGGGGCTCGTTTGACCCTCCAAATAGCCCAGACAATCCGTGATGGCCAACCGTATGCATAGACAAGGTCTTGACGGACGTCCACAAAAAAATTTGGCATTTTGACGTTGGAATCCGGATCACCCAAAAAATAGTGTGCTATAGCACACGAAAATCGTCGCAATGAGGCATATGCTCGCTTTCATGGCTCGTTTGACCCTCCAGATTGCCCGGACAATCCGTGATGGCCAACCGTATGCATAAACAAGGTCTTGACGGACGTTCACAAAAAAATTTGGCATTTTTGACGTCGGAATCCGAATCACCCAAAAAATGGTGTGCTATAGCGCACGAAAATAATCGAAATGAGGCATATGCTCGCTTCGCGGCTCATTTGACCCTCCAAATGGCCCGGACAATCCGTGATGGACAACCGTATGTAAAGAAAAGGTCTTGACAGACGTCCACTAAAAAATTTGGCATTTTTGACGTCGGAATCCGGATCACCTTAAGAATGGTGTGCTATAGCACACGAAAATCGTCCAAACGAGGCGTATGCTCGCTTCGGGGCTCGTTTGACCCTCCAAATGGCCCGCACAGTCCGTGATGGCCAACCGTATGCATAGACAAGGTCTTGACGGACGTCCACGAAAAAATTTTGCATTTTTGACGTCGGAATCCGGATCACCCAAAAAATGGTGTGCTATAGCACACGAAAATTGTCGAAATGAGGCGTATGCTCGCTTCGGGGCTCGTTTGACCCTCAAAATGGCCCGGACAATCCGTGATGGCCAACCGTATGCATAGACAAGGTCTTGACGGACGTCCACAAAAAAATTTGGCATTTTTGACGTCGGAATCCGGATCACCCAAAAAAAGGTGCGCTATAGCACACGAAAATCGTCCAAATGAGGCGTATGCTCGCTTCGGGGCTCGTTTGACACTCCAAATGGCCCGGACAATCCGCGATCGCCAACCGTATGCACAGACAAGGTCTTGACGGACGTCCATGAAAACATTTGGCATTTTTGACGTCGGAATCCGGATCACCCAAAAAATGGTGTGCTATAGCACACGAAAATCATCGAAATGAGGCGTATGCTCGCTTCGGGCCTCGTTTGACCCTCCAAATGGCCCAGACAATCCGTGATCGCCAACCGTATGCATAGACAAGGTCTTGATGGACGTCCATGAAAACATTTGGCATTTTTTACGTCGGAATCCGGATCAACCAAAAAACGGTGTGCTACAGCACACGAAAATCGTCGAAATGAGGCGTATGCTCGCTTCGGGGCTCGTTTGACCCTCCAAATGGCTCGGACAATCCGTGATGGCCAACCGTATGCATAGACAAGGTCTTGACCGACGTCCATGAAATAATTTGGCATTTTTGACGTCGGAATCCGGATCACCCAAAAAATGGTGCACACGAAAATCGTCGAAATAAGGCGTATGCTCGCTTCGGGGCTCGTTTGACCCTCAAAATGGCCCGGACAATCCGTGATGGCCAACCGTATGCATAGACAAGGTCTTGACAGACGTCCACAAAAAAATTTGGCA
The DNA here is from genome assembly GCF_036512215.1 of Solanum lycopersicum. Classification (NCBI taxonomy): domain Eukaryota; kingdom Viridiplantae; phylum Streptophyta; class Magnoliopsida; order Solanales; family Solanaceae; genus Solanum; species Solanum lycopersicum. The sequence continues at coordinate 59,115,630 of NC_090803.1, forward strand.
TTTTTGACGTCGGAATCCGAATAACCCAAAAAATGGTGTGCTATAGCACACGAAAATCATCGAAATGAGGCGTATGCTCGCTTCGGGCCTCGTTTGACCCTCCAAATGGCCCAGACAATCCGTGATCGCCAACCATATGCATAGACAAGGTCTTGACGGACGTCCATGAAAACATTTGGCATTTTTGACGTCGGAATCCGGATCAACCAAAAAATGATGTGCTACAGCACACGAAAATCGTCGAATGAGGCGTATGCTCGCTTCGGGGCTCGTTTGACCCTCCAAATGGCTCGGACAATTCGTGATGGCAAATCGTATGCATAGACAAGGTCTTGACCGACGTCCATGAAAAAATTTGGCATTTTTTACGTCGGAATCCGGATCACCCAAAAGATGGTGTGCTATAGCACACGAAAATTGTCGAAATGAGGCGTATGCTCGCTTCGGGGCTCGTTTGACCCTCAAAATGGCCCGGACAATCCGTGATGGCCAACCGTATGCATAGACAAGGTCTTGACGGACGTCCACAAAAAAATTTGGCATTTTTGACGTCGGAATCCGGATCACCCAAAAAAAGGTGCGCTATAGCACACGAAAATCGTCCAAATGAGGCGTATGCTCGCTTCGGGGCTCGTTTGACACTCCAAATGGCCCGGACAATCCGCGATCGCCAACCGTATGCACAGACAAGGTCTTGACGGACGTCCATGAAAACATTTGGCATTTTTGACGTCGGAATTCGGATCAACCAAAAAATGGTGTGCTACAGCACACTAAATCGTCGAAATGAGGCGTATGCTCGCTTCGGGACTCGTTTGACCCTCCAAATGGGCCGGACAATCCGTGATGGCCAACCGTATGCATAGACAAGGTCTTGACGGACATCCACGAAAATATTTGGCTTTTTTGACGTCGGAATCTGGATCACCCAAAAAATGGTGTGCTATAGCACACGAAAATCATCGAAATGAGGCGTATGCTCGCTCCGGGGCTCGTTTGACACTCTAAATGGCCCGGACAATCCGTGATCGCACACCGTATGCATAGACAAGGTCTTGACGGACGTCCATGAAAACATTTGGCATTTTTGACGTCGGAATCCGGATCAACCAAAAAATGGTGTGCTACAGCACACTAAATCGTCGAAATGAGGTGTATGCTCGCTTCGGGGCTCGTTTGACCCTCCAAATGGCCCGGAAAATCCGTGATGGCCAACCGTATGCATAGACAAGGTCTTGATGGACGTCCATGAAATAATTTGGCATTTTTGACGTCGGAATCCGGATCACCCAAAAAATGGTGCACACGAAAATCGTCGAAATGAGGCGTATGCTCGCTTCGGGGCTCGTTTGACACTCCAAATGGCCCGGACAATCCGCGATCGCCAACTGTATGCACAGACAAGGTCTTGACGGACGTCCATGAAAACATTTGGCATTTTTGACGTCGGAATCCGGATCAACCAAAAAATGGTGTGCTACAGCACACGAAAATCGTCGAAATGAGGCGTATGCTCGCTTCGGGGCTCGTTTGACCCTCCAAATGGGCCGGACAATCCGTGATGGCCAACCGTATGCATAGACAAGGTCTTGACGGACGTCCACGAAAAAATTTGGCTTTTTTGACGTCGGAATCCGGATCACCCAAAAAATGGTGTTCTATAGCACACGAAAATCATCGAAATGAGGCGTATGCTCGCTTCGGGGCTCGTTTGACACTCTAAATGGCCCGGACAATCCGTGATCGCACACCGTATGCATAGACAAAGTCTTGACGGACGTCCATGAAAACATTTGGCATTTTTGACGTCGGAATCCGGATCAACCAAAAAATGGTGTGCTACAGCACACTAAATCGTCGAAATGAGGCGTATGCTCGCTTCGGGGCTCGTTTGACCCTCCAAATGGCCGGACAATCCGTGATGGCCAACCGTATGCATAGACAAGGTGTTGACGGACGTCCATGAAATAATTTGGCATTTTTTACGTCAGAATCCGGATCACCCAAAAAATGGTGCACACGAAAATCGTCGAAATGAGGCGTATGCTCGCTTCGGGGCTCGATTGACCCTCCAAATGGCCCAGACAATCCGTGATGGCCAACCGTATGCATAGACAAGGTCTTGACGGACGTCCACGAAAAAATTTGGCATTTTTGACGTCGGAATCCGGATCATCCAAAAAATGGTGTGCTATAGCACGCGAAAATCGTCGAAATGAGGCGTATGCTCGCTTCGGGGCTCGTTTTACCCTCCAAATGGCCCGGACAATCCATGATGGCCAACCGTATGCATAGACAAGGTCTTGACGGACGTCCATGAAAATATTTGGCATTTTTGACGTCGGAATCCGGATTACCCAAAAAATGGTGTGCTATAGCACACGAAAATCGTCGAAATGAGGCGTATGCTCGCTTCGGGGCTCGTTTGACCCTCCAAATGGCCCGGACAATCCATTATGGCCAACCGTATGCATAAACAAGGTCTTGACGGACGTCCACGAAAAAATTTGGCATTTTCGACGTCGGAATCTGGATCACCCAAAAAATGGTGTGCTATAGCACACGAAAATCATCAAAATGAGGCGTATGCTCGCATCGGGGCTCGTTTGACCCTCCAAATGGGCCGAACAATCCGTGATGGCCAACCGTATGCATAGAAAAGGTCTTAACGGACGTCCACGAAAAAATTTGGCATTTTTGACGTCGGAATCCGGATCACCCAAAAAATGGTTTGCTATAGCACACGAAAATCGTCGAAATGAGGCGTATGCTCGCTTCGGGGCTCGTTTGACCCTCCAAATGGCCCATACAATCCATGATGGAAAACCGTATGCATAGACAAGGTCTTTACAGATGTCCACAAAAAAATTTGGCATTTTTGACGTCGGAATCCGGATCACCCAAAAAATGGTGTGCTATAGTACACGAAAATCGTCGAAATGAGGCGTATGCTCGCTTCGGGGCTCGTTTGACCCTCCAAATGGCCCATACAATCCATGATGGAAAACCGTATGCATAGACAAGGTCTTTACAGATGTCCACAAAAAAATTTGGCATTTTTGACGTCGGAATCTGGATCACCCAAAAAATGGTGTGCTATAGCATACGAAAATCGTCGAAATGAGGCGTATGCTCACTTCGGGGCTCGTTTGACCCTCCAAATAGCCCGAACAATCCGTGATGGCCAACCGTATGCATAGACAAGGTCTTGATGGACGTCCACGAAAAAATATGGCATTTTTTACATTGGAATCCGGATCTCCCAAAAAATAGTGTGCTATAGCACACGAAAATCGTCGCAATGAGGCGTATGCTCGCTTCGGGGCTCGTTTGACCCTCCAAATGGCCCGGACAATCCGTGATGTCGAACAGTATGCATAAACAAGGTCTTGACGGACGTCCACAAAAAAATTTGGCATTTTTTACGTCAGAATCCGGATCACCCAAAAAATGGTGTGCTATAGCAAACGAAAATTGTCAAAATAAAGCGTATGCTCGCTTCAGGGCTCGTTTGACCCTCCAAATGGCCTGGACAATCCGTGATGGCCAACCGTATGCATAGAGAAGGTCTTGACGGACGTCCATGAAAAAATTTGGCATTTTTGACGTCGGAATCCGGATCACCCAAAAAATGGTGTGCTATAGCACACGAAAATCGTCGAAATGAGGAGTATGCTCGCTTCGGGGCTTGTTTGACCATCCAAATGGCCCGGACATTCCGTGATGGGCAACCGTATGCATAAACAAGGTCTTGACGGACGTCCACGAAAAAATTTGGCATTTTTGACACCGGAATCCGGATCACCCAAAAAGTGGTGTGCTATAGCACACGAAAATCGTCGAAATGAGGCGTATGCTCGCTTCGGGGCTCGTTTGACCCTCTAAATGGCCCGGACAATCTTTGAAGGCCAACCGTATGCATAGACACGGTCTTGATGGACGTCCACAAAAAAATTTGGCATTTTTGATGTAGAATCCGGATCACCAAAAAATGGTGTGCTATAGCACACGAAAATCGTCGAAATGAGGCGTATGCTCGATTCGGGGCTCGTTTGACCCTCCAAATGGCCCAGACAATCCATGATGGCCAACCGTATGCATAGACAAGGTCTTGACGGACGTCCACGAAAAAATTTGGCATTTTTGACGTCGAAATCCGGATAACCCAAAAAATGGTGTGCTATAGCACACGAAAATCGTCGAAATGAAGAGTATGCTCGCTTCGGGGCTCGTTTGACCCTCCAAATAGCCCAGACAATCCGTGATGGCCAACCGTATGCATAGACAAGGTCTTGACGGACGTCCACGAAAAAATATGGCATTTTGACGTTGGAATCCGGATCACCCAAAAAATAGTGTGCTATGGCACACGAAAATCGTCGCAATGAGGCGTATACTCGCTTCGGGGCTCGTTTGACCCTCCAAATGGCCAGGACAATCCGTGATGTCCAAACGTATGCATAGACAAGGTCTTGACGGACGTCCGTGAAAAAATTTGGCATATTTGACGTCGGAATCCGGATCACCTTAAAAATGGTGTGCTAAAGCATACGAAAATCGTCGAAATGAGGCGTATGCTCGCTTCGGGGCTCGTTTGACCCTCCAAATAGCCCAGACAATCCGTGATGGCCAACCGTATGCATAGACAAGGTCTTGACGGACGTCCACAAAAAAATTTGGCATTTTGACGTTGGAATCCGGATCACCCAAAAAATAGTGTGCTATAGCACACGAAAATCGTCGCAATGAGGCATATGCTCGCTTTCATGGCTCGTTTGACCCTCCAGATTGCCCGGACAATCCGTGATGGCCAACCGTATGCATAAACAAGGTCTTGACGGACGTTCACAAAAAAATTTGGCATTTTTGACGTCGGAATCCGAATCACCCAAAAAATGGTGTGCTATAGCGCACGAAAATAATCGAAATGAGGCATATGCTCGCTTCGCGGCTCATTTGACCCTCCAAATGGCCCGGACAATCCGTGATGGACAACCGTATGTAAAGAAAAGGTCTTGACAGACGTCCACTAAAAAATTTGGCATTTTTGACGTCGGAATCCGGATCACCTTAAGAATGGTGTGCTATAGCACACGAAAATCGTCCAAACGAGGCGTATGCTCGCTTCGGGGCTCGTTTGACCCTCCAAATGGCCCGCACAGTCCGTGATGGCCAACCGTATGCATAGACAAGGTCTTGACGGACGTCCACGAAAAAATTTTGCATTTTTGACGTCGGAATCCGGATCACCCAAAAAATGGTGTGCTATAGCACACGAAAATCGTCGAAATGAGGCGTATGCTCGCTTCGGAGCTCGTTTGACCCTCCAAATGGCGCGGACAATCCAAGATAACCAACCGTATTCATAGACAAGGTCTTGACGGACGTCCACGAAAAAATTTGGAATTTTTGACGTCGGAATCCGGATAACCCAAAAAATGGTGTGATATAGCACACGAAAATCATCGAAATGAAGCGTATGCTCGCTTCGGGGCTCGTTTGACCCTCCAAATGGCCCGGACAATCCGTGATGGCCAACCGTATGCATAAACAAGGTCTTGAAAGACGTCCACGAAAACATTTGGCATTTTTGACGTCGGAATCCGGATCACCCAAAAAATGGTGTGCTATAGCACACGAAAATCGTCGTAATGAGGCGTATGCTCGCTTCGGGGCTCGTTTGACCCTCCAAATGGCCCGGACAATCCGTGATGGCCAACCATATGCATAGACAAGGTCTTGACTGACGTCTACGAATAAATTTGGCATTTTTGACGTCGGAATCCGGATCACCCAAAAAATGGTGTGCTATAGCGCACGAAAATCGTCGAAATGAGGCGTATGCTCGCTTCGCGGCTCGTTTGACCCTCCAAATGGCCCGGAAAATCCGTGATGGCCAACCGTATGCATCGACAAGGTCTTGACAAACGTCCACAAAAAAATTTGGCATTTTTGACGTAGAATCCGGATCACCAAAAAATGGTGTGCTATAGCACACGAAAATCGTCGAAATGAGGCGTATGCTCGATACGGGGCTCGTTTGACCCTCCAAATGGCCCGAACAATCCGTGATGGCCAACCGTATGCATAGACAAGGTCTTGACGGACGTCCACGAAAAAATTTGGCATTTTTGACGTCGGAATCCGGATAACCCAAAAAATGGTGTGCTATAGCACACGAAAATCATCGAAATGAAGCGTATGCTCGCTTCGGGGCTCGTTTGACCCTCCAAAAGGCCCGGACAATCCGTGATGGCCAACCGTATGCATAAACAAGGTCTTGACAGACGTCCACGAAAAAATTTGGCATTTTTGACGTCGGAATCCGGATCACCCAAAAAATGGTGTGCTATAGCACACGAAAATCGTCGAAATGAGGCGTATGCTCGCTTCGAGGCTCGTTTGACCCTCCAAATGGTCCGGTAAATCCGTGATGACACCCCGTATGCATAGACAAGGTCTTGACGGACGTTCACAAAAAAATTTGGCATTTTTGACATCGGAATCCGGATCACCCAAAAAATGGTGTGCTATAGCGCACGAAAATCGTCGAAATGAGGCATATGCTCGCTTCGCAGCTCGTTTGACCCTCCAAATGGCCCGGACAATCCATGATGGCCAACCGTATGCATAGACAAGGTCTTGACGGACGTCCACGAAAAAATTTGGCATTTTTGACGTAGAATCCGGATCACCAAAAAATGATGTGCTATAGCACACGAAAATCGTCGAAATGAGGCGTATGCTCGATTCGGGGCTCGTTTGACCCTCCAAATGGTCCAGACAATCAATGATGGCCAACCGTATGCATAGACAAGGTCTTGGCGGACGTCCACAAAAAAATTTGGCATTTTGACGTTGGAATCCGGATCACCCAAAAAATAGTGTGCTATAGCACACAAAAATCGTCGCAATGAGGCGTATGCTCGCTTCGGGGCTCGTTTTACCCTCCAAATGGCCCGGACAATTCGTGATGGCAACCATATGCATAGACAAGGTCTTGACAGACGTCCACGATAAAATTTGGCATTTTTGACGTCGGAATCCGGATCACCCAAAAAATGGTGTGCTATAGCACACGAAAATCATCGAAATGAGGCGTACGCTTGCTTCAGGGCTCGTTTGACCCTCCAAATGGCCCGGACAATCTGTGAAGGCCAACCGTATGCATAGACACGGTCTTGACAGACGTCCAAGAAAAAATTTGGCATTTTTGATGTCAGAATCCGGATCACCCAAAAAATGGTGTGCTATAGCACACGAAAATCATCGAAACGAGGCGTATGCTCGCTTCGGGGCTTGTTTGACCCTCCAAATGGCCCGGACAATCCGTGATGGCCAACCGTATGCATAGACAAGGTCTTGACGGACGTCCATGAAAAAATTTGGCATTTTTGATGTCGGAATCGTGATCACCCAAAAAATGGTGTGCTATAGCACACGAAAATCGTCAAAATGAGGCGTATGCTCGCTTCGGGGCTCCTTTGACCATCCAAATGGCCCGGACAATCCGTGATGGCCAACCGTATGCATAGACAAGGTCTTGACGGACGTCCACGAAAAAATTTGGCATTTTGACGTCGGAATCTGGATCACCCAAAAAATGGGGTGCTATAGCGCACGAAAATCGTCGAAATAAGGCGTATGCTCGCTTCGGGGCTCGTTTGACCCTCCAAATTGCCCGGATAATCCGTGATGGCCAACCATATGCATAGAAAAGGTCTTGACGGACGTCAACAAAAAAATTTGGCATTTTTGACGTCGGATTCCGGATCACCCAAAAAATGGTGTGCTATAGCACACGAAAATCATCAAAATGAGGCGTATGCTCGCTTTAGGGCTCGTTTGACCCTCCAAATGGCCCGGACAATCCGTGATGGCCAACCGTATGCATAGACAAGGTCTTGACGGACGTGCACGAAAAAATTTGGCATTTTTTACGTCGGAATCCGGATCACCCAAAAAATGGTGTGCTATAGCACAAGAAAATCATCGAAATGAGGCTTATGCTCTCTTCGGGGCTCGTTTGACCCTCCAAATGGCCCGGACAATCCGTGATGGCCAACCGTATGCATAGAAACGGTCTTGACGGACGTCCACGAAAACATTTTGCATTTTTGACGCCGGAATCCGGATCACCCAAAAAGAGGTGTGCTATAGCACACGAAAATCGTCAAAATGAGGCGTATACTCGCTTCGGAGCTCGTTTGACCCTCCAAATGGCCTGCACAATCCGTGATGGCCAACCGTATGCATAGACAAGGTCTTGACGGACGTCCACGAAAAAATTTGGCAATTTTGACGTCGGAATCTGGATCACCCAAAAAATGGTGTGCTATGGCACACGAAAATCGTTGAAATGAGGCGTATGCTCGCTTCGGGGCTCGTTTGACCCTCCAAATGGCCTGGACAATCCGTGATGGCCAACCATATGCATAGACAAGGTCTTGACGGACGTCCACGAAAAAATTTGGCATTTTTGACGTCGGAATCCGGATCACCCAAAAAATGGTGTGTTATAGCACACGAAAATCGTCGAAATGAGACATATGCTCGCTTCGGGGCTCGTTTGACCCTCCAAATGGCCCGGACAATCCGTGATGGCCAACCGTATGCATAGACAAGGTCTTGACAGACGTCCACGAAAAAATTTGGCATTTTTGACGTCGGAATCTGGATCACCCAAAAAATGGTGTGCTATAGCACACGAAAATTGTCAAAATAAGGCGTATGATCGCTTCGGGGCTCGTTTGACCCTCCAAATGGCCCGGACAATCCGTGATGGCCAACTGTATGCATAAAAAAGGTCTTGAAGGACGTCCACACAAAAATTTGGCATTTTTGACGTTGGAATCCGGATCACCCAAAAAATGGTGTGCTATAGCATACGAAAATCGTCAAAATGAGGCGTATGCTCGCTTCGGGGCTCGTTTGACCTTCCAAATGGCCCGGAAAATCCGTGAGTGCCAACCGTATGCATATACAAGGTCTTGACGGACGTCCACGAAAAAATTTGGCATTTTTGACGTCGGAATCCGGATCACCCAAAAAATGGTGTGCTATAGCACACCAAAATCGTCGAAATGAGGCGTATGCTCGCTTCGGGGCTCGTTTGACCCTCCAAATGGCCCGGACAATCCGTGATGGCCAACCGTATGCATAGACAAGGTCTTGACGGACGTCCATGAAAAAATTTGGCATTTTTGACGTCAGAATCCGGATCACCCAAAAAATGGTGTGCTATAGCACTCGAAAATCATCGAAATGAGGCGTATGCTCGCTTCGGGGCTCGTCTGACCCTCCAAATGGCCCGGACAATCCGTAATGGCAAACCGTATGCATAGACAAGGTCTTGACAGACGTCAACGAAAAAATTTGGCATTTTTGACGTCGGAATCCGGATCACCCAAAAGATGGTGTGCTATAGCATACGAAAATCGTCGAAATGAGGCGTATGCTCGCTTCGGGGCTCGTTTGACCCTCCAAATGGCCTGGACAATCCGTGATGGCCAACCGTATGCATAGACAAGGTCTTGACGGACGTCCACGAAAAAATTTGGCATTTTTGACGTCGGAATCCGGATCACCCAAAAAATGGGGTGCTATAGCGCACGAAAATCGTCGAAATAAGGCGTATGCTCGCTTCGGGGCTCGTTTGACCCTCCAAATGGCCCGGACAAACCGTGATGGCCAACCGTATGAATAGACAAGGTCTTGATGGACATCCACGAAAAAATTTGGCATTTTTTACGTCGGAATCCGGATCACCCAAAAGATGGTGTGCTATAGCACACGAAAATTGTCGAAATGAGGCGTATGCTCGCTTTGGGGCTTGTTTAACCCTCTAAATGGCCCGGACAATAAGTGATGGCCAACCATATGCATAGACAAGGTCTTGACGGATGTCCACGAAAAAATTTGGCATTTTTGACGTCGGAATCCGGATCACCCAAAAAATGGTGTGTTATAGCACACGAAAATCATCGAAATGAGACATATGCTCGCTTCGGGGCTCGTTTGAACCTCCAAATGGCCCGGATAATCCGTGATGGCAAACCGTATGTATAGACAAGGTCTTGACGGACGTCCACGAAAACATTTGGCATTTTTGACGTCGGAATTCGGATCACCCAAAAAATGGTGTGCTATAGCACACGAAAATCGTCGAAATAAGGCGTATGCTCGCTTCGGGGCTCGTTTGACCCTCCAAATGGCCCGGACAATCCGTGATGGCCAACCGTATGCATAGACAAGGTCTTGACGGACGTCCATGAAAAAGTTTGGCATTTTTGACGTCGGAATCCAGATCACCCAAAAAATGGTGTGCTATAGCACACGAAAATCGTTGAAATGAGGCGTATGCTCGCTTCGGGGCTCGTTTGACCATCCAAACGGCCCGGAAAATCCGTGATGGCAAACTGTATGCATAGACAAGGTCTTGACGATGTCCACGAAAAAATTTGGCATTTTTGACGTCGGAATCCGGATCACCTGAAAATCGTCGAAATGAGGCGTATGCTCGCTTCGGGGCTCGTTTGACCCTCCAAATGGCCCGGACAATCCGTTATGGCCAACCGTATGCATAGACAAGGTCTTGACGGACATACACAAAAATATTTGGCATTTTTGACGTCGGAATCCGGATCACCCAAAAAATGGTGTGCTATAGCACACGAAAATCGTCGAAATGAGGCGTATGCTCGCTTCGGGGCTCGTTTGACCCTCCAAATGGCCCGAACAATCCGTGATGGCCAACCGTATGCATAGACAAGGTCTTGACGGACAACCACGAAAAAATTTGGCATTTTTGACGTCGAAATCTGAATCACCCAATAAATGGTGTGCTATAGCACACGGAAATCGTCGAAATGAGGCGTATGCTCGCTTCGTGCTCGTTTGACCCTCCAAACGGCCCAGACAATCCGTGATGGCCAACCGTATGCATAGACAAGGTCTTGACGGATGTCCACACAAAAATTTGGCATTTTTGACGTCGGAATCCGGATCACCCAAAAAAGGTGTGCTATAGCACACGAAAATCGTCGAAATGAGGCGTATGCTCGCTTCGGGGCTCGTTTGACCCTCCAAATGGCCCGGACAATCCGTAATGGCCAACCGTATGCATATACAAGGTCTTGACGGATGTCCACGAAAATATTTGGAATTTTTGACGTCGGAATCCGGATCACCCAAAAAATGGTGTGCTATAGCACACGAAAATCGTCGAAATGAGGCGTATGCTCGCTTCGGGGCTCGTTTGACCCTCCAAATGGCCCGGAAAATCCGTGATGGCCAACCGTATGCATAGACACGGTCTTGACGGACGTCCACGAAAAAATTTGGCATTTTTGACGTGGGAATCCGGATCACTTAAAAAATGTTGTGCTATAGCACATGAAAATCGTCGAAATGAGGCGTATGCTCGCTTCGGGGCTCGTTTGACCCTCCAAATGGCCCGGACAATCCGTGATGGCCAACCATATGCATAGACAAGGTCTTGGTGGACGTCCACGAAAAAATTTGGCATTTTTTACGTCGGAATTCGGATCACCCAAAAAATGGTGTGCTATAGCGCATGAAAATCGTCGAAATGAGGTGTATGCTCGCTTCGTGGCTCGTTTGACCCTCCAAATGGCCCGGACAATCCATCATGGCCAACCATATGCATAGACAAGGTCTTGGCGGACGTCCACGAAAAAATTTGGCATTTTTGACGTCGAAATCCGGATCACCCAAAAAATGGTGTGCTATAGCACACGAAAATCGTCGAAACGAGGCGTATGCTCGCTTCGGGGCTCGTTTGACCCTCCAAATGGGCCGGACAATCCGTGATGGCCAACCGTATGCATAGACAAGGTCTTGACGAACGTCCACGGAAAAATTTGGCATTTTTGACGTCGGAATCTGAATCACCCAAAAAATGGGGTAGTATAGAGCACGAAAATCGTCGAAATGAGGCGTATGCTCGCTTCGGGGCTTGTTTGACCATCCAAATGGACCGGACAAACCGTGATGGCCAACCGTATGCATAGAAAAGGTCTTGACGGACGTCCACGAAAAAATTTGGCATTTTTGACGTCGGAATCCGTATCACCCACAAAATGGTGGTCTATAGCACACGAAAATCGTCGAAATGAGGTTCGGGGCTCGTTTGACCCTCCAAATGGCCTGGAAAATCCGTGATGGCCAACCATATGCATAGACAAGGTCTTGACGGACGTCCACGAAAAAATTTGGCATTTTTGACGTCGGAATCCGGATCACCCAAAAAATGTGGTTCTATAGCGCACGAAAATCGTCGAAATAAGGCGTATGCTCACTTCGGGGCTCGTTTGACCCTCCAAATGGCCCGAACAATCCGTGATGGCCAACCGTATGCATAGACAAGGTCTTGACGGAAAACCACGAAAAAATTTGGCATTTTTGACGTCGAAATCTGAATCACCCAATAAATGGTGTGCTATAGCACACGAAAATCGTCGAAATGAGGCGTATGCTCGCTTCGTGCTCGTTTGACCCTCCAAACGGCCCAGACAAACCGTGATGGCCAACCGTATGCACAGACAAGGTCTTGACAGACGTCCACGAAAAAATTTGGCATTTTTGACGTCGGAATCCGGATCACCCAAAAGATGGTGTGCTATAGCACACGAAAGTTGTCGAAATGAGGCGTATGCTCGCTTCGGGGCTCGTTTGACCCTCCAAATGGTAGGACAATCCGTGATGGCCAACCGTATGCATAGTCAAGGTCTTGACGGACGTCCACGAAAAAGTTTGGCATTTTTGACGTCGGAATTCGGATCACCCAAAAAATGGTGTGCTATAGCACACGAAAATCGTCGAAATGAGGCGTATGCTCGCTTCAGGGCTCGTTTGACCCTCCAAATGGCCCGAACAATCCGTGATGGCCAACCGTATGCATAGACAAGGTCTTGACGGACAACCACGAAAACATTTGGCATTTTTGACGTCGAAATCTGAATCACCCAATAAATGGTGTGCTATAGCACACGGAAATCGTCGAAATGAGGCGTATGCTCGCTTCGTGCTCGTTTGACCCTCCAAAAGGCCCAGACAATCCGTGATGGCCAACCGTATGCATAGACAAGGTCTTGACGGATGTCCACACAAAAATTTGGCATTTTTGACGTCGGAATCCGGATCACCCAAAAAGGGTGTGCTATAGCACACGAAAATCGTCGAAATGAGGCGTATGCTCGCTTCGGGGCTCGTTTGACCCTCCAAATGGCCCGGACAATCCGTGATAGCCAACCGTATGCATATACAAGGTCTTGACGGACGTCCACGAAAATATTTGGCATTTTTGACGTCGGAATCTGGATCACCCAAAAAATGATATGCTATAGCACACGAAAAACGTCGAAATGAGGCGTATGCTCGCTTCGGGGCTCGTTTGACCCTCCAAATGGCCCGGACAATCCGTGATAGCCAACCGTATGCATAGAAAAGGTCTTGACGGACGTCCACGAAAAAATTTGGCATTTTTGACGTCGGAATCCGGATCACCCAAAAAATTGTGTGCTATAGCACACGAAAATCGTCGAAATGAGGCGTATGCTCGCTTCAGGGCTCGTTTGACCCTCCAAATGGCCCGAACAATCCGTGATGGCCAACCGTATGCATAGACAAGGTCTTGACGGACAACCACGAAAAAATTTGGCATTTTTGACGTCGAAATCTGAATCACCCAATAAATGGTGTGCTATAGCACACGGAAATCGTCGAAATGAGGCGTATGCTCGCTTCGTGCTCGTTTGACCCTCCAAACGGCCCAGACAATCCGTGATGGCCAACCGTATGCATAGACAAGGTCTTGACGGATGTCCACACAAAAATTTGGCATTTTTGACGTCGGAATCCGGATCACCCAAAAAGGGTGTGCTATAGCACACGAAAATCGTCGAAATGAGGCGTATGCTCGCTTCGGGGCTCGTTTGACCCTCCAAATGGCCCGGACAATCCGTGATAGCCAACCGTATGCATATACAAGGTCTTGACGGACGTCCACGAAAATATTTGGCATTTTTGACGTCGGAATCTGGATCACCCAAAAAATGATATGCTATAGCACACGAAAAACGTCGAAATGAGGCGTATGCTCGCTTCGGGGCTCGTTTGACCCTCCAAATGGCCCGGACAATCCGTGATAGCCAACCGTATGCATAGAAAAGGTCTTGACGGACGTCCACGAAAAAGTTTGGCATTTTTGACGTTGGAATCCGGATCACCCAAAAAATGGTGTTCTATAGCACACGAAAATCGTCGAAATAAGGCGTATGCTCGCTTTGGGGCTTGTTTAACCCTCCAAATGGCCCGGACAATAAGTGATGGCCAACCATATGCATAGACAAGGTCTTGACGGACGTCCACGAAAAAATTTAGCATTTTTGACGTCAGAATCCGGATCACCCAAAAAATGGTGTGTTATAGCACACGAAAATCGTCGAAATGAGACATATGCTCGCTTCGGGGCTCGTTTGACCCTTCAAATGGCCCGGACAATCCGTGATGGCAAATCGTATGCATAGACAAGGTCTTGACGGACGTCCACGAAAACATTTGGCATTTTTGACGTCGGAATTCGGATCACCCAAAAAAGGTGTGCTATAGCACACGAAAATCGTCGAAATGAGGCGTATGCTCGCTTCGGGGCTTTTTTGACCCTCCAAATGGCCCGGACAATCCGTGATGGCCAACCGTATGCATAGACAAGGTCTTGACGGACGTCCACGAAAAAATTTGGCATTTTTGACGTCGAAATCCGAATCACCCTATAAATGGTGTGCTATAGCACACGGAAATCGTCGAAATGAGGCGTATGCTCGCTTCGTGCTCGTTTGACCCTCCAAACGGCCCAGACAATCCGTGATGGCCAACCGTATGCATAGACAAGGTCTTGACGGATGTCCACGAAAAAATTTGGCATTTTTAACATCGGAATCCGGATCACACGAAAATCGTCGAAATGAGGCGTATGCTCGCTTCTGCGCTCGTTTGACCCTCCAAATGGCCCGGACAATCCGTGATGGCCAACCGTATGCATAGACAAGGTCTTGACGGACGTCCACGAAAAAATTTGGCATTTTTGACGTCGGAATCCGGATCACCCAAAAAATGGTGTGCTATAGCACACGAAAATCGTCGAAATGAGGCGTATGCTCGCTTCGGGGCTCGTTTAACCCTCCAAATGGCCCGGACAATCCGTGATGGCTAACCGTACACATAGACAAGGTCTTGACGGACGTCCACACAAAAATTTGGCATTTTTGACGTCGGAATCCGGATCACCCAAAAAAGGTGTGCTATAGCACACGAAAATCGTCGAAATGAGGCGTATGCTCGCTTCGGGGCTCGTTTGACCCTCCAAATGGCCCGGACAATCCGTCATGGCCAACCGTATACATATACAAGGTCTTGATGGACGTCCACGAAAATATTTGGCATTTTTGACGTCGGAATCCGGATCACCCAAAAAATGGTGTGCTGTAGCACACGAAAATTGTCGAAATGAGGCGTATTCTCGCTTCGGGGCTCGTTTGACCCTCCAAATCGCCCGGACAATCCGTGATGGCCAACCGTATGCATAGACAAGGTCTTGACGGACGTCCACGATAAAGTTTGGCATTTTTGACGTCGGAATCCGGATCACCCAAAAAATGGTGTGCTATAGCACACGAAAATCGTCGAAATGAGGCGTATGCTCGCTTTGGGGCTCGTTTGACCCTCCATATGGGCCGGACAATTCGTGATGGCCAACCGTATGCATAGACAATGTCTTGACGGACGTCCACGAAAAAATTTGGCATTTTTGACGTCGGAATCCGGATCACCCAAAAAATGGTGTGCTATAGCACACAAAAATCGTCAAAATGAGGCGTGTGCTCGCTTCGGAGCTTGTTTGACCCTCCAAATGGCCCGGACAATCCGTGATGGCCAACCATATGCATAGACAAGGTCTTGACGGATGTCCACGAAAAAATTTGGCATTTTTGACATGGGGATCCAAATCACCCAAAAAATGGTGTGCTATAGAAAACGAAAATCGTCGAAATGAGGTGTATGCTCGCTTCGGGACTCGTTTGACCCTCCAAATGGGCCGGACAATCCGTAATGGCCAACCGTATGCATAGACAAGGTCTTGACGGACGTCCACGAAAAAGTTTTGCATTTTTTACGTCAGAATCCGGATCATCCAAAAAATGGTGTGCTATAGCACACGAAAATCGTTGAAATGATGCGTATGCTCGCTTCGGGGCTCGTTTGACCCTCCAAATGGTAGGACAATCCGTGATGGCCAAACGTATGCATAGACAAGGTCTTGACGGACGTCCACGAAAAAATTTGGCATTTTTGACGTCGGAATCCGGATCACCCAAAAAATGGTGTGCTATAGCACACGAAAATCGTCGAAATGAGGCGTGTGCTCGCTTCGGAGCTTGTTTGACCTTCCAAATGGCCCGGACAATCCGTGATGGCCAACCGTATGCATAGACAAGGTCTTGACGGATGTCCACGAAAAAATTTGGCATTTTTGACATGGGGATCCGGATCACCCAAAAAATGGTGTGCTATAGAAAACGAAAATCGTCGAAATGAGGTGTATGCTCGCTTCGGGACTCGTTTGACCCTCCAAATGGGCCGGACAATCCATAATGGCCAACCGTATGCATAGACAAGGTCTTGACGGACGTCCTTGAAAAAATTTGGCATTTTTGACGTCAGAATCCGGATCATCCAAAAAATGGTGTGCTATAGCACACGAAAATCGTTGAAATGATGCGTATGCTCGCTTCGGGGCTCGTTTGACCCTCCAAATGGTAGGACAATCCGTGATGGCCAAACGTATGCATAGTTAAGGTCTTGACGGACGTCCACGAAAAAATTTGGCATTTTTGACGTCGGAATCCAGATCACCCAAAAAATGGTGTGCTATAGCACACGAAAATCGTTGAAATGAGGCGTATGCTCGCTTCGGGGCTCGTTTGACCCTCCAAATGGGTCGGACAATCCGTGATGGCCAACCATATGCATAGACAAGGTCTTGATGGATGTCCACGAAAAAATTTGGCATTTTTGACGTCGAAATCCGGATCACCCAAAAAATGGTGTGCTATAGCACACGAAAATCGTTGAAATGAGGCGTATGCTCGCTTCGGGGCTCGTTTGACCCTCTAAATGGTAGGACAATCCGTGATGGCCAACCGTATGCATAGTCAAGGTCTTGACGGACGTCCACGAAAAAATTTGGCATTTTTGACGTCGGAATCCGGATCACCGAAAAATGGTGTGCTATAGCACACGAAAGTCGTCGAAATGAGGTGTATGCTCGCTTCGGGGCTCGTTTGACCCTCCAAATGGTCCGGACAATCCGTGATAGCCAACCGTATGCCTTGACGGACGTCCACGAAAAAATTTGGCATTTTTGACGTCAGAATCCGGATCAACCAAAAAATGGTGTGCTGTAGCACACGAAAATCGTCGAAATGAGGCGTATGCTCGCTTCGAGGCTCGTTTGACCCTCCAAATGGGCCGGACAATCTGTGATGGCCAACCGTATGCATAGACAAGGTCTTGACGGACGTCCATGAAAAAATTTGGCATTTTTGACGTCGGAATCCGGATCACCTTAAAAAAGGTGTGCTATAGCACACGAAAATCGTCGAAATGAGGCGCATGCTCGCTTCGGGGCTCGTTTGACCCTCCAAATGGCCCGGACAATCCGTGATGGCCAACCGTATGCATAGACAAGGTCTTGACGAACGTCCACTAAAAAATTTGGCATTTTTGACGTCGGAATCCGGATCACCCAAAAAATGGTGTGCATTAGCACACGAAAATCGTCGAAATGAGGCGTATACTCGCTTCGGGGCTCGTTTGACTTTCCAAATGGGCCGGACAATCCGTGATGGCCAACCGTATGCATAGACAAGGTCTTGACGTACGTCTACGAAAAATTTGGCATTTTTGACGTCGAAATCCGGATCACCCAAAAAATGGTGTGCTATATAGCACACGAAAATCGTCGAAATGAGGCGTATGCTCGCTTCGGGGCTCGTTTTACCCTCCAAATGGCCCGGACAATCCGTGATGGCCAACCATATGCATAGACAAGGTCTTGACTGACGTCCACGAAAAATTTTGCATTTTTGACGTCGGAATCCGGATCACCCAAAATATGGTGTGCTATAGCACACGAAAATTGTCGAAATGAGACGTATGCTCGCTTCGGGGCTTGTTTGACCCTCCAAATGGGCCGGACAATCCGTGATGGCCAACCGTATGCCTTGACGGACGTCCACGAAAAAATTTGGCATTTTTGACGTCAGAATCTGGATCACCCAAAAAATGGTGTGCTGTAGCACACGAAAATCGTCGAAATGAGGCGTATGCTCGCTTCGGGGGCTCGTTTGACCCTCCAAATGGGCCGGACAATCCGTGATGGCCAACCGTATGCCTTGACGGACATCCACGAAAAAATTTGGCATTTTTGACGTCAGAATCCGGATCACCCAAAAAATGGTGTGCTGTAGCACACGAAAATCGTCGAAATGAGGCGTATGCTCGCTTCGGGGCTCGTTTGACCCTCCAAATGGGCCGGAAAATCCGTGATGGCCAACCGTATGCATAGACAAGGTCTTGACGGACGTCCATGAAAAAATTTGGAATTTTTGACGTCGGAATCCGGATCACCTTAAAAATGGTGTGCTATAGCACACGAAAATCGTCGAAATGAGGCGCATGCTCGCTTCGGGGCTCGTTTGACCCTCCAAATGGCCCGGACAATCCGTGATGGCCAACCGTATGCATAGACAAGGTCTTGACGGACGTCTACGAAAAAATTTGGCATTTTTGACGTCAGAATACGGATCACCCAAAAAATAATGTGCTATATAGGACACGAAAATAGTCGAAATGAGGCCTATGCTCGCTTCGGGGCTCGTTTGACCCTCCAAATGGCAGGACAATCCGTGATGGCCAACCGTATGCATAGACAAGGTCTTGACGGATGTCCACGAAAAAATTTGGCATTTTTGACGTCGGAATCCGGATCACCAAAAAAATGGTGTGCTATAGCACACGAAAATCGTTGAAATGAGGCGTATGCTCGCTTTGGGGCTCATTTGACCCTCCAAATGGGCCGGACAATCCGTGATGGCCAACCGTATGCATAGACAAGGTCTTGACGGACGTCCACGAAAAAATTTGGCATTTTTGACGTCGGAATCTGGATCACCCAAAAAATGGTGTGCTGTAGCACACGAAAATCGTCGAAATGAGGCGTATGCTCGCTTCGGGGCTCGTTTGACCCTCCAAATGGGCCGGACAATCCGTGATGGCTAACCGTATGCATAGACAAGATCTTGACGGACGTCCACGAAAAATTTTGCATTTTTGACGTCGGAATCCGGATCACCCAAAATATGGTGTGCTATAGCACACGAAAATTGTCGAAATGAGGCGTATGCTCGCTTCGGGGCTTGTTTGACCCTCCAAATGGGCCGGACAATCCGTGATGGCCAATCGAATGCATAGACAAGGTCTTGACTGACGTCCACGAAAAAATTTGGCATTTTTGACATCGGAATCCGGATCACCCAAAAAATGGTGTGCTATCGCACACGAAAATCGTCGAAATGAGGCGTATGCTCGCTTAGGGGCTCGTTTGACCCTCCAAATGGGCCGGAGAATCGGTGATGGCCAACCGTATGCCTTGACGGACGTCCACGAAAAAATTTGGCATTTTTGACGTCAGAATCTGGATCACCCAAAAAATGGTGTGCTGTAGCACACGAAAATCGTCGAAATGAGGCGTATGCTCGCTTCGGGGGCTCGTTTGACCCTCCAAATGGGCCGGACAATCCGTGATGGCCAACCGTATGCCTTGACGGACATCCACGAAAAAATTTGGCATTTTTGACGTCAGAATCCGGATCACCCAAAAAATGGTGTGCTGTAGCACACGAAAATCGTCGAAATGAGGCGTATGCTCGCTTCGGGGCTCGTTTGACCCTCCAAATGGGCCGGAAAATCCGTGATGGCCAACCGTATGCATAGACAAGGTCTTGACGGACGTCCATAAAAAAATTTGGCATTTTTGACGTCGGAATCCGGATCACCTTAAAAATGGTGTGCTATAGCACACGAAAATCGTCGAAATGAGGCGCATGCTCGCTTCGGGGCTCGTTTGACCCTCCAAATGGCCCGGACAATCCATGATGGCCAACCGTATGCATAGACAAGGTCTTGACGAACGTCCACGAAAATATTTGGCATTTTTGACGTCGGAATCCGGATCACCCAAAAAATGGTGTGCATTAGCACACGAAAATCGTCGAAATGAGGCGTATGCTCGCTTCGGGGCTCGTTTGACCCTCCAAATGGGCCGGACAATCCGTGATGGCCAACCGTATGCATAGACAAGATCTTGACGGACGTCCACGAAAAATTTGGCATTTTGACGTTGGAATCCGGATCACCCAAAATATGGTGTGCTATAGCACACGAAAATTGTCGAAATGAGGCGTATGCTCGCTTCGGGGCTTGTTTGACCCTCCAAACGGGCCGGACAATCCGTGATGGCCAATCGAATGCATAGACAAGGTCTTGACTGACGTCCACGAAAAAATTTGGCATTTTTGACGTTGGAATCCGGATCACCCAAAAAATGGTGTGCTGTAGCACACGAAAATCGTCGAAATGAGGCGTATGCTCGCTTCGGGGCTCGTTTGACCCTCCAAATGGGCCGGACAATCCATGATGGCAAACCATATGCATAGACAAGGTCTTGACGGACGTCCATGAAAAAATTTGGCATTTTTGACGTCGGAATCCGGATCACCCAAAAAATGGTGTGCTATAGCACACGAAAATCGTCGAAATGAGGCGTATGCTCGCTTCGGGGCTCGTTTGACCCTCCAAATGGGCCGGAAAATCCATGATGGCAAACCATATGCATAGACAAGGTCTTGACGGACGTCCACGAAAAAATTTGGCATTTTTGACGTCGGAATCCGGATCACCCAAAAAATGGTGTGCTATAGCACACGAAAATCGTCGAAATGAGGCTTATGCTCGCTTCGAGGCTCTTTTAACCCTCCAAATGGGCCAGACAATCCTTGATGACCAACCGTATGCATAGACAAGGTCTTGACAGACGTCCACGAAAACATTTGGCATTTTTGACGTCGGAATCCGGATCACCCAAAAAATGGTGTGCTATAGCACACGAAAATCGTCGAAATGAGGCGTATGCTCGCTTCGGGGCTCGTTTGACCCTCCAAATGGGCCGGACAATCAATGATGGCCAAACGTATGCATAGACAAGGTCTTGACGGACGTCCACGAAAACATTTGGCATTTTTGACGTCAGATTCCGGATCACCCAAAAAATGGTGTGCTATAGCACACAAAAATCATCGAAATGAGGCGTATGCTCGCTTCGGGGCTCGTTTGACCCTCCAAATGGGCCAGACAATCCGTGATGGCCAACCGTATGCATAGAATAGGTCTTGACGGACGTCCACGAAAATATTTGGCATTTTTGAAATCGGAATCCGAATCACCCAAAAAATGGTGTTCTATAGCACACAAAAATCGTCGAAATGAGGCGTATGCTCGCTTAGGGGCTCGTTTGACCCTCCAAATGGGCCGGAGAATCGGTGATGGCCAACCGTATGCATAGGCAAGGTCTTGAAGGACGTCCACAAATAAATTTAGCATTTTTGACGTCGGAATCCAGATCACCCAAAAAATGGTGTGCTATAGCACACGAAAATCGTCGAAATGAGGCGTATGCTCGCTTCGGGGCTCGTTTGACCCTCCAAATAGGCCGGACAATCCGTGATGGCCAACCGTAAAAATAGACAAGGTCTTGACGGACGTCCACGAAAAAATTTGGCATTTTTGACGTCGGAATCGGGATCACCCAAAAAATGGTGTGCTATATAGCACACGAAAATAGTCGAAATGAGGCGTATGCTCGCTTCGGGGCTCGTTCTACCCTCCAAATGGCCCGGACAATCCGTGATGGCCAACCATATGCATAGACAAGGTCTTGACTGACGTCCACGAAAAAATTTGGCATTTTTGACGTCGGAATCCGGATCACCCAAAAAATGGTGTGCTATATAGCACACGAAAATCGTCGAAATGAGGCGTATGCTCCCTTCGGGGCTCGTTTGACCCTCCAAATGGCACGGACAATCCGTGATGGCCAACCGTATGCATAGACAAGGTCTTGACGGACATCCACAAAAATTTTTTGCATTTTTGACGTTGGAATCCGGATCACCCAAAAAATGGTGTGCTATAGCACACGAAAATCGTCGAAATGAGGCGTATGCTCGCTTCGGGGCTCGTTTGACCCTCCAAATGGCCCGGACAATCCGTGATGGCCAACCATATGCATAGACAAGGTCTTGACTGACGTCCACGAAAAAATTTGGCATTTTTAACGTTGGAATCCGGATCACCCAAAAAATGGTGTGCTATAGCGCATGAAAATCGTCGAAATGAGGCGTATGCTCGCTTCGGGGCTTGTCTGACCCTCCAAATGGCCCGGAAAATCCGTGATGGCCAACCGTATGCATAGACAAGGTCTTGACGGACGTCCACGAAAAAATTTGGCATTTTTGACGTGGTAATCCGGATCACCCAAAAAATGGTGTGCTACAGCACATGAAAATAGTCGAAATGAGGCGTATGCTCGCTTCGGGGCTCGTTTGACCCTCCAAATGGCACAGACAATCCGTGATGGCCAACCGTATGCATAGACAAGGTCTTGACGGACATCCACGAAAATTTTTTGCATTTTTGACGTTGGAATCCGGATCACCCGAAAAATGGTGTGCTATAGCAAACGAAAATCGTCGAAATGAGGCGTATGCTCGCTTCGGGGCTCGTTTGACCCTCCAAATGGGCCGGACAATCCGTGATGGCCAACCGTATGCATAGACAAGGTCTTGACGAACGTCCATGAAAAAATTTAGCATTTTTGACGTCGGAATCCAGATCACCCAAAAAATGGTGTGCTATAGCACACTAAAATCGTCGAAATGAGGCGTATGCTCGCGTCGGGGCTCGTTTGACCCTCCAAATAGGCCGGACAATCCGTGATGGCCAACCGTAAAAATAGACAAGGTCTTGACGGACGTCCACGAAAAAATTTGGCATTTTTGACGTCGGAATCGGGATCACCCAAAAAATGGTGTGCTATATAGCACACAAAAATAGTCGAAATGAGGCGTATGCTCGCTTCGGGGCTCGTTCTACCCTCCAAATGGCCCGGACAATCCGTGATGGCCAACCATATGCATAGACAATGTCTTGACTGACGTCCACGAAAAAATTTGGCATTTTTGACGTCGGAATCCGGATCACCCAAAAAATGTTGTGCTATAGCGCATGAAAATCGTCGAAATGAGGTGTATGCTCGCTTCGGGGCTCGTTTGACCCTCCAAATGGCCCGGACAATCCGTGATGGCCAACTATATGCATAGACAAGGTCTTGGCGGACGTCCATGAAAATTTTTTGCATTTTTTACGTCGGAATCCGGATCACCCAAAAAATGGTGTGCTATAGCACACGAAAATCGTCGAAATGAGGCGTATGCTCGCTTCGGGGCTCGTTTGACCCTCCAAATGGGCCGGACAATCTGTGATGGCCAACCGTATGCATAGACAAGGTCTTGACGAACGTCCATTGAAAAATTTTGCATTTTTGACGTCGGAATCCGAATCACCCAAAAAATGGGGTGCTATAGAGCACGAAAATCGTCGAAATGAGGCGTATGCTCGCTTCGGGGCTTGTTTGACCCTCCAAATGGCCCGGACAATCCGTGAGTGCCAACCGTATTCATAGACAAGGTCTTGACGGACGTCCATGAAAAAATTTGGCATTTTTGACGTCAGAATCTGGATCACCCAAAAAATAATGTGCTATAGCACTCGAAAATCGTCGAAATGAGGCGTATGCTCGCTTCGGAGCTCGTTTGACCCTCCAAATGGCCCGAACAATCTGTGATGGCCAACCGTATGCATAGACAAGGTCTTGACGGACGTATACGAAAACATTTGGCATTTTTGACGTCGGAATCCGAATCACCCAAAAAATGGTATGCTATAGCACATGAAAATCGTCGAAATGAGGCGTATGCTCGCTTCGGGGCTCGTTTGACCCTCCAAATTGCCCTAACAATCCGTGATGGCCAACCGTATGCATAGACAAGGTCTTGACGGACGTCCACGAAAAAATTTGGCATTTTTGACATCGGAATCCGAATCACCCAAAAAATGGTGTGCTATAGCACACAAAAATCGTCGAAATGAGGCGTATGCTCGCTTCGGGGCTCGCTTGACCCTCGAAATGGCACGGACAATCCGTGATGGCCAACCGTGTGCATAGACAAGGACTTGATGGACTTCCACTTCAAAATTTGGCATTTTTGACATCGGAATCCGGATCACCCAAAAAATGGTGTGCTATAGCACACGAAAATAGTCGAAATGAGGCGTATGCTCGCTTCGGGGCTCGTTTGACCCTCCAAATGGCCCGGACAATCCGTGATGGCCAACAGTATGCATAGACACGGTCTTTACGGACATCCACGAAAAAATTTGGCATTTTTGACGTGGGAATCCGGATCACTTAAAAAATGTTGTGCTATAGCACATGAAAATCGTCGAAATGAGGCGTATGCTCGCTTCGGGGCTCGTTTGACCCTCCAAATGGCCCGGACAATCCGTGATGGCAAACCATATGCATAGACAAGGTCTTGGCGGACATCCACGAAAAAATTTGGCATTTTTTACGTCGGAATCCGGATCACCCAAAAAATGGTGTGCTATAGCGCATGAAAATCGTCGAAATGAGGTGTATGCTCGCTTCGGGGCTCGTTTGACCCTCCAAATGGCCCGGACAATCCGTGAGTGCCAACCGTATGCATAGACAAGGTCATGACGGACGTCCATGAAAAAATTTGGCATTTTTGACGTTAGAATCTGGATCACCCAAAAAATGGTGTGCTATAGCACTCGAAAATCGTCGAAATGAGGCGTATGCTCGCTTCGGGGCTTGTCTGACCATCCAAATGGCCCGGACAATCCGTGATGGCCAACCGTATGCATAGACAAGGTCTTGACGGACGTCAACAAAAAATTTTGGCATTTTTGACGTCGGAATCCGGATCACCCAAAAGATGGTGTGCTATAGCACACGAAAATCATCGAAATGAGGCGTATGCTCGCTTCGGAGCTCGTTTGACCCTCCAAATGGCCCGAAAAATCTGTGATGGCCAACCGTATGCATAGACAAGGTCTTGACGGACGTCCACGAAAACATTTGGCATTTTTGACGTCGGAATCCGAATCACCCAAAAAATGGTGTGCTATAGCACATGAAAATCGTCGAAATGAGGCGTATGCTCGCTTCGGGGCTCGTTTGACCCTCCAAATTGCCCTGACAATCCGTGATGGCCAACCGTATGCATAGACAAGGTCTTGACGGACGTCCACGAAAAAATTTGGCATTTTTGACATCGGAATCCGAATCACCCAAAAAATGGTGTGCTATAGCACATGAAAATCGTCGAAATGAGGCGTATGCTCGCTTCCGGGCTCGCTTGACCCTCGAAATGGCACGGACAATCCGTGATGGCCAACCGTGTCCATAGACAAGGACTTGATGGACTTCCACTTCAAAATTTGGCATTTTTGACATCGGAATCCGGATCACCCAAAAAATGGTGTGCTATAGCACACGAAAATAGTCGAAATGAGGCGTATGCTCGCTTCGGGGCTCGTTTGACCCTCCAAATGGCCCGGACAATCCGTGATGGCCAACCGTATGCATAGACACGGTCTTTACGGACGTCCACGAAAAAATTTGGCATTTTTGACGTGGGAATCCGGATCACTTAAAAAATGTTGTGCTATAGCACATGAAAATCGTCGAAATGAGGCGTATGCTCGCTTCGGGGCTCGTTTGACCCTCCAAATGGCCCGGACAATCCGTGATGGCCAACCATATGCATAGACAAGGTCTTGGCGGACGTCCACGAAAAAATTTGGCATTTTTTACGTCGGAATCCGGATCACCCAAAAAATGGTGTGCTATAGCGCATGAAAATCGTCGAAATGAGGTGTATGCTCGCTTCGGGGCTCGTTTGACCCTCCAAATGGCCCGGACAATCCGTGATGGCCAACCATATGCATAGACAAGGTCTTGGCGGACGTCCACGAAAAAATTTGGCATTTTTGACGTCGGAATCCGGATCACCCAAAAAATGTGGTGCTATAGCGCACGAAAATCGTCGAAATAAGGCGTATGCTCACTTCGGGGCTCGTTTGACCCTCCAAATGGCCCGGACAAACCGTGATGGCCAATCGTATGCACAGACAAGGTCTTGACAGACGTCCACGAAAAAATTTGGCATTTTTGACGTCGGAATCCGGATCACCCAAAAGATGGTGTGCTATAGCACACGAAAATTGTCGAAATGAGGCGTATGCTCGCTTCGGGGCTCGTTTGACCCTCCAAATGGCCCGGACAATCCGTGATGGCCAACCGTATGCATAGACAAGGTCTTGACGGACGTCCACAAAAAAATTTGGCATTTTTGACGTCGGAATCCGGATCACCCAAAAAATGGGGTGCTATAGCGCACGAAAATCGTCGAAATGAGGCGTATGCTCGCTTCGGGGCTCGTTTGACCCTCCAAATGGCCCGGACAATCCGTGATGGCCAACCGTATTCATATACAAGGTCTTGACGGACGTCCACGAAAATATTTTGCATTTTTGACGTTGGAATCCGGATCACCCAAAAAATGGTGTGCTGTAGCACACGAAAATCGTCGAAATGAGGCGTATGCCCGCTTCGGGGCTCGTTTGACCCTCCAAATAGCCCGGACAATCCGTGATGGCCAACCGTATGCATATACAAGGTCTTGACGGACGTTCACGAAAATATTTGGCATTTTTGACGTCGGAATCTGGATCACCCAAAAAATAATATGCTATAGCACACGAAAATCGTCGAAATGAGGCGTATGCTCGCTTCGGGGCTCGTTTGACCCTCCAAATGGCCCGGACAATCCGTGATAGCCAACCGTATGCATAGAAAAGGTCTTGACGGACGTCCACGAAAAAGTTTGGCATTTTTGACGTTGGAATCCGGATCACCCAAAAAATGGTGTTCTATAGCACACAAAAATCGTCGAAATGAGGCGTATGCTCGCTTTGGGGCTTGTTTAACCCTCCAAATGGCCCGGACAATAAGTGATGGCCAACCATATGCATAGACAAGGTCTTGACGGACGTCCACGAAAAAATTTGGCATTTTTGACGTCGGAATCCGGATCACCCAAAAAATGGTGTTTTATAGCACACGAAAATCGTCGAAATGAGACATATGCTCGCTTCGGGGCTCGTTTGACCCTTCAAATGGCCCGGACAATCTGTGATGGCAAATCGTATGCATAGACAACGTCTTGACGGACGTCCACGAAAACATTTGGCATTTTTGACGTCGGAATTCGGATCACCCAAAAAAGGTGTGCTATAGCACACGAAAATCGTCGAAATGAGGCGTATGCTCGCTTCGGGGCTTTTTTGATCCTCCAAATGGCCCGGACAATCCGTGATGGCCAACCGTATGCATAGACAAGGTCTTGACGGACGTCCACGAAAAAATTTGGCATTTTTGACGTCGAAATCTGAATCACCCAATAAATGGTGTGCTATAGCACACGGAAATCGTCGAAATGAGGCGTATGCTCGCTTCGTGCTCGTTTGACCCTCCAAACGGCCCAGACAATCCGTGATGGCCAACCGTATGCATAGACAAGGTCTTGACGGATGTCCACGAAAAAATTTGGCATTTTTAACGTCGGAATCCGGATCACACGAAAATCGTCGAAATGAGGCGTATGCTCGCTTCTGCGCTCGTTTGACCCTCCAAATGGCTCGGACAATCCGTGATGGCCAACCGTATGCATAGACAAGGTCTTGACGGACGTCCACGAAAAAATTTGGCATTTTTGACGTCGGAATCCGGATCACCCAAAAAATGGTGTGCTATAGCACACGAAAATCGTCGAAATAAGGCGTATGCTCGCTTCGGGGCTCGTTTAACCCTCCAAATGGCCCGGACAATCCGTGATGGCTAACCGTACACATAGACAAGGTCTTGACGGACGTCCACACAAAAATTTCGCATTTTTGACGTCGGAATCCGGATCACCCAAAAAAGGTGTGCTATAGCACACGAAAATCGTCGAAATGAGGCGTATGCTCGCTTCGGGGCTCGTTTGACCATCCAAATGGCCCGGACAATCCGTGATGGCCAACCATATGCATAGACAAGGTCTTGGCGGATGTCCACAAAAAAATTTGGCATTTTTTACGTCGGAATCCGGATCACCCAAAAAATGGTGTGCTATAGCGCATGAAAATCGTCGAAATGAGGTGTATGCTCGCTTCGGGGCTCGTTTGACCCTCCAAATGGCCTGGACAATCCGTGATGGCCAACCATATGCATAGACAAGGTCTTGACGGAAGTCCACGAAAAAATTTGGCATTTTTGACGTCGGAATCCGGATCACCCAAAAGATGGTGTGCTATAGCACACGAAAATTGTCGAAATGAGGCATATGCTCGCTTCGGGGCTCGTTTGACCCTCCAAATGGTAGGACAATCCGTGATGGCCAACCGTATGCATAGTCAAGGTCTTGACGGACGTCCACGAAAAAGTTTGGCATTTTTGACGTTGGAATCCGGATCACCCAAAAAATGGTGTGCTATAGCACACGAAAATCGTTGAAATGAGGCGTATGCTCGCTTCGGGGCTCGTTTGACCCTCCAAATGGTAGGACAATCCGTGATGGCCAACCAATTGCATAGTCAAGGTCTTGACGGACGTCCACGAAAAAATTTGGCATTTTTGACGTCGGAATCCGGATCACCCAAAAAATGGTGTGCTATAGCACACGAAAATCGTCGAAATGAGGCGTATGCTCGCTTCGGGGCTCGTTTGACCCTCCAAATGGCCCGAACAATCCGTGATGGCCAACCGTATGCATAGACAAGGTCTTCACGGACAACCACGAAAACATTTGGCATTTTTGACGTCGAAATCTGAATCACCCAATAAATGGTGTGCTATAGCACACGGAAATCGTCGAAATGAGGCGTATGCTCGCTTCGTGCTCGTTTGACCCTCCAAACGGCCCAGACAATCCGTGATGGCCAACCGTATGCATAGACAAGGTCTTGACGGATGTCCATACAAAAATTTGGCATTTTTGACGTCGGAATCCGGATCACCCAAAAAAGGTGTGCTATAGCACACGAAAATCGTCGAAATGAGGCGTATGCTCGCTTCGGGGCTCGTTTGACCCTCCAAATGGCCCGGACAATCCGTGATGGCCAACCGTATGCATATACAAGGTCTTGACGGACGTTCACGAAAATATTTGGCATTTTTGACGTCGGAATCTGGATCACCCAAAAAATAATATGCTATAGCACACGAAAATCGTCGAAATGAGGCGTATGCTCGCTTCGGGGCTCGTTTGACCCTCCAAATGGCCCGGACAATCCGTGATAGCCAACCGTATGCATAGAAAAGGTCTTGACGGACGTCCACGAAAAAGTTTGGCATTTTTGACGTTGGAATCCGGATCACCCAAAAAATGGTGTTCTATAGCACACAAAAATCGTCGAAATGAGGCGTATGCTCGCTTTGGGGCTTGTTTAACCCTCCAAATGGCCCGGACAATAAGTGATGGCCAACCATATGCATAGACAAGGTCTTGACGGACGTCCACGAAAAAATTTGGCATTTTTGACGTCGGAATCCGGATCACCCAAAAAATGGTGTGTTATAGCACACGAAAATCGTCGAAATGAGACATATGCTCGCTTCGGGGCTCGTTTGACCCTTCAAATGGCCCGGACAATCCGTGATGGCAAATCGTATGCATAGACAACGTCTTGACGGACGTCCACGAAAACATTTGGCATTTTTGACGTCGGAATTCGGATCACCCAAAAAAGGTGTGCTATAGCACACGAAAATCGTCGAAATGAGGCGTATGCTCGCTTCGGGGCTTTTTTGATCCTCCAAATGGCCCGGACAATCCGTGATGGCCAACCGTATGCATAGACAAGGTCTTGACGGACGTCCACGAAAAAATTTGGCATTTTTGACGTCGAAATCCGAATCACCCAATAAATGGTGTGCTATAGCACACGGAAATCGTCGAAATGAGGCGTATGCTCGCTTCGTGCTCGTTTGACCCTCCAAACGGCCCAGACAATCCGTGATGGCCAACCGTATGCATAGACAAGGTCTTGACGGATGTCCACGAAAAAATTTGGCATTTTTAACGTCGGAATCCGGATCACACGAAAATCGTCGAAATGAGGCGTATGCTCGCTTCTGCGCTCGTTTGACCCTCCAAATGGCTCGGACAATCCGTGATGGCCAACCGTATGCATAGACAAGGTCTTGACGGACGTCCACGAAAAAATTTGGCATTTTTGACGTCGGAATCCGGATCACCCAAAAAATGGTGTGCTATAGCACACGAAAATCGTCGAAATAAGGCGTATGCTCGCTTCGGGGCTCGTTTAACCCTCCAAATGGCCCGGACAATCCGTGATGGCTAACCGTACACATAGACAAGGTCTTGACGGACGTCCACACAAAAATTTCGCATTTTTGACGTCGGAATCCGGATCACCCAAAAAAGGTGTGCTATAGCACACGAAAATCGTCGAAATGAGGCGTATGCTCGCTTCGGCGCTCGTTTGACCCTCCAAATGGCCCGGACAATCCGTGATCGCCAACCGTATGCATATACAAGGTCTTGACGGATGTCCACGAAAATATTTGGCATTTTTGACGTCGGAATCCGGATCACCCAAAAAATGGTGTGCTGTAGCACACGAAAATTGTCGAAATGAGGCGTATTCTCGCTTCGGGGCTCGTTTGACCCTCCAAATCGCCCGGACAATCCGTGATGGCCAACCGTATGCATAGACAAGGTCTTGACGGACGTCCACGATAAAGTTTGGCATTTTTGACGTCGGAATCCAGATCACCCAAAAAATGGTGTGCTATAGCACACGAAAATCGTCGAAATGAGGCGTATGCTCGCTTTGGGGCTCGTTTGACCCTCCATATGGGCCGGACAATTCGTGATGGCCAACCGTATGCATAGAAATGGTCTTGACGGACGTCCACGAAAAAATTTGGCATTTTTGACGTCGGAATCCGGATCACCCAAAAAATGGTGTGCTATAGCACATGAAAATCGTCGAAATGAAGCGTGTGCTCGCTTTGGAGCCTGTTTGACCCTCCAAATGGCCCGGACAATCCATGATGGCCAACCGTATGCATAGACAAGGTCTTGACGGATGTCCACGAAAAAATTTGGCATTTTTGACATGGGAATCTGGATCACCCAAAAAATGGTGTGCTATAGAAAACGAAAATCGTCGAAATGAGGCGTATGCTCGCTTCGGGACTCGTTTGACCCTCCAAATGGGCCGGACAATCCGTAATGGCCAATTGTATGCATAGACAAGGTCTTGACGGACGTCCACGAAAAAGTTTTGCATTTTTTACGTCGGAATCCGGATCATCCAAAAAATGGTGTGCTATAGCACCCGAAAATCGTTGAAATGAGGCGTATGCTCGCTTCGGGGCTCTTTTGACCCTCCAAATGGTAGGACAATCCATGATGGCCAACTGTATGCATAGTCAAGGTCTTGACGGACGTCCACGAAAAAATTTGGCATTTTTGACGTCGCAATCCGGATCACCCAAAAAATGGTGTGCTATATAGCACACGAAAATCGTTGAAATGATGCGTATGCTCGCTTCGGGGCTCGTTTGACCCTCCAAATGGTAGGACAATCCGTGATGGCCAAACGTATGCATAGTCAAGGTCTTGACGGACGTCCACGAAAAAATTTGGCATTTTTGACGTCGGAATCCAGATCACCCAAAAAATGGTGTGCTATAGCACACGAAAATCGTTGAAATGTGGCGTATGCTCGCTTCGCGGCTCGTTTGACCCTCCAAATGGGTCGGACAATCCGTGATGGCCAACCGTATGCATAGACAAGGTCTTGATGGATGTCCACGAAAAAATTTGGCATTTTGACGTCGAAATCCGGATCACCCAAAAAATGGTGTGCTATAGCACACGAAAATCGTTGAAATGAGGTGCATGCTCGCTTCGGGGCTCGTTTGACCCTCCAAATGGTAGGACAATCCGTGATGGCCAACCGTATGCATAGTCAAGGTCTTGACGGACGTCCACGAAAAAATTTGGCATTTTTGACGTCGGAATCTGGATCACCGAAAAAATGGTGTGCTATAGCACACGAAAGTCGTCAAAATGAGGCGTATGCTCGCTTCGGGGCTCGTTTGACCCTCCAAATGGGCCGGACAATCCGTGATAGCCAACCGTATGCCATGACGGACATCCACGAAAAAATTTGGCATTTTTGACGTCAGAATCCGGATCACCCAAAAAATGGTGTGCTGTAGTACACGAAAATCGTCGAAATGAGGCGTATGCTCGCTTCGGGGCTCGTTTGACCCTCCAAATGGGCCGGACAATCCGTGATGGCCAATCGAATGCATAGACAAGGTCTTGACTGACGTCCACGAAAAAATTTGGCATTTTTGACATCGGAATCCGGATCACCTTAAAAATGGTGTGCTATCGCACACGAAAATCGTCGAAATGAGGCGTATGCTCGCTTAGGGGCTCGTTTGACCCTCCAAATGGGCCGGAGAATCGGTGATGGCCAACCGTATGCCTTGACGGACGTCCACGAAAAAATGTGGCATTTTTGACGTCAGAATCCGGATCACCCAAAAAATGGTGTGCTGTAGCACACGAAAATCATCGAAATGAGGCGTATGCTCGCTTCGGGGCTCGTTTGACCCTCCAAATGGGCCGGACAATCCTTGATGGCCAACCGTATGCCTTGACGGACATCCACGAAAAAATTTGGCATTTTTGACGTCAGAATCCGGATCACCCAAAAAATGGTGTGCTGTAGCACACGAAAATCGTCGAAATGAGGCGTATGCTCGCTTCGGGGCTCGTTTGACCCTCCAAATGGGCCGGACAATCCGTGATGGCCAACCGTATGCATAGACAAGGTCTTGACGGACGTCCATGAAAAAATTTGGCATTTTTGACGTCGGAATCCGGATCACCTTAAAAATGGTGTGCTATAGCACACGAAAATCGTCGAAATGAGGCGCATGCTCGCTTCGGGGCTCGTTTGACCCTCCAAATGGCCCGGACAATCCGTGATGGCCAACCGTATGCATAGACAAGGTCTTGACGAACGTCCACGAAAATATTTTGCATTTTTGACGTCGGAATCCGAATCACCCAAAAAATGGTGTGCATTAGCACACGAAAATCGTCGAAATGAGGCGTATGCTCGCTTCGGGGCTCGTTTGACCCTCCAAATGGGCCGGACAATCCGTGATGGCCAACCTTATGCATAGACAAGATCTTGACGGATGTCCACGAAAAATTTGGCATTTTTGACGTCAGAATCCGGATCACCCAAAATATGGTGTGCTATAGCACACGAAAATTGTCGAAATGAGGCGTATGCTCGCTTCAGGGCTTGTTTGACCCTCCAAATGGGCCGGACAATCCATGATAGCAAACCATATGCATAGACAAGGTATTTACGAACGTCCACGAAAAAATTTTGCATTTTTGACGTCGGAATCCGGATCACCCAAAAAAGGTGTGCTATAGCACACGAAAATCGTCGAAATGAGGCGTATGCTCGCTTCGGGGCTCGTTTGACCCTCCAAATGGCCCGAACAATCCGTGATGGCCAACCGTATGCATAGACAAGGTCTTCACGGACAACCACGAAAACATTTGGCATTTTTGACGTCGGAATCCGGATCACCCAATAAATGGTGTGCTATAGCACACGAAAATCGTCGAAATGAGGCGTATGCTCGCTTTGGGGCTCGTTTGACCCTCCAAATGGGCCGGACAATCAATGATGGCCAAACGTATGCATAGACAAGGTCTTGACGGACGTCCACAAAAACATTTGGCATTTTTGACGTCGGAATCCGGATCACCCAAAAAATGGTGTGCTATAGCACACAAAAATCGTCGAAATGAGGCGTATGCTCGCTTCGGGGCTCGTTTGACCCTCCAAATGGGCCAGACAATCCGTGATGGCCAACCGTATGCATAGAATAGGTCTTGACGGACGTCCACGAAAATATTTGGCATTTTTGAAATCGGAATCCGAATCACCCAAAAAATGGTGTTCTATAGCACACAAAAATCGTCGAAATGAGGCGTATGCTCGCTTAGGGGCTCGTTTGACCCTCCAAATGGGCCGGAGAATCGGTGATGGCCAACCTTATGCATAGGCAAGGTCTTGAAGGACGTCCACGAAAAAATTTAGCATTTTTGACGTCGGAATCCGGATCACCCAAAAAATGGTGTGCTATAGCACACGAAAATCGTCGAAATGAGGCGTATGCTCGCTTCGGGGCTCGTTTGACCCTCCAAATAGGCCGGACGATCCGTGATGGCCAACCGTATGCATAGACAAGGTCTTGACTGACGTCCACGAAAAAATTTGGCATTTTTGACGTCGGAATCCGGATCACCCAAAAAATGGTGTGCTATATAGCACACGAAAATCGTCGAAATGAGGCGTATGCTCGCTTCGGGGCTCGTTTGACCCTCCAAATGGCACGGACAATCCGTGATGGCCAACCGTATGCATAGACAAGGTCTTGACGGACATCCACGAAATTTTTTTGCATTTTTGACGTTGGAATCCGGATCACCCGAAAAATGATGTGCTATAGCACACGAAAATCGTCGAAATGAGGCGTATGCTCGCTTCGGGGCTCGTTTGACCCTCCAAATGGGCCGGACAATCCGTGATGGCCAACCATATGCATAGACAAGGTCTTGACGAACGTCCATGAAAAAATTTAGCATTTTTGACGTCGGAATCCAGATCACCCAAAAAATGGTGTGCTATAGCACACGAAAATCGTCGAAATGAGGCGTATGCTCGCTTCGGGGCTCGTTTGACCCTCCAAATAGGCCGGACAATCCATGATGGCCAACCGTAAAAATAGACAAGGTCTTGACGGACGTCCACGAAAAAATTTGGCATTTTTGACGTCGGAATCAGGATCACCCAAAAAATGGTGTGCTATATAGCACACAAAAATAGTCGAAATGAGGCGTATGCTCGCTTCGGGGCTCGTTCTACCCTCCAAATGGCCCGGACAATCCGTGATGGCCAACCATATGCATAGACAAGGTCTTGACGGACGTCCACGAAAAAATTTGGCATTTTTGACGTCGGAATCCGGATCATCCAAAAAATGGTGTGCTATATAGCACACGAAAATCGTCGAAATGAGGCGTATGCTCGCTTCGGGGCTCGTTTGACCCTCCAAATGGCCCGGACAATCCGTGATGGCCAACCGTATGCATAGACAAGGTCTTGACGGACGTCCACGAAAAAATTTGGCATTTTTGACGTCGGAATCCTGATCACCCAAAAAATGGTGTGCTATAGCACACGAAAATCTTCGAAATGAGGCGTATGCTCGCTTCGGGGCTCGTTTGACCCTCCAAATGGGCCGGACAATCCGTGATGGCCAACCGCATGCATAGACAAGGTCTTGACGGACTTCCACGAAAAAATTTGGCATTTTTGACATCGGAATCCGGATCACCAAAAAAATGGTGTGCTATAGTAAACGAAAATCGTCGAAATGAGGCGTATGCTCGCTTCGGGGCTCGTTTGACCCTCCAAATGGGCCGGACAATCCATGATGGCAAACCATATGCATAGACAAGGTCTTGACGGACGTCCACGAAAACATTTGGCATTTTTGACGTCGAAATTCGGATCACCCAAAAAATAATGTGCTATATAGCACACGAAAATCATCGAAATGAGGCGTATGCTCGATTCGGGGCTTGTTTGACCCTCCAAATGGCTCGGACAATCCGTGATGGCCAACCGTATGCATAGAGAAGGTCTTGACGGACGTCCACGAAAATTTTTTGCATTTTTGACGTTGGAATACGGATCACCCGAAAAATGGTGTGCTATAGCACACGAAAATCGTCGAAATAAGGCGTATGCTCGCTTCGGGGCTCGTTTGACCCTCCAAATGGGCCGGACAATCCGTGATGGCCAACCATATGCATATACAAGGTCTTGACGGACGTCCACGAAAAAATTTGGCATTTTTGACATCGGAATCCGGATCACCCAAAAAATGGTGTGCTATAGCACACGAAAATCGTCGAAATGAGGCGTATGCTCGCTTCGGGGCTCGTTTGACCCTCCAAATGGGCCGGACAATCCGTGATGGCCTACTGTATGCATAGACAAGGTCTTGACGGACGTCCACGAAAAAATTTGGCATTTTTGACGTCGGAATCCGGATCACCCAAAAAATGGTGTGCTATAGCACACGAAAATCGTCGAAATGAGGCGTATGCTCGCTTCGTGGCTTGTTTGACCCTCCAAATGGGCCGGACAATCCGTGATGGCCAACCATATGCATAGACAAAATCTTGACGGACGTCCACGAAAAAAAATTTGGCATTTTTGACGTTGGAATCCGGATCACCCAAAAAATGGTGTGCTATAGCACACGAAAATCGTCGAAATGAGGCGTATGCTCGCTTCGGGGCTCGTTTGACCCTCCAAATAGGCCGGACAATCAGTGATGGCCAACCGTAAACATAGACAAGGTCTTGAGGGACGTCCACGAAAAAATTTGGCATTTTTGACGTCGGAATCGGGATCACCCAAAAAATGGTGTGCAGTATAGCACACGAAAATCGTAGAAATGAGGCGTATGCTCGCTTCGGGGCTCGTTCTACCCTCCAAATGGCCCGGACAATCCGTGATGGCCAACCATATGCATAGACAAGGTCTTGACTGACGTCCACGAAAAAATTTGGCATTTTTGACGTCGGAATCCGGATCACCCAAAAAATGGTGTTCTATATAGCACACGAAAATCGTCGAAATGAGGTGTATGCTCGCATCGGGGCTCGTTTGACCCTCCAAATGGCCCGGACAATCCGTGATGGCCAACCGTATGCATAGACAAGGTCTTGACGGATGTCCACGAAAAAATTTGGCATTTTTAACGTCGGAATCCGGATCACACGAATATCGTCGAAATGAGGCGTATGCTCGCTTCTGCGCTCGTTTGACCCTCCAAATGGCTCGGACAATCCGTGATGGCCAACCGTATGCATAGACAAGGTCTTGACGGACGTCCACAAAAAAATTTGGCATTTTTGACGTCGGAATCCGGATCACCCAAAAAATGGTGTGCTATAGCACACGAAAATTGTCGAAATGGGGCGTATGCTCGCTTCGGGGCTCGTTTGACCCTTT
This sequence comes from Solanum lycopersicum, assembly GCF_036512215.1. Classification (NCBI taxonomy): domain Eukaryota; kingdom Viridiplantae; phylum Streptophyta; class Magnoliopsida; order Solanales; family Solanaceae; genus Solanum; species Solanum lycopersicum. Next base: position 59,153,121 of record NC_090803.1, read on the forward strand.
AAATGGCCCAGACAATCCGTGATGGCCAACCGTATGCATATACAAGGTCTTGACGGACGTCCACGAAAAAATTTGGCATTTCTGACGTCGGAATCCGGATCACCCAAAAAATGGTGTGCTATAGCACACGAAAATCGTCGAAATGAGGCGTATGCTCGCTTCGGGGCTCGTTTGACCCTCCAAATGGCCCGGACAATCCGTGATGGCAAACCGTATGCATAGACAAGATCTTGACGGACGTCCACGAAAAAATTTGGCATGTTTGACGTCGGAATCCGGATCACCCAAAAAATGGTGAGCTATAAAGCACACGAATATCATCGAAATGAGGTGTATGCTCACTTCGGGGCTTGTTTGACCCTCCAAATGGGCCGGACAATCCGTGATGGACAACCGTATGCATAGACAAGGTTTTGACGGACGTCCACGAAAAAATTTGGCATTTTTGACGTCGGAATCCGGATCACCCGAAAAATAGTGTGCTATAGCACACGAAAATCGTTGAAATGAGGCGTATGCTCGCTTCGGGGCTCGTTTGACCCTCCAAATTTGCCGGACAATCCGTGATGGCCAACCGTATGCATAGACAAGGTCTTGACGGACGTCCATGAAAAAATTTGGCATTTTACACTTTGGAATCCGGATCACCCAAAAAATGGTGTGCTACAGCACACGAAAATCGTCGAAATGAGGCGTATGCTCGTTTCGGGGCTCGTTTGACCCTTCAAATGGGCCGGACAATCCGTGATGGCCAACCGTATGCATAGACAAGGTCTTGACAGACGTCCACGACAAAATTTGGCATTTTTGACGTCGGAATCCGGATCAACCAAAAAATGGTGTGCTATAGCACACGAAAATCGTCGAAATGAGGTGTATGCTCGCTTCGGGGCTCGTTTGACCCTCCAAATGGGCCGGACAATCCGTGATGGCCAACCGTATGCATAGACAAGGTCTTGACGAACGTCCACGGAAAAATTTGTCATTTTTGATGTCGGAATCCGGATCACCCAAAAAATGGTGTGCTATAGCACACGAAAATCGTCGAAATGAGGCGTATGCTCGCTTCGGGGCTCGTTTGACCCTCCAAATTTGCCGGACAATCTGTAATGGCCAATCGTATGCATAGACAAGGTCTTGACGGACGTCCACGAAAAAATTTTGCATTTTACACTTTGGAATCCGGATCACCCAAAAAATGGTGTGCTATAGCACACGAAAATCGTCGAAATGAGGCGTATGCTCGTTTCGGGGATCGTTTGACCCTCCAAATGGGCCGGACAATCTGTGATGGCCAACCGTATGCATAGACAAGGTCTTGACGGACGTCCATGAAAAACTTTTGGCATTTTTGACGTCGGAATCTGGATCACCCAAAAAATGGTGTGCTATAGCACATGAAAATCGTCGAAATGAGGCGTATGCTCGCTTCGGGGCTCGTTTGACCCTCCAAAAGGGATGGACAATCCGTGATGGCTAACCGTATGCATAGACAAGGTCTTGACGGATGTCCACGAAAAAATTTGGCATTTTTGACGTCGGAATCCGGATCACTTAAAAAATGGTGTGCTATAAAGCACACGAATATCATCGAAATGAGGCGTATGCTCACTTCGAGGCTCGTTTGACCCTCCAAATGGCCCGGACAATCCGTGATGGCCAACCGTATGCATAGACAAGGTCTTGACGAACGTCCACGAAAAAATTTGGCATTTTTGACGTCGGAATCCGGATCACCCGAAAAATGGTGTGCTATAGCACACGAAAATCATCGAAATGAGGCGTATGCTCGCTTCGGGGCTCGTTTGACCCTCCAAATTTGCCGGACAATCCGTGATGGCATACCGTATGCATAGACAAGGTCTTGACGGACGTCCATGAAAAAATTTGGCATTTTACACTTTGGAATCGGGATCACCCAAAAAATGGTGTGCTATAGCACACGAAAATCGTCAAAATGAGGCGTATGCTCGTTTCGGGGCTCGTTTGACCCTCCAAATGGGCCGGACAATCCGTGATGGCCAACCGTATGCATAGACAAGGTCTTGACGGACGTCCACGAAAAAATTTGGCATTTTTTACGTCGGAATCCGGATCACCCAAAAAATGGTGTGCTATAGCACACGAAAATCATCGAAATGAGGCGTATGCTCGCTTCGGGGCTCGTTTGACCCTCCAAATGGGCCGGACAATCCGTGATGGCCAACCGTATGCATAGACAAGGTCTTGACGGACGTCCACGAAAAAATTTGGCATTTTTGACGTCGGAATCCGGATCACCCAAAAAATGGTGTGCTATAGCACACGAAAATCGTTGAAATGAGGCGTATGCTCGCTTCGGGGCTCGTTTGACCCTCCAAATGGGCCGGACAATCCGTGATGGCCAACCGTATGCATAGACAAGGTCTTGACAGACGTCCATGAAAACATTTGGCATTTTTGACCTCAGAATCCGGATCACCCAAAAAATAGTGTTCTATAGCACAAGAAAATCGTCAAAATGAGGCGTATGCTCGCTTCGGGGCTCGTTTGACCCTCCAAATATGCCGGACAATCCGTGATGGACAACCGTATGCATAGACAAGGTCTTGACGGACGTCCACAATAAAATTTGGCATTTTTGACGTCGGAATCCGGATCACCAAAAAAATGGTGAGCTATAGCACACGAAAATCGTCGAAATGAGGCGTATGCTCGCTTCGGGGCTCGTTTGACCCTCCAAATGGGCCGGACAATCCATGATGGCCAACCGTATGCATAGACAAGGTCTTGACGGACGTCCATGAAAAAATTTGGCATTTTTGACGTTGGAATCCGGATCACCCAAAAAATGGTGTGCTATAGCACACGAAAATCGTAGAAATGAGGCGTATGCTCGCTTCGGGGCTCGTTTGACCCTATAAATGGGCTGGACAATCCGTGATGGCCAACCGTATGCATAGACAAGGTCTTGACGGACATCCACGAAAAAATTTGGCATTTTTGACGTCGGAATCCGGATCACCCAAAAAATGGTGTGCTATAGCACACGAAAATCATCGAAATGAGGCGTATGCTCGCTTCGGGGCTCGTTTGACCCTCCAAATGGGCCGGACAATCCGTGATGGCCAACCGTATGCATAGACAAGGTCTTTAAGGACGTCCACAAAAAAATTTGGCATTTTTGACGTCGGAATCCGGATCACCAAAAAAATGGTGAGCTATAGCACACGAAAATCGTCGAAATGAGGCGTATGCTCGCTTCGGGGCTCGTTTGACCCTCCAAATGGGCCGGACAATCCGTGATGGCCAACCGTATGCATAGACAAGGTCTTGACAGACGTCCATGAAAAAATTTGGCATTTTTGACCTCAGAATCCGGATCACCCAAAAAATAGTGTGCTATAGCACACGAAAATCGTCGAAATGAGGCGTATGCTCGCTTCGGGGCTCGTTTGACCCTCCAAATATGCCGGACAATCCGTGATGGACAACCGTATGCATAGACAAGGTCTTGACGGACGTCCACGAAAAAATTTGGCATTTTTGACATCGGAATCCGGATCACCCAAAAAATGGTGTGCTATAGCACACGAAAATCGTCGAAATGAGGCGTATGATTGCTTCGGGGCTCGTTTGACCCTCCAAATGGGCCGGACAATCCGTGATGGCAAACCGTATGCATAGACAAGGTCTTGACGGACGTCCACGAAAAATTTTGGCATTTTTGACGTCGAAATCCAGATCACCCAAAAAATGGTGTGCTATAGCACACGAAAATCGTCGAAATGAGGCGTATGCTCGCTTCGGGGCTCGTTTGACCCTCCAAATGGCCCGGACAATCCGTGATGGCCAATCGTATGCATAGACAAGGTCTTGACGGACGTCCACAAAAAGTTTTTGCATTTTAGACGTTGGAATCCGGATAACCCGAAAAATGGTGTGCTATAGCACATGAAAATCGTCGAAATGAGGCGTATGCTCGCTTCGTGGCTCGTTTGACCCTCCAAATGGGCCGTACAATCCGTGATGGCGAACCATATGCATAGACAAGGTCTTGACGGACGTCCACGAAAAAATTTGGCATTTTTGACGTCGGAATCCGGATCATCCAAAAAATGGTGTGCTATAGCACATGAAAATCGTCGAAATGAGGCGTATGCTCGCTTCGGGGCTCGTTTGACCCTCCAAATTTGCCGGACAATCCGTGATGGCAAACCGTATGCATAGATAAGGTCTTGACGGACGTCCATGAAAAAATTTGACATTTAACACTTTGGAATCGGGATCACCCAAAAAATGGTGTGCTATAGCACACGAAAATCGTCGAAATGAGGCGTATGCTCGTTTCGGGGCTCGTTTGACCCTCCAAATGGGCCGGACAATCCGTGATGGCCAACCGTATGCATAAAAAAGGTCTTGACGGACGTCCACGAAAAAATTTGGCATTTTTGACGTCGGAATCCGGATCACCCAAAAAATGGTGTGCTATAGCACACGAAAATCATCGAAATGAGGCGTATGCTCGCTTCAGGGCTCGTTTGACCCTCCAAATGGGCCGGACAATCCGTGATGGCCAACCGTATGCATAGACAAGGTCTTGACGGACGTCCACGAAAAAATTTGGCATTTTTGACGTCGGAATCCGGATCACCCAAAAAATGGTGTGCTATAGCACACGAAAATCGTCGAAATGAGGCGTATGCTCGCTTCGGGGCTTGTTTGACCCTCCAAATGGGCCGGACAATCCGTGATGGCCAACCGTATGCATAGACAAGGTCTTGACAGACGTCCATGAAAAAATTTGGCATTTTTGACCTCAGAATCCAGATCACCCAAAAAATAGTGTTCTATAGCACACGAAAATCGTCAAAATGAGGCGTATGCTCGCTTCGGGGCTCGTTTGACCATCCAAATATGTCGGACAATCCGTGATGGACAACCGTATGCATAGACAAGGTCTTGACGGACGTCCACAAAAAAATTTGGCATTTTTGACGTCGGAATCCGGATCACCCAAAAAATGGTGTGCTATAGCACACGAAAATCGTCGAAATGAGGCGTATGCTCGCTTCGGGGCTCGTTTGACCCTCCAAATGGGCCGGACAATCCATGATGGCCAACCGTATGCATAGACAAGGTCTTGACGGACGTCCACGAAAAAATTTGGCTTTTTTGACGTTGGAATCCGGATCACCCAAAAAATGGTGTGCTATAGTACACGAAAATCGTAGAAATGAGGCGTATGCTCGCTTCGGGGCTCGTTTGACCCTATAAATGGGCTGGACAATCCGTGATGGCCAACCGTATGCATAGACAAGGTCTTGACGGACATCCACGAAAAAATTTGGCATTTTTGACGTCGGAATCCGGATCACCCAAAAAATGGTGTGCTATAGCACACGAAAATCGTCGAAATGAGGCGTATGCTCTCTTCGTGGCTCGTTTGACCCTCCAAATGGGCCGGACAATCCGTGATGGCCAACCATATGCATAGACAAGGTCTTGACGGACGTCCACAAAAAAATTTGGCATTTTTGACGTCGGAATCCGGATCACCCAAAAAATGGTGTGCTATAGCACATGAAAATCGTCGAAATGAGGCGTATGCTCGTTTCGGGGCTCGTTTGACCCTCCAAATGGGCCGGACAATCCATGATGGCCAACCGTATGCATAGACAAGGTCTTGATAGACGTCCACGAAAAAATTTGGTATTTTTGATGTCGGAATCCGGATCACCCAAAAAATGGTGTGCAATATAGCACACGAAAATCGTCGAAATGAGGCGCATGCTCGCTTCGGGGCTCGTTTGACCCTCCAAATGGGCCGGACAATCCGTGATGGCCAACCGTATGCATAGACAAGGTCTTGACGGACGTCCACGAAAAAATTTGGCATTTTTGACGTCGGAATCCGGATCACCCAAAAAATGGTGTGCTATAGCACACGAAAATCGTCGAAATGAGGCGTATGCTCGCTTCGGGGATCGTTTGACCCTATAAATGGGCTGGAAAATCCGTGATGGCCAACCGTATGCATAGACAAGGTCTTGACGGACATCCACGATAAAATTTGGCATTTTTGACGTCGGAATACGGATCACCCAAAAAATGGTGAGCTATAGCACACGAAAATCGTCGAAATAAGGCGTATGCTTGCTTCGGGGCTCGTTTGACCCCCCAAATGGGCCGGACAATCCGTGATGGCCAACCGTATGCATAGACAAGGTCTTGAAGGATGTCCACGAAAAAATTTGGTATTTTTGACATTGGAATCCGGATCACCCAAAAAATGGTGTGCTATAGCACACGAAAATCGTCGAAATGAGGCGTATGCTCGCTTCGGGGCTTGTTTGACCCTCCAAATGGGCCGGACAATCCGTGATGGCCAACCATATGCATAGACAAGGTCTTGACGGACGTCCACGAAAAAATTTGTCATTTTTGACGTCGGAATTTGGATCACCCAAAAAATGGTGTGCTATAGAACACGAAAATCGTCGAAATGAGGCGTATGCTCACTTCGAGGCTCGTTTGACCCTCCAAATGGGCCGGACAATCCGTGATGTCCAACCATATGCATAGACAAGGTCTTGATGGACATCCAAGAAAAAATTTGGCATTTTTGACGTCGGAATCCGAATTACCCGAAAAATGGTGTGCTATAGCACACGAAAATCGTCGAAATGAAACGTATGCTCGGTTCGGGGCTCGTTTGACCCTCCAAATGGGCCAGACAATCCGTGATGGCGAACCGTATGCATAGACAAGGTCTTGACGGACATCCACGAAAAAATTTGGCATTTTTGACGTCGGAATCCAGATCACCCAAAAAATGGTGTGCTATAGCACACGAAAATCATCGAAAAGAGGCGTATGCTCACTTCGAGGCTCGTTTGACCCTCCAAATGGGCCGGACAATCCGTGATGGCCAACCGTATGCATAGACAAGGTCTTGACGGACGTCCACGAAAAAATTTGGCTTTTTGACGTTCGGAATCCGGATCACCCAAAAAATGGTGTGCTATAGCACATGAAAATCGTCGAAATGAGGCGTATGCTCGCTTCGGGGCTCGTTTGATCCTCCAAATGGGCCGGACAATCCGTGAGGGCCATTCGTATGCATAGACAAGGTCTTGACGGACGTCCACGAAAAAATTTGGCATTTTTGATGTCGGAGTCCAGATCACCCAAAAAATGGTGTGCTATAGCACACGAAAATCGTCGAAATGAGGCGTATGCTCGCTTCGGGGCTCGTTTGACCCTCCAAATGGGCGGGACAATCCGTGATGGCCAACCATATTCATAGACAAGGTCTTGATGGACGTCCACGAAAAAATTTGGCATTTTTGACGTCGGAATCCGAATCACCCAAAAAATGGTGTGCTATAGCACACGAAAATCGTCAAAATGAGGTATATGCTCGCTTCGGGGCTCGTTTGACCCTCCAAATGGGCCGAACAATCAGTCATAGCCACTCGTATGCATAGAAAAGGTCTTGACGGATATCCACGAAAAAATTTGGCATTTTTGACATCGGAATCCGGATCACCCAAAATATGGTGTGCTATAGCACACGAAAATCGTCGAAATAAGGCGTATGCTCGCTTCGGGGCTCGTTTGACCGTTCAAATGGGCCAGACAATCCGTGATGGCCAACCGTATGCATAGACAAGGTCATGACGGACGTCCACAAAAACTTTTGGCATTTTTGACGTCGGAATCCGGATCACCCAAAAAATGGTGTGCTATAGCACACAAAAATCGTCGAAATGAGGCGTATGCTCGCTTCGGGGCTCGTTTGATCCTCCAAATGGGCCGGAAAATCCGTGATGGCCAACCGAATGCATTGACAAGGTCTTGACGGACGTCCACAAAAACATTTGGCTTTTTTGACGTCGGAATCCGGATCACCCGAAAAATGGTGTGCTATGGCACACGAAAATCGTCGAAATGAGGCGTATGCTCGCTTCGGGGCTCGTTTGACCCTCCAAATGGGCCGGACAATCCGTGATGGCCAACCGTATGCATAGACAAGGTCTTGACGGACGTCCACGAAAAAATTTGGTATTTTTGACGTCGGAATCCTGATCACCCAAAAAATGATGTGCTATAGCACACGAAAATCGTCGAAATGAGGCGTATGCTCGCTTCGGGGCTCGTTTGACCCTCCAAATGGGCCGGACAATCCGTGATGGCCAACCGTATGCATAGACAAGGTCTTGAAGGATGTCCACGAAAAAATTTGGCATTTTTGACATTGGAATCCGGATCACCCAAAAAATGGTGTGCTATAGCACACGAAAATCGTCGAAATGAGGCGTATGCTCGCTTCGGGGCTTGTTTGACCCTCCAAATGGGCCGGACAATCCGTGATGGCCAACCATATGCATAGACATGGTCTTGACGGATGTCCACGAAAAAAATTGTCATTTTTGACGTCGGAATTTGGATCACCCAAAAAATGGTGTGATATAGCACACGAAAATCGTCGAAATGAGGCGTATGCTCACTTCGAGGCTCGTTTGACCCTCCAAATGGGCCGGACAATCCGTGATGGCCAACCATATTCATAGACAAGGTCTTGATGGACATCCACGAAAAAATTTGGCATTTTTGACATCGGAATCCGAATTACCCGAAAAATGGTGTGCTATAGCACACGAAAATCATCGAAATGAAACGTATGCTCGGTTCGGGGCTTGTTTGACCGTCCAAATTGGCCGTACAATCCGTGATGGACAACCGTATGCATAGACAAGGTCTTGACGGACGTCCACGAAATTTTTTTGCATTTTTGACGTCGGAATCCTGTTCACCCAAAAAATGGTGTGCTATAGCACACGAAAATCGTCGAAATGAGGCGTATGATCGCTTCGGGGCTCGTTTGACCCTCCAAATGGGCCGGACAATCCGTGATGGCGAACCGTATGCATAGACAAGGTCTTGACGGACATCCACGAAAAAATTTGGCATTTTTGACGTCGGAATCCAGATCACCCAAAAAATTGTGTGCTATAGCACACGAAAATCGTCGAAATGAGGCGTATGCTCACTTCGAGGCTCGTTTGACCCTCCAAATGGGCCGGACAATCCGTGATGGCCAACCGTATGCATAGACAAGGTCTTGACGGACGTCCACAAAAAAATTTGGCTTTTTGACGTCGGAATCCGGATCACCCAAAAAATGGTGTGCTATAGCACATGAAAATCATCGAAATGAGGCGTATGCTCGCTTCGGGGCTCGTTTGATCCTCCAAATGGGCCGGACAATCCGTGAGGGCCATTCGTATGCATAGACAAGGTCTTGACGGACGTCCACGAAAAAACTTGGCATTTTTAATGTCGGAATCTAGATCACCCAAAAAATGGTGTGCTATAGCACACGAAAATCGTCGAAATGAGGCGTATGCTCGCTTCGGGGCTCGTTTGACCCTCCAAATGGGCGGGACAATCCGTGATGGCCAACCATATTCATAGACAAGGTCTTGATGGACGTCCACGAAAAAATTTGGCATTTTTGACGTCGGAATCCGAATCACCCAAAAAATGGTGTGCTATAGCACACGAAAATCGTCGAAATGAGGTATATGCTCGCTTCGGGGCTCGTTTGACCCTCCAAATGGGCCGAACAATCAGTCATAGCCACTCGTATGCATATACAAGGTCTTGACGGATGTCCACGAAAAAATTTGGCATTTTTGACATCGGAATCCGGATCACCCAAAATATGGTGTGCCATAGCACACGAAAATCGTCGAAATAAGGCGTATGCTCGCTTTGGGGCTCGTTTGACCCTCCAAATGGGCAGACAATCCGTGATGGCCAACCGTATGCATAGACAAGGTCTTGACGGACGTCCACGAAAACTTTTGGCATTTTTGACGTCGGAATCCGGATCACCCAAAAAATGGTGTGCTATAGCACACAAAAATTGTCGAAATGAGGCGTATGCTCGCTTCGGGGCTCGTTTGATCCTCCAAATGGGACGGAAAATCCGTGATGGCCAACCGAATGCATAGAAAAGGTCTTGACGGACGTCCACAAAAACATTTGGCTTTTTTGACGTCGGAATCCGGATCACCCGAAAAATGGTGTGCTATGGCACACGAAAATCGTTGAAATAAGGCGTATGCTCGCTTCGGGGCTCGTTTGACCCTCCAAATGGGTCGGACAATCCGTGATGGCCAACCGTATGCATAGACAAGGTCTTGATGGACGTCCACGAAAAATTTTGGCATTTTTGACGTCGGAATCCAGATCACCCAAAAAATGATGTGCTATAGCACACGAAAATCGTCGAAATGAGGCGTATGCTCGCTTCGGGGCTCGTTTGACCCTCCAAATGGGCCGAACAATCCGTGATGGCCAACCGTATGCATAGACAAGGTCTTGAAGGATGTCCACGAAAAATTTTTGCATTTTTGACATTGGAATCCGGATCACCCAAAAAATGGTGTGCTATAGCACACGAAAATCGTCGAAATGAGGCGTATGCTCGTTTCGGGGCTTGTTTGACCCTCCAAATGGGCCGGACAATCCGTGATGGCCAACCATATGCATAGACAAGGTCTTGACGGACGTCCACGAAAAAATTTGTCATTTTTGACGTCGGAATTTGGATCACCCAAAAAATGGTGTGCTATAGCACACGAAAATCGTCGAAATGAGGCGTATGCTCACTTCGAGGCTCGTTTGACCCTCCAAATGGGCCGGACAATCCGTGATGGCCAACCATATGCATAGACAAGGTCTTGATGGACATCCACGAAAAAATTTGGCATTTTTGACGTCGGAATCCGAATTACCCGAAAAATGGTGTGCTATAGCACACGAAAATCGTCGAAATGAAACGTATGCTCGGTTCGGGGCTCGTTTGACCCTCCAAATTGGCCGGACAATCCGTGATGGCCAACCGTATGCATAGACAAGGTCTTGACGGACGTCCATGAAAAATTTTTGCATTTTTGACGTCGGAATCCTGTTCACCCAAAAAATGGTGTTCTATAGCACACGAAAATCGTCGAAATGAGGCGTATGCTTGCTTCGGGGCTCGTTTGACCCTCCAAATGGGCCGGACAATCCGTGATGGCCAACCTTATGCATAGACAAGTTCTTGATGGATGTCCACAAAAAAATTTGGCATTTTTGACGTCGGAATCCGGATCACCAAAAAAATGGTGTGCTATAGCACACGAAAATCGTCGAAATGAGGCGTATGCTCGCTTCGGGGCTCGTTTGACCCTCCAAATGGGCCGGACAATCCGTAATGGCCAACTGTATGCATAGACAAAGTCTTGACGGATGTCCACGAAAAATTTGACATTTTTGACGTCTGAATCCGGATCACCCAAAAAATGGTGTGCTATAGCACACGAAAATCGTCGAAATGAGGCGTATGCTCGCTTCGGGGCTCGTTTGACCCTCCAAATGGGCCGGACAATCCGTGAAGGCCAACCGTATGCATAGACAGGGTCTTGACGGACGTCCACGAAAAAATTTGGCATTTTTGACGTCAAAATCCGGTTCACCCTAAAAATTGTGTGCTATAGCACACGAAAATCGTTGAAATGAGGCGTATGCTCTTTTCGGGGCTCGTTTGACCCTCCAAATGGGCCGGACAATCCGTGATGGCCAACCTTATGCATAAACAAGGTCTTGACGGATGTCCACCAAAAAATTTAGCATTTTTGACGTCGAAATCCGGTTCACCCACGAAAATCGTCGAAATGAGGCGTATGCTCGCTTCGGGGCTTGTTTGACCCTCCAAATGGGCCGAACAATCCGTGATGGCCAACCATATGCATAGGCAAGGTCTTGATGGACGTCCACGAAAAAAAATGGCACTTTTGACGTTGAAATCCAGATCACCCAAAAAATGGTGTGCTATAGCACACGAAAATCGTCGAAATGAAACGTATGCTCGCTTTGGGGCTCGTTTGACCCTCCAAATGGGCCAGACAATCCGTGATGGCCAACCGTATGCATAGACAAGGTCTTGACGGACGTCCACAAAAAATTTTTGCATTTTTGACGTCGGAATCCGGTTCACCCAAAAAATGGTGTGCAATAGCACACGAAAATCGTTGAAATGAGGCGTATGCTTGCTTCGGGGCTCGTTTGATCCTCCAAATGGGCTGGACAATCCATAATGGCAACCCGTATGCATCGACAAGGTCTTGACGGATGTCTACGAAAAAATTTGGCATTTTTGACGTCGGAATCCGGATCACCAAAAAAATGGTGTGCTATAGCACACGAAAATCGTCGAAATGAGGCGTATGCTCGCTTCGGGGCTCGTTTGACCCTCCAAATGGGCCGGACAATCCGTGATGGCCAACCGTATGCATAGACAAGGTCTTGACGGACGTCCACGAAAAAATTTGGCTTTTTGACGTCGGAATCCGGATCACCCAAAAAATTGTGTGCTATAGCACATGAAAATCGTCGAAATGAGGCGTATGCTCGCTTCGGGGCTCGTTTGATCCTCCAAATGGGCCGGACAATCCGTGAGGGCCATTCGCATGCATAGACAAGGTCTTGACGGACGTCCACGAAAAAATTTGGCATTTTTGATGTCGGAATCCAGATCACCCAAAAAATGGTGTGCTATAGCACACGAAAATCGTCAAAATGAGGCGTATGCTCGCTTCGGGGCTCGTTTGACCCTCCAAATGGGTGGGACAATCCGTGATGGACAACCGAATGCATAGACAAGGTCTTGACGGACGTCCACGAAAAAATTTGGCATTTTTGACGTCGGAATCCGGATCACCCAAAAAATGGTGTGCTATAGCACACGAAAATCGTCGAAATGAGGCGTATGCTCGCTTCAGAGATCGTTTGACCCTCTAAATGGCCCAGACAATCCGTGATGGCCAATCGTATGTATAGACAAGGTCTTGACGGACGTCCACGAAAACATTTGGCATTTTTGACGTCGGAATCCGGATCACCTAAAAAATGGTGTGCTATAGCACACGAAAATCGTCGAAATGAGACGTATGCTCGCTTCGGGGCTCGTTTGACTCTCCAAATGGCCCGGACAATCCGTGATGGCCAACGGTATGCATAGACAAGGTCTTGACGGACGTCCACAAAATTTTTTTGCATTTTTGACGTCAGAATCCAGATCACCCAAAAAATGGTGTGCTATAGCACACGAAAATCGTCGAAATGAGGCGTATGCTCGCTTCGGGGCTCGTTTGACCCTCCAAATGGCCCGGACAATCCGTGATGGACAACCGTATGCATAGACAAGGTCTTGACGGACGTCCACGAAAAAATTTGGCTTTTTGACGTCGGAATCCGGATCACCCAAAAAATGGTGTGCTATAGCACATGAAAATCGTCGAAATGAGGCGTATGCTCGCTTCGGGGCTTGTTTGATCCTCCAAATGGGCCGGACAATCCGTGAGGGCCATTCGTATGCATAGACAAGGTCTTGACAGACGTCCACGAAATAATTTGGCATTTTTGATGTCGGAATCCGGATCACCCAAAAAATGGTGTGCTATAGCACACGAAAATCGTCGAAATGAGGTATATGCTCGCTTTGGGGCTCGTTTGACCCTCCAAATGGGCCGAACAATCAGTCATAGCCACTCGTATGCATAGACAAGGTCTTGACGGATGTCCACGAAAAAATTTGGCATTTTTGACATCGGAATCCGGATCACCCAAAATATGGTGTGCTATAGCACTCGAAAATCGTCGAAATGAGGCGTATGCTCGCTTCGGGGCTTGTTTGACCCTCCAAATGGGCCGGACAATCCGTGATGGCCAACCGTATACATAGACAAGGTCTTGACGGACGTCCACAAAAACATTTGGCTTTTTTGACGTCGGAATCCGGATCACCCAAAAAATGGTGTGCTATAGCACATGAAAATCGTCGAAATGAGGCGTATGCTCGCTTCTGGGCTCGTTTGACCCTCCAAATGGCCCGGACAATCCGTGATGGCCAACCGTATGCATAGACAAGGTCTTGAAGGACGTCCATGAAAAAATTTGACATTTTTGACGTCGGAATCCGGATCACCCAAAAAATGGTGTGCTATAGCACACGAAAATCGTCAAAATGAGGCGTATGCTCGCTTCGGGGCTTGTTTGACCCTCCAAATGGCCCGGACAATCCGTGATGGCCTACCGTATGCATAGACAAGGTCTTGACGGACGTCCACGAAATTTTTTTGCATTTTTCACGTCGGAATCCGGATCACCCAAAAAATGGTGTGCTATAGCACACGAAAATCATCGAAATGAGGCGTATGCTCGCTTCGGGGCTCGTTTGACCCTCCAAATGGGCCGGACAATCCGTGATGGCCAACCGTATGCATAGACAAGGTCTTGACGAATGTCCACGGAAAAAGTTGGCATTTTTGACGTCGGAATCCGAATCACCCAAAAAATGGTGTGCTATAGCACACGAAAATCGTCGAAATGAGGCGTATGCTCGCTTAGGTGATCGTTTGACCCTCCAAATGGGCCGGACAATCCGTGATGGCCAACCGTATGCATAGACAAGGTCTTGACGGACGTCCATTAAAAACTTTTGGCATTTTTGACGTCGGAATCTGGATCATCCAAAAAATGGTGTGCTATAGCACACGAAAATCGTCGAAATGAGGCGTATGCGTGCTTCGGCGCTCGTTTGACCCTCTAAATGGCAGGACAATCCGTGATGGCCAACCGTATGCATAGACAAGGTCTTGACGGACGTCCACGAAAAAATTTGGCATTTTTGACGTCGGAATCCGGATCAACCAAAAAATGGTGTGCTATAGCACACAAAAATCGTCGAAATGAGGCGTATGCTCGCTTCGGCGCTCGTTTGACCCTCCAAATGGCCCGGACAATCCGTGATGGCCAACCGTATGCATAGACAAGGTCTTGACGGATGTCCACAAAAACATTTGGCATTTTTGACGTCGGAATCCAGATCACCCAAAAAATGGTGTGCAATAGCACACGAAAATCGTCGAAATGAGGCGTATGCTCGCTTCGGCGCTCGTTTGACCCTCCAAATGGCCCGGACAATCCGTGATGGCCAACCATATGCAAAGACAAGGTCTTGACGGACGTCCACGAAAAAATTTGGCATTTTTGACGTCGGAATCCGGATCACCCAAAAAATGGTGTGCTATAGCACACGAAAATCGTCGAAATGAGGCGTATGCTCGCTTCGGTGCTCGTTTGATCCTCCAAATGGCCCGGACAATCCGTGATGGCCAACCGTATGTGTAGACAAGGTCTTGACGGACATCCACGAAAAAATTTGGCATTTTTGACGTCGGAATCCGGATCATCCAAAAAATGGTGTGCTATAGCACACGAAAATCATCGAAATGAGGCATATGCTCACTTCGGGGCTCGTTATACCCTTCAAATGGCCTGGACAATCCGTGATTGCCAACCGTATGCATAGACAAGGTCTTGACGGACGTCCACGAAAAAATTCGGCATTTTTGACGTCGGAATCCGGATCACCCAAAAAATGGTGTGCTATAGCACTCGAAAATCGTCGAAATGAGGCGTATGCTCGCTTCAGGGCTCGTTTGGGCTTGTTTGACCCTCCAAATGGCCCAGACAATCCGTGATGGCCAACCGTATGCATAGAAGAGGTCTTTACGGACGTCCACAAAAAAATTTGGCATTTTTGACGTCGGAATCCGGATCACCCAAAAAATGGTGTGCTATAGCGCACGAAAATCGTCGAAATGAGGCGTATGCTCGCTTCGGGGCTCGTTTGACCCTCCAAATGGCCCGGACAATCCGTGATGGCCAACCGTATGCATAGACAAGGTCTTGACGGACGTCCACGAAAAAATTTGGTTTCTGACGTCGGAATCCCGATCACCCAAAAAATGGTGTGCGCACACGAAAATCGTCGAAATGAGGCGTATGCTCGCTTTTGGCTCGTTTGACTCTCCAAATGGCCCGGACAATCCGTGATGGCCAACCGTATGCATAGACAAGGTCTTGACGGACGTCCACGAAAAAATTTGGCATTTTTGACGTCGGAATCCGGATCACCCAAAAAATGGTGTGCTATAGCACACGAAAATCGTCGAAATGAGGCGTATGCTCGCTTCGGGGCTCGTTTGACCCTCCAAATGGCCCGGACAATCCTTGATGGCCAACCGTATGCATAGACAAGGTCTTGAGGGACGTCCACAAAAAAATTTGGCATTTTTGACGTTGGAATCCGGATCACCCAAATAATGGTGTGCTATAGCACACGAAAATCGTCGAAATGAGGTGTATGCTCGCTTCGGGGCTCGTTTGACCCTACAAATGGCCCGGACAATCCGTGATGGCAAACCGTATGCATAGACAAGGTTTTGACGGATGTCCACCAAAAATTTGGCATTTTTGACATCGGAATCCAGATCACCCAAAAAATAGTGTGCTATAGCACACGAAAATCGTCGAAATGAGGCGTATGCTCTCTTCGGGGCTCGTTTGACCCTCCAAATGGCCCGGACAATCCGTGATGGCCAACCATATGCATAGACAAGGTCTTGACGGACGTCCACGAAAAAATTTGGCATTTTTGACGTCGGAATCCGGATCACCCAAAAAATGGTGTGCTATTGACACGAAAATCGTCGAAATGAGGCGTATGCTCGCTTCGGGGCTCGTTTGACCCTCCAAATAGGCTGGACAATCCGTGATGGCCAATCGTATGCATAGACAAGGTCTTGACAGACGTCCACGAAAACATTTGGCATTTTTAACGTTGGAATCCTGATCACCCAAAAAATGGTGTGCTAAAGCACACGAAAATCGTCGAAATGAGGCGTATGCCTGTTTCGGGGCTCGTTTGACCCTCCAAATGGGCCGGACAATCCGTGATGGCCAACCGTATGCATTGAAAGGGTCTTGACGGACGTCCACGAAAAAATTAGGCATTTTTGACATCGGAATCCGGATCATCCAAAAAATGTTGTGCTATCGCACACGAAAATCGTCGAAATGAGGCGTATGCTCGCTTCGGGGCTCGTTTGACCCTCCAAATGGCCCGGACAATCCGTGATGGCCAATCGTATGCATAGACAAGGTCTTGACGGACGTCCACAAAAAGTTTTTGCATTTTAGACGTTGGAATCCGGATAACCCGAAAAATGGTGTGCTATAGCACATGAAAATCGTCGAAATGAGGCGTATGCTCGCTTCGTGGCTCGTTTGACCCTCCAAATGGGCCGTACAATCCGTGATGGCGAACCATATGCATAGACAAGGTCTTGACGGACGTCCACGAAAAAATTTGGCATTTTTGACGTCGGAATCCGGATCATCCAAAAAATGGTGTGCTATAGCACATGAAAATCGTCGAAATGAGGCGTATGCTCGCTTCGGGGCTCGTTTGACCCTCCAAATTTGCCGGACAATCCGTGATGGCAAACCGTATGCATAGACAAGGTCTTGACGGACGTCCATGAAAAAATTTGACATTTTACACTTTGGAATCGGGATCACCCAAAAAATGGTGTGCTATAGCACACGAAAATCGTCGAAATGAGGCGTATGCTCGTTTCGGGGCTCGTTTGACCCTCCAAATGGGCCGGACAATCCGTGATGGCCAACCGTATGCATAGACAAGGTCTTGACGGACGTCCACGAAAAAATTTGGCATTTTTGACGTCGGAATCCGGATCACCCAAAAAATGGTGTGCTATAGCACACGAAAATCATCGAAATGAGGCGTATGCTCGCTTCGGGGCTCGTTTGACCCTCCAAATGGGCCGGACAATCCGTGATGGCCAACCGTATGCATAGACAAGGTCTTGACGGACGTCCACGAAAAAATTTGGCATTTTTGACGTCGGAATCCGGATCACCCAAAAAATGGTGTGCTATAGCACACGAAAATCGTCGAAATGAGGCGTATGCTCGCTTCGGGGCTCGTTTGACCCTCCAAATGGGCCGGACAATCCGTGATGGCCAACCGTATGCATAGACAAGGTCTTGACAGACGTCCATGAAAAAATTTGGCATTTTTGACCTCAGAATCCGGATCACCCAAAAAATAGTGTTCTATAGCACACGAAAATCGTCAAAATGAGGCGTATGCTCGCTTCGGGGCTCGTTTGACCATCCAAATATGTCGGACAATCCGTGATGGACAACCGTATGCATAGACAAGGTCTTGACGGACGTCCACAAAAAAATTTGGCATTTTTGACGTCGGAATCCGGATCACCCAAAAAATGGTGTGCTATAGCACACGAAAATCGTCGAAATGAGGCGTATGCTCGCTTCGGGGCTCGTTTGACCCTCCAAATGGGCCGGACAATCCATGATGGCCAACCGTATGCATTGACAAGGTCTTGACGGACGTCCACGAAAAAATTTGGCTTTTTTGACGTTGGAATCCGGATCACCCAAAAAATGGTGTGCTATAGCACACGAAAATCGTAGAAATGAGGCGTATGCTCGCTTCGGGGCTCGTTTGACCCTATAAATGGGCTGGACAATCCGTGATGGCCAACCGTATGCATAGACAAGGTCTTGACGGACATCCACGAAAAAATTTGGCATTTTTGACGTCGGAATCCGGATCACCCAAAAAATGGTGTGCCATAGCACACGAAAATCGTCGAAATGAGGCGTATGCTCTCTTCGTGGCTCGTTTGACCCTCCAATTGGGCCGAACAATCCATGATGGCCAACCATATGCATAGACAAGGTCTTGACGGACGTCCACGAAAAAATTTGGCATTTTTGACGTCGGAATCCGGATCACCCAAAAAATGGTGTGCTATAGCACATGAAAATCGTCGAAATGAGGCGTATGCTCGTTTCGGGGCTCGTTTGACCCTCTAAATGGGCCGGACAATCCATGATGGCCAACCGTATGCATAGACAAGGTCTTGATAGACGTCCACGAAAAAATTTGGCATTTTTGATGTCGGAATCCGGATCACCCAAAAAATGGTGTGCAATATAGCACACGAAAATCGTCGAAATGAGGCGCATGCTCGCTTCGGGGCTCGTTTGACCCTCCAAATGGGTCGGACAATCCGTGATGGCCAACCGTATGCATAGACAAGGTCTTGACGGACGTCCACGAAAAAATTTGGCATTTTTGACGTCGGAATCTGGATCACCCAAAAAATGGTGTGCTATAGCACACGAAAATCGTCGAAATGAGGCGTATGCTCGCTTCGGGGATCGTTTGACCCTATAAATGGGCTGGAAAATCCGTGATGGCCAACCGTATGCATAGACAAGGTCTTGACGGACATCCACGATAAAATTTGGCATTTTTGACGTCGGAATACGGATCACCCAAAAAATGGTGAGCTATAGCACACAAAAATCGTCGAAATAAGGCGTATGCTTGCTTCGGGGCTCGTTTGACCCCCCAAATGGGCCGGACAATCCGTGATGGCCAACCGTATGCATAGAAAAGGTCTTGACGGACGTCCACGAAAAAATTTGGCATTTTAGACGTCGGAATCCTGATCACCCAAAAAATGATGTGCTATGGCACACGAAAATCGTCGAAATGAGGCGTATGCTCGCTTCGGGGCTCGTTTGACCCTCAAAATGGGCCGGACAATCCGTGATGGCCAACCGTATGCATAGACAAGGTCTTGAAGGATGTCCACGAAAAAATTTGGTATTTTTGACATTGGAATCCGGATCACCCAAAAAATGGTGTGCTATAGCACACGAAAATCGTCGAAATGAGGCGTATGCTCGCTTCGGGGCTTGTTTGACCCTCCAAATGGGCCGGACAATCCGTGATGGCCAACCATATGCATAGACAAGGTCTTGACGGACGTCCACGAAAAAATTTGTCATTTTTGACGTCGGAATTTGGATCACCCAAAAAATGGTGTGCTATAGCACACGAAAATCGTCGAAATGAGGCGTATGCTCACTTCGAGGCTCGTTTGACCCTCCAAATGGGCCGGACAATCCGTGATGTCCAACCATATGCATAGACAAGGTCTTGATGGACATCCAAGAAAAAATTTGGCATTTTTGACGTCGGAATCCGAATTACCCGAAAAATGGTGTGCTATAGCACACGAAAATCGTCGAAATGAAACGTATGCTCGGTTCGGGGCTCGTTTGACCCTCCAAATTGGCCGGACAATCTGTGATGGCCAACCGTATGCATAGACAAGGTCTTGACGGACGTCCACGAAAATTTTTTGCATTTTTGACGTCGGAATCCTGTTCACCCAAAAAATGGTGTGCTATAGAACACGAAAATCGTCGAAATGAGGCGTATGATCGCTTCGGGGCTCGTTTGACCCTCCAAATGGGCCAGACAATCCGTGATGGCGAACCGTATGCATAGACAAGGTCTTGACGGACATCCACGAAAAAATTTGGCATTTTTGACGTCGGAATCCAGATCACCCAAAAAATGGTGTGCTATAGCACACGAAAATCATCGAAAAGAGGCGTATGCTCACTTCGAGGCTCGTTTGACCCTCCAAATGGGCCGGACAATCCGTGATGGCCAACCGTATGCATAGACAAGGTCTTGACGGACGTCCACGAAAAAATTTGGCTTTTGGACGTTCGGAATCCGGATCACCCAAAAAATGGTGTGCTATAGCACATGAAAATCGTCGAAATGAGGCGTATGCTCGCTTCGGGGCTCGTTTGATCCTCCAAATGGGCCGGACAATCCGTGAGGGCCATTCGTATGCATAGACAAGGTCTTGACGGACGTCCACGAAAAAATTTGGCATTTTTGATGTCGGAGTCCAGATCACCCAAAAAATGGTGTGCTATAGCACACGAAAATCGTCGAAATGAGGCGTATGCTCGCTTCGGGGCTCGTTTGACCCTCCAAATGGGCGGGACAATCCGTGATGGCCAACCATATTCATAGACAAGGTCTTGATGGACGTCCACGAAAAAATTTGGCATTTTTGACGTCGGAATCCGAATCACCCAAAAAATGGTGTGCTATAGCACACGAAAATCGTCAAAATGAGGTATATGCTCGCTTCGGGGCTCATTTGACCCTCCAAATGGGCCGAACAATCAGTCATAGCCACTCGTATGCATAGAAAAGGTCTTGACGGATATCCACGAAAAAATTTGGCATTTTTGACATCGGAATCCGGATCACCCAAAATATGGTGTGCTATAGCACACGAAAATCGTCGAAATAAGGCGTATGCTCGCTTCGGGGCTCGTTTGACCGTCCAAATGGGCCAGACAATCCGTGATGGCCAACCGTATGCATAGACAAGGTCTTGACGGACGTCCACAAAAACTTTTGGCATTTTTGACGTCGGAATCCGGATCACCCAAAAAATGGTATGCTATAGCACACAAAAATCGTCGAAATGAGGCGTATGCTCGCTTCGGGGCTCGTTTGATCCTCCAAATGGGCCGGAAAATCCGTGATGGCCAACCGAATGCATTGACAAGGTCTTGACGGACGTCCACAAAAACATTTGGCTTTTTTGACGTCGGAATCCGGATCACCCGAAAAATGGTGTGCTATGGCACACGAAAATCGTCGAAATGAGGCGTATGCTCGCTTCGGGGCTCGTTTGACCCTCCAAATGGGCTGGACAATCCGTGATGGCCAACCGTATGCATAGACAAGGTCTTGACGGACGTCCACGAAAAAATTTGGTATTTTTGACGTCGGAATCCTGATCACCCAAAAAATGATGTGCTATAGCACACGAAAATCGTCGAAATGAGGCGTATGCTCGCTTCGGGGCTCGTTTGACCCTCCAAATGGGCCGGACAATCCGTGATGGCCAACCGTATGCATAGACAAGGTCTTGAAGGATGTCCACGAAAAAATTTGGCATTTTTGACATTGGAATCCGGATCACCCAAAAAATGGTGTGCTATAGCACACGAAAATCGTCGAAATGAGGCGTATGCTCGCTTCGGGGCTTGTTTGACCCTCCAAATGGGCCGGACAATCCGTGATGGCCAACCATATGCATAGACATGGTCTTGACGGATGTCCACGAAAAAAATTGTCATTTTTGACGTCGGAATTTGGATCACCCAAAAAATGGTGTGATATAGCACACGAAAATCGTCGAAATGAGGCGTATGCTCACTTCGAGGCTCGTTTGACCCTCCAAATGGGCCGGACAATCCGTGATGGCCAACCATATTCATAGACAAGGTCTTGATGGACATCCACGAAAAAATTTGGCATTTTTGACATCGGAATCCGAATTACCCGAAAAATGGTGTGCTATAGCACACGAAAATCATCGAAATGAAACGTATGCTCGGTTCGGGGCTTGTTTGACCGTCCAAATTGGCTGTACAATCCGTGATGGACAACCGTATGCATAGACAAGGTCTTGACGGACGTCCACGAAAATTTTTTGCATTTTTGACGTCGGAATCCTGTTCACCCAAAAAATGGTGTGCTATAGCACACGAAAATCGTCGAAATGAGGCGTATGATCGCTTCGGGGCTCGTTTGACCCTCCAAATGGGCCGGACAATCCGTGATGGCGAACCGTATGCATAGACAAGGTCTTGACGGACATCCACGAAAAAATTTGGCATTTTTGACGTCGGAATCCAGATCACCCAAAAAATGGTGTGCTATAGCACACGAAAATCGTCGAAATGAGGCGTATGCTCACTTCGAGGCTCGTTTGACCCTCCAAATGGGCCGGACAATCCGTGATGGCCAACCGTATGCATAGACAAGGTCTTGACGGACGTCCACAAAAAAATTTGGCTTTTTGACGTCGGAATCCGGATCACCCAAAAAATGGTGTGCTATAGCACATGAAAATCATCGAAATGAGGCGTATGCTCGCTTCGGGGCTCGTTTGATCCTCCAAATGGGCCGGACAATCCGTGAGGGCCATTCGTATGCATAGACAAGGTCTTGACGGACGTCCACGAAAAAACTTGGCATTTTTAATGTCGGAATCTAGATCACCCAAAAAATGGTGTGCTATAGCACACGAAAATCGTCGAAATGAGGCGTATGCTCGCTTCGGGGCTCATTTGACCCTCCAAATGGGCGGGACAATCCGTGATGGCCAACCATATTCATAGACAAGGTCTTGATTGACGTCCACGAAAAAATTTGGCATTTTTGACGTCGGAATCCGAATCACCCAAAAAATGGTGTGCTATAGCACACGAAAATCGTCGAAATGAGGTATATGCTCGCTTCGGGGCTCGTTTGATCCTCCAAATGGGCCGAACAATCAGTCATAGCCACTCGTATGCATATACAAGGTCTTGACGGATGTCCACGAAAAAATTTGGCATTTTTGACATCGGAATCCGGATCACCCAAAATATGGTGTGCCATAGCACACGAAAATCGTCGAAATAAGGCGTATGCTCGCTTTGGGGCTCGTTTGACCCTCCAAATGGGCAGACAATCCGTGATGGCCAACCGTATGCATAGACAAGGTCTTGACGGACGTCCACGAAAACTTTTGGCATTTTTGACGTCGGAATCCGGATCACCCAAAAAATGGTGTGCTATAGCTCACAAAAATTGTCGAAATGAGGCGTATGCTCGCTTCGGGGCTCGTTTGATCCTCCAAATGGGACGGAAAATCCGTGATGGCCAACCGAATGCATAGAAAAGGTCTTGACGGACGTCCACAAAAACATTTGGCTTTTTTGACGTCGGAATCCGGATCACCCGAAAAATGGTGTGCTATGGCACACAAAAATCGTTGAAATGAGGCGTATGCTCGCTTCGGGGCTCGTTTGACCCTCCAAATGGGTCGGACAATCCGTGATGGCCAACCGTATGCATAGACAAGGTCTTGATGGACGTCCACGAAAAATTTTGGCATTTTTGACGTCGGAATCCTGATCACCCAAAAAATGATGTGCTATAGCACACGAAAATCGTCGAAATGAGGCGTATGCTCGCTTCGGGGCTCGTTTGACCCTCCAAATGGGCCGAACAATCCGTGATGGCCAACCGTATGCATAGACAAGGTCTTGAAGGATGTCCACGAAAAAATTTTGCATTTTTGACATTGGAATCCGGATCACCCAAAAAATGGTGTGCGCACACGAAAATCGTCGAAATGAGGCGTATGCTCGCTTTTGGCTCGTTTGACTCTCCAAATGGCCCGGACAATCCGTGATGGCCAACCGTATGCATAGACAAGGTCTTGACGGACGTCCACGAAAAAATTTGGCATTTTTGACGTCGGAATCCGGATCACCCAAAAAATGGTGTGCTATAGCACACGAAAATCGTCGAAATGAGGCGTATGCTCGCTTCGGGGCTCGTTTGACCCTCCAAATGGCCCGGACAATCCTTGATGGCCAACCGTATGCATAGACAAGGTCTTGAGGGACGTCCACAAAAAAATTTGGCATTTTTGACGTTGGAATCCGGATCACCCAAATAATGGTGTGCTATAGCACACGAAAATCGTCGAAATGAGGTGTATGCTCGCTTCGGGGCTCGTTTGACCCTACAAATGGCCCGGACAATCCGTGATGGCAAACCGTATGCATAGACAAGGTTTTGACGGATGTCCACCAAAAATTTGGCATTTTTGACATCGGAATCCAGATCACCCAAAAAATAGTGTGCTATAGCACACGAAAATCGTCGAAATGAGGCGTATGCTCTCTTCGGGGCTCGTTTGACCCTCCAAATGGCCCGGACAATCCGTGATGGCCAACCATATGCATAGACAAGGTCTTGACGGACGTCCACGAAAAAATTTGGCATTTTTGACGTCGGAATCCGGATCACCCAAAAAATGGTGTGCTATTGACACGAAAATCGTCGAAATGAGGCGTATGCTCGCTTCGGGGCTCGTTTGACCCTCCAAATAGGTTGGACAATCCGTGATGGCCAATCGTATGCATAGACAAGGTCTTGACAGACGTCCACGAAAAAATTTGGCATTTTTAACGTTGGAATCCTGATCACCCAAAAAATGGTGTGCTAAAGCACACGAAAATCGTCGAAATGAGGCGTATGCTCGTTTCGGGGCTCGTTTGACCCTCCAAATGGGCCGGACAATCCGTGATGGCCAACCGTATGCATAGAAAGGGTCTTGACGGACGTCCACGAAAAAATTAGGCATTTTTGACATCGGAATCCGGATCATCCAAAAAATGTTGTGCTATCGCACACGAAAATCGTCGAAATGAGGCGTATGCTCGCTTCGGAGCTCGTTTGACCCTCCAAATGGCCCGGACAATCCGTGATGACCAACCGTATGCATAGACAAGGTCTTGACGGACGTCCACGAAAAAATTTGGCATTTTTGACGTCGGAATCCGGATCACCCAAAAAATGGTGTGCTATAGCACACGAAAATCGCCGAAATGAGGTGTATGCTCGCTTCGGGGCACGTTTGACCCTCCAAATGGCCCGGACAATCCGTGATGGCCAACCATATGCATAGACAAGGTCTTGAGGGACGTCCACAAAAAAATTTGGCATTTTTGAAGTCGGAATCAGGATCACCCAAAAAATGATGTGCTATAGCACACGAAAATCGTCGAAATGAGGCAGATGCTCGCTTCGGGGCTTGTTTGACCCTCCAAATGGCCCGGACAATCCGTGATGGCCAACTGTATGCATAGACAAGGTCTTGACGGACGTCCACAAAAAAATTTGGCATTTTTGACGTCGGAATCCGGATCACCCAAAAAATGGTGTGCTATAGCACACGAAAATCGTCGAAATGAGGCGTATGCTCGCTTCAGGGCTCGTTTGACCCTCTAAATGGCCCAGACAATCCGTGATGGCCAATCGTATGTATAGACAAGGTCTTGACGGACGTCCACGAAAACATTTGGCATTTTTGACGTCGGAATCCGGATCACCTAAAAAATGGTGTGCTATAGCACACGAAAATCGTCGAAATGAGACGTATGCTCGTTTCGGGGCTCGTTTGACTCTCCAAATGGCCCGGAAAATCCGTGATGGCCAACGGTATGCATAGACAAGGTCTTGACGGACGTCCACAAAAAGTTTTTGCATTTTTGACGTCAGAATCCAGATCACCCAAAAAATGGTGTGCTATAGCACACGAAAATCGTCGAAATGAGGCGTATGCTCGCTTCGGGGCTCGTTTGACCCTCCAAATGGCCCGGACAATCCGTGATGGACAACCGTATGCATAGACAAGGTCTTGACGGACGTCCACGAAAAAATTTGGCTTCTTGACGTCGGAATCCGGATCACCCAAAAAATGGTGTGCTATTGCACATGAAAATCGTCGAAATGAGGCGTATGCTCGCTTCGGGGCTTGTTTGATCCTCCAAATGGGCCGGACAATCCGTGAGGGCCATTCGTATGCATAGACAAGGTCTTGACGGACGTCCATGAAAAAATTTGGCATTTTTGATGTCGGAATCCGGATCACCCAAAAAATGGTGTGCTATAGCACACGAAAATCGTCGAAATGAGGTATATGCTCGCTTCGGGGCTCGTTTGACCCTCCAAATGGGCCAAACAATCAGTCATAGCCACTCGTATGCATAGACAAGGTCTTGACGGATGTCCACGAAAAAATTTGGCATTTTTGACATCGGAATCCGGATCACCCAAAATATGGTGTGCTATAGCACACGAAAATCGTCGAAATGAGGCGTATGCTCGCTTCGGGGCTTGTTTGACCCTCCAAATGGGCTGAACAATCGGTGATGGCCAACCGTATGCATAGACAAGGTCTTGACGGACGTCCACAAAAACATTTGGCTTTTTTTACATCGGAATCCGAATCACCCAAAAAATGGTGTGCTATAGCACATGAAAATCGTCGAAATGAGGCGTATGCTCGCTTCTGGGCTCGTTTGACCCTCCAAATGGCCCGGACAATCCGTGATGGCAACCCGTATGCATAGACAAGGTCTTGAAGGACGTCCATGAAAAAATTTGACATTTTTGACGTCGGAATCCGGATCACCCAAAAAATGGTGTGCTATAGCACACGAAAATCGTCAAAATGAGGCGTATGCTCGCTTCGGGGCTTGTTTGACCCTCCAAATGTCCCGGACAATCCGTGATGGCCTACCGTATGCATAGACAAGGTCTTGACGGACGTTTATGAAAAATTTTTGCATTTTTGACGTCGGAATCCGGATCACCCAAAAAATGGTGTGCTATAGCACACGAAAATCATCAAAATGAGGCGTATGCTCGCTTCGGGGCTCGTTTGACCCTCTAAATGGGCCGGAAAATCCGTGATGGCCAACCGTATGCATAGACAAGGTCTTGACGAACGTCCACGGAAAAAGTTGGCATTTTTGACGTCGGAATCTGAATCACCCAAAAAATGGTGTGCTATAGCACACGAAAATCGTCGAAATGAGGCATATGCTCGCTTAGGTGATCGTTTGACCCTCCAAATGGGCCGGACAATCCGTGATGGCCAACCGTATGCATAGACAAGGTCTTGACGGATGTCCATTAAAAACTTTTGGCATTTTTGACGTCGGAATCTGGATCATCCAAAAAATGGTGTGCTATAGCACACGAAAATCGTCGAAATGAGGCGTATGCTCGCTTCGGCGCTCGTTTGACCCTCTAAATGGCATGACAATCCGTGATGGCCAACCGTATGCATAGACAAGGTCTTGACGGACGTCCACGAAAAAATTTGGCATTATTGACTTCGGAATCCGGATCAACCAAAAAATGGTGTGCTATAGCACACAAAAATCGTCGAAATGAGGCGTATGCTCGCTTCGAGGCTCGTTTGACCCTCCAAATGGCCAAGACAATCCGTGATGGCCAACCGTATGCATAGACAAGGTCTTGACGGATGTCCACAAAAACATTTGGCATTTTTGACATCGGAATCCAGATCACCCAAAAAATGGTGTGCAATAGCACACGAAAATCGTCGAAATGAGGCGTATGCTCGCTTCGGCGCTCGTTTGACCCTCCAAATGGCCCGGACAATCCGTTATGGCCAACCATATGCAAAGACAAGGTCTTGAGGGACGTCCACGAAAAAATTTGGCATTTTTGACGTCGGAATCCGGATCACCCAAAAAATGGTGTGCTATAGCACACGAAAATCGTCGAAATGAGGCGTATGCTCGCTTCGGGGCTCGTTTGATCCTCCAAATGGCCCGGACAATCCGTGATGGCCAACCGTATGCGTAGACAAGGTCTTGACGGAAATCCACGAAAAAATTTGGCATTTTTGACGTCGAAATCCGGATCACCCAAAAAATGGTGTGCTATAGCACATGAAAATCATCGAAATGAGGCATATGCTCGCTTCGGGGCTCGTTTTACCCTTCAAATTTCCTGGACAATCTGTGATTGCCAACCGTATGCATACACAAGGTCTTGACAGACGTCCACGAAAAAATTTGGCATTTTTGACGTCGGAATCCGGATCACCCAAAAAATGGTGTGCTATAGCACTCGAAAATCGTCGAAATGTGGCGTATGCTCGCTTCAGGGCTCGTTTGACCCTCCAAATGGCCCAGACAATCCGTGATGGCCAACCGTATGCATAGAAGAGGTCTTGACGGACGTCCACGATAAAATTTGGCATTTTTGACGTCGGAATCTGGATCACCCAAAAAATGGTGTGCTATAGCGCACGAAAATCGTCGAAATGAGGCGTATGCTCGCTTCAGGGCTCGTTTGACCCTCCAAATGGCCCGGACAATCCGTGATGGCCAACCGTATGCATAGACAAGGTCTTGACGGACGTCCACGAAAAAATTTGGTTTCTGACGTCGGAATCCGGATCACCCAAAAAATGGTGTGCGTACACGAAAATCGTCGAAATGAGGCGTATGCTCGCTTTGGGCTCGTTTGACTCTCCAAATGGCCCGGACAATCCGTGATGGCCAACCGTATGCATAGACAAGGTCTTGAGGGACGTCCACAAAAAAATTTGGCATTTTTGACGTTGGAATCCGGATCACCCAAATAATGGTGTGCTGTAGCACACGAAAATCGTCGAAATGAGGTGTATGCTCGCTTCGGGGCTCGTTTGACCCTACAAATGGCCCGGACAATCCGTGATGGCAAACCGTATACATAGACAAGGTTTTGACGGATGTCCACAAAAAAATTTGGCATTTTTGACATCGGAATCCGGATCACCCAAAAAATGGTGTGCTATAGCACATGAAAATCATCGAAATGAGGCGTATGCTCTCTTCGGGGCTCGTTTGACCCTCCAAATGGCCCGGACAATCCGTGAAGGCCAACCATATGCATAGACAAGCTCTTGACGGACGTCCACAAAAAAATTTGGCATTTTTGAAGTCGGAATCCGGATCACCCAAAAAATGGTGTGCTATTGACACGAAAATCGTCGAAATGAGGCGTATGCTCGCTTTGGGGCTCGTTTGACCCTCCAAATGGGCTGGACAATCCGTGATGGCCAATCGTATGCATAGACAAGGTCTTTACAGACGTCCACGAAAAAATTTGGCATTTTTAACGTTGGAATCCTGATCACCCAAAAAATGGTGTGCTAAAGCACACGAAAATCGTCGAAATGAGGCGTATACTCGTTTCGGGGCTCGTTTGACCCTCCAAATGGGCCGGACAATCCATGATGGCCAACCGTATGCATAGAAAAGGTCTTGACGGACGTCCACGAAAAAATTAGGCATTTTTGACATCGGAATCCGGATCATCCAAAAAATGTTGTGCTATCGCACACGAAAATCGTCGAAATGAGGCGTATGCTCGCTTCGGGGCTCGTTTGACCTTCCCAATGGGCCGGACAATCCGTGATGGCCAACCGTATGCATAGACAAGGTCTTGACGGACGTCCACAAAAAAATTTGGCATTTTTGACGTCGGAATCCGAATCACCCAAAAAATGGTGTGCTACAGCACACGAAAATCGTCGAAATGAGGCGTATGCTCGCTTCGGGGCTTGTTTGACCCTCTAAATGGCCCAGACAATCCGTGATGGCCAATCGTATGCATAGAAAAGGTCTTGACGGACGTCCACGAAAAAATTTGGCATTTTTGACGTCGGAATCCTGATCACTCAAAAAATGGTGTGCTAAAGCACACGAAAATCCTCGAAATGAGGCGTATGCTCGCTTCGGGGTTCGTTTGACCTTCAAAATTGGCCGAACAATCCGTGATGGCCAACCGTATGCATAAACAATGTCTTGACGGACGTCCACGAAAAAATTTGGCATTTTTGACGTCTGAATCCGGATCACCCAAAAAATGGTGTGCTATAGCACACGAAAATCATCGAAATGAGGTGTATGCTCGCATCGGGGCTCGTTTGACCCTCCAAATGGGCCGGACAATCCATGATGGCCAACCGTATGCATAGACAAGGTCTTGACGGACGTCCACGAAAAAATTTGGCATTTTTGACGTTGGAATCCGGATCACCCAAAAAATGGTGTGCTATAGCACACGAAAATCGTAGAAATGAGGCGTATGCTCGCTTCGGGGCTCGTTTGACCCTCCAAATGGGCCGGACAATCCGTGATTGCCAACCATATGCATAGACAAGGTCTTGATGGACGTCCATGAAAAAATTTGGCATTTTTGATGTCGGAATCCGGCTCACCCAAAAAAAGGTGTGCTATGGCACACGAAAATCGTCGAAATGAGGCGTATGCTCGCTTCGGGGCTCGTTTGACCCTCCAAATGGGCCGGACAATCCGTGATGGCCAACCGTATGCATAGACAAGGTCTTGACGGATGTTTACGAAAAAATTTGGCATTTTTGACGTCGGAATCCGGATCACCCAAAAAATGGTGTGCTATAGCACACGAAAATCGTCGAAATGAGGCGTATGCTCGCTTCGGGGCTCGTTTGACCCTCTAAATGGCCCAGACAATCCATGATGGCCAATCGTATGTATAGAAAAGGTCTTGATGGACGTCCACGAAAACATTTGGCATTTTTGACGTCGGAAGCCGGATCACCTAAAAAATGGTGTGCTATAGCACACGAAAATCGTCGAAATGAGACGTATGCTCGCTTTGGGGCTCGTTTGACTCTCCAAATGGCCCGGACAATCTGTGATGGCCAACCGTATGCATAGAAAAGGTCTTGACGGACGTCCACAAAAAAATTTTGCATTTTTGACGTCAGAATCCAGATCACCCAAAAAATGGTGTGCTATAGTAGACGAAAATCGTCGAAATGAGGCGTATGCTCGCTTCGGGGCTCGTTTGACCCTCCAAATGGCCCGGACAATCCGTGATGGCCAACCGTATGCATAGACAAGGTCTTGACGGATGTCCACGAAAAAATTTGGCATTTTTAACGTCGGAATCCGGATCACCCAAAAAATGGTGTGCTATAGCACATGAAAATCGTCAAAATGAGGCGTATGCTCGCTTCGGGGCTCGTTTGACCCTACAAATGGCCCGAACAATCCGTGATGGAAAACCGTATGCATAGACAAGGTCTTGACGGACGTCCACGAAAAAAGTTGGCATTTTTGACGTCGGAATCCGGATCACCAAAAAAATGGTGTGCTATAGCACACGAAAATCGTCGAGATGAGGCGTATTCTCGCTTCGGGGCTCGTTTGACCCTCCAAATGGCCCGGACAATCCGTGATGGCCAACCGTATGCATATACAAGGTATTGATGGACGTCCACAAAAAAATTTGGCATTTTTGACGCCGGAATCCGGATCACCCAAAAAATGGTGTGCTATTGCACAAGAAAATCGTTGAAATGAGGCGTATGCTTGCTTCGGGGCTTGTTTGACCCTCCAAATGGCCCGGACAATCCGTGATGGCAAACGGTATGCATAGACAAGGTCTTGACAGACGTCCACAAAAATTTTTTGCATTTTTGACGTCAGAATCCAGATCACCCAAAAAATGGTGTGCTATAGCACACGAAAATCGTCGAAATGAGGCGTATGCTCGCTTCGGGGCTCGTTTGACTCTCCAAATGGCCCGGACAATCCGTGATGGCCAACCGTATGCATAGACAAGGTCTTGACGGACGTCCACGAAAAAATTTGGCTTTTTGACGTCGGAATCCGGATCACCCAAAAAATGGTGTGCTATAGCACATGAAAATCGTCGAAATGAGGCGTATGCTCGCTTCGGGGCTTGTTTGATCCTCCAAATGGGCCGGACAATCCGTGAGGGCCATTCGTATTCATAGACAAGATCTTGACGGACGTCCACGAAAAAATTTGGCATTTTTGATATTGGAATCCGGATTACCCAAAAAATGGTGTGCTATAGCACACGAAAATCGTCGAAATGAGGCGTATGCTCGCTTCGGGGCTCGTTTGACCCTCCAAATGGGCGGGACAATCCGTGATGGCCAACCATATTCATAGACAAGGTCTTGATGGGCGTCCACGAAAAAATTTGGCATTTTTGACGTCGGAATCCGGATCACCCAAAAAATGGTGTGCTATAGCACACGAAAATCGTCGAAATGAGGTATCTGCTCGCTTCGGGGCTCGTTTGACCCTCCAAATGGGCCGAACAATCAGTCATAGCCACTCGTATGCATAGACAAGGTCTTGACGGATGTCCACGAAAAAATTTGGCATTTTTGACATCGGAATCCGGATCACCCAAAATATGGTGTGCTATAGCACACGAAAATCGTCGAAATGAGGCGTATGCTCGCTTCGGGGCTTGTTTGACCCTCCAAATGGGCCGGACAATCCGTGATGGCCAACCGTATGCATAGACAGGGTCTTGACGGACGTCCACAAAAACATTTGGCTTTTTTGACGTCGGAATCCGGATCACCCAAAAAATGGTGTGCTATAGCACATGAAAATCGTCGAAATGAGGTGTATGCTCGCTTCTGGGCTCGTTTGACCCTCCAAATGGCCCGGACAATCCGTGATGGCCAACCGTATGCATAGACAAGGTCTTGAAGGACGTCCACGAAAAATTTTTACATTTTTGACGTCGGAATCCGGATCACCTAAAAAATGGTGTGCTATAGCACACGAAAATCGTCAAAATGAGGCGTATGCTCGCTTCGGGGCTTGTTTGACCCTCCAAATGGCCCGGACAATCCGTGATGGCCTACCGTATGCATAGACAAGGTCTTGACGGACGTCCACAAAAATTTTTTGCATTTTTGACGTCGGAATCCGGATCACCCAAAAAATGGTGTGCTATAGCACACGAAAATCATCGAAATGAGGCGTATGCTCGCTTCGGGGCTCGTTTGACCCTCCAAATGGGCCGGACAATCCGTGATGGCCAACCATATGCATAGACAAGGTCTTGACGAATGTCCACGGAAAAAGTTGGCATTTTTGACGTCGAAATCCGAATCACCCAAAAAATGGTGTGCTATAGCACACGAAAATAGTCGAAATGAGGCGTATGCTCGCTTAGGTGATCGTTTGACCCTCCAAATGGGCCGGACAATCCGTGATGGCCAACCGTATGCATAGACAAGGTCTTGACGGACGTCCATTAAAAACTTTTTGCATTTTTGACGTCGGAATCTGGATCATCCAAAAAATGGTGTGCTATAGCACACGAAAATCGTCGAAATGAGGCGTATGCTCGCTTCGGCGCTCGTTTGACCCTCTAAATGGCCCGGACAATCCGTAATGGCCAACCATATGCATAGACAAGGTCTTGACGGACGTCCACGAAAAAATTTGGCATTTTTGACGTCGGAATCCGGATCACCCAAAAAATGGTGTGCTATTGACACGAAAATCGTCGAAATGAGGCGTATGCTCTCTTCGGGGCTCGTTTGACCCTCCAAATGGCCCGGACAATCCGTAATGGCCAACCATATGCATAGACAAGGTCTTGACGGACGTCCACGAAAAAATTTGGCATTTTTGACGTCGGAATCCGGATCACCCAAAAAATGGTGTGCTATTGACACGAAAATCGTCGAAATGAGGCGTATGCTCGCTTCGGGGCTCGTTTGACCCTCCAAATGGCCCGGACAATCCGTGATGGCCAACCGTATGCATAGACAAGGTCTTGATGGACGTCGACGAAAAAATTTGGCATTTTTGACGTCGGAATCCGGATCACCCAAAAAATGGTGTGCTATAGCACTCGAAAATCGTCGAAATGAGGCGTATGCTCGCTTCAGGGCTCGTTTGACCCTCCAAATGGCCCGGACAATCCGTGATGGCCAACCGTATGCATATTAGAGGTCTTGACGGACGTCCACGAAAAAATTTGGCTTTTTTGACGTCGGAATCCGGATCACCCAAAAAATGGTGTGCTATAGCACACGAAAATCGTCGAAATGAGGCGTATGCTCGCTACCGGGCTCGTTTGACCCTCCAAATGGCCCGGACAATCCGTGATGGCCAACCGTATGCATAGACAAGGTCTTGACGGACGTCCATGAAAAAATTTGTCATTTTTGACGTCGGAATCCGGATCACCCAAAAAATGGTGTTCTGTAGCACACGAAAATCGTCGAAATGAGGCGTATGCTCGCTACCGGGCTCGTTTGACCCTCCAAATGGCCCGGACAATCCGTGATGGCCAACCGTATGCATAGACAAGGTCTTGACGGACCTCCAAGAAAAAATTTGGCATTTTTGACGTCGGAATTCGGATCATCCAAAAAATGGTGTGCTATAGCACACGAAAATCGTAAAAATGAGGCATATGCTCGCTTCGGGGCTCGTTTGACCCTCCAAATAGCCTGGACAATCCGTGATGGCCAACCGTATGCATAGACAACGTCTTGACGGACGTCCACGAAAAAATTGGCATTTTTGACGTCGGAATCCGGATCACCCAAAAAATGGTGTGCTATAGACCACGAAAATTGTCGAAATGAGGTGTATGCTCGCTTCGGGGCTTGTTTGACCCTCCAAATGGCCCGGAAAATCCGTGATGGCCAACCGTATGTATAGACAAGGTCTTGACGGACGTCCACGAAAAATTTGGCATTGTTGACGTCAGAATTTGGATCACCCAAAAAATGGTGTGCTATAGCACACGAAAATAGTCGAAATGAGGCGTATGCTCGCTTCGGGGCTCATTTGACCCTCCAAATGGCCCGGACAATCCGTGATGGCCAACCGTATGCATAGACAAGGTCTTGATGGACGTCCATGAAAAAATTTGGCATTTTTTACGTCGTATTCCGGATCACCCAAAAAATGGTGTGCTATAGCACACGAAGATCGTCGAAATGAGGCGTATACTCGCTTCGGTGCTCGTTTGACCCTCCAAATTGCCCGGACAATCAGTGATGGCCAACAGTATGCATAGACAAGGTCTTGACGGACGTCCGCGAAAAAATTTGGCATTTTTGACGTCGGAATCCGGATCACCAAAAAAAAGGTGTGCTATAGCACACGAAAATCGTCGAAATGAGGCGTATACTCGCTTCGGGGCTCGTTTGACCCTCAAAATGGCCCGGACAATCAGTGATGGCCAACCGTATGCATAGACAAGGTCTTGACGGACGTCCATGAAAACATTTGGCATTTTTGACGTCGGAATCCGGATCACCCAAAAAATGGTGTGATATAGCACACGAAAATCATCGAAATGAGGCGTATGCTCGCTTCGGTGCTCGTTTGACTCTCCAAATGGCCCGGACAATCCTTGATGGCCAACCGTATGCATAGACAAGGTCTTGACGGACGTCCACCAAAAAAATTGGTGGAAATGGTGTGCCATAGCACACGAAAATTGTCGAAATGAGGCGTATGCTCGCTTTGGGGCTCGTTTGACCCTCCAAATGGCCTGGACAATCCGTGATGGCCAACCGTATGCATAGACAAGGTCTTGACGGACGTCCACCAAAAAAATTGGTGGAAATGGTGTGCCATAGCACACGAAAATTGTCGAAATGAGGCGTATGCTCGCTTTGGGGCTCGTTTGACCCTCCAAATGGCCTGGACAATCCGTGATGGCCAACCGTATGCATAGACAAGGTCTTGACGGACGTCCACAAAAAAAATTAGTGGAAATGGGGTGCTATAGCACACGAAAATCATCGAAATGAGGCGTATGCTCGCTTCGGGGCTCGTTTGACCCTCCAAATGGCCCGGACAATCCGTGATGGCCAACCGTATGCATAGACAAGGTCTTGACAGACGTCTACGAAAAAATTTGGAATTTTTGACGTCGGAATCCGGATCACCCAAAAAATGGTGTGCTATAGCACACGAAAATCGTCGAAATGAGGCGTATGCTCGCTTCGGGGCTCGTTTGACCCTCCAAATGACCCGGACAATCTGTGATGGCCAACCGTATGCATAGACAAGGTCTTGATGGACTTCCATGAAAAAATTTGGCATTTTTTACGTCGGAATCCGGATCATCCAAAAAATGGTGTGCTATAGCACACGAAAATCGTCGAAATGAGGCGTATGCTCGCTTCGAGGCTTGTTTGACCCTCCAAATGGCCCGGACAATCAGTGATGGCCAACCATATGCATAGACAAGGTCTTGACGGACGTCCACGAAAAAATTTGGTATTTTTGACGTCGGAATCTGGATCACCCAAAAAATGGTGTGCTATAGCACACGAAAATTGTCGAAATGAGGTGTATGCTCGCTTCGGGGCTCGTTTGACCCTCCAAATGGCCTGGACAATCCATGATGGCCAACCGTATGCATAGACAAGGTCTTGATGGACGTCCACAAAAAAATTTGGCATTTTTTACGTCGGAATCCGGATCACCAAAAAATGGTGTGCTATAGCACACGAAAATCGTCGAAATGAGGCGTATGCTCGCTTCGGGGCTCGTTTGACCCTCCAAATGGCCCAGACAATCCGTGATGGCCAATTGTATGCATAGACAAGGTCTTGACGGACGTCCATGAAAAAATTTGTTATTTTTCATGTCAGAATCCGGATCACCCAAAAAATGGTGTGCTATAGCACATGAAAATCGTCGAAATGAGGCGTATGCTCGCTACCGGGCTCGTTTGACCCTCCAAATTGCCCGGACAATCCGTGATGGCCAACCGTATGCATAGACAAGGTCTTGACGGACGTCCATGAAAAAATTTGTCATTTTTGACGTCGGAATCCGGATCACCCAAAAAATGGTGTGCTGTAGCACACGAAAATCGTCGAAATGAGGCATATGCTCGCTTCGGGGCTTGTTTAACCCGCCAAATGGCCCGGACAATCAGTGATGGCCAAACGTATGCATAGACATGGTCTTGACGGACCTCCAAGAAAAAATTTGGCATTTTTGACGTCGGAATTCGGATCATCCAAAAAATGGTGTGCTATAGCACACGAAAATCGTCAAAACGAGGCATATGCTCGCTTCGGGGCTCGTTTGACCCTCCAAATAGCCCGGACAATCCGTGATGGCCAACCGTATGCATAGACAACGTCTTGACGGACGTCCACGAAAAAATTGGCATTTTTGACGTCGGAATCCGGATCACCCAAAAAATGGTGTGCTATAGACCACGAAAATTGTCGAAATGAGGTGTATGCTCGCTTCGGGGCTTGTTTGACCCTCCAAATGGCCCAGAAAATCCGTGATGGCCAACCGTATGTATAGACAAGGTCTTGACGGACGTCCACGAAAAAATTTGTCATTTTTGACGTCGGAATCCGGATCACCCAAAAAATGGTGTGCTATAGCACACGAAAATCGTCGAAATGAGGCATATGCTCGCTTCGGGGCTCGTTTGACCCGCTAAATGGCCCGGACAATCAGTGATGTCCAACCGTATGCATAGACATGGTCTTGACGGACCTCCAAGAAAAAAATTGGCATTTTTGACGTCGGAATTCGGATCATCCAAAAAATGGTGTGCTATAGCACACGAAAATCGTCAAAATGAGGCATATGCTCGCTTCGGGGCTCGTTTGACCCTCTAAATGGCCCGGACAATCCATGATGGCCAACCGTATGCATAGACAAGGTCTTGACGGACGTCCACGAAAGAATTTGGCATTTTGGACGTCGGAATCCGGATCACCCAAAAAATGGTGTGCTATAGCACACGAAAATCGTCGAAATGAGGCGTATGCTCGCTTCGGGGCTTGTTTGACCCTCCAAATGGCCCGGACAATCCGTGATGGCCAACCTTATGCATAGAAAAGGTCTTGACGGACTTCCACGAAAAAATTTGACATTTTTGATGTCGGAATCTGGATCATCCAAAAAATGGTGTGCTATAGCACACGAAAATCGTCGAAATGAGGCGTATGCTCGCTTCAGGGCTTGTTTGACCCTCTAAATGGCCCGGACAATCCGTGATGGCCAACCGTATGCATAAACAATGCCTTTTCGGACGTCCATGAAAAAATTTGGCATTTTTGACGTCGGAATCCGAATCACCCAAAATATGGTGTGTTATAGCACACGAAAATCATCAAAATGAGGCGTATGCTCGCTTCGGGGCTCGTTTGACCCTTCAAATGGCCCGAACAATCCGTGATGGCCAACCGTATGCATAGACAAGGTCTTGACGGACGTCCACGAAAAATTTTGGCATTTTTGACGTCGAAATCCGGATTACCCAATAAATGTTGTGCTATAGCACACGAAAATCGTCGAAATGAGGCGTATGCTCGCTTCGGGGCTCGTTTGACCCTTTAAATCGCCCGGACAATCCGTGATGGCCAACCGTATGCATAGACAAGGTCTTGACGGACGTCTACGAAAAAATTTGGAATTTTTGACGTCGGAATCCGGATCACCCAAAAAATGGTGTGCTAG
This sequence comes from Solanum lycopersicum, assembly GCF_036512215.1. Lineage (NCBI taxonomy): Eukaryota > Viridiplantae > Streptophyta > Magnoliopsida > Solanales > Solanaceae > Solanum > Solanum lycopersicum. The sequence continues at coordinate 59,191,668 of NC_090803.1, forward strand.
AAATGAGGCGTATGCTCGCTTTAGGGCTCGTTTGACCCTCCAAATGGCCCGGACAATCCATGATGGCCAACCGTATGCATAAACAAGGTCTTGACGGACGTTCATGAAAAAATTTGGCATTTTTGACGTCGAAATCCGGATCACCCAAAAAATGGTGTGCTAGAAATGAGGCGTATGCTCGCTTCGGGGCTCGTTTGACCCTCCAAATGGCCCGGACAATCCGTGATGGCCAACCGTATGCATAGACAAGGTCTTGACGGACGTCCACGAAAACATTTGGCATTTTTGACGTCGGAATCCGGATCACCCAAAAAATGGTGTGCTATAGCACACAAAAATCGTCGAAATGAGGCGTATGCTCGCTTCGGGGCTCGTTTTACCCTCCAAATGGCCCGGATATTCCGTGATAGCCAACCGTATGCATAGACAAGGTCTTGACGGACGTCCACGAAAATTTTTGGCATTTTTGACGTTGGAATCCGGATCACCCAATAAATGGTGTGCTATTGAACACGAAAATCGTCGAAATGAGGCGTATGCTCGCTTCGGTGCTCGTTTGACCCTCCAAATGGCCCGGACAATCCTTGATGGCCAACCGTATGCATAGACAAGGTCTTGACGGACGTCCACGAAAAAATTTGGTGGAAATGGTGTGCCATAGCACACGAAAATTGTCGAAATGAGACGTATGCTCGCTTTGGGGCTTGTTTGACCCTCCAAATGGCCCGTAAAATCCGTGATGGCCAAACGTATCCATAGACAAGGTCTTGACGGATGTCCATGAAAACATTTTGCATTTTTGACGTCAAAATTCGGATCACCCAAAAAATGGTGTGCTAAAGCACACGAAAATCGTCGAAATGAGGCGTATGCTCGCTTTGGGGCTCGTTTGACCCTCCAAATTGCCCGAACAATCCGTGATGGCCAACCGTATGCATAGACAAGGTCTTGACGGACGTCCACGAAAAAATTTGGCATTTTTGACGTCGGAATCCGGATCACCCAAAAAATAGTGTGCTATAGCACACGAAAATCTTCGAAATGAGGCGTATGCTCGCTTCGGGGCTCGTTTGCCCTTCAAATGGCCTGGACAATCCGTGATGGCCAACTGTATGCATAGACAAGGTCTTGACGGATGTCCACGAAAAAGTTTGGCATTTTTTACGTCGAAATCCGGATCACCCAAAAAATGGTGTGCTAGAAATGAGGCGTATGCTCGCTTCGGGGCTCGTTTGACCCTCCAAATGGCCCGAACAATCCGTGATGGCCAACCGTATGCATAGACAAGGTCTTGACGGACGTCGTCGAAAAAATTTGGCATTTTTGACATCGGAATCCGGATCACCCAAAAAATTGTGTTCTATAGCACACGAAAATCGTCGAAATGAGGCGTATGCTCGCTTCAGGGCTCGTTTGACCCTCCAAATGGACCGGACAATCCGTGATGGCCAACCGTATGCATAGACAAGGTCTTGACGGACGTCCACGAAAAAATTTGGAATTTTTGACGTCGGAATCCGGATCACCCAAAAAATGGTGTGCTATAGCACACGAAAATCGTCGAAATGAGGCGTATGCTCGCTTCGGGGCTTGTTTGACCCTCTAAATGGCCCGGACAATCCGTGATGGCCAACCATATGCATAGACAAGGTCTTGACGGACGTCCACAAAAAAATTTGGCATTTTTTACGTCGGAATCCGGATCAACCAAAAAATGGTGTGCTATAGCACACGAAAATCGTCGAAATGAGGCGTATGCTCGCTTCGGGGCTCGTTTGACCCTCCAAATCGCCCGGACAATCTGTGATGGCCAATCGTATGCATAGACAAGGTCTAGACGGACCTCCACGAAAACATTTGGCATTTTTGACGTCGGAATCTGGATTACCCAATAAATGGTGTGCTATAGCACACGAAAATCGTCGAAATGAGGCGTATGCTCGCTTCGGGGCTCGTTTGACCCTTTAAATGTCCCGGACAATCCGTGAAGGCCAACCGTATGCATAGACAAGGTCTTGACGAACGTCTACGAAAAAATTTGGCATTTTTGACGTCGGAATCCGGATCACCCAAAAAATGGTGTGCTAGAAATGAGGCGTATGCTCGCTTCGGGGCTCGTTTGACCCTCCAAATGGCCCAGACAATCCGTGATGGCCAACCGTATGCATAGACAAGGTCTTGACGGACGTCCACGAAAACATTTGGCATTTTTGACGTCGGAATCCGAATCACCCAAAAAATGGTGTGCTATAGCACACAAAAATCATCGAAATGAGGCGTATGCTCGCTTCGGGGCTCGTTTGACCCTCCAAATGGCCTGGATATTCCATGATGGTCAACCGTATGCATAGACAAGGTCTTGACGGATGTCCACAAAAAAATTTGGCATTTTTGACGTCGGAATCCGGATCAACCAAAAAATGGTGTGCTATAGCACACGAAAATCGTCGAAATGAGGCGTATGCTCGCTTCGGGGCTCGTTTGACCCTCCAAATGGCCCGGACAATCCGTGATGGCCAACCGTATGCATAGACATGGTCTTGACGGACGTCCACGAAAACATTTGGCATTTTTGACGTCAGAATCCGGATCACCCAAAAAATGGTGTGCTATAGCACACAAAAATCGTCGAAATGAGGCGTATGCTCGCTTCGGGGCTCGTTTGACCCTCCAAATGGCCCGGATATTCCATGATGGTCAACCGTATGCATAGACAAGGTCTTGACGGATGTCCACAAAAACATTTGGCATTTTTGACGTCGGAATCCGGATCACCCAAAAAATGGTGTGCTATAGCACACGAAAATCGTCGCAATGAGGCGTATGCTCGCTTCGAGGCTTGTTTGACCCTCCAAATGGCCCGGACAATCAGTGATGGCCAACCGTATGCATAGACAAGGTCTTGATGGACGTCCATGAAAAAATTTGGCATTTTTGACGTCGGAATCCGGATCACACAAAAAATGGTGTGCTATAGCACACGAAAATCGTCGAAATGAGGCGTATGCTCGCTTCGGTGCTCGTTTGACCCTCCAAATTGCCCGGACAATCCGTGATGGCCAATCGTATGCATAGACAAGGTCTTGACGGACGTCCACCAAAAAAGATGGTGGAAATGGTGTGCCATTGCACACGAAAATTGTCGAAATGAGGCGTATGCTCGCTTTGGGGCTCGTTTGACCCTCCAAATGGCCTGGACAATCCGTGATGGCCAACCGTATGCATAGACAAGGTCTTGACGGACGTGCACCAAAAAAATTGGTGGAAATGGTGTGCTATAGCACACGAAAATCATCGAAATGAGGCGTATGCTCGCTTCGGGGCTCGTTTGACCCTCCAAATGGCCCGGAAATTCCGTGATGGCCAACCGTATGCATAGACAAGGTCTTGAAGAACGTCCATGAAAAAATTTGTTATTTTTCACGTCAGAATCCGGATCACCCAAAAAATTGTGTTCTATAGCACACGAAAATCGTCGAAATGAGGCGTATGCTCGCTTCAGGGCTCGTTTGACCCTCCAAATGGACCGGACAATCCGTGATGGCCAACCGTATGCATAGACAAGGTCTTGACGGACGTCCACGAAAAAATTTGGAATTTTTGTCGTCGGAATCCGGATCACCCAAAAAATGGTGTGCTATAGCACACGAAAATCGTCAAAATGAGGCGTATGCTCGCTTCGGGGCTTGTTTGACCCTCTAAATGGCCCGGACAATCCGTGATGGCCAACCATATGCATAGACAAGGTCTTGACGGACGTCCACAAAAAAATTTGGCATTTTTTACGTCGGAATCCGGATCAACCAAAAAATGGTGTGCTATAGCACACGAAAATCGTCGAAATGAGGCGTATGCTCGCTTCGGGGCTCGTTTGACCCTCCAAATGGCCCGGACAATCAGTGATGGCCAACCGTATGCATAGACAAGGTCTAGACGGACCTCCACGAAAACATTTGGCATTTTTGACGTCGGAATCCGGATTACCCAATAAATGGTGTGCTATAGCACACGAAAATCGTCGAAATGAGGCGTATGCTCGCTTCGGGGCTCGTTTGACCCTTTAAATGGCCCGGACAATCCGTGAAGGCCAACCGTATGCATAGAAAAGGTCTTGACGGACGTCTACGAAAAAATTTGGCATTTTTGACGTCGAAATCCGGATCACCCAAAAAATGGTGTGCTAGAAATGAGGCGTATGCTCGCTTCGGGGCTCGTTTGACCCTCCAAATGGCCCGGACAATCCGTGATGGCCAACCGTATGCATAGACAAGGTCTTGACGGACGTCCACGAAAACATTTGGCATTTTTGACGTCGGAATCCGGATCACCCAAAAAATTGTGTGCTATAGCACACAAAAATCGTCGAAATGAGGCGTATGCTCGCTTCGGGGCTCGTTTGACCCTCCAAATGGCCCGGATATTCCATGATGGTCAACCGTATGCATAGACAAGGTATTGACGGATGTCCACAAAAAAATTTGGCATTTTTGACGTCGGAATCCGGATCACCCAAAAAATGGTGTGCTATAGCATACGAAAATCGTCGCAATGAGGCGTATGCTCGCTTCGAGGCTTGTTTGACCCTCCAAATGGCCCGGACAATCAGTGATGGCCAACCGTATGCATAGACAAGGTCTTGATGGACGTCCATTAAAAAATTTGGCATTTTTGACGTCGGAATCCGGATCACCCAAAAAATGGTGTGGCACACGAAAATCGTCGAAATGAGGCGTATGCTCGCTTCGGTGCTCGTTTGACCCTCCAAATGGCCCGGACAATCCGTGATGGCCAATCGTATGCATAGACAAGGTCTTGACGGACGTCCACCAAAAAAGATGGTGGAAATGGTGTGCCATTGCACACGAAAATTGTCGAAATGAGGCGTATGCTCGCTTTGGGGCTCGTTTGACCCTCCAAATGGCCTGGACAATCCGTGATGGCCAACCGTATGCATAGACAAGGTCTTGACGGACGTGCACCAAAAAAATTGGTGGAAATGGTGTGCTATAGCACACGAAAATCGTCGAAATGAGGCGTATGCTCGCTTCGGGGCTCGTTTGACCCTCCAAATGGCCCGGACAATCTGTGATGGCCAACCGTATGCATAGACAAGGTCTTGAAGAACGTCCATGAAATAATTTGTTATTTTTCACGTCAGAATCCGGATCACCCAAAAAATGGTGTGCTATAGCACACGAAAATCGTCGAAATGAGGCGTATGCTCGCTTCGGGGCTCGTTTGACCCTCCAAATGGCCCGGATATTCCGTGATGGTCAACCGTATGCATAGACAAGGTCTTGACGGATGTCCACAAAAAAATTTGGCATTTTTGACGTCGGAATCCGGATCACCCAAAAAATTGTGTTCTATAGCACACGAAAATCGTCGAAATGAGGCGTATGCTCGCTTCAGGGCTCGTTTGACCCTCCAAATGGACCGGACAATCCGTGATGGCCAACCGTATGCATATACAAGGTCTTGACGGACGTCCACAAAAAAATTTGGAATTTTTGACGTCGGAATCCGGATCACCCAATAAATGGTGTGCTATAGCACACGAAAATCGTCGAAATGAGGCGTATGCTCGCTTCGGGGCTCGTTTGACCCTTTAAATGGCCCGGAAAATCCGTGATGGCCAACCGTATGCAAAGACAAGGTCTTGACGGACGTCTACGAAAAAATTTGGCATTTTTGACGTCGGAATCCGGATCACCCAAAAAATGGTGTGTTAGAAATGAGGCGTATGCTCGCTTCGGGGCTCGTTTGACCCTCCAAATGGCCCGGACAATCCGCGATGGCCAACCGTATGCATAGACAAGGTCTTGACGGACGTCCACGAAAACATTTGGCATTTTTGACGTCGGAATCCGGATCACCCAAAAAATGGTGTGCTATAGCACACAAAAATCGTCGAAATGAGGCGTATGCTCGCTTCGGGGCTCGTTTGACCCTCCAAATGGCCCGGATATTCTGTGATGGTCAACCGTATGCATAGACAAGGTCTTGACGGATGTCCACAAAAAAATTTAGCATTTTTGACGTCGGAATCCGGATCACCCAAAAAATGGTGTGCTATAGCACACGAAAATCGTCGAAATGAGGCGTATGCTCGCTTCGGGGCTCGTTTGACCCTCCAAATGGCCCGGATATTCCGTGATGGCCAACCGTATGCATAGACAAGGTCTTGACGGACTTCCACAAAAAAATTTGGCATTTTTGACGTCGGAATCCGGATCACCCAAAAAATGGTGTGCTATAGCAAACGAAAATCGACGAAATGAGGCGTATGCTCGCTTCGGGGCTCGTTTGACCCTCCAAATAGCCGGGAAAATCCGTGATAGCCAACCGTATGAATATAAAAGGTCTTGACGGACGTTCACGAAAAATTTTGGCATTTTTGACGTCGGAATCCGGATCACCCAATAAATGGTGTGCTATAGCATACGAAAATCGTCGAAATGAGGCGTATGCTCGCTTCGGTGCTCGTTTGACCCTCCAAATGGCCTGGACAATCCGTGATGGCCAACCCTATGCATAGAGAAGGTTTTGACGGACGTCCACGAAAACATTTGGTGGAAATGGTGTGCCATAGCACACGAAAATTGTCGAAATGAGACGTATGTTCGCATTGGGGCTCGTTTGACCCTCCAAATGGCCCGTGCAATCCGTTATGGCCTAACGTATCCATAGACAAGGTCTTGACGGACGTCCACGAAAAAATTTGGCATTTTTGACGTCAAAATTCGGATCACCCAAAAAATGGTGTGCTATAGCACACGAAAATCGTCGAAATGAGGCGTATTCTCGCTTCGGGGCTCGTTTGACCCTCCAAATGGCCCGGACAATCCGTGATGGCCAACCGTATGCATAGACAAGGTCTTGACGGACGTCCACGAAAAAATTTGGCATTTTTGACGTCCGAATCCGGATCACCCAAAAAATAGTGTGCTATAGCACACGAAAATCGTCGAAATGAGGCGTATGCTCGCTTCGGGGCTCGTTTGACCCTTCAAATGGCCAGGACAATCCGTGATGGCCAACCGTATTCATAGAAAAGGTCTTGACGGATGTCCATGAAAAAGTTTGGCATTTTTTACGTCAGAATCCGGATCACCCAAAAAATGGTGTGCTAGAAATGAGGCGTATGCTCGCTTCGGGGCTCGTTTGACCCTCCAAATGGCCCGGACAATCCGTGATGGCCAACCGTATGCATAGACAAGGTCTTGACGGATGTCGACGAAAAAATTTGGCATTTTTGACGTAGGAATCCGGATCACCCAAAAAATGGTGTTCTATAGCACACGAAAATCATCGAAATGAGGCGTATGCTCGCTTCAGGGCTCGTTTGACCCTCCAAATGGCCCGAACAATCCGTGATGGCCAACCGTATGCATAGACAAGGTCTTGACGGACGTCCACGAAAAAATTTTGAATTTTTGACGTCAGAATCCGGATCACCCAAAAAATGGTGTGCTATAGCACACGAAAATCGTCGAAATGAGGCGTATGCTTGCTTCGGGGCTTGTTTGACCCTCTAAATGGCCCGGACAATCCGTGATGGCCAACCGTATGCATAGAAAAGGTCTTGACGGACGTCCACAAAAAAATTTGGCATTTTTGACGTCGGAATCTGGATCACCAAAAAAATGGTGTGCTATAGCACACGAAAATCGTCGAAATGAGGCGTATGCTCGCTTCGGTGCTCGTTTGACCCTCCAAATGGCCCGGACAATCCGTGACGTCCAACCGTATGCATAGACAAGGTATTGACGGACGTCCACGAAAAAATTTGGCATTTTTGACGTCGGAATCCGGATCACCCAAAAAATGGTGTGCTATAGCACACGAAAATCGTCGAAATGAGGCGTATGCTCGCTTCGGGGCTCGTTTGACCCTCCAAATGGCCCGGACAATACGTGATGGCCAACCGTATGCATAGACAAGGTCTTGACGGACGTCCACGAAAAAAGTTGGCATTTTTGACGTCGGAATCCGGATCACACAAAAAATGGTGTGCTATAGCACACGAAAATCGTCGAAATGAGGCGTATGCTTGCTTCGGGGCTCGTTTGACCCTTCAAATGGCCCGGACAATCCGTGATGGCCAACCGTAAGCATAGAAAAGGTCTTGACGGACGTCCACGAAAAATTTTGGCATTTTTGACGTCGGAATCCGGACTACCCAATAAATGGTGTGCTATAGCACACGAAAATCGTCGAAATGAGGCGTATGCTCGCTTCGGTGCTCGTTTGACCCTCCAAATGGCCCGGACAATCCGTGATGGCCAACCGTATGCATATACAAGGTCTTGACTGACGTCCTTGAATAAGTTTGGTGGAAATGGTGTGCCATAGCACACGAAAATTGTCAAAATGAGGCGTATGCTCGCTTTGGGCTCGTTTGACCCTCCAAATGGCCTGGACAATCCGTGATGGCCAACCGTATGCATAGACAAGGTCTTGACGGACGTCCACGAAATAATTTGGCATTTTTGACGTCGGAATCCGCATCACCCAAAAAATGGTGCGCTATAGCACATGAAAATCATCGAAATGAGGCGTATGCTCGCTTCGGGGCTCGTTTGACCCTCCAAATGGCCCGGACAATCTGTGATGGCCAACCGTATGCATAGACAAGGTCTTGACGGACGTCCACGAAATAATTTGGCATTTTTGACGTCAGAATCCGGATCACCCAAAAAATGGTGTGCTATAGCACACAAAAATCGTCGAAATGAGGCGTATGCTCGCTTCGGGGCTCGTTTGACCCTCCAAATGGCCCGGGCCAACCATATGCATAGACAAGGTCTTGACGGACGTCCACAAAAAAAGTTGGCATTTTTGACGTCGGAATCCGGATCACACAAAAAATGGTGTGCTATAGCAAATGAAAATCATCGAAATGAGGCGTATGCTCGCTTCGGGGCTCGTTTGACCCTTCAAATGGCCCGGACAATCCGTGATGGCCAACCGTAAGCATAGACAAGGTCTTGACGGACGTCCACGAAATAATTTGGCATTTTTGACGTCGGAATCCGGATCACCCAAAAAATGGTGTGCTATAGCACACGAAAATCGTCGAAATGAGGCGTATGCTCGCTTCGGGGCTCGTTTGACCCTCCAAATGGCCCGGACAATCTGTGATGGCCAACCGCATGCATAGACAAGGTTTTGACGGACATCCATGAAAAAATTTGGCATTTTTTACGTCGGAATCCGGATCACCCAAAAAATGGTGTGCTATAGCACACGAAAATCGTCGAAATAAGGCGTATGCTCGCTTCGGGGCTCGTTTGACCCTCCAAATGGCCCGAACAATCAGTGATGGCCAACCGTATGCATAGACAAGGTCTTGACGGAAGTCCACGAAAAAATTTTGCATTTTTGACGTCGGAATCCGGATCACCCAAAAATGTGTGCTATAGCACACGAAAATTGTCGAAATGAGGCATATGCTCGCTTCGGGGCTCGTTTGACCCTCCAAATGGCTCGAACAATCCGTGATGGCCAACCGTATGCATAAGCAAGGTCTTGACGGATGTCCACGAAAAAAATTGGCATTTTTGACGTCGGAATCAGGATAACCCAAAAAATAGTGTGCTATAGCACACGAAAATCGTCGAAATGAGGCGTACGCTCGCTTCGGGGCTCGTTTGACCCTCCAAATGGACCGGGAAATCCGTGATGGCCAACCGTATGCATAGACAAGGTCTTGACGGACGTCCACAAAAAAATTTGGCATTTTTTACGTTGGAATCCGGATCACCCAAAAAATGGTGTGCTATAGCACACGAAAATCGTCGAAATGAGGCGTATGCTCGCTTCGGTGCTCGTTTGACCCTCCTAATGGCCCGGACAATCCGTGATGGCCAACCGTATGCATAGACAAGGTCTTGACTTACGTCCACGAAAAAATTTGGTGGAAATGGTGTGCCATAGCACACGAAAATTGTCGAAATGAGGCGTATGCTCGCTTTGGGGCTCATTGGACCCTCCAAATGGCCTGGACAATCCGTGATGGCCAACCGTATGCATAGACAAGGTCTTGACGGACGTCCACGAAAAAATTTGGAATTTTTGACGTCGGAATCCGGATCACCCAAAAAATGGTGTGCTATAGCACACGAAAATCATCGAAATGATGCGTATGCTCGCTTCGGAGCTCGTTTGACCCTCCAAATGGCCCGGACAATCTGTGATGGCCAACCATATGCATAGACAAGGTCTTGATGGACGTCCATGAAAAAATTTGGTATTTTTTACATCGGAATCCGGATCACCCAAAAAATGGTGTGCTATAGCACACGAAAATCATCGAAATGAGGCGTATGCTTGCTTCGAGGCTTGTTTGACCCTCCAAATGGCCCGAAAAATAAGTGATGGCCAACCGTATGCATAGATAAGTTCTTGACAGACGTCCACGAAAAAATTTGGAATTTTTGATGTCGGAATCCGGATCACCCAAAAAATGGTGTGCTATAGCACACGAAAATCGTCGAAATGAGGCGTATGCTTGCTTCGGGGCTCGTTTGACCCTCCAAATGGCCCGGACAATCCGTGATGGCCAACCGTATGTATAAACAAGGTCTTGACGGACGTCCACGAAAAAATTTGGCATTTTTGACGTCGGAATCCGGATCACCCAAAAAATGGTGTGCTATAGCACACGAAAATCGTCGAAATGAGGCGTATGCTCGCTTCGTGGCTCGTTTGACCCTCCAAATGGCCCGGACAATCTGTGATGGCCAACCGTATGCATAGATAAGGTCTTGATGGACGTCTATGAAAAAATTTGGCATTTTTTACGTCGGAATCCGGATCACCCAAAAAATGGTGTGCTATAGCACACGAAAATCGTCGAAATGAGGCGTATGCTCGCTACTGGGCTCGTTTGACCCTCCAAATGGCCCGGACAATCCGTGATGGCCAACCGTATGCATAGACAACGTCTTGACGGACGTCCACAAAAAAATTTGGCATTTTTGACGTCGGAATCCGGATCACCCAAAAAATGGTGTGCTATAGCACACGAAAATTGTCGAAATGAGGTGTATGCTCGCTTCGGGGCTCGTTTGACCCTCCAAATGGCCCGAACAATCCGTGATGGCCAACCGTATGCATAGAAAAGGTCTTGACGGACGTCCACGAAAAAATTTGGCATTTTTGACGTCGGAATCCGGATCACCCAAAAAATGGTGTGCTGCGTATGCTCGCTTCGGGGCTTGTTTGACCCTCTAAATGGCCCGGACAATCCGTGATGGCCAACCGTATGCATAGACAAGGTCTTGACGGACGTCCATGAAAAAATTTGGCATTTTTCACGTCGGAATCCAGATCACCCAAAAAATGGTGTGCTATAGCACACGAAAATCGTCGAAATGAGGCGTATGCTCGCTTCGGGGCTCGTTTGACCCTCCAAATGGCCCGGACAATCCGTGATGGCCAACCGTATGCATAGAAAAGGTCTTGACGGACGTCCACGAAAAAATTTGGCATTTTTGATGTCGGAATCAGGATCACCCAAAAAATGGTGTGCTATAGCATACGAAAATCAGCGAAATGAGGCGTATACTTGCTTCGAAGCTCGTTTGACCCTCCAAATGGGCCGAAAAATCCTCGATGGCCAACCGTATGCATAGACAAGGTATTTACGGACGTCCACGAAAAAATTTGGCATTTTTGACGTCGGAATCCGGATCACCCAAAAAATGGTGTGCTATAGCACACGAAAATCGTCGAAAAGAGGCGTCTGCTGGATTTGGGGCTCGTTTAACCCTCCAAATGGGCCGGACAATCCGTGATGGCCAACCGTATGCATAGACAAGGTCTTGACGGACGTTCACGAAAATATTTGGCATTTTTGACGTCGGAATCTGGATCACCCAAAAAATGGTGCGCTATAGCACACGAAAATCGTCGAAATAAGGCGTATGCTCGCTTCGGGGCTCGTTTGACCCTCCAAATGGCCCGAACAATCAGTGATGGCCAACCGTATGCATAGACAAGGTCTTGACGGAAGTCCACGAAAAAATTTTGCATTTTTGACGTCGGAATCCGGATCACCCAAAAATGTGTGCTATAGCACACGAAAATTGTCGAAATGAGGCATATGCTCGCTTCGGGGCTCGTTTGACCCTCCAAATGGCTCGAACAATCCGTGATGGCCAACCGTATGCATAAGCAAGGTCTTGACGGATGTCCACGAAAAAAATTGGCATTTTTGACGTCGGAATCAGGATAACCCAAAAAATGGTGTGCTATAGCACACGAAAATCGTCGAAATGAGGCATACGCTCGCTTCGGGGCTCGTTTGACCCTCCAAATGGCCCGGACAATCCGTGATGGCCAACCGTATGCATAGAAAAGGTCTTGACGGACGTCCACGAAAAAATTTGGCATTTTTGATGTCGGAATCAGGATCACCCAAAAAATGGTGTGCTATAGCATACGAAAATCAGCGAAATGAGGCGTATACTTGCTTCGAAGCTCGTTTGACCCTCCAAATGGGCCGAAAAATCCTCGATGGCCAACCGTATGCATAGACAAGGTATTTACGGACGTCCACGAAAAAATTTGGCATTTTTGACGTCGGAATCCGGATCACCCAAAAAATGGTGTGCTATAGCACACGAAAATCGTCGAAAAGAGGCGTCTGCTGGATTTTGGGCTCGTTTAACCCTCCAAATGGGCCGGACAATCCGTGATGGCCAACCGTATGCATAGACAAGGTCTTGACGGACGTTCACGAAAATATTTGGCATTTTTGACGTCGGAATCTGGATCACCCAAAAAATGGTGCGCTATAGCACACGAAAATTGTCGAAAAGATGCATATGCTCGCTTCGGGGTTCGTTTGACCCTCCAAATGGCCCGGACAATCCGTGATGGACAACCGTATGCATAGACAAGGTCTTGACGGACGTCCACAAAAAAATTTGGCATTTTTGACGTCGGAATCCGGATCACCCAAAAAATGGTGTGCTATAGCACACGAAAATCGTCGAAGTGAGGCGTATGCTCGCTTCGAGGCTCGTTTGACCCTCCAAATGGCCCAGACAATCTGTGATGGCCAACCGTATGCATAGACAAGGTATTGACGGACGTCCATGAAAAAATTTGGCATTTTTGACGTCGGAATCCGGATCACCCAAAAAATGGTGTGCTATAGCATACGAAAATCGTCGAAATTAGGCGTATGCTCGCTTCGGTGCTCGTTTGACCCTCCAAATGGCCCGGACAATCCGTGATGGCCAACCGTATGCATAGACAAGGTCTTGACGGACGTCCACCAAAAAAATTGGTGGAAATGGTGTGTTATAGAACACGAAAATCGTCGAAAATAGGCGTATGCTCGCTTCGGGGCTCGTTTGACCCTTCAAATGGCCCGGACAATCTGTGATGGCCAACCGTATGCATAGACAAGGTCTTGACGGACGTCCATGAAAAAATTTGTTATTTTTCACGTCAGAATCCGGATCACCCAAAAAATGGTGTGCTATAGCACACGAAAATCGTCGAAATGAGGCGTATGCTCGCTTCGGTGCTCGTTTGACCCTCCAAATGGCCCAGACAATCCGTGATGGCCAACCGTATGCATAGACAAGGTCTTGACGGACGTCCACCAAAAAAATTGGTGGAAATGGTGTGTTATAGAACACGAAAATCGTCGAAAATAGGCGTATGCTCGCTTCGGGGCTCGTTTGACCCTTCAAATGGCCCGGACAATCTGTGATGGCCAACCGTATGCATAGACAAGGTCTTGACGGACGTCCATGAAAAAATTTGTTATTTTTCACGTCAGAATCCGGATCACCCAAAAAATGGTGTGCTATAGCACACGAAAATCGTCGAAATGAGGCGTATGCTCGCTTCGGGGCTGGTTTGACCCTCCAAATGGCCCGGACAATCCGTGATGGCCAACCATATGCATAGACAAGGTCTTGACGGACGTCCATGAAAAAATTTGGCATTTTTGACGTCGGAATCCGGATCACCCAAAAAATGGTGTGCTATAGCACACGAAAATCGTCGAAATGAGGCGTATGCTCGCTTCGGGGCTCGTTTGACCCTCCAAATGGCCCGGACAATCTGTGATGGCCAACCGTATGCATAGACAAGGTCTTGATAAACGTCCATAAAAAAATTTTGCATTTTTTACGTCGGAATCCGGATCACCCAAAAAATGGTGTGCTATAGCACACGAAAATCGTCGAAATAAGGCGAGTGCTCGCTTCGAGGCTTGTTTGACCCTCCAAATGGCCCGGACAATCAGTGATGGCCAACCGTATGCATAGACAATGTTTTGACAGACGTCCACGAAAAAATTTGGCATTTTTGACGTCGAAATCCGGATCACCCAAAAAATGGTGTGCTATAGCACACGAAAATCGTCGAAATTAGGCGTATGTTCGCTTCGGGGCTCGTTTGACCCTCCAAATGGCCCGGACAATCCGTGATGGCCAACCAAATGCATAGACAAGGTCTTGACGGACGTCCACGAAAAAATTTGGCATTTTTGACGTCGGAATCCGGATCACCCAAAAAATGGTGTGCTATAGCACACGAAAATCGACGAAATGAGGCGTATGCTCGCTTCGGGGCTCGTTTGACCCTCCAAATGGCCCGGACAATCCGTGATGGCCAACCGTATGCATAGACAAGGTCTTGACGGACGTCCACGAAAAAATTTGGCATTTTTGACGTCGGAATCCGGATCACCCAAAAAATGGTGTGCTATAGCACACGAAAATCGTCAAAATTAGGCGTATGATCGCTTCGGGGCTCGTTTGACCCTCCAAATGGCCCGGACAATCCGTGATGGCCAACCGTATGCATAGACAAGGTCTTGACGGACGTCCACGAAAAAATTTGGCATTTTTGACGTCGGAATCCGGATCACCCAAAAAATGGTGTGCTATAGCACACGAAAATCGACGAAATGAGGCGTATGCTCGCTTCGGGGCTCGTTTGACCCTCCAAATGGCCCGGACAATCCGTGATGGCCAACCGTATGCATAGAAAAGGTCTTGACGGACGTCCACGAAAAAATTTGGCATTTTTTACGTCGGAATCCGGATCACCCAAAAAATGGTGTGCTATAGCACACGAAAATCGTCGAAATTAGGCGTATGATCGCTTCGGGGCTCGTTTGACCCTCCAAATGGCCCGGACAATCCGTGATGGCCAACCGTATGCATAGACAAGGTCTTGACGGACGTCCACGAAAAAATTTGGCATTTTTGACGTCGGAATCCGGATCACCCAAAAAATGGTGTGCTATAGCACACGAAAATCGTCGAAATTAGGCGTATGTTCGCTTCGGGGCTCGTTTGACCCTCCAAATGGCCCGGACAATCAGTGATGGCCAACCGTATGCATAGACAAGGTCTAGACGGACCTCCACGAAAACATTTGGCATTTTTGACGTCGGAATCCGGATTACCCAATAAATGGTGTGCTATAGCACACGAAAATCGTCGAAATGAGGCGTATGCTTGCTTCGGGGCTCGTTTGACCCTTTAAATGGCCCGGACAATCCGTGAAGGCCAACCGTATGCATAGAAAAGGTCTTGACGGACGTCTACGAAAAAATTTGGCATTTTTGACGTCGAAATCCAAATCACCCAAAAAATGGTGTGCTAGAAATGAGGCGTATGCTCGCTTCGGGGCTCGTTTGACCCTCCAAATGGCCCGGACAATCCGTGATGGCCAACCGTATGCATAGACAAGGTCTTGACGGACGTCCACGAAAACATTTGGCATTTTTGACGTCGGAATCCGGATCACCCAAAAAATTGTGTGCTATAGCACACAAAAATCGTCGAAATGAGGCGTATGCTCGCTTCGGGGCTCGTTTGACCCTCCAAATGGCCCGGATATTCCATGATGGTCAACCGTATGCATAGACAAGGTCTTGACGGATGTCCACAAAAAAATTTGGCATTTTTGACGTCGGAATCCGGATCACCCAAAAAATGGTGTGCTATAGCATACGAAAATCGCAATGAGGCGTATGCTCGCTTCGAGGCTTGTTTGACCCTCCAAATGGCCCGGACAATCAGTGATGGCCAACCGTATGCATAGACAAGGTCTTGATGGACGTCCATTAAAAAATTTGGCATTTTTGACGTCGGAATCCGGATCACCCAAAAAATGGTGTGGCACACGAAAATCGTCGAAATGAGGCGTATGCTCGCTTCGGTGCTCGTTTGACCCTCCAAATGGCCCGGACAATCCGTGATGGCCAATCGTATGCATAGACAAGGTCTTGACGGACGTCCACCAAAAAAGATGGTGGAAATGGTGTGCCATTGCACACGAAAATTGTCGAAATGAGGCGTATGCTCGCTTTGGGGCTCGTTTGACCCTCCAAATGGCCTGGACAATCCGTGATGGCCAACCGTATGCATAGACAAGGTCTTGACGGACGTGCACCAAAAAAATTGGTGGAAATGGTGTGCTATAGCACACGAAAATCGTCGAAATGAGGCGTATGCTCGCTTCGGGGCTCGTTTGACCCTCCAAATGGCCCGGACAATCTGTGATGGCCATCCGTATGCATAGACAAGGTCTTGAAGAACGTCCATGAAAAAATTTGTTATTTTTCACGTCAGAATCCGGATCACCCAAAAAATGGTGTGCTATAGCACACGAAAATCGTCGAAATGAGGCGTATGCTCGCTTCGGGGCTCGTTTGACCCTCCAAATGGCCCGGATATTCCGTGATGGTCAACCGTATGCATAGACAAGGTCTTGACGGATGTCCACAAAAAAATTTGGCATTTTTGACGTCAGAATCCGGATCACCCAAAAAATTGTGTTCTATAGCACACGAAAATCGTCGAAATGAGGCGTATGCTCGCTTCAGGGCTCGTTTGACCCTCCAAATGGACCGGACAATCCGTGATGGCCAACCGTATGCATATACAAGGTCTTGACGGACGTCCACACAAAAATTTGGAATTTTTGACGTCGGAATCCGGATCACCCAATAAATGGTGTGCTATAGCACACGAAAATCGTCGAAATGAGGCGTATGCTCGCTTCGGGGCTCGTTTGACCCTTTAAATGGCCCGGACAATCCGTGATGGCCAACCGTATGCAAAGACAAGGTCTTGACGGACGTCTACGAAAAAATTTGGCATTTTTGACGTCGGAATCCGGATCACCCAAAAAATGGTGTGTTAGAAATGAGGCGTATGCTCGCTTCGGGGCTCGTTTGACCCTCCAAATGGCCCGGACAATCCGCGATGGCCAACCGTATGCATAGACAAGGTCTTGACGGACGTCCACGAAAACATTTGGCATTTTTGACGTCGGAATCCGGATCACCCAAAAAATGGTGTGCTATAGCACACAAAAATCGTCGAAATGAGGCGTATGCTCGCTTCGGGGCTCGTTTGACCCTCCAAATGGCCCGGATATTCTGTGATGGTCAACCGTATGCATAGACAAGGTCTTGACGGATGTCCACAAAAAAATTTAGCATTTTTGACGTCGGAATCCGGATCACCCAAAAAATGGTGTGCTATAGCACACGAAAATCGTCGAAATGAGGCGTATGCTCGCTTCGGGGCTCGTTTGACCCTCCAAATGGCCCGGATATTCCGTGATGGCCAACCGTATGCATAGACAAGGTCTTGACGGACTTCCACAAAAAAATTTGGCATTTTTGACGTCGGAATCCGGATCACCCAAAAAATGGTGTGCTATAGCAAACGAAAATCGACGAAATGAGGCGTATGCTCGCTTCGGGGCTCGTTTGACCCTCCAAATAGCCGGGAAAATCCGTGATAGCCAACCGTATGCATATAAAAGGTCTTGACGGACGTTCACGAAAAATTTTGGCATTTTTGACGTCGGAATCCGGATCACCCAATAAATGGTGTGCTATAGCATACGAAAATCGTCGAAATGAGGCGTATGCTCGCTTCGGTGCTCGTTTGACCCTCCAAATGGCCTGGACAATCCGTGATGGCCAACCCTATGCATAGAGAAGGTTTTGACGGACGTCCACGAAAACATTTGGTGGAAATGGTGTGCCATAGCACACGAAAATTGTCGAAATGAGACGTATGTTCGCATTGGGGCTCGTTTGACCCTCCAAATGGCCCGTGCAATCCGTAATGGCCTAACGTATCCATAGACAAGGTCTTGACGGATGTCCACGAAAAAATTTGGCATTTTTGATGTCAAAATTCGGATCACCCAAAAAATGGTGTGCTATAGCACACGAAAATCGTCGAAATGAGGCGTATTCTCGCTTCGGGGCTCGTTTGACCCTCCAAATGGCCCGGACAATCCGTGATGGCCAACCGTATGCATAGACAAGGTCTTGACGGACGTCCACGAAAAAATTTGGCATTTTTGACGTCCGAATCCGGATCACCCAAAAAATAGTGTGCTATAGCACACGAAAATCGTCGAAATGAGGCGTATGCTCGCTTCGGGGCTCGTTTGACCCTTCAAATGGCCAGGACAATCCGTGATGGCCAACCGTATTCATAGAAAAGGTCTTGACGGATGTCCATGAAAAAGTTTGGCATTTTTTACGTCGGAATCCGGATCACCCAAAAAATGGTGTGCAAGAAATGAGGCGTATGCTCGCTTCGGGGCTCGTTTGACCCTCCAAATGGCCCGGACAATCCGTGATGGCCAACCGTATGCATAGACAAGGTCTTGACGGATGTCGACGAAAAAATTTGGCATTTTTGACGTAGGAATCCGGATCACCCAAAAAATGGTGTTCTATAGCACACGAAAATCATCGAAATGAGGCGTATGCTCGCTTCAGGGCTCGTTTGACCCTCCAAATGGCCCGAACAATCCGTGATGGCCAACCGTATGCATAGACAAGGTCTTGACGGACGTCCACGAAAAATTTTTGAATTTTTGACGTCAGAATCCGGATCACCCAAAAAATGGTGTGCTATAGCACACGAAAATCGTCGAAATGAGGCGTATGCTTGCTTCGGGGCTTGTTTGACCCTCTAAATGGCCCGGACAATCCGTGATGGCCAACCGTATGCATAGAAAAGGTCTTGACGGACGTCCACAAAAAAATTTGGCATTTTTGACGTCGGAATCTGGATCACCAAAAAAATGGTGTGCTATAGCACACGAAAATCATCGAAATGAGGCGTATGCTCGCTTCGGTGCTCGTTTGACCCTCCAAATGGCCCGGACAATCCGTGATGTCCAACCGTATGCATAGACAAGGTATTGACGGACGTCCACGAAAAAATTTGGCATTTTTGACGTCGGAATCCGGATCACCCAAAAAATGGTGTGCTATAGCACACGAAAATCGTCGAAATGAGGCGTATGCTCGCTTCGGGGCTCGTTTGACCCTCCAAATGGCCCGGACAATACGTGATGGCCAACCGTATGCATAGACAAGGTCTTGACGGACGTCCACGAAAAAAGTTGGCATTTTTGACGTCGGAATCCGGATCACACAAAAAATGGTGTGCTATAGCACACGAAAATCGTCGAAATGAGGCGTATGCTTGCTTCGGGGCTCGTTTGACCCTTCAAATGGCCCGGACAATCCGTGATGGCCAACCGTAAGCATAGAAAAGGTCTTGACGGACGTCCACGAAAAATTTTGGCATTTTTGACGTCGGAATCCGGACTACCCAATAAATGGTGTGCTATAGCACACGAAAATCGTCGAAATGAGGCGTATGCTCGCTTCGGTGCTCGTTTGACCCTCCAAATGGCCCGGACAATCCGTGATGGCCAACCGTATGCATATACAAGGTCTTGACTGACGTCCTTGAATAAGTTTGGTGGAAATGGTGTGCCATAGCACACGAAAATTGTCAAAATGAGGCGTATGCTCGCTTTGGGCTCGTTTGACCCTCCAAATGGCCTGGACAATCCGTGATGGCCAACCGTATGCATAGACAAGGTCTTGATGGACGTCCACGAAATAATTTGGCATTTTTGACGTCGGAATCCGCATCACCCAAAAAATGGTGCGCTATAGCACATGAAAATCATCGAAATGAGGCGTATGCTCGCTTCGGGGCTCGTTTGACCCTCCAAATGGCCCGGACAATCTGTGATGGCCAACCGTATGCATAGACAAGGTCTTGACGGACGTCCACGAAATAATTTGGCATTTTTGACGTCGGAATCCGGATCACCCAAAAAATGGTGTGCTATAGCACACAAAAATCGTCGAAATGAGGCGTATGCTCGCTTCGGGGCTCGTTTGACCCTCCAAATGGCCTGGGCCAACCATATGCATAGACAAGGTCTTGACGGACGTCCACAAAAAAAGTTGGCATTTTTGACGTCGGAATCCGGATCACACAAAAAATGGTGTGCTATAGCACACGAAAATCATCGAAATGAGGCGTATGCTCGCTTCGGGGCTCGTTTGACCCTCCAAATGGCCCGGACAATCCGTGATGGCCAACCGTATGCATAGATAAGTTCTTGACGGACGTCCACGAAAAAATTTGGAATTTTTGATGTCGGAATCCGGATCACCCAAAAAATGGTGTGCTATAGCACACGAAAATCGTCGAAATGAGGCGTATGCTTGCTTCGGGGCTCGTTTGACCCTCCAAATGGCCCGGACAATCCGTGATGGCCAACCGTATGTATAAACAAGGTCTTGACGGACGTCCACGAAAAAATTTGGCATTTTTGACGTCGGAATCCGGATCACCCAAAAAATGGTGTGCTATAGCACACGAAAATCGTCGAAATGAGGCGTATGCTCGCTTCGTGGCTCGTTTGACCCTCCAAATGGCCCGGACAATCTGTGATGGCCAACCGTATGCATAGATAAGGTCTTGATGGACGTCCATGAAAAAATTTGGCATTTTTTACGTCGGAATCCGGATCACCCAAAAAATGGTGTGCTATAGCACACGAAAATCGTCGAAATGAGGCGTATGCTCGCTACTGGGCTCGTTTGACCCTCCAAATGGCCCGGACAATCCGTGATGGCCAACCGTATGCATAGACAACGTCTTGACGGACGTCCACAAAAAAATTTGGCATTTTTGACGTCGGAATCCAGATCACCCAAAAAATGGTGTGCTATAGCACACGAAAATTGTCGAAATGAGGTGTATGCTCGCTTCGGGGCTCGTTTGACCCTCCAAATGGCCCGAACAATCCGTGATGGCCAACCGTATGCATAGAAAAGGTCTTGACGGACGTCCACGAAAAAATTTGGCATTTTTGACGTCGGAATCCGGATCACCCAAAAAATGGTGTGCTATAGCACACGAAAATCGTCGAAATTAGGTGTATGTTCGCTTCGGGGCTCGTTTGACCCTCCAAATGGCCCGGACAATCCGTGATGGCCAACCGTATGCATAGACAAGGTCTTGACGGACGTCCACGAAAAAATTTGGCATTTTTGACGTCGGAATCCGGATCACCCAAAAAATGGTGTGCTATAGCACACGAAAATCGTCGAAATTAGGCGTATGATCGCTTCGGGGCTCGTTTGACCCTCCAAATGGCCCGGACAATCCGTGATGGCCAACCGTATGCATAGACAAGGTCTTGACGGACGTCCACGAAAAAATTTGGCATTTTTGACGTCGGAATCCGGATCACCCAAAAAATGGTGTGCTATAGCACACGAAAATCGTCGAAATTAGGCGTATGTTCGCTTCGGGGCTCGTTTGACCCTCCAAATGGCCCGGACAATCCGTGATGGCCAACCGTATGCATAGACAAGGTCTTGACGGACGTCCACGAAAAAATTTGGCATTTTTGACGTCGGAATCCGGATCACCCAAAAAATGGTGTGCTATAGCACACGAAAATCGTCGAAATTAGGCGTATGTTCGCTTCGGGGCTCGTTTGACCCTCCAAATGGCCCGGACAATCCGTGATGGCCAACCGTATGCATAGACAAGGTCTTGACGGACGTCCATGAAAAAATTTGGCATTTTTGACGTCGGAATCCGGATCACCCAAAAAATGGTGTGCTATAGCACACGAAAATCGTCGAAATTAGGCGTATGTTCGCTTCGGGGCTAAATTTGACCCTCCAAATGGCCCGGACAATCCGTGATGGCCAACCGTATGCATAGACAAGGTCTTGACGGACGTCCACGAAAAAATTTGGCATTTTTGACGTCGAATCCGGATCACCCAAAAAATGGTGTGCTATAGCACACGAAAATCGACTAAATGAGGCGTATGCTCGCTTCGGGGCTCGTTTGACCCTCCAAATGGCCCGGACAATCCGTGATGGCCAACCGTATGCATAGACAAGGTCTTGACGGATGTCCACGAAAACATTTGGCATTTTTGACGTCGTAATCCGGATCACCCAAAAAATGGTGTGCTATAGCACACGAAAATCGTTGAAATGAGGCGTATGCCCGCTTCGGGGCTCGTTTGACCCTCCAAATGGCCCGGACAATCCGTGATGGCCAACCGTATGCATAGACAAGGTCTTGACGGACGTCCACGAAAAAATTTGGCATTTTTGACGTCGGAATCCGGATCACCCAAAAAATGGTGCGCTATAGCACACGAAAATCGTCGAAATTAGGCGTATGCTCGCTTCGGGGCTCGTTTGACCATCCAAATGGCCCGGACAATCCGTGATGGCCAACCGTATGCATAGACAAGGACTTGACGGACATTCACGAAAAAATTTGGCATTTTTGACGTCGGAATCCGAATTACCCGAAAAATGGTGTGCTATAGCACACGAAAATCGTCGAAATGAGGCGTATGCTCGCTTCGGGGCTCGTTTGACACTCCAAATGGCCCGTACAATCCGTGATGGCCAACCGTATGCATAGAAAAGATCTTGACGGACATCCACGAAAAAATTTGGCATTTTTGACGTTGGAATCCGGATCACCCAGAAAATGGTGTGCTATAGCACACGAAAATCGTCGAAATGAGGCGTATGCTCGCTTCGGGGCTGGTTTGACCCTCCAAATGGCCCGGACAATCCGTGATGGCCAACCATATGCATAGACAAGGTCTTGACGGACGTCCATGAAAAAATTTGGCATTTTTGACGTCGGAATCCGGATCACCCAAAAAATGGTGTGCTATAGCACACGAAAATCGTCGAAATGAGGCGTATGCTCGCTTCGGGGCTCGTTTGACCCTCCAAATGGCCCGGACAATCTGTGATGCCCAACCGTATGCATAGACAAGGTCTTGATAAACGTCCATAAAAAATTTTTGCATTTTTTACGTCGGAATCCGGATCACCCAAAAAATGGTGTGCTATAGCACACGAAAATCGTCGAAATAAGGCAAGTGCTCGCTTCGAGGCTTGTTTGACCCTCCAAATGGCCCGGACAATCAGTGATGGCCAACCGTATGCATAGACAATGTTTTGACAGACGTCCACGAAAAAATTTGGCATTTTTGACGTCGAAATCCGGATCACCCAAAAAATGGTGATCTATAGCACACGAAAATCGTCGAAATTAGGCGTATGTTCGCTTCGGGGCTCGTTTGACCCTCCAAATGGCCCGGACAATCCGTGATGGTCAACCGTATGCATAGACAAGGTCTTGACGGACGTCCACGAAAAAATTTGGCATTTTTTACGTCGGAATCCGGATCACCCAAAAAATGGTGTGCTATAACACACGAAAATCGTCGAAATAAGGCGTATGCTCGCTTCGGGGCTCGTTTGACCCGCCAAATGGCCCGGACAATCAGTGATGGCCAACCGTATGCATAAACAAGGTCTTGACGGACGTCCACGAAAAAATTTGGCATTTTTGTCGTCGGAATCCGGATCACCCAAAAAAAGGTGTGCTATAGCACACGAAAATCGTCGAAATTAGGCGTATGTTCGCTTCGGGGCTCGTTTGACCCTCCAAATGGCCAGGACAATCCGTGATGGCCAACCGTATGCATAGACAAGGTCTTGACGGACGTCCACGAAAAAATTTGGCATTTTTGACGTCGGAATCCGGATCACCCAAAAAAAGGTGTGCTATAGCACACGAAAATCGACGAAATGAGGCGTATGCTCGCTTCGGGGCTCGTTTGACCCTCCAAATGGCCCGGACAATCCGTGATGGCCAACCGTATGCATAGACAAGGTCTTGACGGACGTCCACGAAAAAATTTGGCATTTTTGACGTCGGAATCCGGATCACCCAAAAAATGGTGTGCTATAGCACACGAAAATCGTCGAAATGAGGCGTATGCTCGCTTCGGGCTCGTTTGACCCTCCAAATGGCCCGCACAATCCGTGATGGCCAACCGTATGCATAGACAAGGTCTTGACGGACGTCCACGAAAAAATTTGGCATTTTTGACGTCGGAATCCGGATCACCCAAAAAATGGTGTGCTATAGCACACGAAAATCGTCGAAATGAGGCGTATGCTCGCTTCGGGCTCGTTTGACCCTCCAAATGGCCCGCACAATCCGTGATGGCCAACCGTATGCATAGACAAGGTCTTGACGGACGTCCACGAAAAAATTTGGCATTTTTGACGTCGGAATCCGGATCACCCAAAAAATGGTGTGCTATAGCACACGAACATCGACGAAATGAGGCGTATGCTCGCTTCGGGGTTCATTTGACCCTCCAAATGGGCCGGACAATCCGTGATGGCCAACCGTATGCATAGACAAGGTCTTGACGGACGTCCACGAAAAAATTTGGCATTTTTGACGTCGGAATCTGGATCACCCAAAAAATGGTGTGCTATAGCTCACGAAAATCGTCGAAATGAGGCGTATGCTCGCTTCGGAGCTTGTTTGACCCTCCAAATGGCCCAGAAAATCCGTGATGGCCAACCGTATGCATAGACAAGGTCTTGACGGACGTCCACAAAAAAATTTGGCATTTTTGACGTCAGAATCCGGATCACCCAAAAAATGGTGTGCCATAGCACACGAAAATCATCGAAATGAGGCGTATGCTCGCTTCGGGGCTCGTTTGATCCTCCAAATGGCCCGGACAATCCGTGATAGCCAACCGTATGCATAGACAAGGTTTTGACGGACGTCCACGAAAAAATTTTGCATTTTTGACGTCGGAATCTGGATCCCCCAAAAATGGTGTGCTATAGCACACGAAAATCGTCGAAATGAGGCGTATGCTCGCTTCGGGGCTCGTTTGACCCTCCAAATGGCCCGGACAATCCGTGATGGACAACCGTATGCATAGACAAGGTCTTGACGGACGTCCACGAAAAAATTTGGCATTTTTGACGTCGGAATCCGGATCACCCAAAAAATGGTGTGCTATAGCACACGAAAATCGACGAAATGAGGCGTATGCTCGCTTCGGGGCTCGTTTGACCCTCCAAATGGCCCGGACTATCCGTGATGGCCAACCGTATGCATAGAAAAGGTCTTGACGGACGTCCACAAAAAAATTTGGCATTTTTGACGTCGAAATCCGGATCACCCAAAAAATGGTGTGCTATAGCACACGAAAATCGTCGAAATGAGGCGTATGCTCGCTTCGGGGCTCGTTTGATCCTCCAAATGGCCCGGACAATCCGTGATAGCCAACCGTATGCATAGACAAGGTTTTGACGGACGTCCACGAAAAAATTTTGCATTTTTGACGTCGGAATCTGGATCCCCCAAAAATGGTGTGCTATAGCACACGAAAATCGTCGAAATGAGGCGTATGCTCGCTTCGGGGCTCGTTTGACCCTCCAAATGGCCCGGACAATCCGTGATGGACAACCGTATGCATAGACAAGGTCTTGACGGACGTCCACGAAAAAATTTGGCATTTTTGACGTCGGAATCCGGATCACCCAAAAAATGGTGTGCTATAGCACACGAAAATCGACGAAATGAGGCGTATGCTCGCTTCGGGGCTCGTTTGACCCTCCAAATGGCCCGGACTATCCGTGATGGCCAACCGTATGCATAGAAAAGGTCTTGACGGACGTCCACAAAAAAATTTGGCATTTTTGACGTCGAAATCCGGATCACCCAAAAAATGGTGTGCTATAGCACACGAAAATCGTCGAAATGAGGCGTATGCTCGCTTCGGGGCTCGTTTGACCCTCCAAATGGCCCGGACAATCCGTGATGGCCAACCGTATGCATAGACAAGGTCTTGACGGACGTCCACGAAAAAATTTGGCATTTTTGACGTCGTAATCCGGATCACCCAGAAAATGGTGTGCCATAGCACACGAAAATCATCGAAATGAGGCGTTTGCCCGCTTCAGGGCTCGTTTGACTCTCCAAATGGCCCGGACAATCCGTGATGGCCAACCGTATGCATAGATAAGGTCTTGACGGACGTCCACGAAAAAATTTGGCATTTTTGACGTCGGAATCCGGATCCCCCAAAAATGATGTGCTATAGCACACAAAAATCATTGAAATGAGGCGTATGCTCGCTTCAGGGCTCGTTTAACCCTCCAAATGGCCCGAACAATCCTTGATGGCCAACCGTATGCATAGACAAGGTCTTGACGGACGTCCACGAAAAAATTTGGCATTTTTGACGTCGAAATCCGGATCACCCAGAAAATGGTGTGCTATAGCACACGAAAATCGACGAAATGAGGCGTATGCTCGCTTCGGGGCTCGTTTGACCCTCTAAATGGCCTGGACAATCCGTGATGGCCAACCGTATGCATAGACAAGGTCTTGACGGACGTCCACGAAAAAATTTGGCATTTTTTACGTCGGAATCTGGATCACCCAAAAAATGGTGTGCTATAGCACACGAAAATCGTCGAAATGAGGCATATGCCCGCTTCGGGGCTCGTTTGACCCTCCAAATGGCCCGGACAATCCGTGATGGCCAACCGTATGCATAGAAAAGGTCTTGACGGACGTCCACGAAAAAATTTGGCATTTTTTACGTCGGAATCTGGATCACCCAAAAAATGGTGTGCTATAGCACACGAAAAACGTCGAAATGAGGCGTATGCTCGCTTCGGGGCTCGTTTGATCCTCCAAATGGCCCGGACAATCCGTGATGGCCAACCGTATGCATTGACAAGGTCTTGACGACGTCCACGAAAAATTTTGGCATTTTTGACGTCAGAATCGGGATCACCCAAAAAATGGTGTGCTATAGCACACGAAAATTGTCGAAATGAGGCGTATGCTCGCTTCGGGGCTTGTTTGACCCTCCTAATGGCCCGGACAATCCGTGATGGCCAACCGTATTCATAGAAAAGGTCTTGACGGACGTCCACGAAAAAATTTTGAATTTTTGACGTCGGAATCTGGATCACCCAAAAAATGGTGTTCTATAGCACATAAAAATCGTCGAAATGAGGCGTATGCTCGCTTCGGGGCTCACTTGACCCTTAAAATGGCCCAGACAATCCATGATGGCCAACCGTATGCATAGACAAGGTCTTGACGGATGTCCACGAAAAAATTTGGCACTTTTGACGTCGGAATCCTGATCACCCAAAAAATGGTGTGCTATAGCACACAAAAATCGTCGAAATGCTGCGTATGCTCGCTTCGTGGCTCGTTTGACCCTCCAAATGGCCCGGACAATCCGTGATAGCCAACCGAATGCATGGACAAGGTGTAGATGGACGTCCACGAAAACATTTGGCATCTTTGACGTCGGAATCCGGATCACCCAAAAAATGGTGTGCTATAGCACACGAAAATTGTCGAAATGAGGCGTATGCTCGCTTCGGGGCTTGTTTGACCCTCCAAATGGCCCAGAAAATCCATGATGGCAACCCGTATGCATAGACAAGGTCTTGACGGACGTCCACAAAAAAATTTGGCATTTTTGACGTTAGAATCCGGATCACCCAAAAAATGGTGTGCCATAGCACACGAAAATCATCGAAATGAGGCGTATGCTCGCTTCGGGGCTCGTTTGATCCTCCAAATGGCCCGGACAGTCCGTGATGGCCAACCGTATGCATAGACAAGGTCTTGACGGACGTCCACGAAAAAATTTGGCATTTTTGATGTCGGAATCCGGATCACCCAAAAAATGGTGTGCTATGGCACACGAAAATCGTCGAAATGAGGAGTATGCTCGCTTCGGGGCTTGTTTGACCCTCCAAATGGCCCGGACAGTCCGTGATGGCCAACCGTATGCATAGACAAGGTCTTGACGGACGTCCACGAAAAAATTTGGCATTTTTGATGTCGGAATCCGGATCACCCAAAAAATGGTGTGCTATAGCACACGAAAATCGTCGAAATGAGGCGTATGCTCGCTTCGGGGCTCGTTTGACCCTCAAAATGGCCCGGACAATCCGTGATGGCCAGTCGTATGCATAGACAAGGTCTTGACGGACGTCCACGAAAAAATTTGGCCTTTTTGACGTCGAAATCCAGATCACCCAAAAAATGGTGTGCTATAGCACACGAAAATCGTCGAAATGAGGCGTATGCTCGCTTCGGGGCTCGTTTGACCCTCCAAATGGCCCAGACAATCCGTGATGGCCAACCGTATGCATAGACAAGGTCTTGACGGACGTCCACGAAAAAATTTGGCATTTTTGACGTCGGAATCCGGATCACCCAAAAAATGGTGTGCTATAGCACACGAAAATCGTCGAAATGAGGCGTATGCTCGCTTCGGGCTCGTTTGACCCTCCAAATAGCCCGCACAATCCGTGATGGCCAACCGTATGCATAGACAAGGTCTTGACGGACGTCCACGAAAAAATTTGGCATTTTTGACGTCGGAATCCGGATCACCCAATCGGGGTTCATTTGACCCTCCAAATGGGCCGGACAATCCGTGATGGCAAACCGTATGCATAGACAAGGTCTTGACGGACGTCCACGAAAAAATTTGGCATTTTTGACGTCGGAATCTGGATCACCCAAAAAATGGTGTGCTATAGCTCACGAAAATCGTCGAAATGAGGCGTATGCTCGCTTCGGGGCTTGTTTGACCCTCCAAATGGCCCAGAAAATCCGTGATGGCCAACCGTATGCATAGACAAGGTCTTGACGGACGTCCACAAAAAAATTTGGCATTTTTGACGTCAGAATCCGGATCACCCAAAAAATGGTGTGCCATAGCACACGAAAATCATCGAAATGAGGCGTATGCTCGCTTCGGGGCTCGTTTGATCCTCCAAATGGCCCGGACAATCCGTGATGGCCAACCGTATGCATAGACAAGGTCTTGACGGACGTCCACGAAAAAATTTGGCATTTTTGACGTCGGAATCTGGATCCCCCAAAAATGGTGTGCTATAGCACACGAAAATCGTCGAAATGAGGCGTATGCTCGCTTCGGGGCTCGTTTGACCCTCCAAATGGCCCGGACAATCCGTGATGGCCAACCGTATGCATAGACAAGGTCTTGACGGACGTCCACGAAAAAATTTGGCATTTTTGACGTCGGAATCCTGATCACCCAAAAAATGGTGTGCTATAGCACACGAAAATCGACGAAATGAGGCGTATGCTCGCTTCGGGGCTCGTTTGACCCTCCAAATGGCCCGGACTATCCGTGATGGCCAACCGTATGCATAGAAAAGGTCTTGACGGACGTCCACAAAAAAATTTGGCATTTTTGACGTCGAAATCCGGATCACCCAAAAAATGGTGTGCTATAGCACACGAAAATCGTCGAAATGAGGCGTATGCTCGCTTCGGGGCTCGTTTGACCCTCCAAATGGCCCGGACAATCCGTGATGGCCAACCGTATGCATAGACATGGTCTTGACGGACGTCCACGAAAAAATTTGGCATTTTTGACGTCGGAATCCGGATCACCCAGAAAATGGTGTGCCATAGCACACGAAAATCATCGAAATGAGGCGTTTGCCCGCTTCAGGGCTCGTTTGACTCTCCAAATGGCCCGGACAATCCGTGATGGCCAACCGTATGCATAGACAAGGTCTTGACGGACGTCCACGAAAAAATTTGGCATTTTTGACGTCGGAATCCGGATCCCCCAAAAATGATGTGCTATAGCACACAAAAATCATTGAAATGAGGCGTATGCTCGCTTCAGGGCTCGTTTAACCCTCCAAATGGCCCGAACAATCCTTGATGGCCAACCGTATGCATAGACAAGGTCTTGACGGACGTCTACGAAAAAATTTGGCATTTTTGACGTCGAAATCCGGATCACCCAGAAAATGGTGTGCTATAGCACACGAAAATCGACGAAATGAGGCGTATGCTCGCTTCGGGGCTCGTTTGACCCTCCAAATGGCCCGGACAATCCGTGATGGCCAACCGTATGCATAGACAAGGTCTTGACGGACGTCCACGAAAAAATTTGGCATTTTTTACGTCGGAATCTGGATCACCCAAAAAATGGTGTGCTATAGCACACGAAAATCGTCGAAATGAGGCATATGCCCGCTTCGGGGCTCGTTTGACCCTCCAAATGGCCCGGACAATCCGTGATGGCCAACCGTATGCATAGAAAAGGTCTTGACGGACGTCCACGAAAAAATTTGGCATTTTTTACGTCGGAATCTGGATCACCCAAAAAATGGTGTGCTATAGCACACGAAAATCGTCGAAATGAGGCGTATGCTCGCTTCGGGGCTCGTTTGATCCTCCAAATGGCCCGGACAATCCGTGATGGCCAACCGTATGCATTGACAAGGTCTTGACGACGTCCACGAAAAAATTTGGCATTTTTGACGTCAGAATCGGGATCACCCAAAAAATGGTGTGCTATAGCACACGAAAATTGTCGAAATGAGGCGTATGCTCGCTTCGGGGCTTGTTTGACCCTCCTAATGGCCCGGACAATCCGTGATGGCCAACCGTATTCATAGACAAGGTCTTGACGGACGTCCACGAAAAAATTTTGCATTTTTGACGTCGGAATCTGGATCACCCAAAAAATGGTGTTCTATAGCACATAAAAATCGTCGAAATGAGGCGTATGCTCGCTACGGGGCTCGTTTGACCCTTAAAATGGCCCAGACAATCCATGATGGCCAACCGTATGCATAGACAAGGTCTTGACGGATGTCCACAAAAAAATTTGGCACTTTTGACGTCGGAATCCTGATCACCCAAAAAATGGTGTGCTATAGCACACAAAAATCGTCGAAATGCTGCGTATGCTCGCTTCGTGGCACGTTTGACCCTCCAAATGGCCCGGACAATCCGTGATAGCCAACCGAATGCATGGACAAGTTGTAGATGGACGTCCACGAAAACATTTGGCATTTTTGACGTCGGAATCCCGATCACCCAAAAAATGGTGTTCAATAGCACACGAAAATCGTCGAAATGAGGCGTATGGTCGCTTCGGGGCTTGTTTGACCCTCCAAATGGCCTGGACAATCCGTGATGGCCAACCGTATGCATAGACAAGGTCTTGACGGACGTCCACGAAAAAATTTGGCATCTTTGACGTCGGAATCCGGATCACCCAAAAAATGGTGTGCTATAGCACACGAAAATTGTCGAAATGAGGCGTATGCTCGCTTCGGGGCTTGTTTGACCCTCCAAATGGCCCAGAAAATCCGTGATGGCCAACCGTATGCATAGACAAGGTCTTGACGGACGTCCACAAAAAAATTTGGCATTTTTGACGTCAGAATCCGGATCACCCAAAAAATGGTGTGCCATAGCACACGAAAATCATCGAAATGAGGCGTATGCTCGCTTCGGGGCTCGTTTGATCCTCTAAATGGCCCGGACAATCCGTGATGGCCAACCGTATGCATAGACAAGGTCTTGACGGACGTCCACGAAAAAATTTGGCATTTTTGACGTCGGAATCTGGATCCCCCAAAAATGGTGTGCTATAGCACACGAAAATCGTCGAAATGAGGCGTATGCTCGCTTCGGGGCTCGTTTGACCCTCCAAATGGCCCGGACAATCCGTGATAGCCAACCGTATGCATAGACAAGGTCTTGACGGACGTCCACGAAAAAATTTGACATTTTTGACGTGGGAATCCGGATCACCCAAAAAATGGTGTGCTATAGCACACGAAAATCGTCGAAATGAGGCGTATGCTCGCTTCGCAGCTCGTTTGACCCTCCAAATGGCCCGGACAATCCGTGATGGCCAACCGTATCTATAGACAAGGTCTTGACGGACGTCCCCAAAAAAATTTGGCATTTTTGACGTTGGAATCCGGATCACCCAAAAAATGGTGTGCTAAAGCACACGAAAATTGTCGAAATGAGGCGTATGCCCGCTTCGGGGCTCGTTTGACCCTCCAAATGGCCCGGACAATCCGTTATGGCCAACCGTATGCATAGAAAAGGTCTTGATGGACGTTCAACAAAATTTGGCGTTTTTGACGTCGGAATCTGGATCACCCAAAAAATGGTGTGTTATAGCACACGAAAATCGTCGAAATGAGGTGTATGCTCGCTTCGGGGCTCGTTTGACCCTCCAAATGGCCCGGACAATCCGTGATGGCCAACCGTATGCATAGACAAGGTCTTGACAGACGTCTGCAAAAACATTTGGCATTTTTGACATCGGAATCCGGATCACCCAAAAAATGGTGTGCTATAGCACACGAAAATCGTCGAAATGAGGCGTATGCTCGCTTCGTGGCTTGTTTGACCCTCCAAATGTCCCGGACAATCTGTGACGGCCAACCGTATGCATAGAAAAGGTCTAAACGGACGTCCACGAAAAAATTTTGCATTTTTGACGTCGGAATCCGGATCACCCAAAAAATGGTGTTCTATAGCACATAAAAATCGTCGAAATGAGGCGTATGCTCGCTTCGGGGCTCGTTTGACCCTCAAAATGGCCCAGACAATCCATGATGGCCAACCGTATGCATAGACAAGGTCTTGACGGATGTCCACGAAAAAATTTGGCATTTTTGACATCGGAATCCGGATCACCCGAAAAATGGTGTGCTATAGCACACGAAAATCGTCGAAATGAGGCGTATGCTCGCTTCGGGGCTCGTTTGACACTCCAAATGGCCCGGACAATCCGTGATGGATAACCGTATGCATAGACAAGGTCTTGACAGACGTCCACGAAAAATTTTGGCATTTTTGACATCGGAATCCGGATCACCCAAAAAATGGTGTGCTATAGCACACGAAAATCGTCGAAATGAGGCGTATGCTCGCTTCGAGGCTCATTTGATCCTCCAAATGGCCCGGACAATCTGTGATGGCCAACTGTATGCATAGACAAGGTCTTGACGGACGTCCACGAAAAAATTTGGCATTTTTGACGTCGGAATCCGGATCACCCAAAAAATGGTGTGCAATAGCACACAAAAATCGTCGAAATGAGGCGTATGCTCGCTTC
This sequence comes from Solanum lycopersicum, assembly GCF_036512215.1. Lineage (NCBI taxonomy): Eukaryota > Viridiplantae > Streptophyta > Magnoliopsida > Solanales > Solanaceae > Solanum > Solanum lycopersicum. Next base: position 59,224,830 of record NC_090803.1, read on the forward strand.
GGGGCTCGTTTGACCCTCCAAATGGCCTGGACAATCCGTGATGACCAACCGTATGCATAGACAAGGTTTTGACGGATGTCCACGAAAAAATTTGGCATTTTTGACGTCGGAATCCGGATCACCCAAAAAATGGTGTGCTATAGCACACGAAAATCGTCGAAATGAGGCTTATGATCGCTTCGGGGCTCGTTTGACCCTCCAAATGGCCCGGAAAATCCGTGATGGCCAACCGTATGCATAGACAAGGTCTTGACGGACGTCCGCAAAAAAATTTGGCATTTTTGTCGTCGGAATCCGGATCACCCAAAAAATGGTGTGCTATAGCACAAGAAAATCGTCGAAATGAGGCGTATGCTCGCTTCGGGGCTCGTTTGACCCTCCAAATGGCCCGGACAATCCGTGATGGCCAACCGTATGCATAGACAAGGTCTTGACGGACGTCCACGAAAAAATTTGGCATTTTTGACATCGGAATCCCGATCACGCAAAAAATGGTGTGCTATAGCACACGAAAATCGTCGAAATGAGGTGTATGCTCGCTTCGGGGCTCGTTTGACCCTCCAAATGGCCTGGACAATCCGTGATGGACAACCGTATGCATAGACAAGGTCTTGACGGACGTCCACGAAAAAATTTGGCATCTTTGACGTCGGAATCCGGATCACCCAAAAAATGGTGTGCCATAGCACACTAAAATCTTCGAAATGAGGCGTATGCTCGCTTCGGGGCTCGTTTGACCCTCAAAATGGTCTGGACAATCCGTGATGGCTAACCGTATGCATAGACAAGGTCTTGACGGATGTCCACGAAAAAATTTGGCACTTTTGACGTCGGAATCCGGATCACCCAAAAAATGGTGTGCTATAGCACACGAAAATCGTCGAAATGAGGCGTATGCTCGCTTCGGGGCTCGTTTGACCCTCCAAATGGCCCGGACAATCCGTGATGGCCAACCGTATGCATAGACAAGGTCTTGACGGACGTCCACAAAAAATTTTTGCATTTTGACGTCAGAATCCGGATCACCCAAAAAATGGTGTGCTATAGCACACGAAAATCGTCGAAATGAGGCGTATGCTCGCTTCGGGGCTCGTTTGACCCTCCAAATGGGCTGGACAATCTGTGATGGCCAACCGTATGCATAGACAAGGTCTTGACGGACGTCCACGAATAAATTTGGCATTTTTGTCGTCAGAATCCGGATCACCCAAAAAATGGTGTGCTATAGCTCAAGAAAATCGTCGAAATGAGGCGTATGCTCGCTTCGGGGCTCGTTTAACCCTCCAAATGGCCCGGACAATCCGTGATGGCCAACCGTATGCATAGACAAGGTCTTGATGGACGTCCACAAAAAAATTTGGCATTTTTGACGTCGGAATCCGGATCACCCAAAAAATGGTGTTCTATAGCACACGAAAATCGTCGAAAAGAGACGTATGCTAGCTTCGGGGCTCATTTGACCCTCCAAATGGGCCGGACAATCCGTGATGGCCAACTGTATGCATAGAGAAGGTCTTGATGGACGTCCACAAAAAAATTTGGCATTTTTGACGTGGGAATCCGGATCACCCAAAAAATGATGTGCTATTGCACACGAAAATCGTCGAAATAAAGCGTATGCTCGCTTCGGGGCTCGTTTGACCCTCCAAATGGCCCGAACAATCCGTGATGGCCAACCGTATGCATAGACAAGGTCTTGACGGACGTCCACAAAAAAATTTGGCACTTTTCACGTCAGAATTAGGATCACCCAAAAAAAAGTAGGAATTCAGATCACCCAAAAAATGGTGTGCTATAGCACACGGAAATCGTCGAAATGAGGCGTATGCTCGCTTCGTGGCTCGTTTGACCCTCCAAATGGCCCGGACAATCCGTGATGTCCAACAGTATGCATAGACAAGGTCTTGACGGACGTCCACGAAAAAATTTGGCATTTTTTACGTCGGAATCCGGATCACCCAAAAAATGGTGTGCTATAGCACATGGAAATCGTCGAAATGAGGCGTATGCTCGCTTCGGGGCTCGTTAGACCCTCCAAATGGCCCGGACAATCCGTGATAGTCAACTGTATGCATAGATAAGGTCTTAAAGGACGTCCACGAAAAAATTTGGCACTTTTGACGTCGGAATCCGGATCACCCAAAAAATTGTGTGCTATAGCACACGAAAATCATCGAAAGGAGGCGTATGCTCGCTTCGGGGCTCGTTTGACCCTCCAAATGGCCCGGACAATCCGTGACGGCCAACCGTATGCATAGACAAGGTCTTGACGGACGTCAACGAAAAAAATAGGCATTTTTGACATCGGAATCCGGATCACCCAAAAAATGGTGTGCTATAGCACACGAAAATCATCGAAAGGAGGCGTATGCTCGCTTCGGGGCTCGTTTTACCCTCCAAATGGCCCGGACAATCCGTGACGGCCAACCGTATGCATAGACAAGGTCTTGACGGACTTCAACGAAAAAATTTGGCATTTTTGACGTCGGAATCCGGATCACCCAAAAAATGGTGTGCTATAGACCACGAAAATTGTTGAAATGAGGCGTATGCTCGCTTCGGGGCTCGTTTGACCCTCTAAATGGCCCGGACAATCCGTGATGGACAACCGTATGCATAAACAAGGTCTTGACGGACCTCCACGAAAAATTGGCATTTTTGATGATGGAATCCAGATCACCCAAAAAATGGTGTGCTATAGCACACGAAAATCATCGAAATGAGGCGTATGATCGCTTCGGGGCTCGTTTGACCCTCCAAATGGCCCGGACAATCCGTGATGGCCAACCGGATGTATAGAAAAGGTCTTGACGGACGTCCACGAAAAAATTTGGCATTTTTGACGTCGGAATCCGGATCACCCAAAAAATGGTGTGCTACTATAGCACACGAAAATCGTCGAAATGAGGCGTATGCTCGCTTCGGGGATCGTTTGACACTCCAAATTAGCCGGACAATTCGTGATGGCCAACCGTATGCATAGACAAGGTCTTGACGGACATCCACGAAAAAATTTGGCATTTTTGACGTCGAAATCCGGATCACCCAAAAAATGGTGTGCTATAGCACACGAAAATCGTCGAAATGAGGCGTATGCTCGCTTCGGGGCTCGTTTGACCCTCCAAATGGGCCGGAAAATCCATGATGGCAAACCATATGCATAGACAAGGTCTTGACGGACGTCCACGAAAAAATTTGGCATTTTTGACGTCGGAATCCGGATCACCCAAAAAATGGTGTGCTATAGCACACGAAAATCGTCGAAATGAGGCTTATGCTCGCTTCGAGGCTCGTTTAACCCTCCAAATGGGCCAGACAATCCTTGATGACCAACCGTATGCATAGACAAGGTCTTGACAGACGTCCACGAAAACATTTGGCATTTTTGACGTCGGAATCCGGATCACCCAAAAAATGGTGTGCTATAGCACACGAAAATCGTCGAAATGAGGCGTATGCTCGCTTCGGGGCTCGTTTGACCCTCCAAATGGGCCGGACAATCAATGATGGCCAAACGTATGCATAGACAAGGTCTTGACGGACGTCCACGAAAACATTTGGCATTTTTGACGTCAGAATCCGGATCACCCAAAAAATGGTGTGCTATAGCACACAAAAATCATCGAAATGAGGCGTATGCTCGCTTCGGGGCTCGTTTGACCCTCCAAATGGGCCAGACAATCCGTGATGGCCAACCGTATGCATAGAATAGGTCTTGACGGACGTCCACGAAAATATTTGGCATTTTTGAAATCGGAATCCGAATCACCCAAAAAATGGTGTTCTATAGCACACAAAAATCGTCGAAATGAGGCGTATGCTCGCTTAGGGGCTCGTTTGACCCTCCAAATGGGCCGGAGAATCGGTGATGGCCAACCGTATGCATAGGCAAGGTCTTGAAGGACGTCCACGAAAAAATTTAGCATTTTTGACGTCGGAATCCAGATCACCCAAAAAATGGTGTGCTATAGCACACGAAAATCGTCGAAATGAGGCGTATGCTCGCTTCGGGGCTCGTTTGACCCTCCAAATAGGCCGGACAATCCGTGATGGCCAACCGTAAAAATAGACAAGGTCTTGACGGACGTCCACGAAAAAATTTGGCATTTTTGACGTCGGAATCGGGATCACCCAAAAAATGGTGTGCTATATAGCACACGAAAATAGTCGAAATGAGGCGTATGCTCGCTTCGGGGCTCGTTCTACCCTCAAAATGGCCCGGACAATCCGTGATGGCCAACCATATGCATAGACAAGGTCTTGACTGACGTCCACGAAAAAATTTGGCATTTTTGACGTCGGAATCCGGATCACCCAAAAAATGGTGTGCTATATAGCACACGAAAATCGTCGAAATGAGGCGTATGCTCCCTTCGGGGCTCGTTTGACCCTCCAAATGGCACGGACAATCCGTGATGGCCAACCGTATGCATAGACAAGGTCTTGACGGACATCCACAAAAATTTTTTGCATTTTTGACGTTGGAATCCGGATCACCCGAAAAATGGTGTGCTATAGCACACGAAAATCGTCGAAATGAGGCGTATGCTCGCTTCGGGGCTCGTTTGACCCTCCAAATGGCCCGGACAATCCGTGATGGCCAACCATATGCATAGACAAGGTCTTGACTGACGTCCACGAAAAAATTTGGCATTTTTAACGTTGGAATCCGGATCACCCAAAAAATGGTGTGCTATAGCGCATGAAAATCGTCGAAATGAGGCGTATGCTCGCTTCGGGGCTTGTCTGACCCTCCAAATGGCCCGGAAAATCCGTGATGGCCAACCGTATGCATAGACAAGGTCTTGACGGACGTCCACGAAAAAATTTGGCATTTTTGACGTGGTAATCCGGATCACCCAAAAAATGGTGTGCTACAGCACATGAAAATAGTCGAAATGAGGCGTATGCTCGCTTCGGGGCTCGTTTGACCCTCCAAATGGCACAGACAATCCGTGATGGCCAACCGTATGCATAGACAAGGTCTTGACGGACATCCACGAAAATTTTTTGCATTTTTGACGTTGGAATCCTGATCACCCGAAAAATGGTGTGCTATAGCACACGAAAATCGTCGAAATGAGGCGTATGCTCGCTTCGGGGCTCGTTTGACCCTCCAAATGGGCCGGACAATCCGTGATGGCCAACCGTATGCATAGACAAGGTCTTGACGAACGTCCATGAAAAAATTTAGCATTTTTGACGTCGGAATCCAGATCACCCAAAAAATGGTGTGCTATAGCACACTAAAATCGTCGAAATGAGGCGTATGCTCGCGTCGGGGCTCGTTTGACCCTCCAAATAGGCCGGACAATCCGTGATGGCCAACCGTAAAAATAGACAAGGTCTTGACGGACGTCCACGAAAAAATTTGGCATTTTTGACGTCGGAATCAGGATCACCCAAAAAATGGTGTGCTATATAGCACACAAAAATAGTCGAAATGAGGCGTATGCTCGCTTCGGGGCTCGTTCTACCCTCCAAATGGCCCGGACAATCCGTGATGGCCAACCATATGCATAGACAAGGTCTTGACTGACGTCCACGAAAAAATTTGGCATTTTTGACGTCGGAATCCGGATCACCCAAAAAATGTTGTGCTATAGCGCATGAAAATCGTCGAAATGAGGTGTATGCTCGCTTCGGGGCTCGTTTGACCCTCCAAATGGCCCGGACAATCCGTGATGGCCAACTATATGCATAGACAAGGTCTTGGCGGACGTCCACGAAAAAATTTTGCATTTTTTACGTCGGAATCCGGATCACCCAAAAAATGGTGTGCTATAGCACACGAAAATCGTCGAAATGAGGCGTATGCTCGCTTCGGGGCTCGTTTGACCCTCCAAATGGGCCGGACAATCTGTGATGGCCAACCGTATGCATAGACAAGGTCTTGACGAACGTCCATAGAAAATTTTTGCATTTTTGACGTCGGAATCCGAATCACCCAAAAAATGGGGTGCTATAGAGCACGAAAATCGTCGAAATGAGGCGTATGCTCGCTTCGGGGCTTGTTTGACCCTCCAAATGGCCCGGACAATCCGTGAGTGCCAACCGTATTCATAGACAAGGTCTTGACGGACGTCCATGAAAAAATTTGGCATTTTTGACGTCAGAATCTGGATCACCCAAAAAATGGTGTGCTATAGCACTCGAAAATCGTCGAAATGAGGCGTATGCTCGCTTCGGAGCTCGTTTGACCCTCCAAATGGCCCGAACAATCTGTGATGGCCAACCGTATGCATAGACAAGGTCTTGACGGACGTCCACGAAAACATTTGGCATTTTTGACGTCGGAATCCGAATCACCCAAAAAATGGTATGCTATAGCACATGAAAATCGTCGAAATGAGGCGTATGCTCGCTTCGGGGCTCGTTTGACCCTCCAAATTGCCCTAACAATCCGTGATGGCCAACCGTATGCATAGACAAGGTCTTGACGGACGTCCATGAAAAAATTTGGCATTTTTGACATCGGAATCCGAATCACCCAAAAAATGGTGTGCTATAGCACACAAAAATCGTCGAAATGAGGCGTATGCTCGCTTCGGGGCTCGCTTGACCCTCGAAATGGCACGGACAATCCGTGATGGCCAACCGTGTGCATAGACAAGGACATGATGGACTTCCACTTCAAAATTTGGCATTTTTGACATCGGAATCCGGATCACCCAAAAAATGGTGTGCTATAGCACACGAAAATAGTCGATATGAGGCGTATGCTCGCTTCGGGGCTCGTTTGACCCTCCAAATGGCCCGGACAATCCGTGATGGCCAACCGTATGCATAGACACGGTCTTTACGGACATCCACGAAAAAATTTGGCATTTTTGACGTGGGAATCCGGATCACTTAAAAAATGTTGTGCTATAGCACATGAAAATCGTCGAAATGAGGCGTATGCTCGCTTCGGGGCTCGTTTGACCCTCCAAATGGCCCGGACAATCCGTGATGGCCAACCATATGCATAGACAAGGTCTTGGCGGACATCCACGAAAAAATTTGGCATTTTTTACGTCGGAATCTGGATCACCCAAAAAATGGTGTGCTATAGCGCATGAAAATCGTCGAAATGAGGTGTATGCTCGCTTCGGGGCTCGTTTGACCCTCCAAATGGCCCGGACAATCCGTGAGTGCCAACCGTATGCATAGACAAGGTCTTGACGGACGTCCATGAAAAAATTTGGCATTTTTGACGTTAGAATCTGGATCACCCAAAAAATGGTGTGCTATAGCACTCGAAAATCGTCGAAATGAGGCGTATGCTCGCTTCGGGGCTTGTCTGACCCTCCAAATGGCCCGGACAATCCGTGATGGCCAACCGTATGCATAGACAAGGTCTTGACGGACGTCAACAAAAAATTTTGGCATTTTTGACGTCGGAATCCGGATCACCCAAAAGATGGTGTGCTATAGCACACGAAAATCATCGAAATGAGGCGTATGCTCGCTTCGGAGCTCGTTTGACCCTCCAAATGGCCCGAAAAATCTGTGATGGCCAACCGTATGCATAGACAAGGTCTTGACGGACGTCCACGAAAACATTTGGCATTTTTGACGTCGGAATCCGAATCACCCAAAAAATGGTGTGCTATAGCACACGAAAATCGTCGAAATGAGGCGTATGCTCGCTTCGGGGCTCGTTTGACCCTCCAAATGGCCCGGACAATCCGTGATGGCCAAACTTATGCATAGACAAGGTCGTGACGGACGTCCATGAAAAAATTTGGCATTTTTGACGTCGGAATCCGGATCACCCAAAAAATGGTGTGCTAAAGCACACGAAAATCGTCGAAATGAGGCGTATGCCCGCTTCGGGGCTCGTTTGACCCTCCAAATAGGCCGGACAATCCGTGATGGCCAACCGTAAAAATAGACAAGGTCTTGACGGACGTCCACGAAAAAATTTGGCATTTTTGACGTCGGAATCGGGATCACCCAAAAAATGGTGTGCTATATAGCACACAAAAATAGTCGAAATGAGGCGTATGCTCGCTTCGGGGCTCGTTCTACCCTCCAAATGGCCCGGACAATCCGTGATGGCCAAACTTATGCATAGACAAGGTCGTGACGGACGTCCATGAAAAAATTTGGCATTTTTGACGTCGGAATCCGGATCACCCAAAAAATGGTGTGCTAAAGCACACGAAAATCGTCGAAATGAGGCGTATGCCCGCTTCGGGGCTCGTTTGACCCTCCAAATGGCCCGGACAATCCGTTATGGCCAACCGTATGCATAGAAAAGGTCTTGACGGACGTCCACGAAAAAATTTGGCGTTTTTGATGTCGGAATCTGGATCACCCAAAAAATGGTGTGTTATAGCACACGAAAATCGTCGAAATGAGGTGTATGCTCGCTTCGGGGCTCGTTTGACCCTCCAAATGGCCCGGACAATCCGTGATGGCCAACCGTATGCATATACAAGGTCTTGACAGACGTCCGCGAAAAAATTTGGCATTTTTGACATCGGAATCCGGATCACCCAAAAAATGGTGTGCTATAGCACACAAAAATCGTCGAAATGAGGCGTATGCTCGCTTCGTGGCTTGATTGACCCTCCAAATGTCCCGGACAATCCGTGACGGCCAACCGTATGCATAGAAAAGGTCTTGACGGATGTCCACGAAAATTTTTTGCATTTTTGACGTCGGAATCCGGATCACCCAAAAAATGGTGTTCTATAGCACATGAAAATCGTCGAAATGAGGCGTATGCTCGCTTCGGGGCTCGTTTGACCCTCCAAATGGCCCGGACAATCCGTGATGGCCAACCGTATGCATAGACAAGGTCTTGACGGACGTCCACAAAAAAATTTGGAACTTTTCACGTCGGAACCAGGATCACCCAAAAAAACGTAGGAATTCGGATCACCCAAAAAATGGTGTGCTATAGCACACGAAAATCGTCGAAATGAGGCGTATGCACGCTTCAGGGCTCGTTTGACCCTCCAAATGGCCCGGACAATTCGTGATGGCCAACCGTATGCATAGACAAGGTCTTGACGGACGTCCACGAAAAAATTTGGCATTTTTGACGTCGGAATCCGGATCACCCAAAAAATTGTGTGCTATAGCACACAAAAATCGTCGAAATGAGGCGTATGCTCGCTTCGGGGCTCGTTTGACCCTCCAAATGGCCCGGACAATCCGTGATAGCCAACCGTATGCATAGACAAGGTCTTGATGGACGTCCACAAAAAAATTTGGCACTTTTCACGTCGGAACCAAGATCACCCAAAAAAACGTAGGAATTCGGATCATCCAAAAAATGGTGTGCTATAGCACACGGAAATCGTCGAAATGAGGCGTATGCTCGCTTCGGGGCTCGTTTGACCCTCCAAATGGCCCGGACAATCCGTGATGTCCAACCGTATGCATAGACAAGGTCTTGACGGACGTCTACGAAAAAATTTGGCATTTTTGACGTCGGAATCCGGATCACCCAAAAAATGGTGTGCTATAGCACACGAAAATTGTCGAAATGAGGCGTATGCTCGCTTCGGGGCTCGTTTCACCCTCCAAATGGCCCGGACAATCCGTGATGGCCAAACTTATGCATAGACAAGGTCGTGACGGACGTCCATGAAAAATTTTGACATTTTTGACGTCGGAATCCGGATCAACCAAAAAATGGTGTGCTATAGCACACGAAAATCGTCGAAATGAGGCGTATGCTCGCTTCGGTGCTCGTTTGACCCTCCAAATGGCCCGGACAATCCGTGATGGCCAATCGTATGCATAGACAAGGTCTTGACGGACGTCCACCAAAAAAGATGGTGGAAATGGTGTGCCATTGCACACGAAAATTGTCGAAATGAGGCGTATGCTCACTTTGGGGCTCGTTTGACCCTCCAAATGGCCTGGACAATCCGTGATGGCCAACCGTATGCATAGACAAGGTCTTGACGGACGTGCACAAAAAAAATTGGTGGAAATGGTGTGCTATAGCACACGAAAATCATCGAAATGAGGCGTATGCTCGCTTCGGGGCTCGTTTGACCCTCCAAATGGCCCGGAAAATCCGTGATGGCCAACCGTATGCATAGACAAGGTCTTGGCGAACGTCCACGAAAAAATTTGGCATTTTTTACGTCGGAATCTGGATCACCCAAAAAATGGTGTGCTATAGCACACGAAAATCGTCGAAATGAGGCGTATGCTCGCTTCAGGGCTCGTTTGACCCTCCAAATGGCCTGGACAATCCGTGATGGCCAACCGTATGCATAGACAAGGTCTTGACGGACGTCCACGAAAACATTTGGCATTTTTGACGTCGGAATCCGGATCACCCAAAAAATGGTGTGCTATAGCACACAAAAATCGTCGAAATGAGGCGTATGCTCACTTCGGGGCTCGTTTCACCCTCCAAATGGCCCGGACAATCCGTGATGTCCAACCGTATGCATAGACAAGGTCTTGACGGACGTCTACGAAAAAATTTGGCATTTTTGACGTCGGAATCCGGATCACCCAAAAAATGGTGTGCTATAGCACACGAAAATTGTCGAAATGAGGCGTATGCTCGCTTCGGGGCTCGTTTGACCCTCCAAATGGCCCGGACAATCCGTGATGGCCAAACTTATGCATAGACAAGGTCGTGACGGACGTCCATGAAAAATTTTGACATTTTTGACGTCGGAATCCGGATCACCCAAAAAATGGTGTGCTATAGCACACGAAAATCGTCGAAATGAGGCGTATGCTCGCTTCGGGGCTCATTTGACTCTCCAAATGGCTCGGACAATCCGTGATGGCCAACCGTATGCATAGACAAGGTCTTGACGGACGTTCACGAAAAAATTTGGCATTTTTGACGTCGGAATCTGGATCACCAAAAAAATGGTGTGCTATAGCACACGAAAATCGTCGAAATGAGGCGTATGCTCGCTTCGGGGCTCGTTTGACCCTCCAAATGGCCCGGAAAATCCGTGATGGCCAACCGTATGCATAGACAAGGTCTTGACGAACGTCCACGAAAAAATTTGGCATTTTTTACGTCGGAATCTGGATCACCCAAAAAATGGTGTGCTATAGCACACGAAAATCGTCGAAATGAGGCGTATGCTCGCTTCAGGGCTCGTTTGACCCTCCAAATGGCCCGGACAATCCGTGATGGCCAACCGTATGCATAGACAAGGTCTTGACGGACGTCCACGAAAACATTTGGCATTTTTGACGTCGGAATCCGGATCACCCAAAAAATGGTGTGCTATAGCACACAAAAATCGTCGAAATGAGGCGTATGCTCACTTCGGGGCTCGTTTGACCCTCCAAATGGCCCGAACAATCCGTGATGGCCATCCGTTTGCATAGACAAGGTCTTGACGGACGTCCACGAAAAAAGTTGGCATTTTTGACGTCGGAATCCGGATCACTAAAAAAATGGTGTGCTATAGCACACGAAAATCGTTGAAATGAGGCGTATGCTCGATTCGGGGCTCGTTTGACCCTCCAAATGGCCCGAACAATCCATGACGGCCAAGCGTATGCATAGACAAGGTCTTGACGGACGTCCACGAAAAAAATTGGCATTTTTGACTTCGGAATCCGGATCACCCAAAAAATGGTGTGCTATAACACACGAAAATTTTCGAAATGAGGCGTATGCTCGATTCGGGGCTCGTTTGACCCTCCAAATGGCCCGAACAATCCATGACGGCCAAGCGTATGCATAGACAAGGTCTTGACGGACGTCCACGAAAAAAATTGGCATTTTTGACTTCGGAATCCGGATCACCCAAAAAATGGTGTGCTATAACACACGAAAATTTTCGAAATGAGGCGTATGCTCGCTTCGGGGCTCGTTTGAAACTCCGAATTGGCCGGACAATCCGTGATGGCCAACCGTATGCATAGACAAGGTCTTGACGGACGTCCACGAAAAAATTTGGCATTTTTGACGTCAGAATCCGGATCACCCAAAAAATGGTGTGCTATAGCACACGAAAATTGTCGAAATGAGGCGTATGCTCGCTTCGAGGCTCGTTTGACCCTCCAAATGGCCTAGAAAATCCGTGATGGCAACCTGCATGCATAGACAAGGTCTTGACGAACAACCACGAAAAAATTTGGCATTTTTTACGTCGGAATCCGGATCACCCAAAAAATGGTGTGCTATAGCACACGAAAATCGTCGAAATGAGGCGTATGCTCGCTTCGGGGCTCGTTTGACCCTCCAAATGGCCCGAACAATCCGTGATGGCCAATTGTATGCATAGACAAGGTCTTGACGGACGTCCACGATAAAATTTGGCATTTTTGACGTCAGAATCCGGATCACCCAAAAAATGGTGTGCTATAGCACACGAAAATTATCGAAATTAGGCGTATGCTCGCTTCGGGGCTCGTTTGACACTCCAAATTGGCCGGACAATCCGTGATGGCCAACCGTATGCATAGACAAGGTCTTGACGGACGTCCACGAAAACATTTGGCATTTTTGACGGCGGAATCCGGATCACCCAAAAAATGGTGTGCTATAACACACGAAAATTTTCGAAATGAGGCGTATGCTCGCTTCGGGGCTCGTTTGAAACTCCGAATTGGCCGGACAATCCGTGATGGCCAACCGTATGCATAGACAAGGTCTTGACGGACGTCCACGATAAAATTTGGCATTTTTGACGTCGGAATTTGGATCACCCAAATAATGGTGTGCTATAGCACACGAAAATTGTCGAAATGAGGCGTATGCTCGCTTCGGGGGTCGTTTGACCCTCCAAATGGCCCGGACAATCCGTGATAGTCAACTGTATGCATAGATAAGGTCTTAAAGGACGTCCACGAAAAAATTTGGCACTTTTGACGTCGGAATCCGGATCACCCAAAAAATTGTGTGCTATAGCACACGAAAATCATCGAAAGGAGGCGTATGCTCGCTTCGGGGCTCGTTTGACCCTCCGAATGGCCCGGACAATCCGTGACGGCCAACCGTATGCATAGACAAGGTCTTGACGGACTTCAACGAAAAAATTTGGCATTTTTGTACGTCGGAATCCGGATCACCCAAAAAATGGTGTGCTATAGCACACGAAAATTGTTGAAATGAGGCGTATGCTCGCTTCGGGCTCGTTTGACCCTCTAAATGGCCCGGACAATCCGTGATGGACAACCGTATGCATAAACAAGGTCTTGACGGACCTCCACGAAAAAATTGGCATTTTTGATGATGGAATCCGGATCACCCAAAAAATGGTGTGCTATAGCACACGAAAATCATCGAAATGAGGCGTATGCTCGCTTCGGGGCTCGTTTGACCCTCCAAATGGCCCGGACAATCCGTGATGGCCAACCGTATGCATAGAAAAGGTCTTGACGGACGTCCACGAAAAAATTTGGCATTTTTGACGTCGGAATCCAGATCACCCAAAAAATGGTGTGCTACTATAGCACACGAAAATCGTCGAAATGAGGCGTATGCTCGCTTCGGGGATCGTTTGACACTCCAAATTGGCCGGACAATTCGTGATGGCCAACCATATGCATAGACAAGGTCTTGACGGACGTCCACGAAAAAATTTGGCATTTTTTACGTCGGAATCCGGATCACCCAAAAAATGGTGTGCTATAGCACACGAAAATTGTCGAAATGAGGCGTATGCTCGCTTCGGGGCTCGTTTGACCCTCCAAATGGCCCGGACAATCCGTGATGGCCAAACTTATGCATAGACAAGGTCGTGACGGACGTCCATGAAAAAATTTGACATTTTTGACGTCGGAATCCGGATCACCCAAAAAATGGTGTGCTATAGCACACGAAAATCGTCGAAATGAGGCGTATGCTCACTTCGGGGCTCGTTTGACCCTCCAAATGGCCCGTAAAATCCGTGATGGCCAACCGTATGCATAGACAAGGTCTTGACAAACGTCCACGAAAAAATTTGGCATTTTTTACGTCGGAATCTGGATCACCCAAAAAATGGTGTGCTATAGCACACGAAAATCGTCGAAATGAGGCGTATGCTCGCTTCGAGGCTCGTTTGACCCTCCAAATGGCCTAGAAAATCCATGATGGCCAACTGCATGCATAGACAAGGTCTTGACGAATGTCCACGAAAAAATTTGGCATTTTTTACGTCGGAATCCGGATCACCCAAAAAATTGTGTGCTATAGCACACGAAAATCATCGAAAGGAGGCGTATGCTCGCTTCGGGGCTCGTTTGACCCTCCGAATGGCCCGGACAATCCGTGACGGCCAACCGTATGCATAGACAAGGTCTTGACGGACTTCAACGAAAAAATTTGGCATTTTTGTACGTCGGAATCCGGATCACCCAAAAAATGGTGTGCTATAGCACACGAAAATTGTTGAAATGAGGCGTATGCTCGCTTCGGGCTCGTTTGACCCTCTAAATGGCCCGGACAATCCGTGATGGACAACCGTATGCATAAACAAGGTCTTGACGGACCTCCACGAAAAAATTGGCATTTTTGATGATGGAATCCGGATCACCCAAAAAATGGTGTGCTATAGCACACGAAAATCATCGAAATGAGGCGTATGCTCGCTTCGGGGCTCGTTTGACCCTCCAAATGGCCCGTAAAATCCGTGATGGCCAACCGTATGCATAGACAAGGTCTTGACGAACGTCCACGAAAAAATTTGGCATTTTTTACGTCGGAATCTGGATCACCCAAAAAATGGTGTGCTATAGCACACGAAAATCGTCGAAATGAGGCGTATGCTCGCTTCGAGGCTCGTTTGACCCTCCAAATGGCCTAGAAAATCCATGATGGCCAACTGCATGCATAGACAAGGTCTTGACGAATGTCCACGAAAAAATTTGGCATTTTTTACGTCGGAATCCGGATCACCAAAAAAATGGTGTGCTATAGCACACGAAAATCGTCGAAATGAGGCGTATGCTCGCTTCGGGGCTCGTTTGACCCTCCAAATGGCCCGAACAATCCGTGATGGCCAACTGTATGCATAGACAAGGTCTTGACGGACGTCCACGATAAAATTTGGCATTTTTGACGTCAGAATCCGGATCACCCAAAAAATGGTGTGCTATAGCACACGAAAATTATCGAAATGAGGCGTATGCTCGCTTCGGGGCTCGTTTGACACTCCAAATTGACCGGACAATCCGTGATGGCCAACCGTATGCATAGACAAGGTCTTGACGGACGTCCACGAAAACATTTGGCATTTTTTACGGCGGAATCCGGATCACCCAAAAAATGGTGTGCTATAGCACACGAAAATCGTCGAAATGAGGCGTATGCTCGCTTCGGGGCTCGTATAACCCTCCAAATGGCCCGAACAATCCATGATGGCCAACCGTATGCATAGACAAGGTCTTGACGGACGT
This sequence comes from Solanum lycopersicum, assembly GCF_036512215.1. Lineage (NCBI taxonomy): Eukaryota > Viridiplantae > Streptophyta > Magnoliopsida > Solanales > Solanaceae > Solanum > Solanum lycopersicum. The sequence goes on from NC_090803.1 coordinate 59,240,145, forward strand.
CCACGATAAAATTTGGAATTTTTGACGTCGGAATCCGGATCACCCAAAAAATGGTGTGCTATAGCACACGAAAATTGTCGAAATGAGGCGTATGCTCGCTTCGGGGGTCGTTTGACCCTCCAAATGGCCCGGACATTCCTTGATGGCCAACCGTATGCATAGACAAGGTCTTGACGGACGTCCACGAAAAAATTTGGCATTTTTGACGTCGGAATCCGGATCAACACAAAAATGGAGTGCTAGAGCACACGAAAATAATCGAAATGAGGCATATGCTCGCTTCGGGGCTCATTTGACCCTCCAAATGGCCCGGACAATCCGTGATGGCCAACCGTATGCATGGACAAGGTCTTGACGGACGTCCACTAAAACATTTGGCATTTTTGACGTCGGAATCCGGATCACCTAAAATATGGTGTTGTGTAGCACACGAAAATCGTCGAAATGAGGCGTATGCTCGCTTCGGGGCTCGTTTGACCCTCCAAATGGGCCGGATAATCCGTGATGGCCAACCGTATGCATAGACAAGGTCTTGATAGACGTCCACGAAAACATTTGTCATTTTTGATGTCGGAATCCGGATCACCCAAAAAATGGTGTGCTAAAGCACACGAAAATCGTCGAAATGAGGCATATGCTCGCTTTGGGGCTCGTTTGACCCTCCAAATGGCCCGGCCAATCCGTGATGGCTAACCGTATGCATAGACAAGGTCTTGACGGACGTCCACGAAAAAATTTGGCATTTTTGACGTCGGAATCCAGATCACCCAAAAAATGGTGTGCTATAGCACACGAAAATCATCGAAATGAGGCGTATGCTCGCTTCGGGGCTCGTTTGACCCTCCAAATGGCCCGGACAATCCGTGATGGCCAACCGTATGCATAGACAAGGTCTTGATAGACGTCCACGAAAAAATTTGGCAATTTTGACGTCAGAATCCGGATCACCCAAAAAATGGTATGCTATAGCACACGAAAATCATCGAAATGAGGTGTATACTCGCTTCGGGGCTCGTTTGACCCTCCAAATGGACAGGACAATCCGTGATGGCCAACCGTATGCATAGACAAGGTCTTGACGGACGTCCACAAAACAATTTGGCATTTTTGACGTCGGAATCCTGATCACACAAAAAATGGTGTGCTATAGCACACGAAAATCGTCGAAATGAGGTGTATGCTCGCTTCGGGGCTCGTTTGACCCTCCAAATGGCCTGGACAATCCGTGATGGCAAACCGTATGCATAGACAAGGTCTTGACGGAAGTCCACGAAAAAATTTGGCATTTTTGACGTCGGAATCTGGATCACCCAAAAAATGGTGTGCTATAGCACACAAAAATCGTTGAAATGAGGCGTATGCTCGCTTCGGGGCTCGTTTGACCCTCCAAATGGTCCGGACAATCCGTGATGGCCAACCGTATTCATAGACAAGGTCTTGACGAACGTCCACGAAAAAATTTGGCATTTTTGACGTCGGAATCCGGATCAACCAAAAAATGGTGTGCTATAGCACACGAAAATCGTCGAAACGAGGCGTATGCTCGGTTCGGGGCTTGTTTGACCCTCCAAATGGCCAGGAAAATCTGTGATGGCCAACCGTATGCATAGACAAGGTCTTGACGTTCGTCCACGAAAAAATTTGGCATTTTTGATGTCGGAATCCGGATCACCCAAAAAATGGTGTGCTATAGCACACGAAAATCGTCAAAATGAGGCGTATGCTCGTTTTGGTGCTCGTTTGAACCTCCAAATGGCCCGGACAATCCGTGATGGCCAACCGTATGCATAGACAAGGTCTTGACGGATATTCACGAAAAAATTTGGCATTTTTGATGTCAGAATCCGGATCACCAAAAAAATGGTGTGCTATAGCACACGAAAAATCGTCGAAATGAGGCGTATGCTCGCTTCGGGGCTCGTTTGACCCTCCAAATGGCCCGGACAATCCGTGATGGCCAACCGTATGCATAGACAAGGTCTTGACGGACGTCCACGAAAAAACTTGGCATTTTTGACGTCGGAATCCGGATCACCAAAAAAATGGTGTGCTATAGCACACGAAAATCGTCGAAATGAGGCGTATGCTCGCTTAGGGGCTCGTTTGACCTTCCAAATGGCCCGGACAATCCGTGATGGCCAACCGTATGCATAGACAAGGTCTTGACGGACGTCCACGAAAAAATTTGGCATTTTTGACGTCGGAATCCTGATCACACAAAAAATGGTGTGCTATAGCACACGAAAATTTTCGAAATGAGGCGTATGCTCGCTTCGGGGCTCGTTTGACCCTCCAAATGGCCCGGACAATCCGTGATGGCCAACCGTATGCATAGACAAGGCCTTGACGGACGTCCACGAAAAAATTTGGCATTTTTGACGTCGGAATCCGGATCACCCAAAAAATGGTGTGCTATAGAACACGAAAATCGTCGAAATGAGGCGTATGCTCGCTTCAGGGCTCGTTTGACCCTCCAAATGGTCCGGACAATCCGTGATGGCCAACCGTATGCATAGACAAGGTCTTGACGGACGTCCACGAAAAAATTTGGCATTTTTGACATCAGAATCCGGATCACCCAAAAAATGGTGTGCTATAGCACACGAAAATCGTCGAAACGAGGCGTATGCTCGCTTAGGGGCTCGTTTGACCCTCCAAATGGCCTGGACAATCCGTGATGTCCAACCGTATGCATAGACAAGGTCTTGACGGACGTCCACGAAAAAATTTGGCATTTTTGACGTCTGAATCCGGATCACCCAAAAAATGGTGTGCTATAGCACACGAAAATGGTCGAAATGAGGCGTATGCTAGCTTCGGGGCTCGTTTGACCCTCCAAATGGCCCGGACAATCCGTGATGGCCAATCGTATGCATACACCTGGTCTTGACGGACGTCCACGAAAAAATTTGGCATTTTTGACGTCGGAATCCGGATCACCCAAAAAATTGTGTGCTATAGCACACAAAAATCGTCGAAACGAGGCGTATGCTTGCTTCGGAGCTCGTTTGACCCTCCAAATTGCCCAGACAATCTGTGATGGCCAACCGTATGCATAGACAAGGTCTTGACGGACGTCCATGAAAAAATTTGACATTTTTGACGTCGGAATCCGGATCACCCAAAAAATGGTGTGCTATAGCACACGAAAATCGTCGAAATGAGGCGTATGCTCGCTTCGGGGCTCGTATAACCCTCCAAATGGCCCGAACAATCCATGATGGCCAACCGTATGCATAGACAAGGTCTTGACGGACGTCCACGATAAAATTTGGAATTTTTGACGTCGGAATCCGGATCACCCAAAAAATGGTGTGCTATAGCACACGAAAATTTTCGAAATGAGGCGTATGCTCGCTTCGGGATTCGTTTGACCCTCCAAATGGCTCGGACAATCCGTGATGGCAACCCGTATGCATAGACAAGGTCTTGACGGACGTCCACGAAAAAATTTTGCATTTCTGACGTCGGAATACGGATCACCAAAAAAATGGTGTGTTATAGCACACGAAAATTGTCGAAATGAGGCGTATGCTCGCTTCGGGGCTCGTTTGACCCTCCTAATGGCCCGGACAATCTGTGATGGCCAACCGTATGCATAGACAAGGTCTTGACGAACGTCCACGAAAAAATTTGGCATTTTTGATGTCGGAATCCGGATCACCAAAAAAAATGGTGTGCTATCGCACACGAAAAATCGTCGAAATGAGGCGTATGCTCGCTTCGGGGCTCGTTTGACCCTCCAAATGGCCCGAACAATCCGTGATGGCCAACCGTATGCATAGACAAGGTCTTGACGGACGTCCACAAAAAAATTTGGCATTTTTGACGTCGGAATCCTGATCACATAAAAAATGGTGTGCTATAGCACACGAAAATTGTCGAAATGAGGCGTATGCTCGCTTCGGGGCTTGTTTGACCCTCCAAATGGCCCGGACAATCCGTGATGGCCAACCGTATGCATAGACAAGGTCTTGACAGACGTCCACGAAAAAATTTGGCATTTTTGACGTCGGAATCGTGATCACACAAAAAATGGTGTGCTATAGCACACGAATATCGTCGAAATGAGGCGTATGCTCGCTCCGGGGCTCGTTTGACCCTCCAAATGGTCCGGACAATCTGTGATGGCCAACCCTATGCATAGAAAAGGTCTTGACGGACGTTTACGAAAAAATTTGGCATTTTTGACGTCGGAATCCTGATCACACAAAAAATGGTGTGCTATAGCACACGAAAATCGTCGAAATGAGGCGTATGCTCGCTTCGGGGCTCGTTTGACCCTCCAAATGGTCCGGACAATCCGTGATGGCCAACCGTATGCATAGACAAGGTCTCGACGGATGTCCACAAAAAAATTTGGCATTCTTGACGTCGGAATCCGGATCACCCAAAAAATGGTGTGCTATAGCACACGAAAATTGTCGAAACGAGGCGTATGCTCGCTTCGGGGCTCGTTTGACCCTCCAAATGGCCCGGACAATCCGTGATGGCCAACCGTATGCATAGAAAAGGTCTTGACGGACGTCCACGAAAAAATTTTGCATTTTTGACGTCGTAATCTGGATCACCAAAAAAATGGTGTGTTATAGCACACGAAAATTGTCGAAATGAGGTGTATGCTCGCTTCGGGGCTCGTTTGACCCTCCAAATTGCCTAGACAATCCGTGATGGCAAATCGTATGCATAGACAAGGTCTTGACGGAAGTCCACGAAAAAATTTGGCATTTTTGACGTCGGAATCCGGATCACCCAAAAAATGGTGTGCTATTGCACACGAAAATCGTCAAAATGAGGCGTATGCTCGCTTCGGGGCTCGTTTGACCCTCCAAATGGCCCGGACAATCCGTGATGGCCAACCGTATGCATAGACAACGTCTTGACGGACGTCCACGAAAAAATTTTGCATTTCTGATGTCGGAATCCGGATCACCAAAAAAATGGTGTGTTATAGCACACGAAAATTGTCGAAATGAGGCGTATGCTCGCTTCGGGGCTCGTTTGACCCTCCAAATGGCCCGGAAAATCCGTGATGGCCAACCGTATGCATAGACAATGTCTTGACAAACGTCCACGAAAAAATTTGGCATTTTTAACGTCGGAATCCGGATCACCAAAAAAATGGTGTGCTATAGCACACTAAAATCATCGAAATGAGGCGTATGCTCGCTTCGGGGCTCGTTTGACCTTCCAAATGGCCCGGACAATACGTGATGGCAAACCGTATGCATAGAAAAGGTCTTGACGGACGTCCACGAAAAAAATTGGCATTTTTGACGTCGGAATCCTGATCACACAAAAAATGGTGTGCTATAGCACACGAAAATTGTCGAAATGAGGCGTATGCTCGCTTCGGGGCTCGTTTGACCCTCCAAATGGCCCGGACAATCCGTGATGGCCAACCGTATGCATAGACAAGGCCTTGACGGATGTCCACGAAAATTTTTTGCATCTTTGACGTCGGAATCCGAATCACCCAAAAAATGGTGTGCTATAGCACACGAAAATCGTCGAAATGAGGCGTATGCTCGCTTCAGGGCTCGTTTGACCCTCCAAATGGTCCGGACAATCCGTTATGGCCAACCGTATGCATAGACAAGGTCTTGACGGACGTCCACGAAAAAATTTGGCATTTTTGACGTCAGAATCCGGATCACCCAAAAAATGGTGTGCTATAGCACACGAAAATCATCGAAACGAGGCGTATGCTCGCTTCGGGGCTCGTTTGACCCTCCAAATGGCCCGGACAATCCGTTATGGCCAACCGTATGCATAGACAAGGTCATGACGGACGTCCACGAAAAAGTTTGGCATTTTTGACGTCGGAATCCGGATCACCAAAAAAATGGTGTGTTATAGCACACGAAAATTGTCGAAATGAGGTGTATGCTCGCTTCGGGGCTCGTTTGACCCTCCAAATTGCCCAGACAATCCGTGATGGCCAACCGTATGCATAGACAAGGACTTGACGAATGTCCACGAAAAAATTTGGCATTTTTGATGTCGGAATCCGGATCACCAAAAAAATGGTGTGCTATAGCACACGAAAAATCGTCGAAATGAGGCGTATGCTCGCTTCGGGGCTCGTTTGACCCTCCAAATGGCCCGGACAATCCGTGATGGCCAACCGTATGCATAGACAAGGTCTTGACGGACGTCCACGAAAAAATTTGACATTTTTGACGTCGGAATCCGGATCACCCAAAAAATGGTGTGCTATAGCACACGAAAATTGTCGAAATGAGGCGTATGCTCGCTTCGGGGCTCGTTTTACCCTCCAAATGGCCCGGACAATCCGTGATGGCCAACCGTATGCATAGACAAGGTCTTGACGGACGTCCACGAAAAAATTTGGCATTTTTGACGTCGGAAATTAGATCACACAAAAAATGGTGTGCTATAGCACACGAAAATCGTCGAAATGAGGCGTATGCTCGCTTCGGGGCTCGTTTGACCCTCCAAATGGTCCGGACAATCCGTGATGGCCAACCGTATGCATAGACAAGGTCTTGACGGACGTCCACGAAAAAATTTGGCATTTTTGACGTCGAAATCCTGATCACACAAAAAATGGTGTGCTATAGCACACGAAAATCGTCGAAATGAGGCGTATGCTCGCTTCGGGGCTCGTTTGACCCTCCAAATGGTCCGGACAATCCGTGATGGCCAACCGTATGCATAGACAAGGTCTTGACGGACGTCCACGAAAAAATTTGGCATTTTTGACGTCGGAATCCGGATCACCCAAAAAATGGTGTGCTATAGAACACGAAAATTGTCGAAACGAGGCGTATGCTCGCTTCGGGGCTCGTTTGACCCTCCAAATGGCCCGGACAATCCGTGATGGCCAACCGTATGCATAGACAAGGTCTTGACGGACGTCCACGAAAAAATTTGGCATTTTTGACGTCGTAATCCGGATCACCAAAAAAATGGTGTGTTATAGCACACGAAAATTGTCGAAATGAGGTGTATGCTCGCTTCGGGGCTCGTTTGACCCTCCTAATTGCCCAGACAATCCGTGATGGCAAATCGTATGCATAGACAAGGTCTTGACGGAAGTCCACGAAAAAATTTGGCATTTTTGACGTCGGAATCCAGATCACCCAAAAAATGGTGTGCTATTGCACACGAAAATCGTCAAAATGAGGCGTATGCTCGCTTCTGGGCTCGTTTGACCCTCCAAATGGCCCGGACAATTCGTGATGGCCAACCGTATGCATAGACAAGGTCTTGACGGACGTCCACGAAAAAATTTTGCATTTCTGACGTCGGAATCCGGATCACCAAAAAAATGGTGTGTTATAGCACACGAAAATTGTCGAAATGAGGCGTATGCTCGCTTCGGGGCTCGTTTTACCCTCCAAATGGCCCGGAAAATCCGTGATGGCCAACCGTATACATAGACAAGGTCTTGACAAATGTCCACGAAAAAATTTGGCATTTTTGACGTCGGAATCCTGATCACCAAAAAAATGGTGTGCTATAGCACACGAAAATCGTCGAAATGAGGCGTATGCTCGCTTCGGGGCTCGTTTGACCCTCCAAATTGCCCGGAAAATCCGTGATGGCCAACCGTATGCATAGACAAGGTCTTGACGGACGTCCACGAAAAAATTTGGCATTTTTTACGTCGGAATCCTGATCACCCAAAAAATGGTGCCCTATAGCACACGAAAATTGTCGAAATGAGGCGTATGCTCGCTTCGGAGCTCGTTTGACCCTCCAAATGGCCCGGACAATCCGTGATGGCCAACCGTATGCATAGACAAGGTCTTGACGGACGTCCACGAAAAAATTTGGCATTTTTGACGTCGGAATCCGGATAGACCAAAAAATGGTGTGCTATAGCACACAAAAATCGTCGAAATGAGGCGTATGCTCACTTCGGGGCTCGTTTGACCCTCCAAATGGTCCGGACAATCCGTGATGGCCAACCGTATGCATAGACAAGGTCTTGACGGACGTCGACGAAAAAATTTGGCATTTTTGACGTCGGAATCCGGATCACCCAAAAAATGGTGTGCTATAGCACACGAAAATCGTCGAAACGAGGCGTATGCTCGCTTCGGGGCTCGTTTGACCCTCCAAATGGCCCGGACAATCCGTTATGGCCAACCGTATGCATAGACAAGGTCATGACGGACGTCCACGAAAAAGTTTGGCATTTTTGACGTCGGAATCCGGATCACCAAAAAAATGGTGTGTTATAGCACACGAAAATTGTCGAAATGAGGTGTATGCTCGCTTCGGGGCTCGTTTGACCCTCCAAATTGCCCAGACAATCCGTGATGGCAAACCGTATGCATAGACAAGGTCTTGACGGAAGTCCACGAAAAAATTTGGCATTTTTGACGTCGGAATCTGGATCACCAAAAAAATGGTGCGCTATAGCACACAAAAATCGTCGAAATGAGGCGTATGCTCGCTTCGGGGCTCGTTTGACCCTCCAAATGGTCCGGACAATCCGTGATGGCCAACTGTATGCATAGACAAGGTCTTGACGGATGTCCACGAAAAAATTTGGCATTTTTGACATCAGAATTCGGATCACCCAAAAAATGGTGTGCTATAGCACACGAAAATCATCGAAATGAGGTGCCTGCTTGCTTCGGGGCTCGTTTGACCCTCCTAATGGCCCGGACAATCCGTGATGGCCAACCGTATGCATAGACAAGGTCTTGACGGACGTCCATGAAAAAATTTGGCATTTTTGACGTCGAAATACGGATCACCCAAAAAATGGTGGGCTATAGCACACGAAAATCGTCGAAATAAGGCGTATGCTCGTACGTGGCTCGTTTGACCCTCCAAATGGCCCGGACAATCCGTGATGGCCAACCATATGCATAGAGAAGGTCTTGACGGACGTCCACGAAAAAATTTTGCATTTTTGACGGCGGAATCCGGATCACCCAAAAAATGGTGTGCTATAGCATACGAAAATCGTCGAAATGAGGCGTATGCTCGCTTCGGGGCTCGTTTGACCCTCCAAATGGCTCGGACAATCCGTGATGGCCAACCGTATGCATAGACAAGGTCTTGACGGACGTCCACGAAAATATTTGGCCTTTTTGACGTCGGAATCCGGATCACCCAAAAAATGGTGTGCTATAGCACACAAAAATTGTCGAAATGAGGCGAATGCTCGCTTCGGGGCTCGTTTGACCCTCCAAATGGCCCGAACAATCCGTGATGGCCAACCGTATGCATAGACAAGGTCTTGACGGACGTCCACGAAAAAATTTGGCATTTTTAACGTCGAAATGCGGATCACCCAAAAAATGGTGTGCTATAGCACACAAAAATCGTCGAAATGAGGCGTATGCTCGCTTCGGGGCTCGTTTGACCCTCCAAATGGCCCGGACAATCCGTGATGGCAAACCGTATGCATAGACAATGTCTTGACGGACATCCACGAATTTTTTTTGAATTTTTGACGTCGAAATCAGGATCATCCAAAAAATGGTGTGCTATAGCACACGAAAATCGTCGAAATGAGGCGTATGCTCGCTTCGAGGCTCGTTTGACCCTCCAAATGGCCCGGACAATCCGTGATGGCCAACCGTATGCATACACAAGGTCTTGACGGATGTCCACAAAAAAATTTGGCATTTTTGACGTCGGAATCCGGATCACCCAAAAAATGGTGTGCTATATAGCACGCGAAAATCGTCGAAATGTGGCGCCTGCTCGCTTCAGGGCTAGTTCTACCCTCCAAATGCCCCGGACAATCCGTGATTGACAACCGTAAGCATAGACAAGGTTCTTGACGGACGTCCACGAAAAAATTTGGCATTTTTGACGACGGAATCCGGATCCCCAAAAAATGGTGCGCTATAGCACACGAAAATCGTCGAAATGAGGCGTATGCTCGCTTCGGGGCTCGTTTGACCCTCCAAATGGCCCGGACAATACGTGATGGCCAACAGAATGCATAGACAAGGTCTTGACGAACGTCCACGAAAAAATTTGGCATTTTTAACGTCGGAATCCGGATCACCCAAAAATTGGTGTGCTATAGCACACGAAAATCGTCAAAATGAGGCGTATGCTCACTTCGGGGCTCGTTTGACCCTCCAAATGGCCTGGACAATCCGTGTTGGCCAACCGTATGCATATACAAGGTCTTGACGGACGTCCACGAAAAAATTTGGCATTTTTGACGTCGGAATCCGGATCACCCGAAAAATGATGTGCTATAGCACGGGAAAATCGTCGAAATGAGGCGCCTGCTCGCTTCGGGGCTCGTTTGACCCTCCAAATAGCCCGGACAATCCGTGATGGCCAACCGTATGCATAGACAAGGCCTTGAAGGACGTCTACGAAAAAATTTGGCATTTTTGACGTCAGAATCCGGATCACCCAAAAAATGGTGTGCTATAGCACACGAAAATCGTCGAAATGAGGCATATGCTCGCTTCGGGGCTCGTTTGACCCTCCAAATTGCACGGACAATCCGTGATTGACAACCGTATTCATAGACAAGGTTCTTGACGGACGTCCACGAAAAAATTTGGCATTTTTGACGTCGGAATCCGGATCACCCAAAAAATGGTGTGCTATAGCACACGAAAACCGTCGAAATGAGGCATATGCTTGCTTCGGGGCTCGTTTGACCCTCCAAATGGCTGGGACAATCCGTGATGGCCAACCGTATGCATAGACAAGGTCTTGACGGACGTCCACGAAAAAATTTGGCATTTTTGACATCGGAATCCGGATCACCTTAAAAATGGTGTGCTATAGCACACGAAAATCGTTTAAATGAGGCGTATGCTCGCTTCGGGGCTCGTTTGACCCTCCAAAAGGCCCGGAAAATCCATGATGGCCAACCGTATGCATAGACAAGGTCTTGACGGACGTACACGAAAAAATTTGGCATTTTTGACGTCAGAATATGGATCACCCAAAAAATGGTGTTATAGCACACGAAAATCGTCGAAATGAGGCGTATGCTCGCTTCGGGGCTCGTTTGACCCTCCAAATGGCCCGGACAATCCGTGATGGCCAACCGTATGTATAGACAAGGTCTTGACGAACGTCCACGAAAACATTTGGCATTTTTGACGTCGAAATCTGGATCACCCAAAAAATTGTGTGCTATAGCACATGAGGCGTATGCTCGTACGGGGCTCGTTTGACCCTCCAAATGGCCCGGACAATCCGTGATGGCCAACCGTATGCATAGACAAGGTCTTGACGGGCGTCCACGAAAAAATTTGGCCTTTTTGACGTCGGAATCCGGATCACCCAAAAAATGGTGTGTAATACCACACGAAAATTGTTCTTGACGGACGTCCACGAAAAAATTTGGCATTTTTGACGTCGGAATCCAGATCACCCAAAAAATGGTGTGCTATAGCACACGAAAATCGTCGAAATGAGGCGTATGCTCGCTTCGGGACTCTTTTGACCCTCCAAATGGCCCGTACAATCCGTGAGGGCCAACCATATGCATAGACAAGGTCTTGACGGACGTCCACGAAAAAATTTGGCATTTTTGACATCGGAATCCGGATCATTCAAAAAATGGTGTTCTATAGCACATGAAAATCGTCGAAATGAGGCATATGCTCGCTATGGGGCTCGTTTGACCCTCCAAATGGCCCGGACAATCCGTGATGGCCAACCGTATGCATAGACAATGTCTTGACGTACATCCACGAAAAAATTTGGCATTTTTGACGTCGGAATCCGGATCACCCAAAAAATGGTGTGCTATAGCACACGAAAATCGTCGAAATGAGGCGTATGCTCGCTTCGGGGCTCGTTTGACCCTCCAAATGGCCCGGACAATCCGTGATGGCAAACCGTATGCATACACAAGGTCTTGACGGACTTCCATGAAAATTTTTTGCATTTTTGACGTCGGAATCCGGATCACCCAAAAAATGGTGTGCTATAGCACACGAAAATCGTCGAAATGAGGCGTATGCTCGCTTCGGGTCTCGTTTGACCCTCCAAATGGCCTTGACAATTCGTGATGGCCAACCGTATGCATAGACAAGGTCTTGACGGACGTCCACGAAAAAATTTGGCATTTTTGACGTCGGAATCCGGATCACCCAAAAAATGGTGTGCTTTAGCACACGAAAATCGTCGATATGAGGCGTATGCTCGCTTCGGGGCTCGTTTGAGCCTCCAAATGGCCTGGACAATCCGTGATGGCCAACCGTATGCATAGACAAGGTCTTGACGGATGTCCACGAAAAAATTTGGCATTTTTGACGTCGGAATCCGGATCACCCAAAAAATGGTGTGCTATAGCACACGAAAATCGTCGATATGAGGCGTATGCTCGCTTCGGGGCTCGTTGACCCTCCAAATGGCCTGGACAATCCGTGATGGCCAACCGTATGCATAAACAAGGTCTTGACGGACGTCCACGAAAAAATTTGGCATTTTTGACGTCGGAATCCGGATCACCCAAAAAATGGTGTGCTATAGCACACGAAAATCATCGAAATGAGGCGTATGCTCGCTTCGGGGCTTGTTTGACCCTCCTAATGGCCCGGACAATCCGTGATGGCCAACCGTATGCATAGACAATGTCTTGACGGACGTCCGCGAAAAAATTTGGCATTTTTGACATCGGAATCCGGATCACCCAAAAAATGGTGTGCTATAGCATACGAAAATCGTCGAAATGAGGCGTATGCTCGCTTCGGGGCTCGTTTGACCCTCCAAATGGCCCGGACAATCCGTGATGGCCAACCGTATGCATAGACAAGGTCTTGACGGACGTCCACGTAAAAATTTGGCATTTTTGACGTCGGAATCTGGATCACCCAACAAATGGTGTGCTATAGCACACAAAAATCGTCGAAATGAGGCGTGTGCTTGCTTCTGGGCTCGTTTGACCCTTCAAATGCCCTGGACAATCCGTGATGGCCAACCGTATGCATAGACAAGTTCTTGACGGACGTCCACGAAAAAATTTGGCATTTTTGACGTCGGAATCTGGATCACCCAATAAATGGGGTGCAATAGCACACGAAAATAGTTCTTGACGGACGTCCACGAAATGAGGCGTATGCTTGCTTCGGGGCTCGTTTGACCCTCCAAATGGCCCGGACAACCCGTGATGGCAAACCGTATGCATAGACAAGGTATTGACAGACGTCCACGAAAAAATTTGGCATTTTTGACGTCGGAATCCGGATCACCCAAAAAATGGTGTGGTACTCGTTTGACCCTCCAAATGGCCCAGACAATCCGTGATGGCCAACCGTATGCATAGACAAGGTCTTGACGGATGTCCACGAAAAATTTGGCATTTTTGACGTCGGAATCCGGATCACCCAAAAAATGGTCTGCTATAGCACACGAAATTTGGCATTTTTGACGTCGGAATCCGGATCACCCAAAAAATGGTGTGGTACTCGTTTGACCCTCCAAATGGCCCGGACAATCCGTGATGGCCAACCGTATGCATAGACAAGGTCTTGACAGACGTCCACGAAAAAATTTGGCATTTTTGACGTCAGAATCTGGATCACCCAATAAATGGGGTGCAATAGCACACGAAAATAGTTCTTGACGGACGTCCACGAAAAAATTTGGCATTTTTGACGTCGGAATCCGGATCACCTAATAAATGGTGTGCAATAGCACACGAAAATAGTTCTTGACGGACGTCCACGAAAAAATTTGGCATTTTTGACGTCGGAATACGGATTTCCCAAAAAATGGTGTGCTATAGCACACGAAAATCGTCGAAATGAGGCGTATGCTCGTACGGGGCTCGTTTGACCCTCCAAATGGCCCGGACAATCCGTGATGGCCAACCGTATGCATAGACAAGGTCTTGACGGGCGTCCACGAAAAAATTTGGCATTTTTGACGTCAGAATCCAGATCACCCAAAAAATGGTGTGCTTTAGCAGACGAAAATCGTCGAAATGAGGCGTATGCTCGCTTCGGGGCTCGTTTGACCCTCCAAATGGCCCGGACAATTCGTGATGGCCAACCATATGCATAGAAAAGGTCTTGACGGACGTCCACGAAAAAATTTGGCATTTTTGACGTCGGAATCCGGATCACCCAAAAAATGGTGTGTAATAGCACACGAAAATTGTTCTTGACGGACGTCCACGAAAAAATTTGGCATTTTTGACGTCGAAATATGGATCACCCAAAAAATGGTGTGCTATAGCACACGAAAATCATTGAAATGAGGCGTATGCTCGCTTCGGGGCTTGTTTGACCCTTCAAATGGCCTGGACAATCCGTGATGGCCAACCGTATGCATAGACAAGGTCTTGACGGACGTCCATGAAAAAATTTGGCATTTTTGACGTCGAAATACGGATCACCCAAAAAATGGTGGGCTATAGCACACGAAAATCGTCGAAATAAGGCGTATGCTCGTACGTGGCTCGTTTGACCCTCCAAATGGCCCGGACAATCCGTGATGGCCAACCATATGCATAGAGAAGGTCTTGACGGACGTCCACGAAAAAATTTTGCATTTTTGACGGCGGAATCCGGATCACCCAAAAAATGGTGTGCTATAGCACACGAAAATCGTCGAAATGAGGCGTATGCTCGCTTCGGGGCTCGTTTGACCCTCCAAATGGCTCGGACAATCCGTGATGGCCAACCGTATGCATAGACAAGGTCTTGACGGACGTCCACGAAAATATTTGGCCTTTTTGACGTCGGAATCCGGATCACCAAAAAAATGGTGTGCTATAGCACACGAAAATTGTCGAAATGAGGCGTATGCTCGCTTCGGGGCTCGTTTGACCCTCCAAATGGCCCGAACAATCCGTGATGGCCAACCGTATGCATAGACAAGGTCTTGACGGATGTCCACGAAAAAATTTGGCATTTTTAACGTCGAAATCCGGATCACCCAAAAAATGGTGTGCTATAGCACACAAAAATCGTCGAAATGAGGCGTATGCTCGCTTCGGGGCTCGTTTGACCCTCCAAATGACCCGGACAATCCATGATGGCCAACCGTATGCATAGACAAGGTTTTGACGGACGTCCATGAAAAAATTTGGCATTTTTGACGTCGGAATCCGGATCACCCAAAAAATGGTGTGCTATAGCACACGAAAATCATCGAAATTAGGCGTATGCTCGCTTCGGAGCTCGTTTGACCCTCCAAATGGCCCGGACAATCCGTGATGGCCAACCGTATGCATAGACAAGGTCTTGACTGACGTCCACGAAAACATTTGGCATTTTTGACGTTGAAATCCGGATCACCCAAAAAATGGTGTGCTATAGCACACGAAAATCGCCGAAATGAAGCGTATGCTCGCTTCGTGGCTCATTTGACCCTCCAAATGGCCCGGACAATCCTTGATGGCCAACCGCATGCATATTCAAGGTCTTGACAGACGTCCGCGAAAAAATTTAGCATTTTTGACGTCGAAATCCGGATCACCCAAAAAATGGTGTTCTATAGCACACGAAAATCGTCGAAATGAGGCGTATGCTCGCTTCGGGGCTCGTTTGACCCTCCAAATGGCCCGCACAATCTGTGATGGCCAACCGTATGCATAGACAAGCTCTTGACGGACCTCCACAAAAAAATTTGGCATTTTTGACATCGGAATCCGGATCACCCAAAAAATGGTGTGCTATAGCACACAAAAATCATCGAAATGAGGCGTATGCTCGCTTCGGGACTCTTTTGACCCTCCAAATGGCCCGTACAATCCGTGATGGCCAACCATATGCATAGACACGGTCTTGACGGATGTCCACGAAAAAATTTGGCATTTTTGACATCGGAATCCGGATCACCCAAAAAATGGTGTGCTATAGCACATGAAAATCGTCGAAATGAGGCATATGCTCGCTATAGGGCTCGTTTAACCCTCCAAATGGCCCGAATAATCCGTGATGGCCAACCGTATGCATAGACAATGTCTTGACGGACGTCCACGAAAAAATTTGGCATTTTTGACGTCGGAATCCGGATCACCCAAAAAATGGTGTGCTATAGCACACGAAAATCGTCGAAATGAGGCGTATGCTCGCTTCGGGGCTCGTTTGACCCTCCAAATGGCCCGGACAATCCATGATGGCCAACCATATACATAGACAAGGTCTTGACGGACTTCCACGAAAAAATTTGGCATTTTTGACGTCGGAATCCGGATCACCCAAAAAATAGTGTGCTATAGCACACGAAAATCATCGAAATGAGGCGTATGCTCGCTTCGGGTCTCGTTTGACCCTCCAAATGGCCTTGACAATTCGTGATGGCCAACCATATGCATAGACAAGGTCTTGAAGGACGTCCACGAAAAAATTTGGCATTTTTGACGTCAGAATCCGGATCACCCAAAAAATGGTGTGCTATAGCACACGAAAATCGTCGATATGAGGCGTATGCTCGCTTCGGGGCTCGTTTGACCCTCCAAATGGCCTGGACAATCCGTGATGGCCAACCGTATGCATAGACAAGGTCTTGACGGATGTCCACGAAAAAATTTGGCATTTTTGACGTCGGAATCCGGATCACCCAAAAAATGGTGTGCTATAGCACACGAAAATCATCGAAATGAGGCGTATGCTCGCTTCGGGGCTTGTTTGACCCTCCAAATGGCCCGGACAATCCGTGATGGCCAACCGTATGCATAGACAAGGTCTTGACGGATGTCCACGAAAAAATTTGGCATTTTTGACGTCGGAATCCGGATCACCCAAAAAATGGTGTGCTATAGCACACGAAAATCGTCGAAATGAGGCGTATGCTCGCTTCGGGGCTCGTTTGACCCTCCAAATGGCCCAGACAATCCGTGATGGCCAATCGTATGCATAGACAAGGTCTTGACGGACGTCCACGAAAAAATTTGGCATTTTTGACGTCGGAATCCGGATCACCCAAAAAATGGTATTCTATAGCACACGAAAATCGTCGAAATGAGGCGTATGCTCGCTTCGGGGCTCGTTTGACCCTCCAAATGGCCCGGACAATCCGTGATGGACAACCGTATGCATAGACAAGGTCTTGAGGGACGTCCACGAAAAAATTTGGCATTTTTTACGTCGGAATCCGGATCACCCAAAAAATGGTGTGCTATAGCACACGAAAATCGTCGAAATGAGGCGTATGCTCGCTTCGGGGCTCGTTTGACCCTCCTAATGGCCTGCACAACCCGTGATGGCCAACCGTATGCATAGACAAGGTCTTGACAGACGTCCATGAAAAAATTTGGCATTTTTGACGTCGGAATCCGGATCACCCAAAAAATGGTTTGCTATAGCACACGAAAATCGTCGAAATGAGGCATATGCTCGCTTCGAGGCTCGTTTGACCCTCCAAATGGCCCGGACAATCCGTGATGGCCAACCGTATGCATAGAAAAGGTCTTGACAGACGTCCACGAAAAAATTTGGCATTTTTTACGTCGGAATCTGGATCAACCAACAAATGGTGTGCTATAGCACACAAAAATCGTCGAACTGAGGCGTATGCTCGCTTCGGGGCTCGTCTGACCCTCCAAATGGCCCGGAAAATCCGTGATGGCCAACCGTATGCATAGACAAGGTCTTGACGGACTTCCACAAAAAAATTTGGCATTTTTGACTTCGGAATCTGGATCAACCAACAAATGGTGTGCTATAGCACACAAAAATCGTCGAACTGAGGCGTATGCTCGCTTCGGGGCTCGTCTGACCCTCCAAATGGCCCGGACAATCCGTGATGGCCAACCGTATGCATAGACAAGGTCTTGACGGACTTCCACAAAAACATTTGGCATTTTTTTACGTCGGAATCCGGATCACCGAAAAAATGGTGTGCTATAGCACACGAAAATCGTTGAAATGAGGCATATGCTCGCTTCGGGGCTCCTTTGACCCTCCAAATCGCCCGGACAATCCGTAATGGCCAACCGTATGCATAGACAAGGTCTTGAAGGACGTCCACGAAAAAATTTGGCATTTTTGACGTTGGAATCCGGATCACCCAAAAAATGGTGTGCTATAGCACACGAAAATCGTCGAAATGAGGCGTATGCTCGCTCTGGGGATCGTTTGACCCTCCAAATGTCCCGGACAATCTGTGATGGCCAACCGTATTCATAGACAAGGTCTTAACGGACGTCCATGAAAAAATTTTGCATTTTTGACGTCGGAATCCGGATCACCCAAAAAATGGTGTGCTGTAGCACATGAAAATCGTCGAAAAGAGGCGTATGCTCGCTTCGGAGCTCGTTTGACCCTCCAAATGGCCCGGACAATCCGTGATGGCCAACCGAATGCATAGACAAGTTCTTGACGGACGTCTATGAAAAAATTTGGCATTTTTGACGTCAGAATCCGGATCACCCAAAAATGGTGTGCTATAGCACACGAAAATCGTCGAAATGAGGCGTATGCTCGCTTCGGGGCTCGTTTGACCCTCCAAATGGCCCGGACAATCCGTGATGGCCAACCGTATGCATAGACAAGATCTTGACGGACGTCCACGAAAAAATTTAGAATTTTTGATGTCGGAATCCGGATCACCCAAAAAATGGTGTGCTATAGCATACGAAAATCGTCGAAATGAGGCGTACGCTCGCTTCGGGGATCATTTGACCCTCCAAATGGCCTGTACAATCCGTGATGGCAAACCATATGCATAGACAAGGTCTTGATGGACGTTCACGAAAAAATTTGGCATTTTTGACGTCGGAATCCGGATCACCCAAAAAATGGTGTGCTATAGCACATGAAAATCGTCGAAATGAGGCGTATGCTCGCTTCGGAGCTCGTTTGACCCTCCAAATGGCCCGGGAAATCCGTGATGGCCAACCGTATGCATAGACAAGGTCTTGACAAACGACCACGAAAAAATTTGGCATTTTTGACGTCGGAATCTGGATCACCCAAAAAATGGTGTGCTATAGCACACGAAAATCGTCGAAATGAGGCGTATGCTTGCTTCGGGGCTCGTTTGACCCTCCAAATGGCCTGGACAATCCGTGATAACCAACCGTATGCATAGACAAGGTCTTGACGGACGTCCACAAAAATATTTGGCATTTCTGACGTCGGAATCCTGATCACCCAAAAAATGGTGTGCTATAGCACACGAAAATCGTCGAAATGAGGCGTATGCTTGCTTCGGGGCTCGTTTGACCCTCCAAATGGCCCGGACAATCCGTGATGGCCAACCTATGCATAGACAAGGTCTTGACGGACGTCCACGAAAATATTTGGCATTTCTGACGTCGGAATCCTGATCACCCAAAAAATGGTGTGCCAGAGCACACGAAAATCGTCGAAATGAGGCGTATGCTCGCTTCGGAGCTCGTTTGACCCTCCAAATGGCCCGGGAAATCCGTGATGGCCAACCGTATGCATAGACAAGGTCTTGATAAACAACCACGAAAAAATTTGGCATTTTTGACGTCGGAATCTGGATCACCCAAAAAATGGTGTGCTATAGCACACGAAAATCGTAGAAATGAGGCGTATGCTCGCTTCGGGGCTCGTTTGACCCTCCAAATGGGCCGGAAAATCCATGATGGCCAACCGTATGCATAGACAAGGTCTTTACGGACGTCCACGAAAAAATTTGGCATTTTTTACATCGGAATCCGGATCACTCAAAAAATGGTGTGCTATAGCACATGAAAATAGTCGAAATGAGGCGTATGCTCGCTTCGGGGCTCGTTTGACCCTCCAAATGGCCCGGACAATCCGTGATGGACAACCGTATGCATAGAAAAGGTCTTGACGGACGTCCAAGAAAAAATTTGGCATTTTTGACGTCGGAATCCGGATCACCCAACAAATGGTGTGCAATAGCACACGAAAATCGTCGAAATGAGGCGTATGCTTGCTTCGGGGCTCGTTTGACATTTTAAATGGACTGGACAATCCGTGATGGCCAACATTTTGCATAGACAAGGTCTTGACGGACGTCCACAAAAAAATTTGGCATTTTTGACGTCGGAATCCGGATCACCCAAAAATGGTGTGCTATAGCACACGAAAATCATCAAAATAAGGCGTATGCTCGCTTCGGGGGTCGTTTGACCCTCCAAATGGCCCGGACAATCCGTGATTGCCAACCGTATGCATAGAAAAGGTTTTGACGGACGTCCACGAAAAAATTTGGCATTTTTGACGTCGGAATCCGGATCACCCAAAAAATGGTGTGCTATAGCACACGAAAATCGTCGAAATGAGGCGTATGCTTGCTTCGGAGCTCGTTTGACCCTCCAAATGGCCCAGACAATCCGTGATGGCAAACCATATGCATAGACAAGGTCTTGACGGACGTCCGTGAAAAAATTTGGCATTTTTGACGTCGTAATCCGGATCACCCAAAAAATGGTGTGCTATAACACACGAAAATCGTCGAAATGAGGTGTATGCTCGCTTCAGGCTCTTTTGACCCTCCTATTGGCCCGGACAATCCGTGATGGCCAACCGTATGCATAGACAAGGTCTTGACGGACGTCCACGAAAAAATTTGGCATTTTTGACGTCGGAATCCGGATCACCCAAAAAATGGTGTGCTATAGCACACGAAAATCGTCAAAATGAGGCGTATGCTCGCTTCGGGGCTCGTTTGACCCTCCAAATGGCCCGGAAAATCCGTGATGGCCAACCGTATGCATAGACAAGGTCTTGACGGACGTCCACAAAAAAATTTGGCATTTTTGACGTCGGAATCCGGATCACCCAAAAAGTGGTGTGCTATAGCACATGAAAATCGTCGAAATGAGGCGTATGCTCGCTTCGGGGCTCGTTTGACCCTCCAAATGGCCCGGACAATCCGTGATGGCCAACCGTATGCATAGACAAGGTCTTGACGGACGTCCACAAAAAAATTTGGCATTTTTTACGTCGAAATCCGGATCACCCAAAAAATGGTGTGCTATAGCACACGAAATTCTACGAAATGAGGCGTATGCTTGCTTCGGGGCTCGTTTTCCCTCCAAATGGCCCGGACAACCCGTGATGGCAAACCGTATGCATAGACAAGGTCTTGACAGACGTCCACGAAAAAATTTGGCATTTTTGACGTCGAAATCCGGATCACCCAAAAAATGGTGTGGTACTCGTTTGACCCTCCAAATGGCCCAGACAATCCGTGATGGTCAACCGTATGCATAGACAAGGTCTTGACGGATGTCCAAGAAAAAATTTGGAGTTTTTGACGTCGGAATCCGGATCACCCAAAAAATGGTGTGCTATAGCACACGAAAATCTTTGAAATGAGGCGTATGCTCGCTTCGGGGCTCAATTGACCCTTCAAATGGCCCGGACAATCCGTGATGGCCAACCGTATGCATAGACAAGGTCTTGACGGACGTCCACAAAAAAATTTGGCATTTTTGACGTCAGAATCTGGATCACCCAATAAATGGTGTGCAATAGCACACGAAAATAGTTCTTGACGGACGTCCACGAAAAAATTTGGCATTTTTGACGTCGTAATCTGGATCACCCAATAAATGGTGTGCAATAGCACATGAAAATAGTTCTTGACGGACGTCCACGAAAAAATTTGGCATTTTTGACGTCGGAATACGGATTTCCCAAAAAATGGTGTGCTATAGCACACGAAAATCGTCGAAATGAGGCGTATGCTCGTACGGGGCTCGTTTGACCCTCCAAATGGCCCGGATAATCCGTGATGGCCAACCGTATGCATAGACAAGGTCTTGACGGACGTCCACGAAAAAATTTGGCATTTTTGGCGTTAGAATCTAGATCACCCAAAAAATGGTGTGCTATAGCACACGAAAATCGTCGAAATGAGGCGTATGCTCGCTTCGGGGCTCGTTTGACCCTCCAAATGGCCCGGACAATTCGTGATGGCCAACCATATGCATAGACAAGGTCTTGACGGACGTCCACGAAAAAATTTGGCATTTTTGACGTCGGAATCCGGATCACCCAAAAAATGGTGTGTAATAGCACACGAAAATAGTTCTTGACGGACGTCCACGAAAAAATTTGGCATTTTTGACGTCGAAATACGGATCACCCAAAAAATGGTGTGCTATAGCACACGAAAATCGTCGAAATAAGGCGTATGCTCGTACGGGGCTCATTTGACCCTCCAAATGGCCCGGACAATCCGTGATGGCCAACCGTATGCATAGACAAGGTCTTGACGGACGTCCACGAAAATATTTGGCATTTTTGACGTCGGAATCCGGATCACCCAAAAAATGGTGTGCTATAGCACACGAAAATCGTCAAAATGAGGCGTATGCTCGCTTCGGGGCTCGTTTGACCCTCCAAATGGGCCGGAAAATCCGTGATGGCCAACTGTATGCATAGACAAGGTCTTGACGGACGTCCACGAAAACATTTGGTCTTTTTGATGTCGGAATCCGGATCACCCAAAAAATGGTGTGCTATAGCACACGAAAATCGTCGAAATGAGGCGTATGCTCGCTTCGGGGCTCGTTTGACCCTCCAAATGGCCCGAACAATCCGTGATGGCCAACCGTATGCATAGACAAGGTCTTGACAGATGTCCACGAAAAAATTCGGCATTTTTGACGTCGAAATCTTGATCACCCAAAAAATGGTGTGCTATAGCACACGAAAATCGTCGAAATGAGGCGTATTGTCGCTTCGGGGCTCGTTTGACCCTCCAAATGGCCCGGACAATCCGTGATTGCCAACCGTATGCATAGACAAGGTCTTGACGGACGTCCACAAAAAAATTTGGCATTTTTGACGTCGGAATCCGGATCACCCAAAAAATGGTGTGCTATAGCACACGAAAATCGTCGATATGAGGCGTATGCTCGCTTCGGGGATCGTTTGACCCTCCAAATGGCCCGGACAATCTGTGATGGCCAACCATATGCATAGACAAGGTGTTGACGGACGTCCACGAAAAAATTTGGCATTTTTGATGTCGGAATCCGGATCACACAAAAAAAGGTGTGCTATAGCACACGAAAATCGTCGATATGATGCGTATGCTCGCTTCGGGGCTTGTTTGACCCTCCAAATGGCCCGGACGATCCGTGATGGCCAACCGTATGCATAGACAAGGTCTTGATGGACGTCCACGAAAAAATTCGGCATTTTTAACGTCAGACTCTGATTCACCCAATAAATGGTGTGCTATAGCACACGAAAATCGTCGAAATAAGGCGTATGCTCGTACGGGGCTCATTTGACCCTCCAAATGGCCCGGCCAATCCGTGATGGCTAACCGTATGCATAGACAAGGTCTTGACGGACGTCCATGAAAACATTTGGCATTTTTGACGTCGGAATCCGGATCACCCAAAAAATGGTGTGCTATAGCACACAAAAATCATCGAAATTAGGCGTATGCTCGCTTCGGGGCTCGTTTGACCCTCAAAATGGCCCGGACAATCCGTGATGGCCAACCGTATGCATAGACAAGGTCTTGACAGACGTCCACGAAAAAATTTTGCATTTTTGACGTCGGAATCCGGATCACCCAAAAAATGGTGTGCTATAGCACACGAAAATCGTCGATATGAGGCGTATGCTCGCTTCGGGGATCGTTTGACCCTCCAAATGGCCCGGACAATCTGTGATGGCCAACCATATGCATAGACAAGGTGTTGACGGACGTCCACGAAAAAATTTGGCATTTTTGATGTCGGAATCCGGATCACACAAAAAAAGGTGTGCTATAGCACACGAAAATCGTCGATATGATGCGTATGCTCGCTTCGGGGCTTGTTTGACCCTCCAAATGGCCCGGACGATCCGTGATGGCCAACCGTATGCATAGACAAGGTCTTGATGGACGTCCACGAAAAAATTCGGCATTTTTAACGTCAGACTCTGATTCACCCAATAAATGGTGTGCTATAGCACACGAAAATCGTCGAAATGAGGCGTATGTTCGCTTCGGGGCTCGTTTGACCCTCCAAATGGCCCGGACAATCCGTGATTGCCAACCGTATGCATAGACAAGGTCTTGACGGACGTCCACGAAAAAATTTGGCATTTTTGATGTCGAAATCCGGATCACCCAAAAAATGGTGTGCTATAGCACACGAAAATCGTCGAAATGAGGCGTATGCTCGCTTCGGGGCTCGTTTGACCGTCCAAATAGCCTGGACAATCCGTGATGGCCAACCGTATGCATAGACAAGGTCTTGACGGACGTCCAAGAAAACATTTGGCATTTTTGACGTTGAAATCCGGATCACCGAAAAAATGGTGTGCTATAGCACGAGAAAATCGTCGAAATGAGGCGTATGCTCGCTTCGTGGCTCGTTTGACCCTCCAAATGGCCCGGACAATCCGTGATGGCCAACCGTATACATAGACAAGGTCTTGACAGACTTCCACGAAAAAATTTGGCATTTTTGACGTCGGAATCCGGATCACCCAAAAAATGGTGTGCTATGCACATGAAAATCGTCGAAATGAGGCATATGCTTGCTATAGGGCTCGTTTGACCCTCCAAATGGCCCGGACAATCCGTGATGGCCAACCGTATGCATAGACAATGTCTTGACGGACGTCCACGAAAAAATTTGGCATTTTTGACGTCGGAATCCGGATCACCCAAAAAATGGTGTGCTATATAGCACACGAAAATCATCGAAATGAGGCGTATGCTCGCTTCGGGGCTCGTTTGACCCTCCAAATGGCCCGGGCAATCCGTGATGGCCAACCGTATACATAAACAAGGTCTTGACGGACTTCCACGAAAAAATTTGGTATTTTTGACGTCGGAATCCGGATCACCCAAAAAATGGTGTGCTATAGCACGCGAAAATCGTCGAAAAGAGGTGTATGCTCGCTTCGGGTCTCGTTTGACCCTCCAAATGGCCTTGACAATTCGTGATGGCCAACCGTATGCATAGACAAGGTCTTGACGGACGTCCACGAAAAAATTTGGCATTTTTGACGTCAGAATCTGGATCACCCAAAAAATGGTGTATAACACACGAAAATCGTCGATATGAGGCGTATGCTCGCTTTGGGGCTCGTTTGACCCTCCAAATGGCCTGGACAATCCGTGATGGCCAACCGTATGCATAGACAAGGTCTTGACGGACGTCCACGAAAAAATTTGGCATTTTTGACGTCGGAATCCGGATCACCCAAAAAATGGTGTGCTATAGCACACGAAAATCATCGAAATGAGGCGTATGCTCGCTTCGGGGCTTGTTTGACCCTCCAAATGGCCCAGACAATCTGTGATGGCCAACCGTATGCATAGACAAGGTCTTGACGGATGTCCACGAAAAAATTTGGCATTTTTGACGTCGAAATCTGGATCACCCAAAAAATGGTGTGCTATAGCACACAAAAATCGTCGAAATGAGGCTTATGCTCGCTTCGGGGCTCGTTTGACCCTCAAAATGGCCCAGACAATCCGTGATGGCCAACCGTATGCATATACAAGGTCTTGACGGACGTCCACGAAAACATTTGGCATTTTTAACGTCAGAATCTGGATCACCCAAAAAATGGTGTGCTATAGCACACGAAAATCGTCGAAATGAGGCGTATGCTCGCTTCGGGGCTCGTTTGACCCTCCAAATGGCCCGGACACTCCGTGTTTCCTCTTATACTCTTAAGCAAAGAGAAAATTTCAGGGAAATTTGGATGAAAGATATGAGAAGAATAGGTTGTGAAATCGAATTCTTCAAGTGGTTTGAAATGACTGGTAGAATTGAAAATTGTACTGAGTCTTTACAAGTTATCATTAATAAATGGTATACATCTTCTAACAAAGTAATAGAATCTACTACTCCTCTTGAAGGAATCAATATTCCTATTGCAGGTACAGTGATAAAAGCCTCTCCCTTCAAAGAGAAGGGTGATAAGACAGGTGCATTACTCGTTGCTGCAGATATTGATAGAGTTATTGAACAAAACAACTATACAAACCAACTCCTCCATGTGGTCTCTAGACAAATAGAAGACACAAGACCATATCTTAGTGGAAGACCAACACCGGCTTCTACTTCATCCAATCATGAAATTGAAACCTACCCAGGATTTAAAATACCTGAATTTTCCAAAGAAAAATTCCCAAAACTTTCTGATACATTTGAAGTTACAGGAAGTATCATCAGAAAATTCACACTGTATTCTGAATATCTCTCTCTCTCTCTCTTATGTACAATGAAGGTTGAAGTTTGCTTGAAGTTTGAATAAAAGTCGTTTTCTTTGTAAGCTTTCTTCTCCTTTAATTCCGCATTACTTATGATCCTTTATGGTATCAGAGCCATGTTGGCATTATTCATATTTAGTATGAGCAGCTAAATATAAATACTGTCTAAGGCATTACAAAATTAATTTATGAAGTAATTTATAATTCTATATGTTATGTTTTAAGTATTTGCTTAATATTTTATACTTCTTATTCTCTTATATTAATTCTATACTTGGTGTGAGGCGTATCGTTCTTCTGATATGAGTATGAGGTATCCGATTAATATCCGGAGCATGCGTTGGTCAGCCTGAACTTGGAACACTCGCTATAGCCTGGAGGGCGTCAAAGAGTTAGTACTATTGGTGGTCCCGTAACTAAGATGACTCTATCAGAATGAACTTGATTGTCAGACCAAGAGCACCTATCATAGAATAATTTATAAAAGATTTTGAAATATATTTTATTAATATTACTTAAACTCCAACATATTTGACTTATGTTTACTTGATATCTTAAATTTTGTCTTGTAAGTTCTTTAGACAGTTCTTCTTCATTTATGGATAAAAATTAATATATCTTCGCAATCAACAAAGATTGCTAAAATTGAAAATGATTTACAAAACTGGAGTATTCCGGAAGAACCTTTCAAAAAGATTTATCAATTAGGTAACTTCAGTTTCCTCACTCGTTGCAATATTAAAACTTGTGAATCTACTATTGCCATTAACAATTCTTCTGAAATTGTTTGTCTTCTTAAAGACAAAGATCTAGACAGGTACAAATCTAGCTTCAACTATTTGCATATTGGTTTAGTTCAAGTTGCTGTAAAACCTCTGTTCAGAAGAGGTCTTGATATTCCTGTCTGCGTTCTCCTCAGAGATGACAGATTTCTTAATTTTGACGATTCCCTTCTTGGATTACTTCAAAGTAATCTCACTGATGGACCAGTTTACTTCAACTGTTATCCTAATTTCTCGGTTGACATTAATGATCCTAATGTCACAGACACTCTGACTCTCAATGTCAAAACCAAAAATCTTAATAGCAAAACTGATTCTAGAGAAATTGCTGTCGTCTATAGGGTCTATTATAGACTTATGAAAACTCAACTTGCTCCAAAAGCGTGTCTTGAAAGCGTCAGAGGAGAAACCATGCTCATGGAAGCTAACCACTCACATAGTTCAATTTTTGTTCCTAGAACCCTACAATGGAAGGATATTCTCTCAAATAACGAATGGCATTTTGAGAACATTACGCAACCTTTTACTTCTCATCCCCCACGATCCCAAATAGAAAGGGTTATTCAGTTTCCCGATGGATCTATTGATCTAAAATTTCTTGAGAATCTATCAATGAGATCTTTATCTGCTCGACGATCGTCTTGGTCACCCTCCTCTTCGTGCCCTTCTAAGACGACTCACCAACCATCTTCTTCCAAATCTTTCGAGGACGAGGAAGACAACATTACTCTTGCAAACAGTGAAATAGACAATAGTAAAGGTAAGGTAACAGGGGTTGATTTCAGAGGTAATGTACCTAAAGTTTATTACCAAGACATTTCAGGGAGTCCTACAGCAAGTGAGATGGAATCGCCTACTGATAAGCCTACTTGGTTGGGAATGTTAAAGGTAAACAAACGCTTTGAACCTAATCCAACTATTCTACAAGAACAATGGATTCACCCTGACAATCAAGTCAGAAGAAAATGGTATGTTTCCTCCTATACTCTTAAGCAAAGAGAAAATTTCAGGGAAATTTGGATGAAAGATATGAGAAGAATAGGTTGTGAAATTCAGAAGGGGCGTTTTTGAGCCCAAAAGGCATTACATTCCATTCAAATTGGCCAAATGGAACATTAAAAGCAGTTTTGTACTTATCTTTTTCAGAAATATGTATTTGCCAAAATCCCGATTTCATATCAAATTTTCTAAAAAATTTTGCATTAAAAATCCTTTTCAAAAGGTCTCTTTTGTTAGGTATAGGATACCTAATCCATTTTAAAACGGAGTAGAGAGGCTTGTAATTAATTACAAGTCTAGGAGCACCTCTTTCTTTCTCAGAGTTTTTATTAACGTAGAAGGCAGAGCAACTCCAAGGGGATTTTGAAACTCTGATGATGCCATTTTTTAAAAGAGTATTAATCTCTTCTTTGCAATATTCCATCATTTCATGATTCATCTGAATGGGTCTTGCTTTAGTGGTAATATCCCTTTCATTGAATCCTTCAATGTATGGTAAGGAAACAATATGCTTTTTTCTATTCCAAAAAGCATTAGGAAAATCGGAACAAATTTCCTTTTCAAATTTCTCGAAGATTTGCTATTTTGTTAACAATCTCAGGGGTTTTTAGAATTTGCTCAATTTTCTTAATACGGATTTCATCCTTTAAAAAGGTGAGATGTTGAGAAAGTTTGTTTATTTTGAAAACAGTTTTTTCTCTGACAAAATCACTTTCTTCTTGAGAAAGAGTTTTTACAAAAGGGAAAAGGAGATCTTTTCCTAATATATTAGTGGAGATGCCATCCAGTGAAGTAAAATAAGGTTTTATTTGGGTAATAAATGGTATTCCTAGGATGATATCTTCATTAATATCTTCAGTAATAACGAAATCATTTGTTAAACAAATGCCATTGTTGCAAATATGGGCTTTAGAAAGCTTATAGTTTATTTTCAAAAGTTCTCCTGTAGCGGAGTATAATTTTGAAGTACTTTTTTGTAAATACTGAAGAGGAACAATACCTTTCATGATGCAGTTTCTATCAGCACCGCTATCAAGCAAAGCAACTTTGTTAATAACAAAATGTTTGTTAATCACTATTTTGATAGGGATATGATGGCTCTGAGGTCTGATAGAGGAAATTACTGTTAAACCTGGTGTTGCAGAAGTGGAAGCATTGTTATTGGTTTGTGTAAAAACTTCTGGTTCAACCAGATGGTTATTGTTGATGTCAGGTTGATTGATATCATCCTCATTATCCGAATTATTTTTTGAGGAGCTGTGCCTAGATTCATAATCTAAGAAAGCTGGTTTTTTAGAAATCTGACGGATAGGAGTGTCAGTTTCTATCATGGAAAGACGAGATTTGATTTCTCGAATTTCATTTTTGAGAAGAGAAACTTCATGACGAAGATCCGCAATGGTTGGTTCAGAATGATTTTCTGAACGATTCATGATTTGTTTCATGCTGAAAGGTTCAACAATAGGACGAGACTTTGGTTTGTCTGTATTGAGGATCAAATTTTTGAGTTCTAGGAGGAAACGATTCCTAGCCTCATCATCATTGATATGTTGTATGACATCAAAAAGGGCTTCTTTTGAGTTATCCGAAAGAACCCTAATCTGAGGTTCTTTTCCGCAAGTGCAGAATGCTTCCGTGCAAGTGCAACCTTTTTCTGATTGACTAGAATCTGAATCATAGTCCAGGTTGATGTCCTCATCTGAGCTGTTTTCTTCAGATTCATCTGAAATGTCAGAAAATGGTTCATCAAGGATAGCGAGAAGTTTACCTTTCGTCTCCTTATCCATGTCAAGAAGATTGATTTTCTTTTTCTTTGTTTTTGAACGGCATTCGTTTGCTCTATGGCCTCTTTTTCCACAGTTCCAACAGACGTCTTGTTTCTTTTGGGTTGATCTCTTGGATCTAGTTTTCTTTCTTCCAGATTTGGAAGATTTAGAGGAATCATCCTTCCTTGTTGATTTCTTCTGTAGGATTTTTCTCTTTCTTCCTTCTTCTTAGTATCCGGTGGAGTAATAAATCCAAAATCTCTACAAAAGCTTCCAAGTTCTTTCCTTGAAGAAGATTGTTCCTTCTTAAGCTGGTGTCTTAGCTTGATGTCTGTGCATAGTTCTAGGGCTACGATGTTAATGGTGCTTACCAGGTCACCATAGGTAAGATTATTATAAGGAATACTACCATTATTCCTGTCTTGTATTTTGGTTCTTACCTTATCTGCAAAAAGAGGAGGTAAGCCACTGATGAAACGTTCCTTCCAGTAATCCAAATTACAATCTGGACGGATAATGACTTTGCTCAAAAAAGCATGTCTGTAGTGGATGAAGTTGTCTAAGTTTGGGCAACTTAGATTACTCAGAATTTGGAGACTTCTGTCCTGAAATAACTTAGGTTCTCCAATAAAATGTTTAGCAATATGGTAAAGCAAAGTGGCACAAGCGTCTTCCCTTGTTTGAGTAGAAGTTGTTTGTGTGTTACCTTCCATCTTTACAACAGTTTCATTTGCTGTTGCGGTGATAATGAGATGCTTGACTTCGTCAGTGCAGTAATTGTCCCACCAATGTTTTAACATTCCAGTGAAACCTGCAATAATCATATTTGCAGCATCTGTGTCTGAGGACCCTCGCATTTTGTATGCGGTGATGGCTACTCCCATTTCATGGAGTTTATTGTAAACTTGATGTTCTACAAGGCCATCAATATTCCATTCAGTGATGCTCCTTCCTTCATGAGATGAAGTGGATAAGAAAGCATTTTCTTCATACTGCAAATCTGGAAAAGATGGTTTGCTGTGGTAGTTTTTCATGTTATGAAAACAACTATTTCCAAGTTTTTGGAGAAGATTGGTTTTTTCTGAAGATGGGTTTGGATTGGTTTGGATTGTGGAAACACTTTCTTTATCTTTCTTTTTGGAGATGTTAAAGTTATTGAGTTGAGTGTTGATTTTTTCGATGATACTTCCTGTAACTTCAAATGTATCAGAAAGTTTTGGGAATTTTTCTTTGGAAAATTCAGGTATTTTAAATCCTGGGTAGGTTTCAATTTTATGATTGGATAAAGTAGAAGCCGGTGTTGGTCTTCCACTAAGATATGGTCTTGTGTCTTCTATTTGTCTAGAGACCACATGGAGGAGTTGGTTTGTATAGTTGTTTTGTTCAATAACTCTATCAATATCTGCAGCAACGAGTAATGCACCTGTCTTATCACTCTTCTCTTTGAAGGGAGAGGCTTTTATCACTGTACCTGCAATAGGAATATTGATTCCGTCAAGAGGAGGAGTAGTAGATTCTATTACTTTGTTAGAAGATGTCTACCATTTATTAATGATAACTTGTAAAGACTCAGTACAATTTTCAATTCTACCAGTCATTTCAAACCACTTGAAGAATTCGATTTCACAACCTATTCTTCTCATATCTTTCATCCAAATTTCCCTGAAATTTTCTCTTTGCTTAAGAGTATAAGAGGAAACATACCATTTTCTTCTGACTTGATTGTCAGGGTGAATCCATTGTTCTTGTAGAATAGTTGGATTAGGTTCAAAGGGTTTGTTTACCTTTAACATTCCCAACCAAGTAGGCTTATCAGTAGGCGGTTCCATCTCGCTTGCTGTAGGACTCCCTGAAATGTCTTGGTAATAAACTTTAGGTACATTACCTCTGAAATCAACCCCTGTTACCTTACCTTTACTATTGTCTATTTCACTGTTTGCAATAGTAATGTTGTCTTCCTCGTCCTCGAAAGTTTTGGAAGAAGATGGTTGGTGAGTCGTCTTAGAAGGGCACGAAGAGGAGGGTGACCAAGACGATCGTCGAGCAGATGAAGATCTCATTGATGGATTCTCAAGAAATTTTAGATCAATAGATCCATCGGGAAACTGAATAGCCTTTCTATTTGGGATCGTGGGGGATGAGAAGTAAAAGGTTGTGTAATGTTCTCAAAATGCCATTCGTTATTTGAGAGAATATCCTTCCATTGTAGGGTTCTAGGAAACAATATGGAACTATGTGAGTGGTTAGCTTCCATGAGCATGGTTTCTCCTTTGACGCTTTCAAGACACGCTTTTGGAGCAAGTTGAGTTTTCATAAGTCTATAATAGACCCTATAGACTACAGCAATTTCTCTAGAATCAGTTTTGCTATTAAGATTTTTGGTTTTGACATTGAGAGTCAGAGTGTCTGTGACATTAGGATCATTAATGTCAACTGAGAAATTAGGATAACAGTTGAAGTAAACTGGTCCATCAGTGAGATTACTTTGAAGTAATCCAAGAAGGGAATCGTCAAAATTAAGAAATCTGTCATCTCTGAGGAGAACGCAGACAGGAATATCAAGACCTCTTCTGAACAGAGGTTTTACAACAACTTGAACTAAACCAATATGCAAATAGTTGAAGCTAGATTTGTACCTGTCTAGATCTTTGTCTTTAAGAAGACGAACAATTTCAGAAGAATTGTTAATGGCAATAGTAGATTCACAAGTTTTAATATTGCAACGAGTGAGGAAACTGAAGTTACCTAATTGATAAATCTTTTTGAAAGATTCTTCTGGAATACTCCAGTTTTGTAAATCATTTTCAATTTTAGCAATCTTTGTTGATTGCGAAGATATATTAATTTTATTCAAAATATTTTGAGTTTTATCCATAAATGAAGAAGAACTGTCTAAAGGACTTACAAGACAAAATTTAAGATATCAAGTAAACATAAGTCAAATATGTTGGAGTTTAAGTAATATTAATAAAATATAATTCAAAATCTTTTATAAATTATTCTATGTTAGGTGCTCTTGGTCTGACAATCAAGTTCATTCTGATAGAGTCATCTTAGTTACGGGACCACCAATAGTACTAACTCTTTGACGCCCTCCTGGCTATAGCGAGTGTTCCAAGTTCAAGCTGACCAACGCATGCTCCGGATATTAATCGGATACCTCGTGCGTGGCATGCCATCATCTCCTTTGGAAAGCACAAATTATCAAACGACATCGGGCGTGGCATGCCATCATCGCCTTTGGGTAGCACAAATTTTCAAAGGACGCCGGACGTAGCATGCCATCATAGCCTTTGGGCAGCACATACGGTCGAACGACGTCAGGCGTGGCATGACATCAACGCCCTTGGAATGCACAAACCTTCGAACGACAGGCGTGGAATGACATCACCGCCCTTGGACTGCCCGCACGGTCGAACAACATCGGGCGTGGAATGACATCACCTCCCTCGGACACCACACACGCTCGGCAACGTCGGGCGTGGCATGACATCACCGCCCTTTGACAGCACACACGGTTAGCAACGTCGGGCGTGGCAAGACATCACCGCCCTTGTACTGCAAGCACGGTCAGACGACGTTGGGCGTGGCATGACATCACCTCCCTTGGACAGCACACACAGTCGGACACGTCGGGCATGGCATGACATCACCACCCTTAAATAGCACACAAGGTCGGCAACATCGGGCGTTGCATGACATAACCGCCCTTGGACATTTCTCACCCTATGATGACATCGGGCGTGGCATGACATAACAGACCTTGGGTACCACACACGTTCAGACACCGTCGGGCGTGGCATGACATCACCGCCTTTGGACAGCACACACGGTCGAACGACGTCGGGCGTGGCATGACATTAGCGCCCCTGGACTGCACGCACAGTCAGACGACGTCAGAAGTTACATGACATTACCGCCCTTAGATAGCACACACGATGGGCAACGTTGGGAGTGGCATGACATCACTGTCCTTGGACATCACACACTATCGGACGACGTCGGGCGTGACATGCCATAACCGTCTTTGGGCAACACACACGGTCGAACAACGTCAAACGTGGCATGACATCCCATCCTTGGAAAGCACACACGGTCAGACGACGTCAGGCGTGGCATGACATCACCGTCCTGGGCATGACACGTGATCGAACGACGTCAGGCGTGATATGACATCACCGCCCTTGGACAACACGCACAGTAGGACAACGTCAGGCGTGGCATGACATCATCGCCTTTGGGCAGCACACATGGTTGAACGACGTCGGGTGTGGCATGACATCACCGCCTTTGGACAGCAGACATGGTCTAACGACGTCGGGCGTGGCATGATATCACTGCCCTTGGACTGCACGAACGGTCAGAAGACGTCGGCTGTGGCATGACATCACCACCCTTGGAAAGCACACACGGTCGGCAACGTCGGGCGTGACATGCCGGACAATCCGTGATGGCCAACCGTATGCATAGACAAGGTCTTGACAGACGTCCATGAAAAAATTTGGAATTTTTGACATCGGAATCCGGATCACCCAAAAAATGGTGTGCTATAGCACACGAAAATCGTCGAAATGAGGCGAATGCTCGCTTCGGGGCTCGTTTGACCCTCCAAATGGCCCGGACAATCCGTGATGGCCAACCGTATGCATAGACAAGGTCTTGACGGACGTCCACGAAAAAATTTGGCATTTTTGACGTCGGAATCCGGATCACCCAAAAAATGGTATGCTATAGCACACGAAAATCGTCGAAATGAGGCGTATGCTCGCTTCGGGGCTCGTTTGACTCTCCAAATGGCCCGGACAATCCGTGATGGACAACCGTATGCATAGACAAGGTCTTGAGGGACGTCCACGAAAAAATTTGGAATTTTTGACATCGGAATCCGGATCACCCAAAAAATGGTGTGCTATAGCACACGAAAATCGTCGAAATGAGGCGTATGCTCGCTTCGGTGCTCGTTTGACCCTCCTAATGGCCTGCACAATCCGTGATGGCCAACCGTATGCATAGACAAGGTCTTGACAGACGTCCGTGAAAAAATTTGGCATTTTTGACGTCGGAATCCGGATCACCCAAAAAATGGTTTGCTATAGCACACGAAAATCATCGAAATGAGGCGTATGCTCGCTTCGGGGCTCGTTTGACCCTCCAAATGGCCCGGACAATCCGTGATGGCCAACCATATGCATAGACAAGGTCTTGACAGACGTCTACGAAAAAATTTGGCATTTTTGACGTCAGAATCTGGATCAACCAACAAATGGTGTGCTATAGCACACAAAAATCGTCGAACTGAGGCGTATGCTCGCTTCGGGGCTCGTCTGACCCTCCAAATGGCCTGGAAAATCCGTGATGGCCAACCGTATGCATAGACAAGGTCTTGACGGACTTCCACAAAAAATTTGGCATTTTTGACGTCGGAATCTTGATCAACCAACAAATGGTGTGCTATAGCACACAAAAATCGTCGAACTGAGGCGTATGCTCGCTTCGGCGCTCGTTTGACCCTCCAAATGGCCCGGACATTCCGTGATGGCCAACCGTATGCATAGACAAGGTCTTGACGGACGTCCACGAAAATATTTGGCATTTTGACGTCGGAATCCGGATCACCGAAAAAATGGTGTGCTATAGCACACGAAAATCGTTGAAATGAGGCGTATGCTCGCTTCGGGGCTCCTTTGACCCTCCAAATCGCCCGGACAATCCGTAATGGCCAACCGTATGCATAGACAAGGTCTTGACGGACGTCCACGAAAAAATTTGGCATTATTGACATTGGAATCCGGATCACCCAAAAAATGGTGTGCTATAGCACACGAAAATCGTCGAAATGAGGCGTATGCTCGCTTCGGGGCTCGTTTGACCCTCCAAATGGCCCGGACAATCCGTGATGGCCAACCGTATGCATAGAAAAGATCTTGACGGACGTCCACGAAAAAATTTAGAATTTTTGATGTCGGAATCCGGATCACCCAAAAAATGGTGTGCTATAGCACATGAAAATCGTCGAAATGAGGTGTATGCTCGCTTCGGGGCTCGTTTGACCCTCCAAATGGCCCGGACAATCCGTGATGGCCAACCGTATGCATATACAAGGTCTTGACGGACGTCCACGAAAAAAGTTATTATTTTTGACGTCGGAATCCGGATCACCCAAAAAATGGTGTGCTATAGCAAAAGAAAATCGTCGAAATGAGGCGTATGCTCGCTTCGGGGCTCGTTTGACCGTCCAAATAGCCCGGACAATCCGTGATGGCCAACCATATGCATAGACAAGGTCTTGACGGACGTCCACAAAAAAATTTGGCATTTTTGACGTCGCAATCCGGATCACCCAAAAAATGGTGTGCTATAGCACACGAAAATCGTCGAAATGAGGCGTATGCTCGCTTCGGCGCTCGTTTGACCCTCCAAATGGCCCGGACATTCCGTGATGGCCAACCGTATGCATAGACAAGGTCTTGACGGATGTCCACGAAAAAATTTGGCATTTTGACGTCAGAATTCGGATCACCCAAAAAATGGTGTGCTATAGCACACGAAAATCATCGAAATGAGGCGTATGCTCGCTTCGGGGCTCGTTTGACCCTCCAAATGGCGCTAAAAATCCGTGATGGCCAACCGTATGCATAGAAAAGGTCTTGACGGACGTCCACGAAAAAATTTGGCATTTTTGACGTCGGAATCCGGATCACCCAAAAAATGGTGTGCTATAGCACACGAAAATCGTCGAAATGAGGAGTATGCTTGCTTCGGGGCTCGTTTGACCCTCCAAATGGCCCAGACAATCCGTGATGGCCAACCGTATGCATAGACAAGGTCTTGACAGACGTCCATGAAAAAATTTGGCATTTTTGACGTCCAAATCCGGATCACCCAAAAAATGGTGTGCTATAGCACACGAAAATCGTCGAAATGAGGCGTATGCTCGCTTCGGGGCTCGTTTGACCCTCCAAATGGCCTTGACAATCCGTGATGGCCAACCGTATGCATAGAAAAGATCTGGACGGACGTCCACAAAAAAATTTGGCATTTTTGACGTCGCAATCTGGATCACCCAAAAAATGGTGTGCTATAGCACACGAAAATCGTCGAAATGAGGTGTATGCTCGCTTCGGCGCTCGTTTGACCCTCCAAATGGCCCGGACATTCCGTGATGGCCAACCGTATGCATAGACAAGGTCTTGACGGACGTCCACGAAAAAATTTGGCATTTTGACGTCAGAATCCGGATCACCCAAAAAATGGTGTGCTATAGCAACCGAAAATCATCGAAATGAGGCGTATGCTCGCTTCGGAGCTCGTTTGACCCTCTAAATGGCGCTGAAAATCCGTGATGGCCAACCGTATGCATAGAAAAGGTCTTGACGGACGTCCACGAAAAAATTTGGCATTTTTGACGTCGGAATCCGGATCACCCAAAAACTGGTGTGCTATAGCACACGAAAATCGTCGAAATGAGGCGTATGCTTGCTTCGGGGCTCGTTTGACCCTCCAAATGGCCAAGACAATCCGTGATGGCCAACCGTATGCATAGACAAGGTCTTGACGGACATCCACCAAAAAATTTGGCATTTTTGACGTCGGAATCTGGATCACCCTAAAAATGGTGTGCTATAGCACAAGGAAATTGTTGAAATGAGGCGTATGCTCGCTTCGGCGCTCGTTTGACCCTCCAAATGGCCCAGACAATCCGTGATGGCCAACCGTATGCATAGATAAGGTCTTGACGGACGTCCACGAAAAAATTTGGCATTTTTGACGTTGGAATCCGGATCACCCAAAAAATGGTGTGCTACAGCACACGAAAATCATCGAAATGAGGCGTATGCTCGCTTCGGGGCTCGTTTGACCCTCCAAATGGCCCGGACAATCAGTGATGGCCAACCGTATGCATAGATAAGGTCTTGACGGACGTCCACGAAAAAATTTGGCATTTTTGACGTCGGAATACGGATCACCCAAAAACTGGTGTGCTATAGCAAACCATTCGGGGCTCGTTTGACCCTCCAAATGGCCCGGACAATCCGTGATGGCCAACCGTATGCATAGACAAGGTCTTGACGGACGTTCACGAAAAAATTTGGCATTTTTGATGTCGGAATACGGATCACCCAAAAAATGGTTTGCCATAGCACACGAAAATAGTCGAAATGAGGCGTATGCTCGCTTCGGGGCTCGTTTGACCCTCCAAATTGCCCGGACAATCCGTGATGGCCAACCATATGCATAGACAAGGTCTTGACGGACGTCCACGAAAAAATTTGGCATTTTTGACGTCAGAATCCGGATCACCCAAAAAATGGTGTGCTATAGCACACGAAAATCGTCGAAATGAGGCGTATGCTCACTTCGGGGCTCGTTTGACTCTCCAAATGGCCCGGAAAATCCGTGATGGCCAACCGTATTCATTGAAAAGGTCTTGACGGACGTCCACGAAAAAATTTGGCGTTTTTGACGTCGGAATCCGGATCACCCAAAAAATGGTGTGCTATAGCACACGAAAATCGTCGAAATGAGGCGTATGCTCGCTTCGGGGCTCGTTTGACCCTCCAAATGGCCCGGACAATCCGTGATGGCCAACCGTATGCATAGACAA
Organism: Solanum lycopersicum; assembly: GCF_036512215.1. Classification (NCBI taxonomy): domain Eukaryota; kingdom Viridiplantae; phylum Streptophyta; class Magnoliopsida; order Solanales; family Solanaceae; genus Solanum; species Solanum lycopersicum. The sequence continues at coordinate 59,278,349 of NC_090803.1, forward strand.
GGTCTTGACGGACCTCCACGAAATATTTTTCGCATTTTTGACGTTGGAATCCAGATCACCCAAAAAAAATGTTTGCTATAGCACACGAAAATCGTCGAAATGAGGCGTATGCTCGCTTCGGGGCTCGTTTGACCCTCCAAATGGCCCGGACAATCCGTGATGGCGAACCGTATTCATAGACAAGGTCTTGACGGACGTCCACGAAAAAATTCGGCATTTTTTTCATCGGAATCCGGATCACCTGAAAAATGGTGTGCTATAGCACACGAAAATCGTCGAAATGAGGCGTATGCTCGCTTCGGGGCTCGTTTGACCCTCCAACTGGCCCGGACAATCCGTGATGGCCAACCGTATGCATAGACAAGGTCTTGACGGATGTCCACGAAAAAATTTGGCATTTTTGACGTCGGAATCCAGATCATCCAAAAAATGGTGTGATATAGCACACGAAAATCGTCGAAATGAGGCGTATGCTCGCTTCGGGGCTCGTTTGACCCTCCAAATGGCCCGGACAATCCGTTATGGCCAACCGTATGCATAGACAAGGTCTTGAGGGATGTCCACAAAATATTTTTTGCATTTTTGACGTCGGAATCCAGATCACCCAAAAAATGGTGTGCTATAGCACACGAAAATCGTCGTAATGAGGCGTATGCTCGCTTCGGGGCTCGTTTGACTCTCCAAATGGCCCGGACAATCCGTGATGGCCAACCGTATGCATAGACAAGGTCTTGACGGACGTCCACGAAAACATTTGGCATTTCTGACGTCGGAATCCGGATCACCCAAAAAATAGTGTGCTATAGCACACGAAAATCGTCGAAATGAGGCGTATGCTCGCTTCGAGGCTCGTTTGACCCTTCAAATGGCCCGGACAATCCGTGATGGCCAACCATATGCATAGACAAGGTCTTGACGGACGTCCACAAAATATTTTTCGCATTTTTGACGTCGGAATCTGGATCACCCAAAAAATGGTGTGCTATAGCACACGAAAATCGTCGAAATGAGGCGTATGCTCGCTTCGGGGCTCGTTTGACCCTCCAAATGGCCTTGACAATCCGTGATGGCCAACCGTATGCATAGAAAAGATCTGGACGGACGTCCACGAAAACATTTGGCATTTCTGACGTCGGAATCTGGATCACCCAAAAAATGGTGTGCTATAGCACACGAAAATCGTCGAAATGAGGCGTATGCTCGCTTCAGGGCTCGTTTGACCCTCCAAATGGCCCAGACAATCCGTGATGGCCAACCGTATGCATAGACAAGGTCTTGACGGACGTCCACGAAAAAATTTGGCATTTTTGACATCGGAATCCGGATCACCCAAAAAATGGTGTGCTATAGCACACGAAAATCGTCGAAATGAGGCGTATGCTCGCTTTGGGGCTCGTTTGACCCTCCAAATGGCTCGGAAAATCCATGATGGCCAACCGTATGCATAGACAAGGTGTTGGCCTGGACAATCCTTGATGGGCAACCGTATGCATAGACAAGGTGTTGGCCTGGACAATCCGTGATGGCGAACCGTATGCATAGACAAGGTCTTGACGGACGTCCACGAGAAAATTTGGCATTTTTGACGTCGGAATCCGGATCACCCAAAAAATGGTGTGCTATAGCGCACGAAAATCGTTGAAATGAGGCGTATGCTCGCTTCGGCGCTCTTTGACCCTCCAAATGGCCAGGACAATCCGTGATGGCCAACCGTATGCATAGACAAGGTCTTGACGGACGTCCACGAGAAAATTTGGCATTTTTGACGTCGGAATCCGGATCACCCAAAAAATGGTGTGCTATAGCGCACGACAATCGTTGAAATGAGGCGTATGCTCGCTTCGAGGCTCTTTGACCCTCCAAATAGTCCGACAATCCGTTATGGCCAACCGTATGCATTGACAAGGTCTTGACGGACATCCACGAAGAAATTTGGCATTTTTGACGTCGGAGTCCGGATCACCCAAAAAATGGTGTTCTATAGCACACGAAAATCGTCGAAATGAGGCGTATGCTCGCTTCGGAGATTGTTTGACCCTCCAAATGGGCCGGACAATCCGTGATGGCGTAGACAAGGTCTTGACAGACGTCCACAAAAAATTTTGGCATTTTTGACGTTGGAATCCGGATCACCCAAAAAATGGTGTGCTATAGCACACGAAAATCGTCGAAATGAGACGTATGCTCGCTTCGGGGCTCGTTTGACCCTCTAAATGGGCCGGACAATCCGTGATGGCCAACCGTATGCATAGACAAGATCTTGACGGACGTCCATGAAAAAATTTGGAATTTTTGACGTCGGAATTCGGATCATCCAAAAAATGGTATGCTATAGAACACGAAAATCGTCGAAATGAGGCGTATGCTCGCTTCGGGGCTTGTTTTACCCTCCAAATGGACCGGACAATCCGTGATGGCCAACCGTATGCATAGACAAGGTCTTGACGGACGTCAACAAAATGTTTGGCATTTTTTACGTCGAAATCCGGATCACCCAAAAATGGGTGTGCTATATAGCACACGAAAATCGTCGAAATGAGGCGTAAGCTCACTTCGGGGCTCGTTTGACCCTCCAAAAGGGCCGTACAATCCGTGATGGCCAACCGTATGCATAGACAAGGTCCTGACGGACGTCCATTAAAAAATTTGGCATTTTTGACGTTTGAATTCGGATCACCCAAAAAATAGTGTGCAGCACACGAAAATCATCAAAATGAGACGTATGCTCGCTTCGGGGCTCGTTTGACCCTCCAAATGGGACGGACAATCCGTGATGGCCAACCGTATGAATAGACAAGGTCTTGATGGACGTCCACGAAAATATTTGGCATTTTTTACGTCGGAATCCGGATCACCCAAAAAATGGTGTGCTCACGAAAATCGTCGAAATAAGGCTTATGCTCGCTTCGGGGCTCGTTTGACCCTCCAAATGGGCTGGACAATCCGTGATGGCCAACCGTATGCATAGACAAGGTCTTGACGGACGTCCACGAAAAAATTTGGCCTTTTTGACGTTGGAATCCGGATCACCCAAAAAATGGTGTGCTATAGCAGACGAAAATCGTCGAAATGAGGTGTATGCTCGCTTCGAAGCTCGTTTGACCCTCCAAATGGGCCGGACAATCCGTGATGGCTAACCGTATGCATAAACAAGGTCTTGACGGACGTCCACGAAAAAATGTGGCATTTTTGACATCGGAATCCGGTTCACCCATAAAATGGTGTGCTATAGCACACGAAAATCGTTGAAATGAGGCGTATGCATGCTTCGGGGCTCGTTTGACCCTTTAAATGGGCCGGACAATCCGTGATGGCCGACCGTATGCATAGACAATGTCTTGACAGATGTCCACGAAAAAATTTGGCATTTTTGACATCGAAATCCGGATCACCTAAAAAATGGTGTGTTATAGCACACGAAAATCGTTGAAATGAGGCGTATGCTCGCTTCAGGGCTCATTTGACCCTCCAAATGGGCCGGACAATCCGTGATGGCACACCGTATGCATAGACAAGGTCTTGATGGACGTCCACGAAAAAATTTGGCATTTTTGACGTCAGAATCCGGATAACCCAAAAAATGGTATGTTGCACACGAAAATCGTGGAAATGAGGCGTATACTCGCTTCGGGGCTCGTTTGACCCTTCAAATGGGCCGGACAATCCAAGATGGCCAACCGTATGAATAGACAAGGTCTTGACGGACGTTTACGAAAAAATATGGAATTTTGACGTCGAAATCCGGATCACGCAAAAAATGGTATGCTATAGCACACGAAAATCGTGGAAATGAGGCGTATACTCACTTCGGGGCTCGTTTGACCCTCCAAATGGGCCGGACAATCCGTGATGGCCAACCGTATGCATAGACAAGGTCTTGACAGACGTCTACGAAAAAATTTGGCATTTTTGACGTCGGAATCCGGATCACCTAATAGCACACGAAAATCGTCGAAATGAGGCGTATGCTCGCTTCGGGGCTCGTTTGACCCTCCAAATGGGCCGGACAATCCGTGATGGCAAACCGTATGCATAGAAAAGGTCTTGACGGATGTCCACGAAAAAATTTGACATTTTTGACGTCGGAATCCGGATCACCCAAAAAATGGTGTGCTATAGCACACGAAAATTGTCGAAATGAGGCGTATGCTCGCGTCGGGGCTCGTTTGACCCTCCAAATGGGAAGGACAATCCGTGATGGCCAACCATATGCATAGACAAGGTCTTGACGGACGTCCACAAAAAAATTTAGCATTTTTGACGTCGGAATCCAGATAACCCAAAAAATTGTGTGCTATAGCACACGAAAATCGTCGAAATGTGGCGTATGCTCGCTTTGGGGCACGTTTGACCCTCAAAATGGGCCGAATAATCCGTGATGGCCAACCGTATGCATAGACAAGGTCTTGACGGACGTCCACGAGAAAATTTAGCATTTTTGACGTCGGAATCCGGATCACCCAAAAAATGGTGTGCTATAGCGCACGACAATCGTTGAAATGAGGCGTATGCTCGCTTCGAGGCTCTTTGACCCTCCAAATAGTCCGACAATCCGTTATGGCCAACCGTATGCATTGACAAGGTCTTGACGGACGTCCACGAAGAAATTTGGCATTTTTGACGTCGGAGTCCGGATCACCCATAAAATGGTGTGCTATAGCACACGAAAATCGTTGAAATGAGGCGTATGCATGCTTCGGGGCTCGTTTGACCCTTTAAATGGGCCGGACAATCCGTGATGGCCGACCGTATGCATAGACAATGTCTTGACAGATGTCCACGAAAAAATTTGGCATTTTTGACATCGAAATCCGGATCACCTAAAAAATGGTGTGTTATAGCACACGAAAATCGTTGAAATGAGGCGTATGCTCGCTTCAGGGCTCATTTGACCCTCCAAATGGGCCGGACAATCCGTGATGGAACACCGTATGCATAGACAAGGTCTTGATGGACGTCCACGAAAAAATTTGGCATTTTTGACGTCAGAATCCGGATAACCCAAAAAATGGTATGCTGCACACGAAAATCGTGGAAATGAGGCGTATACTCGCTTCGGGGCTCGTTTGACCCTTCAAATGGGCCGGACAATCCAAGATGGCCAACCGTATGTATAGACAAGGTCTTGACGGACGTTTACGAAAAAATATGGAATTTTGACGTCGAAATCCGGATCACGCAAAAAATGGTATGCTATAGCACACGAAAATCGTGGAAATAAGGCGTATACTCACTTCGGGGCTCGTTTGACCCTCCAAATGGGCCGGACAATCCGTGATGGCCAACCGTATGCATAGACAAGGTCTTGACCGACGTCTACGAAAAAATTTGGCATTTTTGACGTCGGAATCCGGATCACCTAATAGCACACGAAAATCATCGAAATGAGGCGTATGCTCGCTTCGGGGCTCGTTTGACCCTCCAAATGGGCCGGACAATCCGTGATGGCAAACGGTATGCATAGAAAAGGTCTTGTAGGATGTCCACGAAAAAATTTGACATTTTTGACGTCGGAATCCGGATCACCCAAAAAATGGTGTACTATAGCACACGAAAATCGTCGAAATGAGGCGTATGCTCGCTTCGGGGCTCATTTGACCCTCCAAATGGGCCGGACAATCCGTGATGGCCAACCGTATGCATTGACAAGGTCTTGACGGACGTCCACGAAAAAATTTGACATTTTTGACGTCGGAATCTGGGTCACCCAAAAAATGGTGTGCTATAGCACACGAAAATCATCGAAATGAGGCGTATGCTCGCTTCGGAGCTCGTTTGACCCTCCAAATGGGCCAGACAATCCGTGATGGCCAACCGTATGAATAGACAAGGTCTTGACGGACGTTTATGAAAAAATATGGCATTTTTGACGTTGGAATCCGGATCACGCAAAAAATGGTATGCTATAGCACACGAAAATCGTGGAAATGAGGCGTATACTCACTTCGGGGCTCGTTTGACCCTCCAAATGGGCCGGACAATCCGTGATGGCCAACCGTATGCATAGAAAAGGTCTTTACAGACGTCTACGAAAAAATTTGGCATTTTTGACGTCGGAATCCGGATCACCTAATAGCACACGAAAATCGTCGAAATGAGGCGTATGCTCACTTCGGGGCTCGTTTGACCCTCCAAATGGGCCGGACAATCCGTGATGGCCAACCGTATGCATAGAAAAGGTCTTGACGGATGTCCACGAAAAAATTTGACATTTTTGACGTCGGAATCCGGATCACCCAAAAAATGGTGTGCTATAGCACACGAAAATCGTCGAAATGAGGCGTATGCTCGCGTCGGGGCTCGTTTGACCCTCCAAATGGGCAGGACAATCCGTGATGGCCAACCATATGCATAGACAAGGTCTTGACGGACGTCCACAAAAAAATTTAGCATTTTTGACGTCGGAATCCAGATCACCCAAAAAATTGGGTGCTATAGCACACGAAAATCGTCGAAATGTGGCGTATGCTCGCTTTGGGGCACGTTTGACCCTCAAAATGGGCCGAATAATCCGTGATGGCCAACCGTATCCATTGACAAGGTCTTGACGGACGTCCACGAAAAAATTTAGCATTTTCGACATCGGAATCTGGATCACCCAAAAATTCGTGTGCTATAGCACACGAAAATCGTCGAAATGAGGCGTATGCTCGCTTCGGGGCTCGTTTTACCCTCCTAATGGGCCTGACATTCCGTGATGGCCAACCGTATGCATAGACAAGGTCTTGAGTGACGTCTACGAAAAAATTTGGCATTTTTGACGTCGGAATCCGGATAACCTAATAGCACACGAAAATCGTCGAAATGAGGCGTATGCTCGCTTCAGAGCTCGTTTGACCCTCCAAATGGGCCAGACAATCCGTGATGGCCAACCGTACGCATAGAAAAGGTCTTGACGGACGTCCACGAAAAAATTCGGCATTTATGACGTCGGAATCTGGATCACCCAAAAAAAGGTGTGCTATAGCACACGAAAATCGTCGAAATGAGGCGTATGCTCGCTTCGGTGCTCGTTTGACCCTCCAAATGGGCCGGACAATCCGTGATGGCCAACCGTATGCATAGACAAGGTCTTGACGGACGTCCACGAAAAAATTTGGCATTTTTGACGTCGGAATCTGGGTCACCCAAAAAATGGTGTGCTATAGCACACGAAAATCATCGAAATGAGGCATATGCTCGCTTCGGGGCTCGTTTGACCCTCCAAATGGGCCAGACAATCCGTGATGGCCAACCGTACGCATAGAAAAGGTCTTGACGGACGTCCACGAAAAAATTCGGCATTTTTGACGTCGGAATCCGGATCACCCAAAAAAAGGTGTGCTATAGCACACGAAAATCGTCGAAATGAGGCGTATGCTCGCTTCGGGGATCGTTTGACCCTCCAAATGGCCCGGACAATCCGTGATGGCCAATCGTATGCATAGACATGGTCTTGACAGACGTCCACGAAAAAACATGGCATTTTTGACGTCAGAATCCGGATCAACAGAAAAATGGTGTGCTATAGCACACGAAAATCGTTGAAATGAGGCGTATGCTCGCTTCAGGGCTCGTTTGACCCTCCAAACGGGCTGGACAATCTGTGATGGCCAACCTAATGTATAGACAAGGTATTCACGGACGTCCATGAAAAAATTTGGCATTTTTGACGTCGGAATCTGGATCACCCAAAATATGGTGTGCTATAGCACACGAAAATCGTCGAAATGAGGCTTATGCTCGCTTCGAGGCTCGTTTTGCCCTCAAAATGGGCCGGACAATCCGTGATGGCTAACCGTATGCATATACAAGGTCTTGATGGACGTCCATGAAAAAATTTGGCATTTTTGACATCGGAATCCGGATCACCCAAAAAATGGTGTGCTATAGCACATGAAAATCGTCGAAATGAGGCGTATGCTCGCTTCGGGGCTCGTTTGACCCTCCAAATGGGCCGGACAATCCGTGATAGCCAACCGTATGCATAGACAACGTCTTGACAGATGTCAACGAAAGATTTTGGCATTTTTTACGTCGAAATCCGGATCAACCAAAAAATGGTGTGCTATAGCACACGAAAATCGTCAAAAAGAGGCATATGCTCGCTTCGGGGCTCGTTTGACCCTCCAAATGGGCCGGAGAATCCATGATGGCCAACCGTATGCATAGACAAGGTCTTGACGGACGTCCATGAAAAAATTTGACATTTTTGACATCGGAATCCGGATCACCCAAAAATGGTGTGCTATAGCACACGAAAATCGTCAAAATGAGGCGTATGCTCGCTTCGCGGCTCGATTGACCCTCCAAATAGGCCGGACTATCTGTGATGGCCAACCGTATGCATATAAAAGGTCTTGACGGACGTCCACGAAAAAATTTTGAATTTTTGACGTCGGATTCTGGATCATTAAAAAAATGGTGTGCTATAGCACACGAAAATCGTCGAAATGAGGCGTTTGCTCGCTTCGGGGCTCGTTTGACCCTCCAAATGGGCAGGACAATCCGTGATGGCCTACCGTATGCATAGACAAGGTCTTGAAGGACGTCCACAAAAAAATTTAGCATTTTTGACGTCGGAATCCGGATCATGCAAACAATTGTTAGCTATAGCACACGAAAATCGTCGAAATGAGGCGTATGCTCGCTTCGGGGCTCGTTTGACCCTCCAAATGGGCCAGACAATCCGTGACGGCCAACCGTATGCATAGACAAGGTCTTGACGGACGTTCACGAAAAAATTTGGCATTTTTGACGTCGGAATCCGGATCACCCAAAAAATGGTGTGCTATAGCACACGAAAATCGTCGAAATGAGGCGTATGCTCGCTTCAGGGCTCGTTTGACCCTCCAAATGGGCGGGACAATCCGGGATGGCCAATCGTATGCATAGACAAGGTCTTGACAGATGTCCACGAAAACATTTGGCATTTTTGACGTCGGAATCCGGATCACCCAAAAAATGATGTGCTATAGCACACGAAAATCGTCGAAATGATGCGTATGCTCTCTTCGGGGCTCGTTTGACCCTCCATATGGGTTGGAAAATCCTTGATGGCCAACCGTATGCATATACAAGGTCTTGAGGGAGGTCCACGAAAAAATTTAGCATTTTGGACATCGAAATCCGGATCACCCAAAAAATGGCGTACTATAGTACACGAAAATCGTCGAAATGAGGCGTATGCTCGCTTCGGGAGTCGTTTGACTCTCCAAATGGGCCGGACAATCCTTGATGGCCAACCTTATGCATAGACAAGGTCTTGACGGACACCCACGAAAAAATTTGGCATTATTGACGTCGGAATCCGGATCACCCAAAAAATGGTGTGCTATAGCAAACGAAAATCGTCGAAATGAGGCGTATGCATGCTTCGGGGCTCGTTTGACCCTCCAAATTGGCCGGACAATCCGTGATGGCCAACCGTATGCATAGAGAAGTTCTTGACGGACGTCCACGAAAAAATTTGGCATTTTTGACGTCGGAATCCGGATCACCCAAAAAAAGGTGTGCTATAGCACACGAAAATCGTCGAAATGAGGCGTATGCTCGCTTTGGGGCTCGTTTGACCCTCCAAATGGGCCGGACAATCCGTGATGGACAACTGTAAGCATAGACAAGGTCTTGACGGATGTCCACGAAAATATTTGGCATTTTTGACTTCGTAATACGGATCACCCAAAAAATGGTATGCTATAGCACACAAAAATCGTCGAAATGAGGCGTATGCTTACTTCGGGGCTCGTTTGCCCTCCAAATGGGCCGGACAATCCGTGATGGCCAACCGTATGCATAGAAAAGGTCTTGGTGGATGTCCATGAAAAAATTTGGCATTTTTGACATTGGAATCCGAATCACCCAGAAAATGGTGTGCTATAGCACATGAAAATCGATGAAATGAGGCGTATGCTCGCTTCGGGGCTCGTTTGACCCTCCAAATGGGCTGGACAATCCGTGATGGCCAACCGTATGCATAGACAAGGTCTTGACGGATGTCCACAAAAATTTTTTGCATTTTTTACGTTGGAATCCGGATCACCCAAAAAATGGTGTGCTATAGCAGACGAAAATCGTTAAAATGAGGCGTATGCTCGCTTCGGGGCTTGTCTGACCCTCCAAATGGGCCGGACAATCCGTGATGGCCAACCTTATGCATAGGCAAGGTCTTGACGGACGTCTACGAAAAAATTTGGCATTTTTGATGTCGGAATCCGGATCACCCAAAAAATGGTGTGCTATAGCACATGAAAATCGTCGAAATGATTCGTATGCTCGCTTCGGGGATCGTTTGACCCTCCAAATGGGCCGGACAATCCGTGATGGCCAACCTTATGCATAGTCAAAGTCTTGACGGACGTCCACGAAAAAATTTGCATTTTCGTCGTCGGAATCCGGATCACCCGGAAAATGGTGTGCTATAGCACACGAAAATCGTCAAAATGAGGGGTATGCTCGCTTCGGGGCTTGTTTGACCTTCCAAATGGGTCGGACAATCCGTGATTGCCAACCGTATGTATAGACAAGGTCTTGACGGACGTGTATGAGAAAATTTGGCATTTTTGATGTTAGAATCTGCTTCACCCAAAAAATGGTTTGCTATTGCACACGAAAATCGTTAAAATGAGGGGTATGCTCGCTTCGGGGCTCGTTTTGACCTTCCAAATGGGTTGAACGGGCCGTGAGGGCCAACTGGATGCATAGAAAAGGCCTTAAGGACTCCCACAAAAAAATTTGGTATTTTTGACGTCGGAATCTGGATCACCCAAAAAGTGGTTCGCTATAGCACACGAAAATCATCTAAATGAGGGGTATACTTGCTTCGGGGCTCTTTTGACCTTCCAAATGGGTCGGACGGGCCGTGAGGGCCAACCGGATGCATAGACAAGGTCTTGACGGATGTCCACAAAAAAATTTGGCTTTTTTGACGTTGGAATTTGGATCACCCAAAAAATGGTGTGTTATAGCACACGAAAATCATCGAAATAAGGGGTATGCTCGCTTCGGGGCTCGTTTGACCTTCCAGATAGGTCGGACAAGCCGCTATGGCCAACCGTATGTATAGAAAAGGTCTTGACGGATGTCTACGAAAAAATTTGGCATTTTTGAAGTCGGAATCTGGATCACCCAAAAAATGGATTGCTATAGCACCCGAAAATCGTCGAAATGAGGGGTATACTTGCTTCGGGGCTCTTTTGACCTTAAAAATGGGTCGGACGGGCCGTGAGGGCCAACCGGATGCATAGACAAGGTCTTGACGGAAATCCACGAAAACATTTGGCTTTTTTGACGTTGGAATTTGGATCAATCAAAAAATGGTCTGCTATAGCACACGAAAATCATCGAAATGAGGGGTATGCTCGCTTCGGGTCTCGTTTGACCTTCCAAATGGGTCGAACAAGCCGTGATGGCCAACCGTATGCATAGACAAGGTCTTGACGGACATCCACTAAAAAATTTGGCATTTTTGACGTCGAAATCCGGATCACCCAAAAAATGGATTGCTATAGCACACGAAAATCGTCGAAATGAGGGGTATACTTGCTTCGGGGCTCTTTTGACCTTAAAAATGGGTCGGACGGGCCGTGAGGGCCAACCTGATGCATAAACAAGGTCTTGACGGACGTCCTTAAAAAAATTTGGAATTTTTGACGTCAGAATCCGGATCACCCAAAAAATGGTTTGCTATTGCACACGAAAATCGTCGAAATGAGGGGTATGCTTGCTTCGAGCTCGTTTGACCTTCCAAAAAGGTCGGACAGGCCGTGATGGCCAACCGGATGCATAGAAAAGGTCTTGACGAATGTCAACAAAAAAATTTGGCATTTTTGACGATGGAATTTGGATCACCCAAAACATGGTTTGCTATAGCACCCGAGAATCGTTGAAATGAGGGGTATGCTCACTTTGGGACTTGATTGACCTTCCAAATGGGTCGTACGGGCCGTGAGGGCCAAGCGGATGCATAGAAAAGGTCTTGATAGACGTCCACAAAAAAATTTGGAATTTTTGAAGTCGAAATCCGATTCACCCAAAAAATGGTTTGCTATAGCACACAAAAATCATCGAAATGAGGGGTATGCTCGCTTCAGGGCTTGTTTGACCTTCCAAATGGGTCGGATGGGCCGTGAGGGACAACCGGATTCATAGACTAGGTCTTGACGGACATCCACAAAAAAATTTTGCATTTTTGACGTGGAAATCTGGATCACCCAAAAAATGGTTTGCTATAGCACACGAAAATCGTCAAAATGAGGGGTATGCTCGCTTCGGGGCTCGTTAGACTTTCCAAATGGGTCGTACGGGCCGTGAGTGCCAACTGGATTCATAGACAAGGTCTTAAAATACGTCCACAATGATGTCGGAATCCGGATCACCCAAAAAATGGTTTGCTATAGCACACAAAAATCATCGAAATGAGGGGTATGCTCGCTTCAGGGCTCGTTTGACCTTCCAAATGGGTTGGACGGGCATTGAGGGCCAACCATATGCATTGGCATGGTCTTGACGGACGTCCACAAAAAAAATATGCATTTTTTGACGTCAGAATCCGGATCACCCAAAAAATGGTTTGCTATAGCATACAAAAATCGTTGAAATAAGGGGTATGATCTCTTCGGGGCTCGTTTGACCTTCTAAATGGGTTGGACGGGCCGTGAGGGCCAACCGGATGCATAGACAAGGTCTTGACGGACCTTAACCAAAAAAATTGGCATTTTTGACGTCGGAATCCGGATCACCCAAAAAATGGTTTTCTATAACACACGAAAATCGTTGAAATGAAGGGTATGCTCGCTTCGGGGCTCGTTTGACCTTCCAATTGGGTCGGACGGGCCGTGAGGGCCAATCGGATGCATAGACAAGGTCTTGACGGACGTCCAAAAAAAAATTTGGTATTTTTGACGTTGGAATCCGGATCACCCAATAAATGGTTGACTATAGCACACGAAAATCATCAAAATGAGGGGTGTGCTCGCTTCGGGCTCGTTTGACCCTTCAAATGGGCCGGACAATCCGTGATGGCCAATCGTATGCATAGGCAAGGTCTTGACGGACGTCCACGAAAAAATTTGGCATTTTTGATGTCGGAATCCGGATCACCCAAAAAATGGTGTGCTATAGCACACGAAAATCGTCAAAATGAGGCGTATGCTCGCTCCGGGGCTCGTTTGACCCTCCAAATGGGCCGAAGAATCCATGATGGACAACCGTATGCATAGACAAGGTCTTGACGGACGTCCACGAAAAAATTTGGCATTTTTGACGTCGCAATCCGGATCACCCAAAAATGGTGTGCTATAGCACACGAAAATCGTTGAAATGAGGCGTATGCATGCTTCGGGGCTCGTTTGACCCTTTAAATGGGCCGGACAATCCATGATGGCCGACCGTATGCATAGACAATGTCTTGACAGATGTCCACGAAAAAATTTGGTCTTTTTGACATCGAAATCTGGATCACCTAAAAAACGGTATGCTATAGCACACGAAAATCGTCGAAATGAGGCGTATGCTCGCTTCAGGGCTCATTTGACCCACCTAATGGGCCGGACAATCCGTGATGGCACACCGTATGCATAGACAAGGTCTTGATGGACGTCCACGAAAAAATTTGGCATTTTTGACGTCAGAATACGGATCACCCAAAAAATGGTATGCTGCACACGAAAATCGTGGAAATGAGGCGTATACTCGCTTCGGGGCTCGTTTGACCCTTCAAATGGGCCGGACAATCCAAGATGGCCAACCGAATGAATAGACAAGGTCTTGACGGACGTTTACGAAAAAATATGGCATTTTGACGTCGAAATCCAGATCACGCAAAAAATGGTATGCTATAGCACACGAAAATCGTGGAAATGAGGCGTATACTCACTTCGGGGCTCGTTTGACCTTCCAAATGGGCCGGACAATCCGTGATGGCCAACCGTATGCATAGACAAGGTCTTGACAGACGTCTACGAAAAAATTTGGCATTTTTGACGTCGGAATCCGGATCACCTAATAGCACACGAAAATCGTCGAAATGAGGCGTATGCTCGCTTCGGGGCTCGTTTGACCCTCCAAATGAGACGGACAATCCGTGATGGCAAACCGTATGCATAGAAAAGGTCTTGACGGATGTCCACGAAAAAATTTGACATTTTTGACGTCGGAATCCGGATCACCCAAAAAATGGTGTGCTATAGCACACGAAAATCGTCGAAATGAGGCGTAGGCTCGCTTCGGGGCTCATTTCACCCTCCAAATGGGCCGGACAGTCCGTGATGGCCAACCGTATGCATTGACAAGGTCTTGACGGACGTCCACGAAAAAATTTGGCATTTTTGACGTCGGAATCTGGGTCACCCAAAAAATGGTGTGCTATAGCACACAAAAATCATCGAAATGTGGCGTATGCTCGCTTCGGGGCTCGTTTGACCCTCCAAATGGGCCAGACAATCCGTGATGGCCAACCGTATGAATAGACAAGGTCTTGACGGACGTTTATGAAAAAATATGGCATTTTTTGACGTCGGAATCCGGATCACGCAAAAAATGGTATGCTATAGCACACGAAAATCGTGGAAATGAGGCGTATACTCACTTCGAGGCTCGTTTGACCCTCCAAATGGGCCGGACAATCCGTGATGGCCAACCGTATGCATAGATAAGGTCTTGACAGACGTCTACGAAAAAATTTGGCATTTTTGACGTCGGAATCCGGATCACCTAATAGCACATGAAAATCGTCGAAATGAGGCGTATGCTCGCTTCGGGGCTCGTTTGACCCTCCAAATGGGCCGGACAATCCGTGATGGCCAACCGTATGCATTGAAAAGGTCTTGACGGATGTCCACGAAAAAATTTGACATTTTTGACGTCGGAATCCGGATCACCCAAAAAATGGTGTGCTATAGCACACGAAAATCGTCGAAATGAGGCGTATGCTCGCGTCGGGGCTCGTTTGACCCTCCAAATGGGCAGGACAATCCGTGATGGCCAACCGTATGCATAGACAAGGTCTTGACGGACGTCCACAAAAAAATTTAGCATTTTTGACGTCGGAATCCAGATCACCCAAAAAATTGTGTGCTATAGCACACGAAAATCGTCGAAATATGGCGTATGCTCGCTTTGGGGCACGTTTGACCCTCAAAATGGGCCGAATAATCCGTGATGGCCAACCGTATGCATAGACAAGGTCTTGACGGACGTCCACGAAAAAATTTAGCATTTTTGACATCGGAATCTGGATCACCCAAAAATTGGTGTGCTATAGCACACGAAAATCGTCGAAATGAGGCGTATGCTCGCTTCGGGGCTCGTTTTACCCTCCTAATTGGCCTGACATTCCGTGATGGCCAACCGTATGCATAGACAAGGTCTTGAGTGACTTCTACGAAAAAATTTGGCATTTTTGACGTCGGAATCCGAATCACCCAAAAAAAGGTGTGCTATAGCACACGAAAATCGTCGAAATGAGGCGTATGCTCGCTTCGGGGCTCGTTTGACCCTCCAAATGGGCCGGACAATCCGTGATGGCCAACCGTATGCATAGACAAGGTCTTGACGGACGTCCACGAAAAAATTTGGCATTTTTGACGTCGGAATCTGGGTCACCCAAAAAATGGCGTGCTATAGCACACGAAAATCATCGAAATGAGGCGTATGCTCGCTTCGGGGCTCGTTTGACCCTCCAAATGGGCCAGACAATCTGTGATGGCCAACCGTACGCATAGAAAAGGTCTTGACGGACGTCCACGAAAAAATTCGGCATTTTTGACGTCGGAATCCGGATCACCCAAAAAAAGGTGTGCTATAGCACACGAAAATCGTCGAAATGAGGCGTATGCTCGCTTCGGGGGTTGTTTGACCCTCCAAATGGGCCGGACAATCCGTGATGGCCAATCGTATGCATAGACAAGGTCTTGACAGACGTCCACGAAAAAACTTGGCATTTTTTACGTCAGAATCCGGATCAACCAAAAAATGGTGTGCTATAGCACACGAAAATCGTTGAAATGAGGCGTATGCTCGCTTCAGGGCTCGTTTGACCCTCCAAACGGGCTGGACAATCTATGATGGCCAACCTAATGTATAGACAAGGTATTCACGGACGTCCATGAAAAAATTTGGCATTTTTGACATCGGAATCTGGATCACCCAAAATATGGTGTGCTATAGCACACGAAAATCGTCAAAAAGAGGCATATGCTCGCTTCGGGGCTCGTTTGACCCTCCAAATGGGCCGGAGAATCCATGATGGCCAACCGTATGCATAGACAAGGTCTTGACGGACGTCCATGAAAAAATTTGACATTTTTGACGTCGGAATCCGGATCACCCAAAAATGGTGTGCTATAGCACACGAAAATCGTCAAAATGAGGCGTATGCTCGCTTCGCGGCTCGATTGACCCTCCAAATGGGCCGGACTATCTGTGATGGCCAACCGTATGCATAGACAAGGTCTTGACGGACGTCCACGAAAAAATTTTGAATTTTTGACGTCGGATTCTGGATCACCCAAAAAATGGTGTGCTATAGCACACGAAAATCGTCGAAATGAGGCGTTTGCTCGCTTCGGGGCTCGTTTGACCCTCCAAATGGGCAGGACAATCAGTGATGGCCTACCGTATGCATAGACAAGGTCTTGACGGACGTCCACGAAAAAATTTAGCATTTTTGACGTCGGAATCCGGATCACGCAAAAAATTGTTAGCTATAGCACACGAAAATCGTCGAAATGAGGCGTATGCTCGCTTCGGGGCTCGTTTGACCCTCCAAATGGGCCAGACAATCCGTGACGGCCAACCGTATGCATAGACAAGGTCTTGACGGACGTTCACGAAAAAATTTGGCATTTTTGACGTCGGAATTCGGATCACCCAAAAAATGGTGTGCTATAGCACACGAAAATCGTCGAAATGAGGCGTATGCTCGCTTCAGGGCTCGTTTGACCCTCCAAATGGGCCGGACAATCCGGGATGGCCAATCGTATGCATAGACAAGGTCTTGACAGATGTCCACGAAAACATTTGGCATTTTTGACGTCGGAATCCGGATCACCCAAAAAATGGTGTGCTATAGCACACGAAAATCGTCGAAATGATGCGTATGCTCGCTTCGGGGCTCGTTAGACCCTCCAAATGGGTTGGAAAATCCTTGATGGCCAACCGTATGCATAGACAAGGTCTTGAGGGACGTCCACGAAAAAATTTAGCATTTTGGACGTCGAAATCCGGATCACCCAAAAAATGGCGTGCTATAGTACACGAAAATCGTCGAAATGAGGCGTATGCTCGCTTCGGGGCTCGTTTGACTCTCCAAATGGGCCGGACAATCCTTGATGGCCAACCTTATGCATAGACAAGGTCTTGACGGACAGCCACGAAAAAATTTGGCATTATTGACGTCGGAATCCGGATCACCCAAAAAATGGTGTGCTATAGCAAACGAAAATCGTCGAAATGAGGCGTATGCACGCTTCGGGGCTCGTTTGACCCTCCTAATTGGCCGGACAATCCGCGACGGCCAACCGTATGCATAGAGAAGTTCTTGACGGACGTCCACGAAAAAATTTGGCATTTTTGACGTCGGAATCCGGATCACCCAAAAAAAGATGTGCTATAGCACACGAAAATCGTCGAAATGAGGCGTATGCTCGCTTCGGGGCTCGTTTGACCCTCCAAATGGGCCGGACAATCCATGATGGCCAACTGTAAGCATAGACAAGGTCTTGACGGATGTCCACGAAAATATTTGGCATTTTTGACTTCGTAATACGGATCACCCAAAAAATGGTATGCTATAGCACACAAAAATCGTCGAAATGAGGCGTATGCTTACTTCGGGGCTCGTTTGCCCTCCAAATGGGCTGGACAATCCGTGATGGCCAACCGTATGCATAGACAAGGTCTTGACGGATGTCTACAAAAAAATTTTGCATTTTTTACGTTGGAATCCGGATAACCCAAAAAAGGGTGTGCTATAGCACACGAAAATCGTTAAAATGAGGCGTATGCTCGCTTCGGGGCTTGTCTGACCCTACAAATGGGCCGGACAATCCGTGATGGCCAACCTTATGCATAGGCAAGGTCTTGACGGACGTCCACGAAAAAATTTGGCATTTTTGATGTCGTAATCCGGATCACCCAAAAAATGGTGTGCTATAGCACATGAAAATCGTCGAAATGATTCGTATGCTCGCTTCGGGGATCGTTTGACCCTCCAAATGGGCCGGACAATCCGTGATGGACAACCTTATGCATAGTCAAAGTCTTGACGGACGTCCACGAAAAAATTTGCATTTTCGTCGTCGGAATCCGGATCACCTGGAAAATGGTGTGCTATAGCACACGAAAATCATCAAAATGAGGGGTATGCTCGCTTCGGGGCTCGTTTGACCTTCCAAATGGGTCGGACAATCCATGATTGCCAACCGTATGTATAGACAAGGTCTTGACGGACGTGTATGAGAAAATTTGGCTTTTTTGATGTTAGAATCTGCTTCACCCAAAAAATGGTTTGCTATTGCACACGAAAATCGTCAAAATGAGGGGTATGCTCGCTTCGGGGCTCGTTTTGACCTTCCAAATGGGTTGAACGGGCCGTGAGGGCCAACTGGATGCATAGATAAGGCCTTAAGGACTCCCACAAAAAAATTTGGTATTTTTGACGTCGGAATCTGGATCACCCAAAAAGTGGTTTGCTATAGCACACGAAAATCATCTAAATGAGGGGTATACTTGCTTCGGGGCTCTTTTGACCTTCCAAATGGGTCGGACGGGCCGTGAGGGCCAACCGGATGCATAGACAAGGTCTTGACGGATGTCCACAAAAAAATTTGGCTTTTTTGACGTTGGAAATTGGATCACCCAAAAAATGGTGTGTTATAGCACACGAAAATCATCGAAATAAGGGGTATGCTCGCTTCGGGGCTCGTTTGACCTTCCAAATGGGTCGGACAAGCCGCTATGGCCAACCGTATGTATAGAAAAGGTCTTGACGGATGTCTACGAAAAAATTTGGCATTTTTGAAGTCGGAATCCGGATCACCCAAAAAATGGATTGCTATAGCACCCGAAAATCGTCGAAATGAGGGGTATACTTGCTTCGGGGCTCTTTTGACCTTAAAAATGGGTCGGACGGGCCGTGAGGGCCAACCGGATGCATAGACAAGGTCTTGACGGAAGTCCACGAAAACATTTGGCTTTTTTGACGTTGGAATTTGGATCAATCAAAAAATGGTCTGCTATAGCACACGAAAATCATCGAAATGAGGGGTATGCTCGCTTCGGGTCTCGTTTGACCTTCCAAATGGGTCGAACAAGCCGTGATGGCCAACCGTATGCATAGACAAGGTCTTGACGGACATCCACTAAAAAATTTGGCATTTTTGACGGCGAAATCCTGATCACCCAAAAAATGGATTGCTATAGCACACGAAAATCGTCGAAATGAGGGGTATACTTGCTTCGGGGCTCTTTTGACCTTAAAAATGGGTCGGACGGGCCGTGAGGGCCAACCTGATGCATAGACAAGGTCTTGACGGACGTCCTTAAAAAAATTTGGAATTTTTGACGTCAGAATCTGGATCACCCAAAAAATGGTTTGCTATTGCACACGAAAATCGTCGAAATGAGGGGTATGCTTGCTTCGAGCTAGTTTGACCTTCCAAAAAGGTCGGACAGGCCATGATGGCCAACCGGATGCATAGAAAAGGTCTTGACGAATGTCAACAAAAAAATTTGGCATTTTTGACGGTGGAATTTGGATCACCCAAAAAATGGTTTGCTATAGCACACGAGAATCGTTGAAATGAGGGGTATGCTCACTTCGGGACTTGATTGACCTTCCAAATGGGTCGTACGGGCCGTAAGGGCCAAGCGGATGCATAGAAAAGGTCTTAATAGACGTCCACAAAAAAATTTGGAATTTTTGAAGTCGAAATCCGATTCACCCAAAAAATGGTTTGCTATAGCACACGAAAATCCTCAAAATGAGGGCTATGCTCGCTTCGGGGATCGTTTTACCTTCCAAATGGGTCGGACGGGCCGTGAGGGCCAACCGGATTCATAGAAAAGGTCTTGACAGACGTCCACAATGACGTCGAAATCCGGATCACCCAAAAAATGGTTTGTTATAGCACACGAAAATCGTCGAACTGAGGGGTATGCTCGCTTCAGGGCTTGTTTGACCTTCCAAATGGGTCGGATGGGCCGTGAGGGACAACCGGATTCATAGACTAGGTCTTGACGGACATCCACAAAAAAATTTTGCATTTTTGACGTGGAAATCTGGATCACCCAAAAAATGGTTTGCTATAGCACCCGAAAATCGTCGAAATAAGGGGTATGCTCGCTTCGGGGCTCGTTAGACTTTCCAAATGGGTCGTACGGGCCGTGAGTGCCAACCGGATTCATAGACAAGGTCTTATAATACGTCCACAATGATGTCGGAATCCGGATCACCCAAAAAATGGTTTGCTATAGCACACAAAAATCATCGAAATGAGGGGTATGCTCGCTTTAGGGCTCGTTTGACCTTCCAAATGGGTTGGACGGGCATTGAGGGCCAACCATATGCATTGGCATGGTCTTGACGGACGTCCACAAAAAAAATTTGCATTTTTTGACGTCGGAATCCGGATCACACAAAAAATGGTTTGCTATAGCATACAAAAATCGTTGAAATAAGGGGTATGATCTCTTCGGGGCTCGTTTGACCTTCTAAATGGGTTGGACGGGCCGTGAGGGCCAACCGGATGCATAGACAAGGTCTTGACGGACATTAACCAAAAAAATTGGCATTTTTGACGTCGGAATCCGGATCACCCAAAAAATGGTTTTCTATAACACACGAAAATCATTGAAATGAAGGGTATGCTCGCTTCGGGGCTCGTTTGACCTTCCAATTGGGTCGGACGGGCCGTGAGTTCCAATCAAATGCATAGACAAGGTCTTGACGGACGTCCACAAAAAAATTTGGTATTTTTGACGTTGGAATCCGGATCACCCAATAAATGGTTGACTATAGCACACGAAAATCGTCGAAATGAGGGGTGTGCTCGCTTCGGGCTCGTTTGACCTTCCAAATGGGTCGGACGGGCCATGAGGGCCAACCGGATGCAAAGACAAGTTCTTGACGCACGTCCACAATAAAATTTGGCATTTTTGACATCAAAATCCGGATCACCCAAAAAATGGTTTGCTATAGCACACGAAAATCGTCGAAATGAGGGGTATGCTTGCTTCGGGGCTCGTTTGACCTTCCAAATGGGTCGTACGGGCCATGAGGGCAAACCGGATTCATAGAAAAGGTCTTGACGGACGTCCACAATGACGTACGAATCTGGTTCATCCAAAAAATGGTTTGTTATAGCACACGAATGTCGTTGAAATGAGGGGTATGCTCGCTTCGGGGCTCGTTTTACCATCCAAATGGGTAGAACAGGCATTGAGGGGCAACTGGATGCATAGACATGGTCTTGACGGACGTCCACAAAAAAATTTGGCATTTGTGACGTCGGAATCCGAATCACCCAAAAAATGGTTTCCTATAGCACACGAAAATCGTCGAAATGAGGGGTATGCTCGCTTCGGGGCTCGATTGACCTTTCAAATGGGTCGGACCGGCCGTGAGGGCCAACCGAACGCATAGACCGGGTCTTGACAGACGTCCACATAAAAATTTGGCATTTTTTACGTTGGAATCCGGATCACCCAAAAAATGGTGTGCTATAGCACACGAAAATCAATGAAATGAGGCATATGCTCGCTTCGGGGCTCGTTTGACCCTCCAAATGGGCCGGACAATCCGTGATGGCCAATCGTATGCATAGGCAAGGTCTTGACGGACGTCCACGAAAAAATTTGGCATTTTTGATGTCGGAATCCGGATCACCCAAAAAATGGTGTGCTATAGCACACGAAAATCGTCAAAATGAGGCGTATGCTCGCTTCGGGGCTCGTTTGACCCTCCAAATGGGCTGAAGAATCCATGATGGACAACCGTATGCATTGACAAGGTCTTGACGGGCGTCCACAAAAAAATTTGGCATTTTTGACATCGGAATATGGATCACCTAAAAAATTGTTTGCTATAGCACACAAAAATCTTTGAAACGAGGGGTATGCTAACTTCAGGGCTCGTTTGACCTTCCAAATGGGTCGGACGGGCCGTGAAGGCCATTTGGATGCAAAGACAAGGTCTTGACGGACGTCCACAAAAAAATTTGGCATTTTTGACGTTTGAATCGGGATCACCGAAAAATGGTTTGTTATAGCACACGAAAATCATCGAAATGAGGGGTATGCTTGCTTCGGGGCTCGTTTGACATTCCAAATGGGTCGGACGGACCGTGATAGCTAACCAGATGCATAGACAAGGTTTTGACGGACGTTTTTTTGGAATTTTTGACGTCGGAAGCGGGATCACCCAAAAAATGGTTTGCTTTAGCACACAAAAATCGTTGTAATGAGGGATATGCTTGCTTCGGGGCTCGTTTGACCTTCCAAATGGATCGTACGGGCCGTGAGGGCCAACCGGATGCATAGATAAGGTCTTGACGGACGTCCACAAAAAAAATTTGGCATTTTTGACGTCAAAATCCAGATCACCCAAAAAATGGTTTGCTATAGCACACGAAAATCGTCAATATGACGGGTATGCTCGCTTCGGGGCTTGTTTGACTTTCCAAATGGGTCAGACAGGCCGTGAGGTCCAACCGGATGCATAGACAAGATCTTGACAGACGCCCACAAAAAAAATTGGCATTTTTGACGTCGGAATCCAGATCACCCAAAAAATGGTTTGCTATAGCATACGAAAATCGTTTAAGTGAGGGGTATGCTCGCTTCGAAGCTCGATTGACCTTCCAAATGGCTCGTACGGGCCATGAGGGCCAACCGGAGCCATAGACAATGTCTTGACGGACGTCCCCAAAAAAATTTGGAATTTTTGACGTCGGAATCTGGATCACCCAAATAATGGTTTGCTATAGCACACAAAAATCATCGAAATGAGGGGTATGCTCGCTTCGAGGCTTGTTTGACCTTCCATATGGGTCGGACAGGCCGTGAGGGCCAACCGGATGCAAGAGAAGGTCTTGACGGACGTCCTCAAAAAAATTTGGTATTTTTGACGTTGGAATCCGGATCACCCAAAAAATGGTTGGCTATAGCACACGAAAATCGTCGAAATGAGGGGTGTGCTCTCTTCAGGCTCGTTTGACCTTCAAAATGAGTCGGAAGGGCCGTGAGCGCCAACCGGATGCATAGACAAGTTCTTGACGCATGTCCACAATAAAATTTGGCATCTTTGACGTTAAAATCCGGATCACCCAAAAAATGGTTTGCTATAGCACACGAAAATCGTTGAAATGAGAGGTATGCTCGCTTCGGGGCTCGTTTGACCTTCCAAATGGGTCGTACGGGCCGTGAGGGAAAACCGGATTCATAGAAAAGGTCTTGACGGACGTCCACAATGACATCGTAATCTGGATCACCCAAAAAATGGTTTGCTATAGTACACGAAAATAATCAAGATGAGGGGTATGCTTGCTTCGGGGCTCGTTTTACCTTCCAAATGGGTAGGACGGGCCGTGAGGGCCAACCGGATGCATAGACAAGGTCTTGACAGATGTCCACAAAAAATTTGGCATTTTTGACGTCGGAATCTGGATCACCCAAAAAAAGGTTTGCTAGAGCACACAAAAATCGTCGAAATTAGGTGTATGCTTGCTTCGAGGCTCGTTTGACCTTCCAAATGGGTCGGATGGGCTTTGATAGCCAAACGGATCTATAGACAAGGTCTTGACGTACGTCCATTAAAAAATTGGCATTTTTGACGTTGGAATCCAGATCACCTAAAAATGGTCTGCTATAGCACATTAAAATCGTTGAAATAAGGGGTATGCTCTCTTCGAGGCTCGTTTGTCCTTCTAAATGGGTCGGACGGCCGTGATGGCCAAACAGATGCATAGACAAGGTCGTGACGGATGTCCACAAAAAAAATTGGCATTTTTAACGTCGGAATCCGGAACACCCAAAAAATGGTTTGCTATATAGCATACGAAAATCATCGAGATGAGGGGTATGCTCGCTTCGGGGCTCGTTTGACCTTCTAAATGGGTTGAACGGGCCGTGAGGGCCAACCGGATGCATAGAAAAGGTCTTGACGGACGTCCACAAAAAATTTGGCATTTTTGACGTTGGAATCCGGATCACCCAAAAAATATTTTGCTATAGCACACGAAAATCATCGAAATAAAGGGTATGCTTGCTAGGGGCTCGTTTGACCTTCCAAATGAGTCGGACGGGCCGTGATTGCCAAACGGGTGCATAGACAAGGTCTTGACGGATGTCCACAAAAAAATTTTGCATTTTTGACGTCGGAATCTGGATCACCCAAAAAATGGTTTTCTATTGCACACGAAAATCGTCGAAATTAGGGGTATGCTCTCTTGGGGCTCGTTTGACCTTCCAAATGGGTCGGACGGGCCGTGAGGGCCAACCGGATGCATAGATAGGGTCTTGACGGTCGTCCACAAAAAAATTTGGCATTTTCGACGTCAAAATCCGAATCACCCAAAAAATGGTTTGCTATAGCACACGAAAATCGGCGAAATGAGGGTATGCTCGCTTCGGGGCTCGTTTGACCTTCCAACTAGGTCGGACGGGCCGTGAGGGCTAACCGAATGCATAGACAAGGTCTTGAAAGATGTCCATAAAAAAATTTGGCTTTTTTCACGTTGAAATCCGGATCACCCAAAAAATAGTTTGCTATAGCACACGAAAATCGTCGAAAAAAGGGGTATGCTCGCTTTGGGGCTTGTTTGACCTTCCAAATGAGTCGGACGGGCCGTGATTGCCAACCGGATGCATTGACAAGGTCTTGAAGGACGTCCACAAAAAAATTTGGCATTTGTGACGTTGGAATCCGGATCACCCAAGAAATGGTTTGCTATAGCACACGAAAATCGTCGAAATGAAGGGTATGCTCGCTTCCGGGCTCATTTGATTTTCCAAATGGGTCGGACGGGCCGTGATGGCCAAGCGGATGCATAGACAAGGTCTTGACAGCCGTCCACAAAAAAATTTGGCATTTTTGACGTCGGAATCTAGATTACCCAAAAAATGGATTTCTATAGCACACGAAAATCGTCGAAATGAGGGGTATGCTCGCTTCGGGGATCATTTGACCTTCAGAATGGGTGGGACGTGCTGTGAGGGCCAACCGGACGCATACAAAAGGTCTTGAAAGTCATCCACAAAAAAATTGGCATTTTTAACGTCGGAATCCGGATCACCCAAAAAATGGTTTTCTATAGAACATGAAAATCGTTGAAATGAAGGGTATGCTCGCTTCGGGGCTTGTTTGACCTTCCAAATGAGTCGGATGGGTCATGATTGCCAACCAGATGCATAGACAAGGTCTTGACGTATGTGCACAAAAAAATATGGCACTTTGATGTTGGAATCCGGATCACCCAAAAAATGGTTTGCTATTGCACACGAAAATCGTTGAAATGAGAGGTATGCTCGCTTCTGGGATCGTTTGACCTTCCAAATGTGTCGGACGGGCCGTGAGGGCCAACCGGATGCATAGACAGGGTCTTGACGGACAACCACAAAAAAATTGGCATTTTTGACATCGAAATTCGGATCACCCAAAAATGGTTTGCTATAGCACATGAAAATCGTCGAAATAAGGGGTATGCTCGCTTCGGGGCTCGTTTGACCTTCCAAATGAGCCGGACAGGCCGTGATGGCCAACCGGATGCATAGACAAGGTCTAAATGGATGTCCATAAAAAATTTGGAATTTTTGACGTCTGAATCTAGATCACCCAAAAAATGGTTTGCTATAGCACACGAAAATCATCGAAATCAGGGGTATGCTCGCTACGGGGCTCGTTTGACCTTCCAAATGGGTCGGACGGGCCGTGAGGGCCAACCAGATGCATAGACAAGGTCTTGACGGACCTCCACAAAAAAATTTGGCATTTTTGACGTCAGAATCCGGATCACCCAAAAAATGGTTTGCTATAGCATATGAAAATCATCGAAATAAGGGGTATGCTCGCTTCGGGGCTCGTTTGACCTTCCAAATTAGTCGGATGGGCCGTGATTGCCAACCAGATCCCTAGACAAGGTCTTGCCAAAAATCTACAAAAAAATTTGGCATTTTTGACGATGGAATCCGGATCACCCAAAAAATGGTTTGCTATAGCACACGAAAATCGTCAAAATGAGGGGTATGCTCGCTTCGGAGCTCGTGTGACCTTCCAAATAAGTCAGACAGGCCGTGATGGCCAACCGGATGCATAGACAAGGTCTTGACGAATGTCCACAAAAAAAATTGGCATTTTGACATCGGAATCCGGATCACCCAAAAAATGGTTTTCTATAGCACACGAAAATCACCGAAATGACGGGTGTGCTCACTTCGGGCTCGTTTGACCTTCCAAATGAGTCGGACGGGCCGAGAGGTCCAATCGGATGCATAGAAAAGGTCTTGAAAGACGTCCACAAAAAAAATTGGCATTTTTGACGTCGAAATCCGGATCACCCAAAAAATAGTTTGCTATAGCACACGAAAATCAACGAAAAGGGGGGTATGCTCGCTTCGGGGCTCATTTGACCTTCCAAATGAGTCGGATGGACCGTGATTGCCAACCAGATGCATAGATAAGGTCTTGACGGATGTCCATAAAAAAATATGGCATTTTTGACGTTGGAATCCGGATCACCCAAAAAATGGTTTGCTATTGCACACAAAAATCGTTGATATGAGGGGTATGCTCGCTTCTGGGATCGTTTGACCTTCCAAATGTGTCGGATGGGCCGTGAGGGCCAACCGGATACATAGACAGGGTCTTGACGGACGTCCACTAACAAAATTGGCATTTTTGACGTCAGAATTCGGATCACCCTAAAATGGTTTGCTATAGCACACGAAAATCGTAGAAATAAGGGGTATGCTCTCTTCGGGGCTCGTTTGACCTTCCAAATAAGCCGGACAGGCCGTGATGGCCAACCGGATGCATAGACAAGGTCTTGACGGATGTCCACAAAAAAATTTGGCATTTTTGACGTCGGAATCTTGATCACCCAAAAAATGGTTTGCTATAGCACACGAAAATCATTGATATGAAGGGTATGGTCGCTTCGGGGCTCGTTTTACCTTCCAAATGGGTCTGACGGGTCGTGATGGCAAACCGGATGCATAGAAAAGGTCTTCACAGACATCCACAAAAAAGTATGGCATTTTTTACGTCGGAATCTGGATCACCCAAAAATTGGTTTGCTATAGAACACGAAAATTGTGAAATGAGGGGTATGCTCACTTCGGGGCTTGTTTGACCTTCCAAATGGGTCGGACAGGCCGTGAGGGCCAACCGGATGCATAGAAAAGTTCTTGACGGACGTCCACAAAAAAATTTCGCATTTTTGACATCGAAATTCGGATCACCCAAAAAATAGTTTTATATAGCACATGAAAATCATTAAAATGAGGGGTATGCTCGCTTCGGGGCTCGTTAGACCATTCAAATGGGTTGGACGGGCCGTGAGGGCTAACCGGATGCATAGAATAGGTCTTGACAGACGTCCACAAAAAATATGGCATTATTGACGTCCGAATGCGGATCACCCAAAAAATGGTTTGCTATCGCACACAAAAATCGTCTAAATGAGGGGTATGCTCGCTTCAGGGCTCGTTTGACCTTCTAAATGAGTCGGACGGGCCGTGAGGGCCAACCGGATGCATAGACAAGGTCTTGACGGACGTCAAAAAAAAATTGGCATTTTTGACATCGGAATACGGATCACCCAAAAAATGGTTTGCTATAGCACACGAAAATTGTCGATATGAGGGGTATGCTCGCTTCGGGGCTCGTTTGACCTTCCAAATGGGTCGGACAGGCCTTGAGGGCCAACCAAATGTATAGACAGGGTCTTGACAGACGTCCACAAAAAAATTTGGAATTTTTCACGTCGGAATCCAGATCACCCAAAAAGGGTTTTCTATAACACACAAAAATCGTCGAAATGAGGGGTGTGCTCGCTTCAGGGCTCGTTAGACCTTCCAAATGGGTCACACGGGCCGTAAGGGCCAATTGGATGCATAGATAAGGTTTAGACAGACGTCCACAAAATAATTTGACATTTTTGACGTCTGAATCTGGATTACCCCAAAATGGGTTTCCTATAGCACACGCAAATCGTCGAAATGAGGGGTATGCTCGCTTTGGGGCTCGTTTGACCTTCCAAATGGGGCGGACATGACGTGAGAGCCAACTGGATGCATAGACAGGGTCTTGAAGGACGTCCACAGAAAAATTTGGCCTTTTTGACGTCAAAATCTAGATCACCCAAAAAATGTTATGCTATAGCACACGAAAATCGTCGAAATGAGGGGTATGCTCGCTTCGGGGCTCGTTTGACCTCCCAAATGGGTCGGACGGGCTGTGAGGGCCAACCAGATGCATAGATATAGTCTTGACGGACGTCCACAAAAAAATTTGGCATTTTTGACGTCGGAGTTCGGATCACCCAAAAAATGGTTTTCTATAGCACACGAAAATCATCGAAATGAGGGGTATGCTTGCTTCAGGGCTCGTTTGACCTTCCAAATGGGTTGGATAGGCAATGAGAGCCAACCGGATGCATAGACAAGGTCTTGAAAGACGTCCACAAATAAATTTGGCATTTTTAACGTCGAAATCCGAATCACCCAAAAAATGGTTTGCTAGAGCACACGAAAATCATTTGACCTTCCAAATGAGTCGGAATGGCCGTGATTGCCAACCGGATGCATAGACAAGGTCTTGACGGACGTCCACAAAAAAATTTGGCATTTTTTATGTCGGAATACGAATCAACCAAAAAATGATATGCTATAGCACATGAAAAACGTCGAAATGAGGGTTATGCTCGCTTCGGGTCTCGTTTGACCTTCCAAATGGGTTAGATGGGACGTGAGGGTTAACCGGATGCATAGACAAGGTCTTGAGGGACGTCCATAAAAAAATTTGGCTTTTTTGACGTCAGAATCCGGATCACCCAAAAAATGATTTGTTATAGCACATGAAAATCGTCGAAATGAGTGTTATGCTCGCTTTGGGCTCGTTTTACCTTCCCAATCGGTCGGATGGGCCGTGAGGGACAACCGGATGCATAGACAAGGTCTTGAAAGACGTCCACAAATAAATTTGGCATTTTTAACGTCAAAATCCGGATAACCAAAAAAATGGTTTGCTATAGCACACGAAAATCATCGAAATAAGGGGTATGCTCGCTTCAGAGCTCGTTTGACCTTCCAAATAAGTCGGAATGACCGTGATTGCCAACAGGATGCATAGACAAGGTCTTGACAGACGTCCACAAAAAAAATTTGCATTTTTGTCGTCGGAATACGGATCACCCAAAAAATGATTTGTTATATCACATGAAAATCGTCGAAATGAGGGTTATGCTCGCTTCGGGGCTCCTTTGACCTTCCAAATGGGTTGGACGGGCCATGAGTGCCAACTGGATGCATAAAAAAGGTCTTGAAGGATGTCCACAAAAAAATTTAGCATTTTTGACGTCGGAATTCGGATCACCCAAAAAATGGTTTGCTATAACACACGAAAATCGACAAAATGAGGGGTATGCTCGCTTCGGGATCATTTGACCTTTCAAATGGGTTGGACAGGCCTTGAGGGCCAACCGGATGCATAGATAAGGTCTTGATGAATGTCCACAAAAAAATTTGGCATTTTTGACGTCGGAATCCTGATTACCAAAAAAATGGTTTTCTATAGCACACGAAAATCGTCGAAATGAGGGGTATGCTCGCTTCGGGGCTCTTTTGACCTTCCAAATGGGTCGGATGGGCCGTGAGGGCCAACCGGATGCATAGACAAGGTATTGACGGACGTCCGTAATAAAATTTTGCATTTTTGATATCGGAATCCGGATCACCCAAAAAATGGCTTTCTATAGCATACAAAAATCGATGAAATGAGGGGTATGCTCGCTTCGGGGCTCGTTTGACCTTCCAATTGGGTCGGATGGGCCATGGGGACAATCAGATGCATAGACAAGGTCTTAAAAGACGTCCAAAAATAAATTTGGCATTTATAACGTCAAAATCCGGATCACCCAAAAATGGTTTGCTATAGCACACGAAAACTGTCGAAATAAGGGGTATGCTCTCTTCGGGGCTTGTTTGACCTTCCAAATGAGTTGGATTGGCCGTGATTTTTGACCAGATGCATAGACAAGGTCTTGACGGAAGTCCACAAAAAAATTTGGCATTTTTGACGTCGGAATACGGATCACCCAAAAAATGATATGCTATAGCACATGAAAATCGTCGAAATGAGGGTTATGCTCGCTTCGGGGCTCGTTTGACCTTCCAAATGGGTTGGACGGGCCATGAGGGCCAACTGAATGCATAGAAAAGGTCTTGATGGACGTCCACAAAAAAATTTGGCATATTTGACGTCGAAATCCGAATCACCCAAAAAATGGTTGGCTATAGCACACGAAAATTGATGAAATGAGGGGTATGCTCGCTTCGGGGATCATTTGACCTTCCAAATGGGTCGGACGGGCCGTGAGGGCCAATCGGATGCATAGACAAGGTCTTGATGGACGTCCACAAAAAAATTTGGCATTTTTGACATCGGAATCCGGATCACCCAAAAAATGATTTACTATAGCACACAAAAATCATCGAAATGAGGTGTGGGCTTGCTTCGGGCTCGTTTGACTTTCCAAATGGGTCGGATGGGCTGTGAGGTCCAACCGGATGCATAGACAAGGTCTTGATGGACGTCTACAAAAAAATTTGGCATTTTTATGTCAGAATCGGGATCACCCAAAAAATGGTTTGCAATAGCACACAAAAATTGTCGAAATGAGGGATATGCTCGGCTCGGGGCTTGTTTGACCTTCCAAATGGGTCGGATGGTCCGTGAGGGACAACTGGATGCATAGACAAGGTCTTGATGGACGTCCACAAAAAAATTTGGCATTATTAACGTCGGAATCCAGATCACCCAAAACTGGTTTGCTATAGCACATGAAAATCGTTGTAATGAGGAATATGCTCGCTTCGGGCTCGTTTGACCTTCCAAATGGGTTTGATGGGCCGTGAGGGCCAACCGGATGAATAGATATTGTCTTGAAAGGCGTCCACAAAAAAATTTTGCATTTTTGACGTCAGAATCCGGATCACCCAAAAAATGGTTTGCTATAGCACATGAAAATCATCGAAATGAGGGTTATGCTCGCTTGGGGGCTTGTTTGAGCTTCCAAATGGGTCAGACGGGCCGTGAGGGTCAACCGGATGCATAGACAAGGTCTTGAAAGACGTCCACAAAAAAATTAGCATTTTTGATATCTGAATTCGGATTACCCAAAAAATGGTTTGCTATAGCACACAAAAATCGTCGAAATGAGGGGTATGCTCTCTTAGAGGCTCGTTTGACCTTCCAAATGGGTCAGACGGACCGTGATGGCCAAACGGATGCATAGACAAGAACTTGATGGACGTCCACAAAAAAATTTGGCATTTTTGACATCAGCATCTGGATCACCCAAAAAATGGTTTGCTATAGCACACGAAAATCATCGAACTGAGGGGTATGCTCGTTTCAAGGCTCGTTTGACCTTCCAAATGGGTCGGACGGGTAAGGACAACTGGATGCATAGAAAAGGTCTTTATTGACGTCCACAAAAAAATATGACATTTTTTACGTCGGAATCAGGATCACCCAAAAAATGGTTTGCTATAGCACACGAAAATCATCGAGATGAGGAGTAAGCTCGCCACGGGGCTCGTTTGACCTTCCAAATGGGTCGGACAGGCCGTGAGGGCCAACCGGATGCATAGACAAGGTCTTGACGGACGTCCAC
Organism: Solanum lycopersicum; assembly: GCF_036512215.1. NCBI lineage: Eukaryota > Viridiplantae > Streptophyta > Magnoliopsida > Solanales > Solanaceae > Solanum > Solanum lycopersicum. The sequence goes on from NC_090803.1 coordinate 59,310,220, forward strand.
AAAAAAATTTGGAATTTTTGACGTCGGAATCTGGAGCACCTAAAAAATGGTTTGCTATAGCACATGAAAATTGTCGAAATGAGGGGTATGCTCGCTTCAGGGCTCGTTTGACCTTCCAAATGGGTCGAACGGGCCGTGAGGGCCAACCGGATGCATAGACAAGGTCTTGAAAGACGTCCACAAAAAATTTAACATTTTTGACGTCGGAATACGGATCACCCAAAAAATGGTTTGCTATAGCACACGAAAACTGTCGATATGAGGGTTATGCTCGCTTCGGGGCTCGTTTGACCTTCCAAATGGGTCGGACGGGCGGTGAGGGACAACCAGATGCATAGATAAGGTCTTGACGGACGTTCACAAAATTTTTTAGCATTTTTGACGTCAAAATCTAGATCACCCAAAAAATGGTTTGCTATAGCAGATGAAAATCGTCGAAATGAGGCTCGTTTGACCTTCCAAAAGGGTCGGACGGACCGTGATGGCCAACTGGATGCGTAGACAAGGTCTTGACGAACGTCCACAAAAATATTTGGCATTTTTGACATCGGAATCCAGATCACCCAAAAAAAGGTTTGCTATAGCACACGAAAATAGTCAAAATAAGGGGTATGCTCGCTTCAGGGCTCGTTTGACCTTCCAAACGGGTCGGACGGGCCGTGAGGGACAACCAGATGCATAGACAAGGTCTTGACGGACGTCCACAAAAAAATTTGGCATTTTTGACGTCAAAATCTTGATCACCCAAAAAATGGTTTGTTATAGCACACAAAAATCGTCGAAATAATGGGTATGCTCGCTTCGGGGCTCGTTTGACCTTCCAAATAAGTCAGACAGGCCGTGATTGCCAACAGGATGCATAGACAAGGTCTTGACGGACGTCCACAAAAATAATTTGGTATTTTTGTCATCGGAATCTGCATCACCCCAAAAATGGTTTGCTATAGCACACGAAAATCGTCGAAATGAGGGGTATGCTCGCTTGGGGCTCGTTTGACCTTCCAAATGGGTAAGACGGGCAGCGAGAGCCAACCGGATGCATAGACAAGGTCTTGACGGACGTCCACAAAAACATTTGGAATTTTTGACGTCGAAATTCGGATCTTCCAAAAAATGGTTTGCTATAGCACACGAAAATTATCGATATGAAGGGTATGCTCACTTCGGGGCTCGTTTGACCTTCCAAATGGGTCTGACAGGCCGTGATGGCAAACCGGATGCATAAACAAGGTCTTGACAGACATCCAAAAAAAATTTGGCATTTTTGACGTAGTAATCCGGATCACCCAAAAATTGGTTTGCTATAGCACACGAAAATCGTTAAAATGAGGGGTATGCTTGCTTCAGGGCTCGTTTGACCTTCCAAAAGGGTCGGACGGACCGTGAGGGCAAACCGGATGCACAGACAAGGTCTTGACGGACGTCCACAAAAAAATTTGGCATTTTTGACATCTGAATCCGGAGCACCCAAAAAAAGGTTTGCTATAGCACACGAAAATCGTCAAAATAAGGGGTATGCTCGCTTCAGGGCTCGTTTGACCTTCCAAACGGGTCGGACGAGTCGTGAGGGACAACCAGATGCATAGACAAGGTCTTGACGGACGTCCACAAAAAAATTTGGCATTTTTGACGTCAAAATCTTGATCACCCAAAAAATGGTTTGTTATAGCACACAAAAATCGTCGAAATGAGGGGTATGCTCGCTTCGGGGCTCGTTTGACCTTTCAAATGGGTCGTACGGTCCGTGAGGGCCAACCTGATGCACAGACAAGGTCTTGACAGAAATCCACAAAAAAATTCGGCATTTTTGATGTTGGAATACGGATCACCCAAAAAATGGTGGTTTGCTATAGCACATGAGAATCGTCAAAATGAGGATATGCTCGCTTCGGGGCTCGTTTGACCTTCCAAATGGGTCGGACGGGTCGTGATGGCCAATCGGATGCATTGACACGGTCTTGACATACGTCCACAAAAAAATTGGCATTTTTGACGTCGGAATTCGGATCACCCAAAAAATGGTTTGCTATAGCACACAAAAATCATCGAAATGAGGGGTGTTCTCGCTTTGGGCTCGTTTGACATTCCAAATGTGTCGGACGGGCCATGAGGGAAAACCAGATGCATATAAAAGGTCTTGAAAGACGTCCACAAAAAAATTTGGCATTTTTGACGTCAAAATTCAGATCACCCAAAAAATAGTTTGCTATAGCACACGAAAATTGTCGAAATAATGGGTATGCTCGCTTCGGGGCTCGTTTGACCTTCCAAATGAGTCAGACGGGCCGTGATTGCCAAATGGATGCATAGACAAGGTCTTGACGGACGTCCACAAAAATAATTTGGTATTTTTGTCATCGGAATCTGGATCACCCAAAAAATTGTTTGCTATAGCACACGAAAATCGTCGAAATGAGGGGTATGCTCGCTTGGGGCTCGTTTGACCTTCCAAATGGGTAAGACGGGCCGCGAGGGTTAACCGGATGCATAGAAAAGGTCTTGACGGACGTCCACAAAAAATTTTAGCATTTTTGACGTCAAAATATAGATCACCCAAAAAAATGGTTTGTTATAGCAGATGAAAATCGTCGAAATGAGGGGTATGCTCGCTTAGGGGCTTGTTTGACCTTCCAAAAGGGTCGGACGGACCGTGATGGCCAATCGGATGCATAGACAAGGTCTTGACAAACGTCCACAAAAAAATTTGGCATTTATGACGTCGGAATCCAGATCACCCAAAAAAGGTTTGCTATAGCACACGAAAATCGTCAAAATAAGGGGTACGCTCGCTTCAGGGCTCGTTTCACCTTCCAAATGGGTCGGACGGGCCGTGGGGGCCAGCTGGATGCATAGACAAGGTCTTGACGGCCGTCCACAAAAAAATTTGGCATTTTTGACGTTGGAATCTGGATCACCCAAAAAACGGTTTGCTAGCACACGAAAATTGTTGAAATGACGGGTATGCTCGCTTCGGGCTCGTTTGACCTTCCAAATGGGTCAGACGGGCCGTTAGGGCCAACTGGATGCATAGAAAAGATCTTGATGGACGTCCACAAAAAAAATTGGCATTTTTGACGTTGGAATCCGGATCACCCAAAAAACAGTTTGCTAGCACACGAAAATTGTTGAAATGAGGGGTATGCTCGCTTCGGGACTCGTTTGACCTTCCAAATGGGTCGGACGGTCCGTGATGGCCAACCGGATGCATAGAAAAGGTCTTGACAGACGTCCACAAAAAAATTTGGCATTTTTGACATCGGAATCCGGACCACCCAAAAATTGGTTTGCTATAGCACACGAAAATCGTCGAAATAAGGGGTATGCTCACTTCAGGCCTCGTTTGACCTTCCAAATGGGTTGGACGGGCAGTGAGGGCCAACCGGATGAATAGACAAGGTCTTGACGGACATCCACAAAAAAATTTTGCATTTTTGACGTCAATATCTAGATCACCCAAAAAATGGTTTGCTATAGCACACAAAAATCGTCAAAATGAGGGGTATTCTCGCTTCGGGGCTCCTTTGACCTTCCAAATGGGTCGGATGTGCCGTGATGGCCAACTAGATGCATAGAAAAGGTCTTGGTAGACGTCCACAAAAAAATTTGGTATTTTTGACGTCGGAAACCTGATCACCCAAATAATGGTTTGCTTAGCACACGAAAATCGTCGAAATAAGGGGTATGCTCGCTTCGGGGCTCGTTTGACCTTCCAAATGGGTCGAACGGGCCGTGAGGGCCAACCGGATGCATAGACAAGGTCTTGACAGACGTCCACAAAAACAATTGGCATTTTTAACGTCAAAATCTATATCACCCAAAAAATAGTTTTCTATAGCACACAAAAATCGTCGAAATGAGGGGTATTCTCGCTTCGGGGCTCCTTTGACCTTCTAAATGGGTCGAATTGCTGTGAGGGCCAACCAGATTCACAGACAAGGTCTTGACGGATGTCCACAAAAAAATTTGGCATTTTTGACGTTGGAATCCGGATCACCCAAAAAATGGTTTGCTATAGCACACGAAAATCTTCAAAATAAGGGGTATGCTCGCTTTGGGGCTCGTGTGACGTTCCAAATGGGTAGGACGGGCCGTGATGGACAACCGGATGCATAGAAAAGGTCTTGACGGATGTCCACAAAAAAATTTGGCATTTTTTACGTCGGAATCCGGATCACCCAAAAAATGATTTGCTATAGCACACGAAAATCGTCAATATGAAGGGTATGCTCTTTTCGGGGCTCGATTGACCTTCCAAATGGGTCTGATGGGCCGTGATGGCCAACCGGATTCATAGATAAGGTCTTGATAGACGTCCACAAAAAAATTTGGAATTTTTGATGTCGAAATCCGGATCCCCCAAAAATTGGTTTGCTATAGCACACGAAAATCGTTGAAATGAGGGGTATGCTCGCTTTGGGGCTCGTTTGACCTAGCAAATGGATCAGACGGGTCGTGAGGGCCAGCCGGTTGCATAGACAAGGTCTTGACGGACGTCCACAAAAAAATTAGGCATTTTTTACGTCGGAATCTAGATCACCCAAAAAATGGTTTGCTGTAGCACACGAAAATCGTCGAAATAAGGGGTATGCTAGCTTCGGGGCTCGTTTGACTTTCCAAATGGGTCGGACAGGCCATGAGAGCATACCGTATGCATACACAGGGTCTTGACAGACGTCCACAAAAAAATTTGGCATTTTTGACGTCGGAATCTAGATCACCCAAAAAATAGTTTGCTAAAGCACACGAAAATCGTCGAAATAAGGGGTATGCTCGCTTCGGGGCTCGTTAGACCTTCCAAATGGGTCGGACGGGCCGTGAGGACCAACCGGATGCATTGACAAGGTCTTGACGGACGTCCACAAAAACATTTGGCATTTTTGACGTCGGAATCCGGATCACCCAAAAAATGGTTTGCTATAGCACACGAAAATCGTCGATATGAGGGGTATGCTCGCTTCGGGGCTCGTTTGACCTTCCAAATGGGTCGCACGGGCTGTGAGGGTCAACCGGATGCATACACAGGGTCTTGACGGACGTCCACAAAAAAATTTGGAATTTTAGACATTGGAATCCAGATCACCCAAAAAGAGTTTCCTATAGCATACGAAAATCGTCGAAATAAGGGGTATGCTAGCTTCGGGGCTCGTTTGACTTTCCAAATGGGTCGGACGGGCCATGATGGCATACCGGATGCATACACAGGGTCTTGACGGACGTCCACAAAAAAATTTGGCATTTTTGACGTCGGAATCTAGATCACCAAAAAAATAGTTTGCTATAGCACACGAAAATCGTCGAAATAAGGGGTATGCTCGCTTCGGGGCTCGTTTTACCTTCCAAATGGGTCGGACGGGCCGTGAGGTCCGATCGGATGCATAGATAAGGTCTTGACTGACATCTACAAAAAACTTTGGCATTTTTGACGTTGGAATCCGGATAACCAAAAAAATGGTTTGCTATAGCACACGAAAATCGTCGAAATGAGGCGTATGCTTGCTTCGGGGCTCGTTTGACCTTCCTAATAGGTCGGACGGCCCGTGATGGCTAACCGGATGCATAGACAAGGTCTTGACGGACGTCCAACAAAAAATGGCATTTTTGACGTCGTAATCCGGATAACCCAAAAAATGGTTTGCAATAGCACACGAAAATCATCGAAATGAGGGGTATGCTCGCTTCGGGGTTTGTATGACCTTTCAAATGGTTCGTACGGGCCGTGAGGGCAAACCGGATTCATATAAAAGGTTTTTACGGACGTCCAAAAAAAATTTGGCATTTTTGACGTCGGAATCCGGATCACCTAAAAAATGGTTTGCTATAGCACACAAAAATCGTCGAGATGAGGGATATGCTCGATTTGGGGCTCGTTTGACCTTCCAAATGGGTCGGACGGGCAGTGAGGGACAACCGGATGCATAGACAAGGTCGTGACAGATGTCCACAAAAAATTTGGCATTTTTGACTTTATAATCTGGATCACCCATAAAATGGTTTGCTATAGCACGCGAAAATCATTGAAATGAGGGGTATGCTCGCTTCGACGCTCGTTTGACCTTCAAAATGGGTTGGACGGGCCGTGATGGCCTACCGGATGCATAGACAGGGTCTTGATGGACATCCACAAAAAAATTTGGCATTTTGACATCAAAAACCCGATCACCCAAAAAATGGATTGCTATAGCAAACGAAAATCATCGAAATGAGGGGTATGCACGCTTCGGGGCTCCTTTGACCTTCCACATGGGTCGGACGGGCCGTGAGGGCTAACTGGATGCATAGACAAGGTCTTGAAAGATGTCCACAATAAATTTGGCATTTTTGACATCGAAATCTGGATCACCCAAAAAATTGATTGCTATAGCACACGAAAATCGTCGAAATAAGGGGTATGCTCGCTTCGGGGCTCGTTTAACCTTCCAAATGAGTCGGACAGGCCGTGATTGTCGACCAGATGCATAGACAAGGTCTTGATAGACGTCCACAAACAAAATGACATTTTTGACGTTGGAATCAAGATCACCAAAATACTAGTTTGCTACAACACACGAAAATCGTCGAAATGAGGGCTATGCTCGCTTGGGGATCGTTTGACCTTCCAAATGGTTCGAAGGGCCCGTGAGGGCCAACCGGAGGCATAGACTAGGTCTTGACGGACATCCAAAAAAAATTTGCATTTTTGACGTCGGAATGTGGATCACCCAAAAAATGGTTTGCTATAGCACACGAAAATCATTGAAATGAGGGGTTTGCTCGCTTTGGGGCTCGTTTGACCTTCCAAATGGGTCGGACGAGCCGTGAGGGCCAACCGGATGCATAGACAAGGTTTTGACGAACGTCCCCAAAAAAATTTGGCATTTTTTACGTCGGAATCCGGATCACCCAAAAAATGGTTTGCTATAGCACATAAAAATTGTCGAAATTAGGGGTATGCTCGCTTCGGGGCTCGTTTGACCTTCCAATGGGTCGGACGGGTAAGGCCAACCGGATGCATAGACAAGGTCTTGATGGACGTCCACAAAAAAATTTGGAATTTTTGATGTCGAAATCTAGATCACCCAAAAGAGGGTTTGCTATAGCACATGAAAATCGTCGAAATTAGGGGTGTGCTCGCTTCGGGGCTCTTTTGACCTTCCAAATGGGTCGGACGGGCCGTAAGGGCCAATTGTATGCAAAGACAGGGTCTTGACGGACGTCCACCAAAAAATTCGGCATTTTTTACGTAGGAATCCGGATTACCAAAAAAAATGTTTTCTATAGCACACGAAAATCGTTGAAATGAGGGGTATGCTCGCTTCGGAGCTTGTTTGACCTTCCAAATGGGTCGGACGGGCCGTGATGGCCAACCGGATGCATAAAAAAGGTCTTGATAGAAGTCCACAAAAAAATTTGGCATTTTTGAAGTCAAAATCCGGATCACCCAAAAAATGGTTTGCAATAGCACACGAAAATCGTCGAAATGATGGGTATGCTTGCTTCGAGGCTCGTTTGACCTTCGAAATGGGTCGGACGGACCGTGAGGGCCAACCAAATGCATAGACAAGGTTTAGACAAACGTCCACAAAAAAATGTGGCATTTTTGACCTCAGAATCCGGATCACCCAAAAAATGGTTTGCAATAGCACACGCAAATCATCGAAATGAGGGTTTGCTCACTTCGGGGCTTGTTTGACCTTCCAAATGGGTCGTACGGGCCGTGATTGCCAACCGGATGCGTAGACAATGTCTTGACGGACGTCCACAAAAAAATTTGGCATTTTTGACGTCGGAATCTAGATCACCCAAAAAATGGTTTGCTATAGCACATGAAAATTGTCGAAATTAGGGGTATGCTCGCTTCGGGGCTCGTTTGACCTTCCAAATGGGTCGAACGGGCCATGATGGCAAACCGGATGCATAGACAGGGTTTTGACGGACATCCACAAAAAATTTGGCATTTTTTACTTTAAAGTTCGGATAACCCAAAAAATGGTTTGCTATAGCACACAAAAATCGTCGAAATGAAGGGTATGCTCGCTTCGTGGCTCGTTTGACCTTCCAAATGAGTCGGAAGGGCCGCGATTGCCAACCGGATGCATAGATAAGGTCTTGACGAACATCCACAAAAAATTTGGCATTTTTGAGGTCAGAATCCGGATCACCCAAAAATTGGTTTACTATAGCACACGAAAATCATCGAAATGAGGGGTATGCTCGCTTTGGGGCTCGTTTGACCTTCCAAATGGGTCGGAAGGGCCGTGTGGGCCAACCGAATGCATAGACAAGGTCTTGACGGACGTCCATAAAAAAAATGGCATTTTTGACGTCGGAATCCGGATCACCCAAAAAATGGTTAGCTAGAGCACACGAAAATCGTTGAAATGAGGGGTATGCTCACTTCGGGGCTCGTTTGACCTTCCAAATGGGTCGGACGGGCTGTTAGGGCCAACCAGATGCAAAGACAAGGTCTTGATGTACGTCCAAAAAAAATTTGGCATTTTTGACGTCGGAATTCGGATCACCCAAAAAATGTTTTACTATAGTACATGAAAATTGTCGAAATTGGGGGTATGCTCGCTTCGTGGCTCGTTTGACCTTTAAAATGGGTCGGACAGGCCATGATGGCGAACCAGAAGCATAGACAGGGTCTTGACGGACATCCACAAAAAAAATTTGGCATTTTTGACGTCAAAATCTGGATCACCCAAAAAATGGTTTGCTATAGCACACGAAAATCGTCTAAATGAAGGGTATGCTCGCTTTGGGGCTTGTTTGACCTTCCAAATGAGTCGGACGGGCCATGATTGTCAACAGGATGCATAGACAAGGTCTTGATGGAAGTCTACAAAAAAAATTTGCGTTTTTGACGTCGGAATCCAGATCACCCAAAAATTGGTTTACTATAGAACGCAAAAATCGTTAAAATGAGGGGTATGCTCGCTCCGGGGCTCGTTTGACCTTCCAAATGGGTCGAACGACCCGTGAGAGCCAACCGGATGCATAGACAGGGTCTTGACGGACATCCACAAAATAAATTTTGCATTTTTGACGTCAAAATCCAGATCACCCAAAAAGTGGTTTGCTATAGAACATGAAAATTGTCGAAATTAGAGGTATGCTTGCTTCAGGGCTCGTTTGACCTTCCAAATGGGTCGAACGGGCCATGATGGCAAACCGGATGCATAGACATGGTCTTGACAGACATCCACAAAAAATTTGGCATTTTTGACGTCAAAATTCGGATCACCCAAAAAATGGTTTGCTATAGCACACGAAAATCATCAAAATGAAGGGTATGCTCGCTTCGGGGCTCGTTTGACCTTCCAAATGAGTCAGATTGGCCGTGAGTGCCAACCGGATGCATAGACAAGGTCTTGACGAAAGTCCACAAAAATATTTGGCATTTTTGACGTCGGAATCCGGATCACCCAAAAAATGATTTACTATAGCACACGAAAATCGTTGAAATGAGGGGTATGCTCGCTTCGGGGCTCGTTTGACCTTCCAAATGGGTCGGACGAGCCTTGAGGGCCAACCGGTTGCATAGACAGGGTCTTGACGGACATCCACAAAAAATTTTGGCATTTTTGACGTAAAAATCTAGATCACCCAAAAAATTGTTTGCTATAGCACACGAAAATCGTCGAGATGAGGGATATGCTCGCTTCGGAGCTCGTTTGACCTTCCAACTGGGTCGGACGGGCCGTGATGGCCAACCGGATGCATAGGCAGGGTCTTGGTGGACATCCACAAAAAAATTTGGCATTTTTGACGTCAAAATACGGATCACCCAAAAAATGGTTTACTATAGCACACGAAAATCGTCGAAATGAGGGGTATGCACGCTTCCGGTCTCATTTGACCTTCCAAATGTGTCGGACGGGCCATGAGAGACAAACGTATGCATAGAAAAGGTCTTTATGGATGTCCACAAAAAAAATTGGCATTTTTGACGTTGGAATTCGGATCACCAAAAAGTGATTTGCAATAGCTCACGAAAATCGTCGAAATGAGGGATATGCTCGCTTCGGGGCTCGTTTGACCTTCCAAATGGGTCGGACGATCCGTGAGGGACAACCGGAGTCATAGACAAGGTCTTGAAAGACGTCCCAAAATTTTTTTGGCATTGTTGACGTCAAAATCTGGATCACCCAAAAAATGGTTAGCTATAGCTAATGAAAATCGTCGAAATAAAATGTATGCTCGCTTCGGGGCTCGTTTGACCTTCCAAATGAGTCGGACGGGCCATGAGAGACAACCGGATGCATAGAAAAGGTCTAGACGGATGTCCACAAAAAAATTTGGCATTTTAAACGTAGGAATCCGGATAACCAAAAAATTGGACTTCTATAGCACACGAAAAATCGTCGAAATGAGGGGTATGCTCGCTTCGTGGCTCGTTTGACCTTCCAAATGGGCTGGACGGACCGTGAGGAACAACCGGATGCATAGCCAAGGTCTTGACGGACGTCCAAAAAATTATTTGGCACTTTTGACGTGAAAATCCTGATCACCCCAAAAATGGTTTGCTATGGCTAATGAAAATCGTCGAAATTAGGGGTATGCTCGCTTTGGAGCTCGTTTGACCTTCCAAATAGGTCGGACGAGCCGTGAGGGCCAACCGGATGCATAGACAAGGTCTTGATAAAAGTCCACAAAAAAATTTGGCATTTTTAACGTCAGAATCCGGATCATCCAAAAAATGGTTTGCAATAGCACACGAAAATAGTCGAAATGAGGGGTATGCTCGCTTCGGGGCTCGTTTGACCTTCCAAATGGGTCGGACTGGCCGCGAGGGCTAACCGGATGCATAGACAAGGTCTTGACCGACGTCCACTAAAAATTTGGCATTTTTTACATCGGAATTCGGATCACCAAAATAATGGTTTGTTGTAGCACACGAAAATTGTCGAAATGAGAGGTATGATCGCTTGGGGCTCGTTTGACCATCCAAATGGGTCGGACGGGCCGTGAGGGCCAACCGGATGTATAGACAAGGTCTTGACGGGCGTCCACAAAAAGATTCACCATTTTTTACGTAGGAATCCGGATCACCCAAAAAATGGTTTGCTATAGCACATGAAAATCGTCGAAATGAGGGGTATGCTCGCTTCGGGGCTTGTTTGACCTTCCAAATGGGTCGGAAAGGGCGTGATGGCCAACCGGATGCATAAAAAAGGTCTTGACAGAAGTCCACAAAAAAATTTGGCATTTTTGAAGTCGGAATCCAGATCACCCAAAAAATGGTTTGCAATAGCACACAAAAATTGTCGAAATAAGGGGTATGCTCGCTTCGGGGATTGTTTGACCTTCCAAATGGGTCAGACGGGCCGTGAGGGCCAATCGGATGCATAGACAATGTCTTGATGGATGTCCACAAAAAAATTTGGCATTTTTGACGTCGGAATCCGGATCACCCAAAAAATGGTTTGCAATAGCACACGAAAATCGTCGAAATGAGGGGCATGCTCACTTCGGGGCTCGTTTGACCTCTCAAATGGGTCGGACGGGCCGTGAGGGCCAACCGGATGCATAGACAAGGTCCTGACGGACCTCCACAAAAAATTTGGCATTTTTTACGTCGGAATCCGGATTACCCAAAAATTGGTTTACTATATGACACAAAAATCGTCGAAATGAGGGGTACGCTCGCTTCAGGGCTCATTTGACCTTCCAAATGGGTCGGACGGGCCGTGAGGGCCAAACCGGATGCATATACAAGGTCTTGAGGGTCGTCCACAAAAAATTTGGCATTTTTGACGTCAAAATCCGGATCACCCATAAAATTGTTTGCTATAGCACACGAAAATCGTTGAAATGAGGGGTATGATCGCTTGGGGCTCGTTTGATCTTCCAAATGGGTTGGGCAGGCCATGAGGGCCAACTGGATTCATAGACAAGGTTTTGACGGACGTCCACAAAAAAATTGGCATTTTTGACGTTGGAATCCGGATCACCCAAAAAATGGTTTGCTGTAGCACACACAAAATCGTCGAGATGAGGGGTATGCTCGCTTCAGGGCTCGTTTAACCTTCCAAATGGTTCGGACAGGCCGTGAGGGCCAACCGGATGCATAGACAAGGTCTTGACAAACTTCCACAAAAATTTTGGCATTTTTGACGCCAGAATACGAATCACCCATGGAATGGTTTGCTATAGCACACGAAAATTGTTTAATTGAGGGGTATGCTCACTTCGGGGCTCATTTGACCTTCCAAATGGGTCAGACGGGCCGTGAGGGCCAACTGGATGCATAGACAAGGTCTTGAAAGATGTCCATAAAATTTTTTGGCATTTTTGACGTCGAAATCCGGATCACCCAAAAAATGTTTTGCTATAGCACACGAAAATCGTCGAAATAAGGGGTATGCTCGCTTCCGGGCTCGTTTGACCTTCCAAATGGTTCGGACAGGCCGTGAGGGCCAACCGGATGCATAGACAAGGTCTTGACGGACGTCCACAAAAAAATTTGGCATTTTTTAAGTTATGAATCAAGATCACCCAAAAAATTGTTTGCTATAGCACACGAAAATCGTCGAACTGAGGGGTATGATCGCTTGGGGATCGTTTGACCTTCCAAATCGGTCGGACGATCCGTGAGGGCCAATCAGATGCATAGACAAGGTCTTGAAAGACGTGCACAAAAAATTTGGCATTTTTGACGTCGGAATCCGGATCACCCAAAAAATAGTTTGCTATAGCACACGAAAATCATCAAAATGAGGGGTATGATCGCTTCGGGGCTCGTTTGACCTTCCAAATCGGTCGGAAGGGCCGTGAGGGCCAACCGGATGCATAGACAAGGTCTTGACGGACGTACACAAAAACATTTGGCATTTTTGACATCGGAATCCAGATCATTCAATAAATGGTCTTCTATAGCACACGAAAATCGTCGAAATGAGGGGTATGCTCGCTTCGGGGCTCGATTGACCTTCCAATTAGGTTGGACGGGCCATGAGGGCCAAGCAGATGCATAGACAAGGTCTTGACAGATGTCCACAAAAAAATTTGGCATTTTTGACGTCGGAATCCGGATCTCCCAAAAATTGGTTTGCAATAGCACACGAAAATCGTCGAAATGAAGGGTATGCTCGCTTCGGAGCTCGATTGACCTTCCAAATGGGTCGGACGGTCCGTGAGGGCCAACCGTATGCATAGACAAAGTTTTGACAAACGTCCACAAAAAATTGGCATTTTTGACGTCCGAATCTGGATCAGCCAAAAAATGTTTTACTATAGCATACGAAAATCGTTGATTTGAAGGGTATGCTCTCTTCAGGGCTCGTTTGACCTTCCAAATGGGTCGGACAGGCCGTGAGGGCCAACCGGATGCATAGACAAGGTCTTGACGGACTTCAACAAAAATATTTGGCATTTTTGACGTCGGAATCCGGATTACCCAAAAAATGGTTTGCTATAGCACACGGAAATCGTCGAAATGAGAGGTTAGCTCGCTTTAGGGCTCGTTTGACCTTCCAAATGGGTCGGACGGGCCGTGACGGCCTACTGGATGCATAGACAAGATCTTGATGGATGTTCACAACAAAATTTTGCATTTTTGACGTCGGAATCCGGATCACCCAAAATATGGTTTGCTATAGCACATGAAAATCATCGAAATGAGGGGTATGCTCGCTTCGGGGCTCGATTGACCTTACAATTGGGTTGGACGGGCCGTGAGGGCCAACCAGATGCATAGACAAGGTCTTGACAGATGTCCACAAAAAAATTTGGCATTTTTGACGTCGGAATCCGGATCACCCAAAAATTGGTTTGCAATAGCACACGAAAATCGTCGAAATGAAGGGTATGCTCGCTTCGGAGCTATATTGACCTTCCAAATGGGTCGGACAGTCCGTGAGGGCCAACCGGATGCATAGACAAGGTTTTGACAAACGTCCACAAAAAAATTGGCATTTTTGACGTCCGAATCTGGATCAGCCAAAAAATGTTTTACTATAGCATACGAAAATCGTCGATTTGAAGGGTATGCTCTCTTCAGGGCTCGCTTGACCTTCCAAATGGGTCGGACAGGACGTGAGGGCCAACCGGATGCATAGACAAGGTCTTGACGGACGTCCACAAAAAAAATTTGGCATTTTTTACGTTGGAATTCGGATCACCCAAAAAATGGTTTGCTATAGCACACGAAAATCGTTGAAATGAGGGGTATGCTCGCTTTGGGGCTCGTCTGACCTTTCAAATGGGTCTGACGGGCCGTGAGAGCCAATCAGATTCATAGACAAGGTCTTGACGGACGTCCACAAAAAAATTTGGCATTTTTGACGTCGCAATTCTAATCATCCAAAAAATGGTTTTCTATATAGAACACGAAAATCATTGAAATGAGGGGTATGCTCGCTTCGGGGCTCGTTTGACGTTCCAAATGGGTCGGACAAGTCGTGATAGCCAACCGGATGCATAGACAAGGTCTTGATAGACGTTCACAAAAAAACTTGGCATTTTTTACGTTAGAATCCGGATCACCCAAAAATGGTTTGCTATAGCACACGAAAATCGTTGAAATAAGGGATATGCTTGCTTCGGGGCTCATTTGACTTTCCAAATGGGTCGGATGGGCCGTGAGCGACAACCAGATGCATAGACAAGGTCTTGACGGATATCCACAGAAAAATTTGGCATTTTTGACGTCCGAATCCGGATCACCCAAAAAATGGTTTGCTATGGCACACGAAAATCGATCAAATGAGGGGTGTGCTCGCTTCGGAGCTCGTTTGACCTTCCAAATGGGTCGGACAGGCCGTGAGGGTAACACGGATGCATAGAAAAGGTCTTGACGGACGTTCACAAAAATGTTTAGCATTTTTTACGTCGGAATCTAGATCATCCAAAAAATGGTTTGATATAGCACACGAAAATCGACTAAATGACGGGCATGCTCGCTTTGGAGCTCGTTTTACCTTCCAAATAGGTCGGACGGGCCGTGAGGGCAAACCGTATGCATAGGCAAGGTCTTGACGGACGTCCACAAAAATATTTGGCATTTTTGACGTCCGAATCCGGATCACCCAAAAAAAAAGTTTGCTATAGCACACGAAAATTGTCGAAATGAGGGGTTTGCTCGATTCGGGCTCGTTTATCCTTCCAAATGGGTCGGACGGGCCGTGATTGCCAACCAGATGCATAGACAAGGTCTTCACGGACGTCCACAAAAAAATTTGGCATTTTTGACATTGGAATCTGAATCACCAAAAAAATGGTTTGCTATAACACACGAAAATCGTCAAAATGAGGGGTATACTTGCTTCGGAGCTCGTTTGACCTTCCAAATGGGTCGGACGGACCGTGAGGGCCAACCAGATGCATAGACAAGGTCTTGACAGACGTCCACAAAAAAATTTGGCATTTTTGATGTCGGAATCCGGATCACCCAAAAAATGGTTTGCTATAGCACATGAAAATCATCGAAATGAGGGGTATGTTCGCTTCGGGGCTTGTTTGACCTTCCAAATGGGTCGGACAGGCCGTGAGGGACAACCCGATGCATAGAAAAGGTCTTGACGGATGTCCACAAAAATTTTTGGCATTTTTGACGTCGGAATCCGGATCATCAAAAAAAGGGTATTCTACAGAACACAAAAATCATCGAAATGAGGGGTATGTTCACTTCGGGGCTCGTTAGACCTTCCAAATGGGTCGAACGGGCCATGAGGGCCAACCGGATGCATAAAAAAGGTCTTGACGGACATCCACAAAAAAATTGGCATTTTTGACGTTGGAATTCGGATCACTCAAAAAATGGTTTGCTATAGTACATTAAAATCGTCGAAATGAGCAGTATGCTCGCATCGGGGCTCGTTTGACCTTCAAAATGGGTCTGACGGGCCGTGAGGGCCAACCGGATGCATAGACAAGGTCTTGACGGATGTCCACAAAAACATTTGGCATTTTTAACGTGAAAATCTAGATCACCCAAAAAATGGTTTGCTATAGCACATGAAAATCGTCAAAATGAGGGGTATTGTAACTTCGGGGCTTGTTTGACCTTCCAAATGGCCTCGAGGGCCAACCGGATGCATATACAAAGTCTTGACGGACGTCCACAAAAAAATTTGGCATTTTTGACGTCGGAATCCAGATCACCCAAAAAATAGTTTTCTATAGCACACAAAAATCGTCGAAATGAGGGGTAGGCTCGCTTCGGGGCTCGTTAGACCTTCCAAATGGGTCAGAAGGGTCGTGATGGCCAACCAGATGCATAGACAAGGTCTTGACGGAAGTCGACAAAAAAAATTGGCATTTTTGACGTCGGAATCCGGATCACCCAAGAAATGGTTTGCTATAGTACACGAAAATCATCGAAAAAAGGGGTATGATCACTTCGGGGCTCGTTTGACCTTCCAAAAGGGTCGGACGGGCCATTTTTGCCAACCGGATGCATAGACAAGTTCTTGATGGACGTCCACAAAAAAATTTGGCATTTTTTACGTCTGAATCCGGATCACCTAAAAAATGGTTTGCTATAGCACACGAAAATCGTCGAAATAAGGGGTATGCTTGCTTTGGGGCTCGTTTGACCTTCCAAATGGGTAGGTCGGGCCATGATGGATAACTGTATGCATAAACAAGGTCTTTAAGGACATCCACAAAAAAATTTGGCATTTATGACGTCAGAATCCGGATCACCCAAAAAATGGTTATCTATTGCACACGAAAATCGTCGAAATGAGGGGTATGCTCGCTTCGGGGCTCGTTTGACCTTCCAAATGGGTCAGACGGGCCGTGATGGCCAACTAGATGCATAGACAAGATCTTGACGGAAGTCCACAAAAAAATTCGGCATTTTTGACGTCAGAATCCAGATCATCCATAAAATGGTTTGCTATAGCACACTAAAATTGTTGAAATGAGGGGTTTGCTCGCTTCGGGGCTCGTTTCACCTTCCAAATGGGTCGGACAGGCTGTGAGGGCCATCCGGATGCATAGACAAAGTCTTAACGGACGTCCACAAAAAAATTTGGCATTTTTGACGTCAGAATCCAGATCACCCAAAAAATGGTTTGCAATAGCACACGAAAATCGTTGAAATGAGGGGTATGCTCGCTTCGGGGCTCGTTTGACCTTTTAAATGGGTGGACGGGCCGTGAGGGCCTATCAGATGCATAGACAAGGTCTTGACGGACATCCACAAAAAAAATTTGGCATTTTTGACGTCAGAATCCGGATCACCCAAAAAATGGTTTGCTATAGCACACGAAAATCGTCGAAATGAGGTGTATGCTCGCTTCGGGGCTCTTTAGACCTTCCAAATAGGTCGTACAATTCGTGAGGGCCAACCGGATGCATAGACAAGGTCTTGATAGACGTCCACAAATTTTTTTTTGCATTTTTGACATTGGAATTTGGATCACCCAAAAAAATGTTTGCTATAGCACACGAAAATCGTCGAAATGAGGGGTATGCTCGCTTTGGGCTCGGTTGACCTTTCAAATGGGTCAGACGGGCCGTGAGGGCCAACCGGATCCATCGACAAGCTCTTGACGGACATCCACAAAAAAATTTAGTATTTTTGACGTCAGAATCCGGATCACCCAAAAAATGGTTTGCTAGAGAACACAAAAATCGATCAAATGAGGGGTATGCTCACTTCGGGGCTCGTTTGACCTTCCAAATGGGCCGGACGGGCCGTGAAGGAAAACTGGATGCATAGACAAGGTCTTGACGGACGCCCACAAAAAAATTTGACATTTTTGACTATGGAATCCGGATCACCCAAAAAATGGTTTGCTATAACACACTAAAATCGTCGAAATGAGGGGTATGCTCACTTCGGGGCTCGTTTGACCTTCCAAATGGGTCGAACAGGCCGTGAGGGCACCCCGGATGCATAGACAAGGTCTTGAAAGATGTCCACAAAAAATTTG
The DNA here is from genome assembly GCF_036512215.1 of Solanum lycopersicum. Classification (NCBI taxonomy): domain Eukaryota; kingdom Viridiplantae; phylum Streptophyta; class Magnoliopsida; order Solanales; family Solanaceae; genus Solanum; species Solanum lycopersicum. The sequence goes on from NC_090803.1 coordinate 59,328,084, forward strand.
GCATTTTTGACGTCGGAATCCGGATCACCCAAAAAATGGTGTGCTATATCATACGAAAATCGTCGAAATGAGGGGTATGCTCGCTTCGGGGCTCGTATGACCTTCCAAATGGGTTGGACGAGCTTTGAGGGCTAACCGAATGCATAGACAAGGTCATCAAAGATGTCCACAAAAAAATTTGGCATTTTTGACGTCGGAATCCGAATCACCCAAAAAATGGTTTGCTATCGCACACGAAAATCGTCGAGATGAGGGGTATGCTCGCATTGGGGCTCATTTGACCTTCCAAATGAATCGTACTGGCCGTGAGGGCAAACCGGATGCATATACAAGGTCTTGACAAACGTCCACAAAAAAATTTAACATTTTAAACCTCGGAATCTGGATCACCCAAAAAATGCTTTGCTATAGCACACGAAAATCATCGAAATGAGGGGTATGCTCGCTTCGGGGCTCGTTTGACCTTCCAAATGGGTCGGACGGGCCGTGATGGCCAACCGGATGCATATACAAGGTCTTGACAGACGTCCGCAAAAAAATTTGGCATTTTTGACTTCAGAATCTAGATCACCCAAAAAATGGTTTGCTATAGCACACGAAAATCGTCGAAATGAGGGGTATGCTCGATTTGGGCTCGTTTGACCTTCCAAATGGGTCGGTGGGGCCGTGATTGCCAACCAGATGTATAGAAAAGGTCTTCACGGACGTCCACAAAAAAATTGGCATTTTTGACGTCAGAATCCGGATCACCCAAAAAATGGTTTGCTATAGCACACGAAGATCGTCGAAATGAGGGGTATGCTCATTTCGGGGATCGTTTGACCTTCCAAATGGGTCGAACAGGCCGTGAGGGCACCCCGGATGCATAGACAAGGTCTTCACGGACGTCCACAAAAAAATTGGTATTTTTGACGTCTGAATCCGGATCACCCAAAAAATGGTTTGTTATAGCACACGAAAATCGTCGAAATGAGGGGTATTGCCCGCTTCGGGGTTCGTTTGACTTTCCAAATGGGTTGGACGGGCCGTGAGGGCATACCGGAGGAATAGACAAGGTCTTGAAAGACTTCCACAAAAAAATTTAAGATTTTTGACGTCGGAATCCAGATCACCCAAAAAATTGTTTGCTAGCACACGAAACTCGTCGAAATGAGGGGTATGCTCGCTTCGGGGCTCGTTTGACCTTCCAAATGGGTCGGACGGGCCGTGAGGGCCAACCGGATTCATAGACAAGGTCTTGATAGACGTCCACACAAAAATTTAGCATTTTTGACAACGGAATCCGGATCACCCAAAAAATGGTTTGCTATAGCACTCGAAAATCATCGAAACGAAGGGTATGCTCGCTTTGGGCTAATTTAACCTTCCTAATGGGTCACACGGGCCGTGAGGGCATACCGGATGCATAGACAAGGTCTTGACGGACGTCAACAAAAAAAATTGGCATTTTTGACGTCGGAATCCAGATCACTCAAAAAATGGTTTGCTATAGCACACGAAAATCGTCAAAATGAGGGGTATGCTTGCTTTAGGGCTCGTTTGACCTTCCAAATGGGTCAGACGGGTCGTGAGGGCCAACCGGATGCATAGAAAAGGTCTTGACAGACGTCCACAAAAAAAATTTGCTTTTTTGACGCCGGTATCAGGATCACCCATAAAATGGTTTGCTATAAAGCACAAAAAAATCATCGAAATGAGGGGTATGCTCGCTTCGGGGCTCGTTTGACCTTCCAAATGGGTCGGACGAGCCGTGATGGCCAACTGGATGCACAAACAAGGTCTTGACGGACGTCCACAGAAAAATTTGGCATTTTTGACTCGGAATTCGGATCACCCAAAATATGGTTTGCTATAGCACACGAAAATTGTCGAAATGAGGGGTATGTTCGCTTCGGGGCTGGTTTGTCCTTCCAAATGGGTTGGACGGGCCGTAAGGGCCAACCGGATGCATAGAAGGTCTTGACAGACGTCCACAAAAAATTTTTGCATTTTGACGTCAGAATCCGGATCACCCAAAAAATGGTTTGCTATTGCACACGAAAATCATCAAAATGAGGGGAATTCTCACTTCGGGGCTCGTTTGACCTTTCAAATGGGTCGGACAGGCCGTGAGGGCACCCCGAATGCATAGACAAGGTCTTGACGGACGTCCACAAAAAAAATTGGTATTTTTGACGTCAGAATCCGGATCACCCAAAAATTGGTTTGCTATTGCACACGAAAATCGTTGAAATGAGGGGTATGCTCGCTTCGGGGCTCGTTTGACCTTCCAAATGGGACGTACATGCCGTGAGGGCCAACCGATTGCATAGACAAGGTCTTAACGGACGTCCACACAAAAATTTGGCATTTTTGACAATGGAATCCGGATCACCCAAAAAATGGTTTGCTATAGCACACAAAAATCGTCGAAATGAGGGGTATGCACGTTTCAGGGCTTGTTTGACCTTACAAATGGGTCGGACGGGACGTGAGGGCATACTGGAGGAATAGACAAGATCTTGACAGACGTCCACAAAAAGATTTAACATTTTTGACGTCGGAATCAAGATGACCCAAAAAATTGTTTGCTAGCACACGAAAATCATTGAAATGAGGGGTATGCTCGCTTCGGGCCTCGTTTGACCTTCCAAATGGGTCGGACGGGCCGTAAGGTACAACCGGATGCATATACAAGGTCTTGACAGACGTCCACACAAAAATTTGGCATTTTTGACAACGGAATTCAGGTCACCCAAATAACGGTTTGCTATAGCACACGAAAATTGTCGAAATGAAGGGTATGCTCGCTTCGGGCTCGTTGGACCTTCCAAATGGGTTGGACGGGCCGTGAGAGCATACCGGACGCATAGACAAGGTCTTGACGGACATCAACAAAAATTTTTTTGCATTTTTGACGTCGGAATCCGGATCACCCAAAAAATGATTTGCTATAGCACACGAAAAGCGTCGAAATAAGGGGTATGCTCGCTTTGGGGCTCGTTGGACCTTCCAAATGGGTCGGACGGGTCGTAAGGGCCAACCGGATGCACAAACAAGGTCTTGAAGGATGTCCACAGAAAAATTTGGATTTTTTTGACTCGGAATCCGGATCACCCAAAAAATGGTTTGCTATAGCACACAAAAATCGTCGAAATGAGGGGTATGTTCGCTTCGGGGCTAGTTTGACCTTCCAAATGGGTCGGACGGGCCGTAAGGGCCAACCGGATGCATAGAAGGTCTTGACAAACGTCCACAAAAAAATTTGGCATTTTGACGTTGGAATCCGGATCACCCAATAATTAGTTTGCTATAGCACATGAAAATCGTCGCAATGAGGGGTATGCTCGCATCGGGGCTCATCTGACCTTCAAAATGGGTCTGACGGGCTGTGAGGGCCAACCGGATGCATAGACAAGATCTTGAAGAACGTCCACAAAAAAATTAGGCATTTTAACGTCGGAATCTGGATCACCCAAAAAAGGGGTTTGCTATAGAACACAAAAATCGTTGAAATGAGGGGTATGCTCGCTTTGGGGCTCGTTTGACCTTCCAAATGGGTCGGAATGTCCGTAATGGCCAACCGGATGCATAGACAAGGTCTTGACGGACGTCCACAAAAAAATTTGGCATTTTTGACGTCAGAATCTGGAAATCCCAAAAAATGGTTTGTTATAGCTCACGAATATCGATGAAATGAGGGGTATGCTCACTTCGGGGATCGTTAGACCTTCAAATTGGGTCAGAAGGGCCGTGAGGGCAAACCGGTTACATAGACAAGGTCTTGACGTACGTCCACAAAAAAAATTGGCATTTTTGACGTCGGAATCTGGATCACCCAAAAAATGGTTTGCTATAGCACATGAAAATTGTTGAAATGAGGGGTATGCTCACTTCAGGGCTCGTTTGACCTTCCAAATGGGTTGGATGGGCCGTGAGGGCCAACCGAATGCATATACAAGGTCTTGAAAGACGTCCGCAAAAAAATTTGGCATTTTTAACGTCGAAATACGGATCACCCAAAAAATGGTTTTCTATAGAACACGAAAGTCCTCAAAATGAGAGGTATGCTCGCTTCGGGGCTCTTTAGACCTTCCAAATGGGTTGGACGGTCCGTGAGGGCCAACCGGATGCATAGACAAGGTCTTGATGGACGTCCAATAAAAAATTTGGCATTTTTGACGTCGGAATCCGGATCACCCAAAAAATGGTTTGCTATAGCACGCAAAAATCATCGATATGAGGGGTATGCTCGCGGATCGGAAGGGCTGTGAGAGCCAACCGGATGCATATACAAGGTCTTAACAACGTCCACAAAAAAATTTGGAATTTTGTACATCGGAATCCAGAACACCCAAAAAATGGTTTGCTATAGCATACGAAAATCGTCGAAATGAGGGGTATGCTCGCTTAGGGGCTCGTTTGACCTTCCAAATGGGTCGGACGGGCCGTGAGGGCCAACCAGATGCATAGAAAAGGTCTTGACGGACGTCCACAAAAAAATTTGGCATTTTAGACGTCGGAATCTGGATCACCTAAAAAATGGTTTGCTATAGCACACGAAAATCATCAAAATGAGGGGTATGTTCGCTTCGGGCCTTGTTTGACCTTTAAAATGGGTCTGACGGGCCGTGAGGGACAACCTGATGTATAGACAAGGTCTTGACGGACATCCATAAAAAAATTTGGCATTTTTGACGTCAGAATCCGGATCACCCAAAAAATGGTTTGCTATAGCACACGAAAATTGTCTAAATAAGGGGTATGCTCGATTCGGGGCTCGTTTGACCTTCAAAATGAGTCGGATGGGCCGTGAGGTCCAACCGGATGCATAGACATGGTCTTAACGGACGTCCACAAAAACGTTTGGCATTTTTGACGTCGGAATTGGGATCACCCAAAAATAGTTTGCTATAGCACACAAAAATCGTCGAAATGAGGGGTATGCTCGCTTCGGGGCTCGTTTGACCCTCAAAATTGGTCAGACAGACCGTGAGGGACAATCGGATGCATAGACAAGGTCTTGACGGACGTTCACAAAAAATGTGGCATTTTTGACGTTGGAATCCGGATCAACCAAAAAATGGGTTCTTATAGCACACGAAAATCGTCGAAATGAGAGGTATGCTCACTTCGGGGATTCTTTGACCTTCAAAATGGGTTGGAAGGGCCGTGAGGGAACCCCGGATGCATAGACAAGGTCTTGACGGATGTCCACAAAAAATTTTGGTATTTTTGACGTCGGAATATGGATCACCAAAAAAATAGTTTGTTATTGCACACAAAAATCATCGAAATGAGAGGTATGCTCGCTTCGGGGCTCGTTTGACCTTCAAAATGAGTCGTATGGGCCGTGAGGTCCAATCAGATGCATAGACAAGGTCTTGACGGACGTCCACAAAAACGTTTGGCATTTTTTACGTTGAAATTGGGATCACCCTAAAATAGTTTGCTATAGCACACGAAAATCGTCGAAATGAGGGGTATGCTCGCTTCGGGGCTCGTTTGACCCTCAAAATGGGTCGGACGGGCCTTGAGGGCCAACCGGATGCATAGACAAGGTATTGACGGCCGTCAACAAAAAAATTTGGCATTTTTGACGTCGGAATCCGGATCAACCAAAAAATGGGTTGTTATAGCACACACAAATCGTCGAAATGAGAGGTATGCTCGCTTCGGGGCTTGTTTGCTCTTCAAAATGGGTTGGAAGGGCCGTGAGGGACAACCAGATGCATAGACAATGTCTTGATGGATGTCCACAAAACAATTTGGCATTTTTGACTGACACGCTCAAACTTACTTCTCAAATGAGAAGTAAAGCGGTCGCGTCAAGTAAATAACCCAACTAGTGAGGTTGGGATCGTTCCCACGAGGAAAATAGTCTAGACTTAACTTCAACTTGTTATTACTATTGTTCGGTTGATGACTTCCTTAGAAAGTAAAAACCTAAAAAGGGGGGTTTGTATTTCCTAATGAGTAAAAATTACTAACGAAGTTGAAAGAGATACTTAACAGTTTTGAAAGTTGAATTATAATCAATTAATCAAAGTAACTAGGGTTTACGTGTTCCCCACAGGTTCATAACTTGATAATTCTAACTATAACAATTCTTTCCTAGTATCTTGCATGCAAAATGATAAGTTATGTATTTCTAAATCCTTGGTCCGGCATCTAGAAAATCTCACTCCGCACCTTGGTCCGTCTACGTGTGTTGCTTTCGTAACCCTTATCTTTACCTCATATTAAACATCGTATTCGATATTTGACTAAGTTATTACCTCGTACCAATCAATGCTAGACTATTACATAGTATACACTAAATCTATGTTAATAATTCTTTTCCTATTATCTACCTCCTTGGTCCGGCAAGTAGCATTAAGGCGAGTTCTAACGTTGATCATCCGTTAAAAAGACTTCTAATTGAAAGAATTATTAATACATGCAAGACACTATTCTAGAATTGTTATTTTAGCTAGGGTTTATCTCATTATTTGCCTATGATTCCCACAACCCTAGTTATGGAGTTTAGTTACTCATAGCCATAAACACAATATTCAAATATATTAAATAAGAATTCATGCACTTACTTCAATGAGAAAGAATAAAGTCCGAAAATTTGCTTGATTAATCACAAAAAATCACTTGTAAGAATCTCCAAAAATCAAACACTAATACACAAAGTCTAATAATATGATGTCTAATCTAGCAGAGTCTAACCTCAAAAATGAAGTTTTTCGAACTATTTATAAAAAAATCAAAACCTAATTAAACAAGGATTCTAATTGCTGGAAATCTGCCAAAACGCGGCTGGGTCGACGGACCGTCGTGGTCACGACAGATCGTCATGGACTCCGTCATCCCATACTTAGATATTTCTTCTGCTGCTCTCTTCATTCCCCTCAACGGCAAGTATGACGGACCGTCATAGGCACAACGGTCCGTTGAGGGTCTTCGTTTCAAAATACTTCAACTCTTGGAATCTGGGTACTGGGATCACTTCTCTGATCTTCACGACGAACCTGCAGGACGGACCGTCATAGCCATGACGGACCGTCACAAGCTTCGTAATCCCACACTTGGTCAGACTTCCCCATCTTCCTTCAGCAGCTGCACTACACTGCCACCTACAGACTGTCACAGGCACGACGGATCGTCATAACCTCCGTAGGTGGTCTCTTCTGCATTTTTTCTCTCAAAATCTCCGCATTCAGCTTTGGACAGATTTCCTGCAAAACAAAGAGAAACTTATATCAAAATTAGCACAAAAAGGCTTTCGGACACACTAAACTTAAGGAAAAAGTATTAATTATACCGTGAAACCACGGTATATAAACACCCTCAACTTAAATTCGTTGTTTGTCCTCAAGTGACGCACTATGACTCACTACACAATCTTTGTACAATAGTATTCATTTTTTATCCTTTGCAATCATTTGGCTATCAATCCCGATTAATCTCATCAAATCTATGCATGCTATCACTATTAGGCTTGAATTTTGTGGGATTCGAACATGACACAGACTCACCATGCACTAACACCTATCCTCTTCAATTTCTCAACGAGGTGCTAACAATTCCGGGATTGCAACTAGTGTCCTCACTTCAAAACAAAATCCTCATTTTTCACACAATGATTTCAGTTTGAGTATAAGGATTAATTTTCAACACTCGCTCTCAGAACAAATTCACAATCATTCATCCCTATTGCCATAAGCTTGCCCTTATTTTCACTGCCTTAAGTTCGCTATACAACCCTTAGGATCACGATAGGACTTTCTTAGCTTGTAACATAGGCTCAGAGTCAGGTAGGGTATATTTAGGTATACTTTAGTGACTTTTTGCCCTCCTTGACATATCGGCTAAGCCTTCCACTTTCTATCACTTTATCTCGCCTAGTTTCTCCCATTCTTTCACCTTGCTATTATCCCTTCTTTCTTCATTTGTGTAGGTGACTCTTTTCCTTCTTTTTTTTTCTCTCTCTTTTTTTTTTCTTTTTTTTTCAACGAGTTCTTGAGTCAATTTGGTTTTGTTCTTTCTCTCTCTTTGTTCTTTCAACCCCACTTTCCGGAGCATTCCTCAAAACAGCCACCCTCAACTCATGGCTTTGCCATGAGTCAAGGTACACAATACCCAAAGTCGGGTCAGGGCCATAACGAAGGTTGTTTATGCATTAGCCACCCTGAACTTACGCTTTTGGCATAAGCTGAGGTGCACATGTCCAAGGAGGGACCAGGGCCAACATATTGTTCCTAGAAAAGATCAGTTGGGGTGAAAAAGAAAGGTCTAATTTTAAGCTCAGGTTATTTGGATCAAAGAAGGATAACTTTCATTTGGTTTCTTTTATTTAGGATAGAAATGGGCTATCTTGAATAAGGGCCTATGATCCTTTCCTAATTGTCTATTACAGCTTACTTCTAGCAGGACTAACCAGGCAAGTTCTAGCTCAGTACCGATAGTGGACTATTCAAGTTTCCTCACACTCACTTGACATCTCATCACTATACCAGATTATTAGATACCTAGTTCGAATTGAAGACTTAGGGTAATGCAATGGTGTAACTCTATTTCATGCTTAAAGCCACACAATTATCAATTACTATGCCTAGTCATGCAACATTTCCAGTTTTCTCAGGATATTATTTTAGCCATCATTCTTCAGAGTTAAACTATGTACAAAAGATATAAACATGCCGGTTCAACAGAAAAAGTAATCAGTCTTTTCGGGAAAAAGAACACAGGCAAGAAAACCCCAAAAGAGGATAGTGAGTTGGCTTACTCAGATTTCACCCTACACTCACTTTCCATTTACCCCACCCCCAACAAAAAAAGCATGCAATTGTCCCCAATGCATAAAAAAATCTAAATATTATAGTGGTAGGTGAAGCAAACCTATGGCGCAAAGCGCCGTCGATCAGCAAGATGGTGGGTCTAGTTCCACGGAACCCACGTCCTCTGCAATCTGGACACCCTCAGTAGTGTCCTCGGCAACACCCGTACCATCAGTAGTGCCTCCTGCTGTCTCTACAGTGCGGGAGCTAAACGTCCCAGCCGCTAACTGTGATGCTCTGATCTGGTGCACCTCCTCCTCAGCAAGTGAGGCTCTCCTCGCGGCCTCCATCTCTCGGCGCTCCTTCTTCCTTGCTTGCGCCTCATCCTCTGCTTGACCCCTTTGCCTCTTGGCAGTCTCTCGAGGGGGAGGTGGTGGAATGTCTGAAGTAGTAAACAGGGCTGCTAGCACGGTGTCCTCAGCAGGCTCGACAGAAGGGGCCTCAGACTCTGGCACCCTCGCCTCTAGGATCGTGTCGATGTCGGAACGAAGACTGTCGACTGCAGCCTGAAGAGTCGACACATCCAGTGGAGGGGCTGGACGGGCTAACACTCTCAACTCAAAGGCGTCCAGATGTTGGTTGACCTCAGCAATCTTCCGCTCTATAAACTGTTGCATCTTCCTCTCTAGACGCGTTTCAGACTCAGTAATCGACTTCAGCATCCACGGCTGGATATGATGCAGAAGTGTGGCCATCTGTGCCTCTAGTTTTTGGACCCTAGCAAGCGGGACCAGTAGCGCTAGAGGGGCTGTGCGAGAGGAGCTCGGGGTTGGGCTACTACCCGGGATAGACTCGACCGGGGTAGTGTCAGTGGACGCCTGTGTAGCTGCGCAAGCCTGGGCTACCGTATCCGCAAGATCATCAGCAAGTGGTGGCAGCTCTGGACGGGGCCTTCTACGTGGGGCCAACTCATTGGCCTCGTCTCTGATGAGGCCGATGTCAATGGTGCCCTCCGGGGTCTTCAACTGATCTATGTGCCATATGGGCACACTTGCGGACCTGCAGAGGGCAAGGATCATACACGGGAAGGGGTAGGTAGTAGTGACTTTGAATTCCCTCTCGTGCATGACTGCCTGGAGAAGCCATGCGAAGTCCACCTCGAATCCGGCTATCATCACCACCATCAACACTGCTCGATCCCAGGTGACGATGTTATCAGCAGCTGTGGGGTAAAGGCAGTGACGGACGAGCAGCCACAAGAACTTTGCGACGAATGTGATGTTGGCCTTATTGATGGCCCCCTTCGGCTTAGTGACCCAATCAGCACCTCTCCATCTACTGACAGGTGCAGGGCCATCCACCTCTTGGTGGTCTCTCTCAGTGCTGGCTCGCGCAAGAACTGTTCATCCTTTACTATTTGCCAGCGGTAGTCAAACTCGGCAGTGATGGGGGTCCGCGTAGCATCTGCACTCTCGCCGTATAGAAACTGGTGGATAGCTGGCAGGGAAATGTTAACCTGCACGCCCCGGACTCGAACCTGCTCCAGTGGGGCCTGTTTAGCAGGAGCAACCTACCTATCAATCTGTGATCGGAGAGTCGCTACGTAGGATGCGTAGAACTCTCGGACCCTTTCCTCGCTATATCGTCCCAACAGACGGGCTGTCCACTCTAAGCGATGCCTGGTGAAGAGGTTGTGGATTTCCGACATCGATGGGAGACTCCCTGTAAGTACCCGCCGCTCCAAGGTGAGTGTCCGAGTCATTACTTGTTTATCAGTCAGGAACTTGGCATCGGAGTAAACTTGAAACTGGTTGTCGACACACCACCAGTTTGGCTGGTCAGAGGCTGGTGTGGGGACCTGCGGTGGTGCGCCGGATATAGAGTCTGAACTGTCAGCCTCATCAGACGAGGCCGACGCTGCAGTAGTGGCGGGTGCGGGAACCTTAGCAGAGCCTGAAGCCTCCTCGGACCATGATACTCCTAAGGAGCCAGACGCTTCTCCTAATTTGTGGCTGACCCAGAGGGTGTGCCGGTCAGTGTGTGCTCCTCATCAGACTGGGAGGCAGTGACTACGCTGGACGCCACCTTTTGGGGTGTGGCTCTGGGAGCACGTGCAGCACGGGAAGGGGCGGAAGTGCCTGGGGGAACATACTAAGGGTCCCGCTCATCATCAGAGTCGATGATCAAGCGTGCCGACGGGACAACAGACTTTGATCGCCCGCGTGCGTAGGTTCGGTCTTGCTTGGGTGCCATAGTAGATAGTACCTGCAAAGGATCACTATTAGTACGAGTAGTGGCAAACAAGACAAGCGAAACCATACGATATAAAACAGTGAAAATAATATGTAAATGTTTTATAAACAGTGAAACACGACGGGCCTGGTGACGGCTCGTCATGACTATGACGGACCGTCGTGAGGTCCGTCGTGGTGTACTTGGACTCTGTATAAATAGAGAACCCTGAGAGAGGGTCTCTGACTAGCATGACGGTGTGTGCAGGACGGACCGTCACAGTTACAACGGTCCGTGTAGATATCCATCGTAGGACACTTGGGAAAAAAATGGAGACCCTTAGGAGGGAGGTCTCTGACTGCTATGACGGTCATGCAGGACGGACCGTCGTGGGTACGACGGTCCGTCACGTGTGTTCGTTGAAGGACACTTGGGAAAAAATGAGAGGCCCCTGGAAAAAGGGTCTCTATCTAGCATAACGGTTATGCAGGAAGGACCATCGCGAGGATGATGATCCGTCACATGTGTCCAGTAGGACAGGGGTGCTAGGGCTTGTGCAACGGACCGTACGACGGTCCGTCGTGGCTACGACGGTCCGTCATCGGGGTCTCGTTCTGAATGACAGACACAAAACTGTAGATACCCAAAGAAACCCCGATGAACCCACATGGTCTTGTAGTGTTGTGGACTTATATGTGTCTATCCCAACTACCTAGAAAACTATTAATGCAAAATCACCTATGTCTAGGGTTGTCAACATGGCAAATTCGAACATTTTGAGCAATCATATAAAGTAAACAATATACGACTAAGAACTAAGCTAATACTAACTAATACACAAAAATACAAGATAAATGAGTATAAATTTAGAGACACATACCTTAGAAATGGAGAAAAGGCAAATGGAAAATGACTCAGTTGGCAGGGTAGACACCTACACCAGCAGCTCCGACTAGTAGATGATAGTTTTAAGGCTTTGGAGAATTGTGGGGGTAATGATCAGTGAGGGGGAAATGTGGAAGTTGAAAAGAGAGGGGAGATGAGAGGAATAAGGAATTAATTGGGTGAAAATGAGGGGTTGGGGGGTTTTAACGGTCAGATTTTGAAAAAGGGTCCAGCCGGGTCGGGTCGGGTATAATTCATTAATCACGCGACGGTTCCCCGACGATGGTCCGTCGCATTTGTGACGACCCGTCATAGGTTCTGTCGTGTGTGCCCTAATTTCAACGTAGTAGAAAAATGTACCTGGACGACGGATGCATACGACGGTCCGTCACATGCGCAATGGTCCGTCGATGTATCCGTCAGTTGCTGCTGCGGAGTAGTTTTCTGCAGAATTTCCTGGTGATGTGCCTGCAAATTTAAAAAACCCATTAGTAGAAAAATGCTATCTTTACTAAAAAAACGACAAAAATTTGGTTGCATCCCAACAAGCGCCTTATTTAATGTCGTGGCACGACTGGGGCCACTTGATAACTCAGACTTCATCAAGATGGTATGCCTCGATCACTTCATTTGCCGATTCAGCATGCCCGAGATAGATTTTTATGCGCTGTCCATTCACCTTGAACCACACACCCTCCTTAGTTTCCAACTCAACTGCTCCATGAGGGAATAGTTGGGTAACCGTGTAAGGACCAGTCCATTTGGACTTGAGTTTGCCTGGAAACAAGCGCAATCTGGAATTGAATAAAAGCACCAAATCCCCGACCATAAACTCTCGTTTTTCAATTTTGTTGCCATGATACTTCTTTATCTTTTCTTTGTATAGGGCTGATCTTTCATAGGCTTTCAAGCAAAATTCATCAAGTTCATTCAACCCATTTAACCGTTGCTCTGCAGCTTCGCTCCAATCCATTTTTAACTTCTTCATAGCCCACATGACTTTATGCTCTAACTCAATCGGAGGATGATAAGCTTTCCCATATACAATTTGGTATGGAGACATACCTATGGGAGTCTTATATGCTGTCCGGTAGGCCCAAAGAGCATCATCAAGCCTCCTTGACCAATCCGTTCTACTAGCATTCACTGTTTTGGACAATATATGTTTGATCTCCTGATTTGATACTTCAACTTTCCCACTAGTTTGAGGGTGGTATGGAGTGGCCACATTATGGCAAACCCCGTATTCCTCCAATAACCCCTTGAACAATCTGTTGCAGAAGTGGGAGCCCCCATCACTAATAATTGCCCTTGGGGTGCCAAAACGGGAGAATATATTCTTTTTCAAGAATGCAGTGACACTCTTCCCTTCATTGTTTGCGAGGGCTATGGCTTTGACCCATTTAGATACATAATCAACTGCTACTAGAATGTACTTCATTCCATGAGAACTCACGAAAGGGCCCATAAAGTCAATACCCCAAACATCAAATAACTCAATCACAAGAATGGGGTTTAGAGGGAGCTCTTGCTTTCTTGAAATACCACCATCTCGTTGACATTTGTCACATGCTTTAGCAAACCCATGAGCATCTTGATTAAGAGTTGGCCAATAGTAACCACATTGTAATATCTTGTGAGCGGTTTGGATACCACTGTGATGTCCGCCAATAGGTGAAGAATGGCATGCCTCCAACACAATCAACATTTCACATTCTGGCACACAAAGCCGAATAAGCCCGTCGGTACAACTCTTATACAAGTATGGTTCATCCCAAAAGAACTTCTTCACATCGTACATGAACTTTTTCCTTTGATGAAAGGACAAGTCTGATGGAACAATGTCACTAGCCAGATAGTTCGCAAAATCTGGGAACCATGAAATCAAGTCTTGTGAAGCAGCCAATACATGTTCATCGGGGAAAGTATCATCAATGTCAATCTTATCCCCTAACTCTCTCATAGCTTCATCCTCTAGGCGAGACAAATGATCAGTAACTTGATTTTCAGTCCCTTTTCTATCCAGCACTTCAAAGTCAAATTCTTGCAGCAGTAATACCCAACGAATCAGCCTAGGTTTCGCATCCTTCTTCGCCATCAAATATCTCATTGTTGAATGGTTAGTATGCACTATAACTCTAGTACCTAGCAAATAGGAGCGAAATTTCTCAAAAGCAAAGACTACTGCAAGGAGTTCTTGCTCAGTCACTGTGTAGTTCTTCTGAGCTTCATTTAAGGCTTTACTAGCATAGTAAATTGGGTGAAGGATTTTGTTTCTTCTTTGTCCCAATACTACACCAAGAGCCACCCCACTAGCATCGCACATTACCTCAAATGGACTGTTCCAATCCGGAGAAATAATGATAGGCGCAGACACTAACTTTTCTTTTAACTCACTGAATGCTTTAAGACAGGATTCATCAAAACAAAATTTACATTCTTTCTCTAGCAATTTTCACAATGGGTGTGCAATCTTTGAAAAGTCTTTGATGAATCTCCGGTAAAAACCTACATGCCCAAGAAAGCTTCTCGCACCTTTCACAGAGATCGGCGGGGGAAGTCTCTCTATTACCTCAACTTTAGCTCGATCAACCTCTATACCCTTTTCTGAAATGTGATGACCCAACACAATACCCTCTTTCACCATGAAATGACACTTTTCCCAGTTTAGTACCAAATTGCAGTCTTCACATCTCTTAAGAACCTCAGATAAATTGGTCAAACACCGCCCGAATGAATCACCAACCATAGAAAAATCATCCATAAAAACTTCTATAGTATCCTCTACCATGTAAGAAAATATTGACATCATACATCTCTGAAAGGTTACGGGTGCATTGCACAACCCAAACGGCATTCTTCTGAACGCAAAAGTCCCATATGGACAAGTGAAAGTGGTTTTCTCTTGATCTTCTGGTGCAATAGAAATCTGATTATACCCCGAATACCCATCAAGAAAACAATACCACCCTTTTTCGGCAAGTCTATCCAACATCTGATCCATGAAGGGCATAGGAAAATGGTCTTTTTCAGTCCATGAGTTCAGTTAACGGTAATCCATACACACCCTCCATCCAGTAACCGGTCTCATTGGAACAAGTTCATTCTTTTCATTGGGGACCACAGTCATTCCCCCTTTCTTAGGTACACACTGAACCGGGCATACCCAACTACTATCGGCGATTCGATAGACTACTCCGGCATCCAACCACTTGATGATTTCCTTCTTCACAACCTCTTGCATAGGAGGATTTAAGCGTCTCTGGTGCTCAATACTCAGCTTATGATCATGCATGAGTTGGATTTTATGAGAGCAAATACCAGGAGGGATCCCAATAATGTCCGCAATGGTCCACCCAATAGCTCTTTTGAACCTTTTGAAAACCTTCACCAAACTCTGAACCTGTTGTTAATCCAGGTCTGATGCAATGATTACCGGCAAAGTGTCACCATTTCCTGAGAATTCATACCTAAGATGAGGTGGGAGAGCTTTTAATTCAACTTTTGGAGCCTCCTCTATCGATGGTTTCACGGGTTGGGACTCGCGATTTTTCATATCAAGCTCAAATTTCTTCGGTTTAAACCGAACATCACCTCGGTCAAGAGCCGCAACTAATGACTCATACTCTTCAATGCAATTGCTATCAAAGTTCATTATCACTACCACTAATGCTTTGACACCTAGACGTTCTTCTATTTGTGTCTCAAATGTCTCACCCATGTTGTAGGATATAGCAGATGTCGATTGGAGCTCACTACTCTGCCTCATGGACCTACAAATATTAAAGGTCACTTTCTCATTGTTCAACCGAAATTTCATCTTCCCCTTTTCCATGTCTACTAAGGCTCTTCCCGTAGCTAGGAATGGCCTCCCAAGGATAATAGGCACTTCAAAATCA
Source organism: Solanum lycopersicum (assembly GCF_036512215.1). Lineage (NCBI taxonomy): Eukaryota > Viridiplantae > Streptophyta > Magnoliopsida > Solanales > Solanaceae > Solanum > Solanum lycopersicum. The sequence goes on from NC_090803.1 coordinate 59,343,847, forward strand.
ACCTCACAATCAAGAATAACAAAATCAGCCGGAAAGATGAATGACTCCACTTTTACTAGCACATCATAAAGTATCCCTATGATCCGTTTTACTGTTCGATCAGCCATCAGTAGCCGCATCGCAGTGGGATTTGAGTCACCCAAACCTAACTTCTTGTAAATCGAGAGGGGCATGAGATTTATGCTTGCCCCCAGATCACAATATGCTTTCGCAAAATGTAATAGCCCGATTGTACAAGGAATAGTGAACGCACCTGGATCTTCTTTCTTTTGGACCAGAGATCTTGTAGCAATAGCACTACAATGCTGCATTCTATTATCATCCTCAAAAGTAACCGATCTTTTCTTTGTGATCAAATCTTTCATAAACTTGGCGTAACCCGGCATTTGTTCTAAAGCTTCTACCAAAGGGACATTGATAGAAAGTTGCTTCAACATTGTTATAAAACGCCGATATTTGCCATCCTCGGTCTTTATCACTAATCTTTGAGGAAATGGGGGTGGTGGCCTAGGCATAGGAGTTACCTTTTTGGGCACTTCAGCATCTTTTGTAATGTTATCCTCTAAATCAGCATCAACATTTACTACTTTATCAGTATATTTTGTCACCTTATTCTCATTAGATGGCATAGGTGGGTCAATGGTTTGCTTGCCACCGCGAGTAGTAATTGCCATACAATGTCCATCATTTTTCAGATTTTGGACAGTGTTGCTAGGAAGAGTGCCCGGTTGCCGTGTGTTCATAGTTGCAGATATTTGGGCCAATTGTAACTCAAGTTGCTTAATCGATATTGCATGTGTATGAACTTTTTACCCAATACCCGCTAAATCATTCCTCAACTCTTTATTGTGCTCATCACTAGCATCGAACCTCCTCATCATTTTATGCAACATATCCTCAACTTGCGACATACTACCTCCACCATCCCTAGGAGTAACTTCATAATTTTGAGGAGGAACATAGGGTCCATTCCTGTCGTTTCTATTACCATAGTTACCCCTGTGAAGTTGTTGTCGCGATTGTAGTTTCCATCTCGGACATAATGACCCTCACGATTATAGTTACCATAGTTTCGACCTTGGTTCCCTTGACCTTGGCGCCAATTCTCCTGATTAGAGCCTTGGGCACTTGGTCGGAAACCCCACATCTGTTCATTTACTGCATAGGAATCCTCCTCATAATAACACTCATCATTTAGAGGTGGTGGTTTAGCCAAGTAGTTGACTGCATTAATCTTTTCTGCACCCCAGTGACATGTTTTAGTACCAACCCAAGCTCAGTTCTCATCTGAGCCATTTCTTCACGAATATCATCTGTGGATGGGTTGTGAGTGGACTGCACTGCGAAGGTATTTCTCTCTTTATCGGACTTCCTAGTACTCAAAGCTTTGTTGTTACGGGATATTTTCTCTGATTTCTCAGCAATCTCAGCATAAGGGCATTCTCCATAAGATCCACCTGCTATAGTGTCCAACACCGTTTTATTGTTATCATCTTGTCCCCGCTAGAAGTATTCCTTCAGTGACTCATCATCAATACGGTGATTTGGAACACTTCTCAAGAATGAGGTGAATCTATCCCAAGAACTACTAACTGACTCTCCTGGTAGTGCCACAAAGTTATTCACCCTGTCTTTGTGGTTTAATTTCTTGGAGACCGGATAGTAGCGTGCTAAGAAGACATCCCGTAGTTGGTTCCAAGTGAAGATGGAGTTGTATGGGAGCTTAGTAAACCACATAGCAGCCTCTCCCATCAGTGAGAGAGGAAACACTCTGAGACCTATTACATCTAGATCGAAATCAGGCCTCCCCACACAACTTTTACACACTGCCCTTACCTTAGCTATATGGGCATGTGGATCCTCAGAAGGTAGCCCTGAAAACAAACCTCTGGCAGTGAGCATTTGCATCAGGCTACTAGTCACCACAAAAGTGTGGCCTGTGGGTAGAGGGGGACAGACAAGTGGCCCATCCGAGTCTGCTATGTTATCATACCCTCTGTAGTATGCTTGGGGCCGTGGAACGGGATTTTTTCCCCTCTGTTGATGTTCACCCGGAGCGTCGGGTAACATCTGACCATGAACATCCACTGGATCTGGGATGTTCTGGTTTGGATCCTCATCATTTATTCCCAAGTTTCGATTCATGTTGCGCAGTGTACGCTCTAGCTCGTGATCGTAGGGAAACAAGGGTTCTCTTCCTCTCCGTGTATTTGGCATACAAGGAGGATAGTTCTGAAAGAAAATCAAAATCAATAAAACAAAGTAAAATCAAGAAAATATCAACTAAATTTTAGTAATAAGTTCAAGTTAATCTAAAAGCTAAATTCCCCGGCAGCGGCGCCAAAATCTGATACGCTCAAACTTACTTCTCAAATGAGAAGTAAAGCGGTCGCGTCAAGTAAATAACCCAACTAGTGAGGTTGGGATCGTTCCCACGAGAAAAATAGTCTAGACTAAACTTCAACTTGTTATTACTATTATTCGGTGATGACTTCCTTAGAAAGTAAAAACATAAAAAGGGAGGTTTGTATTTCCTAATGAGTAAAAATAACTAACGAAATTGAAAGAGACACTTAACAATTTTGAAAGTTGAATTATAATCAATTAATCAAAGTAACTAGGGTTTACGTGTTCCCCACAGGTTCATAATTTGATAATTCTAACTATAACAATTTTTTCCTAGTATTTTGCATGCAAAGTGATAAGTTATGTATTTCTAAATCCTTGGTCCGGCATCTAGAAAATCTCACTCCGCACCTTGGTCCGGCTACGTGTGTTGCTTTCCTAACCCTTATCTTTACCTCATATTAAACATCGTATTTGATATTTGACTAAGTTATTACCTCTTACCAATCAATACTAGCCTATCAGATAGTATACACTAAATCTATGTTAATAATTCTTTTCCTATTATCTACCTCCTTGGTCCGGCAAGTAGCATTAAGGCGAGTTCTAACGTTGATCATCCGTTAAAAAAACTTCTAATCAAAAGAATTATTAATACATGCAAGACACTATTCTAGAATTGATATTTGAGATAGGGTTTATCTCATTATTTGCCTATGGTTCCCACAACCCTAGTTATGGATTTTAGTTACTCATAGCCATAAACACAATATTCAAATATATTAAATAAGAATTCATGCACTTACTTCAATGAGAAAGAATAAAGTCCGAAAATTTGCTTGATTAATCACCAAAAATCACTTGTAAGAATCTCCAAAACTCAAACACTAATACACAAAGTCTAATAATATGATGTCTAATCTAGCAGAGTCTAACCTCAAAAACGAGGTTTTTCGAACTATTTAAAAAAAATCAAAACCTAATTAAACAAGGATTCTAATTGCTGGAAATCTGCCAAAATACGGCTGGGTCAACGGACTACGCGACGGACCGTCATGGACTCCTTCGTCCCATACTTAGCAATTTCTTCTGCTGCTCTCTTCATTCCCCTCAATGGCAAGTATGGCGGACCGTCATAGGCACAACGGTCCGTCGAGGGTCTTCGTTTCAAAATACTTCAACTCTTGGAATCTGGGTACTGGGATCACTTCTCTGATCTTCACGACGAACCTGCAGGACGGACCGTCATAGCCATGACGGACCGTCACAAGCTTCGTAATCCCACACTTGGTCAGACTTCCCAAAAAATGGTTTGCTATAACACACGAAAATTATCGAAATGGGGGTGTGCGCGCTTCGGGGCTTTTTTGACCTTTAAAATTGGTCATAATGGTCGTGAAGTCCAACCGGATGCATATCCAATGCCTTGACGGACGTCCATAAGAACATTTTGGTATTTTTGAAGTCGGAATTTGGATCACCCAAAAAATAGTTAGCTATAGCACACGAAAATTGTCTAAATGGGGGTATGCGCCTTCGGGGCTCGTTTGATCTTAAAAATGGGTCAATTTGGCCGTGATGTCCAGCTGGATTCATAGCCAAGGTATTGACGGACGTCCACAAAAAATTTTGGTATTTTTGACGTCAGAATCCGGATAACCCAAAAAATGGTTTGCTATAGCACACGAAAATCGTCTAAATGGGCGATATTCGCGCTTCGGGGCTCGTTTGACCTCTAAAATGTGTCATACTGGCTCTGGGGCCAACTGGAACCATAGGCAAGGTCTTGACGCACTTCCACAAAAAAAATTGGAATTTTTGACGGCAGAATCCGGATCACCCTAAAACTAATTTTCTATAGCAAACGAAAATCGTCTAAATAGAGGGTATTCGCTCTTCGGGGCTCATTTGACCTTCAAAAAAGATTGGAATGTCCGTGATGGCCAAATGTCTGCATATCCAAGGTCTTGAAGGACGTCCATAAAAAATTTTGGCATTTTTACGTCCAAATCCGGATCACCCAAAAAATGGTTTGCTCTTGCACACGAAAAATATCGAAATGGGGTATGCTCGCTTCGGGGCTCGTTTGACCTTCAAAATGGGTAGGACTAGCCGTGAGGGCCAATCAGCTACATAGACAAGGTCTTGATGGACATCTATAAAAAATTTTGGCATTTTTGACGTCGGAATCCGAATAACCCAAAAATGGTTTTCTATAACACACAAAAATCGTCGAAATGGGGGGTATGCTCGCTTTGGAGATTTTTTGACCTTTAAAATTGGTCGACCTGGCTGTGAGGGCCAACCGGCTGCATAGCCAACGTCTTGACGGAAATCCATAAAAAAGTTTGGCATTTTTGACGTCGGAATCTGGAAAACCCAAAAAATAAGGTCACCATTAAGAATAAGTACTCTCTCCCTCGGATTGATGACTTATTTGACCAACTCCAAGGGGCAAGTTACTTTTCAAAAATAGACTTGAGGTTAGTGTATCATCAACTCAGGGTGAGGGGGAGGATACCAAAGACGGCCTTTTGGACTAGGTATGGGCATTATGAGTTCTTGGTCATGACTTTCGGTCACACTAATGCTCTTGCAGCATTTATGGACCTAATGAATAGAGTATTTCAAAATTACTTAGGTTCGTTTGTCATTGTCTTCATTGACGATATCTTGGTATACTCGAAGAAGGAGGATAATCATATGGGTCATTTGAGGGTAGTAATGCACACCCTTAAAGAACATCAATTGTATGCCAAATATGGTAAATGTGAGTTTTGGTTGAGATCAGTTACTTTTCTTGGGCAGATCATTTCTAGTGAGGGAGTTGAAGTAGACCCAAGGAAAATGGAAGTGGTGAAAAATTGGCCTAGACCATTGACTCCGACTAACATTAGGAGTTTCTTGGGTTTAGCGGGTTACTATCGGAGGTTCGTGTATGGTTTTGCATCCATTGTGTGTCCTTTGACTACTTTGTCCCAAAAGAGTAAAAAGTTTGAGTGGTCGGAGGCATGTGATAAGAGCTTCCAATTGTTGAAAGATAATCTTACTTTCACTCCGGTGTTGACCTTACCGGAGGGTACAAAGGTTTTGTGGTGTATTGTGACGCATCTTGAGTGGGTTTGGGGTGTGTGCTTATTTTAAGCAGGAAGGTGATAGCTTATTCCTCAAGGCAACTAGAGGTACATGAGATAAATTATCCCACTCATGACCTTGAATTAGCGGTCGTGGTGTTTGCTTTGAAAATTTGGAGGCATTATTTATATGGGGCTCTTGTGGATGTTTTTATAGATCATAAGAGTCTCCAATATGTGTTTACCCAAAAAGAGTTAAATCTCCGACAAAGAAGGTGGCTTGAGTTGTTGAAAGATTATGATATGAGTGTCCTTTATCACCCCGGCAAGGCTAATGTAGTTGCGGATTCCCTAAGTCAGATGACTATGGGTAGTATATCCCTTCTTAATGAAGCCAAAAAGGACCTAGCAAGGGAAGTGCTAGGTTGGCTAGGTTGGGGGTGACGTTGGAGAGTGCTCCGGATAGGGGTGTCGTAGTTTATCGTAACTCTTGAGTCATCTTTAGTGGTTGAGGTGAAGTCCAAACAACACCTTGATTTAGCCTTGATGGAATTTAAAGAATCAGTTCTTGGCAAGCTAAATGAATCATTCTCCCTGGAAGGATGGGGTGTTAAAGTACCAAGAGAGATTATGTGTTCCCGATTTAGATGGGTTGAGGGTTTAGATCTTAAAAGAAGCACATGGGTCCCGCTACTCAATTCATCCGAGGTCGAAAAAAATGTAGCATGACCTGAGGGAAATATATTGGTAGGAAGATCTAAAAAGGGACATAGCGGAATTTATCACTAAATGTCCGAATTGCCAACAAGTAAAGGCCAAACACCTAAAGTTGGTTGTCTTACTACAAGAGATCCAACCAACTTGGAAGTGGGAAGCCATCAATATGGACTATGTAGTAGATTTACCCCGGACCCAAAAGTCCTATGATTCCATATGGGTGGTTGTGGATCGATTGACTAAATCCACACCTTTATCCCCATCAAATCATCATATTTGGTGAAATATTATGCCATAATCTTCCTAGATGAGACTGTGTGCCTCCATGGTATTCCTTATCCATCATATCGGATCAGGGCGCACAATTTACATCTAGATTTTAGAGGTCATTCCAAAAAGGGTTAGGACTACGGTGAAGTTGAGCACCACTTTCCATCCCCAAACAGATGGTCAAGCGGAGTGTACCATACAAACCCTTGAAGATATGCTTAGAGCTTGTATTATTGATTTCAAAGGGAGTTGGGATAGGCATTTACCTTTAGTAGAGTTTGCCTACGACAACAATTTTCATTCATCCATTTCCATGGCTCCCTATGAAGCCTTGTATGGTAGGAGGTGTAGGTCTCTTATTGGATGGTTTGAAGTGGGTGAGCCATCGCTTCTTGGTCTTAAGTTGATTTATAAGACTTTGGAAAAGGTTCATATCATAAGGAACCGGTTGCAAACGGCCTATAGTCGGCAAAAGTCTTATGCCGATAATAGGAAAAGGGATTTGGAGTTTGAAAAAGGTGATAAGGTGTATATAAAAAGTTCACCAATGAAATGGGTGGTTAGGTTTGGAAAGAAAGGTAAATTGAGTCATCGTTATATGGGTCCCTATGAAATCTTACAAAAGGTTGGTAAGGTTGCCTATGAATTGAAACTTCCTAGTGAATTGGCTTCGGCTCATCCGGTTTTCCATGTTTCTATGTTGAAAAAGTGTATCGATGACCCCGAGCCCATTCTTCCTATTGAGGGTCTTGGTGTAAAGGATAACCTCTCTTATGAGGAAGTTCCAATTCAAATTCTTGATAGGCAAGTGAAGAAGTTGAGGAATAAAGATGTGGTATCCATAAAAGTGTTATGGAAAAATCAATTAGTTGAGGGTGCTACATGGGAGGCCGAGGCCGATATAAAGTCCCGTTATACCAATATTTTTGAGAATTAAGGTTAGCCATGCTTTTTAATTGTATGACAAAGATTTGTGTTCTTGATTTTTGGGTGAAGTGTTACAAAAATGGCATTTTTAAAAACCTCACATTAAGTTTTACAGTGAAGTCACTATAGTATTGTTATTAAAAACATGAAATTTTGTTTTTTTCTTGCTTTGAGTTATGTTGTGCATTTTAATATGGTGAGTTTTCATGAAATGATAGGTAGCATGTTTTTAAGTTGAAATTTGTGCTAATTGACTCATGTGATGTATGTTGAGTTCATGAGTGTAATGAGAAGGAAATGCCTCATGATGAAGTGTTTTGAGCCTTAGGTTTAGTAATATGAGTTTTGACATTTGCCTTGCTAAAGTTACATGATTTATGTTAAATGATATTGTTGATTGGTTGGGCGGCTAGTCTTGGGTCTATTCCTTCCTTTAAAAGAGTTCTAGTCTCATTCGGGGACGAATCTTCCTAAATGGGAAAATGTAACATCTTGAAAATCCAAGACTCATGGTAAATCCTAACATAGGTGTCATGAAGTCTAAACACTATTTCTAAGTCCATTTTTAATGAATATAGGTCATTTAGAAGGTTTAAGAACCAAAAAGTCAAAAATGTTTGGGAAGTTGGTTTAAAGAGATGTTAGTGTGCCTTAGCCTTTTTACTAACTTTTATGAGTTGGAAATGTATGAAAATGGGTGGAAAGGTAGCTAATGGGTGTTTGAGTTGTTTCATGATTGAAACATCTGGGTACGACTGCAATTTGATGCAGCACAACCTGGCAGTGTGCCTCGACGGGGCAGGCGACAGTCCGTAAGTGGCTTGAAGGGGCATCGAAGCCACCATCGTCCCACACTTAGAAATATTGGTAAAGGCCCTTGTTTAACTAGCTATGGTTACACTCGATGGAAGGGGACGATGGGGCTTCATTGGCTCGACAGGGCGTTGAGGCCACTGTCATCCCATAATTACAAAAATTGGAGGAAACCCTCACCTGCAAAGTCTCTGACAGAGACGACCGGAGTGTAGGACGGAGGGGGGGTTGTCCGTCGAGCCACCGAAGGACCGTCGACAGGGTCTCGTTGGTGAGGGCCGAATTTCACTGATGAATTTAAATGAATTCATTTAATTAATTAATAGGTTTAGGGTTTAGTTAGTGATTAAAGGGAAAATAATTAAGTTAATTAAGCCCCTCTATAAATACCCTTAACCCTCATTAACATAAAGACAACTCTCAAAATAAACTCTCTTCCTTCTCCCTTATTTCTCTCTCTACATGAACTCACTATGAAGTCTAGCAAGAACTAGAATTTGGGGGCTGGAAAAGGGTGGATTCTTCATCAAATTTTTTAGAAACATTGAGGTATGGTTTCTATTCACCTTTGAGATCCTTTCCTCAAAGGGTTCCTTCAAAATGGATTTCAAAAAAGTTGAGTTTTCTTATGGGTTTCATTCAATTTCGAAATTGAAGTTATGAATTGAGTTTTTAATGAATTCTTAGGGTTATATTGAGTATATTTACATGTAATTAAACTTGTTTATGATAATTGTTCATGGTTTGGTCTAATTGAAGAATATGATCCTCAATCCCTAACTTTAGGTAGTGATCTTGACCTATGTTGTATGGTGATCATTCAACTAAGTTGGTTGTTGATTAGATTACTATCCTATGATGCTATTATGGTTAAATTAAAATGAATTATATGCCTATCATGCTATTTCTTGATACGTAATTTTGGTTATGATTTACAATGTGAAATTTGCCTATGTACCTTGACACAAGTTGTGATCTAAAGATGACTTGTGTTATAGAGATGAAATTGTCCTTCTTATTCTATTAGTTATAATTGTTCTATAATGTTACTCCCCAAGTTGGGTTGAGTTATGGGTTGATGGTAAGACCTTGATTATATGCTATGAGAAAGACTTGGTAAGTCTTAGAATCTCTATTTTTACTTCCAATTATAATTAATTGTTGTTAATCCATGATATTACATTGGAGTGTGCCTTATATTAGGATTATAGGGTGGTATGATGTTGAATTGAAATGTATTGACTATGTTGTGAGGTCGATTAAGGTGTATGTGCTATAAGGATGGTGAAAACTATCAATGTGCCTTAATATGTTATGAAATGTTAAAGTGTTAACCTCGCTTATATGAATTGTGATGAAAGGACTTATACTCATACAATTCTTATTCAGCTATTGATGAAGATGATTACAACAGGGTTAGACCCTATGGCCTAAATTAAGTTATGATTGATAATTAAAGGCTTAAAGACATTTCAAAAAGGGACTCTAGCTTAGCACCGAGTTAACTAAATAGAAAAATGTCCCTTCCCACATGGGGAAGGTAGGAGCACTACATCACTCTTGAGATTGTAGATCATAATGCATAGCACATAAAGAGGGTCCCAACTAAATCTACTAGTTCTTGAACTATGTTTTCCCCATAGGAATACTAGCTAGTGGATCCATGTAGTTGTTATGTTTTCTATTTTGGTACTACCTTGGCAAGTAGTCCGTCTTCTTTCGGTGTAGGGTTTTATGACACCGGATTCCACACTAGCTCATGTGGTCTATGTCGGTTAGCGCAAGATGTTCCCAAAATGTAAAATGAATTAAAGGACTTGAACTCTAACTTGGGTAACCTTAGGGGTCTAGCTTAGTCTAGGTAGGGGTATGGGACTCTACCTAGACATTGCACTAGTTAGTCTTGAGGGGAGCCTTAGGAGGAGGTTCTTATATGTTTATGTTAAGATAATATATGAATTATATATATGATGACCATGTCATATTGTTGATACTATATGTTGATTAAGTTTGTTTATGAATATGTCTTGGATTATAATGATAATATAAGATGAAATTTCAAGTCTAAATGCCATGATATGTAAAGTTGGACATTGGTCATGTTTTTTTTTTAGGATACTTGATTGCGTAAGGTTATGGGACTTTGCTTAGTCATTGCACTTGTTGACTTGATAAGGACTTGTGAGTAGTTGTCTGGCTTATTATGATATGTTTAACTCTTATTCATTCTTGTGATATTATTCTTTGATGTTAGGGTGGTAGTAAATTATGGTTCTAAGTGTGTTGGGATAAGTGTTAATTGTTGAGATAGTAAGCATGTTTGGTTGATTAATATGACTTACTTGACTTTGCATTAATCCCAAAAAGGGGTAAAATGACATGTTTTGATAAAAAGTCCCTTTTAGCATGTTTTGCTTGTGTATGTGAATAAGATCTCATACATAGTACATGTGGAGTACTAAATCCATTTTCTTCTATTGCCCCAAACATTTTAGGCTCCGATCGTTGAAGAGTTAGGAAGACGATACCATTGAAGGCTTAGATTCTTCCTTACATCCAAGTAGGGTAGGTCCTCAACTTTCGAGGGCAATGCAATCTTCTAGCTTTGGACTTTGTTATGAGCTTATTGACACTATCATTCCTTTCCTTGTTATTTGAATAATATACTTTCATGTGACATGTACATGGTCTTGTTGAATTTATGTAAGGGCTATGCCCATATTGTGACATTCGTTTAGATGGTATGAGATGAGACAATCGTTGAGACTATTTCTATATTTATATGTATGTAAGAAAAAGTAGAAGGTTGTGTAACCTTCCTATATGAAGGGTCTATGTATACTCGATATGAATATATATATACATACATATATATATATATATATATATATTTTTATATATATATATATATATACACGTGTGTATGTAGAGGTCTATGTAAACCTCCAAGTAGAGAAAATAAAAGTTTTAAATTTTTTTGCATTTTTCAACCTATGAATGTAATGACATGAACTAAGAGGCTAGTCCTAGTCCTTAAAAAGGACGACCACGCCGGTTACGTCTAGGGGTTAAACCCAGATGTAACATTGATGTTGGAATCCATCACCTAAAAAAATTGTGTGCTATAGCACACAAAAATCATCAAAATAGGGGGGTATGCGCGCTTGGCGCTTGTTTGATCTTGAAAATAGGTCGGACAAGTCGTAAGGGCCAACCGGATGCATTGCCAAGGTCTTGACGGATGTCCAAATAAAATGTCGGCATTTTGGGCGTCTGAATCCGGATCACCAAATAGATGGTATGTTATAGCACACGAAAATCATCGAAATGGGGGGTATGCGCGCTTCGGGTCTAGTTTGACCTGTAAAATGGGTCGGACTGGCCGTGAGGGACGGCGTCATAGCAAGGTCTTGACGGACGTCCACAAGAAATTTTGGCATTTTTGATGTCAGAATTTGGATCACCAAAAAATGGTGCTCTATAGGACACAAAAATCGTCTAAATTGGGGTATGCACTCTTTAGCGATTGTTTGATCTTAAAAATGGGTCCGACTGGCCGTGAGGGTAAACTAGATGCATAGCCAAGGTCTTGATGGAAGTCCACAACAAATTTCGGCATTTTTGACATCTGAATCCAGATCACCAAAAAAATGGTGTGCAATAGCCCACAAAAATTGTCGAAAAGGGGTGCGCGCTTCAGGGCTCGTTTAACCTTGAAAATGGGTCGGACTGGCCGTGAGGGACAACCATATACATAGTAAAGGTCTTGATGGACGTTCACAAAAAAATTTCAGCATTTTTTATGTCGGATTCTAGATCACCAAAAAGATGGTGTGCTATAGGCCATGAAAATCATCGAAACGGAGGGTATGCGCACTTCGGCGCTCGTTTGACCTTGAAAATGGGTCGGACTGGTCGTTAAGTCCAACTGGATAGATTCTCAAGGTCTTGACGGATGTCCACAAAAAATTTTGGCATTTTTAATGTCGGAATCTGGATCACCAAAGAAATGGTGTGCTATAACATACGAAAATTAATTATATGGAGGGTATGCACGCTTCGGGGCTCGTTTGACTTTGAAAATAGGTCAAAATGGTCGTGAGGGACAATAGGATCCATAGACAAGATCTTGACGGATTTCCACAAAAAATACCGGCCTTTTTTATGTCGGAATCCAGATAACCAAAAAAATGGTGTGCTTTAGCGCATGAAAATTGTCGAAATGGGGGGTATGCGCGCTTCGGGGCTCGTTTGACCTTCAAAATGAGTCGGTCTTGTTGTGAAGTCCAATTTGGTACATAGCCAAGGTCTTTACGGGAGTCTACAAAAACTTTTGGAATTTTTGACATCGGAATCCGGATCACTAAAAAATGGTGTGTTATAGCACACGAAAATAGTCTAAATTTGGGGAATGCGCTCTTTGGCGCTTGTTTGACCTTGAAAATGGGTCGGACTGGCCGTGATGGCCAACCAGCTGCATATTAAAGATCTTGACTGACGTCCACAAAAATTTTTGGCATTTTTTACGTCGGATTCTAGATTTCCAAAAAATGGTGTCCTATTGCACATGGAAATCGTCAAAATGGGAGGTATGCGCGATTCGGGGCATATTTTACCTTGAAAATGGGTCTGACTGGATGGGATGGCCAACCAGCTCCATATCCAAGGCTTGACGGATGTCCAACAAATTTTTTGCATTTTTAACGTTGAAATTAGGATCACCAAAAAAATTGCATCTATAGCACACGAAAATCATCTAAATTGGGGGTATACGCGTTCGGCGCTCGTTTGACCTTGAAAATGAGATTGACTATGATGGCCAACCAGATGCATAGTAAAGGTCTTGACGGACGTCCACAAAAACATTAAGCAATTTTGACGTCAGAATCTGGATCACCAAAAAAAATGGTGTGCTATAGCACACGAATATCCACAAAATGGGGGATATGCATGCTTCAGAGCTCGTTTGACCTTGAAAATGGGTCAGACTGGCCGTGAGGGCCAACCAGATGCATAGCCAAGATCTTGAAGGACAACCACAAAAAGTTTAGGTATTTTGGACGTCGGAATCCAGATCACCAAAAAAATTGTGTGCTACAGCACACGGAAAATCATCTAAATTTGGGGTATGCACTCTTTGGCACTCGTTTGACCTTGAAAATGGGTCAGACTGACCGTGATGTCCAACCGACTGCATAGCCAAGGTATTGACTGACGTCTACAAAAAATTTTGGCATTTGTGACATCGGAATCCGGATCACCACGTTTGAATTTGGGGTATGCTCTCTTCCGCGCTTGTTTGACCTTGAAATTGGGTCGGATTAGCCGTGTAGCCAACCGGATGCATAAACAATTTCTTGACAAACGTCCACAAAAAATTTTGGCATTTTTACGTTGAATTTCGAATCACCAAAAAATTGATGTTCTATTGCACACGAAAATAGTCGAAATGGGGGTATGTGCGCTTCAGGTCTCGTTTGACCTTCAAAATGGGTCGGACTAGCCGTGAGGGTCAACCCTCTGCATAGAAAAGGTCTTGACGGACGTCCACAAAATATTTTGATATTTTTGACGTGGAATTCAGATCACCACAAAAATTGTGTACTAGCACACGAAAATCGTCGAAGTGGGTGTATGCGCTCTTCGGGTTTGAAAATGGGTCAGACTGGCTTTGAAGGCTAACCAGCTGCATAGACAAGGTCTTGAAGGACGACCACCAAAAATTTGGCATTTTTGACGTCGAGTCTGAATCACCAAAAAATGGTATGCTATAGCACACGAAAATTGTCTAAATTAGGGGTATGTGCTCTTCGACGCTCCTTTAACCTTGAAAATGGGTTTGACTAGTCGTGATGTCCAACTGGATGAATAGACAAGGTCTTGATGGACGTCCACATAATATTTTGGCATTTTGACGTCAGAATCTGGATCACCAAAAAAATGGTGTGCTATAGCACACGAAAATCATCGAAATAAGGGGTATGCACGCTTTGGGGCTCATTTGACCTTGAAAATGGGTCGAACTGACCGTGAGGGAACACGGGCTGCATAGTCAAGGTCTTAACGGACGTCCACAGAAAATTTTGGCATTTTTTACGTCGGATGTTGGATCACCAAAAAAATGGTGTGCTATTGAACATGAAAATCGTCAAAATGGGGGGTGCACTCTTCGGGGCTCATTTGACCTTGAAAAATGGGTCGGACAAAATGTGAAGGCCAACTGGTTGCATTACCAAGGTCATGAGGAATGTCGAAAAAAATTTCAACATTTTTTACATCGGAATCCATCACCAATAAAATGGTGTGCTATAGCATACAAAAATCATCAAACTGGGGGGTATGCGCGCTTCCGGGCTTGTTTGACCTTTAAAATGGGTCGGACTGGCCGTGAGGGCCAACCCGCTGCATAGCCAAGGTCTTGACGAACGTCCAAATTTTTTTTTGGTATTTTTGACTTCGAAATCCGAATCACCAAAAAAAGTGTGTTATAGCACACGAAAATCATCAAAATAGATGGTATGCGCGCTTCGGAGCTCGTTTAACCTTGAAAATGGGTCGGACTGGCCGTGAGGGCCAACCTGCTGCATATCCAAGGTCTTGAAGAACGTCCACAATAAATTTCGATATTTTTGACATTGGAATCCGAATCACCAAAAAAATGGTGCTCTATAGAACACGAAAATCGTCTAAATTAGGGGTATGCGCTCTTCGGCACTCGTTTGATCTTGAAAATGGGTCGGACTGGCCGTGAGGGCCAATTGGATGCATAGCCAAGGTCTTGACGGACGTCCATAAAAAAAATTGGCATATTTGACGTCATTATCCGGATCACCAAAATAATGGTGTGTTATAGCCCACGAAAATCATCGAAATTGGGGATATGCGCGCTACGGGGCTTGTTTAACCTTGAAAATGGATTGAATTGGCGTGAGGGACAACCGGCTGCATATTCAAGGTCCTGAAGGACGTCCACAAAATATTATGGAATTTTTAACATCAGTATCCGGATGCGCAAAAAAATAGTGTGTTATAGCACACGAAAACCGTCGAAATGGGGGATATTCATGCTTTGGGGCTTGTTTGACCTTGAGATTGGTTTGGACTGGCCGTGAGGAATAACCGGCTGCATAGCCAAGGTCTTGAAGGATGTCCACAAAAAAATTAGGCATTTATCACGTCATAATTTGGATCACCAAAAAAATGGTGTGCTACAGCACATGAAAATCATCGAAATGGAGGGTATGCGCGTTTCGGGGCTCGTTTGACCTTGAAAATGGGTCGGACTGGCTGTGATGGCCAAGCGGCTACATGGGGAAGGTCCTGAAAGACGTCCAAAAAGAATTCGGCATTTTTGACGTCGAAATTTGGATCACTAAAAAAATGGTGTTATAGCACACGAAAATCGTCGAAATTGAGGATATTCTCGCTTTGGGGCTATTTTCACCTTGAAAATGGGTCGGACTGGCCATGAGGGCCAACCGGATGCATAGACAAGGTCTTGACGGACGTCCACAAAAAAATCCAGCATTGCTGACGTTGGAATCCGGATTACAAAAAAATGGTGCGTTATAGCACATGAAAATCATCGAAATAGGGCATATGGGTGCTACGGGGCTCGTTTGACCTTGAAAATGGGTCTGACTGACCATGAGGGCCAACCAGCCGCATCGCCAAGGTCTTGATGGACCTACACAAAAACTTTTGATATTATTGACGTCGGAATCTGGATCACCAAAAAATGGGGTGCTATAGCACACGAAAATCGTCGAAATAGAAGGTATGCGCACTTCAGGACTCGTTTGACCTAGAAAATGGATCGAACTGGTCGTGAAGGCCAACTGGATGCATAGCTATTTTCTTGACGGAAGTCCACAAAAAATTTTGGCATTTTTTGACATCAAATTCCGGATCACCAAAAAAATGGTGTGTTATGCACTCGAAAATTGTCGAAATGAGGGGGGTATGCGCGCTTCGGAACTCGTTTGACCTAGAAAATAGGTCGGACTTGCCATGATAGCAAACCTGCTGCATAGTTATTATTTTGACAGACATCCAAAAAATATCTCGGTATTTTTTACGTCGAAATTTGAATCACCAAAAAAATGGTGTGTTATAGCATACAAAAATGTAGAAATGGGGGGACGGGCGCTACGGGGCTCGTTTGACCTTGAAAATGAGTCAGACTGGTCATGAGGGCCAACCATCTGCATAGCCAAGGTCTTTACGGGCGTCCACGAAAAAATTCGGTATTAATGACGTCGAAATCCGAATCACCAATCCTTGAAATAGGGGGTATGCGCGCTTCGAGGCTCGTTTGACTTTGAAAATGGATCGGATGCATAGCCAAGGTCTTTACGGACATCCACAAAAAAAATTCGCATTTGAACGTCGAAATTCGAATCACCAAAAAATGGTGTGTTATAGCACTAGAAAATCGTCGAAATGGGGAATATGCGTGCTTTTGGGCTCATTTGATCTTGAAAATGGGTCGAACGGGCCGTGATAGCCAACCGGCTGCATAGCCATGGTCTTGACGGGCTTCCAAAAAAAATTTGACATTTTGGACGTCGAAATCCGGACCACCAAAAATATATTGTGCTTTAGCACACGAAAATCATCGAAAAGAGGGAACTATGCGCTTCCGGGCCTTTTTGACCTTTAAAATGGGTCGAATTTGCCGTGAGGGACAACCGGCTGCATAGCCAAGATCTTGAAGGATGTCTACAAAAACTTTCAGCATTTTTTACGTCGGAATCCGAATCCCAAAAAAAATGGTGTGCTACACATGAAAATCGTCAAAATTGGGTGTATACGCACTTGGGGCTCGTTTGACCTTGAAAATGGGTCAGATTAGCCGTATCTAAGGTCTGAACGAACGTCCACGAAAAATTTTGGCATTTTGAACGTCGGAAATCCGGATCACCAAAAACAATGGTGTGCTATATAGCACACGAAAATCGTTAAAATGGGGTGTATGTGCGCTTCAAGGCTCGTTTGACCTTGAAAAATGGCTCGGATTGGCCGTGAAGGCCAATCGGGTGCGTAACTAAGGTTTTAACAGACGTCCAGGTAAAATTTTAGTATTTTGGACGTCAAAAATACGGATCACCAAAAAAGATGGTGTGCTATAGAAGACGAAAATCATCCAAATGGGGGGTATTTGAGCTTTTGGTCTCGTTTGACCTTGGAAATGGGTCGGATTTGCCATGAGGGCCAACCAGCTGCGTAGCTAAGGTCTTAACGAACGTTCACGAAAAATTTTGGTATTTTGAAGATTGGAAATCCGGATCACCAAAAAAGATGGTGTGCTATAGCGCACGAAAATCGTCAAAATAAGGGGTATGTGCGCTTCAAGGCTCGTTTGACTTTGAAAATGGGTCTAATTAGCCGTGAGGGCCAACCGGCTGCGTAGCTACAGTATTAGGGCTGGGCATAAAATACTGTAAGCTGAATAAAAAAATGTTTTTTTTTATTTTTTTATTTTTTTGTGATTTTTTTTTTGTGAGGTTTAAGACCCTTTTCTTAACTGTTTATGCATTATGATAAAGAACAATTGTTTACTTTCAAATTTGGTTATTTTCACAAATGGTCATACAAAATTCTCTTACCCTTTGCAGAGGAGATAGATATAACTGTTTGTAATATCGTAGTTTCCAATTCCTCTACTGAATTTTTGACATAATTTGAACTAAAGTTCTAATTGATTTATTTGGACTTGTGGCAAGACACGTCTTTGACCCAATTCATATGAATTTTTGGTGATCCACGTTGCTTTAAAGAGGTAATGACTTTATTTATAATTGAAAAAAAATTCTTAACATTTAAATATAAACTTGTTTATTCAAGTCTCAAGTGAAACTTTCGAAAATCAAACTTCAGATATAGCACTTTTGAACTTTTTAATTTCAATCAAATTCAACTCCACTTTCACATATGATAAATTAATTCGAATAAAATTAAATTTTGAAAAATTTATAAATTTCTTTATAAATATCTGAAAAACGGGTGCAAAAGAAATTTGACTTTATTATACGTAAATTCTTTGCACTTTTTGAAAGTAATAATTCGAACTACGTTTCTCTAATAGACTGATAGTATGTTTCAACTTATTTGTCTTTTTTTATTTATTTATTTTAAGATATTTTTATTTTTTACAATTTAATTTTAATTTTTTACGTGATATATTTTGAGATCACCAAATTAAAGGACATTTTGATATATTCTATATATTTTTAATTTAAAATATCATAAGATTAAAAAACTTTTAAATTTACTTAAATTTTGTGTCACATTAAAATCAATAACATTGATGTGTCAAATAAGGGATACTTGTTGTAGACGAAAAAAAAATGACAGATAATCTCTTATTTTTAAGATAGGTTTAAAATAGACATTTAAATTAAGAGTTGATATAGTTTAGACAAAATCAAAATCCTAATTTTCTGAATATTTGATTTGCATTTCGAATCAAGTATTTTCTAATTTTATTCAAAATTTTAAAGTTTTATATCTTATCATAATACTAATTGCGATACTCTACCAATTAATCAATATACTCATTAGGCTATATGACATGTGCTAAAAAACCACATGAATTTGTTAAGTAGTAGACATGTTTCAACTCATTTGTCTTATTTTTTTTCAGTTTATTTTAATATGGTATCTTTTACGGTTTGTTAATTCTACTTTTTTGCGTGACATATTTTGAGACCACAAAATTAAAGAATATTTTGACATATTTTACGTATTTTTAATTTAAGATTAACAAATATTTTTAAATTTTTGTAAACTTCGTGTCAAGTTAAAGTCAATAACATTTAAAACTGTGAAAGAAATGTATATGTGAAATTAGAGATACTTGTTGCATAGACGAAAAAATGACAGATAATCTCTTATTTTTAAGATAGATTTAAAATAGACATTTAAATTAGGAGTTGATTTAGTGTAGATAAAATCAAAATCCTAAATTTTTCAATATTTGATTTGCATTTTGAAATCAAGTATTTTTCAAATTTGGGTGCTCCCAGGTCATATTGAGAAATATGCGCAATCTCTGAAAAGATATGTAAATGCGAAAATATGTGTTTAAAATATTATGTGAGTATACGTGATAGTTTTCCAATTCATTACAGAAGTCTTCATAAAAAATTTTCATGTAAAAGCAAAAACATGCGTTAAAAAATTATGTGGATATACGAGATAGTTCCCAACTAATTACAGAGGTCCTCGTAAATTTTTTTAGAAAAAAATTGAGACTCCAAGTGGCCAAATCCATAGACTAATACGCATTAAAAACAAAGAAATTTGCGTAATTTCTAAAAAAATGACATGTAAATACAACAATATGCATTAAAAAATTGTGTGAGTATCCATGATGGTTCCCCAAATCATTATGGAGGTCCTAATAAACTTTCAGAAAAAAACTTAGGGTGCTCAAAGAAGAAAGATCTATAGATTAATACACACAGAAAATCAATAAATTTGTGTAATTCCTAAAAAAAAGTCTGTAAATGCTAAAATATACGTTAACAAAATGATCTGAGTATACATGATGTTTCCCAACTCATTATTGAGCTTCTCATAATATTTTTTCAGAAAAAAATTTGGATGCTCTAAGGCGTCATATTTATTGGCTCATACAGATCAAAAACTGAGAAATTAGCGTAAATCCTAAATACAAATAGCATGTAAACGTGAAAATATGCATTACAAAATGTTGTGAGTATACTCTATGGTTTCCTAATTCATTACGGAGATTTTCAGAAAATTTATCAAGAAAAAAATTGGGTGCTTCTAGGCGCTAGATCCATGGCTAATACACATGAAAAATTAAGAAATTTACGTAATTATTAAACAATGGTATGTAAAAATGCATAAATATGTCTTAAAAATAGTGTGAGTATACATAATACTTCCCAACTCATTACGGAGGTCCTCAAAATTTTATCACGAAATTTGATGCTTTAAGGCGCCAGAACCCAGGAGATAATACACAAAAAAAATCAAGAAATTTGTGTAATTTCTAAAGAATGGTCTATAAACGTGAAAATATGTAGTAAAAAATGGTGTGAGTATTCGTGATGGTTCCTCAACTTATTACGGAGGTCCTCATAATGTTTTTTTAAAAAAAAAATTGAATGCTCTGAGGCGCCAAATCCATGAACTAACACGTGTGAAAAATAAAGAATTTATGTAGGTCGTAAAATAGCATGTGAATGCAAAAAGATATGTGTTAAAATGGTGAATATACATGATGGTTTTCCTACTCATTATGGAGGTCAAAAAAATAGAAAAAAAATTGGATGCTCCAAAGTAGATTAATGAGCTAATACACGAAAAATTAAGGATTTTAGTAATTTGTAAAAAGGGTCTGTATATACCAAAATATGAATTAAAAATGTTGTGGGTATACATGATGGTTCCCCAAATCATTACAAAATGTTTTAGTGTTGTAAGGTGATTGGTCAATGAGCTAATTAGACACGAAAAATGAGAAATTTATATATTTCAAAAAATGACATGTAAATGCGAAAATATGTGTATTACCCATTTGTAGAAAACCTCGTTTGAATTTGAAACAAACATTTGCCCCATTGGACAAACGTACACCATTAATAAGGTCGTCACGAATGCCCACAAAAATTTTCAGCCAAAAATCCATTGCGATCACAAATCACCCAAATTTATTGACTATAGCACACCTAAAACAAGAAATTTCTTATTTCCCATTTTGCGTCTCGTTTAAACTTGAAAATGCAGACATTTGCCACTCCAAAAAAATATACATCATACATAAGGTCGTCACGGACTCTAATAAAATATTTTGGCCAAAAACCTGTTGAAATCACATATTCTTCAAAATTCATGGAGTAAAGCACACGTAAAATGAGAAATTTTGTATTTCCCCTTTCAAGTTTTTTGAACTTCACAAAGAGGAAGTTTGTCCCTCCGAACCAACACACGTCATTAATAAGGTTGTCACATGCCCCCACAAAATATTTCAGCCAAAAATTCATTGGGATAACATACCACCTAAAATTTATGGACTATAGCACACGTAAAACAGAAAATTTGGTATTTCTCGTTCCTGACCTCATTTAATATTTAAAATGCGGATGTTTTCCCCTCTGTATCAATGTACGCAGACGTTTTTTAGTTAAACTTTTTAGGTGCTCCAAGGCGTTAGATCTATGGGATAATACACACAAAAAATAAAGAAAGTCGCATAATTTCTAAAAGTTGGGTCGTAAATTCGAAAATATGTCTTAAAATGGTGAAACTATAGGTTAATGCTTCCGCAACTCATTACGGGGATACTCATACAAAAATTTAAAAAAAAATTGGGACCGACGAAAAATAAAGAAAGTCACGTAATTCCTAAACGTTGGCTCATAAATGTTATAGTATGCCTTATAATGGTGGGGTTATAGGTAATCCCCAACTCATTACGTAGGTCCTCATAATGTTTTTTCTGAAAATGTTTGTGGATGCTTCAAAACACTAGATCATAAGATAATACACACCGAAAAATAAGAAAGCAACAAAAATTTTTAAAAGTTGACTCGTAAATATAAAAATATGTCTAAAAATAGTGAAACTATAGATAATGCTTCTCACTCATTACGGAGGTTCTCATGAAGTTTATTCAGAAAGAATTTTCGGGTGCTCTAAATTGCCAGAGACATGAGCTTTACACATGAAAAACTTATAAATTCGTCGAATTCCCCCATAAAGTTTTTTTCAGGAAAAAAAATGGGTGCTCCAAGGCACCACATTGTTCTAATACACACGAAAAAAACAAAAAAGTCGCATAATTCTTAAAGTTCGCTCATAAACGCAAAAATATGCCTTAAATGGTGCGACTATAGGCAATTCTTCTATAACTCATTACAGAGGTCCTCATAAAGTTTTTCAGAAAAAAATTGGGGTCTCCATAGCGCTAGATCCATGGGATAAGACACAGAAAAAACTAATAAAGTCACGTAACTCTTAAAAGTTGACTCATAAATGCAAAAGTATGCATTAAACTGGTGGGACTATAGGTAATGTTTCCACAACTAATTACGGAGGTCCACCTAAATTTTTTCTAGAAAAAATTTTAGGGTGCTCGAAGGGCCCAGATCCAGGGGCTAATACACACACAAATAAAAAATTAAGTAATTCAAAAATTGGCTTGTAAATATGAAAGTATGTCTTAAAATGGTGGACTACAGATGATGCTAACCCAACTAATTATGGAGGTTCTCAAAAATATTTTTAGAAAACTTTTTTAAGTGCTCAAGGCACCATATGCATTGGTTAATTCACACAAAAAAACATGATAACCACATAATTTCTAAAGTTGGCTCGTAAATGCGAAAATATGCATTAAACATTGACGGGACTATAGGTAATGCTTCCACAACATATTGTGGAGGTTCTCATAAAAAAATTAGAAAAATATTTTTGATACTCCAAGGCGCTAGATTCATGGTTAATACAAGTCATTGACGGGGAAACATTACATATAGTCCACCATTTTTAAGGCATATTATTTTGGAAATTTTCATACTAATTCCAAGAAAATTCACATTTAATTCACAGTTTTCTTGTAGTGTTTAAGGAATTATGTGATTTTCTTGATTTTTCGTGTATATTAGCCCATAGTTCTAGCACCTTAGAGCACCTACCAAAATTATGAGACCTCCTTAATTAGTTGGAGAAACATTAAGTATAGTCTCGCCATTTTTCAAGGAATATTTTTGCAGTTACAAGTCAAATTTTAGGAATTATGCGACTTTCTTAGTTTTTTGTGTTTATTAGCCCATGCATCTAGCAATTTGGAGTACTTAAAATTTTCTTTAAAAACTTTATTAGGACCTCCTTAATGAGTTGTGGAAGCATTATGCATAGTATAACCATTATTTAAGGCATATTTTGGCATTTACGAGTCAACATTTAGAAATAACGTTACTTTTTTATTTTTCATATATGAATCTGGCATCTTGGAGACTCCAAAATGAATTTCTCTAAAAACTTTATGAGAACTCCTTAATGAGTTGTGAAAACATTACATATAATCACACTATTTTTTAAGACATATTTTCACATTTATGAACCAATTTTTAGGAAAAATGTGACTTTCCTAATTTTTCGTATGTATTAGCTTATTGATATGACGCCTTGGAACACCGAAAAAAAATTTAAAAAACTTTAAGAGGACCTCCGTAAAGAGTTGGGAAAGCATTACGTATAATCCCAGCATTTTTAAGGCATATGTTCGCATTTACAAGCCAACTTTTAGAAAATTAAGAAACTTTCTTGATTTTTCGTGTGTATCAGCTCAAGTTTTCTTGGTTTTAAAACTTACAAGTATAAATCATATATTTCTCTAAAAATTAAATATTTTTTTCAAATATTATGACAAACATGTAGTGAAACTTCACACAAAAATAACTTTGGGAAAAATATTTGAGAATCTATTATTCAACTCTAGCTTAGTAAAAGCATACACATGTTTTACATTTGTTAGCTTATTATCCAAAACCTATACCAAACACTACCAAATTATGTGGCCAGCTATGAAAAACATTTATATTACATTACTTATTATGCTGATATATTTCATGTTGAAATTTAATTACTAATGTGGACAAACAGTTTTGTATGAAAAACTTAGGCATAAATAACACACATTTCATATGCATTATATTGTTTTGTTATAGGTTATATATACTTATACATCTATCCCTGACCCCACCTCTTTAATTACTGTATGTATTTATGCCAAAGTAGTCCATGTGCCATAATTGCTTGATTGTGAACCATTGTTGACTTTAAGAAGTTACAACATACTACTCCAGCCTAAATATTTAATGCAGGTTACAACAAAATAAGGAAGAAAAATAAGTGTACAATACTTTTCTTTTCTTTTCTTTTTTGTGTGTGTATTTTTCTTTTATTATATTCATCCTGTATTTCTCATAAGTCTCTTTCAAATAACAATATGACAGTTAACTGTCATTTTCCAAGTAAGAATAAATTTAGACCCCCACCCCTCCTATCCCCCACCCCCACCAAACCAAAAATATAAAATAAAATAAAGAAGATGACCCTTTGCACCTTAAGTAAATTTCATATATAGTTGGATAGATCAAATGAACTATAGTTGTTGTTGTTGTTATTGTCATGACTTGCTAAGTTTGTTGTCGAATTCTTCGTGAGTTGATGATCATCTAATTCTAAAATTGATCCAAAATCTTGAAATTGCATCATTGGTTGCCACTCAAAATTACTTGTGTTATAATGATCAAATTGATCCTCCTCTTGTCCAAGTATAGCTTGCATTTCAAGAAAGCTAGCGTTAAAATCAAGAAAATCTTGATTAATTTGAGCCCCTTGCTCCTCTTGTAGAAAATTACCACAAGGGTAATCTTGGAAATTATCCAACAAACTTTCATTTTCAAAAGAAGTTGGATTATTAACTAAGCTATCTGATGAAGGAGAATTAGATAAGCTTGCTCCAATAGAAGAATAATCTTGAGATTCTTGAATGATAATATTATCATCATGATCATTATTTGTACCTTGGTTCAAATACTTAGCGAAAACATCCGCTAGATCAATGTCATGAGCTCCGGGAGCGCCTTCGAGGGCGGGGCTCGATGTTTGAAGGGTATTATCGTCTTTTCGTGTAGATCTTGAACGTCGACTTTTCCGGCAACCGCCACCAACGGGGACATTTCGAAGAGAACCACCTTTAGTCCAATATCTACGACAAGCTTTGCAAAAATACCTAGGTTGTGACAAGCTATAGTTGTTGTAGTAACAAAATTTTGTGTTGGTAGAGGCACACCTAGGACAATTTGGTGCTTGTTCAATATTGGACTTTCTTGTCCTTTCCATCATGATCATTGGCCTTGGATGGTATGGTAACATGTTTTTGTGAATAAATAAATATGTATATTACACTTTGAAGACTAGAAAGAAGTTAGATTTGGAGAGAGGGAGAGTATGTGGGATTGACTATATGGGGTGCATGGTGGGATTATATATAGATTTAGTATAGAGTAAATTGCACTACTTGGTCCTTGAAGTTTGGCTTAAGATACATTTAGTCCATCATGTTTGAGTTTGTATCCAACTTGCACACTTTTCAATTTGTCTTTGATTATATCTTTTTAGATTATCATGGGTGCAAATATAATGCTAGTTGCATACAAATTTTTTAGGGTGACTGAAAGAAACGGAAAAAAAAGCAAGAAAGGGTAGAGCCACCTTAGGTGAAGTTGTTGTTACGAGACACAACTTCGTTAAAAAAGAGTGAAAATAAAATTATATTAGAATCATAATCATAAAAATTGAAATTTTATAATTGACTAATTTTTTAGCTATCCATTCGAATCTTTCGTATAAATGTGATTTATGTTTTTGAGGCCTCATCAATCATTTGTCAATAATATATATATATATATATATATATATATATATATATATATATATATATATATATATATATATATAAAAGAGGCAGACATTAAAATTAGTGACCTCCTCCATATATGAAATTCAACTAGAATATATATCAAAAAATGAAAAAAATTAGTATCATGTTAATATATTTCAATAAAAGA
Organism: Solanum lycopersicum; assembly: GCF_036512215.1. Classification (NCBI taxonomy): domain Eukaryota; kingdom Viridiplantae; phylum Streptophyta; class Magnoliopsida; order Solanales; family Solanaceae; genus Solanum; species Solanum lycopersicum. The sequence goes on from NC_090803.1 coordinate 59,369,606, forward strand.
GAAATTTTTGAAGGAAAGTCACGGTAATATATTTGAATTATGTTTCATAATATTGTATCGTCAAAGTAATTTGTTTATAATAGTTATTTAAACATTAACTTTGTTCATAAAATTTTATACTAATCAATAATCAATAACAGTAGAACACCTAGATAACTCTATTGATTGTTGATTAAATTTGCATATAGCAGAAAAGAACGTCTATAGTCCTAAAGTTGGAAGGGAAAGATTATTTTAACACAAAGTTGAAAGAAAATAAAAAGATATCCACCATAATAACAAAGACCACTAGAAATTGATAAGACATGAATTTTAGGACAAAATTGAATGCTACGTGAATCTTTTGAGCCAAAAAAAAATAATTAGTAATTTAGGTATAGGTGGGCCCCTTGAAGTGGGGAAAGGAGGGTAGTAGGGTATGGCTCCGAGGATTATGAAGGGTGACCCCTACATGTACGTAGACTTGTGAAGTGCTTAGCTATTGATGAATTTATTTGAACTAGATATTTTAACGTAAAGTGTAAAATATTTTCTAATAACTCACTAAAATGTTTATAAAAATATAATAAGCGGAGTGTTAAGTTTAGAGCCTGAAAGATATAAAATATTAACAAAAATTTCAAAATGTTATATAAAATTTTACATTAATCAAAACCACAAAATCGCTGAAACAACAGCGATTTACTCCATCAGAAAAAGCAAAATCGCTACCTAGTCAGCGATTTTCAAGAAAAAAAAAATTAAAACAAAATTGAAAATCTCTGCTAGGTAGCGATTTGAATTTTTTATTAAAAACACACATTTTGCAAAATCGCTGCTTGTTTTTTCCAGTGGATTAAATCGCTATTGTTCCAGCGATTTTACCGTTTTGGTTAATATAAAATTTTATATACCGTTTTGAATTTTTTTGTTAATATTTTATACCATGTAGGCTCTGGGCTCGTGTTAAGAAGCTTCAAAGCTGATTCAGCTCAAGCTAAGGTGCAGAAGCAAATCTAGTTTTAAAATAACAAAATGACGTGAATTTAATAGCATCTAAATTTCATTAAATATATGTACATAAATATATTTTACTATCTAACATGTATTATATTGAGATTAATATAAAATTTTATAAATTTTAAATTTTGAATCGAGGGGGTGAGAGTGTGGAAGAAAGGTCGTGTAGAGTAGAAAGGGTGTAAACATATCGTGGGCGGTTTGAGTTTTGCGAACCGTTAGGTTCAAGAAAGAGTATATATTATTACACCCCAAAATCCCATGTGATAATGTGAATTCACAAAAAGAGGCCCTTCACTTTACTATATGGTTTAATTTTTTTACAAGAAAAGATATGAGTGTATTAATTCACTGTTTCATAGGCGGATTATTAGTATTACATGTTTATACGTTTTTTTTAAAATGGTTGCAAATTACTCATGTGTCACTTCCTAATTGGGTCATTATGACCGTGATCGATGTTCATAGTCAAAACTACTCTAGTTGTCATTACCCTGTTCTCATTATTTAACCCTCTCATTGACCAATTTGCCCCTATTCCCTTTTCCTTTTCTTTTTTTTTCATTTTATAAAATAAGGTAAAGACTACGTTTTAATATTCAGAAACAGATTAAAATATATTTCTGTATTATAAGATATAGTTTTAATATACTTATGTTATATTTTCAATCTAAATATAAGGTTTTGTTATGATTTTGCTAGAAAAAATAGCATTTCTAAAAGGAGAAGATGAATTCCGACAAACTACCACCTAGGTTATCTTGGGAGAAATAGAATATTTGTATTTTGATCGATTTAATCGTGCGATATGGTATTATGATATGGTATTTTGATATGGAACATAAGATGAAGTTAAAGTTTTGTTTGGACATGCGATGTGAAATTTGTGTGTTTTATATTTCTTCATAAACATAAAAATCGCATAAGTTGTAAAATTATTAATACAGCCCCAATTATTTATTCAATCTTATCAAATAAAAAATTATAAATTCGCATAATAAGTTATTACAAAGGTATTTGTTCTCCAGTTAAGTAATTGTTTCATCTATTCTTAAATTTAATAAAAACATTGAACATAAATTGTAGTGTAACAGTTTTTAATATGATCCTCCACATAATATGAAAAAATTTCTCAAGTTAAACTTGCATTTCTCGATCATGTGACTGTGAAGACGAACCAACATTGTTACTTTGAGCCATTTGTTGGTCAATATCATCCACAATTATATTTTCATGTATATAGACCATAATATTTCATCACTTTAACAATCGGTTGGTGTGAGTTAAAGTGAATATATGTTGGAGAGAATAATAAATTTTACATCGGTGAGAATAATAAATTTTAAAAAGTAATGATGTGATTATAAATTTTATTTACATATAAAATAAATGGCTAGTAGGTAAATGTGAGTTGTTTTAACAAAATATAAACTTGTGGATCAATTTTTATATTAAAATATCTCAAATCATGATATGGAATCACCATGTAATTCCATATCAGGGATGAAATCAACGTGAAATTGTATGTCCAAACGCTGATTTCATCTCACAATACCATGTCGTGATATGATATTGCATGGCCAAATGCCTACTTAAATAGGGTAAGGAATTTCAGTTTCAATAATTCTAATAGGAATGGTTTTAATTTTTAACGAGACTTATACAGAATAAATCTAAATTAATATGTACTTCAATTGAAATATAAATATTAGATGAAATGCATGTAATATTAACAAAAGTGATAAATTATTTTAATAAATAATAACTACGTAAAATAAGATGGAACCAAGAATCGTCTAAATTAAAATTGATGGTGAAGATCAATGAAAGAGTTTAAGGATATACCTAATTATCAAACACAACTATATATTAAAGGAAAATATAGGGTAGTTTGAGGGTCTATATAAATATTCATTATTCTCTTGTAAAATATATACCTCAATATAGTAATTTAAGTGAATTCTACTTCTACTGTTTAATTTGTCGTAAAGAATAATTAATTAAGACCTTACAGTCATTGATATAATTCAAAGTTTCACCCTAGGCCTACCTTATGGCCTACAAAATTAATTTATATATCTAGGGTTAGTGAAGAAATTACTATAAGATTTTTAATTACCAAAATACTCGTCATTCTAGCTTTCTAAGCTAATTCCTACTCTCCTTCAACTAGTCTAGTATGGGTACGTACTATTTAGTGATGGCGATTAAACAAGTTGAGCTAAATTTGAACAGATCATAACTGATTAAGATAACTTTTCAATACAATTTATTTATACTTGGATCAAAAAGAATTAGGTACGTAACGAATTATATAACGAGTCAAGACTCGATTGATCAAGATAATTTTTACCAAGTTTAACTATTTTATTTGTTCTTTTAAACTATCTTAATACTTAATAAAATTATAACAAAATAATATTTTCTTTATATGTTAAAAATAACAAATAAAAATAAAATTTTAATATAATGGATAAATAAAATAAGAGAGGAACACTACTTTAAGGTTTAGTACTTATGTTTAAGTTCTTCAAACATTAATGGGACAAATTAATTGGCATTGAATAACTTTACTAGCATAGGATAGATAAGTACTAGAATAACTTAACAGTGTTTTTTCCCTTCTATATTATTTGTTTATTAAATTATCAATCAATTTATAAAATTGAAAGTAAATATTTTCTCAATTTTCCCTTAAAATTCATTTGATAAAATATAAATATTAAAATTTCAAAAAGAAACTTCACTGTTAATTTTGATATTAATGAATAAGGTATATAAATAAAGTATAGTAAAAAGACTTAGAAAGGTAAATTAGTAAAATGTTTTTCTTATTTATGATTTTTATAAAATATAAAAAAGAAAAAATAAACAAGTAATATGAAACACTAATATCACCTTCTCATAAAACGAAATTTATGAGCCCACTAATATCACACCATATATAATTTAAAACTTTGTACTATTTTAATTTACTCCCTTAAGTCCATTATCATGATTAGAACAATGATGACTTTACCTAATTAGATCAGACACTTGTTTATTGTCATTAATCATAATTATTACTGATTTGAGCAATGTATATGTAATTGTTTCTAGTTTAGCGATGTCAATAGGGCGAGTTGAATGCGGGGTATGTAATGGTTTAAAGTTAGGGAAATTTTTTAAAATAATAATATTTTAATATTTAATAGAATTTCTTAGTAATACTTTAAATATTTATTAAAAATGATAATATTTTAGTTTGTTGTGGGATTTAAGTATTTTAATCATTATTTAACTTAACATAATATAATTAATATGAAATATGTGGTCTCTTCCTTCTTCCTAAAGGTCATTATTTGTCCTTATCTTTCAAAACCAGTTATTGTTATTAAAGTTTAGCATAATACCTTAGAGTCTAATTTATTAAATTTGATATTTCTAAAATTTTACAAATTTGAAAACCTATAGTTTTATGTGTTATTTGGCATACATTTCTCACGGTGTATTTATTTTATTTAAACCTAACCCATCGGTGGTCTTTAAACATGGCATAAACTTTCACCACCTTAACTAGACTTTGTTCTTTTTAGACACCATATGTCAGGTTGTATGGTGTCATGACACTTTTTTTACAATCAACAAAAAATTTAAAGTGAATGTAACTCACTCGCCAATGACGTATCAAAGTACCAAATTAAATGAAGACATTTGTCATTTGACACAACAACAATTCTTTAATAATAAATTTTGAATAAAACTAAAAGTTAAGCCAATAAATCAATGACACCTAAAAATTTTGCCCAAACAATTATAAAAGAGGATTAAATTATTTTTTTTTAAAAAAAATACTTTGGAGAATCTCCCACCCACCCATCCCCGACCCTATTCGTCTTCTCCAACAAATTAAACCTAATTCCCTTCGTCTTCTCCAGCGACCGTCATATTTCAATGCTTTTTAATTTTATTAATAAGAGGATTCCTTTATACACTAACAAAAGTGATCGGTTCTCAGTTTACCATTTTAATGAAGAATTTGAGATAGTCTATAAAACCAAATATATATCAGACAATTGTCAAATCTAGAAAAAGAATTGTTAGTGAAGTCGTAATGTCGACTTTCAACCACATAATGTGAACTGCCATAATTCAACAATAAAATTCTTCACCATTTGACCATCAAATTTAATCCACATAGAGAAGTTTATTCAACTCTAAAATCACTCTCCACCTTTGAAGGACCTTAAGGTAGGGAAAATGGTGGCCCAAAAATAGGAAAGAAGAATGAAAAAATTAAATAAAAATATGCTAAAAATGTCTTTCACGCGCTTTTTATAATTGTATTACACTCATCATATCATGTCAGCAAAAAGTATTGTCAAAACGACACAATAGGACCTGACATAAGGTGTCTAAAATGAACAAAGTCTAGTTAATGTGTATAAGTGAAAGTTTGTGCCAATTTTAAGGGGCCACCGATGGGTTAAGTCTTTTATTTATCAGAATTTTGTATTTTTTCTTAAATCGTATTCGTTTCAATATGTATGTCATATGTATTCTAGCTTTCATGTTGTATATTGTATAATGAAACTTGTATTTCTTTATTAGTTCGTATCTATTCCAATAGGTATGTCAAATGAATATGCAGTTATTTAAGAAACATATTTGTATTCATGGATTTTTTTCATTGTATATTTACTTTTCTCTTCAAATTTATGTTTCCTTTCCTAAACCGTCGTATTCATTCCAATAGGTATATTATTTGTATTTGTATTCATTCTAGCCTTTTATATTGTATTTAGTATAATGATATATAAATATAAAAATAATATGATGGAAAAGTGAAAATAAAACTGAAAAAACAATAATGAATATTTGTTGTAATCATTCTTAAATAAAATACATAGATATACCTTTGAAATGAATATAAATTAGAAAAAAATGCAAGTTTCATAAATATGCAACGTGAGATTTTGAATAAATACAAATATTAATAGCATATATACTGGTTTGAATACGAATTAAGAAATTATACAAAATTCTAAAAAAAAAAAACTATAAAAACAAAACAAACTAATAGAAAGTTGGTCTTCCTATAAATAAAATACACAATTATACATAACTAGTTAGCATACATTCATCAAGAATACAAATTAAGAACAAATATAAGATCCATAGACTATCCAACATGAGATTTTGAATGAATACAATATTAAAAGCATACGTAATGGTTTGAATACAAATTGAGAAATAAAATAAAAATCTAAAAAAATTATAAATACAAAACAAACTAATAGATAATTGTTCTTCTAAACTCAATTTTTTTAATTATATATTAGTAGTGTCTTTACTCTGACATTGCTATCTTGAACTTGAATGCGGATGGAATTATGAAGATTTTCTCTCTTGAGTCATTTTAATCGCAGTGCCTCCAATTTAGAGTAAAAAATCTCCAAAAAAGTTGACTGAAAATGTAAACAAACTTGCATAAAAATCAAGAATAATGACGAAAAATTCGTAATACGAACAATGTGAAATATAAGCGGTGATGTTGAAAACAAATCAAAAGAAATTTAAGAACCTAAGAAATTATTTTAATTAGATTTGAAATTTGATAAAATAATGTATACCTGATTGTTTATCAACCAAGAAAATCCTTGAATTAATGCATAGATTTTTTTGAAGAATCAAATTTTGGATAACTTTTGTTTGAAGCATAAAGAAAATCTGAAAACTTGAAAGGTGGGAAATTCTTTTTACAGAATAACGTGAAAATGAGAAAAACGTGCAAAATGAGGAGAAAATATTGTATTTGTCTTTTATTTTAAAATTTGCTATTGGTTAGAGTTTGGTCCAATTATGGACTCTTTTAATTAATAAAAGAAAATTTCAACAATAATAAAATGTGAATACAAATTATTTTTGAAAATATTGTCATTATGATGTTTTAAACAAATATTTCAAAGTGTTGTTATTTTGAATAAATCTGTTATATATTACGAATATATAGCTAATTTTCCTTGCAGAGTGGGGCGATAAGGTTGTGTGGGGCCGATTGAAGTGGATTTTTAATTAAAAATAAATACAGGACGGATTGCGGGTATATGTAATTTTATGTGGGTTCAAACTTAATTTTAACTTTTTACATATTATAAGAGTAATAGAACATTATTTATTATGATAAATGCTTTAAAGCTACTAAAATATCTAAGATAGTAAATGAAAATGGTTTGATAAATAAATTATACAATTCCTTACATGTTTTCAATTGACCTCTAAAAAATAATTGCAAGTCAGTATTCTACTAAATTAATACAATTTAATGAAAAGATGAATTTATCTTTATGAATTTTATTGTTAATATCAAACTCAATTACAAATAGAAAATATCAAAAAAAAATTGTAAAGCGGGTCTATGCACAACACATAGAACAAGTTAAAATAAAAAAATTATTACACGTAACAAAACGAGATAAATTAAAAATTATACGAATTAAACTAAACCCGCTCCACCCCAACCCATCCCTCATCACCTCATTGCTATATTAACTTGAAAGTGATCATCATATATCTCTATTCAAATTTTGTGTTTTTGTTTAGCTGTCTTTAGAAATTGAGTTTTATTCTTTTTATATAATAATATTGAGATTTTTTCAGTGTAAGAAATGTTCATACATGTATAAGTTCATGTTATTTTTACCTCTTAAGATTTTAGACTATGCAATAATTAAATATCAAGTGTCATTTTATAAATCGAGGTCTAGAAAAAATATAATATTAATACATATATAAATTTTACTTCTATAATGTTAAGTATTATTTGTATATGTGCTTGCGCGTAGCGCGGTCGTTGATAAAAGTAATCATACATTGAATTTATTGAGAATTTAAAATTCTTACTTATTATAAGATATTATTTTAAATATATTGGAAAATATTAACATTTATCATCTTAATATGTTATAATAGAATATTTATTGAGTCAATTCCTTAAATGGTCACCCAAGTTAAGAGAATTGTCTTGAAATATCATTTATGTTTCGTTTAGGACCAAAATAATATTCAACTATCACTATTTTCCTCTAAATATACTTGACACTTCAAAAACATCACTCTCTCCTAGTTGGCATGACATGTCATTAAAGTCTTTTTTTAATAATAGACTAATTTAATTCATTAAACTCATTTAACTAAAATAATGATCATATCATTTTTAATTTTTTATTAATCTATTAAGAATAAATTTTCATACTTAAAATCTTTTATCATAATTAAACTTTTAATTTTTATGTTATGCAGAATACGTTTTTAAAATGTACTATAACCTCATCAACTTTGAATACTTATAAATACATACATTCAAAAAAATATTGATATACAATTCACTCATGAACGCTCATTTACTTCAATTAATCATAAATTGTATAATGAATCAATAATATTGAAGGTCGACTAATTATTAAAAAAATAATTATTTGGGTGCTTTGAAATCCATATATACTTACAATACCTTTTTTTTTAAAAAAATAATAAGCGAATAATATTTATAGAAAATAAAATTTTAATATTTATTTATCAGTATTAATCTCATATAATATGTATATTATTGAATTAAGTTAGGAAATTCAACTAATTATTAGTTTATTTATTGATGTTTAATTGTACGAAAAGTAATATAGAATAAAAGAATAAAAAAAAAGTTAAATAATAATTTTCTCTTTCTTAGCAATTTTTTTTTATCAATCTTACAAATTTATCTAAATACTTTATAAAACAAATTGCTTAAAATTTTAAAATAATTTAGTTAGGAATTTTAAAATTATTAGGTAATAAGTGCACACAGAGATATTTTTATTGAATTTTATTTGGTGACAATATATGAAGTTACTAGACTTTTTAAATTATTTTTCTTATAATCTTCATAAATTCTCATGTAATTTATATATTTATTTTGTAGTGACATAAGTTTGATGAATTAAATAGGTCTATTATTTTTTAAAATGATGATTTAATTACAGGACATATCAACTAGAATTTAAGGAGACTTTTGAGGTATTTGGTATTTCTAATGGATAAAAAATATAATATTATTCACTTTCTTTCTTTTTTTTCAAAAAAAAAAACACCGGAAGCATGAATTGCAAAATACACAATTAATATTATTGTAATAGTAAATTGACCTTTAATATTATTGATTTATTATACAACTTATGATTAATTGATGTAAACTAGCGTTCATGAGTGATTTGTATATATATTTTTTTGAATGTATGTGTTTATAAGTATTCAAAATTGATAAAATTATAATACATTTTTAAAATGTATTCTTCATAACATAAAAAAATAAAAAGTTTAATTATGATAAAAGATTTTAAGTATGAAATTTTATTCTTAATAAACTAATAAAAATCTTTAAGAATAATATGATCATCATTTTAGTTAAATGGGTTCAATGAATGAAATTAGTCTATTATTTTTTTTAAAAAAATACTTTAATGACATGTCATGCCAACTAGGAGAGAGTGATGGTTATGAAGTGTCAAGTATATTTGGAGGAAAATAGTAATAGGTGAGTGATATATTGTCACGACCCAAAACCGAGCCGCGACTGGCACCCACACTTATCCTCCTATGTGAGCGAACCAACCAATCTAAACCTTAACATTTCAATGTAATATCAACATAAAGTAATGCGGAAGACTTAAACTCATTAATAAAACCCAATTCAATAACTATTATTTCCCAAAATCTGGAAGTCATCATCACAAGACCATCTACTTCAAATTACTAAATCTAAGAGTTTCTAAGAAGCTAAAAATACATAAAAGCTAGTCCATGCCGGAACTTCAAGGCATCAAGACATGAAGAGAAAGATCCAGTCCAAGCTAGAAGCATTAGCTCACCCTGATATCCGGAGTAATAAAGACTCGCTAGAGTTACTGTTGAGTCGAAGATGACGGCACTTTTGCTGCACTTCACAAATAAACAAGAAGAAAACATAAAAGTAGAAGTCAGTACAAAACACGGGTACTGAGTAGATATCATCGGCCAACTCAAAATAGAAATCAATATATACCAAGTAATATCATAAAATCAACTATGATACTCCACATGTAGCAACAATAAGTACTATATCATTAACAATTACCGTCAAGTTCACACATGAGGACTCAAGCCTCAATACCATACTCATTTGGGAATTATGTTCATTAGATTGAGTATATTAACATCTTTCAAGATTCATTATCTTTATTCTTCTTGTGTCGGTACGTGACACTCCGCTCCCTCATATTCATTAATCCTCTTGTGTCGGTACGTGACACTCCGATCCCCTACTACTATGTGTCGGAACATGACACTCCGATCCCCTAAATCTACGTGTCGGTTCATGACACCCGATCTCCTAAATCTACGTGTCGGTTCGTGACACCCGATCCCCTAATTCTACGTGTCGGTTCGTGACACCCGATCCCCTAAATCTACGTGTCGGTTCGTGACACCCGATCCCCTAATCTCCTTCTATCAATTCATCAAGCCTTCTTTCTTACCAAGGCATCATCGATCTCATTATTTTAGTTCATCACGCCTTCTTTTATACCAAGGCCTCATTATTAACAAAGAGATTAGGGTTTTGCAAGATTTGGGATTCAATAACTTCATCATGCTTATATAATCACAATTATATAATTACATTCATGCAAGCATACAATTAAGCACATAGCATGGTTTACAATATTATCAATACATATCATTCGCTATTAAGATTTTACTACGAATATCGTAAGAGAAACCATAACCTACCTCCACCGAAGATTAGTGATCAAGCAAGCAAATTCCCAAAGCTTTGTGTTTTCCTCTTCGTTTCTCCTCTCTCGATCAATCCTCTCTCTCTCTCTCTTTGTCCTTTCTATTTTCTTTATTCAAACCCTCTTTCTTTTACCCTAATTAATATATAATTGAGGCTAAAAGATGGCAATAATAACCCACTAATTAACTTAAGGTTACCTCTTTTAACCCCCAAGTAATTAGACATATTAACATTAACCCACTAACTTTATAATTAAAGCAGGAATAGTCAAAAACGTCCCTTAAAACGTATAAAGAAATCCGACCCAGACTGGGATTACGCAACCTGCGACGGCCCGTCGTGCCTGCGACGGTCCGTCCTGCAGGTTGTTGCAAAGTTCAGAGACTGGATTTCCACTGAAGACTCTGTGACGGTCCGTCCTGCCATTCTGTCACGAAGTTGAGAGAGTCGACTTTCAGTACCCAATTTCAGATTTTCTAAGTGTTTTGAAATGAGACCCTGCGACAGTCCGTCGTGCCCATGACGGTCCGTCGTGGGGTCCGTCGCCTCAGCCTGTTTTTCCAGAAATAAAATCTGCTGCTCAAAACGACTAAACAGGTCGTTACAATAGATAACAATTTACCCATCGTTCGTCCCCGAACGATCACAAGAAGGAAAACAAGGGCGAAAAGGAGTACCTGAATCTGTAAATAGGTGTGGGTATCTTTCTCGCATATCAGCCTCTTTCTCCCAAGTGGCTTCTTCGACTGGTCGATTCTTCCATTGAACTTTGATGGATGCAATCTCCCTTGATCTCAACTTGCGAATTTCTCTATCTAGAATGGCAACAGGCTCCTCCTCATAAGTCAAATTTTCATCAAGCAAGACTGAATCCTAACGAATAATATAGTTTCAATTCCCGTGGTATCTTTTCAACATCGACACATGGAATACCGGATGCACTCCGGGCAGCCCTGGAGGCAAGGCTAACTCATAAGCCACCTCCCCTACTCGCTTAAGTACTTCAAATGGACCAATATACCTTGGGCTAAGTTTAACTCGCTTACCAAACCGCATCACCCCTTTCATTGGCGAAACCTTCAACAAGACTTGTTCACCCTCCATAAACTCCAAGTCTCTAACCTTCCGATCTGCATACTCCTTCTGTCTACTTTGCGCCGCTAGAAGCTTTTCTTGAATAGATTTCACTTTATCTAACGATTCCCTCAGAAAGTCAGTACCCCAAGGTCTAACTTCAAATGCATCAAACCACCCAATGGGAGACCTACATCTTCTCCCATATAGTGCCTCAAATGGGGCCATATCAATGCTTGAGTGATAGCTATTGTTGTAGGTGAACTCTGCTAAGGGTAAGAAGCTATCCCACTGACCACCAAATTCTATCACACATGCACGAAGCATATCCTCCAACACTTGAATCGTTCGCTCAGATTGACCATCGGTCTGAGGATGGAATGCAGTACTAAGGTCCAACCTAGTACCTAATTCCGCATGCAATGTTTTCCAAAACTTAGAAGTAAACTGCGTACCTCTATCTAATATGATGGAGAGTGGAACCCCATGCAGACGAACAATTTCTGAGACATAGATTTTGGCTAACTTCTCTGCATTGTAAGTCACCTTGACCGGAATGAAGTGAGCAGACTTAGTTAACCTATCAACAATTACCCAAATAGAATCAAACTTTCCCAATGTCTTTGGAAGACCAACCACGAAATCCATTGCAATCCTTTCCCACTTCCATTCAGGAATGAGCATTCTCTAAAGTGTTCCTCCGGGCCTCTGGTGTTCATACTTTACCTGTTGACAGTTTGGACAGCAATAAAATCCACAATATCACGCTTCATTCTACTCCACAAAAAGTGTTGCTTTAGGTCACGGTACATCTTGGTTGCACCCGGATGTATCGAATACCTTGAACTATGAGCCTCTGTCAGAATAGTGTTGATCAAATCATCGACGCGGGGTACACATACCCTTCCCTTAATCCTCAAAACACCTTCCTCATCGATTGTCGCTTCTTTAGCCTCTCCTTGCAACACTTTATCTCGGATCCGGATCAATTTTTCATCATTAAACTGCTTTCCCTTAATCTTGTCAAGGAAGGAAGATCTTGCCTCCACACAAGCTAAAAATCCTCCCTTCTCATTTACTTCTAATCTCATAAGGTCGTTAGCCAGAACCTGAACTTCTCTAGCCAATGGGCGTCTAGAAGCTTGCAAGTGAGCTAGACTTCCCATGCTTCCCGCCTTTCTACTTAAAGCATCCGCTACAACATTCGCCTTCCCAGGATGATACAAAATAGTGATGTCGTAGTCCTTCAGTAGTTTCATCCATCTCCTCTGTCTCAAGTTCAAATCTTTCTGAGTAAAGACATATTGTAGGCTACGATGATCCGTATAGACCTCACACTTAACCCCATATAAATAGTGTCTCCATTGCTTTAATGCAAACACTACCGCGGCCAATTCCAAATCATGAGTTGGATAGTTACGTTCATGCACTTTTAATTGTCTTGAAGCATAAGCAATCACATTCTTCTCTTGCATTAGCACTGCACCCAAACCCGAATAGGATGCATCACAATAGACAATGAAATTCTTACCTTCCACTGGCAAGGTGAGAATTGGTGCAGTAGTCAACAGAGTCTTGAGTTTCTGAAAGCTTTCCTCACACTCATCCGACCATACAAATGGAACATTTTGCTTAGTCAAGTTCGTCAGTTGGGAAGCAATAGAAGAGAATCCCTTAACAAATCGGCGGTATTAGCTAGCTAACCCAACAAAGCTCCTTATTTCTGACACATTAGTAGGTCTTACCCAATTCTTCACTGTCTCAATTTTAGAAGGATCCACCATCACTCCATCCGTAGAAACCACGTGCCCCAAAAAGGACACGACATCTAGCCAAAACTCACACTTAGAGAACTTGGCATAAAGCTTTTTCTCCCTCAACATTTCCAATACCATTCTCAAATGCTCCTCATGTTCCTCCTTACTTTTAGAGTATATCAGTATATCATCAATAAATACGATCACAAAGAGATCCAAATATGGCTTAAAAATCTCATTCATCAAACTCATGAACGCAGCAGGGGCATTCGTAAGACCAAAAGACATCACTACAAATTCGTAATGCCCATACCTGGTTCTAAAAGCAGTCTTAGGCACATCCGTTGCCCGTATTTTCAATTGATGATAACCGGATCTCAAGTCAATATTAGAGAAGACACAAGCACCTTGTAACTGATCGAACAAGTCATCAATGCGAGGAAGAGGATACTTGTTCTTTATGGTTACCTTGTTCAACTGCCGATAGTCTATGCACATCCGAAAACTCCCATCCTTCTTCTTTATAAACAAAACCGGAGCACCCCAAGGAGATGCACTTGGTCTAATGAAGCCTTTGCTCAACAACTCTTGAAGTTGGGCTTTTAACTCTCTTAACTCAGCGGGAGCCATTCTATAAGGGTATAGAAATGGGGCGAGTACCCGGTTCAAGATCAATACAGAAGTCAATATCCCTATCTAGTGGCATACCAGGAAGATCTGCAGGGAACACATCCAGAAACTCACGGACCACCGAAATCGACTCAATCGAAGGAACTTGGGTAGTGTCATCCTTGAGATGTGCCAAGAAAGCTAAACACCCTTTACTAACCATTTTCTTAGCACGAAGAAAGGAGATGATACGCACCGGATTGGAAGTGTAGTCACCCTCCCACACTAACGGATCTGTCCCAGGCTTGGCTAACGTCACCGTTTTAGCATTACAATCCAAGATCGCAAATTGCGTAGAAAGCCAAGTCATACCCAGAATTACATCAAAATCAACCATTTCTAAGATAACCAAATCTACATAAGTGTTGCTCCCCACAAAGTTCACCAAACAAGACCTATATACCTTTTCAACTACCACAGACTAACCCACCGGAGTAGAAACACAAATAGGCATATCAAGTAATTCACAATGTAAATTTAGACCATTAGGAAATGAGGAAGATACATAAGAAAATGTGGATCCAGGATCAAACAATACAGAAGCCATGCAATCACAAACCAGAAGATTACCTGTGATGACAGCGTCAGATGTCTCCGCCTCCGATCTCCCAGGGAAAGCATAACAATGGGCCCTTTCGTTTGTTTGTCCGTTGCCCCTACCATGTTGTGATGTAGTGGCTCCAGTTTGCCCATCACCCCGGCCGTTTTGGTGACCACCATTACCTCGACCACCACGTCCTCCAGAATAACGGCCTCTACCATGACCACCTCTACCTCTAGCTATTGGGGGTCTATAACTCTGTTTGGGACAATTCCTCCTAATATGTCCAGTCTCCCCACATTCATAACACTCTCTAGAGTCAAGCATAGGTCTCTCAGAGAAGTGTTGACCGGTCTGAGGTGGACCCCCAACTACAGTCTGTAGTGAAGACTGAATGGGTCGAACTGAGTAACCTCCGGAACCCTGTCCTCTAGAGTAAGAACCATTGAACTCACCTCCCTTTCGAAACCTCTTTGATGTCGATGCCATGGTGAATTCATCTGGCTTCACTACTTCCACCTCTACCACGAAATCTACCACTTCTTGGAAGGATTTTACCGTAGCCGCTACCTGTAAGGCTGAAATCCTCAACTCTGACCTCAACCCCTTCACAAAACGACGAATCCGCTCTTGTGGACTGAAAAAAAGTTGGGTGGCATATCTGGATAGTGCACGAAACTTAGCCTCATATGCATTGACCGACATCCTACCTTGCTCTAGGCTCAAGAACTCATCCCTTTTCCTATCCCTCAAAGTCCGGGGGATATACTTCTCCATAAACAAGCTAGAGAATGAGGTCCAAGTCATAGGTGGTGCCTCTGTTGGTTGACACTCAACATGTGACCACCACCACATTTCGGCGTTCCCTTGAAACTGATAACTCACGAACTCAACACCAAACCGTTCTACTATACTCATCCTGTGTAGTAGCTCATGACAGTCAACCAGAAAATCGTAAGCATCCTCAGATTCAGCACCCTTGAAGACTGGAGGTTTCAATTTCAAGAACTTACTGAAAAGTTCATGCTGATCATTTGTCATTATAGGCCCAGTAGTCAGACGTGGAAACGTGCCTATGTCCAATGAGGCATCCATACGAGGAGCCATAGTGGCTGCATGTTGTACCTCTGAAACCGGAGGTGTTGGTGCAGAAAACACTGGATGTGCCTGACCCTGATCAGACAACCCACTAAGATAAGCGAGAACCTGATTGATCATCTCTGGGTAGGTTGGGGTGCCAATTCCTCATTTTGCACTTGTTCATTCTCCCCTTCCTCACCCTCTCTTACCACTTCCTCAGTCGGTGGAGGAGTCACCGCCCTAGTATCAGATGGGCTAGGTGCTCGTCCTCTTCCTCTAGAGGACGTCCTCCCACGATCTCTACCACGGCCTCTTGCCGCTACTCTCCCTCGAGCTACAGCCCCAGTGGCTGGCTCGGACGCTTCTTGTCTTGCCGATGTTGGTGTTGGCGCAGTTGTTCCTCTAGTCCTAACCATCTGCAAACAGAGTGAAGATGGTCAGATACCAATTTGTATCACCTAGATACCAATTGGACCCAAGTAATAGCACGAAGAAAGAATGAAAGAATGGAATTTTCCTAAAGTCTTATAGCCCCTCAAAAAAAAGTAAAGGCGTCCCCCTACCGTTCCTTAAGACTCTACTAGACTTGTTCTTGTGTGATGAGACCAACGAACCTAATGCTCTGATACCAAGTTTGTCACGACCCAAAACCGAGCTGCGACTGGCACCCACACTTACCCTCCTATGTGAGCGAACCAACCAATCTAAACCTTAACATTTCAATGTAATATCAACATAAAGTAATGCGGAAGACTTAAACTCATTAATAAAACCCAATTCAATAACTATTATTTCCCAAAATCTGGAAGTCATCATCACAAGAACATCTACTTCAAATTACTAAATCTAAGAGTTTCTAAGAAGCTAAAAATACATAAAAGCTAGTCCATGCCGGAACTTCAAGGCATCAAGACATGAAGAGGAAGATCCAGTCCAAGCTAGAAGCATTAGCTCACCCTGATATCCGGAGTAATGAAGACTGGCTAGAGTTACTGTTGAGTCGAAGATGACGGCACGTTTGCTGCACTCCACAAATAAACAAGAAGAAAACATAAAAGTAGGAGTCAGTACAAAACACGGGTACTGAGTAGATATCATCGGCCAACTCAAAATAGAAATCAATATATACCAAGTAATATCATAAAATCAACTATGATACTCCACATGTAGCAACAACAAGTACTATATCATTAACAATTACCGTCAAGTTCACACATGAGGACTCAAGCCTCAATACCATACTCATTTGGGAATTATGTTCATTAGATTGAGTATATTAACATCTTTCAAGATTCATTATCTTTATTCTTCTTGTGTCGGTACGTGACACTCCGCTCCCTCATATTCATTAATCCTCTTGTGTCGGTACGTGACACTCCGATCCCCTACTACTATGTGTCGAAACGTGACACTCCGATCCCCTAAATCTACGTGTCGGTTCGTGACACCCGATCCCCTAAATCTACGTGTCGGTTCGTGACACCCGATCCCCTAAATCTACATGTCGGTTCGTGACACCCGATCCCCTAAATCTACGTGTCAGTTCGTGACACCCGATCCCCTAAATCTACGTGTCGATTCGTGACACCCGATCCCCTAATCTCCTTCTATTAATTCATCAAGCCTTCTTTCTTACCAAGGCATTATCAATCTCATTATTTTAGTTCATCATGCCTTCTTTTATACCAAGGCCTCATTATTAACAAAGAGATTAGGGTTTTGCAAGATTTGAGATACAATAACTTCATCATGCTTATATAATCACAATTATATAATTACATTAATGCAAGCATACAATTAAGCACATAGCAGGGTTTACAATATTATCAATACATATCATTCGCTATTAAGATTTTACTACGAATATCGTAAGAGAAACCATAACCTACCTCCACCGAAGATTAGTGATCAAGCAAGCAAATTCCCAAAGCTTTGTGTTTTCCTCTTCGTTTCTCCTCTCTCGATCAATCCTCTCTCTCTCTTTGTTCTTTCTATTTTCTTTATTCAAACCCTCTTTCTTTTACCCTAATTAGTATATAATTGAGGCTAAAAGATGGCAATAATAACCCACTAATTAACTTAAGGTTACCTCTTTTAACCCCCAAGTAATTAGACTTATTAACATTAACCCACTAACTTTATAATTAAAGCAGGAATAGTCAAAAATGTCCCTTAAAACGTATAAAGAAATCCGACCCAGACTGGGATTACGCAACCTGCGACGGCCCGTCGTGCCTGCGACGGCCCGTCGTGCCTGCGACGGTCCGTCCTGCAGGTCGTCGCAAGGTTCAGAGACTGGATTTCCACTGAAGACTCTGTGAAGGTCCGTCCTGCCATTCCGTCACGAAGTTCAGAGAGTCGACTTTCAGTACCCAATTTCAGATTTTCTAAGTGTTTTGAAACGAGACCCTGCGACGGTCCGTCGTGGGGTCCGTCGCCTCAGCCTGTTTTTCCAGAAATAAAATCTGCTGCTCAAAACGACTAAACAGGTCGTTACATATATTGATCCTAAATGAAACATAAATGATATTTCAAGGCAATTCTATTAACTTGGGTGGCCATTTAAGAAATTGACACAATATTTATATTTATGTAAATAAACAATATATAATCTTGGTTCATTGTCTAAATTTGACAATAATAAATTTTTATCATCATTTAATTAATTAATTTTTTAAGTTATTTAGAATAACAGACTATCACCACATCAATATTATTCTCTTATTAGAATAATAAAGATATAAGAAAATTTTATAGTTAGATTAAAAATAAAATATAGATTAAAAATTATATATATATATATATATATACTGCACACACAAATTTCATTTATAGTTAAACTAAAAATCTAAATAGGTGATTTAAGTTGATTTTGTTAAAAATCTGGATAAAATGAGAATTAAAAATTTAATACGACATTTATTGATCAAAAAATTCGTTAGAGGCAATATACAATTTTCACATTGATATTCGAAAACGTTGAAGTTACATCATCTCAAAACAAATCAATTCACTAGAATTATAGTCTTTAAAAAAAAGTTTTAAAATCAATTAATAATTAGTTTGATGACATAAAAAAATTTATTTGCATGTTAAAGTTTTGTCCTCTGTCACCCAAATAGTTTCAAATACCTTGTGAATGCTTTCCTTGCTTTCGAATTATGAATAGTTTTTTTATTATCGTATATAATTACATTCATGTTATCTGCAACACAAATTAGAAGATATAGAAATAAATTAAATTATGCAAAATAAGTATTTTGGAAGAAGATGGATAATTGTTGTGAGTATTTGATGAGGAAAGTGAGGAATGAGAGAGTTACACATATATATAATTGAGAATTTTATGGTAAGTTAATTTTTATGCGGTGTTATCTTATTTATACAAATACCAATTAGTAGGGAAAAAAGGAAAAAGAACAATACTAAAATACAGTTAGGTTTCACATGAATTTGGATTGCAAATTATTGCATTATTAATAATTTTAATCTTCTTTTGTTTTTTTTTTTGCCTTTTTATGCAAAACAAATATTCCTTATGTTTATGGTACTGACATGTCAATTTTAGTCTTATTATATATCGATAGATTTTATAAATTGAGATCTACAAGAATAACTTATTTTGACCTACTTTTTTTTTTTAATGTTGAGTGGTATTTCATCTCTTTCAAAAGGTAATTAATTAGGTAGTACTTCTGTTGTATTTCTTAAACCTAAAAAGTAATTAGGTTAAGTAAAATTTTTAATTTTAATTTTACTATTCCATATTTAATTTGGTAAAATTATATTTTCCATGTCCTAATTTATGTTGTTATATTTTTCCTATTAAGTCGTCTAAAAAAATCACATTTTTTATTTGACAATTATTTAGTGGCACCATACTCATTTTTTTATGTGACAACTAATTAATCCTACTTAAATTTTATTGCAAAGAAAAATTAACTAATTAAAATAAATATTAAAGTGACTTTATAATAAGGATAATTTAGTAAAACATAACAAAAGTTTTTCTTATTTCATAAACTTAGTATCAAT
Organism: Solanum lycopersicum; assembly: GCF_036512215.1. Classification (NCBI taxonomy): domain Eukaryota; kingdom Viridiplantae; phylum Streptophyta; class Magnoliopsida; order Solanales; family Solanaceae; genus Solanum; species Solanum lycopersicum. The sequence goes on from NC_090803.1 coordinate 59,389,551, forward strand.
AAAATAATATCACATAAATTGAGATAAAAGAAATACTTATTCACTAAAGTAATGGAGCTATAGTAAGATCATCTTCATTTTTTTTGCAATTCCTTCTTAGGAACTTTTACCTTTTTCACTTAAATAACGAATTCACCATCTTAAGGTTAAAAATAACAGATGTATTGTCTATTATTCGAGTGTCTCTCTCTTATCGAAAGATCTTCGATGATTAAGATAGGGGTAAAAATGGAAAACCACAAGTGCAACACTTTTTCAACACATGTATGCATGGGGATCATCAAATGAAGAATTTGATGCAGAGGAAATCATGTTGCATTGCACGTGCTAGATCTCATAAGTAACTTCTTCTTCTTCCATTCATTTTTAATATTTAATAACAAATCAAATATTTTATTTAATTAAAAATTAAGGGGTTCATTAGAAGTCATTCTCGATACTAAGTACAAGAAAATCCGCGTTTATATTAATTATTATAATCTCAGCCTGACTTATTCAACGTCAAACCTTCAAATAAATTATTGATCTAAAAGTCAACCTTTGTGTATCTCATTTTCTTTTTCTTTTATAGTAGTAGAGTTTTCAGATCCCAACATGCATAATAGTTGTTTGCTGTAAACTTGTACATTTCTTAGGAAATACTTCCTTTGGTTCTATTTTCAATTTGCCTTTTTCCGGTAGGAATTTCTTTTTCATTCGTTCTTTTGTTGAATTTAGTCCTCTTGAGTTGAGCTTTCTTTAAGGGCGGATTATATACATAATTTTTTTTTTATTTTTGCTCTAGCAGAAAGCAGTGTGTAGCCACATATTGATAAGGGTGTTCAATTCATCGGAAAAAATACCATATATAGAAGTAAAATGATATATAAAATGATTAAATAACATATTTTGGACATCCTTAACATAACAAGTTGTTATTTTTGGACACCCTTTGTTAATTCCTGGCTCCGCGACTGGCAGAAAGTGGAAGGTGTCTTACCTCAGTTGTTCATTTTAGAAATGAAACACATATTAAAAATTAATTAATAACATAGTAAATTTACCATTTTATCCGTATTAATTATGAAGTAGATAAAAAGTTTTATATTTTTCAAAGTAATAAGTTGTTTAATTGAGGATATAATAGATAAAAAAAAATTGTCATTTCTTAATTTGTCAAAATGGATAATTAATTAGGAACAACTATAAAAGAAAAAATAGACAAGTAATTAAGGACGAGTGAGTAATAAATAATAGGGGTAATATATATATTATTCTTTAACTTTATTAACTTTAATGTTTTGAAAAATATGTTCGATGATAAATAATATTTAATATCAAAAATAGAATAGACACAAAAGATAAATTCTATTTTAGTTTTCTAAATTAGACAAATATAATAAAATAACTATTTTTAATATAGTGAACATTATTTGACGATAATAGTTTCTACCGTTTACCAATGAATTAGGATCAACAAAGAGGGTTCTTTATAATAATTTGCATTTTTTGGAATGAGAAGAAGATTTCCCCCAAAAATAATGGAGAGGACGGTTTATGAAAAATTCAAATAAAAAAAACTAATTAATCTAATATTATATCAATAGCATATTTTCAAAAAAATAGATTGTGGTTAATGATGGTGATAATTGATAGCAGTGATCAAAGATGTGGTGATTGATGTTTGATGATGATAATTATAAATATATAAAATAATTAATGATGATAGCGATTGACAATAGTGATTAATGATGATGGTTGATGACGTTACATAGTTGATGGTGGGGTGATATATAATTATAACTAATGATCGTAGTAGTGAAAGATTGTGATAATTGACAACATATAATAATGGCCAATACTAGTAATTGTTTATAGTAATTGGTGATTATTGTAGTTATGGTTGTTAGTAGTTATAATTATTAATTATAGATAGTAATGGTAACAATATAATTCACTATGATTAAATTCTTCAGTGAAAAACATCATAATTAAATTGAGGTCAATTGTATTGTTATAAGTATTAAGACGTGTAAAACTAGACACCAAAATATATATGAAATTTAAACATTTTAATTACTAAAATATAAAATAGAGAAAATGCACAAGTATCTTCTAGATTATAATCGAAATTTCAGAAACATATCTTAACTAAACTAAGGTCCTATTATTCCTTAGGACTTATTTTTTGTAATTTTGTGCACCTTATTTGGATTACGTGACATAATAATATCTCTCACGCGCTTCAATTGCGTGGAGTCATGGAGTGTGCCATGTAAGACAAAAATTATATAAAAATACAAAAAAAAATAAGTTAAAAAAATAATAGAACCTTAATTTAGTTAATATGTATTTCTAAAATTTCAATCATAGTCTAGAAGGTACTTGCGTATTTTTTCTAGAAAATAAGATGTATTTGTATGGGCAGATGAATACTACGCAATTAAGAATACTTATTTTTTCAACATGTGAATATAAAAGAAAAAATTAAAATATCAAAATTAATTTAATACTATATCAACAAAGTATTGATATGGTATTTCACCCCTCAAAGAAAAATAAGAAAAATTTGTCTCTTTTCTCTACCTTATATTTTTCTTTTTCTTTTTTAATTATCTTATAACAAAAGGATATTGTCAACTGGAAAACATGTATATTTAAATATATGGCCCCTCCCTAAGAACTACATCTTCAACTGGTCCCTAAACTTTAAAAATCTACCAATGTCATCCCAAGTCTAACCTTCAGGCCTTCAACCACCTGGTGATAGCACCTAAGAGGCTAACACATCTTGACTCTTGCCATTGTAGGGCATAGAAAGCTACAAAATTTAAATCTTTTTTTTTTTTTTGAAAAAAAATATCAAACTTCCAATTTTGCAAAATTGAAATTTGTAGAATTATTTTACTTATATAGACATATTTTGAAAAGAGAATATTAATTTAGATAGGTAAAGAAAATAATGAGGAGTTGAAGCATTGCAAAATGTGAAAACATTTTTTGAGAAAATACCTGTTTTTAAAAATAAACGCCTAAAATAATGTTAATCTTTGAGTAATGCAGGTGTTGAATCTTATATAAGTAATATCACGTTCGGTATAATTGATTAAGGTAAATATTTTATATATAAAAATAATATAATATGATCTGTAATTTAGAAACTCGCATAATTAGCATATGTATAAATAATAAGTTATTATGAATCTATATTTTATTTATGCCGAATAAAAGATAAAATAACTAATACATAAATAATCAAATCTTACTAAATCAATTGCTATATCTCTCTCATAATAACATCTACGTAACTTTTACTAACTATCAAACAACCGTCTTGTTAAACATTCCTAAAATCCTCATGTTCAATTTTTATTAACCTTCTTACATTGTTGATGTGATGTAAGCATAAAAATAAAATAAACAAATAAAACTAAACAAAAGGAGGTCATATTTATGGATTGGTCCCTCAGTTACTAGTTATAGTCTTCTGTTGGAAACAAAAAATAATTCACGTGGTGTGTTGTGCATCATTTTCGTGAAATTATATGTGAAAAAATAATAATAATGATATTTTAAGATTTAATAATTTATAATTTTATATTATTAATTTAAAATAGTTGTCATATTTTGTGTCTATAAAGTTAATTTAGTTAATTTTTAAAGTTAATTAAATTAAATTAATTTAATGTTTAAAGGTTATACGAAAAGTACGATAATTGCAATCCTATCCACGTCAATATGATGAAAAAATTACATCCTTAAATATAAATCAAAATTTATGCAGTTTGAGTCATTAAAAACGAAATATAACAGACATTTTAAGATGGAGAAAATATTTATCTGTTAAAATTATATTCTTTTACTATAAATATTTAATTTTGACATAAAAAATATTTTTATTCAATTAAATCCATCCAAATCATGTTGTAAGCAGTCTTCACGTATCAAATTTGATGACGTTTAATTGTCCATGAAGATGTCACAAGATAACGGTTTATACTTTACATTAAAATTTCCTCATAAATTTGTGTTAGGGATACAGGAATTAGGGATTATTTTCTTTTTAATTTTTTAGTTGAGTTAACTTAAAATAATAATAAATTTTATCACTTGAATAAATAATTAGCATTATTTTAATTTAGTACATAGATAACCACAAGTCCGTCTTGGGTAAGATATTCAACTATCAAAGTTACTATAATACTCGTACGATCGTATATACTTGTGTGAACATTTGGAATATGATTAGTTTCTTTATTTCATTTCTCCGATTGTATTACTATTGTAGTTCCTTTTGATTGTATTATTTTGTAACAATAGTATCTTCTTTCTTTCTACGATATTCTCTATAGTTTTATTCTTGTATTTGTCAATCTGTTTTTGTAACACTATTTGCATCAAAGTAGAAAATAGACTCTATACCTCACACAAAGTAAGAACTAAGGAGTAAGATTACTTTGTTGGGTATTATTTGTCTGGGTATCTTATTAGGGGTGTACATGATCGGTTTGGTTCGAGTTTTTCAAATATCAAACCAAATCATTTATGTCAGATTTTTGAATTTATAAACCAAACCAAACCAATAACTTGGGTTTTCAACTTTGGACTTTTTTGGGTTTCTTCGGATTTTTCAGATTTTCGAGTTTTTTTGGATTTTTGGTTTTTTCGATAAAGTATTCATACAAACATATAATTTACTTGTAGTTCAAATATTTCTTTAGTCCTACCAAAATGCAACAACCTAAGTTATTTCTCAAGAACATAACAAAAAATATGATTTGATTAATGACACTAAAATATCCAACAAAAAAAAATCGCATAAAACAAATATTGCAAATTAATAAGTCAAAATGAAATTGATCATAATTTAAAGTACTAAATCATGCTAACATAAGTTTAATAAATATTAGTTAGATGATTAAATATTAAAACAAAGTAAAATTAGATCATGTATTTTAATTGTCTAAATCTATGTAAAACTAAAAAACAAATATTTAATATTATCGTCATTCTTAGTGTTGAATTGATTTTCTTTTTGCATTAGTATTAATTTGATTTTTATTTAAGCTTTATTATAATTACCTACATGTATGTATTATAATCTTTATTAGATCATTAAGAAATCTAACTTATAAACATGAAATAAATATATTAAAAGATAAAAACTATGAAAAAGTACAGAAGATATTTAAAAATTATATCAAATTAAGTATTTTTACGTATAAAATAAAATTTTAAAATTATATATATAATGTTAGGTTGGTTTGGACTCGGGTTGGTTTTATAGTAGAAACTAAATCAATCCAAATATAGTCGGATTTTTTTCCCAACAGCACACCAAGTCAAACCAAATCACTAGTCGAATTTTTTTTCGATTTGACTCGATTTGCAATTTGGTTCGATTTTCGGTTTAGTTTTGTACACCCCTATGTCTTAACCATGAATTTTTTTTCTTTTAGGAAAATGTTTTGGAATGTCTAATCCTTTTCTTGTAGGAAAATGTTTAGGATTCTATAAATATAAGTTTGTTTCTTCTAACTTAATTATCATTCACAATATAGTCATAGATGCTTTGAGAGTTTTGGTTAAGCGAGAATTTGTGGGACACAAACTTGATACGTTTATCACTTTTGTGAACCTCCCATGTATTCCGAGTGAATTGGTTGAGTCTATTTCTCTCTATATTTTGTACTCTCGTGTTTATATAGTGGATTGTTCATTTCTTTGTGGATGTAGGTCGATTGACCGAATCACGTTAAATCTTTGTGTCATTAGGTGTATTTCTTGTTTGTCTTCTTACTCATTGCAAACTTTCGCGTTACACCTGCTTATTTTCGATCCAAACATACTTTACTTGCTACCTTTCCAAACCTCACTCATGAAATATCACTGATATTGTTTAGTCAATTTCTATTGGTGTGGACTATATAGATGTTGCAACAAAATGAAGTTTCTTCTATATAGAAAAAATTTAGTATTGTTGGGTTGAAATATGGGAAACTTCCAATCATAAGTTTCAGCCCATGGGCTTATCAAAAAGATGTCTACTCTCAAAACTAAAGAATGGGCTTGACCCATATGATAGAAATTCTTCCATCATTGGGCTCTTTAGCCAATTACTCTGTTCCACACTATTGACCATAAAGGTTTGCACATAGGGATAGAACCCACTCCGACTATAGCATATCGTGAAAGAAACACACTGGACAATGGGAGTCAAAAGTTCAATATCGCCCATTTGAATCACAGAAGAAATGTTCAAACTATGTTGTCCCAAAATTTCCATCTCCACATCAAAGAACTTATAGGAAGGAAATAAATGAAACAAAGTAAGAACATAGTACATATAGAATGTTGTAGTTACAACTTATTGGTAGAAATTGGATCTTAAAACTATAAAAATGATACTTATCAATTATTTGCTTGTTCTTGGTTTCATTTTTCTTAGGAGGAAGTAGGCTAACACCCTGTATCCAATAACCATCACCAACATTGCTCCTACTTCAACTCCACTAGAGTCATCAACAGAGCCATACTTTGAATTTCTCAAGGATTTGAACTGAATCTTTAAGAGAAGTCTGTATGTGTGATAGTTAATCGAGATATAACGAACCCATGACATGAATGCTGGAACTTCCTACGATCACAAAATTAATCGAAAGTCAGTCACATTGATTGATATTGATTAACTTTTTTTCTTGTCCTAGTTCATTTATTGTTCCTGATCAACTTCGCGATTCGAAAATAAGTGGTGCAAATTGTAGCTAATAAGTTGTACTTGAAGCAACATGATTCAATTGAATCCCATCCATTGAAAATTGTAATATGCAATGCAAATACTGATAGTTACATCAATGTTGGTTTATAAATCATCATACATGTGCTGATAAGACATTATTAATTATTACCTGGACAAAGAATCCTCCAGACAACATGAATGTCATGAGGATAACAGAAGCAAAAGTTGTTGCTTTTTTCACATCCATGAATGCTGCACCTATAGCCAAACCTAAGCCCTGAACATAGTGAACCCCAAATGTCATATTAAGCTCAACTCTGCTTAGATATATACATATATATACATACACGATACTCCCTCAATATCAATTTGTTTGTCTATTTTTGACTTCACTAAAGATTACTTTTAAATCTTGTAGTCTTAAACTTTTTAAATATATCCTTTAATCTTGTGGTGCTAAACATGTTATGAAAAGTTGAAATTAAAGAGTTATCAGAAAAGGAAAGTAAGACAAACAAATTGAAACGGAGGGAGTAATAGCGGAAAAAGAAATCATAGATTCTAACCTGAGCAGCAATTATGCTTAGTAAAATTGTGAGCAGAGTTAGACAAAATGCATTGAATGTCAGCTTCAATCCAACCATAAAATAGACAATCAGCAAGAATGTTACAGGCAACACTAGGTCCAGGAGAAGATCAGTGGTGATTCTGGCTATGAAATAGGCACTAAGCTTGTACATATTCACTGATCTCTCTTTAACCAACATAGCCCTTTCTTGTGGGAATGTGAAGATTGCTGTAAATAGTGGAAAGAAACCCCAAAATACTGAAACAAAGAACAACAACCCTGCCTGCAATGTTTTCCTTAAAAAATTAGTTGAAGGACTATGAAGAAGCAATTGCGGAGCTACCTTATGCTAAGGAGTGTCTCGCTAAAAAATTAGGTTGATATTTTACTAGTTTTATGAATATATCTTGTATGTTGCTTACTTTTTAATATTTTGACACCCCTTAGTAAAATTTCTGGCTCCGCTACTTGGAAGAAGCATGCTAGTTTAAAGACAAAATGATCCTTGTTGTAAGAAAAACAGTACTAGCCTGATCTGAAATTCTTTCAGGGAATGAAGTATCTGAATTCCACCATAGTAAGCCAACAACTATAGCTGTTGCTATGACTTGAGTTATCCGAAGACTGCTGAAATACTCGTGGTTTCGCTCCTTGAGACTTCTCCCGAAAAGAATTGTAAACTGTTGGCACCAGGTTGCACCAGAATCTCTTAAATTAGGCCAACTCTGCACTTCAGAATCTTCTTCTATCAGGCCATGCTTCAGGAGTTTTAGTTTCTCTATGTTGGCAACCCTCGACTCATAAGCCCCAACGAAATACTGAAATATTTGGTTTTTAAGTATATATATTATCATAATGATATAGTTTATCACACAGATTAAGAAAAGAAGGGTGATCTCTTATACCTCATGAACATCAGCTGGGGAAGGTCCTTCATTTTGCTTTTTGAAATGATGGTGTCCTGGTAAAAGTTTCTCCTTTAGTTCTGAAGGTATAGACTTTTCCGTTATGTTTCCATTTGCAAGATCAATTAGAAACTCTGCTGGATTCATGGCTATAAGGGGAGAACAACCAATTGAAGAGAAATACAACATTGCCTCAGAGGCTTTGCCAAAATACAGTGAGCTGCCTTGTCCTAATAGAATCAACTTATCGAATCTGCTGAATAATCTACTTGATGGCTGATGTATTGTTGTTACCACTGTCTTTCCAGCCTATCAAAAAATAAGATGATTTATTTAATGAGACTTATAAAAAGATTGTATGAATTGATGACTCTTTGATAATGAGTACCCTGGCAATGTTACGTAACATCTGCATGATCCGAAGTGCTGTGGTTGAATCCAAACCAGATGTTGGTTCATCTAAGAACAGAAGTGATGGATTCAAAAGAATTTCATTTCCAATGCATACTCGCTTTCTTTCGCCTCCTGAAACTCCTCTAACAAATGCCCCACCAATTATAGTGTCTTGACACCTGAAATTAAATTTCAGTGTTCAACTTTAGAAAATATTACAATCTTAGAAGCATGAAGAAAGTTAAGATAGTAACAGTTCGACATAACAAGGCTATCCCGAGTATTCCATTCTTTCTGATGTATTAGCATGTGTGAGTTCTAGCATGTGATCGAAAAATAGTTTTTCTTTTTATGTGGTATAAACAATAACATTTTAATGAGGAGAGAATTTTTTGGTAATAGAAAATGAAGAAGTTACCTTTCTAGGCCAAGCTCATTTATAACTCCAATAGCTCTCTCTTTCTTCTGCTCTTTAGATAATGTATTAGGTAGACGAAGCAAAGCAGCGTACGTTAAGGTTTCTTTCACAGTGAGATGGGGAAAAACAACATCATCTTGCAGCACAAACCCGATCCTGTTGAGTGATTATCGTGAACATTACATTTGATCAACTATTTAGGAGAATTTCTATCAGGACTTGTGAATATATATACCTTTGTTTCAACGACTTGTTATATGGCTGGTCATTGAAAGTAATCGTGCCACTATCATTTTTCACCTTTCCACTTAGAAGCTTGAGTAAGGTTGTTTTACCACCACCGGAAGGTCCCATTAACGCGAGAATTTCTCCTGGACAGGCTGAACCACTCACTCCTTGAAGTATGCACTTTTCTGTATCAGAATTCTCCACTCCCTTCAGTGCAACGGTGTACTTCACATCTTGAAACTACAAAACAAGTGGAAAAATTGTGATATGTTCTTACTTATTATATGATATAAAGCAGTAGAATGTTCATAAGAGATGATCCATGCATTAACAACCTTGAGACGTATACGTAAGGTAGGCTCAATCTGAATTCTATTCCAGCTGCATGAATCGTCATCCTCCTGATCCTTCGATTTCAATATATTGTTCTCTGAACAACAAACAAGGGGACTTTTTTCAGAAATCACATTCACATACATAAAAAAGGCAACCTAGCTTCTAGTATATAACTATGTGTTCACTGCCATAATTGTGGCTGCTAATTTTATGTTTCTGATGAGGAAATGGAGGATCGATCGAATGAGAAAATTCCCATTTTCCCTTTTGGAGTCTTACTTATAAGTGCACCTTTTTCATTACCAACATCACTCATCATCTCATCTATGTTAATAAGAAAATGAGAACTAAATGATCTTGCTAGACACAAAGATTTTCCATGTACTGGTGATTCCTCAGCAGAGTCTAGGCTTCGCATCTTCATTAAGCGCGTCTTAGTCTTTTTATTGCCTTCTATTTTCCGAATGCACAAACTATTCCTGTTTTTTTCAGGTGGAAAAATCTCATCCTCATCGATATTCTGCATGATGACAGCCTCTTCCTTGTCAAGGCTCTTGGAGTGATCTAGTTCTTTCCCCATTTATCGCGGTTGGTTAGACCTCAAACTGTAAACATAAAATGTGTCAGTTTAAACATAAAATGCAGAACATTCACTATAGTTTAAACAAAAAATAACTCTACTCAACATATGTTCAAGACAATCTAGCAGAAAAAGAACTAATATTTGAAGCAAAGAATTAAGAGAAGAACCTTAGGAAGATCTATGCAATTATTGGTTTACTGGCTTAAATTTTCTTGTTATTAGTTTATATAGACCCTTTTTTTTGGGGTGACAACATTGAGATCTCATATGGTTGTTTCAATTAATGCATCTTTCAATATCAGGAGAAGAATTGAAACTTTTCAGTACATTTATTGATGTTTCATTTTCACAATGTCTAGAATGTACATTTTGATTGGTCCTTCCATTAGCATTATGAGAAGCAGTTGCCCATATTTGGAATTCCCTATAACTAAAGTAAGTCTACAGTGCTTCCATAGAAAAACACCATACATATTGAATTTTGTCATTTCAAAATTTTAACTGAATTATGATTCATAAAAGTTTGCTCAAAGCAAGTTTTGTATTGCATTACTATTTCCCAAACCAAGTTGATCAACTGTTTATTGACTTTTGGTGCAATACACCATCTCCTAGCCCTTTCAGTTGATGTTATTTGACATTATGGACATGTCTATTGTTCAAGGGATGACGCATAGCCCAATTCTTACGCGTCAATAGTTATTTAAATGAGGGTCTATGAGATTTTACTGGATATGTTGTTGTTGTCGTACATATAAGAGTGCAGTCTGGTGCAAATAAACTCCGCCTGATGAAGGACTGAATCACATTTGGTCTATCATACACAGACTTACCTTAAATTGTTCGACCACTTTGGGTACAATCTAAATAGCCTTACCTTACACTTCTGCAAGAGGTAGTTTTCCACCGCTTGAATCCATGATCTGTCCTCACACGACAGTAGCTCTTTCCGTTGCACCAAAGCTCTTTGTCCTTACCGTCGGTTGATAGAACTTAAATTGGTAACTTTTTAAAGATGTGACCTATTCAAACTGATCTTCCAAACGCAGAGGCAGAGCCAGAATTTTTAGTTTATGGATTCTGTATAGATTATTTGTACATATGAAATGAATATTTTAACACGAATACAGAGTTTGAGCCAAAATTACTGGATTCTGCCAAACGCGACTAACGGTTGGGGAAACATTCACTTGTCTTATCAGCACAAAGATGCTAGCATATAAAAGACAAGCGTTAACTATTAGGAAGAGCTTGATTATGCAATGGTTTGGAGTAGACAACTTTATAATCTTCCTCAACCATAAAAAGACCTTTGGATTGCTGTTTGTTTAACTTCCCAATGTAATTCAGACCTCACTTGTGGGATTACACTGCGTATGTTGTTGCTGTTGTTGATTTGGTGTTTGAAGTTATTTGGATTGTACAACATGTACAATTAATAAGGCATGAAGAGAGTCAGTCACGAGAGGTTGAGGTCATGGACGGTGCCCTTAGAGCTAGGGCAAAGAATAGAGCATGCATAAAAGATTCATTGAGATATGCTCTCATGTCAGGTAGCAGTACCAATCTGTACTTCCTGTTTTCTCAAGGAAATCACTGTTTTTTTTTAATTGTTACTTGTTTTAAAATCATGCCACTATACCTTTTGATCATATAACTGATCTCCTCAAATATATGAGAATCCCACATGAACACATTTCCTGTTGGAACTCCAAATATTGGTTAATATTCAAATTTGAGTGGCCTATGTAACATACATACTAGACAATAAAGATTAATATATATAGCCGACCCCAACTTGCTTGGAATCGAGTTGTGGTTATTGTTGTTGTATGTAACCAATCATGATGTTCAAGTCCAACTCATCTGATTTGAGTAAACTGATTTTTAAAGGATCATAGCATACTTTGTTGTGAATTTGTCATGTTACAAGGGGCAGCCTTGGAGAAACAGTAAAGTTGTCTACATGACTTATAGGTCGCAGTTCGAGCCTTGGAAACAGTAACTAATGCTTGCATTAGGTTAGGTTGTCTGCATCACATTCACACACCTTGTGATGCTACCCTTCCTCGGACCCTGGTACTGTGAGATGCTTTGTGCAACATGCTACTCTATAATCTGCACTATTAATGCCTAGATATTACATAGTAGAAGGATTCAAGATCACATAAATCGACCATTCCCAAGATATTTCTGAAGTTATTCTCTAGCAACTATCTAGTTATCTTCATCTAGTCTCTCAAAGTGATCCACTTCCTTTAAAATTGAAAAATGGAAGTTAATGAAACCAAAGATGGCACCACATTAAAACCAAAGGTTGGTGTTCTTCACCATCATGACAGAGAAAGAACTATGTCCTTGTAAGTTCTGAATCATCACATACACATGGTCATCAAGGGATGTTAAGTCTGCCTTAAAGCTCTGGAAAGTGACTGATCAAAGAGCATGCCTAGTACGTACGTGGTGTCTCAAATTGACACAGGAAGGACATACAAAACCATAAGTACTCTTTGTAAGTGATTTACTCATTTTTTTCACCAAGACAAGGGGCAAGTTCACATATTTCATTGGCCTTCACTCACAATTTAAGGTGTTTAGATACATAGCAACCTTCAACCATGGTCAGTTACAGAATTTCAAGTTGATAAGTAAAAGTTCCTCAACTACTTCACACTACATGCACTAAACCTATAATTATTATCTTGGAAAGTCACTTTCTTTGAAGAAAATTTGAATCAAGAAGTAATAATTAGTCATTAGTCCTATCTTTCTCTAGATAAGGGGCGAGTCTGTGCTAGCTTGCACACACGTCAACAATTCAACGTACTTCGATCTCTACATTCTTCTAGTAATATATGTAAGCTTTTCCGAGTATTAAGGACACAAAAATCTGGTTTAACTTACTTGCTATTAAACGAGTTGAACATGAATCTGATGAAACTTTCAGTAACTAGAAAAAAAGATAATGATGAAAGCAAACTGCATACTTCATTATATTCATCATTTCTAGCAAAATGTTTGGTCTAAAACATTAGTGTCTTATATGTTGCCCCTACCCAAAGAAATATAGGCCCCTGCCCTGATATGTCTTTTTTCTATAACCACCAAAGGAAGTGGTGGAATAGATAGATCCTTCCAGTTTCAACCAGAAATTTTGAATTTGAGCTCTAAAAATGAAGAAGCCCCTAGTAAGGAGTGCATTCCTTATTAATGAGTCTAATGCGGAACTGGAACAAGTCTTTTCCCATGAACACTAAGAATCCAACTATATTTTAAAGTAGAACTAAACGTGAGGGTTAACGTCAAGGGAGAAGGGCAAGAGACAAGGAAAATGGTCAAGGGCCAAGGCTTCCCAAAATTAGCCAAGGCACTGCCCACCATGACCACGAGGGTCTTCACGACCTGTGGTGGCCACCATGCCCAGTGGTGCCACCCAGCCTCCCTAATGCTGCCCCAAAAAAAGGCTCCCCTTCACGAGACACTTCACGGCTCATGGTGAAGACCACGGCGTGTGGGGTTGCCTTCACCTTGTGGGGACATGTCAAGGTAGCATAGCTACTGGTCAAGGGACCACGGGCACCTTCACGGTTCATGGTGCCCTTGACGGTTCGTGAGGTAGGGCATGGGGCCTGGAATCTCACTTTAAGGGAGGGTTATTTTAGGTCATTCCTTTTTAGATGGGTATTAAGTGAGGTCGTTTTTCTTTAGTTTTATACACCTATATAAGTCATTTTTAGTCAAGATACACTCATTTACCCCATTATTATTTTCAAAACCCCAAATCAAATCACAAAGTTCATCTTCTTTCAAAAAAAAATCTCTCTGTAGAAAACTCAAGGAAGAAGAAGAAGAGGAGGAGGATCAAGCTAGTTCAACTCTCCATTGTTCAAGCTTACCAGGCTTTATAATCAAGGTATGGTAGTCCTTCATCCATGAAGTCCCTTCTAAACTCAATTGCAAAGATAGAAAATCCTCAAAAGCTAGGGTTTGACTCAAAGGCATCGATTCCTTTCAAAAACAATTTTGATGATTTGATTACATTATATTATGATTAGATTGATGATTATTATACTTTTATAAAAAAAAAATCTTTCAAGAATCCATGAAATCCTTATATTCTCAATTTATGATTTTGTGATATGGGTGAATTGTAGAAAGAAAAGTATTATGAGGTTATGTTTGAAGTAATTGAACTATTTGAATCATGTTATCATTCATGTCTAATGTATTAATTCTAGATGTGTTGACTGAATATGATCTATGGTCCTTGAAGGGCAAAGTATGAGAATTATGTATAATTATGAGATTTATGTATATGCATTCAGAACACTTTGAAAGTAAAGTGTATGTGATAATGATGATGTTGTCGTGTTGATTGAAAGGTTATTCTCATGAAACCATGATGAACATAATGTGAAAGGTTTTCTCATATAATGGAGATTCTAGGTTGAAAGACAATTCTCACCTAATTGAATCTAAATGAAGACATAGACGGTGAAAGGTTATTCTCACACATGATCTCAGAGTTATCCTAATGAATCTTTTGGATTGATTGTCTAGTATATCCTTCCATAAGACATGAAGCGAGTAATGATTTAATTAAATATTTTGTGGGAATTATGTTTGGCGCCAAGTGGATATTGATATGAGATTGGAAGCCCTTACGTGAATGGAGCCCGGGTTTCTAGGAGAAATCTCTTGAGATGGATGACCTCACGAGAGTTGAGCCTGGGTATCTAGTAGCAGTCTCCTTGTTCCATAACTACGTGTGCCCGTAGTTTAATTAGCTATTTAATCCATCTAAGCTAAAGTAATGGTTCTAACTTAGGCAAGTCGGACAATTCTTTTAGGTGTGGATAACACCGTATTCCCTGTTAAGCTCACATGGTCTATGTCAGTTAAGACTAATTCTCACAAAGTCAAGTCTAGTATGAACTATGGATACTTAAAAAAATTTAATTAGTATGGGTGAGAGTATGAGCTTGTATTCATGCATTGCACAAGTATGCTTTGAGGATAGTTATGATATGTCCCCCTTATGTCATGGTGATTTATGTAATGAATATGATTTTGACTATGTGTTAAAGATGTTTGATGTGAAGACTACTTATAATGATGTATGCTTAATTTGGGTTGTTGCTATAAGTTGCTTTTCTGGTTTGATTGACTAAAAGTGAATGCTCCTTTATCTATGAGAATTAGGCTAAGAATGAGATCAAAAAATGGTAAAACACGAATGAGGACCTAAAGTGACATGCTTAGAATAGGTGGGATTATGGGGTCTTATAATGTATTACACAAGTTTGCTTTGAGGTGGCTCATGAAATATTTCTCTTATGTTATGTAGGACTAGATTTCATTGATTATGCCTAAGTCTATGATGATATCTCTTGTGCTCACTAGTTATAATTATTTTCTACCATGTTATAGTTTATGTCTTAGTTTCTTATGCTTATGACTTCCGTTTTTTTCTACTTTCAAGATGATTATTTAACTTAGCAAAGTGCATGCATTCAACTAAAATGTCTCTTTAGCATGTTTTCAAGGTTTTTATGCATGACTATCATACTTAGTGCATTTCTGTACTAATTCATATTTTCCTATATTTTTTCAAGTGTAGGGTTCAGTTCTGAAGGTGGTCCCCACTATGGCTAAAGCTTGGTTTGATTATTCCTCCTAGCTTGTTGGTAAGTCCTCATGATTTGAGTACCGATGTTTTGACTTAGTAGTTTCATTATATTCTCGTATTTCCTTTTCAATAAGTTGTATGGGATGTTTCTCTATTTTGATTCAAGTATTGTAATAGATGGCTAATTGAGACAAGTTTAGACTTTTGCTTTGATTTTATCAAAATCTTTTTATGACTTGAAATATGTTTTACTCCATAGTGTTCTAATGCTTTATGTTATGATATGCTAAGTGGCTTGCATGGGGTCTTTTGGGGTTCTATGTGCCATGTTACGTCTAGGGGGTACCCTGGATCGTGACAGACATGGTGATGCCCGAGTTAGGGACTTGAGTTGATTTTTGAACCATCTTAAAATGAATAAAATACTTATCTAAATAAAAAGAAGTTGGTTCTAAATGATTTCCTCCACTATCCCTATCATTGGAGAAAGGTTTCTTGACATGTTAAATTTGAAAACTTAATACTATTTGAAAATGCTCGATGAACTAATTAAAACTTTGTGTTGTATGTATTGTGATGTATTCATCCTCATGTCGCATATCATGATTTATGGAGATATGAGAAAGTGGAGAAATATTATCTTTTTTAGAAAGAAATGTGACATCTTACATATATCTTAACCATGAGTTAGGTGACAAGTTGATGAGATAATGAAATTATGAAATAGGTATATGGACTGCGAGTCCCTTATGAGTCCTTTTTTGGAAGATAAATATTCGACACGGTGTATACAACATGTTGTGCTACGACCTTTGTACCACCACATCACCCCATCGTTGCATCGCATTGTCCAATTTTGTTAGGTTATGTAACTTGGTTGTGTGTTGGTCTAACTATTATTCATCCTCTTATATATGTGTTTACTTTATTTCATGTTGTTCTACATAAATTGGTTATGGGACTTTTCCACGTGTAGGTGGAAGCATTTATACTTTATTTCTTAAGTTTGTTTAGTCTCTTAATATTAAGTCGGCCTAATCTAATGAGTACATGTGGATAGTACTCACCTCTTATTTTTATTACCTTTGATGCAGTACCTAGTTAGGGTGAGTTTCGTAGCAGTTGATTTGATTTAGCAAAGTTTTCTCTTTCAAAGTTGTGGTGAGATCTTGTTTTCTTAGATCGCCATTAGTTTTCATCTACTATCATTTAAAGTCTTTAACTTTCCTTTTGAAGATTTAAGATGTATTTCAGATTCTAGAAATGTATTAGATGCTCTTTCTATTTATGCTACAAAGTTTTGAGGATTCCTTGTTGTTTTTGTATCGTCTGTGACCTGACTTCCTTCCGAGCGTCTCGCATATGTGATTCTTTCAACTTACACACCATTTTGGGGATATTCTTGGGTTGTATATCATCATGACTTTGATTTTTGGATCGTGACAAACTAATTTAAAAAAGTACTTTAAAATACTTGTTTTAAGCTTAAATGATACAAATAAATCAAAAGTCAATTCAAAAAAGACTCTTTAAAAATATTCATTATTTTCATTAAATATAACAAATATAAATTGTTAAATATTTGATAACTACAAAAAGTGTTATATTTTGATAAACATAATGGATAAAAATTATAAAATCCATATTTACGAGATTTATTCTTAACCTACGCTCAAAATGAACCAAATCTATTCGATGTTGCACTTATTAAATCGTGTTACAAATGCGTTTTATTGGTTTTGAGTGCAATTTCTAAGTTGAAAGGGATATATTGCCTTCTAATATTTCGTCCCATCATATTGAATAAAACTTTTACATATAGCAAAAAAAAATTTATATTTGTATGCTATAGCAAAGTTTGCATAATTGCGCTTCATAGCAAACATAGAAACTGTATAATTCGCTATACATATAGAAACTGTATAAAACGAAGTGTATAAAACAAGAAAGATAAAGACACTTGGGCAGAGAACTGTATAAAAAAGAAGTGTATAAAATGAATTGTATTATTATAAGTGTATAGAACGATTATATACAATTTGAATTTGTATAAAACGATAAAGAGAGAAAGACAAAAGAGACTTGACAAGGAATATACAATTGAATCGAATTGTATAAAACGAGAAAGAGAGAAATTAGATACAATTTGAAAATTGTATAAAACGAGAAAGAGAGAAAGGCAAAAAAAACTGGACAGGGGAGTATTTTTATTGTATAATTATAAGTGTATAGGACGAAAATATATGTACTTGCATGTGTATATACAATTTTCTCACGCTTTATACAAACAGAAACACAATTTATACATTTTGCTTCTGTTTGTATAAGTGAGAAAGGCGAGGGTGGCGAGCGAGATTTGGTAAAGTGGAGAGCGAGATCTGGAACAGGGGAGAGAGAGGAACAAAAATATATTTATTTATACAATTTTCTCTACTTTATACAATTAGAAACAATTTTTATACACTTGTGTTTGTATAAAAAGTGAGGAAGAAAGCGAGAGGTTGGAGGAGAGTGGCGTACGAGATATTAAAGAGAGAGGCGACTGGTAATTTTTTGCAAACTTTTGCTATGGAACACAATTAAATCAAACCCTAGCTACTCCATTTATTTTAGGTTATTAGTTTGCTATTATATACAATTTTCCCATAATTTTTTTTTCTTCCTTCCCACTTTTCAACTCTCTTATTCAATAATCTTTAACTCATCCTAAAGAACATGCATTATAACAAAAATAATTTTTAGAGGTAATCAATAAACATAATAATAAATAGTACTAAAAATTTTATCTGTATTAGTTAAGTGTCATTCGATTCAATGTGTTAAAGGCTTTAGAGGCATACATACCAAAGTGCTAATTGTCGCTAAAAATATATATTTAACGGTAATTGAGTTATTATTATTATTAATTAATTGCTGCTAAAAATCATTTTTGATATATTGTTTCAATGCCATATTTTTGTACCATAATTTCCCCATGAGCAAGTCTTGTACTAGATTATATAAACATATAAAATGCTTTTTCTCAATATAAATACAAATTTTAAAAAGTTACTGAATTCTATCGAACGCTTAACTACTATGTTGATTCTGCCCTGCCTGCAACCTAAGGTTCCCATATCTACTAAACCTATGAGTGGTAAGACTTCATAAATCATAATATATCATCAATAAACACAATTCGACCAAGAAAGAGTTAACTTGGTCCCAATGTATGTTAGCATTATTTTCTTTTTAATGTTTATCTTTTAAAAAAATTATTTTTTTATAACTAAAATTAATTAACTTTGAAATTTCATTTTTATCATTGATGAAATGATCTATAGACACATTTAAAGGTTTGCTATATATTACAAATTTTAAAAGATTATTTCTTTCTTTTCCTAACTTTGTATCAAATTAAATATGACATATAAATTAGGAGGAACAAAATTTCATTTACTTTTTTTCTTTTACGTACATTAATATAATGACTATATAGTCCAATCTTGAAAAAAATACTGTAAATTAAGCACAACCAATTAATTAGTTATAACTAGCAAAAGAACAAATGTAGGACCTGATTATTTTTTATAAAGAGACTTAGGTGTAGTTCCCTTTATATAAATAATATATATATTACTCTCAACGCTAAAATCGAAGATAAGAAACAAATAAACACAAATTTCAAATTGATAAGACCTTGACTAGAAAAGGGAAGACCTACTAAAGGTTTTTTGTTTTTAATCCCAATAATATTTAACTCTATATTAAATGTTGAAAATTTCAATTGCCAATCGCAATAATACTCCCTCCGGTCTACTTTACTTATTTTGTATTTATATTAAAAATAGATGACTCGAAATAATTAACAGCTTAGTTATAAAATATATAATTAACTTGTAGTTTTCATCTTTACTCCTACTTGATAAATATGAAAAATATTAATTATATTGTGGGAGAAAAAAGAGTATTGTACTAAAAAAAGGTACATTTTGAACTAAACATTTCCATCTCATATTTTCATTGTTTATAAATTTAAAGGGAAACAAGGACGAATATACTTCGAACTATTGAAAACGATATACAGATATTCTCTATCATACTTTTGGGATATTGATGTCATTGTCATCCAAAAAATAGAGTATATATGCCCTTCACTCTAATGAAAGACTAAATAGGGATACATGACGCAATCATATCCGTCGTTTCAATATTTAATAAATATCGGTGGATGAATAAGAGTAAAAAGGGTATATATGCTCCAGGTTTTGGACGACAAGGGCACCAATATCCCAAAAGTATAAAGAAGGGTATCTGCATATCATTTACGATAATTCTGAAATATATTTGTCCTTTTTCCAAAAATTTAAAGTACCCCTCAAGCTTTATATACCAAGATTCAAAAATACTCTTCCTCTCCTCATATTTGCATTTAATTTTTAAAAAATGTAAGTTAGTAGTGATATGTTTTGTTTGTTGAATTCGTTGAGATTATGTAATTTGCATTGTCTTTGTTATGGAAACGTTTTCTCGTTTTATTCGGAGAGAAAATAATTCAAATCTTTGAAATATAGTGAGAGGATTATAATTTCTTAGGAACATACACGTAATTTAGTGACTTGAAATTTTTTTCATTTTTTTTCTATATTTCTGATTTTTTGGGTTGGAAACAAGATACCAACAATATCGAACTAAGATCAAAGACGAGTTAATACCTCAGATGGTCACTCAACTATGCACTCTTCTTTCAGAAAGTCACTCAACTTTCAATTTTCACTCAAAAGTCACTCAACTATGCACTTCTTTCTCAGAAAGTCACTCAACTATGCACTTCTTTTTCAGAAAATCACTCAACTTTGAATTTTAACTCAAAAGTCACTCAACTATCTAATCTTTCCTAAAAAAGTCACTCAATCTATTAAATTATTTTTTTAATTAAAATTTATTGATAATAATTATTTATATAACAAACCAAAATTTAAAAAAAATAAAAATACCATTTAAACCATTTAGTGATCCACCCACCTAACCCGATCCATTAAAAATATGATATGACCCATTTTATTTTGTCTTTAATCCTAATTCAAGGTTTAAAGAGAGGGATTAATTTAGGATTAAAGACAAAATAAAATGGATCATCATATTTTTTAATGGGTCGGGTTAGGTGGGTGGATCACTAAATGATTTAATTTATTTTTAAAATTTTTTTGTTTGTTATAGAAATAATTAATATCAATAATTTTTAATTAAATTAAAAAATAATTTAATAGATTGAGTGACTTTTTGAGGAAAGAGTGGATAGTTGAGTGACTTTTGAGTTAAAATTCAAAGTTAAATGACTTTCTGAGAAAGAAGTGCATAGTT
The DNA here is from genome assembly GCF_036512215.1 of Solanum lycopersicum. NCBI lineage: Eukaryota > Viridiplantae > Streptophyta > Magnoliopsida > Solanales > Solanaceae > Solanum > Solanum lycopersicum. Next base: position 59,410,672 of record NC_090803.1, read on the forward strand.
GAGTGACTTTTGAGTGAAAATTAAAAGTTGAGTGACTTTCTGATAGAAGAGTGTATTTAACTAAATACGAATAATTTAATTATATTATTTTTCTAATAATATTTTCTTTAAAAATGAGTAAAAAATTATGACGAATAAAATAAATATCAATTAGTCCTTAGTGTTGTGTGGAGGCTGGGTCCAAAAATAATTGGTCAAAGTTGTTCACTTTTATAATCTCTTCAATTTAATGACTCTGTCGATTAGTCAACTCTTCCTGCTTAGCCTTTTCTATTGACTTTTTCTTCTTTTTTTTCTTTTTTCAAGTCAAAATCATTGTTTGATTGCATAGTTCAAACCTCTATTCAAATTGTTTATGGTTATACAAGACCATTTCTCTTTTTCTTTTACGTATTTGTCTTCTTCATGAGTTATACAAAAATTAGTAATGTATGAATTATATTTGAATAGGAGAATTAGTAATGTGAAATAGTTTTTGTTAAATATTTAACTTGATAGATCATAGATTACTATGCACTATATAATTTAATATATATGTTTGCTTTTGAAATGAAATAAAAGTTCTCTTAATATTATGAAGGTTCGTTTGGTCAATCTAGCATTTTAATATATTCATATTCTTTTTCCATATTCTATTTCACTTAAAATTACATATCAATTTCTTATTCAGTCATTCCCACATAACTTATATACAAGGAATATTATTACAAGGAAAACAAAAGGGAGCAACCAAACATTATATAAGTTGATGATGATTTTTGTGTGTAGATTACATTCTACTAGTTGCCCTATTATATTATTTATATTATACAATAAAATAAATTTATCCACAATATAATCCTTGTATAATATTATTATACTTTGTGTAGTATATATAAAAAAGAGTAAATTTTTTTTTTCTTTTTTACCACTTCGTCATCAGAATGTCATGTATATGTATTATATTATATGTACCATGTATGTCTATTGTCGTTTATTCAAAGTAATGTCATTAAATAATTAAAAGAGTCCCACAATAGACAAAAGGGGTTTGTCAAATTAAGACTCAAATGATAAATTAGTCTAACTAAATCTCGTGTAAACACTTAATTAATCAATAATTTAAAAAATAATCTTGTGGAAACGACTTGTAAGGCATTAGCAATTAACTTTACTACACAAGGTGATATATATGAGCAATGGGCATTATCTATTTACAAATTAATTGTTTTCTTTTTGACTTTGTGAACCCACTAATTACAAAATCAATGTTGTTTTCTACTCCTAATAAATTGTTTTTATATTCCTAATAGGAATGGTTAAAAAAGAAGGCGATTATTGTATTTTAATTCAAAGAGATTTTCAAAGATTTTTTTTGTTAGAAAAAACGTTCTTATAAGTGGAAGATTATTTCTTCTCATGAGTTACATCAAAATGTAATAGCATCGTTAATGTAGTCGTTTAGAGATTTATAATATGTTATTAATTTTATGTTAGTTTCTCTTGTATAGGTCAATTGATTAAATTCTTAATATATATTTTTTGTATTTAATAATAGTTGTCCACTATCAACTTGACGTACATTTTAAGAAATAATTAATAATAAGAGTAATATCACTATATAAATTACCCTTTGAATATATTAAATTTAATGTTTTGAGAAATATATTAGATGTTGAATAGTATTTGATACCAAAGATAAAATATACACAAAAGAGTAAATTATATCTTGATTTTTAAAACTGGATAAATATTATTGAATGACTATTTTTAATGTAAATTATAGTGGATAAGTAAAGATGAACAGAAGAAAAATATCCTAGTCTTTTTTTATATAGTTTTTTATTTATTCTTGTCTAATTTATTATTATTAAAATTTTATAAATAAGTGTTGCCAAAAGCAAGTTATGAATTACTAGGATTTTGAAAATATTTCTAAAAACCTACTACCCATAAGTCATATTTTCCTTTTGAAGAAAAATATCTAAACTATTCAAAGTAGTGAAAATCGAAAAAGAAATGATTTCAAGGTTGAAAAAAACTATTCTCAGTGATTTTAATTTCAACCTTGTCAAATACATTGACACTGTTTAAATTTGAAAACTTTCAATTGTTTTTTTTTTAAAAAAAAAATCCAACTCTTTATAAGAAGTAAATTATCTAGAAGCAAAATGCAGATGTTCCTAGATGTGTTTTTATAGTACTTAGTACTTACAAAATCGACGTTTTTCTAGTGACATATTAAAATTCAAAGGTCTCTTAACCAGGAAATAGCATCCAATATTATTAAAATACACTCACGTCGTTTTATTTTAGAGTCCGAAGCCTAAAGGATATAAACTATTAACAAAAATTTCAAAATGGTATATAAAATTTTATATTAATCAAAACGGCAAAATCGTTGGAATAACAGCGATTTCCTTCACCAGAAAAAGCAAAATCGCTGCGATTTTGCAAAATGTGAATTTTTTTTAAAAAAAAAAAATTCAAATCGCTACCTAGATAGTGATTTTCATTTTTTTTGATAAAAAAATTTTTTAAAAAAAATGAAAATCGCTGCCTAGAAAGCGATTTGAATTATTTTTTTTAAAGAAAAATCACATTTTGCAAAATCGCTTCAATAGCAGCGATTTTGCTTTTTCCGGTGGAGGAAATCGCTGTTGTTTAGCGATTTTGCCGTTTTGGTTAATATAAAATTTTATATAACGTTTTAAAATTTTTATTAACATTTTATACTTTTTAGGCTCCAGACTCTTTTATTTTACCTGACCCCTATTTATAATAATTTTTACTTTTTTTTTATTTTAACAAATTAAGAGAAGTTTATTAAAGTAGTATTTTCATCTAGTGCTATAGTAAATAACTACGTCTAGCAGTAATAGTCAAATTTAAATTGTAAACGCATAATAATTAATAAAGTAAATTTAATTAAATAAACTCCTAATAAATATATTTTTTTGGAGATCGTTTATGTAAAGTCAATATGAGTCAAGTAAAATGTGATGAGAGTATATAAAGATGTGATAGGGATAAGTGTTATGTTTTAGTTTATGTCGTAACCAATGACAACATAGTAATTAGTTAAGAAATTTAGATGTATTAGCTCAATTAATTGTTTAAATAAGAGGACTTAGCTTATGTTGAAGGACCCAAAGCAACAACTAATTATATTAATTGGACAAAGTAATCTTTGAATGGTTAATCAACCACACGTTAGTTATTAGTTAACACTAATTAGGATTTGGTTAGGAGTAATAAACTTACATAATCTTTCTAGAAGAATAAAGAATTTAAACATAGAAATATATTAAATTTTAGATAGTTTCTACCATATTAAGATCTTTGATTTGGTTATAGAAGGTTCAATACGTTATTGTTTTTGTCAAATTAAAGCAGTAGTTCTTTTTTTATTGTTAGAAGAAGATATATTTAATTTGTGTTCGTTATCTTAAGGTTAAAATTTGTTTGAATGTTCAGATTTTTTCAAAATAATAATAATAGCTTCAATAAGACTCTAACGAGTGAAATTTAAAGAAAATAGAACGTGCACAAATTTTTTCACTATCTCGTGAAGAGGCAAATTCTTCCACAAATATATTTGTTTCGCAATTAATTTGAGAAATTTAAAAAACGTTTATAATTTTTTAGATTATTCCACTCATTACGTTAAGATTTTGGTTTGAATACTCAATTTTATTTTATTTTAGATAAAATCACCCTTACACTTCTACTAATAGAAGCATGTGGTTCTAGAACCATTTTAACAATCTTTGTTGCTAAAGAAAAAAAAGTGACTACATAAAGATTATCAATTTATTTATTTATTTGGAAGAAAGATTATCAATTTTGGTAATATATAAAATGAGAGATACAAATTTAAATCCGATATGAGGATGATGCATCAAATAAGAAATAATTAAACAAAGACAATGACTACAAACCAAACCATTGAAAAATTTAAATCAGAAATAACATGTTGTGCTACATGAGAAAGTCAAGTGACTTCTCATTTTTAATAATATGCACCCAATAGCATGTGTTAGGAAAAAAATTTATCCAGGACATAAAGTTTCTTTCTTATCCGATGCTTATTTATGATTTATACAAGAAAGTAATATTTTTATACTTAAAGTGGCAATATTATATTTTTATTATTCGAACAAAATATCTCTTATTTTGATTGAAGTTAGTAGAGAGTCCTCATGTACACGGAGGGGTCAAGTAATATTCTTTCGTTAAAAAATTACATTCATATCAAATTCATTTTCATGTATATACAATATATATATGTTGAATCCTTTTACATTCTTCACGTAACTATTCTATTATATTTTGACCGCTCCTCAATAAAATTCTGATACCATTACTAAGAAAACATAACATAGTACAAAGTCCTAAGGACATAACTATATCGGCTAGAATTAAGGTGAAAACAATCATTATTTGTGCATATATTTCTAGTCAAATATGAGTACATGATTGAAACTAAACTTACCCAAGTATTACATCAATTTATATTTGATTTTATCAAGGTAATTGTTAAATTAAGGTGAAAATTATTCGATTAATAATATGATTAAGTGAAAAGTTTATGCAAATGACACATTTCAAAGTATTTATTGATTTAATCAAAACATTGACTATGTTATTAATTTATAAAATTTTAGGTTGGAGTATATACATCGACTACATCACTATCTTATTACATTATCAGTATAACTTTAATTTGCTATAACAAAACTTAGTAGTTATTTTAGCTTAACTACCAATTTGTGCTATTAAGCGGAGAGTTACTTGATAAGTAATTAAGTGTTAAATTTGATACGACAACAAATATATTGAAAATTGCAAAAACTAACTAAAATAAAAAATTATTGCACTAAAATAATAATGGAAACCCAACTGAAGATTTGCTCCCCCGCATACATATACCACTTGGGCTTGTTAATCATTCTACTACAACTTAATTGATTGACAAATAATTATAACATGCATGAGTTTAAACATGGACCCAGTTATCCATCTAACTTGCAAAAATTAACAAGTTAAGAGAAAGCAAAAGCAATTAATTTCCTCTTTATTATTGATAATCTTATCTAATTAGGCATCTTGTTGTTTTTTTTTTTGGGGTTTGTAGGCATCGTTTTTTGTTTTTAGGGCAACTTTCACACATAGCAAATAAAAAATTCATATTTGTATGGTATAACAAAGTTTGCATAATTGCGCTTCATAGCAAACATAGAAACTGTATAATTCGTTATACATATACAGTTGAAGCAAACTGTATAAAACGAAGTGTATAAATCAAGAAAGAGAAAGACACTTGGGCAGAGAACTGTATGAAAACGAATGTAAAAAACGAATAGTATTATTATAAGTGTATAAAACGATTTGAATTTGTATAAAATGAGAAAGAGAGAAAGATAAAAGATACTTGACTAGAAATTTTGAATCGAATTGTATAAAACGAGAAAGAGAGAAACTAGATACAATTTGAAAATTATATAAAACAGGAAAGAGAGAAAGGCAAAAGAAACTGGGCAGGGGAGTATTTTTATTGTATAATTATAAGTGTATAGAACGAAAATATATGTACTTGCATGTGTATATACAATTTTCTCACGCTTTATACAAACAGAAACGTAATTAATACATTTCGCTTCTTTTTGTATAAGTGAGAAAGGCGAGGGTGGCAAGTGAGATTTGGGAGAATGACGAGCGAGATCTGGAAGAGGGGAGAGTGGAGAACAAAAATATACGTATTTATACAAATTTCTCTGCTTTATATAATTAGAAATAATTTTTATACACTTGTATTTGTATAAAAAGCGAGAAAGCGAGCGAGAGATTGGAGGATAGTGGCGAGCGAGATATTTGAAAGAGAGGGGTCTGACAATTTTTTGCAAACGTTTGCTATGGAGCACAATTAAATTAAACTTTAGTTATTCCATTTATTTTAGGTTATTAATTTGCTATTATATACAATTTTCCTCTTTTTTTAAAAAAAAAAATCTAATTCTTACTTTACCCAATTAATTTGGATTTATATCGGGGTAAAGACAGATCTAGTGTAAAAATAATAATTCTAAATATCTACTAATACATAATAAATATTTGTTGGGAACCCTTTAGCCCCCACCATAAAACTTGTTTATACTTGGTCATTGTTTTTAAAAGGGTTCGATTAAAAGACTCAATTTCTCTTTGGCACTTATAATAATATATTATTTATTAAATTAAAAATTGCTCAAAAACTACTGAAAATTCATTTCAAATTTTAGATTTCATTTGGCTCGAAATATAAAATACTTTTTTCAAAAACAATTTCATATGCAAATCAATTTTGCACGCTGACCATCTTCTTTTCTTTGTTTTAGAATAACAAGAAGAAAATGAGATAAAAAGGACAAAAAAAATAACCGTACTATATTTCCTTTGACCCCAGGAAGAGGCCAGCAAAAATGTGTTGTTCTAAATCTTTTATATATTCTTTTACCGTCTTAATTTATATGATTCGATTGAAATTCTGATATTCAAACTTTTATATTAGTAAACTATAATAATTAGTTGATATCATAAAATATTTAAAAAGTATGAAGAGAAATTTTAATTAAAAATTTTATGATTTCTCAAAATTTCAATTATATCACATAAAAAAATGACAAAATTTATTTTTTAATTTGGTACATTTGTAAAAGAATATTATTTCTATATTTTATACCTTCTCATTTTAACATCCTACCTAACATAGTTAAAATCATAAAAAAGATATTATATACGCTCCAAATGTCTTTCCTAAGACACCTAAATAGAACCATATAAAAGTAATAGTCATATTACTGGCATCCAAGAAATACATCCTCATTCATTAAATATTTGGTTTGCTAGTTGATAGAGTAATATAAATGCATTCCACATCCACTTGGCTACAAAATAATACTATTACTTACTATTCTTTTTCTTCTCCTTTTCTGTTGTCATCAATCCATCACCAAAATTGACTTTTTCCCCAACAGCCTCTTCTCTTTATTTGGACATCTTCAAATTATTGTCTTACATACTAGCACCAATTATGATGAAGTGATAAATATTTTTTCATTTTTTAAAAAAAGTTTTTAACTTGAATTTTTTTAAATATAGAATCGTCTTCATTAGAAACTACAATTTTATCTTTAATATGAGATTTTCATATGCAAATCAAAATTTAAATAGATTCCAATATATATAATATTGAACATTGAATGAATTAAAAAATCTATTGTCTTATATGACTACATAACATAACACAAACCGCCGGACAACATAATTAATTTAAACCCCTAGGTACCAATTTTTTAAAACAAAAAAAAAACTAACCAATTATGTACAACTTATAACAAATAAATTAAATTATTTTACCTTTTTTCTCTTTGTATTATATTATATATATCAACTTTAATACACCATTGACTTGCTCCCTCTTTAAATATTCTTGTTATATTTTCTCAAATTAGTCATTTATAAAATGCCTTTTTCCTCCTTTTCAACATCAACAAAATTTGCATCTACCTATTATTCTTTTGACTCTCTAATGGATCCACCGGAAAACACCGCCGGAAAATCACCAAGACGAGAGCTCCAAGGACCACGTCCGGCCCCACTTAAAGTACGTAAAGATTCTCATAAAATCAGAAAACCACCAGTACCACCATCACAACACCACCACCACCACCATCAACAACCACTAGGTCCACCGCGACCACCGGTTATAATATATACCGTGTCTCCTAAGGTAATCCATGCAAACCCTAGCGAGTTCATGACGTTAGTACAAAGACTAACCGGGCCAAATCATCATTCCGCCACGTGTTCTACCTCGGAAACTGCCACGTCATCATTTTATCAAGAAAATATGAATACCGGTGCAATATCTCCAGCAGCTAGGTTTGCGTCGATAGAGAAAACAAGGGTACAAGAAGGGAAAAAGTTGCAAAAAAATTGTGAAAATATCGAAAATTATAATAATATGGTACATGAAGGTATAGAAATAGGTACTGATATTGAACGTAGTGGGTTTTTTCCTGGAATATTATCACCAAATCCATCTTCACTTCAACCTATACCACCAAATTTTTTTTCACCACCATCAAATGATCCAAATCCATTAGGGTTTTTTTACGACTTAAGTCCCGTGTTACATAACAACAACAACGTCAACAACAAGAATTATTTTGAATTACCAAATTTCTTGCCTAGCCCTTCAAATAATAATTTCATTTCTCCGCGATTATTTTTATCTCCCGGTACTCCATCTTTTGATCTTTTCAATAACTTATTCGATGTTTGATATATATATATATATATATATACTTAATTAGTCACTCCATTTGAGCTTCGAAATTCTTCAATGGCGAGATTGGAAGGGCAGAAATGGAATTTCAGATATCAGCTAGGACACAAGGAGAAAAGTCAAAATATCAGCTAGGGTGTTTCTCACAAGTGGAGGTTCTTTATTTTTCTTTTTTACTATTTTGACCTTTTGTATTTGAAATTATTGACTATTTTATCATAAGCATTTTTGGGTGAAATATAATTAAATAGGTTTTCATTTTTGTATCTGTGTTTTGACATCATCATATTATTTTTTTTAGTTTTGCCACACATTTTGGATTGTAATTTCCAGCATATATATAACATTTTTTACTAATTATTTGTTACAAATTCTGTATTTTGGGAGGGCTTCTTTTTTTTTTTGTATTTTGGATATTAATGTTGTGTTAAGAAAAAATGTTCTTTTTTCTCTCTTTTTAAGTGACAGCTCAAAGAAATAAATGAGGTTTGATACTTGTGGACCTGTAAGAGTTGAGTGCATCTACTTGACATTTTAATGGGACCCTTGGATTAAAAGTTTATCTTTGTAAAATACTACACAAATTTTGTTTGATAATGACTTGATAGGACTTTTCGTACACACTACTCAAGTTATTACTTAGATATCTCATTGAATGAGTGAAAATACTGTTGTTACATCTTTTCTTTCATTATACAGGAAGTTAGAAAAAAGACGTAAAAAGTTCCTTCTTATAAGGAGGTTTTTATGAAAATGTTCGAAGACTATAGTGTAATTTTGCGGTTTATATTAGGATAATTAAGGATATATATATATATATATATATATATACGATGAAGGTAAGATTCGAATAAGAATATAGTGGGAGTGATTGATCAAAACACTTCGTTGTTATGATGGGGTTGTACAAGGATCAAGTCCTCAGCTCGTTTTCATTTGTCTTTGTGATGGACGAATTGACACGGCATGTTTAAGAGATTGTGTCATGGTGTAAGTTGTTTGTTGATAACATAGAATTATTGATCGACAAGACGGTGGACTTAACAATAAGGTGAAAGTTTGGAGATAAACCCTATAGTATCTTAAGGTTTTACATTAAGTAGGACAACTCAAATTCAATGATGTGGTTTATATAATGGAGGTAGAAGTGAAGATTGATCGCTTCAAGTATCTTAGGTTTATAATCGATGAAATTAAGATGAGTATATTATTTATTGTTAGTGAAAACTTACGACATAACAAAAAATTACAAGATTACAGCTGAAAATGAAAATGAAGAAAATAAATTTCTTCAGGCTGAAGCGCGAATATCTCGCTCTCTTTAAGGAGATTCAAGTCCACTGCTGTAAATGTTTTCACTGGTCCAGCAGTAATTCTCTTTGACTTGTTCCCTCCAGGATACAACAGCATTCATTAAGTATAACTCAACAACTCTGGACAAGAGTTGAGTCCAAAGCTCCACAAATAAGAACACCTCCCTTCAACTAATAAGAACTCTATTTTAGACAAATTTTACACACTCTATATTTTCTTGTGTGTTGTGTGTACTAAACCAAATGAATACCCTCACTATTTATAGTTGAGAAAGTCTTCCTAGCAATGATAAAAAGATAATGGAGTGATAAATAGTAAAAATAAATGGTCTTAGGAGTTACATATGTTACATAGGTTAGGTAAAATAATAGAGGAATTAAGAATGAAATAAAGTTGAAGGATAACCAAAGATAATGGCTGATGTAAAAGTTATTCATTCCAACGTTCATTGGAATATTTTTTTATCTTACAATGAATTCATCCAATAAAGCCAAAAGTAATGAAATTACATGGCTATCAATAACTCCAAAATAAAGCAATTTAATATATTAAATATTAATATTATAAGCTAATAACCTAACATTAATCATGATGTGGCACATCATATTGGAGCGGGAATAGAGTGGTGGTATGACCTATATTGCTGTATGCGCAGTGATGAACATGCTCATAAGATAAAGGCAGCAAATATGAGGACGCTCAATCCAATGGATGTGTGCGCATACTAGAGGACATAAGATTAGAAATAAATATAAAGTACAATGTAGGAATACCTTCTTTGCCGGACAAGATGAGAGAAGAAAGGTTAGATGGTTTGAGCACGGCAAAGGAGATGTGCGGATGTATTAGTAAAGACGTGTGAGAGGTTATCAAATCAGAACTAGAGTAGGTGATTAGACAAGGGATATGACACATTTTCAGGTTATTGAGGACCCAACCCTAGATACGAACGAAGTTATGGAAACCTAAAATTATGGTAGAAGGTTTGTAGATAGTTGAGTGTTGTCGTACTTTTATGTGAAAGAAATAGGAGGCTAGTCTCCTCGTTTCATCTTCTCCTTATTTATTAGTGTTAGGATAGTTGTAATATAAAGGAAAAGTTCCCACACCGGTGCGAGAAGTCATCTTTTAAGTCATTTTAATGCTTAACTCATTTAGTTTATTTAGTAGAATAAGTCTACTAATATATATCTAATTGGACTTGAAAAATTAAATGAAAAGTCATATTTACATAAAAGAACGTGACTATTATGAAAAATTATATTTTTTTATGAAAAAACCTGACTATTATGAAAAGTCATCTCTTAAGTTTTATAAATTTGAAACATTTCCAGAAGTAGCGGATTCAATTGCATATATATTCCAAGTTTTGCTATATCTTTATAGAGAAAAGTTTGTCTATCTTAAAAGTATATACATGCAATATATAACTCTTGAAAGATAGTGTTTCATGCTTCAGAGCTTTTAATAAATTTCTCTATTATTTTTCTTCTAACAGTTAATATTATTTAGTATCTATGTAGTATCGTATCCTTCATTTTTACTAATACTTGTTCCTTCATTTTCTTCGTCTATCTTGTTAGTTTGTTATCATTATTTTTCTTTCAACCTCACTTTAATTTGGTTACATTTCTTGTGAGCTGATAAAAAGCTACTTTTTTCTCTTTGAAACATTTACGAGAATACATTGAGTATGATATTATTGTTGTTGATGAGTAAATTTATTTTATCCCTTTAGTATAGTGTAGGAAAAAAGAAATACCCCCTTAATTACCTTTAAGAATAAGAAAAGAATCGCTCAACCAACAAATTGGCTTCTTCTGAAGGAAAATTTTAGAACTACAATAGTATAATAATTAAGTTCAACTTTTTCATTCGAAGGAACCATCTTAAACAGAAAAAAGAAACATTCCCGTTGGAGTAATTAAGTTGCACTTTTAGGGGTCGTTTAGTTAGGAATAAGTTATTCTAGGACAATTAATCCCAGAAAAAGTTATTTCGAGATAAGTTATTCGATTATGTATATGTGATGACTTATCTTATTACTATGACAAAAACTATACAATATCTAATTTAATGGCTACCTAATACCTCCAATCAAACATGAGATAAAATACTCATTCATTTAATTCTAAAAGTATTATACCTTATACCTCACAACATATGCATCTTTAGTTCAATATGAACTAGATTGTAGTTTAAAATGTTAGTAACATATTCCAAAAGTAGAACTTTCCTAATTTGTCCGTCTATTTATAGCACTTTCATCAAACTATATAGATTGTGCCAAGAAGAAAAAGATGGATATATGGATTTCATATTTATGATTTTACTTTGGATAATTTATATTTTTAAGAATAGTTTGAGAATAAACTAAAAAAAAGTGACGTTCAATTTATGCCCTAAATTTTTATTCTTAATAAATGTGCATTACCTCGATTTTATTTTGAAATAGAGAGGAATTGTTAAGCCATCAATTACTTCTCAAACTCCATAAATTCCGTCACCTAATAGTAATTGCTACTTGTTAGGATAGTTTATTGTACAAAAACCTAAAAATTTGTACTACTAACTAGAGGATGGCAAGCTTGCACAAGCACGGGCGTAATGGAAAATGATTTAGTAATAAATATAATTATAATTAGATTCATTTAAACAAAATTTGTTTTTGAGTTATAATTTAAATAATATTCGTTAAATTATAATTCAATTGATTACAATAGAATTTGTTATAGTTATATTATTTTGAGTTCAGGCCAACAACTTTGATGAATGCTCGATCTTTCATGAAGGGTTCAAATTTCGATAGTTAATTTAAGGAAAGATAAATTTTTTTCATGTTTCATACTTAATATTAATTACTTATTCCTCAAATTTTCAAAACTTAATAATAAAAACCAATTATTAGAAATAGTGTGATAATTAAATAGTTATGTCAATTATTATTTTCTTAATAAATGTGTCAAATTCAAGTATGATAAGTTAAAATAAAAGAAGAAAGTATTAAAAAAATTAATAGTAAATTAGTAAGAATATTATTTTTGTTTATGTACTTTTAAAGAGTGTAAAAAAATTATAACAAATAATATGAAAGAATAGAACCATATATAATGTATTGTGCATAATTATTTTGTAGATTGCATGTGAAATAAACAAAAAAAATAGTATTAAATACTAATCATGAAATAAAAAACATCACCTAAAAATAAAAATAATATCAAGCACAAAAATACTAACAATCAATCATGAAATGACAAAATATCACCTAAAAATAAAAAATAATACCAAGCATACATGTTGATACAACAAAGTTAACTCACTCTTCTATAATTATAATTAAAAAAAAAATAAAGAATTCTTTTTTTAAAATAGTTGTACTTCTTAGCTAAATATACTCCGCATACACACATAATTTAGTTATTTAATTAGTGCCGTTGATAATTAACAATTTAAACTTTAATTTCAATGTAAGAGATAAAATCTTCACTATTTGTTGAGTAAACGGAGATCTCTTATTGTGAAGTTGAAGTATACAACATGTTAACTATCAACACTTTCTATTTTTTTTTTCTATTATAATTTTGATATCCGCATTAAAGTCTTAATAATTTGAATTTGCTTCTCATAGAGCCTAATTCAAAAATAAACCGCTCCCTATTAATAATTTTTCATATATACAAGAGAAGTAACTTCATATCCGGTGCAACACCACATCCTTGGTGGTCAAATGTGAAACTATAGTCAAATGAATCCCAATATATATTTTTGTTTTGACTTCTCTTTACGTGTTTAAATTGTACCCTTGTATTTTAATTTATCCATTAAATGATAGGCTAGGTTCAATATCACGTTTTTATTTGAAAACGAAATATGAATCTTTAGTCATAAATAATCATTAGGGATATTGTTCTCAAAAAATGAAAATAAGAGAAGGAAAATTGACTTAAACGTAGATTAAATTAAAAATATTGACACCAAAGCTATATATATATCTACTTACAGAGCCTGATTAGGGCTGACAAACTGATTATCTTTTTTTATAGAAAAAGTAATTATATTCGTTTAAGTATGACTTGGATAGTCGACTTTGTAAAAATTAATCAAATATGTCTATTATCCGCTAAAATGGATATCAAGATGAATATCCATATTATCGATATTCATTTATTTGTTATTTTTAATGAATTTTTTTTTAGATAGGTTGAAAAAATTGCCACGTAATTGTCAATTAATTACGTGATAATTTTTTATTTTTAATTAATTATTAATTTTTTCAATCAAATAATTTGAAAAAATTGTCAACATACGTTAGACCCAGAATATAGTGCAACGTAAGCCGAAAAAGATAAAAAATTATTTATGAAATAAGTTCAGGAGTAATAGGACCTTAGCATAGTAAATGTATTTTCTGGTTCCAAAAACCATGTATTACAACTTAGCAGTACTAGAAATTTCTAAAATTAAATAAGGACATATTAGGAAAAAATTATTGTCCTTTCTTGATTTGTTAAAATGCATAAGTAAGTAGGGACAAATATAAAAGAAAATATGAACAAAGTAAATAGAGACAGAAAGAATATAAGTGTGTCTCTAAGATTTCGACAAATATTTATACATTTTCACTTTTATTTTTATTTATTTTTTTGTTTTCCCGAGAGTTTAAATGTATTTTTCTTTTAAGTCATTGATGATATGATCATATAAATATTCATATTATTTCTTAAATAACCCACTTTTTATTAGTATGAAATATGAGTGTTCAATTATTATTTTTTTTGTTTTTAATTAACTCATTTTTTATCAATGTGCATATCCAATTCGATCAGCTTATTTACCACTCCTAAACACATGATTAATGACTTGGGAAAAGGTTAAGTTAATCAATTAAATAAATTGATACGAAATGTAACACTCTACCTAATACACGTTTACGTGTTCTAACTCTTACGTTATTGGGGTTTAATTATATAGAGTTTTAGATTAACAGTTAATCTGAATCATTTAAAAATAATTTGGTGGGGCTGTTATTAGTTTAGTATGGACTTAGATATGGATAAAGAGAAATTTAGTGGGTAAGAAAGAAAAGTTTGAGATGTTGAGGTATTTCATGAGATTTTTGTGTGGGGTGTGGTGGGGGGAGGGGGGGGGGTAAGATTCTCTTGGAATTATTTATTGTATTTTTAACCCCTCTTTATGGGCTTCCCTTTTTTACCTTTTTTGTGATTTAAATTTGCAATTTCAAAGGATCGTAAATGAGGGGTGTTTACTATTAGAGAGTAACTTTTTTTATCAGATATTTTATACGATTACTTTATATTTCTTAGAGGTGAATTATTTATCAAAAGTATTCAAAATACCTTAAACATGGTGTGACATACTAGTTTCTTTTTTGAACTATTGACGGTCTTAAAAATATTCATTTACTTTACTAAATAAACTTAAATACACCCATGATCTTGCCAAATGAGTAAAATACACCCCTAATTCTCACCAAATTTAAGAGTGTTTTCAACACTTTTCTCTGTATTTTATTAAAAATTTCACGATCCTATAAGAGTTTGAAATCACTATTTGTTATGTAATATTATAACAGATTAGAGGAGTATTTAAATTAAATTAGTCAAGCAGATGATTATTTTAAAGCTATCAATAACTCAAAGATTAAATTAATAATTTATGTTAAATCCAAAAATATTTTCAATACTTGTATCTTTTATTATTATACTTGACTTTTCAAATGTGTGAACAACATTACAACATATATTTTTAAAAAAACGTTTGGTATGTTCATCTTCCCTAGATCTATCTAGTCGAAAAATAAAGGAAAAGGACAAAGAGTAGAAACAAGTCAACATAATTTAGCATATCAAAGGATATGTAATCAAACAATAGTGTACATATAAAATACTACTTATTACTTGGCTCTGTTTGGAAAAATTAATAAAAGAAGAAGAAAATATGTAGATTAATGATTTGGGTGGGTGTGTTTGGTGCAGGAAAATTATTTTTTTCATAATTCTATTGGTTATAATATTTTTCATTGTCTTCTCTCCGTCATATTCATCCTATTCTTAATTGTTTGTAAAGATCAATTTTTGAAAACAACGATTTCAAAATAAAAAAATTTAATTAAAAATAATTTTTTTTTAACCATTTCACCGTAATTCAGTTTCCGGAGTGTTTTCTACTCTGTCAACTCCCAAACAAATTCTAAAAAAATTACACCTTTTGGTGTCCAAATTAATTATTTTTATTACTGTCTACACTGTTTTTGCCTATTATTTTAGCTCTTTTTTGTATATCCCACACAATTCAACATTTTTTTTAAAACCATTGAAAGCTAAGTTGACAATACATATTAACCACTTTATTTATAATTCAAATCTTATATAAGTAACGGAAAAGGGTCAAAATTATCTTTAAACTATACGAAATAGATCACTTATACTCTCTATTTTATTTTGGGATCACAAATACCCCCGTTGTTATTCTAAGAGACCACAAATATCTTCAAGTGTTAACACCCCAATTTTTTAGTAACGTGGCATGCCACATAGGACTAATTCCTCCACCTAAGCGTTGTCAGCTAAGATTCACTACAAAAGAACTTGACTTTTAGTGACGACTAATAGTAAAACCTGTTTTTTCAACCAAAAAATATAATAATTAATTTTTGATTGCAACCTAATTTTTCTAAAATAAATAACGTGCAATATTAATATTAAAAACACCCAATATTATTACGAAAAATCATGAAAAAATACTTCTCGATTCACATTGCCTACTATATATACTATATAAAGCATCTTGTACATTTTATACATTTTCATATAACATAAAAATAAAAAAAGTCTTCAAAATCTTACTTAATCAATATCATTTCGTTTTTAAAAAAATAATGAAGAAAAAAATACAAAATTAGAATTTAATGTTAAAAAATTTTAGTGACGATTTTTTGGATTTTTGTGGCGACTATTATCGCCGCTAAAGGTCTAATTCTTTTGTAATGAATCCTAGTTGGCGATGCTTTGGTGGAAGGATTAGTCCCACGTGGTTTGCCAAGTCAATAAAAATATGGGGTATTAACTCTTGAGGATATATGTGGTCTCTTAAGATAACAGCAAGGGCATTTTTGATCTCAGAATATAACGAAAAGTATAAGTGGTCTATTTCACATAGTTTAGAAGCAATTTTAACCTTTTTTCGTATTAGTAATAATAATTACGTTCAAAATAAATAAAAATAAAACGCCTATATTAAACAAGACAGTATATATTCACTAGTTGAATTAACCAACTATCGTTTCAAGCAAGTTGGCTGCTATAATACGTACTTTGGACACGAAAAATCAACAATTATAGAAAGAGTTTAATTTTTATACATCAAAATGATGTACAAAATACTTAATAATTTCATGTAATACTATAGTATATAAAAGATATGTATATTTTGGAAAATGGAAATGATATTTTGTAAGAAATCCTCAAAATTATATATACTTTCCTTAATTATAGGCATCTCAATTCCAAATAAATTGAAATCAACTATATAAATTCTCATTTTTTTAACTAAGCCTATTTCATATCATTATTCTAATAATAATTACTCATATATGTTAAATAATTAAGGAAACACATACGTATATTTTAGTTTTCACCAAATAAATAACAATTTATGTTTGTTAGATTTGATGGAATTATATAGTGAAAAGCAAACCATAAAAAAAAAAAAGATTAACCATAAAAAAGATCAAGAAAATTACTCCAAAACCTATGATATGCAACATAAAAAACTGACCTTTTCTTTAAAAAAAAATACAAAATAACACTCAAATAACTGGACTTTAGAAATAAATCAAGAATCACAATAAAATTAAACTCTTAACAATCGTAAATGTCAGCTTATGCTAGTTCTCATTAAATCTAACTTACATAGTTCGATAAATATTTTTACGGGGACTTAAAATGTTAACTTTTGATAAATTTTAAATACTAAAATTATTTTATGCATACTTAAATAACTATTTCGAACCTACCCTCAAATATAGGGACCATTGTCTAAAATGAGGGGAACATAAAATATATATTTGCTTCAGAGTTTTATTTACTTTTATATATAAATGTACTACGAAAATAAAAAATCAATAGGGCATTTGGTCTAGTGGTATGATTCTCGCTTAGGGTGCGAGAGGTCCCGAGTTCAATTCTCGGAATGCCCCCATTTGAGTTTTTTTTTTTTTTTTTTTTTTAATTTCATTGGCCGGCTAATTTTATTTATTGATTGATTTCTCATCCGGTGTTCGAGCCGAGTTCAATTCTCAAAATGTCCCATTTGTGTGTTTTATTTTTTTTTTTTGAATTTTATTGATCGACTAATTTTTTATTTTTCACCTAAGTATTCGAGACAGAGATTGAAGCCCAACTAAATCTATATTCAGCTCGAAAAGCTCCACATTCTTGGCCGACTATGGGTGTACAAAAGTACAAATGACCAATTTGCAAATTAGCATAACTATACAATTCAGTATATAACAATATATAGTCAGCATACAATAATATACAGAAAATATATTTATATTTCTTTTATACCAAAATGCTTAAGAACTTGATATACAATACCAGACATCAATATATAAAAGATATGTGTACACTCATATACAACTTTACACAATAATATACAAAACAAAATTTTATCAAACTCTTTCAATTGTCTTCGTTCAAATGACAAGATAAATTCTTTGAAAAGTTTGCGGAGAGATGGATTAGTCATGATCTATCATCTCCAATAGATGAGACATCACGAAGCACAAATAGAATTTGATTGAGAAATTATTTAAAAAATGGAGGACTTTTATCTTGGAATTTCGCTACAATAATTGTATATATTTAGTTTGAGATCTTTTCGAGTTGTGGATGCAATTTTAACCCCAGTTTATTAAACGGTGGGGGCGTGAGGCGAGATATTTTATACAGTATGGGGCGAGAGGTAAGTTCCAAGACACAGTGTGTAAGTCCCATGAATCTATGGGGCGTAGTCTCGTGTATATTGAATTTTATAAGTTTATTATTAATAAAATAGGATAAATCACATATATATGCTACATTATAAAAATATTTACTATCTATGACAACATAATTTTTCTATTTAAATATAACATTTTTTCTAAAAATTAAGAAAATTGCATCGCCTCTTTCTCGATCCTTTTTTCTACTCGTTCTCTTCTTTTTTATATACTTTTTCTTCTTCGTCTCTTTCCTCTCGTTATTTATCTTCCTTCTCTCTTTTTTTAATTTTCTTTTTATTCTACTTCTTTAAATTTCATTTAAATAACTATTTTTAGATAACTTTTGTGCACATTTTATTATTTTTACTCAATAACACGACGAAAAGAGGAATAGAAAAATTAAGTATTTGTACAATATCATGTTTTCAAATAGAATTTCAAATTTTTAAAAATATAGCAACAAGAGTTTACCATTAATCGATGATCATTATAAAACTTCAAATTTTAAATTCATTATTTGAATTTTACGAATTTGTGATTAGTTTGTATAAATTGTTCCTACAAATAATTTTTAAAAATGTCATTTTGGAGTTTATATCTTAATTTTAAGAGGATTTGGTTAAGTTTATAATTGATTGCATGAGAAATATTAGATTGAAACTTGATAACGTGAAATTTATGAAACTGTATCGCAATTGTATTAAAGTTGTATTAGATATGTTTCATAATTGTATTAAATCACGAACAATACTTTATGATACATATTACAAACTTCATTCCCTTTTTAAGTGATATCAATCAAAATAATTTAAGTAACACACTTGTAATATATTTATAACATATCCACAATACATTTGTAATATGTATTGCAAACATACAAATCAAAATAATTTATTACATATGCACAATACATTTGTAGTACACATTGCAAACATCATTGATGTTCTTAGTGATACAAATCAAAATAATGTATAAGACATATATAATACACGTTTTACTCATAAATAACACATGTTTAATTCAATCTATAAATTATTGTCTTGTCTTTCGTTTGTTGCGTCTTTCATTATTGTTAATTTTCTCTTCTAATTCAACTTTAATATTGTATAATACACTTTTAATGCATATTTAATTCATTTTGTAGTTTATTATTTGTTACTATTAGATTACTTCTTTAATTCATTATTGATATTAGTTTAATTCACTCTATCTAGTGTTTCATTAGTTACATTTTTATGTATGCTTAATTCAAATTTAATATTTGTATAATGCACTTTTAATAAGTTAATTCATTTTGCAGTTTATTCATGCACACTTATAATATATCCACAATACATTTTAATACATATTGCAAACATCATTCACTTTCTTAATGGTACAAACCAAAAGTAATTTATAAGACACATATAATACTTGTTTTTTTCATGAATAATACATTTATAATACGTATTGCACGCTTCACTCATTTCTTACCGATGACAACAAGAAATTTTAGGTAACACACTGATACATTTATAAGACATACACAATACATTTTCAAAACATATTATAACCATCACTCGTTTTCTCAATGATAAAAGGAAGATAATTTATTAGATATATATGATATATAAGTATTATTCAAGAATCATATGAGTTTAGTTCAGTTTATGGACCGTCGTCTTGTCTTTCGTTAGTTACCTTTTTCATTCATTCTTAATTCTCTCTATTAATTCAACTTTAATATTATGTAATACTTGTTAGTTACGTTTTTCATTCATTCTTAATTCTCTCTTCTAATTCAACCTTAATATTATGTAATACAATTTTAAAGCAATTTAATTCATTTTGCAATTTTTTGATTTATTTGTTACTATCCCATTACTTGTTTAATTCGTTATTGATAAAAGTTTAAGTTACTCTATAAATCATTGTCTACTCTTTCATTGGTTACGTTTTTTATTCATGCTTAATTCTCTCTTTCAATGCAACTTTAATATTTTTGCAATACACTTTTAATTTATTTTGCAATTTATTTGTTGATTTGTTACGATTGAATTACTTGTTAAATTCATTATTGATACAAATTTATTCAGTTTACAGAACATAGAATGCTCTTTCGTTTAAACATTTTGCATTCATGCTTAATTCTCTTCTAATTCAATTTTAATATGTGTGTATACATTTTTAATTCAAGTTTAATTTATTTTGTAAGTTATCATGTCTCTTCATTTGTTACGATTAAATTATTTTTTAATTAATTAATTAATTATTGATACAAATTTTAGTAATCCTATGAATTATTGACTAATCTATGAAGAAAAATAGAGAGAGAAATAAAGACAAAAAAGCAAAAGAAAGAGAGAAAAAATAGCAGCAAAAAGAAACGAGAAAGAAAAAACAAAAAGAAAGTAGAGAGAAATAGCAACTAAAAGAAAGGAGCGAGACAGAGAAATATTTAAAAGTTGAGACAGAAAAAAGAAAAAGAGGCGAGAGAGACAAATTTAATAAAATATATATTATTGTTATATATTGCTATAAATGGTAATAATTAAAAAGTATATCTAAAATAAGTAATCATTTTTTAAAAAGGATTCACTCAAGTAATTAACCCAATAAAATAAGCAAAAGTAAACATTTTAATGATTTTACAAATAAGTTTTTATAAATAACCAATAATATATATATACATATTATATTATGATTTATATTTGAGATAAGTATTAATAATCAATAATGAAGAAAAAAAATATTATAATTACTATTTGAGAAATATCATTACACTAATAAAAAATATGATATAAAGCAAAAAAAGGTTCAAAAAAATAAATTAAAAATGTTCGGGCCTACGTTTTTACGCTCAAGACTTACGTTTTTATGCTCGAAGCTAACGCGACAAATTTTTTAGAACTTACTCCTTATGAATCTATGTCTTCAAATTACGTCCCAGAGCATTTTGGTACGCCCCACCTCGAGACTCGCCTTGAAACTCGCCTCAAAAACGTTTTTGAAAACATTGTTTAACCATATTCTTGATAGTGTAGGATTCATCTCATCGAAGTCTATCATTTGGTTTTTGAGTTTGAATATTTGGAGGTCAGGAGAGGTTTATAAACCCATGAAAGTCATCTCGAGCCCCTAAGTTTCTCCTTTCAGCTAATTTAGGCAGCTATAAAAAAAAACCTTGCGTAAATCATATAAAGTAACTTTATGAACCATAGTAGAGTATAATTATGTCATTTTTTTTACCAAATTATATATAACTACTTATTTATCAAACACTAAAAAATAAAAAAGAAATCAATTACTTAAAAACATTTTTTTTTTTTATCAATCATAATTTATTTTCAATACAATAAGCAAACAGGTAAAAACTGAAGGTAAAAAGTAGGAAAAATAGCCTAAAGTCGTCATAATATATTTGAATTTTCAACTATATATTTAAACTTCACAGGAGTGCTATGACCCCCTCTACAATGTTTAAAAATGAAATGATTATACCTTTAAAAAATCGTACTCAAATCTATATTTGCCTGTGAATTTCATTTTTTCTTCAATTTCTATACTTCTTTGCCATTTTTTTTTTCTATTTTATATTCTCACATGTCCCTTCAAACACCCTAAATACTTTCACTCTTTTCACCATCACTAAACACCATAAATCCATCAAAAATGAATTTTTGAAGAGGAAAGGTGAATAGTGATTGCAGAGCTTTTCCACAGATATTCGAGCTTTGCTCTTCAAAAAAATCCTAAAAAAACAAACTAAAAAAATTGAAGGAGGGGGGGGGGGGGGGGGGAGACGACGAACAGGGTAGTGTATTGCGATTAATGGAGGTTACTGCAGTGAGCAATCATCTCAAGGAAGATAAGGAGAAGGAGCCTAAAATGTCTTCTGCATCATCATCTACGACGTAAACAACAATTTCAAAAATAATAAAAATTGATTCACCGACTATTGAAGAATGATAACGGCAATTTCTGAGAAGAAGTTGATTGATTAAAATTGATAATTAAAGGATTTATTATTTTAAAAAAAAGTTTATGGATTCAATTGGATTTGAAGTAATTAAGCTTAGATTTATGTCTTTCTAAGTCTTTTGGGGTGACATAAATATGAGATAAGTGTCAAAAACACACCTAAACTATACCTTCTTTTTGAATTCATACCTAAACTATTGAAAGTTTGGTGTGAACCTAAACTATCACTTTTTAGTTTGAGAAACACACTCTCTCTTTTATATCACTTTCATCATGATATGTGTGATATACTCTCTCATTTGTTTTAATGAATTTTCATATCACACTCCACATAAATAAAATATTTAATCTTGACAAAAAATAAATAAATTATTAGTATTAGTTAAAATCAAAAATTAAAAAAACTATTATAAAAAATAATATTTTCTTTATAAAATAAAATGTAAAATATTTTTCTTACCCCACGCCATCACTTCCTCTCTCAACCCCTCCCCCCCCCCCCCCCCAAACCCCCCCAAATCCCACCACTACCATTTTTTAAAGTTTTTTATTTTGTTTAAATTTTTTTTATAAAAGTATTTTATTTTTTTTACTTCATCTCCGCCCCCTCCTCAAATACTATATTATTTTATTTTCTTTAAAAAATAGTTCTATCCATCTCACTTAACCCTCTGCTTTCAAAATTTTTTTCAGTGTTTAGACATACATATCGAAAATATTTTTACTTGCCGCCACAAGACTTTTTAAATTTTTTTTTTGTAATTTATGTTATATTCGGTACACTATTAAAATTTTTTTCCTATAAATATAATACGTGCATAAAATGAGAAAAACGTAAAAAAAGATGAAAATTAAGAGCTGAGGATTGAATAGGATGGAGTAGATTTTTATTTTTTAAAAATAAAATAATATCAAATTTTATCGGGGGAGGGGATGAATGGGTGGTTGTTTTTTTTTGGAGGGGGGTGGAGGATGAAGTACGAAATTTTAAAAAAAAATTTATATTTTTTTTAAAAAAGACGGGGGTTGGTACGTGAAGGAGGTGGTGGAGTGGGTTAAGAAAAAATAATTTAATTTTTTATATGGATAGTAAAACTTTAATCTTTAATTTTTAATTAATATTAATATTTTATTATTTAATTTATATCTAGGTAAAACATTTTATCTATGTGGAATGTCACGTATCAATGTTTACTCAAATAAAAGAGAGAGTACAATATACACACTACTGATGTGTGTTTCTCAAACTAAAAAGTGATAGTTTAGGTATGGAACTCACATTCTCAATAGTTTATGTATGAAACTAAAAATAAGTGAATAGTTTAGGTGTGTTTTTTACACTTATCGCTATAAATATTTGTAAATTTATCTACAGTTGATTTAGGTTAATTTTGCAAGAATTTTACCTGAGCTTGAAATTCAGTTGGATTAACAATGGTGAATCCAGTGGAGATAGTGATGACAAACGACAACTTGAAAATGGTGAATGATAAAGAATTTTGATAAGTATTGCTACAGAGAAACAAGAAAACAAATAAGAAAAATAAAATAATCGAAAACAAATTTTACGAATAATTTTTATGCTCATTCTCTAAAAGAAAATGAAATACACCAACTTTACTAGTTAAACATTCATAGAGGTAGTAATTTTAATTTTAAAGAATGCAAGAATGATAAAACTCCTATAACATTGAAGTGTATAATTAAGAATTTAATATACATTTACGGGTCGTTTAATAGGCCTCATTAAAACATTTTGTCCATGTATCAATATGAAATTTATTTAAGGAAAAAATGATAAATATACCCCTGAACTATTGTAAATGGTATGCATATACCCTCCGTTATTCTTTTGGGACATTGATGTCACTGTCATCCATAAATACAGCATATATGTCCTTCACTCTAACAAAGGGGCAGGGGCACTAATGTCTCCAAAATATGATGGCAGGGCACCAATGTATCAAAAGTATGATGACAGGGGCACCTATGTCCCAAAAATATGACGACAGGGGAACCAATGTCCAAAAAGTATGATGAAGGGTATTTGCATACCATTTACAATAGTTCGGGGGTATATTTGTCCTTTTTTCCTTTATTTAATATTATGCTTGGTAGGAATTTAGGCCTATGTATACTAATCCACCTCTTACATGGTATTATAGGATGTATTGCATATCTTCCATATTTTTCCATGTCATACTCATATATGGACACTGTTTATTTTTTTGTTTTTATATTTTATATTTGTACTAGTAAATTTGTCTAAATAAATTAGCTTATAAATTATTTAGAGAGAGTTGTTTGTTATTAAATAGTTTCAATACAGATTGATACAATATTTGAAATATGAGTTGTTTAACATTAACTAATATAAATGCAATTATATCACCACCCACCCACTTACGCACGCACGTCCGCACGCACACACGCATTTTTGTTATTTTCTAATTATTTGTATTTGAACAATTTATAAAATTGCATATGTTTCAAAACTACAACGGAAAAAACTTACAATTTTATGTGTAGTTGTAGATCGTTTGTTCAATTTTACTATTATTTACCGTCTTTTCAATTTTAAAAGTTGATAGTTTGTCTTCTTTTTTTCAAATTGAAAATTGGCATTTTGTAAGTGATCAATTTAATAAGATGACAATTATTTATTTTGAACTAATTTTAAGTGAAAAAAAGGCAAATATGACAACAAAAAATGTTCTTCTCATAGCTAGCTAGAAAACAATAAAAAAAATATTATCCGACAATTGTTTACTTTAATCTAATTACATAATAAATCAAGAGTATAATTGGAAAGAAATTTTAATTCAAATACAAAATGAGATGGAAAACCATAAAACAAACACTTGGTAAAATAAACTTTGTATAACTAAATTTTATACTATTAATAAACTCTGTATAACTAAATTTTATACTATCAATACTTATATTATTAATCTTTATATCAAACGGATCGAGGTCTGAGGACATTTAACTATTTACCCGAGTTCTTTCTTTCTATTCTACTATATAATAAAAGGGAGTTTGTGCCCAAGTAGACAGCAGGTAAACATCCCTGCTTGGGCATTTTGTGGACACTACAGTAATTTGATAAAATTGAAGCAATTCTACTGCTTTAGAATAATATGTTGTGACTTGCATTTTTAAATTATTATATTGCTCGGACAGTTTGACCCTTCATGGTACGTAGGATAGCCAACCCTATAAATGTCTCATAGTGGACCCTTCATTAGTTATGCGATATGGTTTCATGACATATAATCATGATATGCTATTATGATATAGAAATCATAAAATAAAATTGAAATTTTGTTTTTAAAAATGTGATATGAAATTTTTGTGTTTTATATCTTCTCATAAATATAAAAATTTCATAAGTTGTAAAATTGTTAAAATAATCCCAATTGTTTATTTAATCTTCAAAAAAAATAATTATAAGATCGCATAATAAATTATTACAAAGGTATTTGTTCTCCACTTAAGTAATTGTTACATTTAACTTTAATTTAATTTTAAAATTGAACATAAATTATACTGTACTATTTTTTAATATAATCCTCTCACATAGTACGAACAGTTTCCTCAAGTTAAACTTGCATTTCTCAATCATGTGACTGAGAAGACGAACCAACATTGTTACTTTGAGCCATTTGTTGGTCAATATTATCCGCAACTATATTTTCATGTTTATAGATCATAAATATTTTATCACTTTAACAATCGTTTGTTGTGAGTTAAAGTGACTATATGTTAGTGAGAATAATAAATTTTATATCGATGAGAATAACAAATTTTAAAAAGTTATGATGTGATTATAAATTTTATTTTCATATGAAATAAATGGTTATTAGATATAAATGT
Source organism: Solanum lycopersicum (assembly GCF_036512215.1). NCBI lineage: Eukaryota > Viridiplantae > Streptophyta > Magnoliopsida > Solanales > Solanaceae > Solanum > Solanum lycopersicum. The sequence goes on from NC_090803.1 coordinate 59,437,134, forward strand.
GGGGTTTTTTTAAAAAATATATAAACTTATGGATCAATTTTTGTATTAATATATCTCAAATCATGATATGAAATCACCATGTAATTCCATGTCATGCTTTTTGGAGAATATGGAATCACATTTCATTATATGGACTCATGAAATGAAATCAGCGTGAAATTGTATGTCCAATCGCTGATTCCATCTTACGATATCATGTTGTGATATGATATCGCATGGCCAAACGCCTACTAAAGGTGGAGATTTAAAATAACAAATAAATTTCCACCTTTTAGTTTTTAATTATGACACATGACTTTCATCCAAGTATATACTTGGAGAAATGGAGAGAATAAGAACCTGTTTGGATGGATTTAAAAGCTGGTCAAACTTACTTAAAAGTCAATTTTTGACTTATTAGAGTGTTCACAATTATCAATATGACTTAGTTTAAGTAAAAAATGACTTATTTTAAGCCAAAAGCTAAAAGTTAGGTGAAGGGTATTTTTTTTTTCAACTTAAAAGTCATTTTATGTTGTCCAAGTATATCACTTTTTTACCCTTAATTATTTTATATAATTATATTTTTAATATTATTATTATTATTATTATATTTTTATCATCATTAATATTTTATTATTATTATTAATATTTTATCTTTATTATTATTATTAATATTTTATCTGTATTATTATTATTATTATTTTGTGATTATTATTATTATTATATATTATTATTATTATATAACTATTACTATTATAATAATAATAATAATAATTATTATTATTATTATTATTATTTTCTTATTAATTATTATCATTATTATTTATTATTGTTATATATTATTGTTATTATTTATAAATAATTTATGATGATAAATAAATATGTGAATGACAGGAAATATTATTACTTATGGATGTAAAATATAAATTAATTTTATTTTATTTTTTAAATATAAAAATTTTAAATTAATTAACTTTTTATTATGTTAACAACTTTAAGGGGTTTTCGGACACTTTGATAAAAAAAAAAGTCATTACCAATACTTATATGCCAAACACATCAACAATTTTTTTCCAACTGCAGCTCTTTTATCCGAACACATAACTTCTTATTTTAAAAATGAGTTTCAGCACTTTCAAAAACTTTTTAAAAGTTATTTGTTTAAACCAATCCAAATAGGCTCTAAGAGGATATTCATCCACTTGTTGTAGGCTTCGAATTATCGTGGTCATTTTTCAAGCGACAACAAGTTTTATAATTTTTTAATACTATAGAACACAATAATCAATAATTTAAAATATTTAAAAATATATTAAAAATGGAATTGATTTTCTAAAATTTTGTTTACTATATAAAATAGGACAAAGGAAGCAGCATATGTCATTTACGAATAAATTAAAACATATTAAAAATCATGATAATTGAGAACATTAAATATTTCAAAAACAAAAATATATTAAAAAAATTTAGTCGATTTTTGAAATTAATGTATAGTTAAAACTTATATATAAAATATTATAAATCATGATAATTCACAACTTAAAATATTTATAAAAAAAACACATACAAATTCAACTGATTCTTAAAATTAATCTATAAATGTCACTAAAATTGGACAAAAATAGTACTATAATCTGTATTATTTAATGTAAAATTATTTAATTTAAAAACTGTGTAAAATATCTTGTACTAATCTTAACAATTAAAAATATTTGTTTGACTCTTAAAATTTTTTCTATGCTACATAGACCAAAAAAATATATATATATATATTAAGTATTTAATAATTATGAAAATTATAATAAATTATATTATTAACAATTTAAATATTTAAAAATTACATTAAATTAAGTATTCACTATATTTTATCTCTATCATATAAATTAAGATAAAAATAATATATATTAGATTCGTGCTATCACGAGCAACCACATCCAGTAATTATTACAAAAACCAGATTAGGGACCCTTTTCCAATATTTGAATATATATGGAAACGTGGTGTTTAACATGCTGGCGGGCTGCCGTCCGTTTTTTAACATTCAATTTTTGTGCTACGTGTACACCCTACTGACTATGTCCAATTTTTTTCTTCATTGATTTTTGGGTTAAAAATAAAATATATTCGTAAATTATCATAAATAATATATAGATATTTTTTTCATAATTTTTATATGTTGATGTGTTGTAGTATAAAGCTGCTGAGTATATGTACTCTTTATTTGAAGAAAAAACTAAATAAAAATACGTGATATAATCTTATTTGCAGAGTCAAAGAATAAAATTATGACATGTATATATATATTAGTATAAAAAATACATTCGCTCTAATTTTCAAATAATAAAGTACTAATATTTTAAAAATATAACGAATAATATCTATATATAATTTACTATAATTTAAAAATATATTTATCATTTTTCCTTTGATTTTTGTCATTTGTACTGCACGTGCTTCACTGACACCTTGCACTACCAAAATCACTCTATTTTTTTTCCCATTTTCGTCTGTATTCAATAATTATTAGTACTACTATTGGATTCTCCCCAAATAAAATCTCACATTAATATAAAGTATTTGATATTTCATACTCAAAACTCGAATCTCCATTTCTCTCACCTCTCAGCTCTTGATTACAATTACTACAGGTGTTTCTTCTAATTCATCCTTCGTTTTCTTGTATTCATCGTCCAAATTTTACAATGCATTCTCTTAATTTGTACATTTTTGTTCTTTGTTTTGATCTATTTTTCCATTGATTTCTGTCTTTTTTCTGGTTAAATATTTGAATTTCTGCATTTTAATCTCATTTTCCCCAGAGTTTACACTCATTTGCTGTAATTTTTTCAATTAAATTCTGTTTTTTACCCCAAATCTTCAGCATCGGCTTATTTTTGCCTTTTTTTAAAAAAAAAATTCACCTACCAATTTTTCTGATTTTTTATTCATTTTCCAGTAGCTGTCAGTAGTTTGTGGTGCTGGTGAATCGTTGATTTGTTATATTTCAATGTAGTTCAAAATGCAAGGTTTTTAACAATTTCTGATATAATTTATCATTTTTGTAGTAAGCGGAGTGAATCTGTTGAAGAATGTGGAAGTTGAAAGTAGCAGAAGGAGGGAGTCCATGGCTGCGGACGACGAACAATCATGTAGGTAGGGAAGTATGGGAGTTTGAAGCAGACTTTGGATCTCCAGAAGATCGGGCGCAGATCGAAAAGTTTCGTGAACACTTCACCAAACATCGTTTGGAGCAAAAACACAGTGCTGATCTCCTTATGCGTTATCAGGTAAAATCAACTTCCTCCTCAAGTTAATTAGCAGATGCATTAGCGAAATTTTAGGTAGGAAAAAAGAAATGATTGATAATTGCGTTTTGATATATAGTTGGTGATAGTTCAAATAGGAAATTTGTATGCATGGCAGTTCAGGTATGAAACTACAAAAATGGATACTTTAGATGTATTTTTACTTTTTAACCACTAATAAATCTGTTTTTTTTTTTTTTTACCTTTATCTTTTCATGTCACAGTATTTATTAGTATAGGTTGACAGTAAACAATATTTAGCTGTAAGAAAATTACACAGAGAAGGCAATTTCAAAATAACTTAACAAACTGCAACAGTTTACCTTTACTGGATCCATTTTCTCCAATATTGAACATATAATGTTTCAACATTTCGCAGGGTTATTGTAAACACTGTTTGTCTGATAATTGATAGTACTATTAGAAGGGTAGAGGAGCATGCACTCTCTGATTCTGTTCCCCGATGCCTCAATTATACACCATTGTAACAATCAAAATTAAGTGATAGAGAACTTGAGAGAAAATGGTTTCTTTTTGCTTCCAATTTTCCATTTTTCTTTCAAACAGTGGAGAAAAGTTGCAATAGGTTGAGAGCTTATGTATGAATAATTATGATGAATCCTCTTAATAGTGTATGGTGGGAGCACAATAAATTTAGAGGGTTAATACTGTTAGCTTCCTATATCCTTAACCATTTTTAATTAGTAAAATCTGTAATTAAACAGTAACTTAAATTAATCCTGAGTCCACGCTCCACAGAAAACACTGTCTATAAGAAATTTAATCGCCACAATGTTGCCAAAGGTTTCAGCTTATTTCCTCCTAGGATAGAACCAAAAAACCTGTTCTGTAATAATAAAACTTCAAATTACAGAACTCTGCGAATGGAAAAGAGGAGGTGCCAATCACATTGGATACTTAGTCACTTTTATTTTTGAGAACAATGCAAAAGAAGAGGGGAAGAAAAAATTGAATTCTATGGTATAAATCTGAGGCAAGGCTTCTGTTATAGCCAATAATAGGTGTCTTCAGAAAATTAGGTGTCTTTTCTGAAAATAATTGCTCTTACAAGAAAAGGCGCCGGGACTAAAACCTTTATTTCCTTTTCACACCAATAATACCCAACAATCCACATGAATGGGGAATGACTACATGATGGAAACATGCATGAAAAACTGTGTCATTAGCTCTTGCGTATATGTTGATTATCCAGTTAACGTCATCACATTCCCCCTGCTCTTTTTTGTTTTTATATATCAGTTGTCAAAGGAGAACCAAGGAATTAGTATCTTGCCACAAGTCAAAATTAATGACAATGAAGTTATTACAGAAGATAATGTAGCTACCACACTGAGAAGAGCGCTAAGTTTTTATTCCACTCTACAAAATAATGACGGTCACTGGGCTGGAGATTATGGAGGCCCGATGTTTCTAATGCCTGGCATGGTAAATGTTTCTATTGCTGCTACTAGCTGCCTAACTTTGAAAGATACTTTTAATGTTTTATGCTGTAGAATTGGGTCATAACTTCTATTTTAATGATTATTTTTTGATTTCTTTTACATCATTAACAGATTATTGCTCTATCTATTACGGGGGCACTCAATGCAGTATTCTCAAGTGAACATAAACGTGAGATGATTCGATATCTTTATAACCATCAGGCAAGTCCTTTCTGATTATACTCACATCGCTGCTTTGTGTATTTAATTTGTTGTTAATTTCATTGGCTCTTCTTCCTTCACTATTCACCTGGTGCTAAAAAACTTTTGTTGTAACAATGTTAAATTACAGAATAGTGATGGTGGGTGGGGTTTGCATATTGAGAGCCACAGCACCATGTTTGGTTCTGCTTTGAGCTATGTTACTCTGAGATTGCTTGGGGAAGGAGCTAATGATGGAGATGGGGCCATGGAAAAGGGCCGTAAATGGATTCTAGATCATGGTAGTGCCACAGCCATTACATCATGGGGGAAAATGTGGCTCTCAGTTCAGTAACTTCTAGAACTCATGTTTTTGGGTTGAAAGAATGCCTTTTAAATAGATCAGTATAAATTGGAAATTTTAATAAACTTTATTTTCCTCTAAATTAATATTAAGGTGCTTGGAGTATTTGACTGGTCTGGGAACAACCCACTTCCTCCTGAAATATGGCTTCTTCCCTATATCCTTCCCATCCATCCTGGTTAGTTTCACCTTTATCTGTTATGCTACTTTTCAACTTCTTCCATTTATTTCTTCTGGAAAATCATCACCTGTAATAGAATAATGAGAGAATCAATCTATCAGTGAATATGGCGAAATGGGTAAACTGGAGAAACATACGCTCATTGTCAATGTCTTCAAAAAACAAATGGATGAAAGAAAACTGTTTATGTTGGCAAATTTAATATTTCAGAGGAAAAAATTGTAAGGTCAATGTGTCATTAGTCACTTCCTCTTGTGTTAGTTATTGGCAGTTTAGTCAAAGGGTGCTTAAGCCCTGAAGCGAGGCACATAACAAGTTGAGCGCTTCGCTTTGCCTAGCGGGCGCCACTCTAAGACATACTTCTCCTTACCAATGAACGTAATCCTGAAGAGGCGATACTTAGCAATTGAATTTCACTTTATCGTAAAAATTTTTCAATTTCTTTGACCCTGTATTTTATTCATGCTTATTATTGTTAGTCTTGGACTAAACATACATATTTTGTTTTCTCCATTTGCACCTTTCTTCATTAAAACTTAAACTTTATTTGGGCTTTGTTCTTAAACCCCCAATGGACCTTGGATTCTTTTTCTATTCTCTTTTTGCTCTTTTTTCCTCTGATTACATTGGTTATTGGTGCCTTTGAAGCATAATGGTGCCTTTGAAGCAAAATTGCTAAATAGTCTATTATGGTATTGGCTGTATCATGACATTTCAATACATTACTGGTTCTGTTTCTCAAGAAATGTATGCTTCTTGTCTTCTCTAAGAAATGGAAACTCTTGTTTTATCCATTTTTTTCAGGAAGAATGTGGTGCCATTGCCGGATGGTTTATCTTCCTATGTGCTACCTTTATGGTAAACGCTTTGTTGGTCCTATCACTCCAACAGTTTTATCTTTGAGAAAGGAGCTCTTTACGGTCCCGTATCATGAAGTAGATTGGGATAAAGCTCGCAATGAGTGTGCAAAGGTTGGTAGGAGCAGTAATTTGTCTATGTTTATTTACTGTTTTCGCCTTCTTTTTTTGGACAATCATGAGTAGATTTAGAAACATCCTACTGTTACAAAATCATTATAATAGAGATCTAACTAGTATGCATCATGAGACCAATCATCATCTCATAAGCATTAAGAATCTAAATAGAATAAACAGTAGTGTTGTTAATGGTGAAAAGCAACAATAACTACTATATAACATATAAATAAAAATCATTTTAACTAAGCGAAATATAGAGTTTACATCATGTTAACTAAGTTGAAGATTAATTTAAAGTTTTGACTTTGATGTGAAGATGTAATTTTAAGTTTGTAATCTATATATAGTGACTAGTCCTCTAGACTAATTTTTTGATTTTTGAAAAAAACTAACGTAGTCATTAACCACATGTCTTAATATCTAATGGATCACTTTCGCTATATTGATTGTTTAGTATCTCCCTCTTCAAGATGGTGTATGAGCTAGGTGCATACCGCTTCAGTGTTCGAACTAAAGTGCCACCTAAGAAAGGTGAAGCGCAGGCTTATGCTACCCCTAGCTTCAAGTTTATAACATGTGACAAGTCAATCATTGTCAACACTAGGACCCGATTATACCATGTAGGGTTTTTTGCTGTTTCAACTTTAATCTTCTCGTACACTATTACTTGATGTTTTCATTCAGAAAGTAACTATGGATGTCTCCTTGTGACATCAAACAGTGGGACAGTAGGTCTAACTTTATAACATAAGATTGAGTTAATCCTTTAGTTGTTTGATTCATATTACATAAGATGTTAGCCAAGGATCCTACTATCTACTATTTTTAAGGGGTCGTTTGGTTCGAATACTAGTTATGATGGGATTAGTTATGCTGGGATTACTTATGCGGGGATTATCTTTTATTGAGTGTTTGGTTTGTTGTATTCAAAATAACATGCATTGCATAAATTTGAAAAACAAGTTGTTTGTTTAAAAAAACACCTTTCCCTTTAGTTTTCTTCATTCTTAAAAATAAAACTTTCATCTTATTTAGCTTAAATATTTTTATTTGTGCACTCCCATGATGGTACTGTATGTATTTAAAAATTAAACTTTCTTCTTATTTAGCTTAAAAATAGAACTTCCATCTTAAGTTTGTTAAAATAATTTGTTTTATGATAAATCAAAATATAAATAAACATAAGAATTAGTCAAATAAATTCATAAATAAAGATTATATTTGTATAGTGTAATTTTTTAATAGAAAAATATGAAGAATTATCATAAAATAAGAAGTGGTGAAGGTTATGAATGTTATTATACATCGGTAGCGGCTGTGGGTTTCCCTTGTTAAAAAAGAAAAAAAAGGGATGTATATAAAGGGTTTGAAAGGATATTTTTGTCATTTACCTATTTTATGTCCGGATAAGTTATCCGGGATTACTATACCACCCAACTCCCAAGGGGAGGAATAACTTATCCTGGTACTAATTATTATAACTGGAATAATTTATCCAGTCTTGCCAACCAAACAACACATTATGTGCCACTATAATTTAATCCCAGGGCTATATGATGTTATCGTTCACACTAAACGACCCCTACGTGGAGAGTATCTCTGGCTATTCAGTGAAATTTATATCACATTTTGGCAAGTAACTGACTTTGAGAAAAGTGCAGATGAAATTAATGTGGTCAAATCAATACTTCCCTACTTCCCTTCGTCAAAGTCTTTTGAAGCAGATCTTCAATAATAAGCAGCAGATATATATTGATGTGATTTTTCAAGTTAACAAAAGAAACAAGAAACTTATTCTGAAAAGAAAATAACAAACAAGAAGTCTTATTCTTGGGAGGAGAGAAGTCCTATTTTTGGTGCAAGGAAACTTCAAACCTGGGCTTCTTGTATTTTTTCTCGATTGGTGACGCGATTTGTCGAGTTAGCAAAGAGCCAATTGAGGAGGATCATGATTTTCAAGAAGAAACAAGGGTTGGGTGGTTTCATAGAACATGAAAAATTAGGTGCAACCTATACTCACCAAGCTCCAAGTTGCATTTTTTCTAACTTGTCATAAAGTTATTTCATAGTATAGTCAAATTTAGCATTTTACTGAACAAAATGTCATTTTCTAAGTTGCAACCTTGTTCCAAGCTTTCTTCAAGGATTCCTCTAAAGTGACTCCCAAACATTATGCCATGTTTTGAAGTTTATTGTAGTTGAAACTTCATGAAGCTTAATCATCTCCATGTCCGGCTGCTCTTTGAGAAATATACTTATGAAGAGGATTAGTGGAACAAAAGTTTTTCATAACTCGAATCCAAGTATCTCTGAACTAAGGGTGTGCTTTATGCAAGACTAGAATTCAAACCCATGCAGAGATAAATAAAGATGGGTGTTTTGTTCTCATCTGTCCAAACCATGGTGGGCAGAGTTAACCCTTGCTGGTGGGGTAAAAGATTCTCAGCGATATAGTTGAGGTGCAAATACATTGGCCAGCACACCATTGTTATCTGGAAAAATGCATGAAGTCAAAGCATATATTCTTGTAATAATGTATCAATAACAATGCTTGTACTACCAGACTGATAGACATTGATGGTAATGTGATTGAGAAATCTTTTGTCCATCATCCTTTTGAGGCATTACATAATCTAGAGTTATACTGGGGCTATAATACACCTAAGTAAGAAAAGAAAACAAATAAGAAGTCACATTCTTGCTGCAAGTCCACACCTATGAAATTGGCTAATAACTTGTAGCAAAATTTAATGTACCTTTTACATTTGCATCACTAAGACATGTGGATTGCAACTTATACGGTTCTTTTTCCTGGATTGTATCTTCTTTTACTTATCTAAATTTTCTGCAGGAAGACCTTTACTACCCACACCCTCTAGTACAAGATATCATGTGGGCAACTCTTCACAAGGTTGTAGAACCTATTTTGATGCACTGGCCGGGGAAAAGATTGAGGGAAAAAGCTCTGCGCACCGTGATGGAGCACATTCATTATGAAGATGAAAACACTCGTTACATATGCATAGGACCTGTAAACAAGGTATTAGTCCTTAACTTTCATTAGTAAAGGCCTTGTTAATCCATACACTAGTGATTGTTTTTCAAACTTACCTAGCTATAAAATCTGATGATCTTTTTTCAAGATTGAGTTAAAATGCAGTTTGCAGATACTTTTTACCATCTCCCGCATTTTCTTAAGCTTTACTTTATTGCATTCAATATTAGACAGATGAGAAATCTATTTAGAAAGTTTGTTATTCTTGTGTTTGCCTGCAAGTTTCAATTACTCCTGATAGATGACATGACTAATATGGGTATAATCTTCATTTGTTTGCTGAAAGACTGGCCTTTCATTTGTAGATTATAAATATGCTTTGCTGCTGGGTTGAAGATCCTAATTCAGAAGCTTTCAAGTTGCATCTTCCAAGAATTCATGATTATATGTGGGTTGCTGAAGATGGCATGAAAATGAAGGTGTACAAATATCACTTTCCAGTTTTTATGTTTAAAATATTTCCTAAATATCCTACCTTTGTTATACTGGTGTTGGTCGTTTATAAGTTCTGTTTTCCTTACGTCTGATGATATATAGATCATCCGTTGCCATATTGTAGGGGTACAATGGAAGTCAATGTTGGGATACATCATTTGCAGTTCAAGCAATCATTGCGACAGGGTTTGGCGAAGAATATGGATCAACATTGAGAAAAGCACATTCATTCTTAACAAATACACAAGTATAATATTTGCTGGGTCATATTATTATGGTGTAATCTTCCATATTATCTTGATTTTTACCTCTGATATTGATATAATTTGCAAGAACATTTCTTTACTTTGAAGGTGTTAGATAATTGCCCTGGTGATCTAGATTTCTGGTATCGTCATATTTCAAAAGGTGCTTGGCCCTTTTCAACTGCAGATCATGGGTGGCCCATTTCAGATTGTACTGCAGAGGGACTTAAGGTAAGTATTTGTAACAACCATTCACAAACCTATTGATATGTTCCTTTTTCTGTTAACCTATTTCTGTCTACCAGGCAGTTCTTCTATTATCAAAGCTACCATCAGAGATGGTCGGTAATCCATTGGAGGCGAAGCGCTTGTATGATGCTGTAAATGTTTTGCTTTCTTTACAGGTAATAGCATTCTTCCCTTCATATTTCCATAATTTGTGTCTTTACTTTGCCTTTTACTTCCCGTCATTTTTTAGTTAAGGCTGCATTTTTGTGCGTAAATGAACAGTCTTTTTTGAGAGTGGCCTCAATCTCTTCTTAGATGCTCTTTAGGCTCTTAATGCATCCCCAAGATGCTTCATGTGGCCTGGTGGATGTTAAGTTTCGGATTTTGCGCGTTGTGGCAGAAAAATAAGCTAATTTATCATTTAGAGGCTTTTGTAAGTAAGCTAAATTCATGTTGAGCTATGACATTTTAGTCAACCATGTTCCAAAAAAAAATTGGCATCTCAAAATATGTACTAGGAGGTAACATTGTGCTTGGTTGGATCTGGATAGCAGAATCTACTTTGATAGTTTTAAGGCAATGTCACCGAAAAGGGACAGGAGGCATTAACATAGCTTTAACCCCAGGCTTCTGTAAATATTCTAATAAAACACAGATAAGAGCACGTGCTATGATTTCTGTCAACTGCCCTTGCAGATTAGTTACTGTAAACTGGCCTAATTTGGTTTCGTAACGGCTAAATCAAGCTTGTTTGACTTGAAGGGAGATTGCATTCCTAACTCATGCCGTAGATAACTTGGATACCATTCTTCTTAATTCCTGTTACTTGAAAGCTATTTCGCTACATTCCATCAGGGGCGGACCCACAGAGGGTCAAGTGGGTTCACATGAACCCACTTCGTTGAAAAATAACACCGCCTATATATGTATATTTAATCAGTTTTTAAAATTTTATATCTATATATTAACTTTTGACCCCACTAACGCAAGTGTGACCCTTGGCCTAGTGGTGAAAAAGGCATAATTTTCCCAGCCTGCCCAAGTTCGAAACTGCATTCCGTCAACTGCATGTAAAAGTAAAACAACTTCTATTAGTTCCTACCTACCAAAGGTAGTCTCGCATAAACTAACTTGTTTGGGATATAAGAACGATCTGGGTCTTCTTGTGTGTTCTGTCCTTTCTATGAAACTGTAAATGCTAATTCCAGTTGATGTGCTTGAATTTTAAAATTTTACCTCTGAACCCGTATTCCATAGAACACTAAAAGTACTTATTTATTGAAGCATGCTCTGAGCAGATTAATTTGAAGTTATCCGACCAGTTGACAGTGAGCTTATTTGGCCACATCTCTAGGCTCTTTATCTAAATCCAGCTGATAAAATCTATGCCTTTCTGAAGTTTTTGAGATAATTTTTTGTTATATGTTGTTCCTGAAACTGCAGTGCTGTGAATCACTAAAAAATCTTATTCCTGGTATATATGCAGAATAGCGGTGGTGGCTTTGCAACATATGAACTCTCAAGGTCATATCCATGGTTGGAGGTACTTCATTTGCAAATTACATTTGTTTCATGTTTCCCTTTAGACAATATTATTCTCGATGTCATAGCTTTTTTGCTTTTACACATAATAACATTTTTTGTCAAGTTGGTGGATTCATATACACCATTTTATTCAATATGATTCCGCTCATGCTTAGTAGGCTAGCATATTCTTGTTTTTACTTTTGAAGTTGTTTCCTGCTATAAAAGAAAAAGAAAACTAGATAATTTTTTCTTCTTATTTTGCTCTGGGGGAGTTCTAAATTTTTATGGCTTCTTTTTTTGGCTCGTATTACACTCCACTAGAGATTATGGTCATCGTTTGTTCTTAAAGATGTTTATACGACTACAATAAAACTCTGCTCGCAAGTCTCGCTAGTATAGAAAAACCTGGTGAAGTGCTAGTGTTGAACCACCTGTCCATCAATGCATGGCGGAGTGCTAGTTGGTCTGATTTGTATGTATCAGAGCTAATCTTCATGTTATTCAAAAATCAAAAGATTTAAACGTAAAATATATAGAACTTTTACAGTTAATACTAAGGTGAGTGCTTCTCTGTCTACAAGTTAAGAGTGAATCATCAAGCGGGTTTCATTAGGTCTCATGGAGGAAACAAAGAAAATTTGGCCCAATTGGTCATCTATTGCTGCAGTAGGATGATGCACTTTATGTTTGTGTCCTAAGTTCTTTAGCTACTTTTCACCTTTCTTTAGCTAATAAGTTCAATGACATAGACCACACTAGATGGCCATCTACATTTTTCTCTAGTCTTATTTGCTGGGGTGTCTGGTGCATTCTGACTCCTAAGTCCATATTAGGAAGTTAACAATTTGCCAAACATTGGATACTTTGACATCTATGGGCTAGTTGTGAATTAATGCCTAGCATAACTAAAAGGGTAGTAAGGAAAATGAAAAGTTTTTCCACAATGACATTTTTATACGTTTGTCCTTTTTTGATGTTTTGGACTGAGGTGCTAGAGAATTTGGGAAAATCATTAAAGTGGATCTTGCACAAACATTTCATTCTGTACTTGGACATGACATAATGTTACATGGATGTATTGGACTATTGGTGGTTTGCTGGTTATTTGATATGTATAATGCAAGTTTTCAAGTCTTTGTTGATTTGGAATAAATTTTTCCTGTTCAGCTAATCAACCCTGCTGAGACTTTTGGAGATATTGTTATTGATTACCCGTAAGTCATTTGCACCTATATTTGACTTTGTTTCTTGTATAGCAGTATATGTATACGTACAAAATATATCCCCAGATTCCTGTTAACCACAAAGCTTTGTCACTATACAGTTATGTAGAGTGTTCCTCAGCTGCAATTCAAGCTTTAACAGCATTTAAGAAATTATACCCTGGCCATCGTAAGGAAGAAGTCGAACGCTGTATTGCTAAAGCTGCCGCCTTCATTGAATCAATTCAAGAAACAGATGGCTCATGGTTAGTTCTTGTTATCCTCATTTTTCAAACATGCAGTGGAACTACCAACACATTTTTCTATGTATAATGAGCAATTTCACCTCCACAGTTTTTCTTGTGAAATCATCGATTTGTATTTAGCGTCTGAGGTTCTTTTTTAGGTATGGCTCTTGGGCAGTTTGCTTCACCTATGGCACTTGGTTTGGGGTGCTTGGCTTGCTAGCTGCGGGAAGGAACTACAATAATTCTTCCAGCATCCGCAAGGCATGTACGTTTTTGTTGTCTAAACAAGTCTCATCTGGTGGCTGGGGGGAAAGTTATCTGTCATGTCAAAATAAGGTACTTTCATCTCATCTCATTTATTTAATTCTTATTCTGGTTCCTTGCATATCTTATCGTTTCTATGCATAGTAAATCTAAACTTGTCCCTCATCAAGTTTTAAGTTGGGAACATTGGAAACTTGTCTCTCAGCAACTTTCAAGTTAGGAACATCTAAAGTGGTCTTTGCAAATTTTGGTGTGGGATGAGTTTGGATTAAATTATATTCTTTTGGTTGTTTCTGCTATTTTGTGATTAGATTTGGGAATGCAATTGTAGTACAACCCCCTCTACCCTTCCCGGCCCCATGGGATAACAGGACGTTTCTGATCCTTTTGTCCTTATATCTCTCTCCTCACCATTACCTGCTACACGTATTGTTAAATAGTTTTTTTTCCCATATTGCTCTAACTTTTCCCTGAATTAATGATTTCTTATGACTATCTTTTCATGTAATAGTTTCATAAATATTTTTCATGAATAGTCTCTGCTTGTTGATATACGTTGATTGTAATATTATTTTTTAATTTTTTATCATTTATGTAAGTGAAGCTTTAGTCACAAACTTATTCCAGCCTTTATTTCGTTCTAAACTGAATATCGACACGACTGTTACAAACCTATCCATTATCTTCACAAGCTATTCACCTTATCTTATCCAGAGAACTAAACAATCCACGAGACTCACGACAAAGTACTAAGTTGGAGGTTTGGAGACACACCTTAGAGTCTAAAGGGTTCAAGTTGAACCGGACGAAAACTTAATACATGTATTGCAAGTTCAGTGACGTGTCACATGAGGGTAGATAGGAGTGAGACTAGATACACATGTCATCCCCAAGAGAGATGAAGTATCTTGGATCTCTAATTTAGGGTAACGGGGAGATCAACAATAATGTTGTGAAATTAGGTCTTAGACCTAACTCACATCCCAAAAGCTAGCTCAAAAGGAGGAGGATTGCCCAAGTCTTATAGGGAGTCCACTCATCTCATTAACCAGCGATGTGGGACTTTTGTCATTCTTTAACACCCCACCTCACGCCCGGTGCTTAGCATCTAGTGCGTTGACAATATTGATTTTGGGGACCCCAAACGATGTTCTAATACCATGTGAAATTAGGTCTTGGGCCTAACTTACGTCCCAAAAGCTAGCTCAAAGGGAGGAGGATTGTCCAAGCCTTATAAGGAGTCCACCCATCTCATTAACCAGCAATGTGGACTTTTGTCATTCTTTAACAAATGTCACACATCATATTAGTGCAGGGTTGGTGAAATGGAGGCTCACTTTGGTAATCATGTGTGATAAGAATCTACCACTAAAACTTAAAAGAAAAGTTCTATAGAATGGTGATTAGGCCGACTATGTTATATGGAGCAGGGTGTTGGCCAGTTAGAAACTCGCATGTTTCAGAAAGATGAAGAGTGACGGAAATGAGGATGTTGAGGTTGACGTGTGATTAAACTCGAGAGAGATAAGATTAAGAATGGAACAACGATATTTGACTATAAACACAATCAGGTAGAGTGATCAGATCTACGACTTGTATGCTATGTTGCTCAGACTTAGGTGCGAGTGTTCGATACGAGTTCGGATCCTTCATGATCTAAATTTTAAGATTCTGGATCCAGTATGGATACAGGTGTGGTGATTTAACAAAAAGTGATTCAAATATCCTTTACTAGAGTCATAAAACCTAAATCATGAGATATTATGTGAGAAATTTGAAGATAAAATATTGATCAAGAGGAGAATCTTAGAAGGAGATAAAAAGAAACCGAGCGATGTTGAAACTCCTATATATAAGGTATTATTCCATTTTCTTCAATTTCACCTTAGCTTTTGTTTTGATTATAGAAATTATTGAATTTGTACGGAATTTTCTGTCAATTTTGGTCAAATTACCCAAGATAGGCACGGATCCCACACCCACGTAGTGTTGACAGGAGTTGCGGCACCAAAAGTGAAGAGTCCGAGCAACGTAGACTCTGTTAGAAATTCATAGATAATTATGAATAAAGACTTGGGTTAGGAGTATTGTCAGTTCATATCTTATAATGCAGTGAGAAACATTTCAGACAACTCAGTATGACTTAAATAGCTACATATTTCCTCATACTATCAAGGTGCTCATCATATGTCCTATAAGATGCAGTAGGGAGAGTTATCTGTGCCTTCTCTTCTCTTGTACACACATTAACTTACCAGTCATTCATTCTTGTCTTCTTTTTTCTTCGTCTTCCTTACAGGTGTATACAAATCTTGAAGGCAACAGATCTCATGTTGTAAATACAGCATGGGCTATGCTGGCTCTAATTGCTGCTGGACAGGTAATAATAAAGTTTTGACCCCTACATGATTGTCAGAACTGTAAGTAACAATAAATAGTTAAAATATATTCATTTCAATTGAACAAAGAAATAGATGTTCCTTTTTTCTTCTTTTTTTTGAATTGGTAATGTTGACAAGGAAATAGATGTTCTTCATTATCAAATTCACATAGGAAATTAAAAGAACTAGTTTGAAACCTTAATTTGTTGCTTTCTTCTGCCAATGCCCTGTGTAATTTTCTGGAGAGATAAAGACCTCATGACAATTGCTATGTACCTTCATGGATGAAAATTGTAAGATGGAGGGACCAAGCTGTTGTTGACTATCTTATATTCTCAGAAAAATGTTCTGGAGCCAATAGTGACTGAGACTTCCTATAACATCGATACATTGATTAGTTTGCATGGTTTGGATCATAAAGGCAGACAAGACTCTAACCATGAGTATTGAAGATAAATATTGTTGGAGTCTAGGTATACTGGTTTTGTTCAGTTTATCAGTTTTAGAAAATTAAACAAAATTTTGTTTGAAAACTATTACTAATATTGAAGAAAAAGCTCGAAAACACAAGAAATGGTAAAAATACTAGAAACAAATTAACCTACAGTAATGCAAATATGAATTAAGAGCATACCTTTAATTGAAGAGGCTCTAACAATTATTCCACTCATCAAACCAAATGTGATAATTATAATAACACGTATAAGATACAAATTCCTTCAACCATGGAAAACATATAGCAATAAGAACCCCATTAGAGACTAAAGTAAAGACCTAAGAGGAGAAATTGAAACATAAATATACTAAATTATAGGAAATAAAGAAAGCTTGTAGGAACATATATGACCAACACTCAGTTTGTTTTTTCCACTTTTTAAGACCAACCCAACCGAAATCTACAATCATGGGTCAGGTTCAGTCGATTTTCTTCAAATGCTTACCCTTCTGGTAAAGTTGTCATTCCTCTGAAATAATGCTGATAGTTTACCCTTCTCTATTCTCACTCTCTTTCATTCTAAGGGGAGGAAGGATGGTGGGGTGGGGAGATAAATAGTGAACTGGCGGTGGTGCCAGAAGGTCACTTGGCCATAGTCATTTCTTGAGGCTTCTAATGATTGTGCTTTTGTAAGGGTAATTTTGTATTTAGATAGCCATCATTCATTCCGTCTCCTGACAATTCTTTAGTGTTAAATTGTTCTTTTTGACGGGATCTTAGTGAAGACCTTTGTGAAGCATTGGGCATACTCAAGTAAGTTGATTTACATGGTTATTCCTAATTTGAAAATTTTAGACGTAGAAATCTTCCAGCAATATCTTGGATCTGCTCACACCTCTCAGCTGAATATTTTGTATACCTTCATAACTATTGGATCTTCTGCTTTGTGATAATGACCGAGGGTTGTCATGCCTTTATGCACAACACATCCTTGTAGATTGTTGAGATGTGGAACTATATTGCAAATCAGCCTCTTTTTTCTGCTGAAGTTTACTTTTTACCCCTTAACAATTGCAGGCTGAGAGAAATCCAACACCATTACACTCTGCAGCAAAAGAATTAATAAATGCTCAGCAAGAAAATGGAGATTACCCTCAGCAGGTAACTTTGTAGTCTCTAACCTTTGTATCTCAAAATTGCCTGTTATGGTATAAAGAACTAGTGCCTGCTAGAGTGTAGCCTCTTTTTACTTTTGGACTTTCAAGTTAAAAGGTTGCTTTAGTTTTTGATTTGGTTTTAAATCGGGCTGTGCCTCCTGGATAGAGTTTAGGGCTTAACTTGAATTAACAGCTGCACACCTAAATTTTGATGGTTTGAAATCCTAATTTACATTTCTGAGGCTGCAGCGGATTCAGTAAACTGGTAATGGAGCTGTTTTCATATCCAAATTGTGTATGAACAGGTTGCATGCAGAACTTAATAGTCTTATTTTCTTTTAACCTCAATTGACCCAATATAATCAAAGGGCTAAAGTCCAGTCACTATGACTTGCCTATAAAAATTGGGGGTACGTCGTTGATCAAGCCTCACTAACAAGATGAAAGTCTAGATAGCCAACCAAATGAGCCACAAAGATCCCCATGATTCGCGTGTTTCCTACTTATTGTTTTGAAAACCGATTCAGAGTGGTTTACTTATGGATTGTCTTTTATTTATTTCAGGAGATCATGGGAGTCTTCAATAGGAACTGCATGATATCATATTCTGCATATAGGAACATATTTCCTATTTGGGCATTGGGAGAATATCGCGCTCATGTACTCAAAGCTAATTGAGTTGCAATTCCAGATGATACTTCAAAACTCGACTCTTATCTTTTTATAGTCCCATCTTTAACTTGTTAGATACACAATAAATGAGTTGATTAATTTACGTTATTTTGTAACTTGTGATTCCTATGCTGTGTTGTTTGAGACGGAAACTGATTCAATGCTCAACGACTAACGACATGTATCTAGGTAGCACTACGAAAATTAGACTTGGATTACAAGTATCTAAAAGTGGAGGGATAAAATGAACTTCAAATACTCTTGACGTTTGGATCATTAAATATTTTGAGGATCAAAAATCAATTCACTTATATTTCTTTTTTATCAATATTAATAATTCTTTGATAAATAAATAATGTTAAGATTTCTTAATTACATTCATGCTTCAAACACAACAAAGTCTTTGACAATAACGATCATAATCATGAATAAATCAACAAGTAATTTGAGAAAATGGAAGACTCTAAAAAGATGAAGAAATACAGGATTGAAGTTGGAATTGTCAAAACCTAAACTTAAAAAGTCCAGAGATCTAAAGTTCAAACAATTCCAACTTCAAGTTTGCTTCTCTTCCATTGTCGTATGCATATGTCGAGACTCATTTTTATGCTTTTGTTATTATTAACGTCTGGATCTACTCGTGCATTTCCAGAACTAGACATTCAGGAACAAATACATATATGAAATGCTTTTTTTAAAAGATACAAGCTTTGAGAATGTTGCACATTTCACATATAGATGTGACAATAAAGCTAGATAATAGTAGCCTTTGAGACTACTCATGACCAAAAACGAAATACGATCGACCTGTCATGCAATATCTGAAATAAGTTCATCTCCAGACTCATGACCAAAAACGAAATACGATCAACCTGTCATGCAATATCTAAAATACGTTCATCTCCAACTGATATGCAAAGAGTATTTGCATCTTTAAACACCTGAGTGTAAGATAATGTCGGATTCAATTCAGTATCAACCAAGTTTTCTGAGCAAGTATCAACTTCAGAACTTTCAAATGTTCGTACACTAAAGAGGAGATTCTCAACCTGTTTAATAGAACTGCAAAATCACTCCAAACTGGAGGGAACGTCGCAATAAATACATAGATACAATAATCACAAGCAATGTCACCATGTTGTCGTTGTCAAGCTTTGGGTTAAAAGGTGTTTGTACATCAAAAGAACCTCTTTGTTGATAAAGTAGCACAATCAACTTTTTCATCTGTCCTCATGTATGTTTTGTCATGTCATAAATTAATGGAGCATGTACCCACCATTAGATTTAAGCGACTTCCTAGCTCTTAGTCCTCAACCTACTGATGCACACGTTAAATAAAACCTACTCGAGTTGAAGGTTTGCTTAAGAAGCTCGACTTACAAGCATTGTGAGAACTCATAACCTCCATATAACTATCAACATGTGCAGTCTCTGATTGCTTTGACAGGGTCATATCATTAACAGAATTCCCATTGGCAAAATGTGAGTACTGAGCATTCTTGACAATTCTATGTTGATTCAACGAGTAGTCATCTGACCTGGGAGGAGACCAATCATTTTCCGCTGAAACATTTGAAAAAGTAGTTATTATATCAAGAAAGGAAAACTAAATATGTACAGCAAGAAAACGTGCAAATTTCTATGTAAACTAAAGAGTTACCTACTTCTAAAATTTTCAAGAACCCTTCGTTTTTCTTGGGGACTAAAAGATATATTATAGTTGTATATATGGTACAAAAAACTTCGTCGACATATTGCACACTTCCTCATGAAAGCATGTTCTGAATGTGTTATATCCCTAGAAACATACCTTTCATGTACCTCCTGATCTCATCTGGCTGCATGGATTTCGCTCCTTTAACTGTTCTGTTGAGCGATTCTGCCATTGCCCTTTTAACTTCAGGCGGCACATTGGGACAACCTTTTGAGGGCCCTTTTGGATCACCTCCAGCCAAATGTGCCTTAAGATGTGTAATTCCTCCAGAAGAAGATATGAAACCGCAATACTTGCACACTGCTCTCTGTCTTTTTGCATCAACTGGTGTAGCATAATCCCAGGCAGCATCAAGTGGCCTTCCCCTTCTAACTGATTTTTTGGATGCAGGTACTGCTAATTTAGAGAAGAAGGTACAAACAATAGCACCCTGAGTTAAATCTTAATTGAGAGAGGGCGTATTTAGAAAAAAGTTTAAACAGAAGAAAAAAAGAAAGCAGGAGCAATCTTGGCACAATAACCTTAAATCTTTTTGGGGTATATTAAAAATAAAGAAAAAAGTGGATAATTGTGTGTGATGGAAACAAAACAAATTGTTTCGAACCCGTAATAAATTTTTTAGCAAATACATGCAGGAAAGGATGCCACTTCCATATGCACTGTACAAAGGTGGTGGTCAAAATTTCAAGAGGAAATTCATTGATGTACATAAATGTGCAAAGACGACTCTGTTATTCCTCCCTTAGAGGAAGAGGGAATATAATTAACCAAAATTATGTAATAGCAAAGACAAATAAAACAGCAAGCTGAACTAATAAACAAGCCCAGTAAAAAGAGTTAAAGCACTTGTCCATTTTCGTGGGATAATCTTTTCCAACTTTCACAAGGAAATGAACTAGTCTTGGATTTGACTTTAAAAGGACGTTGCAAGTTCAAGCCGTGGAAACAATCTCTTGCATAAATGCAAAATAAGGTTGTGTACAATAAGCATGATGTGCTCAGCCTTTTTCGGACCTCGTATATCAGGAGTGGCTCTTCATATGAAAGATTACTAATTTCCATAGCACATATTTCCAATGCATTTCCTCTTTTTTTCTGACAAAGTATTGATGTAGAAAGAGTTCACCTCTACGAGGTGAATGCTGACTGAAAATTTTCTCCAAACTATCCAAAATGAGAACATTCTAATAGCCAAAATTGAATGATCCAACTCGCACTCAGTGAATATTTTGCTTTTCTCTCTTTCTGATATGCATTAACAAATCTACAACAAAGTGGATAGAACCGAAAGTGCCTTTTTTCAACTCCTCACTTATTTTATAATCGTGGTGTCAGGAGCAGCAACTCGACTAATACAACGAGGTACCTGGTACCTTCCGCCGATAGAGGTCACTTTGTCCACCAAGGCTTGAACAGATAGGATTAAATAAAGTGACGACGACCAGAAATAATGTTATGTGCCAAAAGGAGGGTACAGACTAGTATATTATCACATGGACATGACGATGAGGATGGAAGGTGTATTAGAACTTTAGAAGAGATTAACGGTGTAAGGAGAGCCCTAGAACAAAGCCAAGTAGGGAACTACGTAACGGATTAAATGAGCTTGCACAAGACCCAACGTCAATCAAAATATCTCCATGGATATAAACAGCTATGTGGTGCATAACCTATCATTTTTAAATTTCTTTAAGACTAGTTTCCAATGCTTCAACCTGTTTGTCATTTGGACATTAGTATAAGGAGTTATGGCCTTTTTACTGAAGAGTAGTAGAGCAGTTACGCAACCAAAAAGACCTTCATGGATCACGTAGGGGGCTGTGTAGGCCACGTAGGAAACTGAGGCCTTTTTAAAGGCTAGTTGGGGCCCATTTCTTCATTTCCCCAAGTCTGAAAAATGTCCTAGAGAAAGGGAGTTCGTCAAAACTTGAACACACTCCAAGGTGAGTTTTAATGGTGTTTTGAGTTAGTTTCAACTCCCGAATCTTCATAACAAGATTAAACCTTAGGATTATAGATTCTTGCTTGAACCTTCATTTTTTGGTAAAGAACACCATGAAATCTGAAATTCAAGATTTGGCTATCAAGAGGTTAATTCTTCATCTCACACTTGAATATGTTCTGAACTTGGTAATTGAAAGGTATAGTGAGGTTGAAACCACCATTTGTACAAGTAATAGCACTGAGTTACAGTTCTTGAAAGAAGAAATGATTTAAATGGTAGAATTATAGGTCGAGTGATACAATTGGGCCAAGTAAGAAGAGTTATAGGATTATTCTATATGCATTTTTCTATTTTATAGTCCAGTCTAGTCTAGAATTAATAAATAAGTGTATTATATACGAATGAGTCCTTTTATGTTTTACACTTAAAAAGAGTAAGGGATATATAACTTGTAATTGTGGGAGAGAATATTATCGAATACCGGTTGTATCGTTAGTTGGCAAGAAGAAGGGCTGTTAGATGAAGAAACATCATAGAAAGAAGGTTGTAATGTTTTATGCACACTAGGTGTTTGATGAATTGCCAATAAGACCTAAACATGAATGCTTTTACTAGTATTAATCCTACTTGATGTATATTGTTGTAAATTGAAGTCATAATGGTGATTGAACATTGTAGTACTCTTAAAAGGACAGAACTGATGTATGTTGGCTTAACTCTTTCTCATAAGAAAAATCTCCTTTGTTATAAGCATGGAACTGGCTGTAATTGCTATCAAAAGTGTGAAGCAGCAAGTATACAATGATATGGAAGGGTCTCTAGTCAATCTACAAACAGCAAAATACTTCGACGAGCCAAAAGAGATTAATCTACACAAGCTCTTCACCAACTGCACACCCTGTTCAAACTACAAAAGTGCAGTTCCAAGCCATCCAAAATTAAGCTATGGGACAGACAAGAAACAGTGTGCTCAGAACACTTCTGTTTCTCTCATTCTGATAGAAATAAATATCTTTTTGTGGAGCAAAAGACTCCTGTCGAGATACAACTAGTTTTCCATATTAAAGTATACATAGAAGCATCCCTATTTTCAGAAACATACCTTCAAAGTCAGTCCTGATTTCCTGTAGCTGTGGGGCCTTCCCCCCTCTTATAGTTCCTAGTAACCATTCTTTCATCACCCTTTTGACTTCTGGTGGTACATTTGGACAACCCTTCAGTGAACCCGTCGGATCACCTCCACCCAGATGTGTCTTAAGATAAGTAATGCCTCCAGAGGAAGAGATAAATCCGCAGTAATTGCAAACTGTCCTCTGCTTCTTTCCATCTACTGGAGTAGCATGTTGCCAAGCGTCATCAAGTGGTCTTCCCTTTCTAGCCGATTTTGAGGCAGTTGCTGCTTATTCAAAAAAGCAAGAGGAGGATGTCCAAATTTTAAAAAAAAATCATACTTCAAAGTTCAAATTTGAAGGGATGAGTACAAGAAAAATCTTTTTCATCCATGCATTGAATAAGTACAAGAGCAAGTTACAAAAGCAAAGAAACTAGTTATTGGGCGTGATGGAAGCACTACTAAAGTTCAAAATAGACACTAACAAATTGGTATGTAACCCGTAGTTGTGAATTTTCCTTTAAAATTTTTATTCAAAAGTAATATTATATAATCTCATCTCACGCCCCTCATGTGTGGGCCTAATTCTTTTCCATAGACCAAACACGTGGATGTTCTTTTTTTATAATGGGTGGCAGGACACTCGAACTCAGAACCTCTACCTGATACTATATCATGCTGAAGTGTGTAATCATCACATCCAGGAGCTTAAGTTGTTACAAAAAGCACATTTTATTCAATATTATTGATTTGCACCAAAGGTGCTAATATACAACAATCATGTATCATATACATAGTACCAAAAAAATTCCCAAAGGCAAAATAAAATAAAACCATCTATGCTGATAGGGGCATCCTTGTTACACCTGAAAACTATTTTTAAAAAAAAAAAAGGAATCTGACTTTGTACCACGGATTTCCAACTTCCTCAAGTAAGAAACCAAATTCAAGACAGGGTTACCAATAAATTTAGGAAGGTTAGTACTTTGAAAAAGGTTAGTAATAATTACAACAAGAAAAGGAGAAATATCCCCTGAAATATCATATACACTATCTAAATAACCTCCATTACACTTTTAGGACACTGATGTCCTTACCCTTACCGTCTAAGATTTAAAGCGTATATACTCTTTGCACTAACGGATGAACGCGTGTCATGATCTTAACATCCCACCCAAAATTAAACTAATTTTTTATCCACAATTAAAAAACTCACCCATCTTACACAATTAAACCCAACCCATGACCCGAATTATAACACTTCTTCCACCCTAATTAAGTGGTTTGTTCATGGATTTGAAAAAATTAAAAAAAGATTCTGTGGGCGGCTGGACCTAATTTTGATGTTTATTTTTGTTTCTTACTCCCGACTATGGATCATTTCAGGCTGGTCTATGTTTCTTGTATACATATACAAACAATCACAATTTTCTTTCTTCAAGTGCGATTTGTCAGCCACTAACCTTGTGGTAGCTGTAATGGGGTAGAGAAATTGGAACAGTTTACCAACATCAACAATGGCTGATCTATGCACTTATAATTTGACAAAATAGAACTTGAAAGAAAGGGATTTTATTAAGGGTACAAGAAAATTGAAATTGAGGAGTGTGATGAATAGGGTTTTTGGGCAAGGGAGAGAATCAAGAAGACGGAGCGGGAGGAAATACACAAAAAGCTGATGAACAATTGTTGAAAATATGTTTATATTACAAAATTGTAATGTCTGCATCTTTTGACTTTTTATTATTTTGAAGAAAGAATCGAAAACATGTATACATATGCATAAAGCACACCAGGAGAAGACTTGGATTCGGTGTTTAGATTGTGGTCTTCAGGTTGGAGTAATGGTAGTAACTGTAAATTTAGTTTGCAATAGCGTTAATGGTTGTGTCAATTCTCTTTACTGTTGTTCTTATGCTCTAGATGTTGTAATTTCTCAGTACATTATCAATTAACAGAGTTCAGTCTCTATAAATGTGTATCTGTTGCTCGAAAGCACATAGATGAATTCAATGTCTGAGTTCTGTGATTTTTTGTTAGTTTAGATTGCGGGAGAAGAAGAAGAGGTTTTTAATTCGGGTCACGGGTTGGGTTGTGTAAGATAAGTGGGTTATCTAATTGTGAATAAAAATTAATTAAATTTTGGTTAAACCATTAAAGATCACGACACGTGTTCCATTAGTACAAAGGGTATGTATACCCCAAATCTTAGACGGTAAGAACATCAGCATCCAAAAGTTATACCAGAGGGTATTTAGATACCAGTCATGATAGTTCAAGGATATATTTATCCTTTTTCCGTTAAAACAATTGCAGGTAAAACAATGCTTATAAGGAACACATTTAACATTGTGCCTAAAACAAACTCAACTATCCCCTCTGAAATGAGGCCAGAAAGAAACACAAGAATAGGAAAAGGACAAAAATACGAATACTGTTCAATGGAGATTTCTTTCGCACATGGACAATAAATGAAGTACTTTAAATTCATATAGAAATGACAAATGACAAGAAAGTTAAGGAATTTCTTAAGCTACATCTTTCTGAAACATTACCATTAGTCTTGTATCTGTAATACAGTTGGTTAAATTAGTGGTATTTAGTACATCGCCACGAACAAGTTATATGTTTGCTTCTAACAGCACCTATTGTTTCTAGAAAGAAGGGAAAGGTCGATCAAGATATGACTTAACTATTGGAACTACACCAAACTCCTGGTTTCTGATGCACTAAACTACACTGATGAACAGTCATTTTCAATTGGCTATTTTACAACTGTATTGAGTGATTAGTGAGCTTTTGTAGTGCTAAATGATCTCTTGCATGCTTCACAGGCCTTTACACATCCTATATGACATTTTCTCACAGAGAAGCCCAACCATAGATCTTCCTTTCTGCTTTTCCATTTACTATCAATTTCCACTAGCTTCTCTTTTCACTTGTTTTACCAACTCACGCACATTTGCAACCATTTCTGATTTTGAAGGACAAGAACTACATGTCTCCTCAAGATGGCCCTTGATTATTCAAACTATAAAATGACCAAACTCAATAAGATGAGGTGAACACTATTTTCTATGATAACTGAGAAAATCAAATCAGAAAACTCATTCTCAGAAAAGAAAAATCAGAAAAGAAAATAAAGAAGTAACAAAATGAACAGTTAAAACATCTTGATGAACCTAATGTCATATGTATCTTCAAACTTCAGTTTAACCGCTAGCATCGCAAAATATTTTCCTTTCAAGTTACATGCATACAACAAACAAATGTAGCTATCCACATTATCCAGCAAAATGATACACTACTTGATGTAGGTGATATTCGCTAAATTACACAGGTGAGCATAACAAGCAAGCAGCCAACAAGTTTAATTACTCAAAGACTTACAACGATCTTTTTTCTTTTTTTGAAACTAGACTTACAAGGATCTTTCCTATTGGAGAATTCCTTGCAACTTCTATCCTTCCCATCGTTTGCTGAATTTGGGATTGAAGCTTGTGTCACTCGGGTATTATGAATAAAACAATCATCAGGAGACTCTTGAGGAGGAGCTTGTCTTCCACTAAAGACGCCCCATAGATATACTTTACCCTCAAATCCTGCAACTTCAGTGTGGTTAGTCGAACATGTTAAGAAGCTTGTCTATTCAAGACTTTGGGATGGTAAACATTACTGTGATGCTTTTCTGGCAGATGGGCAGAAGTAAAAATCAGGAGTTCAGAATCACCAACCAAAGCTCTTAATGCAATGTCGTAGTGTCTTAAATTATACAGCAGATTTTCAAAAACTTGATCATCTCTGAGACAAAACCATACCAAGATTAGAGGTGGTATAACAGAAGACGCAAAGATTTATGCTAGGTTGGTTACCATACCTGCCTTTAACTGAAAAGAAATAAATGGCAATATTATCATCAATCAGTTTAGCACTTTTAAAACTCTTTGGCCACACATCACGCTTAGGAAGGAATTCAGGATAGATCACCTCCGCCATCTCTTTAGCTGCCAGCCATACTTTTGCGCACGCTTTACTTGATAGATGGGCTGTAAGATTCAATCTCATCTCTGGACGGGAGATCATGAAACTACCCCTGTGAAATGAGAATAACCAGATATCATACTAGAACTGAATAAGATCCAGTTGCAGCTTTCATCAATGCCTCCTCCAGAAGAGGTAAGAGGTAGTATGGAAAAAGAATAATATAGTAGTTATAGGTTTTCAATTTACCTCCATATGGTATCGTCAATTGGTTTTGCAGCCATGTCACAATTGTGATCTGAAAGCACTAGTCTATACCAAGTAAACTGCCTTCCTTTCAATCTGTAAGATTGTCTTTTCTCACTTCAACAAGCTTCCGTCAGACGTCGACCATCTGTACTTGCACCAAAAAATGAAAAGGGTCATCTCCCCATACTCTACAACCCCATTTGTGATTGTTAATAAGAATTAAGCTTCAATCAATCAACTACTTAACCAAACTCAAGCCCAGAGAGGTAATCTCAGTTACCCATAGCAAACAAAAAGCTTTAGTTTTTCTTACAAAGTAACCATAAGAACTATGTCATACCATCATGTTTGCTTTCTAAACATGTCTACTTTATTTATAAGGTAAGTAAAAATAAAGGAGACAGAGAGTAGCACTAAGATTGCAACTTCAAGATCAGCGTTTTCAACAACAAAAAGCAGCTGTTCATCGCCGAAAAAAAGCCTTTTCCCATTTAGTGTTTAAATTTGACTAATTTCAAAATGGTCTCTGCTTACACAGCTGAAACTAAAAAAAGATAACTTCTTTCTTCTCCTTTTCAAAGATCAACAGACGAAACTTTCTCCAAAAACCCAACAAAATGGATGATGTTTTAAGGCTCAAAAACTAAAATAAGTGAGTCGAAATATAAGCAAAAAGAATACCAAATAAGCACATCAACTATACTCTTCCGGATTAGAGTGAAAGATCAAAATCCAACATTCTTGAACTGTAAAACCGATCTCAGTAACCCCCACCCCCACCACCCAAAAAGTAGAAAAAAGCAATCTATAATCAAGATGGGTTATCCTCAAATTGCAAACTAAACACAACCCGTGATCAATACATGAAGTTGAGAAACAAACACAAGTAGTATCAAACTTATAAGTAGTATTAAGAAGAAGATAAAATTTTCACCTGAATCTGCAGAGTTAAAGGAAGAAGTAGTGATAAGTTGAGAAAATGGATGATTTTAGAGAAGTTGAAGAGTTATAGGGTTTCAGAGAAATCATTGCATAAAAAGGGAAAAGGGGTTTCGGTCATCGGTATACACCAAATTTCCCAATTACACCGCTAGTGGCGAAGAAGGCCCTTTTTTTTCTTTTCTTTTTTTTTTTTCTTTTTTTTACATTATTTATTCTAATTTTTTTTAAAAAAATAATGTGTATCTTTTTTTTTTTTTACCGAAAGCAATAGTAACTGAGCTAGAAATTTCATTAAAATGAATTAACGTATGAAGAAATACTATGTTTGTTGGTTGGTTGTTTGGTTTGGAAGGTAAGTTACTTAGTTATAAAATTATCATGATAAAAATTAGTAAATTAGAAAACTGAATAATTAAAACTAATATACATATAAGTTATTAAAAAAAGGGATTATCTTAGTTAAGGCGTAAATAATTATTATGTGAATAACTAATATATGCATTAAAATAATATATAGATTTTTTGATGGGGTCATTTGGCATATGGTTAGAGACTTAAAGTTACGTAGATATCTTGAATTAGTTATGAAAATTTTTAGGTATTGTTTCATGAAAGGATTAGTTATACCAAGTATTACTAATTCACCCTTTTATTCTATATAAATTAAATACATAGTCTTTAAATTGCAAATCAAATATTATATAAAAATGGGTAATACTCAATTACCCCCTAGCCTATACCCGAAATTCCTACGACACACCTTATATTTGATGAGGTCCTATTACCCCCTCCATCTTTTTTTTAAGTAATTTATTACGTGTAAATTAGGTATATAGCATATTCTATAGTAATATTCTCAAGATATAACATTAGAGTTTGTATTTCAATATATAACATTTAATATCTCAAGCTATAGCATATTATTATAAACTTAATGTTAATTTGAAATAATTAAAAAAATTGTTTTAAAAAAAATTGAATAAAAAAACTAACAAAAATATAAATGAAAAATGACATCCTTTATTACTAAATTAAATACAATTATTAATTGGTGTAAATTGATTAACACGTTTTAAGGAAATTTAAAAAATATTCAGATTAGTTAGTTGCCTTAAATCTCTCAAATTAGTTTAAATGAGAATAAATTTTGATTTAATTCCTTAAAAAGCTCTAACAAATTGACATCAACGTACAAACTATTTTTTTTCCTCCAATTTTCACTATTCTTTCAGATTTGCAGCAGATATCAGTTCGTTTTTTTTTTTACCAATTGAAGAAATTTTGACGTTGGAAAAAAATTGATTTGCTATGATGGAGAACATTGTGTCGATATTAATAAAATGGTGGAATGTGGAATTCATCAGGTTGGTTTAATTATGATTTGTTGATTTTGATTATGATTTGGTGGGTTTTAACATGGAAAACATTGTGTCGATTTTTTTTTATTATTTTAAGATCTGATATAGATTATAGCTTATTTTTTGGGGATGAAACAATGTTTTGGTATATATACCGTATCTGAAAAACAGCTGTAAATGTATATGTGTTTGAGTTTTAATAAAATTGAAGATTCGCGTAATACTTGATTTATGAACAAAATATAAAAAATGAGTTTGATGGTACAGTGTATTTAGTTACTTGTCAAAAAATAAGTATTTATAATTATGTGGATCGTTGAAGTATGAAAGTTGTATTAATCGTGTATGAACCTTATATGAAACTTGTATTAATTATGTATGAAGTTTATTTTTTTGTTGAAATTAGAATATATGTTTCTGTTTGGCATATGAAGGTAAATGTTAATATAATTCTGTATGAAAACTGTATTTTTTTTGTTTAGTTATTTTTTTTTTGTTTAGTAAATTTTTTTTGTGATGATGAAAGCTATATTTGTTTTTTTGTTTAGTAATTTTTTTTGTTATTTGTGAATAAGTGTAATATTGATGGAATTATTGGTAAAAAAATTAGTATATTGGTCGAAATATGAAATGCTAGTTTCTTTGTCTGTTTCTGATTTGTAAAGCAATGTTTGTATTATTTTTTTTGACATTTATAGTATGAAAGGTGTACTATTTTGATATTAAATATTTTTATTTTATTTTTCAATGACATATTTTTTTTGGAATTGTTTTTAATGAACATTAATTTTCCATGTTAGGTAATACCATCGATGATTGATACGAATGTTCTTGTTGAAGGACCAAAGAAGTACATAGTAAATTTAAATACAAGGTGTGTAGTTGCGGGAGATTTCACCATTATGAAATACCATGTGATCATGTAATTGCAGTTCTTAGATACAAGAAACTGCATGAAACATATTTCTATTCTGTCTTTTATAGCCTGAAGAATTTTAGAGGTGCATATGTCATCCCTGTTGAACCTATCCCCTGCGAGAGTATGTGAGATATACCCAATTATATTTCAAAGCCTAAATTGATGGCACCCGATCCAAGTAGATCAGTTAGAAAATTGCATGTTGAACGTTGAAAGGAGTTTGCTGATGTGAAATTCAAAAGGTCAAAGGTTACTCGTAGTAAATGTCGTCAAGTTGGATATAACAGGAAGAAATGTTCAAATTATCCTGTTAAAAAAATGATTTCATAATTTTTACTTTTTATTACATAACATGTTTTGTTTTATGGAATGAATTTGGTATAATTAATATTTGAGTAGTTGTGATTCTTAATATTATCCATATAAATAATACTGAAACACATTTTGTGTCCGTTTTCAAATTTTATTCGTATACTAATATATAGTTAAACAAGAATCGTACATAATTCATACAAAAAACATATATGTGGAACAACTTTTTAACATATAATTGTACAGTAAAACTCTTGTTAAAATAGTTCATACATAGTTCGTACAAAGTTCATACATATGGATCAAAAAATATATGATAGTTGTCATACTAAAACGATAATAAATCAAAAATGTGATATCATGTTCATACTAGTAGTAATTAGACTTCATACATATTTCATCCAGACAGTATTCAGACTTCATACATAATCAATAATGGAAGAAATATTTATACAAAAAAGCCAACAAATTAGAAATGTAATGTCATGCCCATACAATTAGTAATCAGACTTCATAGAAAAAAGTCAACAAATTAAAAATGTAATGTCATGCCTATACAATTAGTAATCAGACTTCATACAAAAACCCAACAAATTAGAAATGTAATGTCATGCCCATACAATTAGTAATCAGATTTCATACACACATCAATGTATATATCGATTCAAACATCATTCAAACACTGGTAATATGTATTAATATCATATGAATTCTGTGTGGATTGATGTATTAGTTTGTATGACTTGTGTATAAATGTTGTATGAATTGATATATACATTGATGTATTACTGTTGTATGATTTGTGTATGAAAGTATCTTAGAATTTCATTTCATGCTTTGTGTATGAATTGATTTGGTTGTCTATTTAATGACAGTGTTTGGATTATGTTTTAATTGATATATAAATTGATGTATGTATGAAGTCTTATTACTAATTGTATGTGCATGACATTACATTTCTATTTTGTTGGCTTTTTTGTATAATCTTTCTTCAATTATTGATTATGTATGAAGTCTGATTACTGTCTGGATGAAATATGTATGAAGTCTGATTACTACTAGTATGAACATAATATCACATTTTTGATTTATTATCATTTTAATACGACAAGTATCATATATTTTTTGATCCATATGTATGAACTTTGTGCGAACTATCTATGATTTATGTATGAACTATTCTAGCAAGAGTTTTATTGAACAATTATATGTTTAAAAAGTTGTTTCATATATATGTTTTTCGTATGAACTATGTACGATTCTTATTTAACTATATATTAGTATAGAAATAAAATTTGAAAACGGACACAAAATGTGTTTCAATATTATTTATAGTTGGACAATATTAAGAAATCACAATTACTCAAATATTAATTTTACCAATTTTATTCAATAAAACAAAACATGTTGTGTAACAAAAAGTAAAAATCATGAAATTATTTTTTAACAGGATAATTTGAACATGTCTTCCTGTTATGTCCAACTTGAAGTCATCTACTACAAGTAACCTTTGACCTTTTGAATTTCACATCAGCAAACTCCTTCCAACGTTCAACATGCGATTTTCTAACTGATTTACTTGGATCGGATGCTCATTAAAAACAGTTCAAAAAAAAATATGCCATTAAAAAATAAAATAATAATCTTTAATATCGAAGTAATACACATTTCATATTATAAATGTCAAAATAAATAATACAAACATTGCTTTACAAATAAAAAACAGACAAACAAACTAGCGTTTCATATTTCATACCATATTAATATGCAATTCAGACAACTAAAATCATGTTGACCAATTTTATACGATTTTTTCACCAACAATTTCATTAATATTACACATATCCACAAATAACAAAAACAATTACCAAACAAAAAAATAAATATCATACAATCTTATAACAGTCTTAATACGATAAATTAACATAGATTACTAAAAACAAATCAGAAAACTATAACAAATACCAACATGACGAATCTCATCTGCCACCATGTTTAATTGATATTGATAAGTTATTGTCCATCAAAATAAATCACAGTTTTTTCACATGAAAAAAACTCAATAAAAAAAAAAGAGTAAAAATTCTGCAACCTAGAGAGCGAAAAATGTGATAGAGAGAAAAAAAGTAAAAAATCATGTTTTAATTTGATTTAAATTAGTTTGAGCATTTTAAGGAAACTGAATAATTTAAATCTTTTTTGAATTCCTTAATATGTGTTTGTTAATTATCCATTATTAATTAAAATTAGAGTTTAACTACTATCCACCGACGGTGGACAAAAAATTACACGGGCATATTATTTTTGGAAATATTTAATTTTTTTAATTAATATATTTTAATATTATTAATATTAAAATAAAAATAATAACATAGTGTTATATGGTAACTTGAATTATAAATTAATTGTACAAATTTAATTAGGATTCTTATTTGTCTTACCAAAAATAAAAAATACATAATTTCTTGTGTTTTCTTAGTTGTATTAACGTTCTTCTTTTTCTACACAAACCATTGAAGCAACCAACTATCCACCATTGAAGCAATTTGAAACAATTATAAAAAAATACATAATTTCTTGTGTTTTCTTATTGGAAAGCACTTCAATCCTTCAAAGAAAATCATTGCCAAAATATTATTTTTTTTTATAAGAACCGGTACTTGTTGCCATTGAAGCAATGCTAGCAAAATATTAATATGAAACTATTCCAGAAACATAAAGTGCAACAAAATCAACATATTCAAACTTATAAGAGTAAGCAAACAAAATCAAACACTATTAAATACGGCCCATGATTTAATCACAATTGCATGCTTGGTTACAAATTTTATTCTTTTGGTGAAAATTTTTTGTTGCTATACGTTGTTATTGCTGCTGCTATGTATCAGAGAGTGGAGTATCCTTGCTAACATATATGAAGGCATAAAAGAGTAACTAATTCACTATGAATAAAAACACAATCAACAAAAAAAACTAAAGCTAAAACTCTGAGTTATTGTATGTAAACTTAAAAGAAAAAAAAGTCTTGAACAAAAAATATCCCTGGATTTATATTCTGCCAAAGAAAGAAAACAGAACAAAATGAATTTTGAATAATTGTCTCTCTAGACATCCTTTATAGTTTTAAATTCCACAAACTCCAAGTCACCTTGTAGATTAGAAACCTCTTTGATATGGATACGAAGTTGCTCTCATCAAATCCTGAAACAGTAATTGTTTACAAATGCATATATGCTATAAATAAAATACATACAAGCGCAGTAAAATAAACCCACCATAAATGAGGTTGGATATGAATTAGCACGACCACTTTGCCCTTCAAAAGGTTCTGAATATGCTGAGAATTCCTTTAAAAATGATTAAATAAAAGAAAAATTTGTTAGCTAAAAAGAGAATGATACATAAGAATAAGTCTTAGTCAAAATTCACATAATTTATCAAAATAAAACCTTACCATTGTAGGATCTGCATTAATGATTGTTTCCCTGCTATTGAATTCCTTTTCAACATTAATGTGTGAACTGAAAATTAAGCAAATAATTGAAATATGTGATTTATTCAATGAATTCACATTAAATTAAAGATCAAACTATAAAATTACCTTACTCCTTTGCCTTTTTTTCTGATTTTGGTTTCTCTTTTTGATTTCAGCGAAGAGCTTCTTTTAACCTTCTGAGAACTTTCTAAACCACTTTTCATTCTCAAAGAACGAGGACGTCCTTTAGTAGTCACGCATGGAGGGTCAAGCAAACTAAATTTTTCTCTTTGTTCACTTGAGTTCAAATCATTATTTGACTCGTTAACTTGATCATCACAAACATTATCATTATCCTCATATGGAAGTTCATCAAGTTCTTTACTTAGTTGCAACAATTTCTGATATGTAAATTTATAATGCTTTTCTGAACGAGTAGCTCGTTCAGAGAGCCCAAGAGAATGTGTCATAATGTTATTAAACCATATAGTAGAAGACTTCAGATTATACGCAAGCGATCCTGCACTTGAAATGTCATTAGCTTTTTCTGTAGTTGCATACCTTATCCATCGATCCAATAAATAACATGGTGGAAGCGAGTGAATCTGTTTCTTTATAAATATCATAAGCACATGTCTATACAAAATTCCCATGAACTCAAACTTATGACAAGAACAAGTAGCATTCTTTAATTCAAGATTCAACCTAACAATATATGTCGGTGTTTCTCTCTGAAACAAATGCACTTTATAAATATGTATCCCATCCTGAACCTCAATTTTTTCTGAAATAAATTTTTGAGATTGAATTAACTCTTCTTGAAATTTTTGAAATATTTTTCTGGTATATATTTTGGCTGCTTCATCCTCCATTGGATATAATGTTTTCAAGATAGCCTTTGAATGCTTTGTCTTATAATCCTTCTCCCTTACTTTGTCATACCTAGCGTCAACAGCTTTATCATATTGCGTCACAAATACACTCATTGGCGTACTAGAGTTAAGATAATCTTTAAAGTATTTATTCATACTTTCACTTCTTTGAGTTGTTGACATTCCAGCACAAAAAGTAGTTCGCACATATGCTGGAATCCATTTCTCGCGAATGGTGTATATCTTACGCAACCAAATATGCTCTTCTAAATTGTACATTTTCATTATATCGATCCAAGCAATTTCAAATTCCTCAGGAGTTGTTGTACAATGTAAACACTTACTAAACTTATTTTTAAAATCATCAAATGCATGAAAAACATGACTTAGATATTCAGGAATCTTCTTCTCAATGTGCCACATACAAAAATGGTGTGCACTATTCGGGAACACCTTTGCAACTGCATTTGTTATTGCAGCATCTTGATCTGTGATTATTGTACGAGGGGAAATACCAAACATTGCCTCTTGCCAAGTATGAAGTAACCACTGAAAAGTTTCTTCCGTTTCATCCCAAAGAAGAGAACATCCAAATAAAATGGATTGGTGATGGTTATTAACTCCGGTAAATGGAACAAAAGGCATCTTATATTTATTTGTCAAGTATGTAGGATCAAATAGGACAACATCTCCAAAATTCTTGTAAGCTATCCTAGACCTAGCATCTACCCAAAAACAATTAGCTAAATGACCCTCCACATCCATTTGTATTGCATAAAAGAATCCTGGGCTATCAGATTGTCGCTTTTGAAAGTATTTCAACATCAATTGTGCATCTCCTTTCTCAAGACAATTTTGCCTTTTAGTGCTCAAATAATTCTGAATATCTCGTCCAGTTATATTGAGATTCTCTATGCCTCCCGCCTGAGTAGTTAACACTGATGCGATTTTACTTGGACGAATACCAGAATTATTTAAGAGATCAATAAGATTTTTTTGAGCCTCTGATTTTTTTCTTTTTGATCGCAAGAATTTCTGACTATTAGGAGAAGCAAGTTCATGATTATGATTCAAGACAAGCCTAGCTATAACCCACTTTTCTTCTTCTTTCTTTGACATATATATCATCACTTTGCACCCCTCTCTAGTCTCATCTCGTTGCTTATTACTCTCAAGACATTTTTTTGAACGAAATCCTTCTTTTGAACAAACAAACTCTTGACCAATAATGGATTTATCTTTTCTTGATCTACTAATTCGATTTTTGCGCACACTAAAACCATTACGATGAGCATAATCAAGATAAAATTTAAATCCAGTATCAAGTGATTGAAATTCCATACCGATGTAAGGCTCTCTTAATTCTTGCTCACCTAGTTGAGGAACAAAAGATACAACTGCATTCATGTTGCTTTCTATATCCTCCAAGGAATCTTCAATTCCTTCTGCATTTTGCTCTTCTAAATTAGAGATTTCAAAAGTTTCCTGCAATACACAATTATTAGATATTAGACTGATAGGGTAAGTTAGCTTTAAAATTTTAAATATTTTTCATGGCTAATGTATTGAACTTCTTCATTTGCTAAAAAGTTCTTAAACGTATTCTTTAAATATCTTCATCACTACAAAACATAAATTTCTTCATACATTAAAACAAGAATATTTCTTTGAAACGTTTATTCATGTTGCGAAAAAGACTTAATAAGTTATGTAAAAAAAGATATACGAGGAAAACGCTACCATGATAATTGTTTCAAATTGCTTCAATGGTGGATAGTTGGTTGCTTCAATGGTTTATGTAGAAAAAGAAGAACGTTAATACAACTAAGAAAACACAAGAAATTATGTATTTTTTATTTTTGGTAAGACAAATAAGAATCCTAATTAAATTTGTACAATTAATTTATAATTCAAGTTACCATATAACACTATGTTATTATTTTTATTTTAATATTAATAATATTAAAATATATTAATTAAAAAAATTAAATATTTCCAAAAATAAAATGTCCGTGTAATTTTTTTGTCCACCGTCGGTGGATAGCAGTTAAATTCTTAAAATTAATTCAAATGCCACAATTGGTGCTACTTACCAATTAATACATAAACGTGGTTTACCTTTTATTTTATTTAAAAATAATATAAAATTTAAATGTAAAAATAAAAATAAATATTTAAACTTATTAATTAGTATTTAAATAATTACTTATAGTTGGTTTTTAAAATATTTGGGGAAGATGAATTTTTATTTTTTTTAAATATAGCGTGTGACAGTTTTTTAAAAAAACTGGTATTGGTTTAGATAGTGGTGGGTAGTTATAATGGAATGATAAAATCCCTATTATTTTGTAATTTTTTTTAAAAGGTAACTAATATAATGTTTAATTTAATTAATAATAGTTAAAGAGTTTTGTTTAAAAAATATAACTTAAAAAAACAATGTAATCAAATAATTTGGTTTAAAAAAGGTAACTTAAAAAATTAATTTAATTAAATAGATTGATTTAAAAAAGATAACTGAATAATAAATGTAATAATTTAAATAAATAAATTATTATTTAAATAAATAATGAGAATAATATATTTTTTCTTGATATGCTATAACTTGATAATAATATGTTATAAATAGTTTATTATAAAAAAGTATGTTTATAACTTGATATTTATCATCTTAAATGTGTGTGGAGTGTTATTTTAATATTTATTACCTCTTGCGTGCCTACGTGGCAATAGTCGTGATTTCACTCATGTAGGGCGCGTGAGTGCAGATTTTGGCTAACAATGACCAATAAAAGTTAGCCACGTGTCAAAGCAATTTGAAAATAAATTCAAAAATAAATTTTATTGTTTCTCTCAAAAGCATCTTCTTCCTCTTTTCAAAAAATAACCCCATGTTCATGGTTCTTCATTTTTGAAGAAGCTCCATCCATTATCATTCAAGTTAAATAGCTCCTTGATTTGAAAAGGTAAAATTTAATATATTCGTTACATCTTTTTATGTCAATTATTAATTCTTATTTTTTTTGACAATGTTTATAAAGTTAGGGTTATGACAAAATCCGAGTTGAATAAGTTGTGTATGGATGAGAACGATTCAATGTTACACTGCAACCAAAAATTAACTCCCAAAATCCAACAAACGAAAATCAAATTTCAGTTGGAAATCTAATTTCTAACCTTTGAAATCGATCCCGTCCACACATGCAACACTTTCCCTCTTTCTACTTCATCTACTTTTTGGTAAAATTAATTTGGAAAAGAGTAAACGCCAGCTTTTCAAACTTGGGAAGTGTAAAGTAACTTTATCGAAAGCTGAAACAGTGGGTCCCGGCGCGTGTTCAACAAACAAATCGACCTTGCAGATTATTATTGCCACGTAGGCACGCAAGGGGTAATAAATTACTTTAAAAAAAAAAGTTGGAGGGGGTAATAGGACCTCATCAAAGATAAGGTACGTGGGGATTTTGGATATAGGCTAGGGGAGTAATTGAGTATTATCCCATATAAAAATGAATAACGTACCTTCTAAATTAATTACCAAACATAGTATTACTTGTACATAATTTAATGTGTACATAACTCATAATCAAACTAACTAACAAACAACTTTTTATTCCTTTCTTACTATGACATACATAACTCTAATCGATTAGCAAACGATTTCTAAGTTTTTAAAGCTAGAAAAAATATGTCATTTTTATGACAATCTAAAAATGAAATAAAAAAAAATCACATAAATTAAGACAGAAAAAACATATCAACTCACTAAATTGTTAAAATATAAATAATCACCGTAAAATTTAAAATTTTCTTTTATTCACATAAATATTAGATAGGTAAATGTTTGCTCAAAATTGGATGTTTACATTAAATTTGATATAAAAAAAAATCATTGTTGTTGATTGATTTAATAAGGAAATATATGCTAATTAATCATGATTAAAAATGTTTAAAGTCAAATACATATATATATATATATATACACATCTATTAAGTTGATATATACATTAACTTGGAATAAATTCTTACGCTATTAACATGTAAAGTTTCTTATTAAATGGAAATAGAACTTTTTGTCCCACACGTATATACTTGAAACAATTGATTTATGTCTCAGTATAATGGTTGTATATAGAATCATTAAGAGTTAACCATAAAAATATATCTAAATTATATTTTGATCCTTTAAATATAATCTTGAGCATCATCAATCTGAGATTTGCTAAAGTGGAGCACATTTAATCCAACTTTTAAATTGGACTTTGAAACTAAGGTGAAATACCAAACAATAAAAGTAAAAAAACACCACAAAAAATTCATTTGATGCACTTGAGCTAAGGTTTTTCAAAAACAATCTCTCTACTTTTATAAAATAGGTATAAAGTTTGTGTATACTCTATACTCTTCAGACTCATTTATGAGATTAAATAAGTATATTGTTATTGTTGTTGTATGACTTGCTTAAATCTTTAGGAGGACCTATTGTATAAGCTTATAAGGTACAATATCTTGATCAAACTTTAAGAAGAGGAAAATTACGAGAAAATGGTCAAAGGCCCCCTCAATGTATAACCGAATTTCCAGTTACACATTTAAGCTTTATGAGAGTCCTATCACCTCCTGAACTATTTAAAAAAACGAAATAATCATACCCTTAATAAGTCATAACAAGATCTATAATGGCATGTGTGTTTCACACATCTGCCACATCATCAAATTATTTTTTTTTTAATTTTTATATTTCTTTACCATTTTCTTCATATTCTTACCCATCCCTTCAAACACTCAAAAAAATGTCACCATTATCACCATCACCAGAACATCATAAGTCCATTATTGGGTCTTTAAGGAAGAAATGTGAATCATGATTTCAGAGTTCGCTCAAAAATATCTGGGTTTTGCTCATTTGAAACCTAAAAATCAAATTTAAAAGAAATGAGGGGGAGAGGGGAGAGAAGACTAATATGACGGAATATTGTCATTAATGGTGGTCACCGAAGATAAGCAATCCTCTCGAGGAAGAGGAGGAGGAGGAGCCTACAATGTTTTCCACATCATCATCTATGGCGACGACAATTTCAAAGAGGATGAGACTATTTTTACAATAGTTGATAGATTAACAAGATTAACAGCGACAATTCTTTAGATATAGTTAATTGATTGAGATTCGATATTGATAATTAAAGGATCTATTAGTAAAAATATTTTTTCTCGATTGCTCCAATCTAAACCCATATTGATATTTTTCAAATCAAATTCAAAGTATCTTAGGGTGATATAAATATATGTAAATTTATTTCAATTGATTTAGGTTGATTGATTTTACAAGAGTTTTATATGTGTTTGAAAATTTGTTTGGAATCAACAGTAGTGAATGCGGTCAAGATGGTGGTGAAAACAAGATTTAGAAGTTGTGAAAGATTGACAGACTTGTTTATATTGATGGAGAAAAAAAGAAAACAAATAAGAAAAATAAATAATTAAAATGCACATATTTATGAAAAAGTAATATTAAAAATAAAGTTTTAATACTAGATTTTGATGCTCACTCTTCCAAAGAGAGTGAATATACTCACTATGTCAGCTAAGCATTCAAGAAGATAATTATTTTAGTTTTAAATAGTATAAGGGGTGATAGGACTCTCGTGAAACTTAAATATATAGTTGAAAGTCTGAATATACGTTGAGGGGACATTTGACCATTATCTCAAAAAATTTTCTAACACTTGCCTTCTTGTAAAGAATGATAAGAACAAAGACCAAGTTAGTAGTTTTTTTACCTATCCTAATGGACTAAAAACTAAAAAGAATTGTACCTTTAAAATCTTACAATATCCATTTGGCCTCCCATGAGTTTTGGTACCAACTCCAATAAAAAATACATTCAAATTATATTTCGATCCTTTAAAAATAAATTTGAGCATCATCAATCTCTTAAATTTGCTAACGTGGAACACATTTAATCCAACTTCTCTATTGGACTTTAAAACTAAAATTGGACTTTAAAACTAAAGTGAAATGCCAAAAAATAAAAATAGAAAAAAACACCATAAAAAATTGATCTGATGTACTTGAGTTGTGGTAGGGCTACTAGGACTTGTCTCTCACTTGGGCGGGGCATCAATTACATGTTTTTTTACCGATTAACCAATTTCTAAACGCTGGAGTAGATCCTAAAGAGATACCATTTCCTCATGAATTTATCTTGGTCTTTTGAAAACAATCTCTCTACTTCTCTAAAATAGGTGTGGAATTAAATGAATATATCGCCCCAATAAAAAAATATTTCTTGTGATAGGCCCTATTCCTGGTAAAAAAAAATATACTGAAGTAACCTTCTCTATTCTTTCCTCGGACCGTGCTACTAAGAAGGATGCTCACTTCTAAAATATCTTATATACGTAGGTAGGAACAGGAAAGGGGTCAGATTTATCCCGACGAAACAAGAGTAACAATACAGTTTATATTACTAAAACAACAAGTATAAGTTAAGCAAAATCATTAACCATAACGGATGCGCCAGAAGGATTGTTGTTGTATGAGCTTGCTGAAATGTGTAGGAGTACCTGTTGTATAAGCCTATAAGGTACAATATGTTGATCAAACTTTAAGAAGAGGAAAACAAGTGTTGCAAACATAAGTGAAGATGAGACATTTCAATGTAGTATGTATTCACATAAATCTTGAATCTTTCGACTTAAAACACAGTTGAGCAGCAGGTGTACAACAACAATTCAGCTGCTAGTTCTTGCTAAAATGAGTTCTTGGAGTAGACCATGGTGTATCCTCCATTCTTGCAGCCCAATTCATGATTTCTTCACAGCTCTCTGGTAAAATAGATTGAAGTCTCACAGTGGGCTTCATTGGAGGTAAAATGAGAAGTGGAGCTTCATCTTTAAGCATACGGAAAACATCTCTCATTCGCGGTCTCTTCTCATGATCGGGATGCACACAAGAAAGTCCCACGATCAGCATTCTATCCATCTCGTTCTTCTGAAACCGCCCCATTAGTTTAGGATCAGCAGCCTCAGTTATCCTCCCTTTCTCCCACATGTCCCACACCCAATCAGTAATCAAACCACCACCTTCGTCGATAGGCTTTCTACCTGATGCCACTTCCAGTACTACAACACCAAAGCTATACACATCTGTTTTAACAGTTGGAATACCAGTATACACATACTCAGGTGCAAAATATCCCATTGTTCCAGCTGGTACAGTAGCATCCCTTGTCTTAGAATTATCAAACACTTCTGCTAAACCGAAATCTCCAAGCTTTGCATTAAACTCAGCATCAAGCATTATATTGCAACTCTTCACATCTCTGTGAATTATATGATTCTCACACTCATCATGAAGATACATAAGTGCAGATGACACACCAATAACTATGTTCAGTCTTCTCTCCCATGTCAGAAACTTAGTTAAATGCGATCGCTCGTGGAGGATTTTGTCAAGGCTACCATTAGGCATGAATTCATACACTAACACCAATTCATTCCTCTCACAACACCACCCTTGAAGCTGAATCAAATTCTTGTGTCTTAAACAGCCAACCATAGAAGCAAATTCAGTATTAAAAGGAATATGTGAAGGACCCAATCTACTCCCATGGACAAATCTCTTAACAGCCACAGATCCCCTAGAAGGAATTTCCCCTTCATACACAACAGCAGATGCTCCTTCTCCAATTATCCTTTCATGATTAAAACATTCTGTTGCTGATTTTATTTCAGATAATGACAATCTTTGAGGCACTCTATTTCCTTGTAATCTACACATTTGCCGTTCCTTGTTCTCCCCTACTCTATCGCGTTTTTTCCTTCTCAACGCAAGAACAAACACAACAGACAAAGCACAACCAACAAGTGTGACAATTGCAGCTAACCCTCCATAAGTCAATTTCAGTAAGCTTTTACTACTAGTACTACTGCTATGATGAGAATCAGAAATATGCCCACCAATTTCCTCCTCAGGGAAACACATCAAACAGTTTCCTTCATCGGATTGATCCCAAGACGATGATATTGGAGACGAAATCAATCCAAACGTTCTAAATCGCCAACGACTAATGCTATAAACTGCAGACCCTTTAGCAGTGAAACCAATCCTCATAAACTCATTCAACTGATTGGAAACATCAATTCTGGTAGAAAGAACAGGATTAGGAGGCCTAATTTGCAGTTCATACCCAATCCAAACTCTGATTATCTTCTCTGAATCTTTATACTCAATCCGACCCGCCATTTCTTTCCCACTTTTCAAATCAATCCCAGCTGAATCAACACTAGCAGAAGCCAATGACCTAATTTCTTTAGTATCAACACCAATACGGTTATCATTGGCGTTGAATTCCACAGCCAAGAACGAATCTTCCGAGTCGGGATTCGGAAGACCCATGTACCCATCAGAGATGCTCAAAGAATCAACATCAGAAGTGACCAAAAACGCCATGCCATCACCAAAAGGGCAAGAAGGGGTTGGAAGTATAGTAAAAGAGAAAGTACACAAGAAAGAAGCAGTGTTATTGGTTAAAGAATCAAGAAAACGAACTGGGTATGTGTAGAAAGCTCTTCCAATGCCGGAAATGGGAGGTGTTGATGATGACGAACAGTTGCGGTCTTGGGTAAGGGTGATCGATTTTGCGGTGAATGAAGCGTCACCATAAAGAGTTACATTGTTTAT
Source organism: Solanum lycopersicum (assembly GCF_036512215.1). Lineage (NCBI taxonomy): Eukaryota > Viridiplantae > Streptophyta > Magnoliopsida > Solanales > Solanaceae > Solanum > Solanum lycopersicum. Next base: position 59,480,999 of record NC_090803.1, read on the forward strand.
AGGCAAGAAAGGAACTGAAAGGGAAGGTGAATTTATGGTGAAGATGAAGAACAGAGTGACCCTTATGAGATTTTGCAAACAAAAACGCATCTTGATGATGAATTCTGAATATTTTCTGAGTTTGATATCTGGATTTTGTTGGGTTTCTGCAGATATTGGCTGGATCTTCGTTTATTGGTTGGATTTTTGGTGGGTTTTGCAGAATTGCAGAAACAGAGAGCTTTGCTGTTTGCATCAATTGAGCGGGAGACGATGGAGTGGTTAGTATAGTTACTTAGGTTAATTCGGGTCGGGTCGGCTCGAGATTGTTAGAGTGCAACTGGACTGGGCTTTAAGTATCCTTTGGTTACTTCTTTTACTCCTTTTAATGGAAAATTATATATAATAACAAAGGGCAACTACATATTTGTATGTTATAGCAAAGTTTGTATAATTATATTTCATAACAAATATATATATGTATAATTTCGCTAGACATATACAATTGAAGCTAATTGTACAAAACGAACGGTATAAAACGAGAAAGAGAGAAATTATATAATTTGAATTTGTATAAAACGAGAAAGAAGAAAGGCAAAAGAGACTTGGATAGAGAAATATTTGTATTGTATAATTATAAGTGTATAGGACGCTTATATACAATTTGAATTTGTATAAAATGAGAAAGAGAGAAAGGCAAAAGAGACTTGGGTAGGGAATATACAATGAAATCAAATAGTATAAAACGAGAAAGAGAGAAATTATATACATTTTGAATTTGTAAAAAAAGAGAAAGAGAGAAAGGCAAAAGAAACTGGGCAGGGGAGTATTTTTATTGTATAATTATAAGTGTATAGGACAAAATATATGTATTTGCATGTGTATATACAATCTTCTCTCACTTTATACAAACATAAATGCAATATATACTTTTCGTTTCTGTTTGTATAAGCGAGAGAGGTGACGGTGACAAGCGAGATTAGGGAGAGTGGCGAGCGGGATCTGGGAGAGGAGAGAGGGAACGAAAATACATGTATTTATACAATCTCCTGTCACTTTATACAAACACAAACACATTTTATACATTTGTGTTTGTATAGAAAGCGAGAGAGGCGAGCGAGACTACCACCAAACGAGAGTGGCGAGCGAGATTCCACCAAGGAGAGTGACGGAAATAACTATAGTTTGCTATAGGGTACAATTAAATCAAAGTATGTTTATAGCATTTAATTTGAGTTAATAGTTTGTTATTATATACAATTTTTCCTAATAAGGACAACTTTCACATATAGCAAACACAAAATTCATGTAAAATGAGAATATATATATATATGTATGTATGTATGTATGTATAATTCGCTATACATATACAATTGAACCGAATTGTATAAAACAAGAAAGATAGTAATTATATACAATTTAAATTTGTTAAAATGAGAATGAGAAAGACAAAAGAGACTTGGGCAGGGAATATACAATTGAATCGAATTGTATAAAACGAGGAAGAGAGAAATATATACAATTTGAATTTGTATAAAACGAGAAAGAGAGAAAGGCAAAAGAGACTGGACAGGGAAATATTTGTATTGTATAATTATAAGTGTATAGGGCAGATGTATGTGTATTTGCATGTGTATATACAATTTTCTCTCGCTTAATACAAATAGACACACAATTTATACAATTCTATTGTATAAAGCTAGAGGTGAGCGACAGGAAGCAAGTGAGAGAGGGAGAATGGCGAGCGAGAATATGAGGGAGAGAGGAATTGTCAAACAATTTGCTATGGAACACAAATAAATCAAACGATAGCTACTGTATTTATTTTACATTACTAGTTTGTCATTCTATACAATTATCCTATATAAAATGTGTTTGTGTTTGTATAAAGCGAGAGAAAATTGTATATATACGTACATTTTCGTCCCCTGCCTCCCCTCTGCCAGATCTCGCTCGCCTCTCTCACTTTATACATACACAAATGTATACATCGTGTTTATATTTATATAGAGCGAGAGAATATTGTATATACAAATACAAATGCATATAATTTCGTCCTTTACACTTGTGATTATACAAATACGATCTTCTCCTGCCCAGTTTTCTTTTGTCTTTCTCTCTTTATACAAAACATATTATACAACTAATTCTTTTGTATATGTATGCCGAAACAGATTATACAATTGCTTCTTTTGTGTATATATATATATAGCGAAATAACGATAACTTTCATTTGTATCTGTATAACGAAATATACATATTTATGTTTGTTATGGAGCACAATTATACAAATTATAGTTATAACATACTAATATGATTTTTGTGTTTGCTATATGTGAAAGTTACTTTTATTTAATTGTTGACTATTCAATTTAAAAAAATTGGAAAAATTGTCTTCGAATCATCTAGTTTACAAAATGCCTACACTAGATGGCTGAAGGATATACATATCATATATTTACCTAAGTTTCCTTTGAAAACTACTTCCACAACCTTATGTATTACACACTAGATTCTTAAAGGCCCGTGATATGGGCCTAACATAATCGATTATTAATCATTATTTAACAAATATTAAAAGATATTTTTATAGCATTCTGATCAACATTAATTAACATTGATCCTAATTTTCGATAAAGAAGAATTAGTATAAGAAAATAATGACTGTAGTGATTTCATGTAGTGCATCACTGCATTGAATAGTGTTCTTCGTTTCTTATTAAATATTTTTGAGTTTTGAATATAATTATTTTGATAAGGAGCACCATATCCGAATAGGCCCTATTTCGGCGCACATTAGAATTAGAATTAATCGAACTCTAATATGAATATCAAACACTGGATAAAAAATATTAAATTAACCCAAAAAGCTTTTAAGCATAATTGGTATTAACAATGGGTAGATTCAATTTTTAAGTTGTAGAACACTCAAGTCTAATATTTAATTTATTTATTTTATACTATGATGAAAATTTATTAGGATTCGAAGTTAATTTGATTATTAGCTTGAATATTGTCTTATATAAAAATCATGAATCATTATATATCATTTTGAAATTTATCCTATTCATTTCGATTAATTATTCATATTTTCTTTATAATTTGTGAAAAAATAATGTTCATTTTTTTTTCCTTAGTTTTAACTCCACATAGCATATCTAAGATCACAAGCTTAAAAAACGTTTAGTATATTCACATATTTTTAGTTTAAAATTATTAAATTAAAAACTCTTTCTTAATTTCTTAAACTTCATACCAAATTAAAATAAAACAAACACAAATTAAAATTAGAACTAACATGCATGTTTCATTATCACATGAAGTTAACAAATTAAAATTAGAACTAATATGTAGGTTCATTATCACATGAAGTTCTATATATGTACTGTATATATAATTTATCTTAATGAACATAATTTTTTTAGCATGGTATAATGTGTTTTTGGTTCTATTTTTCCATGCACAATAACTTATAAGATAATATAATTAGAATTAAACGTTAAATTAACATGATATTTTCATATTATATATCATAGTGATTTCCTTGCCCATATATATTTATCTTATTTCAAATTTATTCATAATTTTTAAAATTACTATTAGACATTTGCTATTTTTGTTATCTCTTTCTAAATAGTAATATACTTAAATTACCGTAATTAATGTATTGATTTTCATGTATTTCGATTCTTAACTTCTTATTTTAGATCAAAGAATAATAATATTAAGTAAATAAAGGAAACAATCTACTATAATTGACTAAATATTAATATGATTAATTTTAAAACTTCAAATAATCTATTATAAAAAAATTCCTATCGTTAGTGTACGTAAATTGAACACAAAAAATATTTAATATTTCTATTGAATATTTGATTCGAAAATTTTAAAAATATTTATTTAAAATTTAGTGAGTCTCTTAATTTACTTAAGTTTCATTTTATTTATCTATCCATTTTATTTATTAGTTTTTGTTTTTATGCTACCTAATTAAATTACTTTTATTTTCATTTCAATATTTAATACATTTAAAAATCATTTTTATTTCTTTTTATATTTATTTTCGTGCAAAAAGTAAAGGTGTTAATGTAATATAATTTGATTCAAAAAGTGGTTCCACCATTTTTAGATAATATGATTACTTATGATATTTATACTGCTTTTTATGACAAGAAGTACACGTAGCATCATTTGATTGGGTATTTGAGAAATTCATACTTGAGAGGCACACGGTATAACTATTTTAAGCTGGTAATTTTACTAAAATGACAAAAATGCCCTTAATCGTCCTAGACTTTACTCTTCTATATAATAGAAAATGTGGGTATACTCTTTTGTGAAAGACGTGTTTAGATCAAACTATACTTTGACGGCGTTGCCTAAGATTTTTTCCAATTTTAATGTATCACAAAAAAAAAAAAAAAAAAAAGAAGAAGAGCTCACGTATCAAATTATACAAGAAATTTGGGATGCAGCTTCATACAGGAAAAATCATAACAATGTAAAGAGATTGAATTGAAATGTCTATCATCTACATGCAACAACTCAACCAAAAATTGAATTGAAATGTCTATCATCTACATGCAACAACTCAACTAAAAATTATCACGATTCAACTCTGACTACTTACATGAAGAGTGTAAAAATTCAAATGATGCATCAAATTCTGAAGCAAACATTTGTGGCTAATTCCACGAGGTATATACTAGTGACACCAAAACCAAAATGATTCAACACACTCCAAGAAAGTCATTGTTGAATTGACAGAAGAAGGTAGCTGCTTGTAAGAGCATCACTTGTTCAGGTGTGACACACAAAAATTCTTCATCGATGGAACTACTGAAAATGTTGGTATTTTGGAGCAACAAACAAGCCTTTTTTCTTGACTTAAATACAATCAGCATGGAAGCTTTTCTAAAGATGAAAATTTAGTCCAAGGAGGGAGCACAACTATGAGCTTTTACCTAGGGAAAGATACTCTTTCCGATATGATTATTTATTGTATACTATTCATTGACGTAAAATGGCTATGTCTCTGAACTAGTTACAGGAATTACAAGGTAGGATTCTTGCTGCCGATGACAGGCATGGGAACTGAAGAGAGAAGTCCCGAACAGGGCTACTGCTTCGTTCAATGCATCTACAACAGAAAGAAAAAAGGGTCAACAGATCAGTAGAAGAACCAACTAAAATATACTGTAGAACTGGTTAAAATAATTGCATATCTCAATAGAAGGCACAGCTACAAAGAAAGCAGCTTCTTTCTTTTCTGCTAATTGAAAAGTAAACACACATAATCATGACAGAAGACACAGTATAAAGAGCTTTTATTGGTTCAGGATGCAACTCTTCACATTTTTTGGCTGAACAATCCATTGAACTTCTTTCATTATAGCATGATTGATACTCGAACTCGACAACATAACATTTCTAACTATAAGGCTGTCTAGACGAGGAGAAGAAGGCTCAATTAAAAGGAAGTGGCTTGGCAGGACAATAATCTTTCAGTGTCATGCACAAAATATGTTCCTATCCAAGTTTGCCCAATTCTCTTGGCTTAGTATCATTACAAGGTAGGATATAAAACTTCTCTTCAGAATCAATATGGCGATTTCATTTGACATAAAACCTCAAAGACAGGGGTGGAGCTAGGTAGGGCCGAGGAGTCTGAACCCCCTTCAACAGAAAATTACACTGTTTGTATATGATTAGTTAATTGTTTTTTTAATGTATATAAATAGTAAATGGTGAAACCCTTGGACTTCTTTGTGTGCATTCTTCTTCATATTGTGACCCCCCTTAATGAAATAAATAGATCAAAACAAAAACTGTATGCTGGCAAAACCAAAAGCGGCAGAAGCTTCAAGAGAAGGAAATAAACTAAAAACGAAACTAATAGAACTCTAGAGTTGACGGCTATTTGGCGGATATGGTACTACAGAACTCATAGAACTATGCTGCTAAAAACCTGAAGAAAGTGTATGTCTATATCCCAACAGAAACTCTTTTACCTATTTACTTATAACAAGATGTGATCTTTGAAAATCTGCTTAATGCATAAAACAAGGTGGAAATATCGTTTGTGAAAAACCACAACCACCAATTATTTCATCCATTTATCAAATCCAATGTCACTTACATATTTTCAAAATTGAAGACTTGAAAACATTAGTACTTGAATTGTTAAGTCAAAAAAGTAACTTATCTTTCACCCACCAGCACAATTTTTAGGGGGGAAAGCATGCATCTAAATGTACAATATAGATGACTGTCAACGTATTTTGATCATTTTTGTCTGAAGTTGATATGAGAAATTTGGACATGAATTTCAGTTAAACTAATTTCTCTTGAATAAAAGCTCCCATGATTATTAGTTTTGATTGAGAAGTATAGGTCACAACTCACAAGATGGTTGTAGTAGGCTTCACAAGTAAGAAAAAAAAAGGAAACATAAAGAAGTTTATAGGCCCCAAGTACTTGAAATATATCTTTCTATGGTTATTTGCTGATAATCATTGCCTAGTATGCTGTGATCCTTTCAGGTATTTGAGCAGTGTTTTTTTGAATAAGAGTTATTTGATTAGTATATTAACTGAAAAATGAATATATGCACTAGGGGACATTTCTGCAGTTACTACCTGTATGAACTATAATGCTAACATAATCATTACATTTAGTGGTATTTAACTAATATATAGAGTTAATTACGCTAAATCCCCCCACCCCCTACCCCACTCCCTCCTTTCTAAAACAGAAACTGGTATCGAGATGATCAATGGTAAAAATACACACAACCAATAGGTGATATCAGATCATAGACCCAATCAACTTCAATTTCAAGGAACAAGTGTTTCTAATACAAGTTAATGACTCAATATCAAAATTGGGCCAATTATGTAACAGTTAGCAAAAGGCTGTGGATGCAATATCTCACAAGCGGGTTAAGCCATTAATGACCTGTTTGGTTTGCAACAATGAACAAAGATCCAATCTTCAATCCTTAACAATTTGAAGAAATATTGGCTATCCCATTCCCATTTCTCAGAAAATGTACTCCAAAGTTGATAAATATGAAAGCATACAATCCACATTATTATGTTTTCCTGACAGTCTCAGGGACCAAATTGAATTGCCAAGTGGCCCAAGTCTAACTGTAAAATGAATAAACAAAAATCCAGCAAATATATGCAGAATTCCAAGAACAAATGCGCAAAGATGCATTTTTGCATCTTTTTGAGTAAGACAAAATTTTTATTTAAATGAAAGCACTAAGGTGAAGATGTAGTACGCCAACCAGAAAATGATGTGCTTCCACAATCCACATAATAAATTATAAGGTAATTTGAGATGTCTACATGTCTAAAATGAAAGTCCCCAGGGGAGAGGGGAGGGGGATCAATGGTTAAAGAGAAAACGAACCATGTTAGATGGGAAAAGGTAGCACCTGATACCCTCGTAATCTAGTTCAAGGATTGATGCATGAGTGTTAATGTAAGGTTATGCTTCATTTTGATTTTTTTTATTTTTTTTTTGATGAAATAAGGATATCATTAGGAAAAAGCATCAAGAAGGCAAAAAAGCTATCACAACTATCAACATACATCTATGGAGCTAATAAATTCTAGGAAAGAATCAACAGTAATTACAGAGGAGTGGTTCACCCAACTAAAAAGACTAATCAAACAACTCGCTTTAAGAGAGGAAATGGGAGTTGGGATGCCATCAAAACATCTTTTGTTCCTCTCTATCCATAAACACCACAAAAGTACCAGCGGGAACCAAAAACCAGATCTCTTTGATGGACGTCCCTACTTTCCAGGAACTCCAACACACAAAAGCCTCTCTCAAAGTGTCTGGCATGGCCCAAGTCATACCAAAGAGAGAAAAGAACATGTTCCAAAGATCTGTGGCAACAATGCAATGAAGAAACAGGTGATTGATAGATTATGGGTTGCATGAGCACATGTAGCATCTGTTAGCTAAATGAAACTTCCTACTCATAAGATTATCTTGTGTCAAAGGAGCATCAAGGTACCTCTTTCAAGAGCTATAATCTTTACTTTATTTTATGTCCAAGTTATCATGATTCACAACTTATCGTAACACTTCATCGGAAAAAATCATAACCAATAATAGGTTTGAATAGTAGATTGTAAGAGTTAATTTGTTGCAACATCTATTTTGTGGAGCTAGTGAGATTTTGGTTTGTTAGTTGCTTGAAACATTATATGTCTAGTTCCTATTCACTCGTGGAGTTAAAGGTTAAATGTAGCTGAGAGTTAGGCTGGGGTTAAGGAGAACTTGAAAATGTTATGTATTGAAATTCTAGAGAGAGGCAGAAAATGAGAAAAGTAAGTGATTCCTTCTCATTTGCCTAATACATAGCGGACGAAGTTACAACGTACCTGCACCGATGGGAAGATGCAGATATCCAGTGTAATAGACAGAAAGCTTAGGATTATTCGTATAACATTTAAAATTTTTGAGATAGCGAGTTTCAGATGTTTAGGAGTAAACTAGGTGCCTATTGACCTTGTTAACGAATAATAGGTTTTTGACTTGGAATTGGTATTTTTTCAAGATAAATATAATCTACGCCAGTGATTCTGTTGTGAAAAGGGCGCCTGGTGGCACAGGCAAGGGTCAAATGATCCTCCCAGGAGATCAGAGTGTGATTCAAACTTAGTGAGCAATCTTTAGCCAGTGATTTTTACTTTGTAAAAGGACCTTGTCAGTTTATATACAAACTATTTTTGGTTTAGTTAATGTGAACTGACTTGAGCTGAGGTTCATTTGGAAACAGTCTCACACTCTATCCTCCTCAGACCCCACTTTGTGGGATTTCACTGAGTTTATTGTTGTTGAATATGTTAATAGAGGCTGGGGAAATTAAAACTTTCATTCGTAAAACCAGCCATAGCTTTTCTTGTGCAATTTTCAACATATCATTTACCCCAAGATTTGGAGGCATAGTTATCCAGTACATGTGCTGGTGTGAGGCAGCAAGTACCCGATGGAATCATTGAGGTGCACGTAAGTTGGCCCGAACACTACCCTCATAAAAATAAAAAATAAAAAGAAGTACAACCCTGAGCTAAGAAAACCAAATTATACAAGCAGGAGATTCTGGAAAGTAATAAATAACGACGTGGAGGAGGATCTCCTGAATAACATACTTAAATGGATTTCAAGACATTTTTCTCAGGTGGCATTAGCAGTTCCCTTTTCCCCACTTTTTTTCCCTATTGATCAGCTATAAACATGCTCATTAGATGGTTGCTTAAAGGGATGCTCAGTACCTGCTGCTTTTGGAGGAAGTTTGTGCATTCCATGTCATGATTGAAGATGTTGTATGATATGCAGGATAAAACCACCACAGTTACTGCCTAATAACAAAGTTAAAAAGGAGATCTTCTAAGGGACTGGTGATGACCGAAAAAGACAAATTTCAAATGTCATTCAGGCGACTTGACTACACTATAAAACTATTATCTGCATCAGACATAGCAGAGTAGGGCAATAGAGTATGTAAAGACAATTAAGCATAATACTACTTCGGCCACAAAGGTCAACCGGGATAACAATCCTCCTAGACAGGACTTAGCTACAAAAACTCGCCAGAAAACACTGTCACATGAACAGTGGGGCCACTTTCTGCTCCACTCAATGAAAAGAAGGCAAAGAAATAAAAAAGAAAAACTGCAACCAGAGAAATTCTCGTTTCTTATGAAGAAGTATGAGACAGAATCATTCTAACAACTAGAAAACCAACCAATAGTATCCGTATCCATATTTACAATTGTGTTACCCTGCTGCTATCTATTCCATTTTCATGGTTCATTTCCGTAGTCTATCAATCTATACATGTGGAGCTCCAAAATAAGGCATTCTCTTGTACAACTTCATCAAATTCAAATTAATTATTCAACGGCAGATTGATGTTCTCACATTTGCATTCAGGTAAGCATATATAAGAGTACACGACTATTACCGTAAGTGTCATACATAATTAGAAGACAAGCAGTTGTTTTGTTTTTGTTTAGTTGATTTTTGCAATAAATGGATTACATAAGATTCAATATGTAAAAGTCGTGCTGCTTACGACCAGAGCTCACCAAACTACATTTTAAATCATTTAAGCTATAAGGTAGTAATATAGTAACAGAATAAGAGAGAGAAAAGCAGGAGGTGAGCAACGACACATATCTGCCTAATAATATTAGCAAACAAATCCAGAGACATTCTTCTTCTCCAACTTGTAAGGTCAAAAAGTTGCAACTTGTGAAGACATTAATCTACAGAGATATGATTGTAAACAATAAGGAAGAAGTGCACTTACAAAAGGTTGTAACAGCTGGATGTAAGAACCATTACTCATACATTCTAGTTGGCCTGGGTTGCATCCTCCTCAGGAACCAGAGTCTCTAGCTCCTTATGCTTCAAATACTGATCCAAAATTGTAAGCCTAGCCGTCTCAAATGCAAAGTACCCGAGAGCTGAAAAACAAGCACTATGAAGTACTCTAGGACCCATTCCCCGCGTAAATCCAACCCAGCCTTCTTCCGTCAATATCTGTCTAACAGTAGCTGAGACGCCAGTAACCATTACAGCACCAACCTTATTGGCAGCTTCAGAATGAACTTGAGTCATCAACCTAGTCTTCACCACATCCAAAGGGGTTGTTAGTGAAGCTGATATTGCACCAGCCAATGCCCCACAACAAACACTCTGAAATGGCTCCAAACGTTCCTTCTTCACATTACTCAATACTGCGGCTTTCAAGTACTCAAATGATGAATAACTCAAAACCCCAGCAGGCAAATTCCTCAACAATGTAGCACTATATCCAGCATACAACCCCAAAATTCCATCTTTTTCCAAGATTCTCATTAACACCTGCCAAGACCTCCCTTTAGCCCCAGCCTGCATTCTCTGAGTAATCAACTCCTTCGGCACCATTATAGCAGATGATACTATATTCCCCATTGCACCAGCTGTTGGTGGGATAAGCACAGATGGGTATTGCGGAAATTTCGACAAGATTGACTTTCCAAACTCACAAGTCCCAAAATACACAGCAGAAGAAGCAGTAGACCCAACAATTACAGCTGAAATACCACTGTAAAACCCAAGAATCCCCTTACTTTGAAAAGTCTTGACAAAAGCATCAATAGCTCCACTGTAAATTTCCGATGCCCCTTTAGTTTGAAGCTTAGTTTTGATTGTGTCAAGAGGAAGAAGACATACATACGTGAATGCACCAGCAATGCCACCACCAGCTGCACCAATAAGCGCTCTTTCAACAACAGAAAGATTCTTGAACAGAACCTGAACTTTTGAGGAGTCCCTAGTAGCAGGTTTTAGAAAATTCGAAGTGGGGTTCTTGATTTGTGCTTCAATTGAAACAGAAGTTGAACAAAACTTGAAATTGGGACTGAAATGATGATTTGTTGATTTGGGGTTCTTGTGATGTAGAATTGGGGTGGAAAAAAGGGAAGTGTTGAGATTGTTGAAGAGGGAGTTGAAGTCAGTTTTGAGGTCATTGGGGTCTCGTAGAAGGAGGCTAAGGGAGTTGCCAATTCGAGTTTCCATGGCTATTTTTTCACTGATTTTTGGCTTTGGCGCATAGTTTTGGATGTGATGAAGGAAATGGAAAGACAAAACCTGTTGGTGGGTACGAGATGTGAGGTTCTTAGATGCACCTTTGGATGGGCTTCGATACTTCATTTTAGCCCACTTATTAGTTTATAAATTACGCGGTTACACATATTTATATTATTTAACTATTTGCGATTAATATTAGTAATTAATTATATGAACTGATTTTGATTAGCTATATCTATATATATATATATATATATATGTATAATTCGTTATATTTGTATAATTAACAATTTTTTGTTGAATTTGTATTTGTACATGATGATTTGTATCTATATCTGACAATGGTTTCATTTGATTTTTAGTTTTGTCATCATATACATTCAATCTTTTTGTGTACAACTTTTTAATGTTTGTATAAACATGTAGCTTCAGAATTTTGTATAATATAATTTATATATTGTTGTTTTTATAATATATTTTGTATAATTATTCAAAGCTCATATATATTTGTATCAATTCGTTATTTCGAGTTTTATCATATTTGTATAATTTCATATTTTATATTACTCAATCATAAAAAACATGTGAATTATATGAGCGTACCTATGAATTATACAAACGAGATGTGAATTATACAAATTATTTTTATTTCTACTTGTTTCTCTCCTCCATATCTAGAGCCGTCAAAATGGGTTTGGCCCGCAAGGCCGACCAACCCAACCCTTGAAATAAGTGGAGTTGGGTTTAATATTTTTGACACATTTATTAATGAGGCTTTGTAGCCTTCCTCATTTGGCCCATTGGCCTCGTAGGCCCAACCCGCAAGCCTCTGAGGCCAGCCCATGGGCTATTAATTTTTTATTTTTAATAGTGTTTTATTTGTAAAGATTTATGGATAAATATTTTGAAAAATAAAAAATCAAGTATTTTGCAATATCATCTTGAATGGTGAATTGTAGATGAAGATGGACTTCTTAAGGAAATAATATCACATGTTAATTCAAATGTGATTGATGGTGAAAGTAGAAGCGGAGTTATAAAACATTAATTAATGAGTCATGTAATATTTAGAAATTTAGATTTGCTAAGTATTTAGGCTGTCTTGTGTTGCTGGAAATCTTTTAAGCCAACTAGTTTTTTGTTGGAGAAATGATGGAATGATCAACATTTATCCGCTAAATCTTAAGTTGGCTATTATGATTTTTGTAAGGATACACCAAAGTGTGTGATTCATAAATGTATTTTTGTAAGTATTCATCAAAGTGTGTGATTTATAAATGAATTTTTCTATGAATTGATGTCGTGTTAATAGACGCCAACATTCGATACTCTTTCTGAGAGAGTAATATTGTTCATTTTTTGGTTGAAGGGCCAACCCGTTTCAATCCGTGGCCCACTTAGGGCTGGGTTGGACCGCTATTTTATTGGCCCTTTAATTAAAAGGGTCAGCCCGCCCCAACCCATTTAACTCTCTAGCCCGTTAGGGTTGGGTTGAGCCAACCCATTTTAACACTTCTATCCTTTATCCTAATCTTCCTTGCCATAATATACAAATATATATGTATAATATACAATTATCTAAACGATATACATATACAATTCATTTATCTTCCAATCTCTGCCCTCTCGCTTGCTCTCATCCCTCTCACAGTCACGCTCCCGCATTCCTCCCTATAACATGTAGCTACTACTTGTAATTAACAAACTATATCTATGGAGCGTAATAGGCTATTTTTGAGTGACTATATGCGAAAGTTCATCTAATTTTTTAAATAAATTTTACACAAAACAATTTCTAAAACACATATAGTATAAATTTATTTATGAATAATATATTTATCAGATTTTTAAATGTACTTATAATACATTGTATTAATTTCTTACCAAACAAGTATACTGTAATTTAAAATACTTATATAATACATTTATAAAACACAGAGCTTCAAGCCCGATTTCAGGTGGCGCACCTTCCACACAAGCACCGCCCGACGAAGGGGGGACGGGGAAAGCTACAGGCCCAAAACCTTCGACCCTTCTTTCTAAATGAGGGTGCCGAGGCACATCAACTTCTCATTTCGTCGTTGCTCATTCTCGTTAGGCCGAAGTGTTTGACCTTTCCTTCTTCGTGCCCGCTCAGGCTTCGCTGACCTATCGCGTGGTAAAAAGAAGACGCCCTCTACTTCTAATAGGCCATGAACTAGATCAGAATCATTCTCAACGAGTCCATAAGAAGTGATCTCATTTTTTTCATCAGGCACGGATAAAGACCAAAGATCTTAAGCGACCGATCCGGCAGAACAACTCAAAAGATAAAGAAGTATCGTTAATATCTTCATACTCGTTCCAAGCTTGGATATTCAGATGCTTGAATCGAACTCATCTGTTTATTTACGGCAAAACTTGAACATCGTTTCCAAGGGAAATTGATTGAATGCACGATCACGAGCCATTCCTACCGACCCATCATGAGGTCACATCTCATGAGTCTATCATGCCAAAACTACTAATGCAAAGAATGCTTTAGCTAGTCTGGGAAGGTAGGTAAGTAAGAGGCGGATTTAGGGCTTCTTCGACTTTTAATACATAATCATAGTATTGTATATATTTCTATAAATAGTAATAAATAAAAATTATGGTTAAAATTAATAGTTATTTATTAAAAGATACTCAAATAATTTTTCATCCAAATTAATTAAGCCGAGATATACAATACTTTAGATCTTACATAGAGATCATTATTTTAGTCACATTCACAAGGTAAAAAAATGGATATATACAATCCGACCACCTAATTTATCAATATTGTCATCTGTATGTATGTTATAAATAGATATTTAGTAGAAAGTCTACCCAATCTATATATTTTGTTACTTAGATGATCGAATAGTTCAAATTTGTAATCATACTTATTCTTTTTTATGTGAAATGCAAAAGAAGAATGTAATACGAGAACTTTTCAGAGAGTCATTCATCATATTCATGACGTGTAAAATTCACAGGTTTATCTAATTTTGGATAACTTCTAATGCATATGATTCATGTTTGAAAAGAAAAAAGGTTTAAAACTTGAATTATATGTGCATAAACTTTAAATATAAATGACTGAATTCAACCCCATAAAGTAAAAGTTTCAGGCAAAAAATAAATGAACTTCAATAATCAATTAATCATATACGCAAAATATGCTCCTGTTGCAACTAAATACAATTGAAATTCAAGAACAAGTAATTTTTCGATATCACAATTATATGTTATTAATTCATCAATGTTTTTTATGTCCCATATTAGTTGATCACTATACTAAAAACCATTATCTCATATTTAATTGATCGTCTTACTAAATTAAAAAAGCATTAATTGATTTTTTTTCTATATCATCCTTGCACTTTCTTTTTAAAGTGTTCACAATTGTTTATAATGTTTCAAAGAAGTTCTTATAAGGAGAATTGGTAAAATTATCACTTTATTTATGATTTCTTAATATGAGAATAAAAAAAAGTATTAACTAATATAATACGGAGAAAATAGTAATTACAAAATTAAAGCAAGGAAAAGAAACAAGCTACATAATAAAATATCATGAATTCATATTTAGGCCGATAAAATTCGAACTAATAGTTACTACATATTTAGGCCAAAAAAATTTGATCGGATCAAAAAAAAAATCACATTTAGGCCGATAAAAATCAAACTAATAGTTACTACTTATTTAGGCCTAACAAAAATTGATCGGATCAAAAAAAATTATTCCGTTGCCGGGACTTGAACCCGGGTCTCTCGGGTGAGAGCCGAGTATCCTAACCAACTAGACTACAACGGATTGCTGTTTAATAATTGGTTACTTTGATAATTATAAGTTGGTATAAAAGAAAAAGACGAGGATACATTATTTGGACATTCTCCAATTAAATTATCACTTTCCAAATATATCGTCATGGCATTTAGAAAGAGCATAAAAAGGAGAACAAAAGAAGATAAAAACTAGTAAATGCCTTACTTGGTAGCTTCCCTCTTTCGATTCTTACTACATTCTTCTATTTCCGTTCACTTATTTCATTTCTTACTATTCTTGTTTTTTAAGAAACAAGATAAATGCAAATTGATATTGAAATGGAGTCCTTACACAGATACTTATATTTTTCAGATGAATCAAATTAAAAATATAATCTTATTTAAACATATATCAAGAAAGGAAGGTCTGAGAGGACACAAAACAACACCTAAGGTGGGTATAAGGTGTTTGATAGGGGAGGCTAGGAGAGAAAAAGTATTCTGTTTATTGGAGGTTTGATAGGATATGTAAAAGTGTGAAGTGAGCTAACAACTCAGAGTGATGGTGGGTTAAAGGCCATATATTATAATATAATATAAAATGATTCGTGACTATGAGAGAGAATGTCTTGCCTTAAACCTAACTTAAAGCAAAAGCGTATGCAATCACATAGACAAAGTTAAGCCAATCTTTCAATTTTCATCTTTAAAAGTTTTGGAAAAATAGCACATGCATTATACTTTCTTTGATCACTTACATTTTTGGCCCGATTAGATCTCATCTTCTTATTAAAATAGTTATTTAGTTCGCTTCTTTGGATCACCTTTTCTTTTTCATATTAGTGGATTCTAAATTTATAAAAATAACAACGATATCTATCGGGATTCATTCGAATACATATTTCGTACAAACAAGTTTGTTGGTTGCGCAGTGATCACTGGGCCAAATGCTTCGGTGTTATTATGTCTTCGCAAAAAACATATAATTTAATACAAATATAAATCTACGAAAAAGTCATAAGTTCGATCGAACCCCCTACGGTAACTCGGGCCCTGATCAACACCATTTATTAGTTTGATTACCTATTTATTTAGTCTAAATAGCTCAATTTTTAGATAAATTTAAATTTAAATTAATAACCATATTCGTTTGAATTTGAACAAATTTGACATGCCATAATTTTTATAGATTACTTTAATCACTCTTGTATCAAACTTGCTGCCAGTGAGTATCAACAACATTTTCCATGCTGGCTAATTCTACTGCGTTGAAATAATTACTGAGATCGAAATTTATTTTTTCAAGAAGGGGATATTAATTGAATGCAGGTTATAATTTTGAGGTCACTCTCAGCTCCAGCTCACCTCACCTGCCATCTCACATTTGTTACCACACCTCACTTTATTACTCTATGATATATACTTAGTATTGATAGCTAAATAAGAAATCAATTATTTATATATAATTTGTGTGCATATGGTTTTACACGTCAATGGATAATAAACACATCATATCATCCGTAAACTAATAAAAATACCTAATACAACCAACACTGATCAATCATGACAACACTATAAAACCAATAACAATGATATTAATGAAAGAAATATCACGATCTTATGATGTACTATTTAGCTAACAGTTTGATGTCATTTGTATCATTAGCAGAATTCCTTTGGATTTACAGCATGAATCTTACCTAATTCCATTTCTATAAACAAACAAATGGACTAATAATTATTAAAGGACAAAAAATAGAAAAATAGTGTTTGATTCTTTTGGTATGGATGGTTAGTCAGCACCAATTAAGAGGGGTATTTATTATATTTTTCAGTAGGGCATAATGTGAGTAGTTTGGGTATCATAACTCGCCAAACACGACTTTGAATAATTCTTTATCTTTATTACTTCCTCCGTCCGGACAGAGAAAGTATTCACCACGCGCAATGCTTTCACTAATTCCCCACACATCTGCCGTACCGCCGCGGAGCAATCACTCTGCATTACCAGCAACACTTTTGTTAGCCCATTTGCCTTTCCCACTACCTCACGCGCCGCCGTATGACGAAACAAACAGCACACGCTCCATAGTACTGTCACCCCGTGCTCCGTCGCTGCTTTCGAGCTCTTCATCAGCCTTGTAACTATCGCCGACAAGCACTCTTCGCCTTTACCTATCGCCGTCCTGCCTTCTGCACACGTCGCTACTGTTTCCAACAGCTTCAATGACTTCTCTACCACCGCCCGAGCGGTTTCCGAATCGCTAAGGATTTTTCCGATAGTTTGTATAATTCCGAACCGGACTAGCTCTTTCTTCGCCAGTCTGGTGGTTGAGACCGCGATTAGAGTTGATAAACCGACTTCGATCGCGAATCGGTTCGTCTCCGTGCTAGTGAATACGTGCAATTCGTAGAGTAAACCTTGCTCCTCGACCATTTTTCGCTGTGAATCGGCGTCTAATGCGATGAATTCTAGAATCCGAGCGGTTTGAATCCTCGAACTCAACTTTCCTTTACGAAGAACCAAAAGAAACTTCGGTAGAAATTTCTGATCGCTCTTCAAAATCTCTTTGTTCAACTGCT
This sequence comes from Solanum lycopersicum, assembly GCF_036512215.1. NCBI lineage: Eukaryota > Viridiplantae > Streptophyta > Magnoliopsida > Solanales > Solanaceae > Solanum > Solanum lycopersicum. Next base: position 59,498,936 of record NC_090803.1, read on the forward strand.
CCTTAACTCCATTCTCCGATACAACTAAATCCAAAACCGCAACAACCGCTTCACAAACCTCAACCACATCACAATCCACCAAAACTCCAACAATATTCGCAATCGCATCACTCAAATTCACAAAAAAACTCCTGTTTTCACCAGAACATTTAACAAATTCCCCAATCTTCGCCAAGGAACTCAACCTATCGACCTCGCCGTTGAGATTTTCAACAATTTCAACAACTTCCGTTTTTGTAACAGAGGATGAAGACGGCGTTGTGGATCCTGGTGAACTCGCCGGCTGATGCTGTATCCAGACATTGATAAGCCTCCGGAGAGTGAGGTTAGGTGTGAAATCCGTAGACGGAAGGATTTGCATAGTAGCGGGACAAGTATTATGACCTTGTGAAAGCCAAGTTTGAATGGAACTCCGATCGTAAGTGACGCCGGTGCAGAGACTTATCGGAGACTTCATTACGTCCATGGATATCGGACATCGGAAAAGTGGGGGAACGGTAACGTATAATTCTTCTCTCCTATTTCTCACCATTTTTAGCTATCCTTTTGTGATTTATGAGAATATTATTCGTGTGGATGTTTATAAAAGGGGAGAGTCAAAGTAGGGAAAGAGGTGACGTCATTTTGGTCAACTATATTGGTTAGTTTAATTAAATAAGTGGATTTCTTTTTCATATTCCACATAACATAATGCGCTATTCTTTTTTTCCCCTACTTTCCAAACTCTTTTTTTTTTCCTTTTTTCTATTTAAAAAAATAATAATAAGGGGTCGTTTGGTTACCAGTTATGTAGGTATTAACTATACAGGTATTCGTTATGCACGATTTAGATATATAAGTATTAATTATGTATATATTAGTTATGTAGACTTTAGTTATGTATGATTTAATTATATTGAATTTAATTATGCGGATGTTAGCTATGCGAATATTAATTATGTATGTAGTATTTAGTTACGTAGAGATTGCAATAAATGAATTATTAACTATTGAAATAAAATTAAAAATTAAAAGAAATATAAATGGCCTATATATAAAAAAGAAAAGAAAACAACCAAACGTAAATATAAGAAAACATTAAAGTTTTCCATTAAAAAATAAAATAAAATTAATATGATAAATATGTAATTTATCATTTTAGTAGAACTACATACTTATATGATATTAATTATGTAGAACTAAAAAAAATCTAACGAAACAAATATTAATTTTTATATCTAAAATATAAAACTTTTATTAAATATAATAAAATTAAAGTAACTTTTTATACGTGAGTAATCAAACGATCCCGTAGAGTGTCGTATTATTTGAATTTTTGATAAACGTGTAAAACGGGAAAACGGGGAGACAAGGAGTCCAAGTTTTGGGGTTTGGTCAAGTGGACCCCACACGTTGAAAATAATGATATTCTTTGGGCCATTTAATTCAGTAAAGTCAAAGCTTTTGGTAGCTTACACTCTTTGTTCGAATATGTTTGGATTATTAGTATCTATTGGATTATATGGTTGCTATATTTATAATATTTATTTTAATTATTATTCAAAATAAATTATATTATATTATTAAATTTTGTTATTATTTAATAATGAAAATTTTTATTTTATGGAATGATTAATTTGAAGTGTTCTCATTGTTATCTAATTTTTTTCTAGTCAAAACTTCTTATCCTAGAATAATTAAAGATATTTAAATAAATTTATAAATTATAATACAGTACAATATAATCAAATCAAACAATTAAAATGTTATTAAACAACAACAAAAAATATAATCTATCCAAACATTATATCTACCTTATAATACGGTACAATACATTAGGAAACAATAAATAACAATGATCTAAACAATATGTTAATGATCAATAGATCAATATTACTATATATTTTCTGCATTTTTTTTATTTATTTGTTTCTATAGAATTTTAAAAGAAATAAAAATTTCAAAATAAAAGACATTTATTAAAATGATTTTTAATTTTATAAAATTATATATATTATAAATTATTTTTTGGGCTTTATTTTCTCCTTCTATTAAAATCTTTTCCTCAATTTATCCGTTTTCAGTATACAGTAAAACATTTATAAATTAATGCTCGAGAAATTAATAAACTCTCTAAAATAAGATCTTTCTTCGATTCTGACTTGGGTCAATACAAAAAATCATCAATGTCGATAATATATTTTCAGAAGACCTTTATATAAATATATGGTGCCATTAATATCATAAATGGATAGTTCTTTAAAAGTACAAATATATCTAAAGACCATTTAGTGAAATATGATTCTATTGTGTTCTATTTTTATTTTTTTTTTAAAATAATTAAAACTAATAGAAATTCATCTCCATCTTTTGTTATTACATTCACGAGCTCCAGTGTTGTCTATTAAACTGCACCATAAAATTGTGAAGAGTTATAGAAGCGATAATTGTTTCTTTACGAATAAGTGGTTCCAAAATGTATAGTATCATCTTCAAATTCATCATCAACATTGTTTTTTCGATGGTATCCTCAATTTCTTCTAAGCTTTGGACCTCTGAACATGTATCACTTTCACCCGGATAATCTAACATGCTATTGTCATCCCTTTTATTGTGGTAACCCAAATAATTAACCATGACCTCAAGATCACGAATGACGTTTTCACAAGTATGTTCATTCAAATTCTCTGAGATCACATTGCCCGAATGAATTTTACAATGTCAAAAATAATTTGCTATTGTCTCTTGCTGAACTTTGGTTGTCCAAACAAGGATTGCAAAATTAATAGCATCCAACCATTGATCTTTGCTAGATCAGTTTGTCCCACTTCATATTCTTCTAATTCGTATGATAACATTGTTTCGATAATACATCTTGAGAGCCCTTATTATCAAAGCATCACAAGTTTGAAATTACTAAGATACAATGATTTTGATGTATTCGTTTTACTTTATGTATAATATTTTTTTGTATTTGAAGTAAATAAAGGTGATACATAAATTAGTAAATACGATAATTTTGATATAATCAAAATTAACCTTCGTCAAGTCTCAAATCATTCTATAAGTTAATAAATATTAATTAGTCGATTAAATAATATCTCTATAAAAATAATAAAATTTTATAATCCCACCTATATTAATTTATATAGATTTTACTGTATATATCCATACTAAAATAATCAATTCAATTCTTTAGTGCTAAAAATTAAAGTAAAATCAATATTAATAGTGATTTAGTAATTGTTTATACGCATGATACATGTTTTATATACATGAGATTGGTATGAACACTACCATATATCTCAATTCTCATAAAATTATAAAAGCATGAGATCGACTTTTAATTATACTTTTGTTATTTTTATTTTCTTTTGAAACTAAATCATTCTCAGCACTTATAACCAAAAATTTTCTTCCAAGATTAATTTTAGATATTAATGCTTTGTATCATAAATGGAGAATTTATGGAGGACAAATTCAATTTTTAACTAAAATATTCATTCCTCCACTAAGGTACATTAATATTCTGCACAATCTTAGGTGAAGAAAGGATTTCGAATGTTCGTAATCGTCATGCTCCATTTCAATATAAATGAATTTTTTCAACGCTCTTTTATCTTTATCTAAGTTCAGTTAACTAACATGTTTCATTTTATAACGTAACATAAACTTCTAATAATATTATGAACCAAATTTAATTTAATATTTATAAATTGTAACAAAAATTTTGAAAACATGACAACTTTTTATGTAAAGAAAAATTTAGTTTTAATATAATCAAAGCTTTAATATAAATGTGATTAACTAGGTTTTATTCTAAATTAGCTACTCGATGTCTGAAAGGTTAATATCCTCCAATCTTTTGGTTCTATCTTTCAACGTTTTGTGTAATATTTCTGGTCAAAATAATATACTACATGTTTTCTAATTGTCATGTTTGAATTGACTTCTAATCCATTTTAAATTGGACCAACAATAATTTTTTGCGTGACAAAGAGGATTATATATTTTATATATTTATTTATTTATTTATTTATATATAGACAAGTTTTCAACTTATGGACGTAACCTTATATACATTAATGCTTTCTAATTTCAATTTGTGAGTTTTAGTCTTACATAAAAATAGTCAAAAAAATGACTATGGTTCTGATACCACGTAGAGAATAGCAGAAAAAGAATATAATTGGAGAATTCTTCTGCTAGCCCAAGATCGTTAACTAAGATTGGAAGATTCAACTAAGGAAGAGGAAGCTAGAAAGGAGAAGGAATATTTTGAATAAAAGTACTTTGATATAGAAGAATACTATTTGATTTGGGTTGATTACAAATCACTACGGCCATCCCTATTTATACTAGCAAAGGGATGCTTCTAAAAATTATTCTAGAAAGATCTACAAGAAACTAGATGACCTTATCTTCTAACTATCTAACAAAATCTAGATTATTCTATACTTTAAGTATCTAATTATCTAGATTTTTCTTTAAGTATAAATATCAAAGATATTTATTCTACTCAATTCTACAAAGTCCTAATAAATATCTATGATGTTTTTGTACCTCCAAAAAATTATCTTTATTTTTCACAATACAACACGCAACTTCTGAAAACATGTATATGAGTCAAACTAGTTAGTGTTTGAGGTAAATGCAGATATAAAAACATAATATTTTAGATGTAAAATTTATATATTTAGAATATAATAAGTCACAATAATTGATAATTTAAATTATATAAATATAAATAGTGAAAGAAATTTTTTTAATTATTCAAATAATAATCAAACAAACAAATTAAAATGAAAGTATCGAAGAAACGGTTTCTTGTTAGATTTCAATCTTGATGGAAAAAACAATGAGTATGGCATCTGTGCATGTTTGGTGTGGAGTGTGTGTGAATATATGAAAATTCTATAATAAAGTTTATTGAGTTTTGACTAATTAGTAGTCTAATCCCAAATTCTATTCTTCATGTTTCATGGATGGCTAAGGATGGTAATAGGGTGGGGCAGGGAGGGGAATATGGACGGGTTGGATTTAAGGTTATACAAGGTGAGGTGGCACAGGGCGGGTGGGTTTAAGTGTAACGACCTGTTTAGTTATTTTGAGCAGCAGATTTTATTTCTGGAAAAACTGGCGGAGACGACGGAACCCACGACGGACCGTCATGGGGTCTCGTTCCAAAACACTTAGAATTCTGAAATTTGGATACTGAAATCGACTCTCTGAACTTCGTAACGGAATGGCAGGACGAACCGTCACAGACTCTTCAGAGAATTGAGTCTCTGAACTCGGTGACGGAGCAGCAGGACGGACCGTCGCAGGCGCGACGGGCCGTCACAGGATGCGTAATCCCAGGCGGGATCGGATTTCTTTAAATGTTTTAAGGGACGTTTTGGACTATTCCTACTATAATTATAAATTTAGTGGGTTAGTGTTAATAATTTAATTACTTGAGGGTTAAAAGAGGTAACCTTGAGTTAATTAGTGGGTTAAGTCCTCATCTTTTATACTTAATTATATACTAATTAGGGTAAAAGAAAGAGGGTTTGAATAAGAAAAAGAAAAGAACAGAAAGAGAGGGAGAAACGATCGAGAGAGAGAGAGAGAGAAATGAAGAGGAAAGCAAAGATCTTGAGAAAATTGCTTGCTTGATCACGAATCTTCGGTGGAGGTAGGTTATGGTTTTTTATACTATTCGTAGTAAACTCTTAATAGCGAATGATATGTATGGGTAGTATTGTAAGCCCTTCTATATGCTTAATTGTATGCTTGCATGAATGTGATTATGTAATTGTGATAAAATAAGCATGATGAAGCTATTGAATCCGAAATCTTGAGAAACCCTAATCTACTTTGTTAATGATGATGCCTTAGTATACGAGAAGGCTTGATGAACGAAAGTAGTGAGATTAGGGGATCGGGTGCCACGTTCCGGTACCAGGATAGTATATGAGGATCGGAGTGTCACGTTCCGACATGTAATCACCCAAAAGCTCCTCTTTAGAATTTTTGAATATTTGTTTAACTTAAGTTAATTAATCGATAGTTTATGGGCTAAAGTGATAATTTATTTAAGACCCTATACCCTTTAGCCTATATTTAATAAAATATGTGGGTAAAACCTATCACTTTTAGTACTTAAATAATTCAGAAAAAAAAGATAGAGAAACGGAGGAACTGACGGTGGCGGCGACAAGTTACGAACTTCAGGTAAGAACCTCAAAATTGAATTCATTAAACTCTTTAGTCCCATTATGACTTGTATATTCATGAATTTAATGAATGTATTGTAAGTTAGAGGGGAAGGAGTATTAAATTAATATTTATAATTAATTGACTTTCGATTAATGGTGATGCACGTGGGTTTGGGAATTTGGGGTACAAATTTTAGTGGGATATTCACGTGAGGTTGTCAGCAGGTAAGATTTAAGTTTGCATGAGAAATCACAGTTAGCAAATTAGATGAACTGCATGTTTTCTTAAAATGTTATTAAAAAGTTTGATGAAGTTTAACACGTTGGAAAATTCTTAATGTAACCTTAGTTTTTTTTTGTGTGTTTTTTTTAGTCAAAAAATTTATTGTATAGTATGAATAAAATTTTGGCATATTGAGATACCTAATTAAATATTAGGTATATTTGATTGTATGATATTATTAATTTTATATAATACTTGGAAATATTGAGATTTAACCCTAGGCTTGAAACTTGGGAAATATCATAATTGAAATGTTAATTGACATCAAAATTTAAGAACTTGATTATAAATTAGGTGAATTCTTAGGTCAAGGTTAAACACATAAAAGTGTGAGTGTTGTTAATTCCGAAATCTTATTGTAAATATATACTTGAATAGATTGCATTGGTTCGGAAGCTCAACGGAAAGGGAAGGCTCAAGTCCAAGAATAATTATTCGATTGACTAAGGCAAGTGAATTTCTAAACTCTTGTTAAGTGTATGAAATTCGTGTATCTTCTTGTGTGGTGTTGAGAACGATTTGGAGACTTGTTGCTTATTTGTTAGTGTTGTATTCCTTGCTGTAAATTGTGTTTTGTTATCAAAATGGTTATCTCCTCATTTTCATTTGAGCATGTCAATTGCATTGTATCTGAGACATGATTGTGGTATAAGGATGTATCATTTCAAGGGTCGTATCGCACGCCGCGATGGATATTATATTTCGAGGGACGTATCGCGCGCCGCGAAGGTTACTATTATCGAGGGTCGTGTCGTGCGCCGCGACAGATGCATGGATAGATATGTCCCCCATGGGTCCCGGACTAAGAGACAACGGGTGTGTATCGTTAGGAAAGACATGCATCACGATATTTGACATTGCATCTCATGGCATTGCACATTTTATTATGGATGAACTTGAACATGTGTTTTGCTGATCTTGTGATTGTTTCTCTGTGAAGTCTGTGATTGTTGAATATTGAGTTGTTATTGAGAATGTGTAAACTGATAGAGTGTGATTATTGAGTGGTGTATTTGGTAAACTGTTAGGCTGTAGCGTGGAGGTTTAGATAGGGTGTAAGGAGTACCCGTATTTTGTTCACTTAACTTGTGTTTAGAAGTTTGCTTGTTGGGTACCGCGTGGTTTGGTACTCACCCCTTGCTTCTACAAATTTTTGTAGGTTACGAGCCTGGATCTTTGTGATACCTTCTATTCTCTTTGTTTCCGAGGCATCTTGTGGAGGATTGTGAGGTAGTTGTTTGTCATCTCAGCGAACTTTCCTACTCTAGTTTATGATTTTATTTTTACTTGAAAGACAACTTCATTTTAGACTTCTATTTTGTTTCAATTCTAATGTTTACATTAGAGGCTTGTGCACGTGACAACCTGGTTTTGGGGATTGAACTAATATGACTTGGTTTCATACTAGAAATTGTTGTTGGATTGTCATTTACTTCCGCACTTTGTTAGATATTTAGTTTTAGGCTGACTTGTCTTGGTGGGATAAGACGAGTGCCATCACGCCCATTTTTGGGTTGTGACAAAATGGTATCAGAGCCCCAGGTTCATAGGTCTCACGTGTATACAAGTCGAGTCTACGTAGAGTCTCAAGGATCAGTACGGAGACGTCTGTACTTATCTCTGAGAGGCTACGAGGATTACTAGGAAACTTCTTTTTGTTCATTCTTTCTCATCATGCGTAGTCACCTTTTTTAGTACTGAGTTGTTGTATACTCTTTTGACAGATGACGAGGACTAGAACTAATGTTACTGGTGTTAGAGTGGAAGCACTTCCCGAGGCAATTGTTGAGGCCCCAGCTAGGGGTAGGGGTAGATCTCGAGCTAGAGGTCGTGCTAGTAGTACGACAGTAGCCAGAGGTCGTGGACGTAGAGCAGCACCATTGAGAGGTAGTGCTAGAGAGATCTCTACCGAACCTCAGATTGATGACAGAGAGGACCAGGTTCCTCCAGATCCCGTAGTCACACCTTTGCTTCAGGATACGCTATTGAGGGTGTTAAGTGTTCTAGAGGGCTTTTCTCAGTGTGGTGGAGCGACTACCACACCACATGACTCTCGTACTAGAGAGGGGGCTCAGACCCAAGAGCAGCAACAAGCTCCAGTTGTTCAGGATGCGGTGGGGCAACTACCAGTAGATCCCGCGGTTCAGAATGATGTTGCACCAGCAGTTGGGGGTCAAGTTGCATCGATGGTTGTTTTGACAGAGGATGAGCAGCGTAGGTATGATAGATTTCGAAAGATAGACCTACCTCAGTTTCAGGGTGGGAAGAGCGAGGACGCTCATGAGTTTCTAACTACATGCCGAGAGTTACTAGAGGTGGTTGGATTGGCTGAGTCACATGGAGTTCGATATGCTACACTCCAGCTTCGTGGACCAGCGAGAGACTGGTGGAGGACTTATTCGGGATGTTTGCCAGTTGGATCTCCTCCAGTGACTTGGGAGCAGTTTGCTAGCGCACTCCAAGATCGTTTTATCCCATGGAGCGTGAGAGAGGAGAGTCGCTTGAGGTTTGAGAGTCTGAGACAGGATGGTTTATCGGTTACAGAGTATGAGGCGCGTTTTTGCCAGTTGTCTAGGCATGCGTTGGCCATTATTCCAAATGAGACAGAGAGGATCCGCAGATTTGTGAGGGGATTGACTTTCTCTATCAGGTCAGCTGTGTTTCGGGCATCTAGGGAGGGGGCTTCTTTCCAGTCCATTGTGAGCGCCGCAAAAGAGGTAGAATTGATGGAGAGAGAGGAGTTTGGGGACCCTAAAAGAGCTCGTATATCAGGCCAGTTTCAGGGTGCCTCATCTGGAGGTAGGGGATCACAGAGAGTGAGTGGTTCTTTTCAGCAGCGGGGACCTATTCATGCATCTATGCCGACATTTGAGGGTGGCCAGACATCTAGGTGTTCTTATGGCCCAGGCCAGGGCTCGTACGGTTCACAACAGCGACCTACAGGGCGAGGAAATTATAGTGGGTTTTCAGGGTCCACACAACAGTTCCCAGGTCAGAGATTTTGTTTTACTTGTGGAGATCCCGATCATCTAATGCGGCAGTGTACTTCTCAAAGGGGTCGTGGTGGGCCTCGACCAAATTCTTCATTCCAGACTAGACCACCAGCACCACAGGGTAGAGGTCGTGGCAGAGTTCAGTCAGGTAGAGGTGATAGAGTTTCTAGTAGTGGTGTTGCAGCTCAGCAGAGTGGGGGTAGAGGTACCACCCAGGATGGAGGTGGACGAGGAGGCCACTGCTATGCTTTCCCCGGGAGACCTGAGGCGGAGACCTCAGATGCGGTTATTACAGGTATCATCCCAGTATGCCATCGACCTGCGTCTGTGTTGTTTGATCCAGGTTCTACATTCTCTTATGTGTCTACGTATTTTGCTGCTAAATTTGATATGATATGTGATAGCATGACTGTATCTATTCGTGTTTCTACACCCGTGGGTAAGCCCTTAGTGGTGGATCGAGTGTATCGATCCTGTCTTGTTTCTTTGGCTGGGTATGACACTTGGGTAGACTTAATCATTCTGGGGATGGTGGACTTTGATGTTATCTTGGGTATGGATTAGCTTTCTCCTTATCATGTTGTCCTTGATTGTAATGCTAAGACTGTGACTTTAGCAATGCCTGGTATTCCGAGGGTTGAGTGGAAGAGTGCTAGTGGTTCTTATCCTAGCAAGGTCATCTCTTTTATCCGTGCTCAGAAATTGGTGGAGAGGGGGTGTTTGTCTTACTTAGCTTTTATTTGGGATACTAGTGTTGAACCACCTTCCATGGACTCTGTTCCCGTGGTTCAGGAGTTTCTCGATGTATTCCCTTCTGATCTTCCAGGTGTTCCTCCCGATAGGGATATCGATTTTGCTATTGATTTGAAGCCAGGCACTAAGCCTATTTCTATACCTCCATATCGTATGGCCCCAGCAGAGTTGAAAGAATTAAAGGATCAGTTGCAAGATTTATTGAGTAAGGGTTTTATTCGCCCTAGTGTATCACCTTGGGGTGCCCCTGTATTGTTTGTGAAGAAGAAGGATGGGACTATGAGAATATGTATTGATTACAGACATTTGAACAAGGTAATAGTTAAGAATAAGTATCCTCTTCCGCGTATTGATGACTTATTTGATCAGTTACAGGGAGCATCATTGTTCTCTAAGATTGATTTGAGGTCTGGGTATCATCAGTTGAAGATTAGGGCATCAGATATCCCTAAGACAGCTTTTCGGACCCGGTATGGGCATTATGAGTTTCTAGTGATGTCCTTCGGATTGACTAATGCCCCTGCAGCATTCATGGAGTTGATGAATGGGGTGTTTCGACCATACCTTGATTCTTTTGTGATTGTTTTCATCGATGACATCTTGGTTTACTCTAAGACTGAGGAGGACCATGTCCGACACCTGAGGATTGTACTTCAGAGGTTGAGAGAAGAGAAATTGTATGCCAAGTTCTCAAAGTGTGAGTTCTGGCTTACTTCTGTGACATTCTTGGGACACGTGGTGTCCAAGGAGGGTATTAGAGTAGATCCGGCCAAGATTGAGGCAGTTAGAGGCTGGACGCGACCTACTTCACCTACTGAGATTAGGAGTTTTGTGGGATTGGCAGGCTATTATCGACTATTTGTTCAAAGTTTCTCTACTATTGCAGCTCCATTGACTAGATTGACTCGACAGGATGTGGGTTTTCAGTGGTCTGATGAGTGTGAGGAGAGCTTTCAAAAGCTCAAGACTTTGTTGACTTCTGCTCCTGTGTTGACTCTACCTGAGGAAGGTGTAGACTTTACTGTGTATTGTGATGCTTCAGGAGTTGGTTTGGGTGGTGTGTTGATGCAGAAGGGGAAAGTGATAGCTTATGCTTCTAGGCAGTTGAAATCCCTTGAGAAGAACTACCCTACTCATGATTTGGAGTTGGCGGCTGTGGTATTTGTACTTAAGTTATGGCGTCATTATTTGTATGGGGTGCATTGTGAGATCTTCACTGATCATCGGAGTCTTCAGTATATCTTTAGCCAGAGGGATTTGAACTTGAGGCAACGAAGATGGCTTGAGTTGCTGAAAGACTATGATGTGACCATTCTGTATCATCCAGGAAAGGCCAATGCTGTGGCCGATGCTCTGAGTAGGAAGACTCCTAGCATGGGGAGTCTTGCAGCGCTTAGTATTATGGAGAGACCATTGGCTAGAGATGTGCAGATATTAGCTAACAGTCTTGTCCGCTTGCAGATTTCAGAAGAGAGTGATGGGATGATTGCTTTTATTGAGGCTCGGTCTTCTTTAGTCGAGCAAATCCGTGCACACCAGTTTGATGATGAAAAATTATGTCTCATTCGAGACAAAGTATTGAGAGGGGAAGCTAAGGAGGCTGTCCTTGATTCTGATGGTGTATTGCGGATCGGAGGCAGAATTTGTGTGCCTAGGACAGGCGATTTGATTAGATTGATTCTTGAAGAGGCCCATTGTTCTCGGTATTCCATCCATCCGGGAGCGGCGAAGATGTATCATGATCTGAGTCAACATTATTGGTGGTGTGGGATGAAGAGAGATATTTCAGACCTTGTTTCGAGGTGTTTGACTTGCCAGCAGGTCAAGTGTGAGCACCAGCGGCCCGGGGGTGTATCTCAAAGGATGTCTATTCCTACTTGGAAGTGGGAGCGGATTACTATGGACTTTGTTGTGGGTTTGCCTACCACAGTGGGTGGTTATGACTCTATTTGGGTTGTTGTTGATAGGCTGACCAAGTCTGCCCACTTTATCCCGGTTCGGGTGAAGTATACAGCAGAAAAGTTAGCTGAGCTATATATCAGTCAGATTGTGCGACTACATGGAGTTCCTCTTTCTATCATATCATATCGAGGTTCACTATTTACTTCTCACTTCTGGAAGGCATTACAACATGGTCTGGGTACTCAGTTAGATATGAGTACGGCATTTCACCCTCAGACAGATGGTCAATCTGAGCGGACCATCCAGGTTTTGGAAGATATGCTTCGAGCGTGTGTGATCGATTTTGGTGCAAGATGGGATCGACATTTACCCTTAGCGGAGTTTGCCTATAATAACAGTTATCACTCTAGTATCCAAATGGCCCCATTTGAGGCATTGTATGGTAGACGGTGTAGATCTCCTATTGGTTGGTTCGATTCGGCGGAGATGGACTCTTTGGATACAGACTTACTTAGAGATGCTATGGAGCAAGTTCGTATGATTCAGTATAGATTATTGACAGCCCAGAGTCGACAAAAGAGTTATGTAGACCGGAGAGTTAGAGCCTTGGTATTTATGGAGGGTGATCATGTTTGGCTTCGAGTATCACCCATGAAGGGTGTGATGAGGTTTGGAAAGAAGGGCAAGCTTAGCCCTAGGTTCATTGGACCTTTTGAGATTTTGAGCCGAGTGGGAGAGGTGGCCTATAAGTTGGCCTTGCCACCTAGTTTGTCGGCAGTTCATCCTATTTTCCATGTCTCTATGCTTCGGAAGTATATTCCGGATGAATCTCATGTGATTTCACTTGATTCTGTGGAGTTGGGTCCAGACTTGACATTTGAAGAGGATCCTATAGCTATTTTGGATAGGCAGGTTCGAAAGCTTAGAACCAAGGAGATTGCTTCAGTGAAGGTGCAGTGGAAGCACCGATCGGTGAGAGAGGCAACTTGGGAGACTGAGTCTGACATGCGTGCCAGATATCCTCAACTTTTTGAAGCTTCAGGTAATTACTTTTACTCTATGTTCGAGGACGAACATGATTTTTAGTGGTGGATAATGTAATCACCCAAAAGCTCCTCTTTAGAATTTTTGAATATTTGTTTAACTTAAGTTAATTAATCGATAGTTTATGGGCTAAAGTGATAATTTATTTAAGACCCTATACCCTTTAGCCTATATTTAATAAAATATGTGGGTAAAACCTATCACTTTTAGTATTTAAATAATTCAGAAAAAAAAGATAGAGAAACGGAGGAACTGACGGTGGCGGCGACAAGTTACGAACTTCAGGTAAGAACCTCAAAATTGAATTCATTAAACTCTTTAGTCCCATTATGACTTGTATATTCATGAATTTAATGAATGTATTGTAAGTTAGAGGGGAAGGAGTATTAAATTAATATTTATAATTAATTGACTTTCGATTAATGGTGATGCACGTGGGTTTGGGAATTTGGGGTACAAATTTTAGTGGGATATTCACGTGAGGTTGTCAGCAGGTAAGGTTTAAGTTTGCATGAGAAATCACAGTTAGCAAATTAGATGAACTGCATGTTTTCTTAAAATGTTATTAAAAAGTTTGATGAAGTTTAACACGTTGGAAAATTCTTAATGTAACCTTAGTTTTTTTTTGTGTGTGTTTTTTTTAAGTCAAAAAATTTATTGTATAGTATGAATAAAATTTTGGCATATTGAGATATCTAATTAAATATTAGGTATATTTGATTGTATGATATTATTAATTTTATATAATACTTGGAAATATTGAGATTTAACCCTAGGCTTGAAACTTGGGAAATATCATAATTGAAATGTTAATTGACATCAAAATTTAAGAACTTGATTATAAATTAGGTGAATTCTTAGGTCAAGGTTAAACACATAAAAGTGTGAGTGTTGTTAATTCCGAAACCTTATTGTAAATATATACTTGAATAGATTGCATTGGTTCGGAAGCTCAACGGAAAGGGGAGGCTCAAGTCCAAGAATAATTATTCGATTGACTAAGGCAAGTGGATTTCTAAACTCTTGTTAAGCGTATGAAATTCGTGTATCTTCTTGTGTGGTGTTGAGAACGATTTGGAGACTTGTTGCTTATTTGTTAGTGTTGTATCCCTTGCTGTAAATTGTGTTTTGTTATCAAAATGGTTATCTCCTCATTTTCATTTGAGCATGTCAATTGCATTGTATCTGAGACATGATTGTGGTATAAGGATGTATCATTTCGAGGGTCGTATCGCGCACCACGATGGATATTATATTTCGAGGGACGTATCGCGCGCCGCGAAGGTTACTATTATCAAGGGTCGTGTCGTGCGCCGCGACAGATGCATGGACAGATATGTCCCCCATGGGTCCCGGACTAAGAGACAGCGGGTGTGTATCGTTAGGAAAGACATGCATCACGATATTTGACATTGCATCTCATGGCATTGCACATTTTATTATTGATGAACTTGAACATGTGTTTTGCTGATCTTGTGATAGTTTCTCTGTGAAGTCTGTGATTGTTGAATATTGAGTTGTTATTGAGGATGTGTAAACTGATAGAGTGTGGTTATTGAGTGGTGTATTTGGTAAACTGCTAGGCTGTAGCGTGGAGGTTTAGATAGGGTGTAAGGAGTACCCGTATTTTGTTCACTTAACTTGTGTTTAGAGGTTTGCTTGTTGGGTACCGCGTGGTTTGGTACTCACCCCTTGCTTCTACAAATTTTTGTAGGTTACGAGCCTGGATCTTTGTGATACCTTCTATTCTCTTCGTTTCCGAGGCATCTTGTGGAGGATTGTGAGGTAGCTGTTTGTCATCTCAGCGAACTTTCCTACTCCAGTTTATGATTTTGTTTTTACTTGAAAGACAACTTAATTTTAGACTTCTATTTTGTTTCAATTCTAATGTTTACATTAGAGGCTTGTGCACGTGACAGCCTGGTTTTGGGGATTGAATTAATATGACTTGGTTTCATACTAGAAATTGTTGTTGGATTGTCATTTACTTCCGCACTTTGTTAGATATTTAGTTTTAGGCTAACTTGTCTTGGTGGGATAAGACGAGTGCCATCACGCCCATTTTTGGGTCGTGACACGACACCAGGATAGAATATGGATCGGGTGCCACGTTCCGGTACCAGGATAGTATTTGAGGATCGGATTGTCACGTTCCGACACCAGGATAGAATATGGATCGGGTGCCACGTTCTGGTACCAGGATAGTATATGAGGATCGGAATGTCACGTTCCGACACCAAGATAGTATATGGATCGGGTGTCACGTTCCGACACTAGGATAGAATGAGGATCGGAGTGTCACGTTCCGACACCAGGATAGAATGAGGATCGGAGTGTCACGTTCCGACACCATGATAGTATATGAGGAGCGGAGTGTCACGTACCGACACGAGAGGAATAAAGATAATGATTCTTGAAAGATGTTAATATACTCAATCTAATGAACCTAATTCCCAAATGAGTATGATGAGGAGGCGTGAGTCTTCATTGATGTGCTTGGTGTTGTAACCAAGGGTTATGGTAATTGTAAATACTGTATGCTAAGGATATTAGTTGATTTTATGATGTTATCTGATATATACTGTTTTCTATTTTGAGTTGGCCGATGATACCTACTCAGTACTTGTGTTTGTACTGACCCCTACTTGTATTTGTTTTCTTTGTAAATTGTGGAGTGCAGCAAACGTACCGTCGTCTTCAACTCAACCGCAACTCTAGCCAGTCTTCATTACTCCGGATATCAGGGTGAGCTAATGCTTCTAGCTTGGACTGGATCCTCCTCTTCATGTCTTGATGCCTTGAAGTTCCGGCATGGACTAGCTGTTTATGTATTTTAGCTTCTTAGATATTCTTAGATTTAGTAATTTGAAGTAGATGTTCTTGTGATGACGACTTCCAGATTTTGGGGATAATAATAGTTGTTGAGTTTTTAGAAGTTATTGAATTGGTTTTTGTTAATGAGTTTAAGTCTTCCGCATTACTTTCTGTTGATATTATATTGAAATGTTAAGGTTTAGATTGATTGGTTCGCTCACATAGGAGGGTAAGTGTGGGTGTCAGTCGCGGTCCGATTTGGGTCGTGACATTAAGTTTGTGCATATTGGGAGGGATGAGGGTTGAAATATGGGCGGGGTGGATTTAAGGTTATACGGGGTGAGGTGGGGCAGGGCGGGTGGGTTTAAGTTTGTGTGTATCGGGAGGGATGAGGGTTGAAGTGAATTTTTTAAATAATTAATGTAGGACAGGATGAATGCGGGTATATGTGATTTTATGCGAGTCAAATTTAATGTTATAAGAATGATAGAACATTATTTATTTAGATAATTTCTTTATAACTATTAAAATATTCAAGATTGTAAATAAAAACGGTTCAATAAAAAGTAATATATGTTTTCCAATTGACCTCTAAAATATAAACTTATAAGTCATTATCTATTAAATTTATATAACTTAGTGAAAAAATGAATTTATTTTTATGGATTTTATTTTAGTATCAAACTTAACTAGAAAAAGAACATATTAAAAAAATTATGCGGGCCTAAGTGGAGTAGGTTGAAAATGAAAAAATTATTATATGGAGCGGATAAACAATTTTGCGGGCTAAGCTTAACCTGCCTCGTTCTCGCCCTGCGTCGCGCTCTTGTCATTCCTATGGATTGCTCATTCACATTTCACACATGTGTATATTATTTCTTTTATTTTTTGAAAAAGATATTCATTTCATCTCAATTTATGTGGTTTTTATTTTCTTCAAAAGTCAAGTTGATCAAATTTTGTTTTTTTATGAATTTGACCAACTCAATATTTTGAATCTATACTTAAAATATTTAAAACCTGTACAAAAAGTTTTATATCTAATAGTTCTTCTCATATCAATAAGATGAAAAAATTTTATTTTTGTAAATGTCGATTAAACTTTACATAATTTGAACTTGATAAAGCGAAAAATTTCACGTGAATTAAGATAGAAAATGTATTATGAACAAGGTTCCTCATTTCATGTCAAACCTATCTTTTAGTTATTGAATTATTACGTTAATGATTCGAGTCTCAATTCACTGTCCTATAATTATAGGGTTATTGATTTGGAACTTGGGTTTGGCCAAATCTTTTAAGGGTGATCCAATAACTTGATAATAATTTATATAATTATCATTCTACCCTCACTTAACTAATTCACTTAGGAGTGGCTATAAATTGTATGAGAAATATGTTAATGTCAACTATACATGTTTGATAAATTGGTTTGGACTTTACAGTTACCATTGTAAAAATAAAAATATAATTTGGTTTACACTTTGTTTTAGTGGTTCTCAATGAAAAAAATTTCCTATGAAATTAGCCAAATCGATAAGGATCACTAATTGTAGGAATTTTTTGGTAGATCTTCTTTTCTTTTTTCATAGTTGGATTTCAAAACACACAAAAGTAACTCTAAATTCAGAAGCAAAGTTAATTTTTGCAAGTGAAAACTTTAGTTTCACTTTAAAGACTCAAAATATAGAACAATTTGCATACATTATTTTTGTTATATATGGATGGAGTTGATTATACATTATAATGCAATAAATATACAACCCTCCTCATATACACTGGGTATGTTTGTTCTGTTGTTGTTGAATATACACTATTTGAGGACAAAAATTTCAGTCACTTCTCCACCATTTTTTTACATTGTATAATCATGTATAAGAGTCACTGTATACACAAATATACATGATTACATACGGGTATACAAAGTATATACAATACATATACATAATTATACATTAGATATATAAGGCTCATACACACCCTATATTCTCCCTAGCTCATCAAAATTCAAAGAAGAATAACAGGAAAAGAAAATCTTACAACTTAAAACCATAGACAAATGAAAAAAACAAAAAAGATAAACAGAAGAAATTTATGGATTCAAATCTTTTTTAGTTTATACTCGAGAAACAATTTATGAGATTCTAATTATAAGTTCAAACTTAAAAAAGTAATTTATGGAGTCCAATCCTCATTTCCACATTAATGACAATTTCTCTATACATCTAAACAATGTCTAAAAAAGTGATCATTCAATCAATTTTTAAGATATTTTTCAATTTTCTTATGTTTGATTGATCAAAATTGTTATTTTAGTCGTCACCTAATATACTGAAGAATCAATATCTTCAGTTACCTAACAAGAAATCATGAAGTGTGAAATGTAATCAATACAAGTAATTGTAACATGAAAAACTCCTTACATAAGAAAGTAAAAACTCACTGTCTAAATTTATAAAATTTGCCTCAAATCTTTTATATACAAGCAATTTTAGGTTACAATTCTATGACCAAAAGAACTACACCTTGGTACATTTTCCCTTACAATTAGACTGCCCTTACCTATACTTTTCCTTAAGTCTTGAAAACTTTTAATTACAACTAAATTAACAAACACCTACTAAAGCAACTACTTTCCAAACAAGTCACTTTTGTTAATAATTTGACTTTCACAAAACTTTTGCAGCCAAATTTCTCCAATACATATGCTAAAGATCTGATTCTTATGTAGTTTTTTTCAATTATAAAACGCGAAACATGCTAAGGATCTGATTCTTGTATAATATTTGTTAATCATCAAACTCTAATTCCATATAGCCCAAAAAAAATTTCCTTTCGGATCACGATGACAAACAACTAAACAAGTTCCCTAAGCGACATCGATTCCACGTTTATTATGTCCTTCCAACCCAACACTCCTAACCCTAGACCAGTATTCCACCACATATTCAAACCCCCATAATATTTTTTCCTATAATATTGCATATTGTTATTCTAGGAATCATATCTTTTTAACTTATTTATCAAAACACTAAAATATAAATAAGCAATTGATGATGTTGTACCAAACACACCCTATTTTTAATTCTCTTTTTTAGTTAAGTAGTTGTAGAACGGTTATATATATTCTTACAATATGCAATCAATTAATTGCTGCTGTACCAAAATGTGAAATTGTAAGGTCATCTCATGGTAGGCCATAGTGGAAGCATACATGTGTTAGACAAATTGGCTACACCAACTTCAGCATTTAATATAGGTTTTGGACAATTCTTGTGGTAGTAGTACATTTAAGGGGCTTTGGTATAAAAATGCATAATGTTTTGAACTAGTAACAATGAATTATTAAATAGTAATAACATATGGATTAGTAATACAGAGTTTAGTAATGTATGAATTAGTTTTGATCAAGTTCTTGATTTATTATTTTTTATCTAATCTTGTGTTTGGTTTATAACTCTACAAAAAGTTCATTTTCTATTTTACCTTTGATTTATATTATGAGATTTTATATTTAATTTAACTAGTTAAGTTAAATATTAAAATATAAAAAAATAATTATTAGTATTAATTTTGAGATGTGATGTACAGAGGCGGAGCTATGGAGGTTCGACCGAACCACTAGCTTTTCTGTAGACTCTATATTTATATCAAACTATGAAGTAGAATGTATATATATATTTCATGAGAACCCCTTAATAACATTGAAGTGTTTGGCCCAGTGATTATTGTGCACCCCGTAAATGTGATCCTTCTAAATGCGTTTTATATATAACAAAAATATCTAAATGTGTTTATTATATATAAAAAATAAAATAGAATGCATGTTTATATAAAAAGTAATTAAAAAAATAGTATGTCGATATAGGTGGGTTTATAAAAAATTTTAAAAAATAATTGTTTGATTGCTTTGGCATTGTACAATTAATTATTAAAAATATAGGTGGGTTTATAAAAAATTTTAAAAAAACAATTGTTTGATTGCTTTGGCATTGTACAATTTGTTATTCAAAAATTGATTTTTAATCTTTGAATCTAGGGTTGTCTAATCTATTCTTTTTGAATTATTTCTAAATGCATTTATATATATAAAAAAATCTAAATGCATTTATTATATAAAAAATAAAATAGAATGCATGTTTATATAAAAAGAATAATAAAAAAATAGTATGTCGATATAGGTGGGTTTATTAAAAAGTAAAAAGATAATTGTTTGATCGCTTTGGCATTGTACAATTAATTATTCAAAAATTGATTTTTAATCTTTGATGCTAAGGTTGTCTAAAATATTGATAATTGATTCTATTAAATTAATTGGTGTTTGCTTTTTAAAATTTATGCCATTAATGTTTCAAGATGATAATGAAACTATTAAAATATTTGTTTTAGGTGTCAAAATATTAATGCTGAATTTAATAATTTTAATCCCACTGAGAACAATATTGAAGATTATACTAAAAGTGTTTAAAATTTTAATTTTAGAAAAAAATTTATCTTTTATGGAACATGTCATATTTTCTCTTAATGAAGTTCATTGAAGATGACTCGCAAATCAGAATGGGCGATGACTTTTTAAATGATTAATATTTAGTTTGTTATATAGAGGATGAATTATTTGAAGTGTACCTGATGATGTGATTATTGAACGTTTTCAAAATATGACAACTCGTCGAGTGCAATTGTATTGTAATGATAATGCTTTTATATATATAATGTTTAAGTAATTCATTGTTTTTAGTGAATTGAATACTTATATTTGTTCGTTAATTGATGATTGTTACTTTCGGTTAAGATTGTTGCTCTTTTACAAGTTTAGAACCCACTAACATGAAATCCTGGTTTCGCCTCTGGTGATGTGTCACTACGGAGATCCTTGATAGCACATCGTATTTCTAACTTTTTGTTGGTCAAATATACCTTAAACTTAACATAGATTTAAGGCTACTTAAATTGTTCAAATACATGAAGCTTATTATTAAAAAAAAATAGTTCAAGTGGTCAATCGACGAACTACATTTTTAAAAAAATCAACCCGATAGAGCAAATCAAATATATTAATTTATGAAATCATCAAATTACATTGGACGGATTTTGAAAATTAAATGGGCAATTATAACTATTCCAATATAATTTTTTTCAAAAAAGGACATTAAATTACAAAAGAAATTTAGAAAAAAGTTTGGGAGATAGCTTGGTCATTTAGAAAAAAATAATTGGTGGATAAATAATTTTATATAAAGTAACCAAACAATATTTTGGTAGGCTAAAATTTCAATCCAAAGCTATTTTAATTGATATCTCCTATCAAACGGATGCTTAATAATATTTAATATAGTGTATTAATAAGCTAGGAATTGATAATGTTATGATTAGTTATGTTGAATTATTTTATAAAATGATCTTTTTTATATTAGTATTAAAATAAAAATATTATGGAATATAATGTATTAGAATAGGGGTTGTACTATGTATAACTAATGTCATAATTTACTAGGTATAAGACTACTACACTCTCTCTCTCTCTCTCTCTCTCTATATATATATATATATATTTGCAATTTGTGCTAGATTTTTTGTCGTTAAATATATGTTGTTGGACGCGTCAAATTTTGTTTCCAGATATACGTAGTTGGACATGCCAGATATATGTATCCAAGTATATCTATATGTCAGGATGTATCTGATATTCCATATATATGTATCTAGTATGATTTAAATGTATCTGATACGCACAAACTCTGTGTGGGGAGGCTCGTTCTCAAGCCCAAATGTTTGAAACAAAAATGAATATTAGACGATATCGTAATATTTATTATCTCAGAGAAAATAAATTGAAAACTTTGTTATATACTAATAGCGTCACATCAATTATGTAGGCGTACTAAATTTAGTTTGGACACCATTATTAAGTATTTTATAGTTTGATATTTACCGGAAAATAGTACTATACTATATAAATTAATTACGCAGATGAAGCTGATGTGAATACTCAAAATTATTTGTTTTAAAACGTATGTCCGAAAGTAAATTTTAAATAAATAAACTCATTATAATTTTATAAATTTGGTTCGAGAATGGTAGGATATATATGTTTATGGTCAATAAACTCTTCGTTAAAAAAGAAGTTATCGAAGGTACACATACAATAAAAAAATAACAATAAATAACAAAATAATAATAATAAATAAAAAGTAACATTATAATAATACAATCGGAGATAGTAAGTAACTTTATAATAGTAAATTAATGTAACTAGTGGATTAAATAAGGAAAGATTTTGAGAAAATATAATAATAGATATAATTCTGATAAAACTTAAAATTATCATGAACTTAGCATGTACCTTTAATAGATTATAAATGAGATTATTTTATTTACGTTTGTTCTTTTAACTTTTTTTTCTCAAAGAACATTGAGGGACAAAAAATATAACAAATAGACTACTAGTCTAAGAAAACATGTGAATTGGCCCTCCTTCATTTAATGCTTCTTCTTGCAATGAAACCTACTCTCTTTGCATTCAATGCTAGCATTTCCATTTAGGTGATATTCTAATTTCGTAAAATAAAATATGATACGTTGAAATAGAATTTGAAATAAAGACAGGAAGCGAATTTTCTTTTTATTGTTCTTTTTTCTTGAGGCCTAGGCCTTAAAGTGAATTGTACGCCTAATAGACTTGGATCGTGTCAAATATGATATATATTGGAGCAGTCTTCCATCGCTATGATCTATGGAGCAAAGTTATTTGAGTATATTAGGATTAATTATATATGACGATCTTGATGAAGGCCGAGCGAATAATGAAATTGAATTTAGCAGATAACTTACAAAGTTTTGACGGTTAATCTTTTGAAGATGAAGTGCATATACATGATACCTTAAACGAATACCACAATAGAATAGAGGAGAAAAGTAAAGAGCTTCAAAACGCACATATTCAAGATAATATGCGCATTTTGGAACCTAATTGTGACTAAAAGTCTATTACTTGGTTTCCCATCAGGTATTCGAAGCCCTGTAGCACATATTGGAGTTTCAATTAAATTTAAATCGCGTACTGGAGAGCTCATTTTGAGGTGACATTCCCAATATAATTTTTTGCATACCTAGGACGCGAACCTGAAATCTCTGGTTAAGGATGAAACAACTCTATCACTACACGACAACCCATATTGATGCACATAGATAATTAACTAAAGTATTCAACAATATATTGACCTCCCAATATATATATATAACATACTAGAGGACGATTCATAACCTTTAAGAAGAAACCTACCATCATTCAACAAATAAAGTGCATTTTTGTTGTGTGTTTGTAACATGCTATATGATGAATAAATTGATAGAAATAATTAGTGAAGATTTGTCTCATTTGTGATACCAAATGCTGCTAGTCCAAGAAAACATGTCCTTCATTTATTGCTTCTTCTTTTCAATATCATCTCTAGCATTCAATGTTTTCATTTCCCTCTCTTCTTCCATTCTTTGGTCATTAAATGGGGTGGACCATTACATTGCACCTAAAGCAGACTTTTGGGGATGGGGGGTTGGTGTTCAAAGTTCTCATATCTTCGTACAATAATAGTTATTCACTATATACTAATAATATTTGTATTATTTAAAAAAATTAAGAAATAATTTATATTTAATATATTTTTCTAAATATTAAATTTAATAAAGTAGAAAGATAAAATAGTAATATTATCTCTATAATTTATTATTTTTTAAAGAATATGTCAAATTAATAATAAATAATTATTGTTGAACAGAGAGTATTAATTTTTTTTAAAAAGCAAACCATGAAGAATTTGAATGTATATATTTGTAACTTTATAAAAAAAAATTAATTCTTTTGGAGTTTTACCCTTACAAAGGTAAGACCTTGGTAAGATGATATCAACATGGGTTGTACTATAATGGCAAGAGTTTGTTATCTTTAAACAGAAATTTTGAATTTAAGTTTTGAGTATATGGAGAAAATTCGGTAGAAACTGTCATTTCGAATGGATCGTATAGTGCGTGATTTAATTTTAATTGACGCTGCAATGTTTAATATTATGTTATATAAGGTGTAACTCGATTTACTTTTATAATTCTTTCTGGTGTGAATTTTCATTTTTGTTATTAGTAAAAATTATTCCTAGGTTCACTAAAAGAAAAAAAAAAGGTTTCGTCACAAGAGCATAAAAGTTATTTAGTAATTAGCCTTCATAATACTTTTTTCACAAATTAAATAAGATTTCTAAGGAAAAATTCATGGACGGTAATGAAGACAAGAGTCTTACCCCGCACTCCACCCCACCTCATACTAAAATTTTATATAATTCTTTTTATGGATATTTTAATTAAAATGATGCGGAAAAAAAACCGTAATGTTTTTTATACTGAAAAATTAAGAAATTTTCATTATTTCACTAAAAATTTATTTTCCATCATGTATTTTTTCAGTGAGCTAATTCAATAAAAAATAAGTGAGAAAATCAAATTTTATATCACAAATTTTCAACGGATTCACGATTGGAAAAAGCTTGTTTCTAGTAATGGCCACACACACACAAAAAACTTAACACACAAGTCACCCCACTCTATCCCCTCCCACCCACCACCCCATTTTCCTCTTGCAACAATATATATTTTAAACACATACACACACACAAAAATATATATATGTATAAAAACCAAACAAGATATTTCCACCACCAACTAATAATATACTAGTGTATACTCAATCCCCACACTAAAACATCACTTCTTTTTCCATTTCAAATCTTTGGCCCTCTCCACACTTCTCTTCCCTTTTGTTTCAAACCTTATTAACAAAACCTTAGGGAGATGGAAAAAATGAGCATAAAAAACACAACTACAATATCAATCATTTTTGTCCTTGTGATAATAATTCAACATGCTCATGGTGCAAGTCACACACAATTTTTCAAGGTGAAGCCTTTGCCAATTAGTAATAAAAACAATAAATCTCCTTATTATGAGTCTTTGCCAAAAGGAGTCCCAATTCCACCTTCTTCTCCTTCAAAAAGACACAATGGAATCAACCTCAAAAGGTATTGGCCATGATGAAGCAACCAATAAGCAAAATCAAAAGAGGATGATTTTATTTTTTTGGTAATTTCATTGGAATTTTTTACTTCTAGTTTATTTAAATTGTACAGTATTTTCTAGGAGTATAAAATTAATTTTACTATGATGATACATTAATTAATCTCCTTGTTTTTTGTGTGTGTGTGTGTCCTTTTTAGTCTAATGCTTTAGAGGGCATTGAGAACTATTGACTCACAAGTCATGTAGAGTATACGTTTAAGATTTGTAATCTTGAGGATTTAAGTAATATATTTACTGATCGTGTAAAGAATTTTTACGCTATTAAATTAATATAAAAAGTTGACGCACTTTGTTTTTTCGAGTTATATGTGATCCATGCTTTTGGAACTCTTTTATATACTACGTAGTTTTTACAAGTTATTTGTCCATGATTTTGTTTTATTTTTGTATTTAAATCATTTATTATTTTCGATATCCTAATCATTTAATGAAACTATGAAAAGAATGTGTGATCCATCTCTTTCTTCTTTTCTTTCTTGGGTATGGTTCTTGGTGGGGTGAAAAGCAATAAATGAATAATATATATATATACATATTATATAATTTAGTTGTTGTACGAGATTCCAAATTTAATAATTTTTTCTTGTTCATGGTTTCAAATTTATTTATACTACTATATAGTTTATACTAATATATAATTATTGCATGTTCCTGAAATTCTACTTGAATTTATCCATTTTATTTATCTTACCGACAAATTACATGTGCTCGAAAATCAAATATTTTGAGTGTAATTGTTCTTGAGATTAAATATAATTATCCTTTTTTTCGATATTTGCGCATTCTTTAATATTTTTTTTTCTTCATAGAGAAAAAATCGGAGTATTTTAACTCCTAACGACTTATGTATTTTGTTATTAATTCCAATCGAATGTATTTCATAATTGATTGCTACACCTTTCCTTCTTTGTGAGTGTTTAGGTATATACTAGTAAAATTATCCGCATTTTACTCTCGGTTAATTTCATAGAATTTATTTAGGTATACACTATATCGGATTTCACCAATATTTGTGTACATTCTTGCCTTTTCATTTTACTTTTTGAAATATTCCACTTTCTTGACTCTAATATGTATTATGGAATGTATTAAGCATTGATTAAAAGTTTAATCTCATACTTGTTTTCTCATTTAAGCCCTAGGAATGAAATTTCTTTTGTACAGAGCATTTTATCCTTCAAAATGGGACTTTGTTTGCGTGAATCAAATTAGTTGGATTTCAAAGTAAGTACTTGATACCCGATAAAAAAATAAAAGGATTAGTGTTTGAATTTACAAATATGGAACGATAATAAAATTAGAAATTTCACTAATTATGTACTTCAGATTTATATATAATCATCTTTGCTTATATATTGATAATAATATTTAATATGCGTAATATAATTTTTGACGAAGAATGTTTAATTAATCATCCTACACTATTAATATGGAATCGACGTAATAGTAACCTAAAAAAAAAAACAAGAGAAGATGCATTTTATCAGAAACACTTTTAATAATGTTGTTGAAAAATCTATGAATTTGACAAGTCAACATCTATTTGACAGGACTTAAAAGAATTATTATTCAATAGTTAAAATTAAAATTAGATTAATTAATCATATATTTGAGATTATTAAAGCGCATGGGAGTTGAAAACTTTATTAGGTTTAGCGAAAGTCTACGTATAATTTGCCGGCAAAGGACCTTTGTAAGTAAACCAAATCTGAAAAATACTAATAATTTCTAAATTATTGGTTTTACATGAAGAATTAGCATAACGTCAAAAGGTCGTTAAAAATAATTGAAATTTGGTTGTTGTTAGGAGGGAAAATTCATGATGGTTTGGTGGAAAAAAAGAGTATAATAGAATATTTTGAGATAAGCTTTAAAAAATATTTTTAAAAAAAAAAAAAATTGATTAGTTATCGAAGTTGATTAATTTGCAGAATTTAATTCTAGAACTTTGATCATACATAAATTATTCCTTAAGTATTAACAAAATTAAATCAATCAATTAAACACAAATTACTACTCTTTAAATGTACTTTTTTCTAATTACAATAAAAAGGGTAAAAAATCATCTACCATATAAGATATGATTCAAATTTGTCCTCCTATCTATTGGATCGTAATTGTGCTTTAACGTTAATTTTTGGATTAGTGTCTACTAATTTATCATCCAAACTACTCTTTTAAATATCTTTCTTAATTAGCGCTCTCCTAATTTATTGATTGACAGAACATATTTCATTGATAAATTATCATAAGCTCAATGCGGTACATGAAAAATGAGTTTTAGTGGCAATTAATTAACAATTGCCGTTAAATATGTATTTTTAGCGGTAATTGACACTCTTTGAATATGTCCCTAAATGCTTTAGCGGCATTGGATCTAATGACACTTAACTAATGCCGGTAAAGACTTGAGCACTCTTTATTAATGTTTCTATTTATTACACTGCTAAGAGTTTTTTGTTATAGTGACGTAATAAGTTTTTAGATTATTTATTTATTAGATAATATAGTAAACATAGTTAAGAGTTGAAGAAAAAAAACTAAAGACTCAATTCACCGTTATGGTGTCTTATTAGTTGTCAAGTCTATCACTATGTTTGTTGTTTAATAAGTTAGTCTATTTTGAATATATCTTGCAAAGATTTTCAAACTAGGCAAATTGGATGTCGAAAGAATAAGACTTTATAAAAAGTTTTTTTTTTTAATTTTAAATTAATCAATGAAAAACATAGAAAATCATATCGTCAAATAAAATCAATATTCAACTCCCACTACAACTGCTACAAAATTCTTCACTATTTCATTATTTGATTTCTTCTACCAAATAAGTATTTTTGGATCAACGTTATTAATATTATTATAACTCATGACAAACATATAAAGTAATAACACTAACTTTTATCGTGCATTGATTTATCGTCTCATTAAGCCTAGATCAAAGGAAGAATAAAACAAACACACACTTTATTTCAAACTTCGATTACACTATTCTATTGAAATATTTTTGTTGACGACTTTAAATAGTTTGTTATCACATTAGAGTAAAATCTTTTGGAACTAATCATGCAATGTTAGGTTGTAAAAACTCATTATAAAAGAACTAGTCAATCTAGATTTTTAAATCCCA
This sequence comes from Solanum lycopersicum, assembly GCF_036512215.1. Taxonomy (NCBI): domain Eukaryota; kingdom Viridiplantae; phylum Streptophyta; class Magnoliopsida; order Solanales; family Solanaceae; genus Solanum; species Solanum lycopersicum. The sequence goes on from NC_090803.1 coordinate 59,527,154, forward strand.
ATATTTGATTTTCTAGCTATGTTTATTTTAAAAAAAAAAATTGGTAATGATGCACAATTTTTTTTTTAAATGACTATTTTGTACCGTAAGAACTCCATCGATCCATTAGGCTAGGTACCCGGTTTGTGTTTTAGATTCATTATGAAATGTTAATTATTCTTGTGCTTGTTACTATTACTTAAGTCAACACCTAATTAAGATTTTCTATACCAATAATATTCTCTTAAATGAATGTATTTCCGCTTAGATGGCGGTTCAAGATCAGCCTCGTGATCTAAATTTTTGTTTGATCATAAATTTTAGAATTAGTCTTTGAAATTTCTGTTTAAATATTTGTTTGATAATAAAGTTTGATTAAAATTTTAAAATCTTATCTTCATCCTAAGAACCTGATTAAGGGATTTCCACTGACAGAATACTTTTCTAATTAAGCTAAATGAAATATATATGTCCAATCCAATTTCAATTACAATATACATACATACAAACAAAAGGCAAAATGACTAAAGTGAAATTTGAGACAACTACTACTAATAATAAATGCTTAAAGTTTCGTTGACGTTTTCTTTAATATTTGACCATTTGATGCCACTTGTTCAACTATAATTTCTCTTCTCTAATTATTATTATTAAGCATCATATGAGGTTTCATATTTCCACTGTGTTTTCTCTCTTCTTTTTCTTTTAATAAAGGATTAATGTTCTCTTTGTTTTAAAATAATCTCACACCTAAATTGAAAAGCTATTGCTTGGCAAAAGGAAATTACACAAGTAATAAACAGCCTCCACCTTCCATCAATTTTAACGTTGATAATTCTATTTATCAAATGAGCGAAAAGGAGAGACCGAGTAATCAAAAACCATTGATGAACGCTTATTTTTGTAAAATAGAAATATAAGTAAATGAGCAAATTTAAATGTCTAAAATCTCTAAAGGTATATACGACGCAATTAGCCAAGTAAGAATATCACTTGCCAATACACTATAATGGACACGTCATGAAAGCAGACATCTTTTCTTTTTTTTTGGGCACACCTTCACTAATTCCATGGAATATTATCACCTCAGAATTCTCAACCAACCACTTGACGGTGCCCTCTCTTACTCTTTTTTTTCACCAAATAAAGGGAAACGAACACAAGTCATGTTGGGCAACAAATATAATTGATTGATACTATTATATACACTACAATACAACAACAAATAAGTTAAAATGGTGAACCAACCCCCTAAGAAATAACACTGAACCAAAAAGTAACACAAAACAAAAAGGCTCAGGAATTTGTGGAATGACGTCGAGGGTTTTGGCTCTCTCCCCTCCAATAATTTGACTAGCATTCCGCACCACAATAATCAAAAAAAGGTAGACAGAGATTTGCTAAGACAGATTGACTAACGAATTTCTAAATTTGGGAAGATGGAGAGAGGCCCCCTTCTGACCTCCGAGCAGCCTGACCTGTAACCGATGACTTGTCTGAACCACGAACATTATATCTCTCGTAAACTTTGTCACGATTCTCTGACCACCAAGTCTCCGCTTGGTGCTCCCCGAATCTTCTGCGGCTGCAGATTCAATTACAACACAACCAAGTATTACATCAGAATAATTGGAAGCGCAAAACAGATTAAGCAAAAATAGGCAACAATTGGCAAGTTTTCCAAGAAAAAAAAATTGAATATTTTAAAATAGGATTATTCCCTAATGGCATAGTTCTAGATATAAAATATATTGTTGTACGAGGGGACCATGCAACCGTGGTATATCATTAGTAAGTTGAGCAAAATCAATCTAGCCAATTACCTGAAGCGAACTCGTTTGAGATCTCTAGTGCCATCTCGAAGAGCCATTAGGGTAATATAAACTCCAGGCTCGTATTGTTCAATCCATTCAGCCTCAATTTGGTTAGGGTTACCAGAAGGCAGAGAATTTCTTGATTTCAATCCGTTCCCATTGTCTTGTAAGGATTCAGCGTCTTCATTATCGACAGCTTGAGATGCACTATTGATGTTCACCTGTGCCTCGCTACCATTAGGCAGTCTAACTTCACCTCGGTCATCTGTACCATTGGAGGTCAGGATTTGATTGTTTGAAATAGCTTCAATGCTACCAGAATCCCTTTGGTATCTGGTAGGGCTATGCATTCCATATGTACTAAAATCCATGCTGGTTTGAGAGGCCATGTAAGAGCTAGTGACAGAATCAGATCTCGAATGGCGTTCCCCATTAGCGTTGGGATAGTGAATGCCATTTGAGTCCAAACCATTCGGTAAGTAAGCTAGTTTGAGGCTCTCTACGTCATAAGCCCCAGGTGGCAACCTTTCAGCCATGTCTTTGAGCTGTAAAAAGAGCAAATAACAGGGGGAGAAACACCTTCACATTCAGCAAAATAACAAGGGTCCAAAAAGACCATTCTAGTCAGTCAGCAATAGACGACTTAAATAAATTTGAACCGACATTACATTTCAATTTGAAATGTCAGCATAAAGTGAGAGAGAGAGAGACTAGTGCCAGCACAGGGCCCAATATATATTACTCTTTCTATTTTAAATTATTTGTGGTATATGTGGAATTTGAAGTTAATCAATTTTTTAACATGTTTTTGTATATTAGAGTCGACCAATATATATTACTCCTTTTCTCTTGATTTATGTGATACAAATGAAATTTCAAAAGTCAATCAATTTTTTTTATAAATTCTTTTTGATATCTAAGTTATTGATTATTGTGATTACAATATATTTTATGTATTTTGTATATATCTCTCTTTATCCCAATTTATGCGGTATAGATGAAATTTTGAAATTTAACGAAAAATGTTAATATATTTTTAAATATTTTAAGCTATTAATTATGGTGATTTATAATATTTTTTTAGTACATAATTTCTTAATATATATAACATGTTATTATATTTAGAGTCAACGATATATATATATATATATATGGTTGCTAATTATTGTGATTTATGGTATTTTTTATGTAATTTTCACATAATATATATTACTCCATTGTCTTGATTTATGTGATACAAATGAAATTTCAAAATCCAATCAATTCTTTTATAAATTCTTTTGTCTCTTTATCTCAATTTATGTAGTATAGATGAAATTTTGAGAGTTAACAAAAGCCTTTTATATATTTTCAAATATTTTAAGTTATTAATTATTATGATTTATAATTCTTTTACATAATTTTTTAATATTTTATAAAGTGATGAAAGATAAAAAGTTTAAAAAGAAAACAACAAAATTACCAAACTACCCCTAGCTACAAGGAGGCATGTTGATGAAATCATGCCTGCTTGTAGCCTCTTCTACTAAGAGCCTGTTTGGCTAAGCTCAAAAGCTGGTCAAACTGACTTAAAAGCTGGTTTTTGACTTATTTAGTTGTTGGCAATCCTCAAAATAACTTATTTTAAGTTAAAAAAAACTTATTTTAAGCCAAAAGTTAAAAGCTGGGGTAGGGGTGCTTTTTTTTCCAGCTTATAAGTTGTTTTAAGTTGACCACATTTTTTCCTTTTTACCCTTAATATTTTTATACAATCTCCAAATTACCCACATAACCCTAATATCTCTTTCTTCTATTTTTCCCTTTTCATGTGTGGATGATAAACAATTACTATTACTAATGAATGAAAATAAAATAAATCTTAAATCTTTCAAGTGATCTATTCAAATTATATATTATTAAAATGTAAAATAAGTTGCACATATAACTTCAATAAAAATTTATATTCCTCTTATAAATAATTTGTGATAATAAAGAAATATGTGAATGATAGAGTATTATTATTACCTATGGATGAAACTAAAATAAAATCTTAAATCATTCTTTGATCTATTCAAATTATATATCTTTAAAATCTTTAATAAGTTTATATATTCCTCTTATAAATAATTTGTGATGAGAAAGGACTATGTGAATGATAGCAAAATATAATTATTTATGGCGGTAAAATATAAATTAATTAACTTTTATTATGTTAACAACTTTTAAGGGTATTTTAGACATTTTGATTTAAAAAGTTGTTTATCAGCACTTATTTGCCAAACACATCAACAACTTTTTTTTTAACTTCAACACTTTTATCCAAACGCATAACTACTTATTTTAAAAATAAGATTCAGCACTTTCAAAAGTATTTTTTTAAAGCTACTTTTATTAAGCCCATCCAAACGGGCCCTAAGTAGTATATATATATATATATATCTGTGTGAGAGAGAGAGAGAGAGTGTCTGCTGTGAATGTGCTTGTGTGCACAAAATGCATGAGCATACCTGTGCCATCAGCGACTTCATAGCTTCTTTTGCAGCTTTGCTTTTAGCAGATTCCTCGGCTGCCAAAGCCATTGCTTCCTGGGCTTTTTTTGTTGATTTCTGCAGCTCCGACTCCTGAAGTTCACAACGATGTCTCAGGTTCTCAACCTAAGTCAACAAAAATTACATCAGTTACAGGGAACTAGGAAATAGTATATAACTAGAGCAAAATGTCAAGGACAAAAGGAAAAACTTAACATACCTGAGCCCGTAGTTTGTGAACTTCCTGATTTAAAAGCTCATTGGTCTTCTTCAAACTGTCAGCAATGCTTTTGGAGAATGAAAGTCCTGCAGTGGTAGGTACAGGTGTTGCTGAGCGTGGCGGACTTGGCTTCCTAGAGAAAGGTGACACAGATCTGGAACTAACACCCGATTGGATCATAACTGGTTTTGGAACTGCCCAACGCAGATCTCCAGTGGTCGACACTACATCTTTCAGCTGTAACAAAGGAGCTTGAGAGGAACGACCCAAGGAAAACGTATCAGCTTTTTTCCCTTGTTTGACTGCTTTACTATCTAGCTGCTTGATCAAATCAAGATTGGGTGGCATTCCTGATTTTGCTGATCGTATATCAGCCTTGTCCAGCCTGTCCTTGTTCTCACCAGAAAGGCGAGGTCCGGCACTTCTCCTGTTATTGATTCCAATCTCAGCAACCTTACTCAGTTTTGTAAAACAAGAATCACACACACGATACGGTTTGTTTGGATTTGGAGCCAAAGCTGCCCTTATTGCTTTTCTTGAAGTGCATGCATGGCAATGCACAAGCCCACAGTTGTAGCAATTGTGCCGTTTCCTTGTGAAGCCAAAAGCCTGTCTACAGGCTGAACACTGGGACTGCTCAGCACCAGAAACCCATTTGTGAAGACATATTGCAGCAGTGTAATTAGAACCACAAGAAATATATTTCACATGTCTATCCTTTAAAGCTTCAACCAAAGTGGGGGCTTTCCTGTCCTCTACATCCCCGTGACCCAATCTCCCGTTGGCTCCCTTGCCCCACGTATAAACCTCATTTTTGGATGTCAAAACAGCCACATGGTATGAGCCGCAAGCAATATCTTCAACAATTTCCCCCAAAAGTTTGTCTTCTACCAGGCAAGGCAACTTCCCATCAGAAAAAGGATTTCCAAGTTGTCCATAGACGGTACTTCCCATTGTAAAAACATGGCCAGATGTGGTCAAGCAGACAGTTAAACTATGCCCACAAGCAATTTTGTGAAAATTGTAATCAATAAGTGCAGGTACACAAGTAGGTTCCAGTCGAGGTTCTTTATCACCATGTCCAAGACGGTTTTTATCTCCATCTCCCCAAGTAAATAATTTTCCAGATGAAACACTAGCACTAGACTGTGTCACAATAACTTCAACTACAGCAGCAGTATGCCATACTCCACATGCAGCAGCAATTGTCCTCAGACCTGACAAAGACTTCACCTCCCGGGGGAACAATACATTTTCCCTATCACCATGGCCTAAAACACCAAATGTTCCATCCCCAAACGTGAAGAGCTGCCCAGTTGATGTTATTAAAGCAGTATGCCATGGACCGCATGTTACTGATGCAACTTGAAGTCCTTCCAAAGGGCCTGATATTCTCTTTGGTATCCAGTGGCTGACATCAGTGCCATTACCTAGAAGCCCAGCATTGTGTGTGCCATCCCCCCAAGTATATAATTCACCAGCCATTGTAACAGCGCAGGTGTGAAACTCACCACATGCTACAAAGTCAATGTTGCAAAGGGACAATGATTCGACAAACCGAGGTTGAGTGACATCTTTCCCAACACCATGGCCGAGTCGGCCACCAGATTCTTCACCCCATGTAAAGATTTCACCTTGCCTGGTGACGAGGGCAGCATGCTTGACCCCACAAGCTATATGATGAACATCCAAAACTACATTGGATTCCAGTGGTCTTGGAACAAGCACATCTGCCCTTGTGCTCACCGTACTGGAATTTTTTTCAGGTCCAACCTTGACAATACTATCACATATTACCTCACCCCATATATAAACATCGCCCAAAGCATCGCAATCATCTGGTGCAGAACCATGACTAGAAGTACTGGGGGCACTGGAAACACTAACTCGGAACACATCTGGAGCAGATCCTTTGGCTTGAATATTATGCATATTTGCTTGATCCAAAGCTACATGTGACCTTTCAGACTGCACAAAGTTATAAGGTTGATAGCTCTTAGGAGAAGTATTAGGGTTGGAACTTAAGGAAGCGTCTGGAGAGCTAATTTCTTTTGTAGCACTAACAGAACTAGAACTTGGACTGTTTGATGTCAAATCTCGACTATCCTGCAAAAAAGTTGAGCTGGAGGAGTGAGGACATTAGAAATTTGATGTTACTTGCATGTCCAATGTGCCTCAATGGGAAGTACTACCACAAAAAAAAAAAAACAATTAAGACTAAAGGAGACTGATTTTTTTTCTTTATTCGCTTTGAAAAAAATAATTCAATTATTCTTAAATTAATCAATTAGATAAAAATTGAATTATCTCTGATGAGATGAAATCAATTCAAGTCATGAACTAGTGCTAATCCAAATGAATCACATTCCTCTTTAGGATTACAAATACCAAATTCAGAACAACATCAAATTTGATTTCTCAATACTCAATCCTTTAGCATTCACATTAAATAAGAAATATGATAAATCCTTTAGCATTCACAACCAGTCTCCAGTCACTGCTATCTTGTAATTTGTATAATCATGATCAGTTATATGGTAGATTCTAATAGGACGCCCACATTATAAATGAGAGACTGTCCAGAACAACCGAGAAAAAGGAAGAATTTTACATTCTGCAATTATTGTTATTTAAAACTGGAAGAAGCTGTCCCAAGATAGTGACAATAGAACCAGAACGGAAATATTACTTGCAATGCAAATTATATTTCCAAGCAGGATCATGCACAGGCAAATGATTCAAGGTCAATAAGAAATGTGATTTCTCAATACTCAATCCTTTAGCATTCACATTAAATAAGAAATATGATAAAACCAGTCTTAAAATTGAAAACAAAGAAGTTGTTAGGTAGGTAGTGTTACATCAAAGTAGAGGCCTCCATCACTCCAACCGTCAACCTTTGAGCGTCCACCTTGTCCAGAAGATATCAAAGCTTTTAGGCCAGTAATCCAAAACTCTGCCTCAACCTTGTCCTTACAGATCTGAAATAACAGGATACATGTGTAATTCAATAAAAACTAGAGATAAATTGCAAAGTTGCAGGGTAGATAAACTTGGTCTATATAACTAACCAGATCAAGGGATCTTTTTCCGTAATTGTATATGAGAGAGAAGGACAAGTAATCCTTATCAGGACGAAGATAGCGTCGAAAGACAGCCTGGAAGTTAAAAGCACAGGTAAGACTTAAAGAGTTAATCGCACTTGTAGAAAACTTTAAGGTTATTACGAGAGAGGTAGTCATCATAAATTCAAAGTAGAGTTTGATAGAGAAGAAGATGATCTCACAGTTCTTTGCCCAGGAATGATTCTAGAAACTGAAGCTAACTTTAAACTCTTTTCACCACTGCTAGAGATCCAAACTAAAGATAATTCATCCTGAAAATTTTCCATATAGACCAACATGAGCACAGTGTTGTCAAAGAAAAAAATCATAGAGAAGCCCCAAATTTCGCCAAGGGAAAGCACAATTGAAGAGACATTTTAGTGGAAAAAATAAGTTTCAGAGGAACAGCTCATGGTGCCAACACTGGAACCGTAACCAATGTAAACAAATTATCACGCTTATATTGCACCTAATATCAGGGCTTTAAAAATTAATTTCTGGTTGGACACAAAAGTTACTGCGTTGTCCCCAATGTTAAGAGTGTCCAAACTATACTATAAAAATTCAAATGAAGTTCCTCAGAATGGTGTCTTCTACTGTATATCAACCCTTGTCACTTCAAAGACTAAAAAGCCTATGAAAGTTGCAGCCGAAAGATGAAAAACGCAATTCATTTGACATGAAAGGGGAAAAGCTATCCAACGCTATCCAACATTTCTTCTTTTTCTTTCTTCAATTAAAATATGACCAATCTAACCATACTATACAAGATTAAAAAGATTCTGGGAATAAATTTTATAGAGAAAACAGATGATTACGATGTAATCCTTATTCAACTATTTTTTTCTTAATTCAGAATGCTTATACCACTAACTGTGTACATTTTTTTACAAAAATCATATCATAGCTAATGCAAATTCGTACCATTTCATATCACATAACGGTACTAATTCTGTCCCTACAGCCAACTCTTTTTTTTATCTTAAAAAGGTAAAGTGGTTGTCTCCATATCCAATTCTACTGAAAATTTTGCAATTACAACAATATCTGCCTCCACATTTTCAATTATACTTTATAGATTCTAACATACGAAAATATTATATTTTAATAATTTATTAAGTATGCCGTCACCGACATATGACCTACCAAGCCCATCAAACCAGATAACATTTAGGCTAGGGAGAGTTCCAGTTCCCATTCCTTGAACTGAAAGATCTAAATATTACTACTGGTTTTCATGAAGCACGCACCTTTATTTGACGTTGAATTTTTATGTCATAAAATATCAGTTGATGTATTAATGGGCAAAAGAGCAAGAAGAGAAACAAACCACTTTCAGATCAAGTTGCAGTTAGGAACACATGGCATAGGAGTTTTTGAGACAAGACATGATTATGAGTAAAACTTTAAAGCGCATAAAAATATAAGAAATATACAAGTAATTTGAAGTAAATAAGAAATTCTTTAAAAAAATTACAGCTTCACTTAGGAATAAGTTCACTTAGTTTTATTGTTTCAACTCATGCTGAAAGTTATTAATCAAAGGTTTAGATCAATAACCCTACAGAACCAAGTATCCCGAGATGTTATAATAACATAGCAGAAGACTAAATATTCAGCCAAAAAGACTATGTAGCATCAAGAGAATCATAAGATCATGGTGAAGCTCAATGTCCATGATAATGCAACACAGCAAGTATGACGCACCTCTCTATTATACACTCGCCAGTCCTACTTCATCAAACCCTAATCAACTACAATGCATACACATGCTAATGTCAACTTACATTAGAAAGTCTAAATGGATAGAACTTGGGCTTCCCTTTGCGTCCATATTTCAACAGTTGAGCTCCTTTCTTTAAAGCAATTAGTGCCTGCAAATGGTAATAGAAATGAGTCTAGAAAAGACATTTCTTCTGGAACAAGATCATAATGCATTAGGAATATATGACTAGACTTGGTTTTTCTTTTTCTTTTTTTATCAAGAGTTGATAACAAGATTGAAGCCTTTCAACTTTGAACACACAAGCTCTCTTGGAGTTTGGACAACGACAACTAACAGCTGAGCTAACTCCCTTCTCTATATGACTTATCATTTAAAAGAAGGGACTAGAAATCCACATGCTTCAGGCAGAAATTTACAACAAATAGACTAGTGATATGTGCGACTGTGCCACTAATTCCAGGCAGTTTTGCTATCACCATTTTGTATCCCCTCTGGAATAGTAGTTAAAGGTTAGAGGAATCACATCCTACGGGATTAATCTTACCATAGGCTTTCAATATGCAACTAATTCATGGATACATGGGGATACTCATTTCAGTCTACACCTTTATTGATCAGTGTATGACAGATCCTACTGCTTCTTAATACAGCCAATTACGGCCCTGAAGACTGTAACTTTGAACCACAGAAATGCGAACAAACACAGGAAGAGCATAAATAAGCATGCACAGAAACATTGGGACCAATAAAATGTCCCCTCAACCACACTGCCAACCCCTCGTCCCCTCAAAAAGAATCTTACTTCAAAATTCAAAGATTAACCAATCTTTCTTCTTTCTTTAACAGCTACTTCAACAATCAATCAAGTTCATTTGACTCCCAAACTAGCTGGGATCGACTGTATGCCCATTTCATTGGGATAGTGATAATTACTTCTAAAAATGCACCATAAAAGAAGGTTTAATCAACACTTTGGTGAAGTGCAATATGCTTCTAACAAAGATGCTTTTTTTATGCATCTGCACTAAGAAAAACTTGCCTACTTCTTTTCTAAATTACCCAAACAGAAAAAAGTGAAAGAAGATGATTTAAATTTTTCATAATAAGAAGTTTGATTTCATCAACGGGAAAGAGAAGCAAAAACAGAAGCAAAAGATCTCATGTTTGACAAGTAAAGTAAAGCGCACCTGCTCAATATCACGGTCGGCATCACCATAGCTAACAAGATCTGCCATTCCATGTGAAAGAGCAACCAATTTCACACCACCGCCACCACCGCCACCTCCGCCACCTTCTACTTTCAACACCTCCGCTCATCATCAACTCCTCCTCCAATTCCGGCGACGACGACGACCACCGCGCTACGCCGTCCGTACACTACCATCCACACTTCAAAATCTTCCAAAACACCCTAACCTCAAAAACTTTTCAACATTCACTCAGAATCAAACCCTAGGAATAAATCCTCACAGATCTGAACAACTTCACTACCTACCGTTTCTCACCACCGTCCCTTCAATGCTTCAAGTCAAAAAAAAAGTCGTCTAAGTCAAACAATAATCGTAGTGATTCAGTATTTTTCAACTTGAAAACAAAACTCTTCCGGCCGTTTTCCAGTGACCGGAGAAAGGTGGCGCCGCTAGTGGAGCAGTTACCGGCGCCGGAAGTGTAAAAAAATGGAAGAATTGTGAGTGAGAGAGAAGAGAGAGAAAGAAAAAATGGAGTTTTAGAGAGAGAAAATTAAAGAGGAAGAAGGTGGTGTCCGCGTAAGTTCAGAGAGAGTCAAAGAAGAACACAAAAGACGTCTGAGATGAATGAAGAAAATTAAAAGGAAACACATTTCCAATGCTTTTTTTTTCCTTTTCTTTTTCTCTCTTTTTTTCTTTTTCTCCCTTTTTTAACAGTTTTACCCATGAGGAAAAAAACTGTACAAATTCACCCCAAACAAAAACAAAAGTTAGATTTTTTTTTCAAAATTATGATCCGACGTAGAATTGTTATAAACTTTTTGTGATTTAACGTGTAGTTGAAAGAAATTTTAATAGCTTAGTTAGTTAGCTATCTAAATTCTGATTTTATTGATGAGAATTCAATTTATCACATTATAATCTCCTTCCTATTTTACGTATATACAATTTTTCAGGAAAAAAAAATTGTCTTCATGTTTTCTACTTCAAATCACTCATAAAAATTCATATAAAATTGTTATTACTTTTTGAGTTGAATATAGAAATATTTCAAAAAAATTGAAGATCTTTTAAATGTTTATTTTTATTTTTCTACTTCAAATCACTAAATAAAAATTTAATACTTTTACAAATTATATTTATATCCAAAACAACTCTAGCTAATCTTTCAGAATAATTAAAATAATCTGACTTGCGATTTTCATAATAAAAATCTTAATCACCTGCAACAATAGGAGTTACACCTTCTCAGTCTAGGAATTTGCTTTTTTATAAGCACCCAAAATAAAAATTGTAAATCTCTCTCATTAACTTAACCTCAAATTACATTTATACTTTTCAATTTTTAATTTACACAAGTAAACACATGAATTTCATATATAACATAAAATACGTAGAATATCACGTAAAATACAAATTATATAGAACAGTATATAAAAATAGTGTGTTGGTTCAACTTTACTCAAATTTATATATCTTTTCTTTTATACATAAGGGGTATCAATATAAAATAAAAAGTTATATTTATATATTATAAAAGAAAACAAAAACACAATTTCAATTTATTACAATATCATCAAGTTTTAATATTTTTTTCCTAATACTCCAAAGTTATTCAAATTTCATATTTTAATATTCAACCGACCCCTTTTAAGTTGTGATTAGAACAAAATGTTTCTCTCATGGCCCCATGAAATATTATAATTTCTATGTGTCACATAATTGTACAAGTATTTTTCTCTTAATTTTGGTTTTACTTTGATTAATCTCCCTTAGGGTTTCTAGGTCCATTAGACATACTTGACATTTGATTTTTATATGAAGAAAATGACGGACACACCAATATTTAATTTGATTTAATCCAATAAATGGTAGTCAATTTTTGAATTGATTACTTAATCATCATTCATTTTTTAAGAAAAAAATTTAGATAAGATCAAAAAAATTAAATTTGAGAGAATAAACATGAAGAAGTCGTCGATATTGAAGTATGAGGTTTACTTTTATCCTTATTTTGTTTAATAATTTAATTTCCTTAGAATATTGTTTAATAATTTCAAACAAAGAAATTTTGTTATCACAGATTTTATTAGATTTGAATTTATTTTTTATACTGTTATTTTAAAAAAAAAAAATTAAAATAAATATAGGAGTTTTAAATGTTCACCTTAATATGTAATAAGAGCAGAAAATTATAATTATGTAAAATCTCAAAATAATATTAATTTTAACTTTGGGACAATATTATGAGGAAGATGAAATCAAATGTGCTATGTTTGAATTACTTATTAAAGATTTAAAATATGATTTGAATAAAAGATTTTGTAACTCCATTAATTCAAGTCAAATTTACAAAATCGAAAGAAATTTTATATTAGAAATTGATAAAAATTAGAGAAGAAAGCTTATTTATTATATTCATACGGATATTGCTCCCATTTATACATCTCTATGTAAACACCACATAATCCTTATAATCAAAGCAGTATAGTAGTGAAATGATATAATAATTTTTTTTTTTTGAAAATAATGAAATTATATTTTTGTGACATGACCTTTTTTATTTCATTAATTTAATATTTTCGTTAAAGTAATATAATTGATAAATAATTTTGTTTCTTTTTATTTTATTCGGTGCTTTACACTTGTGTTAGGTAAATTCAAGGTCAAATACATAAACAGATTCCTAAACTTGTTGGGTTTTTTCCCTCAAGTACCTTAACTATACTATTTTCCTATTGAATCATTGAACTACCGATAATTTGCTTCTTTTAAACACCGCTGATTGATGTGAAATTAGATTTTGTGAGGGTATTGATAGAGAGCATACATATTATGTTTCAGAACTCATTAGTTCAACTGATAGTGAAAATATTCGAGAATAATTGTGTTTTATTTAAGGTCATTTGAAGCCATTAGAAAATAAATAAGACTTAACACATAGTTTGTCTTCATTCCTTCAATCAAAATCATTACAATACGAACACAATTGAAGGTATTTACAGTAGAAAAGTCTATTAAAATCAACCAACAGTGTTTAAAAGGAACAAATTATGAGTGGTTCAATTATTTAATAGAAAAATGACATAGTTGAGGTACCTCAAACGAAAAATCCAACAACTTTAGAAATCTATTTATAAGTTCAGCCTAAATTTAATTATAATTTTAACATAATTTTCTTTACATTCAAAATTCGAATTCAAAATCAATAAACTTGGAACAATTTCATAACCGAAAAAAAAAATCTTTCTTTTTCTCACTCATCTTTTTCACAAAGCTGAAAAAAAAAGTAAAGGGGTAAATAAGTAATTTAAGGAAACATTGGGGGTGAAAGTGACTATACATTAATTTGTGAGTCCACGTGGCATATTATGATTATCGGAAGTGGAATTTTTAACTTTTGTGTGATCTGTAATGCCACGTAGATTTAATTAAACCATTAGAATTTCATATTTTTTGCTTATTTGGTGTCTTACTTTATTTTTACTCGTTCATTTTGGATTCGATAAATTCTTTTTAAAATATTAGTGATAATTAACATGAGTTTTTACTAGTATGTTTGTATTAATTGACGTATAGATTTAAATCTTGAGAAATAATTTACAAAATAAATAATTAATTTTAAAGTTAAATCAGGAAATGACAAGTAAAAATAAATATTTATTTTTATGTGAACTAACGAGATATTTACTAATCCCAAAGTTAAGTTATTAATATGTGAACAAGAAAATTAATTATTTAGGAACTATTTATGTTTATTTCTTAGAATAATAATTTTCACTAACGTTTTAATAACTTTAATCAAATAAAACCCTACTTAGCACTAAAAAAACAGTTAGTGGAGAATCAACTAAAATAATCAGTTTTATTGAAGAAATCATGAGAAATTTAGCCCTAAAATTTTAGTTAAACAAAAGCAAATAATAGTCGTGATTACCTAATTTAGTTAGAAAAGAAATAAGCAATTTGTCATTCAAACTAAATAGAATCGTATTGCTTTACTTTAATTTTAAATTTATTCGAATAGTCACTAAAAATTACTATTTTCTTATTGAAATTCTTCATAAAAGATGTTCAGTGTGATTTTCATAAATACTTTAATTGATATCGTGAGGAAGAAAATAATTATGCTTTACACAAAAAATTAGAAAATTTTCCAATATTTCAATCGCGTAAATTGATTCGGTGAAAAATGAATATCATTTTTCACACAAATTATTGATCCGTGAGAGAAAAATATTTATTTCTAGTAGTGAACTATCGTCCTCAATGCTAAGTAGGGTTTTATTAAATGAAGAAGAGAATCAAATAGTAATAAGTTCTTATGAATCTCATTTTCCATCATTTTGCTGTTTCATAAGATGATATTTTTAAACTATATTAGGTTGCGTATGGTTACAATAGGTTGTGTACAAAAAAAAAGTATTTTTAATATTTCAAAGACAAGTTAAAAATAAAATTTGGGAGTAGAAAACAAAACAAAGAATTAAAAAATATTTACATCCCTCTATGTGATAAAGATTATGGATGGAATTTTCTTGTCTATGGAAGAAAATGATATTAGTTTAATTTATTAGTATCGTAAGAGCCGTAATACAATTTTGACCTTGATATTTTCAATGCAAATATTTTCTAATGACATATACTTTTCCATTAATTAGATTATTTAATATTTTCTAATGACATATACTTTTCCATTAATTAGATTATTTATTTGGCTGGATGGACTCGTAAACAATAGAGGGAAAGAACAAAAGAGAAATTCTTTATGGGATTCGAAGGTATGTTATAATTAGGTAATTAGATTATTCATCGATTGTATTAGAGTGAAAAGTATTTTTTTATTTTTTATTAAATAAATTTAAATTTGAATTTGTTAAATATAAATTTACCTTTATTAGAAAGTGTTGTATTTTAATGTAAAAAAATTTAATAAATATTCAAATTTAATCGAAGTTAAAACGCAAAATAAATACTAATGTGATGACTAGTCAAAGAATAATAAAAAAAATTCTCACATAGTGAAAGAAAAGGTTTAAAGTTTGAGTTCAAAGACTTCTATAATATGGAAGAATTTATCTTACATATGCAACACAAATTTATATTAAATTAAGAGTTTGTTGGGAATACCAAATATCGAATAAAATTAATTTTAGAAAAATATATTCTCCTCTTGAGAATTTTTTTTTTTTATCATGTATTTGTCACAAAAAAACTCATTCACTCTTTGTCCACATCTACTTATTATATATAATATATGAACTTGACATATCCATTAACAAAATATTAATTGACATAATTATTTTGTTACACTATTTTTATTTATTAATATTTAATATTAAGTTTTAAAAATAATTTTTTGATACATAAAAAATAGTAAAAGTGACGACCTATTTTCAGTTAGTAGCAAATAAAAATAAATCGTATAAATATATTATATAATTAAAAAGTACTAAAACAAATAATATTATAATGAATAAGATTTTTTCACTATATCGCAAGTTTAAATCCACAATCAGTATAAAAAAAATTATGTTATCCTTACCCATAATAATTTAAATTAAATCAAAAATCCAAATCCAAATTATTATTTTTACCTTTTTGTCAATTAGGTATTGTCACAATATATATTTTTTTAAATAGAAGTAAACCCAAGAACGGATACATCGGATAAAGATGCGGGGTCAAAATCTAAATTTTGAGAAATTTAGGGTATTAATGGTGTGGTTTTTAAGGTAACCAATTGGAATTTACTAGTAGAAGTTAAGGTAATTATGAATGCAATCTTTCTTTGCTTTTGAGAAGTTAATCTAGAAATTAGAGATTTTTATTTTTATTTAAATTTAATTATTGAAGAATGAGCCCTCTTCCATCTTGGATTTGGTAGGTGAGCAACCATTGTAGGTTTAATCATCAACAAGTGTAAGGTCCCACTAGGTACAAAATCATGTGGGCCCTCTTTGTTTGGAAGATCACCAACCCCTCCTCATTCAATGCAACATTATGTACCTAGGTTTTTTTTTCTTCCATATTTTTGGAATATAAATCTTTAAATTGTCCATGTATTAGCAAACACTTTGAACTTATATGTTGTTTATAGGAAAATTTGTGATTTTGGTGAATTCACATGAGAATGGGATTATTATTTTAAAGCCTTATCAATAAGCACAAGAACATTTCATGCCTCGAGCAAGTCTACACCTCGGACGTGTTCGGCATTTGAGAATCATTATTTGCTTCAAGCAATTTTTTTATTTGGTTTAACTTTTAGCGGAAGACTTACACACATAGAAAAAAACTCAAAAGATAAAATTTCACTCAAATATCTCAAATGATAAACTCAAAAATGTTTAGAGAAATATACAATTGGGCTCAAGTCTAGAATATAATAACTGAAATGAACAAGACTCATGAACTATTGTTTATCTATCTATGAAGTCTCTAATACTATAAGAGATGTAGGGACAAGACCTCCGATCATCCTAACAAACTGCAATAGCTGAAGATAAATAAGGGATCTTCCAAAAGTAAGGAGTCTCACCAAATAATTTTGGAATTCAACTGGATCAACGAAGCGTTGATTGATGATCCCGATTATCTATATTTTCATCATAATAGATGAAGGACAAATGAGGTCAATACATGAAAGGTGCGAACATGCAGGGAGAAATCTAAACATGACATAAGCTTGAGCTGGAACTAAAGAAACAACTTACCTCGTCTCAACTTAACTAAAGGATACTTAATTTACACAACTCATTTCAATATAAAACAGTCGTAAAGATGCATTACAATAAAAAAAAAGGGGTTTTAATACAAAAAATTTCAACTCAATGTATTAGAAAAATATAACATTACTCTGTTTGTATGCAAGAATACAAAATAAAACTTTCTTTGTATATAAAATATCAAATAATTATGAGCTATGTAATGATGCAATGTCTCGCCCTCGCCGTCAGAACTGTCATGTATATTGCCGAAGTATAGGACTATTAACTAAGTGGATCCACTAATATATGCTAAAATATAATAAGAAATTATCTAAAACGTAGGACTTTTTCTACCCACATTAGCTACATGGTTTATGGGGGCTTTGAGATGTTTGAACTATCCTCATATCGGTGCTCAATACTATTCCCAAAAATATAATTTAGCTCATATGTTTTAAAGAAAACATCTCCTTATCCTCAAATTTGAGAAATATAGCCTCAAAACTCCTCAACTCATTTGAAAATTTCAGTTTCCTCCTCTTTTAAAAATATAAAAACATTTACTCTTGAGAATACTTAGTTTTCATATATTCATTTTGAAAAATGAACTTAACTTTACTCATCCACATACTCTCAAGTGATCTTATAACAAGTTCTAAAAAATTGCAAAAGACTTCTTAAATGACTCGAAAGAACTCTCAAGACTTAACTCTATCTTGAATTTGAATTATGAATTCAAGGGTTATGATTAGGATGTTTAAGATCTCCCAATGATACTGGAATTTAGATAGTTGATCCTTACCTCAACATCTAAATAAATAAAGGGCGAGCGTCGAAAAGAAACCAGCACTGCCTATTCAAGAAAGTTTTGTTTGGTAGGCGCTGCCCACTACTCGAACAATGCTCTGAACACGAAATTGTGCTGTTCCGCTCCCTTCTCCCATGCTGAGTCACAGGCAGCACCTCGAAAAGTACGGGTGAGCTACATGCAGGGAAACTTGCACGTATGGTTCTAGTCGGGGACCCCGGTATACTGTGCTAATACTTCCTCCGTCCGGAATTGTTTGTCATGTTGCGCTTATCGAAAGTTAATTTGACTAATTTTCAAAGGTAAATTAGATCACATTAATTCGATATTTTAAATAAAAAAATTAGATATTCTAAAACTACATGAAAAGTACTATAAATTTTAATTTTTTGCATATTAATATGATGAAAAAATACATCTTAAAATATTAGTCAAAATTTTTATAGTTTGACTCTAAAAATAGAAACCATGACAAACAAATCCGAACGGAGGGAGTACGAAACAAGTGAAGACACAAATTAGAGGTCACTAGCGCGACATAGAAGAAAGATTAAATATTTGATCGCGAATTAACTTTTAAGAAAGATGCCTCCGTATCCTTTCTGTGTTAGTGCTTGACTGGGTACTGGAAATCTAAGTCGCCTCTGTGACACAAACCAAAGCGCATAATCTTGCCTGATCTTTTTCTCCTCTGCTAAACTCGATTCAACTCAAACCTAATGCAATCTAAGGTCAAAATTCACAAATTCTTATAAACCAAAACAATTTCAGTGAAACCCACACAAGGAAACAACAAGTAACTCAACTTATCTTCAAACTATTGCCTCAAGAATTCAAAACAACACTCTTTTACCAATCAAATTCAAGAACTCAAAAATTCAACATCAAGAATGAATTTATAGATAAAATATTACATGATTGGCATGAGGGCAAGCATTACAGAAGTTTGCATACGTCTTAGGATCGAATCCCCAAAAATTCTTCAAAAAACTTCAGTATCTTGAGAAGGCCTTGAAGTTTTCATCTTTTCACCTATTCTTGAATTTCTCTCAAACCCCTAAGTGTATTTTGATTTATGCAAACTGACCCTAATCAGATTTAACCCCAAAAATAGTACTATATTCGTTTTAAGTTGATGGGTAAGGAAAATGCCAAAATATCCCTCATATTTTTGGGTAACTTTCCTTAACTGGATAACCTGACTTCAAACAGGCATATCTCCCTCATACGAGCTCGGAATTTAGCGAATTTGGTGGTGTTGGAAAGAGGATTCCAAGACCTTTTTTTCATTTGATATCTTATGGGTCACCTAAATCATCCTGTATTGAAAGTCATGATCGTCTAAAATTGACCTAAAATTCATAACTTAAGCATAACTTGCAAAATTTCAGATTTAGCTCTTTCTAGATTAATTTTTTCTAAATCTAGTTCTTTCTAAGGAGGGATGTTATGGAACTGAATCATCATCAACATAGAAAAACGACACTCTTGACACAAAAAAAAGGTTACTTCATTGTATGTGTCTATGTCCTGACGCCTCGTTTGAAATTGACCGAAACAGGTGGAAACGTGGCTTGAGACTGATTATTGAGCTCCGAAGGGTCATGATCATGATATTTTCTGCTATAAGGAGGTCTTTCCTTGATTAAGCCTCTTTTGGATAGCGATAACTGTTGCCAAACTGTGTTATAAAAATCAGAAATTACTAGTTGTAATAAATCATTCAGAAACACGAAGTAACTGAGATTTTTAGAACCAGTAAATAAGATGAACAGAAATTTATTTGTAAAAAATAATTGAATCTGTAAAACTTACCATAATCTGGAATACCCTTTTTGATAATTTAGGAAGAAAATCAAGTCCACTGAATTCACAGTGTCCCCTTAAGGAAATTATTCCCCTCTAGTATCTGAGGTTTGATTTGGAATATAAACTCCCAGGGTAAAATGATCTTAATCAATAGAGTATAGATACCAAAAACTCTACTGTCAGCGAATCAATCCACAGCAGGAAAATACACGAAGAAATATGTGTTTTTAAGAAGAAGGAAGATCAGAAAATTCGTTAGGAAATATTCTGAAGACTGAATGGTATTTATAGGCAAGAAGAATATATTCTGAAAGGTTGCAACCCTTTCAGAATTGACACGACCATTAATGAAAGGTTGCAAACTTTCAAATGGTATTGACTGTTCCTGAAAGTTGCAATTTTTCAGAACAGTGGCGGTAATTTTTTCAATATAACGGAATTTAAAACGGGTCACGTGCGCGGATCCGAGTCGGGTCGGGTTAACTAAAAAATTGAAAACATTTCGGTTAACATCTGTTATCAACTAATTAATTGAAAATAATTTTTGGCCATTTAATTAAATAAATAAATAATTAAAATAAATTTGTCCAAAAAATTATCTCTCGATCATTTGCCAAAGCCGCGAGCGACGACGGCGGCGCGAGGGGGTCCCTCTTTCCAACCCTTTTAACAATTAATAGGAGCATTTATTTATTTAAACTCTCCTATTTTCATTTCCATTAGCGATGAGGGACTATTGTCTTTTTCATTAAAGCATAAGAGGACTTTTCAAATTTCTCTCCTTCCCTCTATTTCCCATCAATTCTTGCTACATACTCAACAATAACATCATGACTTTTTTGACATACTAGGGACAATCTTTTACAATTAATTTCACCACGTATCATAGTCTGATCTGCTCTTTTTACTCGACTCGATTTTATCCTGAAAAATAGTCCCCTACTTGTCGATACCTTGTACAATATATTCGAAGGGGAAGATCCTTCATGTCGATTCTAGAGATATAGGCGATTAGCATTTTGCCATATATGAAAATGTGTTCGTATTTGTTATTCTTGTGGTGCCTTGCTTATATATGATAACTTATAGGGGGTCATCATAGATTTGAGGGCTGAGGCCCCCTTAGGTATTTATTGACGAGACATCCCAAAAAGCAATTTAAAAAATGAGGGACGTATTTAGAGAAAGACAATGAAAATTACTAAATATATGCCTATTATAGTTTAACTGATTTAACAGAGGGTAACGTTAAATTATCAAAAAATTTAATTAAATTTAAAAATAAATTAACATTTTTTTATTTTTTAATTAAAAGAATAAAAAAATTTAAAAATTTAAAATAATATAGTGTAAAATATATTATTTTTTCATTCTGATCCGGTGAAAAGGATATTTCCTTTTAACTAAATAGAGAAAATAGGAAGTGTGAGAACAAGTGGTAAATGCAAATAATTAATATGTGAATGAAAAAAGACGTGAGAGTTGCAATTACAAGATGCCAATATTATCATCATTGCAATCATAGTGGAAAAAATTATAATAGTAAGTTGAAAGCCGTCATTTTTGGTAAATGCAAATAATTAATATGTGAATGCAAAAGGAGAAAAGAAAAAAAAGAAAAAGTGAAAACCATACAAAAAATAATAATGAGACTGGTAATAGAGAGACAAGGAAAACGGAGTAGGAGAGGAATTTAGTATATATTTTATATAAAAAAAATTATTTTAAATTTTACGAAAGATCATGTCCGAAGTAAAGGAATAATATTGATGAGTAATTAATTTTTACTATTATTGACAAATAAATTTTTATAAAATTATATGTGCTTGAAAATTTATAATCACAATTATTTATAAAAGATATATAATTATGTCTGATTCATCAAACGAATTATGAATTGTTCAATTAGTAAAATTGTATAACAATTAAAGAAAATTTGATAGCTTTTATAACCTTCGAGGTTTTCATATTAATAAGAAAAATATATAATTTAAAATCTTCAAAAAAATTACATATTTAATTAAAATTTCAATTTCAATCAATATAATTCAACTCACTTATTCAAATAAACCTTAAAACTCCACAAATAATTTGTATATTACTATAACTAAAGTTTAACATGATTATTATAATTATCATATAGAAATATGAATATTATAACTATATAAATTTAATTTTTTATAATAAAATAAATATCGAACCTCCAATAAGTATTTCTAAAAATAAACATTATATTTGGGAGGAAAAAAGAGTCTTTGATTTGACACAACCTAACAGTGTTGGTCGGCTTGTGGATGACATTATGCAAATATCAATACTACTTTTTGTTCCACTTTATTAATGTATTTGTTTTTCTTCCAGCTATTTTATGTCCTACAATTTTGTTTTTTTCCTATTCAACTTTTCTAAATTTGGTCTCCATTTTTTAAAAAATATCTAATAATTTTTATATCATAGTGCTTGGTTATACATAAAGTTAAAAGTTTAAACATATTGATTTAAAATGACTTTACAAACAATAATAATATACAAACATTATATAATTTTTATAAGTGAGATTCAGAATAACAAGACATGTAAGTGTCAACTTTTGAACTTCTTTATAAAGTAAGATTATGTGTTTTTTTTAAAATTAACTCATGATTTTATATTTAATGAATCGATTGAGGGCATTAAATATAAATAAAAAGAAAAATTTAAAGCGTTATTTCATCTTTATATTTTTACTTTTATCTCTATATAGATTAAATAGATTATTTACGATAATTTTTTTAAAAAAATATGATAGTACACTAGAAAAATTACAAAGCAAACTCAACAAGAAATAAGATAGGCTAAAAAGAAAAAAAAGATAGGAGCAAGATGACAAGATGAACGCAACCAAAAGAAAAAATTAATATGTAAAGATGGATGTAGAGATACTATGAATATATATACTAATAATAATTGGGGGAAAAGGGAAAAAGAAGACTAGCCCTCATGTCTATGTTATAAAACACTAAATTATTTTACTTTTAATTTTCGATTTTTAAAAACGTTTTTATTTAAAATTGATATTTTTAAGTTAAAAGTGTATCTTGTTTAATACATTTTCGTTCTATATTTACCTTTTTTTGATATGGCCATCAACTTGATCTCATATCTTTTCACGGGTGTAACTGTACCTTTTTTTTCTTCACACATTTAAATCATTTCAATCTTATTTTTCTCATCTTATTCTTCACAGAATTTACTTCTACCTTGCCACGAATAACTTCGTCCTAAGCATATCTTTACTAGTTATAAAGAATGTGCACATATCCATCTAAATATTCTTTATCCCTTTTCATCTCCTGAATCTGTGTATACTTGACTAGCCTACATTCGACCCCAAATAATGAAAAATTTAATCATTACTCAGTAGAACTTATCCTTTAAGCCTGATAACAGAGTTGTACCTAATTGTATGATAAAAATCTTACATTAATATAATTACAGTATTTTAATTTTTTAAAACTTAAACCCATTGACTCATTATTATTCAACTATTTTTCTGAATCAAAAAGTGAAGCAATCATAGTTTCATAATTTATCAGGCAAATACTCATCTAACAATATTTTTAAAACAGAGTAATTTAATTACTTGACATTTTATTATAGTGAGATATATTAAAGTCCATACTGAAATCATGAAATGTAGGACCATTATATTTGTGTTTGAAATAATTGTTACTATAAAGTTATGAAAAGGAATTAATCATTGAGAGTATTTTATTTCATAGGTTTTTTTCATGCATAAGTAAACATGACATAATAATAATAATGTTAATAAAATGGGAGGATATCTTTTCTTGGAGATTGAAGAATGTTTTAGTTCATTTCCCAGACACCCTATATATATAATAATGCATCCATAGATAAGTTGCAATTTTTGTAAGTGATTTTTCTCCTTTATGTAAAATTAAATAATTAATATATCGAGAAAGATAGATAGTGATATTGTTACTATAAATTAAAACAATATAAAGTAAAAATGGTGATCTCAAGATTGTATTTCCTTAAGGTTGACGCAATGATCACAATGGAAAAGGTAAAATTTAAAAGTAATTTATAAGCCAACTGGAATTAGAAAAATAAATAATTTGAACAAAAAATAAAAGAATAACAAATTATACAACAATTTTTTGTTACACAAATACATAAAAAAATATACTTAATTGAAATGAACAAAGACTTAAATAGATCAAATTCATTTGATATACCTCTTTTGTCACGATCTTTGTGACTATCTTTTATATACCTCTATACAACTTTATAAACAAATAAAGAAAATCATATCGTACACACTTGAAAAAAGAAAGATCGTGTCTTCGTCTTTTTATTATTATTTTGAGCTTAATTTTATGATTTTTTTTCTTCGCAAATTTAAAAACCACAAATGTTAAGAGAAAAAGTCACCTAGTAATACAAAAGTGAATAAAAACAGATCTAGGACCTCTAAAGGTTATCATCTATTTTTATTTTTATAGGTTTCATATCATTTTCAATCCAACATGTATAATGGAGAGCCTAACTATAGCCAATAGGCACTATAATAGTTTCTTTTTGTATGGTAGCTGTAACATGCAAACAAGGACCACTCTTTAACACCAAATAGAACAAAATATTGTGATTTTCTTTATCAAAATCTTATATATATATACAACTTAGGTCCTTACTATAGAACCAAAGTTGTAATCAAGACATAAATTAAAGAAGAATTATGGCTATGAAGATTTATGAAGTGGACCCTTTTGTCTTCACTATTCTTGACACAACAATCTTTTTAGTATAGAGATTGATATTGATTTTTACTCATTTGAAGGAACACTACAGGTTACTTGTAATCTTCATTCTCAACAATATATATGTTATTTTTTATAATTACGATATTGGGGCCTTACGCGCAAAAGATAGTCTGAAAAGACAAAAGATAGAATTTCAACATAAAAAGCGGGTGGATGAGCAGTGATGTTTGGGAAGGGGGCAAGTACATTTTATTGTTCTTAGTTCATGGGAATTGGTTTCATCACTAACCAGTTTAGCTCGGCTAGTGTGGACTTTTGTGTTCGAACCACTTCCAGTAACTTACACAAATATCGATAACCTTCTCTATCAAAATTGAACTTGGAGAAATGAGAAGAAATTATCAATATTATTTAGCCTCCGTAAAAAATTAAAATAAAAACCATCATTTCAATTTATTTCTTCGTTAAATACCAGTTCACGCCCTTGAATACGCCGAATATATTTAATTTTGATTGTTCTTGGTGGTGGGGTTTGGGACGTAGGGGAGTGATGGTTAATTGTCATGGTCTTTTTCATTATCACAAATTATGAAATTGGCTTGTAATCAATAATGATGAGTTTTGGTAAAACCCAAGCTTGACGCTAAGGTTAAGTACATAATAATCATCATTTTCATAAATTATCATCATTTCTTCACCTCTTGAGGGCTACAAATTATGGACCCTTTTTACATATTAAATATGTAAAAAACCTATTAGATAAATATAAGGTTCGATTGCGTGTAACACATATAATATGATATATCATCTTTTCAGATCTAGCACATTTATAAAAAGAGTAAACGAGAAAACCAGGATAAATTGATATTATATTTAACAACAATAATAAATATGAATATTTATGATCAATACTTTGTATAAGTATTGCTAATTATGAAGGCTCTAGCGACTCTAAATATAATGACATTAACTTAATTACGGCTAAAAAAATTTTTATCGCCACTAAACATATTTTTTTAATCATAGTGAAACAAAATATAAACAAAAATATAGCACTTCATTATAGTATTCAACATAGGCAGATTCATAGGTGGATTATTAATCACAGATTTAAAATTTACATATATAATGATATCATTTAAAGTGTAATAAAATATTAATACTATACAAATTGATATGACTTAATAAATATCTTCAATCTGGACCACAATATCATGAAATTGAATTAGGAAAATAGTGGAATATTAATATATTATATAGTTTGTGAAGAAGTATATGTGGACACATTAATTTATGGGACATATGGAGGGTTTTATTATCACTTTGGTATATACAGAAAAAAGTAAGGAATCCAATTAAATTCCCCAACAAAAATAAGGAGACATCATGCATGCTAAACAGTATGAAAGAATTAAAATTCCATTATTCACGTGAGTTTGTAGAATACTATATAGTAATGTATATTTATTGATGAATATATAATATATGTCCTCGGGATGACTCAGTTAGTTTGGAAGATGGTTATTCACATGGATGACTTGGGATTGATATTCTCTCAATACCTTATGAGTTGAGTCTGTTGTATAGGGTTTGCCTAGTTCGATTAACATTTCCTGTGTGGTTCACCTGAAGGGCAGATGTTATGACAGAGGTTGTAGCGGCTGCGAATTATTCTGGAATTCCAAATAAAATACTAAAATAATAATATATTCCCTCTTTCCAATAACAATTGTCTACTAATTTAGCACAAAAATTAAAAAGCAGCATTGAAGTAATTTTATCAAATCTGCACTCTTATTAAATATAAGTCATCTAAATATTGAAAATGATACAAAATTACCCTCCATCCACCTATTGGCTCCAAAATACCCTTTCTACCCACCTATTGGCTCCAAAATACCCTTGTCATCCACCTTTTGGTTCAAAATTGACAACTTATTTAACGGTTTTAAATTTAAACTATTTAAATATTTTTTTAAATCCGGGGCGCTAAACTATTTGTTGTAATTTAACTTATTAGTATAATTTATAAATCAATCCAGTACCCACCCATTATTAATTAACCCGCTCCAAATTAATAAATCCGTCACATTGTTAATGCAACAACAGAAAAGCTATTGTTAATTGAGTGTTTTTAAAAATTTGAGTTGAAAATATCTATAGAAGTAAATTATCATACATTTAAGTTTCTAAATAAAAATTACCGTTAAACTTAAAAGTCTAACTATGTTCACATTAACTATTGTTACATCTCAATTATGTGATGTTACTTCATAGGTAATTTTTTTTCAAAAATTATATATTAAAGGTTTTAAAACAAATCATAAATATTTATAAAATTATATTTTAAAAAAATGCATGAATTAATTCGGGATGTATTACTTCTTTACCTTTAATCATAAATTTCTAATTCAATCTTGAAAGAGAATCCTATTGAAAGTGTCCTCCTAAATAAGAGGCTCAACCTAAATTTAATTGGGACTTTGGTTCGGACTCGAATAATTTTGGATGTCATTTTCAGGAATCTATAATTACATCGTGTCTTAGTAGTTTTTATGATGATTTTGATATTATAATTAGATTATTAATTGGGTGCAGTTTAATTAGTAATACGTGAGTAGCGGGTTGGTTTATAAATTATATTAATAAATTAAATTATAACCAATAGTTGAACGTCAAGTATTTTAAAAAATATTTAAAGAGTTTAATTTTAAAAAAATTAAATAAGTGGTCAATTTTGTACCTAAAGGTGGATGACAAGGGTATTTTGGAGCCAATAGGTAGATGAAAAAGGCATTTTGGAGCCAATAGGTGGATGAAGAGTAATTTTGTACTATTTTCAATACTTCAGATTATTTTAGGCCATTTTCCGAATAAATTTTTGTTAGCTTCATACGCTTGCTTATTTATATTTTAATTCTTGTTAGTGAAAATCTTAGCTCTATCAAAGTCTTCCATATATACGATTTATATGTTATTAATTTAGTCCTTAGTATTTTTTCAAATAAACAACTTTTCCAAAATACTACTCCACTTACTTTCTTTGTATTTATTAAATAGGAACTCTTCTCAAACTTTTACTTAATTATGATGAATTGATTAACAGAATATATATAATATTGACACCAAAATATTTTAGCCCTTTTGGATTTGTGATATGGACAAAAACTAAAACTTACATCTAAAATAATTAAATAATAGGTTAATTTCCAGACATTGATTTAAAAATCAAAGTTTTGAAGTCTAAACTTTTTAGTTCTTAATTTGGAAAAGTTGCACATAAAGAAAAACAATCTAAATTAGTGGACACATTTATGGCCCATAAAAATCTTGACTTTTGGCCCAAGTTTTGAACTTAAGTTTTTTTTTGGAAAAATTATGCGGTTATGCAAATTTATACTACTTAATTACTCATCATAGTCATAGCTATAGTTTGTTATAATAATCATTCACGACTAACATTATACATTAATCATGTGGGCTGACTTCGAGTTTTTATAATTAGCTACACTTGTATATGATAATTCGCCAGAATATACAAATACATATGTACAATATACAATTTTTAATCAGTATATATATATAATTCACCTCTCTCCCACTCTTTGACCTCTCTCGCTCGCCTTTCTCCTCTCTCTTCCAAACTCGCTCGCCTCTCTCCTCTCTCCCAATCGCTTGCTTTTTATACAAATGCATATGTACAATATACAATTATCTAACCAATATACATATACAAATTACCTCTCTCCCACTCTCTGCCCTCTCTTGCTCGCCTCTCTCCTCCCTCTCTCGATATCGCTCGCCTCTCTCCCCTCTTTCCCAATCTCGCCTGCCATATATACAAATACATATATATAATATACAATATTCTAACCAATATACATATATAATTCACCTCTCTCCAACTTTTTGCTCTCTCTCTCCGGTCTCACTCGTCTTTCTCCTCCCTATAACATGTAGCTATGATTTGTAATTATTAAATTATAACTATGGAGAGTAATTAGACTATTTTTAGTGCTTATATGTGAAAATTCTTTTTTTTTTTTGTAATAAGCCCACATAATTTTTAGAGTTACAATAATAGAAAATTTCACAAATAACACTACTTTGCTGTTGATTTAATATAAACGATACTTTTGATAATTAAGATACACGATACATATAGTACTAAAATTAGGTTGTGTCTCACATATAATCTTCTGATATTTGTATAATATTTCATATATAACCTTCTGAAATTCATATTATTGTGTCATTGATATAATTATTTTGTTATATTTGTTTGCTTAATTCAATCTTATTGTATATTAGTTGGAAATATTGTATCTATTCACTTCCAGTTGTATCAACACTTTCTCCCATTCTTTTTCCAGGTACTATAATGTTAAGGCAAGTCGATTTACATTAAATATAACTTTCTTTTGTAAGGATTAATAAAATTATTTAATTTTGTTGGATATATCTTTCATATTGAAATATAGTAAAATAGCACAAAAGAATTTTCATTACAATATTTGTTTGGGGAAAACTTATCCGTACCGAGCGTTTACATCAAATCAATGCAATTTCTATTATCAGGTTCAGTAATGAAGTAAAATAAACAACAAGTTTCAACACATGTCATGCATGTAATGGCTTGGTGTAAACGGGGTAAATTTTACCTTTTATTTGGACAAATTAACAAAATATATCAATTCATTTAATTATACGAATTGATATAATATTGTGTCTCAAATATTGTACTTCTTGTTCCTCCTTACTTACCACAATACTGCAAATATTTCCTTTTTAACCAAAAAAGGTATAAAATTGATTTGTCTTGATTCATACTATATATTTTACATTTCGAGATTTAAATTATATAGAATTTTAATTAATATACCATTATATTATTTTTTTCCAAATATGAATAAATAAAATATTTGGGATGTCCATGTTGTCTTAGGTGTCAGATAATTATTGGAGGTAGTATGATACAACATACACCTGATGCACACTTGATACAAAACTATAAAGCCCTAAGCTTCTTCCCCAAATCAAAATTTTCTACTTAATTCCTTTATCACTCTCTGTTTTATTACCAAATTTGTTTCATTTTTTTGGGTTGTGAATTGTTGTAGTTAGTGTAGAGAAGAAGAAAAGATGGGGGATGCTTATTGGAATCGTCAACCGCAGCTTCCTCAATCTGCTGGATTGCTCAAACGACCTCGAACTGAATATGGTATGAACATTCTTCTTTATTTTAAACACTTTTTGTAGCTGATATTTGATTATAAAGCGAAATGATCTTTTTTTTTTCTTCTTCATGTTGCTGTGAAAATTGGCTTGTAATTATGGCTTAAATTGTGAGAAATTGTGGAATCCTGGAGCAATTTTTGGTTTTTTTTAGTCGTGAAGATCTAAATTTTAGACATTTGGAATAGTTCAAGTTATAGATTGATGCGTGAGATGATATTTTGAAGAAAGAGAAATTCACTGTAAGTTGGATGGAAATGTCTTTGTAGGATGTGTTAGAATTTTATGAACTTTGAAGATAGTAGAGAAGCTAAGTTTAATTGAACTGAAAATAATGAATACTTTTTTTTTTTGAGATTATCATTCCATGATATCAGTATATAGCATAAAACAATCTCAAAGAAGTTTACACTGGCAGATCCAAGAATAGAAGATATTCTAGTTTGTGGAGAAACAATAACCTTTGAGGATGTCTTTACAGGATTTAGAAACAAAAGGAAAGGTTCAAGTACACCTATGGGGGACATAAGGCATGCAAAGAGAATATAGTTAGGGAGCAGACTTGTGTATCTGGGGAATGGAGATCCTTGATCCTTTTCACTATTATAACAAGCATTAACTTGTGTTTGATATTTTTCTGATCAACCATTTGCTTTGAGCAAGGTACAAAACGAGGGCCTCCATAGTAACCTTCTCAATCAAACTCCACGCATGTTTGAACTCCAGTTCAGTTAATAAATATCCAAAAGAAATCAAAGAGCATATGACAGAGTTCTACAAGAAGCTATACAATGAATCAGAAAGTTGGAGGCCATCATTTGTGATGACAGATTGCCCAAGAATAAACCAAGAGGAGCAGGAATGGATGCAGAGACCATTTTCAGAAGAGGAAGTGGTACACATTCTCAAATTGTGTGATGGGGACAAAGCCCCTGGTCCAGACGGTTTTCTATACTTTTTTTCAAGGAGTGTTGGGAGATCATAAAATGTGATGTGATGCAAACAATCCACAATTTGCATCAGAATGAAGTGTTTGAAAAATCCTTGAATGCCACTTTTGTAGCATTAATCCCCAAGAAGCTCGGAGCTGCGGAACTCAAGATTATAGGCCAATAAGTTTGATTGGTGGAATGTACAAATCATCGCTAAGCTGATCACCGAGAGAATGAAAACAGTGATGGGGAGACTGATTAATGAGCACCAAATGGTTTTTTTGAAGGACAGACAGATAATGGATGCCTCTTTATTGGCTAATGAGTTGGTGGACTCCAGGGAAAAACAAAAGATACCAGGTACCTATGCAAATTGGATATAGAGAAGGCATATGATCATGTCAACTGGAACTACCTCTTGAAAGTTCTGAGTGACATGGGTTTTGGGAAGAAATGGGTGAATTGGATCAAGTTTTGCGTGTCAACAGTGAAGTTCTCAATCATTATAAATGGGAGCGCTGAAGGTTATTTTCAATCACAAAGAGGATTGAGACTAGGAGATCCCATGTCTCCTTTCTTATTTCTCCTAGGAATGGAGGGATTCAACTACATGGTCAGAAAGGCTAGTGAACTTGGGTGGATAAGAGGTTCTGGTGCGCATACAAACAGAGCCAATAATATGGAGGTCACACATCTTCTATATGCAGATGACGCTTTAGTGTTCTGTGGTGCATAAGTGTCACAAATTAGACATTTGAGGGCAATACTAACCATTTCTAAGGCATATCAGGACTACATGTGAACTGGCAGAAGAGTTGAGTTAATGACATGCAAGGCCTTGCCGACAACTTGGGCTGTCAAGTAGCTTTTCTCCCCACCAAATACCTGGGACACCCTTGGGTGCCAAGAACAAAAAATTGGAAGTATGGAGTGAAGTTTCGGAGAGAAGTAAAAGGAAGCTGACAAGGTGGAAGAGTCAATATCTGTCCCTGGGAGGTAGATTGACTCTCATAAAATAAGTTCTGGATGCACTTCCGACTTATATGCTAAGTCTTTTTCCACTACCAAAAAGTATTGGAAAGAAACTCAAAAAGCTGAGAAGGATTTTCCTCTGGCAAGGAAATAAAGAGAAGCAAGGATATAACCTAGTTAAATGGGAAGAGGTGACAATGAGCAAAGCACAAGGAGGTCTGGGCATTAAGAATTTGAGTACTCAGAACACCAGTCTGCTGCAAAAATGGTTATGGAGATTCTTTTGTGAAGATATGGCATTATGGAAGAGGTTTATTGCTGAGAATTATGGCCTACAGAGCAACTGGATAATTGAAGAGGTGAATGGCACTTTTGGGTGCTCTGTATGGAAAACCATCAGGAGAATGTGGTCTGATTTCAGTGCAAAGGTGACCTTCAGAGTGGGAAATGGTTTGAAGACCAGTTTCTGGAATGAGACCTGGTTAGGTGATGTAAATCTGAGGATACTTTTTCCTGATCTGTACATTATCAGTCTACAGCAAAATGACACTATAGCGCAGATGTGAAGCCCTCAAGGTTTGGATCTTATGTTCAGAAGCGCTCTAAATGATTGGGAGGTTGGAAGAGTAGCAGACCTACTGCATGCTCTAAACTTGTTTCCAGGCACTGTCACAGAGCCTGACAAACCAGTTTGGAGAATGCATAGCAGAGGGTTTTTTACAGTTAAGTCATGTTATTGGGAGAGGAATACCAATCATCTTTTAACAACAGTTTGGTCCTGGGAATTAATCTGGAAAATTAAGGTTCCTTTAAAAGTTGCATGTTTTACTTGGTTGGTAATTAGAAGAGCTTGTCTCACCCATGAAGTGCTACAAAGAAGAGGTATACTGATCAGTTCAAAGTGCTACATGTGTACAGAAGACTGAAGTAAATGGTCATTTGTTTCTGCATTACAAAATAGCTACAGATCTGTGGAGCATGTTCGTTTGTATACTCGGGGTTAACTGGACAATGCCCAGAACAAATTTCGAGGTCCTAACACTCTGGCAAAGAATCGGAAAGAGAGGATCAAAAGAAGACTGGAAGAAAAATATCCCTGCTTGCATATGGTGGACACAATGGATGGAAAGGAATGAGAGATGTTATTAAGGAAATGTTAGCAGCTCACAGGAGATCAAGATGAGATGTCTTAGTCTTTTGTATTTTTGGTGTAAGCAAATTTAGTGGGGGAAGTAGATAGCCATGTGGAGTTTAAAAGCCTATTGTAAATTTAGTTGTCGTTTTGGATTTGAGTATGATGGCATTCCCTGGGGGTTTGTAAATCCCACCTCATCGATTTTCATGAGTTCTTTTGTGTGAAAACAAAGTTACCTATTTCAAAAAAAAATAAATCTTGCATTTTTTAAATCCCTTTATTAGGATGTGTGACTACGGTATGGTTGGAGATAGATGGGTTGAAAACATCGAAGAGTCTAGTGGTTGTCTTATGATGTTTCTGGTAATAAATCTTATTTTATGTAGTTTCTCTGTGCATGTATTGAAACGCAAAAACATCAGGAGACTGGTGGTTTGTAGAGCATTATCTTGGAAATGGTAAAATTTGGCTCGTAAAAAGTTAGATTAATCAATTACTTAAGCTTTACGGCTAAATTAATCATGGTTTTATTAGTGGAAGGTTTCTTAAGGAAACACAAAATTCGATTTGAGGCTGGGGTAACTTTTAGAATTAGTAAGGTCACGTCTTGAGTTTTGACCATCTTTTCTAAGGATTTTCATGTGTAGTTTGTGCATACCAATTTACAGTTAAAGTAACACATGCTTAGGTAGCACGTCTTGTATAGTTACTCGTTTTTCATCCATGTTGTCATTTGGATATACTTCTTTTTTAATATTCTTGGCACATGTGAGTTGAAACCAGATGTTTGGAACTTTTTGTTTTTGTAAAGTAAGACACCATTTCTTCTTTGAGATTCTGCCGTTCTGTTTATAGACTTCTCATGATTCACTGAAATCAAGGACAAACAAACAGAGAAAGAAGAAGATAGAAATGTGGAAAACTGGATCGTTCTTGTGCCAACTGAAGAGGATTTTAGCTCCAAATTCAAAATTTAACCACATGTGTTTCTTTTCTTATCCCTTTGTGGTGTGTTTTGATCGATTTCAACCTTAACAAGCCCCTTTGACCTAATCACAACCCACCCAATGAATTCTAATAAGTTGCTTTGTCTCCTCTCCCAGCTCTTTGTACAACTATACTGATGTTGGATCTTGTTGAGTAATGTTCTGTCTAAAACCAGAGTTCTACATCTTAGTTTTACTTCCTTTTCTCGATTTCTCATTACTGCAGAAGCCCCTTTTCGGGAAAATGATCAGCCAATTTCATCTCATTCCTCTTTACCAGCTTATTATGAAACTATTTGTGGTTTCAGAATCAATGCTGGAACTGTTTATGCATCCTCCCTGTATTGGTTCTACAGTGATTGCTAACTTATTATGTCACCAAGTTTCCAGTTCTACCTTGAGCCTGATGCTGATATTTGAAATTGGCCCTGTATTTTCATGTCACTGATGATTTTAGCTACGAGATTTCCATCAGCAATTGCCTTTTATATTCTGTACTTGTTCCCAGTGCCCTATATTCTTGCTTCAGTCTTGCTGTGTATGCAGTGCTTTTATGGTCAAGAAGGTCATTTTGATCTTACCTATTTGGAAATGAAACTTTATCCTGTTTGAGGCCAAAGTATATTCCATGCGAGTAGCATTCTACACGCACTTTATTATCAGTTTCGAAAAGCATATGTGGTTTGACCATATTCCTTTGCAGTACCAGATATTCCACAATCTGGGATGCCATCAGCTCATGAAGTGCATCATTACTTAGGAAGGAATGATGATCGTGAAGGACCTCGAGTAGTGGACACACAATCATTCGGATCAGCATATGATCGTAGTGTACCTCGAGTAGTGGACACAGAGTCAATAGGATCAGCATATGATCGTTATCTCCAAAGTTCGGTAATCACTGATGCTGACAGTGCTCCTACATTCCTCAAAAATGCTTGGATTTCGTGCTAATTTGCGTTTTGTTTTTATTATTCTTCCTCTTCCTCCTATAGCAACTTTCTTCTCTTCCAGTCGGAGAAGCTAATAACAACTACAAGGGGGTTGGATTAGTTAGAGCAGGTGGTGGTGGTATACCTACCCTTGCTGTTCGTGATCCGCTTCCATCAGCTCGTGGGCCAGAGCTAGCACCAAATGGAAGAGCTATGGTATTTAGTGGCCAACTGCCAGTTGAACCTATGCCGAGGCCTCGTGAAACGCTATCTCTCCCTCCTGATGCTTCTAACACCCTCTACATAGAAGGACTTCCTTCAGACAGCTCCAGGAGAGAAGTAGCCCGTATCCTTTGAGATGTAATTTACTGAATCATTATTGGACAGTTCTACTTAATTTCCGAATATATCTGTTACTTGTTCCCTAACTGCACTTAAAAAGACATTTTTCGTCCTTTTGTGGGCTACAAAGAAGTCAGACTTGTTAGAAAGGAATCAAAACATGTAAGTTGATGTTTATACCTTTTCTATTAGTATAGTATTTATCTACCAGGTGGTGAATTGATAAAAACTTCATTTTGCAGCGTGGTGGAGATCCTATTATCCTTTGCTTTGTGGATTTCGTAGATCCAGCGTGTGCAGCTACTGCTTTAAGTGCATTGCAAGGTGAGTTTTTTCTAAATAATAATAATCCACTGTCCAACTTCTGTTAGCGACTTGTTATCTCAGCTGCTATGATCTGATCTATGATGTTCGCTGAGTGTATGTGGATGTTGCTTGAATGTTCTCTAAGTGCCATTCTCTCACTTTGCTTTTTCAATCTACATATCTTGACAGTTCAATTTTGTTTCAGATAAATGAGTGATCTATTTGTGATTCTTCATTCCTTTTACATAGTTAAATTGTGGGGTAATCTGTGGAGTAAAACCCACTTGCTTTATATGCTATCTTCCCTTAGATGTGTATGTCCATTGATGACCTCTCCTCTTTGTGCACGTGCAAAGCCCTATGGGCAATATACCTCAGGGACGAAGCACTGCGTTCTTTGACTTTAGTCTGTAGTCCTTTTCTTTTGATCTGTCCATTTCCTTCACCCATTTCTTGTGTAAAATATCGTACCTATATTTCAAATGAAATATCCAAATCTATAAAGAAATTTTACTGTAGTTCCACTCACTTATTACTCCTAAAGATCCAGATTTACTTGCAGGACTGCTGTCAGGTCCGCCATTCAAGAACGATGTCGCTTATATTTTTACATAATCAATGTGATGATACTTGCTGTCCAATCATTTAATTAGAGGAAGGGGTTCCTATCTAGCTGCTGCTGTGATAATTGACATGTTCTTGCTTTCTTCATTCAGTTTAAATATCTAATGTTCCACATTATCTTGTGATACTTGCATTCTGGGTCATTTATTTTTATGACATACTGTGTTGGCAAATTCTCATTCTTCTATTTTGGTTAACTATTTTTTCACATGATTATATGACACTACTTGCATTCTAGATTCACATGACATGCATACCTTCTATGTACTGTTATGACATGGTGTCCTCTTTCCTTTGGTTTCTTGTTATTTGCTCTTGTACTCCGTTTTACCCACCATTATGAAGATCTTCTCATATTTCCGGTCATGATTGATCGGTTTTTTCATGCTTCTCTGGACTTGCAGATGCATATTTTCGTTGTGTCTGTGAGGCATAACTAAAAAACAACTTTTTGGAGTTTTCTACCATCATCTATGAGGTTTCTTGTGTAATAATCTTACAAGTGGTCTCTCTGCTGTTGAATTTTGCCAGGTTATAAAATGGATGAACATGACCATGATTCCGCCTATTTGAGGTTGCAGTTCTCGAAGTTTCCAGGTCCGAGGTCTGGTGGCTCGGGCAGTCGTGGGAAACGATAAATAACACCCATCAACTTCTTATCTACATATTGCTCTCTGAATTCACTTATGTATTATGTAGTGTTTCTGGAAATGTGCAATTCGCAATAGGCGCTAGCTATGGTTACAGTAGTAATATACTGGCTATTGGTTTTTTAAGCCAGTGGAACTTTGTTTCTGAGATGGTACAACTTGATAGGCAGATGCAGGTTGTAGTACTAAACCTCTAGTTGTCTGAAGAAATGTTTCTAATTTTATTTCAGTGGAATTTTTGTAAGCAAATGGGTTGAGTTAAGTGAGTTGAAATAATAGATTGGTTATTTCTGTCTTCTGCACAAGTTGGGGCTATAATGGGCGAGAGTATTTGGATCGATTTATTCCAAGTGTTTTTACGTTAAAATAGGTTTTAAGCATTTTTGAAGTGTTTGTATAAATTGAAATGTGCTTATGACCACTTCTTATCAAACCCCAAACGACAAAAATATGCCAAAAATTATATGTTAGAGATCTTAATTTATAATATTTGGCTTACAAGTCAAAAGCAATAAGTCCATTCAAATAGGCATTTTTTTTTGTTTAGTCGAGAGTTTATAAATTATAACCTCACTTTTTGGGACTACATCGGATATATTTGTTATTTCATACATCAATTTAGATTATATATTTTGCCTAAACCAGTTCAAACATTTATATGCATAAAAATGTATTGGAGTTAATAAAATGTACAAATGTTAAGCTGCCCAACTTTTGACAAGTTTGGTGGCTTTAGTTTTTCTTTCTTTGGGTTCAAAGAATATAGGAAGGATTATCTTTTATTTCTTCTATTTAGCTTCATTGTTTTTGTTATGAATTATCTTCAAATTTTATTAATGATATATGCTTTTACCGCGCAAATAAAATTAAATAACTTCTTTTTATTAATATTTAAGGTAGATCATGCATTCAAAAATTGGTCTAACTAGCTTCATTAAAATCTTAGATCATTTGATATTATAGTAATTTTGGATTTAATATTTTTTCGGATCTGACACATATATAAATAGGGTAGATGTGCAAATGAGGATAAATTAGTCTTTTAAACTCTACAATCTACACCAAATAATACATGATTTTTCGCTATATTATATATTTAGCGGCAATAATTAATATAGGCATCCATAACCAACATCTATACTTATTAGGATAAAATTTAAACTTGAGAATTGTCTATTTTCTACATACCTGTTATTTTTGTAGATCCCAAATCATAGAAGCTCTCACATAATAAATACCTGAGTCTATTTGAGTGAAATTGTCTATATCGACCCTATTTTATTCCTTCTGCAGATAACATACTTTTTCTTTCTTTCTTTCTATTGACTGTTTTATTGGAAAGGCTTTGTATGATCAACATAAATAAAATAATTATTTTAGGGCAATTTTCACATATAGCAAATAAAAAATTTATATTTGTATCCTATAGCAAAGTTTGCATAATTGCGCTCCATAGCAAATATAGAAACTGTATAATTCACTATATATATACAGTTAAAGCAAATTATATAAAACGAAGTATATAAAACAAGAAAGAGAAAGACACTTGGGCAGAGAACTGTATAAAAACAAAGTGTATAAAACGAATTATATTATTATAAGTGTATAGAACGATTATATACAATTTGAATTTGTATAAAATGAGAAGAGAGAAAGACAAAAGAGACTTGACTAGGAATATACAATTAAATCGTATTGTATAAAACGAGAAAGAGAGAAATTAGATACAATTTAAAAATTGTATAAAATGAGAAAGAAAGAAAAGCAAAAGAAACTGGGTAGGGAAGTATTTTTATTGTATAATTATAAGTGTATAGGACGAAAATATATGTACTTGCATGTATATATATAATTTTCTCACGCTTTATACAAACAGAAGCGCATTTTATACATTTCGCTTCTGTTTGTATAAGTGAGAAAGGCGAGGGTGGCGAGCGAGATTTGGGAGAGTAGCGAGCGAGATCTGAAAGAGGGGAGAGAGGGGAACAAAAATATATGTATTTATACAATTTTCTCTGCTTTATACAATTAGAAACAATTTTTATACACTTGTGTTTGTATAAAAAGTGCGGAATTGAGCGAGAGATTGGAGGAGAGTGGCGAGCGGGATATTTGGGAGAGAGGCGCCTGACAATTTTTTGCAAACGTTTGCTATGGAACATAATTAAATCAAACCCTAGCTACTCCATTTATTTTAGGTTATTAATTTGCTATTATATACAATTTTCTCATTATTTTATTATACTATTTTTATAATATATTAATATAACAAAATTTGATATATTGAAAGATAATTATAATTATAATAAGGATAAATTAAATAACAAATTATTTATTTGATTTTTCAATCAAACAAATAAAAAAGATTAATTTAGTATAATGACCAAGTGAAGAAACCAAGTATCATTTCTATTTATTTAGAATTATTCTTTCCCCTCTATTTAAACTCCGTTAAAAGAATTTTGGAAGACATCCCTTAAGACTCGATTAAATGCATTAATATTACAACGTAAAAATGTATTTATAATAATTAAGAAAAATGTCATAAAAAACATTGCCTACTTTTTTTCAAAGACATTATTACAAATATTTTTTGGTTAAATATTGAAATGATTTTTATTAATAATACTTAAATGGAAATAATAAATATATAATTAATTATTTTTTCTTACTATTTTATTATTAGGAAAAAAGATAAAAAGTGTCATCCGTTTATGGTTTGACTCAAAAAGTTTCCTTAGTTCCTTACAATCAATACTTTGATTACTACGTGGAAGGAATAAAATGTTGGCAATTTGTAATTTGGTTCAAAAATGTCTTTATTGTTATTTAATTGGTAAAAAATATTCATATTTCAAAATAAATATACTATATTTTTCTCTTTAACTCTCTGTAACGACCTGTTTAGTCGTTTTGAGCAGCATATTTTATTTCTGGGAAAACTGTCTTGATCGACGGATCCCACGACGGACCGTCATGGGCACGACGGACCGTCGTGGGGGTCTCGTTCCAAAACACTTAGAATTTTGAAATTTGGGTACTGAAATCGACTCTCTGAACTTCGTGACGGAATGGCAGGACGGACCGTCGCAGGCACGACGGACCGTCACAAATCTTTCCACAAAACTAACTTTCTAAACTTTGTGACGGACATGCAGGACGGACCGTCACAGTCATGACGGACCGTCACAGGCTGCGTAACCCTGACTGGGTCGGATTTCTATTTAAAAGTTGTAAGGGGCGTTTTGGACTATTCATGCTTATAATTATAAAGTTAGTGGATTAATGTTAATAATTCAACTTCTTGGGGGTTAAAGGAGATAACCTTGGAATAATTAGTGGGTTATTTTTATCATCTTTTATACTTAATTATATACTAATTAGGTAAAAGAAAAAGGGTTTGGAACAAGAAAAATAGAAAGAACAGAGAGAGGGAGAAACGATCGATCAAGAGGAGAGAACGAAGAGGAAAGCAAAGGTTTGGGAAAGTAGATTGCTTGATCACGAATTCTTCGGTGGAGGTAGGTTATGGTCTATGCTTTTCATAGTAAACTCTTAATAGCGAATGATACGTATTGGGTAGTATTGTAAACCCTTCTATATGCTTAATTGTATGCTTGCATGAATGTGATTATATAATTGTAATAAAGTAAGCATGATGAAGCTATTGAATCCTAAATCTTGAAAAACCCTAATCTACTTTGTTAATGATGATGCCTTGGTATAAAAGAAGGCTTGATGAACGAAAGTAGTGAGATTAGGGGATCGGGTGCCACGTTCCGGTACCAGGATAGTATATGAGGATCAGAGTGTCACGTTCCGACACCAGGATAGTATATGGATCGGGTGCCACGTTCCGGTACCAGGATAGTATATGAGGATCGGAGTGTCACGTTCCGACACCAGGATAGTATGGATCGGGTGCCACGTTCCGGTACCAGGATAGTATATGAGGATCGGAGTGTCACGTTCCGACACCAGGATAGAATATGGATTGGGTTCCACGTTCCGGTACAAGGATAGTATATGAGGATCGGAGTGTCACGTTCCGACACCAGGATAGTATATGGATCGAGTGCCACGTTCCGGTACCAGGATAGTATATGATGAGGATCGGAGTGCCACGTTTCGGTACCAGAATAGTATATGAGGATCGGAGGGTCACGTTCCGACACCAGGATTAGTAAAGAGAATGAATCTTGAAATATGTTAATATACTCAATTTAATGAACCTAATTCCCAAATGAGTATGATGGAGAGGCGTGAGTCCTCATTGATGTGCTTGGTGTTGTGACCAAGGGTTATGGTAATTGTAAATGCCGCATGTTGAGTATTGTAGTTGATTTTATGATATTATCTGATATATACTGTTTGCTATTTTGAGTTGGGCGATGATATCTACTCAGTACCTGTGTTTTGTACTGACCCCTACTTGTATGTTTTTTTTTCTCTTGTTATTTGTGGAGTGCAGCAAATGTGCCGTTGTCTTCAACTCAACAACAACTCTAGCCAGTCTTCACTGCGTCAGTTTTCAGGGTGAGCTATTGTTCCTAGCTCGGACTGGATTCTCTCTCATTCATGTCTTGATGCCTTGAAGTTCCGGCATGGACTAACTTTTATTTATTCTAGCTTTCTAGATACTCTTAGAATTAGTAATTTGAGGATAGACGTTCTTGTGATGATGACTTCCAGATTTTGGGGATAATAATAATTATTGAGTTTTTAGAAGTTATTTAATCTATTTTCATTAATTAGTTCAAGTCTTCCGCATTATATTCTGTTATTTATGGTGGAAATGTTGGGGTTTAGATTGGTTGGTTCGCTCACATAGTAGGATAAGTGTGGGTGCCACTCGCGGCTCGTTTTGGGTCGTGACACTCTCTCTCTCTCTCTCTCTCTCTCTCTATATATATATATATATATATATATATATATATATATATATATATATATATATATATATATATATATATATGGGAGGACGACCAAGGGCAAAAAAGTAATTTCACGCTAACAAAAATCTATGAAGAAAGATAATAAATAATTCTTGAATTATCTTTCTATATATGAAGTGAATAATGATCAAGGGCAAAAAAGTAATTTAACACTAACAAAAATTTACCAAGAATGATAATAAAAAAATTAAATAGTTCTAGAAACATCTTAATTTATTGTTATTACCATTAACTTATTTTGTTATTACTTAATTTCCTTTTTATTTCTTTTGTGAGTTATTGTGATATCTATTTTATTATTACTCTATTTTACTATTACTTTAATTTAATTCTTAATATTTTTTCTATTCATTATGCTTATAAAAAAACCTACTTTACATAAAAATATCATGAATTAATTATTTCAATCTTTATTTTGACTCTAATTAATATACTTGAAAATAAATTAGTGTGATAAAATTAATACTATATATTAGATTGATATTAAAGAAAAAGATATTAAAAGTAACTTCACAAATAAAAATGAATAGCATGATATATTAGCATTAAAGATGACCAAGAATAAAAATTAATTTCATTCTAACAAAATCTATCAAAAATAAATAATTTTAGAAATATATGAAGTGAATGATGATCAAAGGTAAAAATGAAACTTATGCAAGCAAACATCTATATCTATATCTATATCTATAGGGATAATACTCAATTACCCCCCTAGCCTATACCCAAAATCCCTACGACACACTTTATCTTTGATGAGGTCCTATTACCCCCTCCATCTTTTTTTTAAAAGTAATTTATTACCCCTTGCGTGCCTACGTGGCAATAGTCGTGATTTCACCCATGTAGGGCGCGTGAGTGCAGAGTGAGTGCAGATTTTGGCTAACAATGACCAATAAAAGTTAGCCACGTGTCAAAGCAATTTGAAAAAAAATTCAAAAATAAATTTTATTGTTTCTCTCAAAAGCATCTTTTTCATCTTTTCAAAAAATAACCCCATGTTCATGGTTCTTCATTTTTGAAGAAGCTCCATCCATTATCATTCAAGTTAAATAGCTCCTTGATTTGAAAAAGTAAAGTAAAATTTAATATATTCGTTACATCTTTTTATGTCGATTATTAATTCTTATTTTTTTTGACAATGTTTATAAAGTTAGGGTTATGACAAAATCCAAGTTGAATAAGTTGTGTATGGATGAGAACGATTCAATGTCACACTGCAACCAAAAATTAACTCTCAAAATCCAACAAAGAAAATCAAATTTCAGTTGGAAATCTAATTTCTAACCTTTGAAATCGATCCCGTCCACACATGCAACACTTTCCCTCTTTCTATTTCATCTACTTTTTGGTAAAATTAATTTGGAAAAGAGTAAATGCTAGCTTTTCAAACTTGGGAAGTGTAAAGTAACTTTATCGAAAGCTGAAACAGTGGATCCCGATGCGTGTTCAACAAACAAATTGACCTTGCAGATTATTATTGCCACGTAGGCACGCAAGGGGTAATAAATTACTTAAAAAAAAGTTGGAGGGGTTAATAGGACCTCATCAAAGATAAGATGTGTCGTAGAGATTTTGGGTATAGGCTAGGGGGTAATTGAGTATTATCCCATATCTATATCTATATTTATTATATAGAAGAGTGAAGTGGTAGGACAACCAAAGGTAAACTTGTAATTTTATTCTAATAAAAATTTATTAAGAAAGATAGTAAATAATTTAGAAAGATCTTTCTAGATATGAAGTGAATAATGATCAGGGGTAAAAATGTGATTTCACGCTACAAAAAATGATAATAAGAAAATTAAATATTTCTAGAAATATCTTTAGTTATTTTTATTACTATTAATTTATTTTGTTATTACTCCTTTTTTTTGTTATGGGTCATTGTAATATCTATTCATTAATCTATTTTACTATTACTTTAATTTAACTCTTAATATTTTTCTATTCATTATGCTTATAAAAATACCTACTTCAATATAAATATACATGATGAATTACTTATTTTCACCTTTATTTTGTCTTTGATGAATATACTTGAAAAGAAATAAGTGTGATAAAATTAATAATATGTACTAGATTGAAATAAAAAAAAAGATGTTAAGAAGTAATTTTACCAATAAAAATGAATAGGATGATATATTTACATTTAAGACGGTCATGAAATGAAATGAAATTTCATTCTAACAAAAATCTATTTAGAAAAACAGTAAGAAAAATAATTAATTCTAGAAACATCTTTCTATATATGAAGTGAATGATGATCAAATGTAAAAATATAACTTACACAAACAAAAATCTATCAAGATTGATTAGAAAAAAAACTAAATAGTTCTAGAAATATTTTTAGTTATTATTATTACCATCAACTCAGTTTGTTATTACTTTACTTTTTTTATGAGTTACTGTGATATCCACTCATTACTCTGTTTTACTATTACTTTAATTTAATTATAATATTTTTTCTATTCATTATACTTATTAAAAATGTCTACTTTAATATAAAATTTATTATTTAAAAATATAATTAATTACTTTTACTTTGGCTCTAATTAATATACCTAAAAAGAAATAAGTGAGATAAATTGATAATATATATTAAATTAAAATTAAAGAATAAATAAAAATAATTTTAATATTGAAAAATAATATTTTAAAAATGTCAAAATGTAACTTTATAAATAAAATGAATAGGATGATATATTTGCATTTAAAGTAAACTAAAAATGTTTACTAGATTTTAAAAAGGTAGTTCTTCATTGAAATATATAATAATTTTTTTACTTTTATTTGATTTCAAACGTATTAATCTGAATAGTGAATTAATGTAAGTTTGATTTAAATTCAAAGTTGACAGGTCAAAATGTGATACTCTTCTATTATGTAGAAATATGAAGTTGAGGACGATCAAGGATACTACGGTCATTTTCATATATATTTCATTTTAAAATTCTATTTTTAAATTTGTCAAAATATTTCTTCAAGTGGCTAAATTTCCTGCATAAGTTACATGATTATTCTAGAAATTATAAGTTATAAGATTTTTCTAGAAGTCCATGATAAAAGTAAATAGACACTAACACATTCTTCATTTCATTCACTCAACAAATCTCTCACCTCTCATGTCTTATACCAATAAATTTCTCGCCATTTATTTCTTATTTGCATCCTAAAATAATACACACTTCGATATAGATCTCTTGTCAGGAAGATCAATAATGCAACTTTTTTTCCAACATTAAAAAC
The DNA here is from genome assembly GCF_036512215.1 of Solanum lycopersicum. Classification (NCBI taxonomy): domain Eukaryota; kingdom Viridiplantae; phylum Streptophyta; class Magnoliopsida; order Solanales; family Solanaceae; genus Solanum; species Solanum lycopersicum. The sequence goes on from NC_090803.1 coordinate 59,572,102, forward strand.
TTCATTTTTGGTTAATTCCCTACACAATGACCCTACTTTTGTAAAACAATTATAAGACAAGTGTTACTTTAGAAGAAAATTCTTTCATTACCATCTTAAATTGTTCTCCTAATTATAATGAATACAAAGACAAAATATAAAGTCGTAACTTTTTTTTATTATCTTTTTATCATTTCTTAAAAAATGAGATGATTCATTCTAATATTTTGTCAAGTAAGTCATTATTTTTGTTTGTTAAACACATAATTTTTTTATAAGTTTACTCAAAACTAATCTATAGATGAGATCAGTACGAAAATTGTTAATTTGTTAAGACTCACGATTATAATCTATTTTATTAAGTAATTTTTAAATAAAATAGAAAAAGAAATTCATTAAATTAATTATTTAATTCAAATATATATTTTTGACATGATATTAATCATTGAAGAATCTAATATATTATTATTATCTCTTATCATATTTATTTGAAAATGTCAAAATAATTTTTCTATTCAAAACTAATTCAATTACTATTATAAATATATATAATGTTGTAATATTAAACCTGTAAATGAATTTTTCATTAAGAATGGTTGATCAATGATTAGTATTTTATCAAATGCAAAACTTATGGTGCAAATATTACAAAAAGAAGATGATAACATTGTAGAAAATAAATACCACTTGCAAAAAATATATGAAGATCGATAAACTTTTTCAAAGATATCAACATTTTATGTTCCTCAAATTTGAAATGTTTTAACTCATAATCTAACACAATTCTGTATTTGCTTGCTGCATAGAATTTTTTGAAATTCAACTTTCTCGATTTGGATTGTAAACGATGCATTTATGTCGTATGAACATTTTAAAAAGATTATTAAGTAATATATTAAAGTTGTTTACCGTAAAAAAAGGTATAAAGTATAGAAATATCATATATTTAGAGGCTAATTACATTCTATCGTAGAAGTTTTTTCAATTACAAAAATCTCAATTTTTTTGTTGCTCTCGAATACATTCCTTGGTTGTCTGGTACATTACTAATGATATATATTACTTCATGGGAGGAATATATCCAAGATAGGATAAAAATATATCCGAGAGGAATTTATGATATCTTACGTTGTGAATTGATGTAATTTTTCCAACAAAATATATAAAATTATATTGGGCCCGTATCACGTGCCTTAAATTATCTAGTAATAACAAGAAAATTAAATAGTTCTAGAAACATCTTTAGGTATTATTATTAGTATTACCTCATTTTTGTTATTTCTTCATTTTTTATGAGTTATTGTGATATCTATTTATTTTATGAAAGTTAATAAATAATGATTATGCTTAGCTCTTAATAATTATATGTCAAGTATAATATTAGGTGGGACCAATCAAAATTAAAATTAAAATCTATATGTATATTAAATTTTGTGTATTGAAATATTTTTTAATTTTGTGATCTTTAATATGCTATATAAAAAATTTAAAATTCAGAAGTTATTTTCTTTTTGAAATTAAAAAAAAAATTCATATAAATCAAAAAGGAGGGAGTCATATATTTAAAATAATATATATATGTGTTATTATTGAAATGACCTTTTGTATATTATTATTTTTTTTAAAAATCATTTTGCTTCCTTCTATTAATTTGTGCATATATGTGAAGTTTTAAAGATTTGAACATGTTAATATAGAAATATAATGATTTGAAAATTTTAATTCTTCATTTTAATTTCTAACTTGTTACGTATTTGAAAATTACATAAAAAAGAAGCTTAAAACGCAATGTAACAATTTAAGATATTTTTAGAAAAACATAGTTAAAGAACATAATGAAATTTGGTTGATTCCCTTATTTTTATTGTTTTTTTTGCATATATTGTTTAAAAATAACGTAAGAACTAAAAAGTACTATGAATCACAGTAAAATGACAACTAAAAATATGTGAGAATCATATAAAAAATTTCGTTTACTTTCCTAATATCACTTGTATCACAAAAAATAAAAGAGATAAAGTAATATATATTATTCGAAAATAACATAAAAGGTACTACATAAATTAACAATTTAAAATGTTTTTTAAGAAAACACATAAAAAAAATTTAGTTCACCTTTTCAAATTTCATTTATGTCACATAAATTGGAAGGAAAAAAACTAACATACGTTGGGCCTGCGCTGGCGCGAGCACATGATATATATATATATATATATATATATATGAATTATCAAATGTTTATCTTACTTCAATTCAGAAAAAAATAATAAAAAATGAAAATATCTCTTATTTCACTATCACTATTTTTTATCGTTATATAAATATAAATTAATGATGAATATTGTATATGTATGACATATATTATCCGTCAAAAGGGTACATGAAGTTATTTTATTTCAATTGATAAATTGAGATTAAGAAGAAAAAAATATTTCTTACATTTTTATTTGTTAATGTGATTTTAGAAGAAATAAAACAAGAATAGTTTTCTTTAATAATATTTTAATTATGAAAAACATGTGTTTAAAAAGAATATATATATATATATATATATATATATATATATATATATATTAATTAAGAAAAACATGTGTTTAAAAAGAATATATATATATATATATATATATTCGGAAAAGGACGTTTTTGACCCATTTTGTATTGTAAGAATATTTTTGAGTCAAAGTGTTGACGGTAAGGGCAACCAAACTAAGGACATTTTTGTTCCTTTCACATAGTTTAAAGAAATTTTTGTCTTTCTCTTATTATTATTATTATTATTATTATTATTATTATTATTTACAAAGTATTATGAGTACGACCTCATTTGTTTACAGTTAATGGAGGTCTGAATCTTAATCATTCAGGTTCAACCCATTAAGTACGTTTGATTTAGGTTTGAATCTGAATGATTCAGATTCAACCCATTAAGTTCATTTGTTTTATTATTTAAAAAATTTCTTAATGGGTCTGTATAGATCTGAACGAAGAAGATCTGTAGGAGACTCTTAACAATATTCAGACTCATTTTATAAATTATCCAATAATAAATCATCGCTTCTCTGCTTTGGGCGTGCCTTTTTATTTCATAACTAAAACTTTTTTTCTCTCTTTTCTCTATCAAACACCATTTCCCCCTCTTGAACTGGTAAGTTTTCATAAATTCTTTCAAGTATTTTTTAATATTAATAATATTCTTGTATTGACGTGTGTCAAGAACACTGTTGTAATAATATTTTTGGTGTCTTGTTGTTTATCAAGGTTTTTGAATGAAAAAATAGTACTTTAAATCATGATTATTAAAAATTTTCAATTTTTTTAAATCAAAAGTGATATATTTTGTTGAAATGAAATTTTTTATAATATTTTATTAATATAATATTCAATTTCACTTGCACATTCAGATATTGAAAACGAATAACATTATTATTTAGTGTTGAGATTTAGAAATCACATCTTAATATTCAGATGTGTATTCAGATCAAAATACTTAAATTTTAATGCAAATCTTAATATTCAAACATTTATTTAGATTCAAATATCTTAATCTTAATGAAAACAAATGTGGCCTAAGTGTAACTAAAAATAAATTATAAATATTTAATTAATGTTATTGGACACGTGCACAACACAGGTTATCCCTAACCAGTAAAATTATAATATAAAAATTATATAACTAAACTGACCTTAAAATTATACAATTGATTCTTATAAAGTATTTTGGGTATACCAAAAAAATATATATAGCCAAAATTTTAGAAAAAAAGACAGATCCAAAAACTAGAAATGGAAGTCTATATATACACAAATTAAGTAAGTATAGGTATACACGATATAATAATAAAATTGTTAATACATATATAAATATAGAAATGTATACTAATTAATATATACAAATATCGTTTATACAAATACATGCTATTCTTCATAGCAAATTTCTTTAAGTTGTAGCCGCAATCCATAATTTATATGAAACTATATTGAATAATACACTAGTGATGTTAGCTAATTCGCGTAATTTACTTTTTCTTTTATAATAAGTTCACATAATTTGAATTTTAGTATGAGAATTTTTCACAAATAGATTACTTTGCTATTGATTTATTATATATAATGATATTTTTGATAATTATAACACATGATAATCTCTCACATATAACTTTTCAAAATTTGCGTCTATATTTCAGATATAATCTTCTCCAGTTCATGTTGTATCATTTACATGGTAATTTTGTTGTATTTGTTCGTCCCAAGTTTATTGTATTTTGTTCTCTCCATGTAGTTGGATACATCGTATCTATTTGATCAACCTAGTTATATTAATACTTTCTCATTTTTGCTAAATACAATATTTTAGAGAAAGTCGATCGACGCTATGTAGCATATCATTTTATTGGATACACTGATACGATCCAAAAAATAAAAAAATCATAAACAACTTCAAAAATTGTCAAATTCTAAAACATATTTAAAAAAATTCAGATACACACATCTACAAACTACATTATACATTTAAAAATCAGAGGATACAAGAAACAAGCTAAAAGAGTCGAGCAATTACAAGCAAATCATATTACAAGGTCTGATATACATGAATTGTTTAAAATAATCTCTATTTAAATTATTAAAATTGTGACTTGTTTGTTTGCACTATATAGAAAAATATTAGTATTCTTATTCTTATTAGAAATTCATTGGATCTTTATTAAAACTATGAGATGCTATACATATTTAGTCAGCCGCCATCAATCTAAATATACAAAAAGTAAAATGAGATGGTAAATAAAATATGGACTCTCTATGAATTATATTCTGAATCTATTACTTTGTTTTTATCCATTATCACTATTTATTAGAGCAGCTCTGATGCTGATAAAGTAAAAATCTATTTTCTAGTTACATAATCGTTTTCCTTATTCATATCCATGATCCTATATTTGTAGCAATCCTTTCTCATGTTACTACACTATTATTAATTGTAACGACATATTCTCGTCATAATAGAAAAGTCAACGGAGAAATTATTTGGGTCAGAAAACTTTTTCATAGTAACTTGAAATTTTCTAACCTAGTCCAGATTTCAACGAAATCGAAGTCAGTGAGGTCTAGGAAAATCCGATGAGAAATGAGTGATCTAATAATGAATTTGATCGCATGAATGGATAGATAAGACGCTAAGGAACCTGTACGATTTTACGGAATGAAATTCGGACGAGAAGAACTCCCAGACTGTAGCGTGAAACGGTAGTTTATGAGTATATGAGTTGAAGGTATGTTGTGAAATGCGGGGTTGCTATGGCAGGATAGTGATCACCACAGCAGGCCAATCACGACTTCAGTCGAAAATAAACCCAAGAAATGTCATTATTTTGCAAATTTTGTTCTTAAGAGTCACGAGACAAACCAGAGAGACTTCTTGACAATTTTTCACCATTCTTTAGGCTAAAGGTAAGGTTTTACTCTCCGAACACATTTTTTCGATCAGTAGAATATAAATTCAGGAGTAATTATTGTTGGGGAGGGCTTTGACATTGTTTTAGATGGTGGGGAAAACCCTACATGCATATTAGGATCATGAGTTTGGCCTAGAATTGATAATTTTGATCATAATCTGGATAAATTAGACCTTGATTAGTGATCTCCGTACTTAATTGTTTGTCTGAAGATCTATAGCAAGCGAAAATAATTCAAAAAGGAAAGAATCAAGTTTCTTAGGAGGGTTCAAGCTTTGTTTGAGGTAGGTGTAGTTGTGATTTCATATTAGTGTGACGTATGTTAGTAATTACTTCATTTAATGTATATATGAATGCGAAAGTATTACAATATTGATCATACTATTCGTAAATGAGTATGAATGAATAATTGTATGTCATGAATCAACACTTGATTGTATGATTATGAGAATGTACATTGTGATTGTGGCTAGTTGAAATTGATCCAGTGTTCTGTTCCAAGAGACTAACTTAGATTTGGTGTCACGTTCCGACACATATATAGAATCGGGTGTCACGTACGACACACTAACTTGGATTGGATACCACACGTATCGGTACACTTACAGTTTGAGTATAGGTTACATGAGAGGACCATTGACTTGTTATAAAGATGTAGTTTAGAATGTGAAATTGGTCATTGATCCTGGAATGATGACTGATATTGTATATATTTGGTATATGCTCGTTTTATTTTGTTGTGGTTACTTGCATATGCTTCACTTATTGGGAAAGTTGTGTAAACTTACTAGTAAACTGTGGTTGTGTACTTATACTGCACTTGCTCTTTTTTTGTTGAGTACATGGTATCTTTATATGACTATTGGCAAACTTCATTTAAAAGGCCAGTGATCAAGATTGAATTCAAGGGTGAGCCAGTTCTTCCAGGCTTCCATAAGTTCTCGTTATGTTTAGTCTATTTCATTCGGACTTAGACTAGTACTTTAGATATTCTTATGTCTAGTTGGGTTTGCACCCATTTTCTTAGACATATTGAACTTTAGATGTTTCGGTACATGAACTTTCAGGTTCTAGACATATTTTCACATTTGTTTGTTAGACTTATGAAGTTTATGGGAACTCCTTATTTTTCCTTTCCTTTAGACATTTAAATCTGCTTCCGTATCTTTAAATATTTAGTTCTTGGGTTAGCTGATTAGTATTAATGGTTCTCTCATCAGGGGATTAGTGTGGATGTCGACGATTTGAATCGTGACATTAATCCCTGATCATTTTGCGTGACGATCATACTAATAATTCAATTAAGTATACGAGCTTGTATAATACTGTATTTCAAACATTGTACTTCTTGTTGTACCCTAATTAAACATAATTTTATAAATATTTTGAATGACCAAAAAGAGTATAAAATCTATTTTTTTTCCTGATTCAAGTGATACATTTTGCTTTACGAGATCCAAATTTTATAAATTTTGATCAATATTATTTAAATATTTGACTTTAAACAATTAACAACTTTTTATACTTTTCATATACAATTTATGAATATCTAATTTTTTCAAATTGATCTAATTTAATCTAACTTCAAATAAAAGTTAAAGTATAGCGTACTTGTAAAAAAGAAAAATATGTTGAGATTTTTAATCGATTTATGTGTGTGATAATCATTAGATGTACTATTGTACTAATGATATACCCGACCCGAATCATTAAATGTACTATTGTACTAATGATATACCCGACCCGATGCACACCGGATATAGAACGATAAAACCAAAGCTTCTCCCCCAAATTTCTTTTTACAAATCTAGAGGCCTTTAGTTGTCCTCTCAGTTTTCTTTCACGGTAAATCGGCGCATAAAAAAGAGCAGGTCCGTCAAAAGTCCGGTTCCTTCACGAAGAGCTAGGGTTTTCTTCTAAGGTTTCTACTTTATCCCCTTTCTCTCCTTGTTATACCAAATATGTTTTTTTTTAATTATTGTAAAATTATTCGTTTAACTGTAGAGAGAAGAAAGATGGAGGATGATTATTGGAATAATCAACCGCAACTTTCTGAATCTGCTGGATCGATCAATCAACCACAACTCTCTCAAGCTGTTGGATTGCTCAATCAACCGCATCTTGAATATGGTATGGACAAATTTTGTGCTTTTTTTTATAGCTTATATTTTGTTAGGAGGTAAAATGAATTTTTTCTTTATAATCGTCTATGTTGCTTTGAGATTGATTGTAATTATCACTTAAATCACTAGAGATTATGAAATTCAAAAATCAATTTTCATTTTTTAGTCATAGAGAACTACATTTCGACATTTGGAATAGTTTCGATTGTAAATTAATAACTGATGAGATTTTAAAAAGAGAAATTCATTGAAAGTTAGGTGGTGATATATTTTGTAGAATGTGTTAGATCTTTATAAACTTTGGAAACAGTAGAGAAACTAAGTTCAATTAAGTCGAAATAATAATTTTTTTTTGTAACATATAAATCAATGATTGATTTAGAATTTCTATTAAGGAGGTTTGAAAACTTGTAAATGTAGTTTCTAAAATTGATACTTGAAATATAAAGATAACTTTGAACCCCTCTTAACCATTGAACCATCTTCTAATCCTGTCCCATTTGCTTCTTTTTTTCTATTTTTTTAACTTGTCCTACCCTACCCTATTTAGCCCTGCTCCACCCTGTTCATTTTTCTCACTTTTTAAGTTTGTAGTTGTGCACTTTTTTTCTCCTACAATCCAAATCATCTATGGTATATTTTGAGATTCCATTTGTTCTTTTTACTTGATTTGAATATAGTACATTCTTTATTTATTTTTTATCATGCATTTTAAATTCAAAGTAATTAATTAGATATTACTATTGTTTGAAAATTTTAGAATACACAATAAAAAAATTAAAAGATACCTCAGTAAAAATCTAAAATCTATTTTTTTTCTTTCTCTATCCTCCAAATCAAATTCTTGCAACAGTAAATTATTTTTGCCTTAGCTTCTTTCTATGCCATAAGATACCTTAATTCCACATGATCAGTGTGAACCATGACTTTGATGCCATGTAAATTTTTCAAGAAGCAATTCTTGTTGAATCACTATATAGCTTCTTTGAGAAACATTTAGAGCTTTGCTTGAATAATATATATAGATGTCCAAGACTCTACTACATGCCCTTGGGTTAAATCTACAACAATGATGAATTAAAAAAGTTATTGTTTTGACCTAGAAACACATATTTATGCAATAGCCACGTTGCAGTCAATTTCTAAACATTGATAAAGGCATTGAATTACCAAAATCACATAGAGCTTTAGCAAAACGTAATACGCCATTTGTACATTAGAATTATGAAAGCTTTAGGATCCTCCTTTGCATATCCATTTAGTGATAATGGGAACAGACACAACCCGATGACATCCATATCAAAGTCTGGCCTATCCGCACTACTCTGAGACATCTTTGCTAAGATAGGGATATAAGTGTTCAGATGGCAGACCAACGAACAATCCTTTTGCTACAATAAGCATTTGTGTTAAGCTTCTAATGACAACGTCAAACTCTGTTCCAACTGAAAGTGTAGGCAACAAAATGACACCTGACGTCTCTATAATATTACGATCAAACCTGTAGTTGTGCATCATTCTGCATTCTCTGTTAGATTTTGATGCTCACAACTCTTTGGATTTCAAGATTGAATGACATCAGGGGAATGCCTTGAATCCAAATCAAATTATTGTCATAATAGTACCCAATAAATCAGTCTTAGCTTAGACTCATCACTATGCACAATAACTTTGGTGCCAAACAAATAGGATCTAAATTTCTACCAACGTGAAGACTACAATAACTAATTTTTATTCAGTCACTGTGCATTTTCTTTGAGAAGCATTTAGAGTCCCCGATCCAATGAAATGATGATAGGTAAAAAAAATTAGCTTCTCTTTCAATATCTCAAACACCTTTAGACAGAAGTGATAGTTTCTGTAATTTAGCATAAGATTGAATTTTCACATCGTTTTAATATAGTATCTAGATGAGCCAAACAATCATCAGACAAGTCTCCTACAACAGAAAAATCATCCATGAAAACTTCGATTTTGTCTTCCACCATAACTAAGAAACTAGACATCATGCAACGTTGAAAAGTCACTGATGCATTATGCAAAGTTCCTTTATGAACTTTGCATAGCTCAAAATTTGTTCTAGAGCTTCAATTAGAGGGATGTTGATTCAGTATCAAGATGAAGTTAGTTACATCTCAAGTTAGTGATTATGGGAACAGACACAACTCGGTGACATCCATATCTAAGTCTAGCCTATCCATACTTGTTTGACAAACGCTGACAACTTTGGTAAGATTATGGATCTTCAGTAGTAAGGCCAGTGAACAATTCTTTAGCTGTAAGCATTTAGTGACAACAAACTTTGATCCAATTTACAGTTATAGTTACATTCTGCCTTATCTATTTTGTTGCAGTAGCAGAAACTCCACAATCTGGGATGCCATCAGCTCAAGTAGTGGATCCACAATCAATTGGACAGTCAATCTTATTAGCCTATCAACGTTATCTCGACAGTGTGGTAATCTCTGAAGCTGAAAATGCTCCTACATTTTTCTGTGGACCAGAGCTAGCTACAGCAGGTGGTAGTGGTAGTACTATACCTGATCCCCGTCCATCAGCTGCTCTTCGTGATCCCCGTCCATCCCCTGCTCTTCGTGATCCCCGTCCATCCCCTGCTCTTCGTGATCCCCGTCCATCACCTGCTCTTCGTGATCCCCGTCCATCACCAACCCTTCGTGATCCCCGTCCTTCACCTGCTCTTCGTGATCCTCGTCCATCACCTGCTCTTGGTGATCCCCGTCCATCATCTGCTCTTCGTGATCCCCGTCTATCACCTGCTCTTCGTGATCCCCGTCCACCACCTGCTCTTCGTGATCCCCGTCCATCAGCTGCTCTTCGTGATCCCCGTCTATCACCTGCTCTTCGTGATCCCCGTCCACCACCTGCTCTTCATGATCCCCGTCCATCACCTGGTCCATCAGCTCGTGGAAAAGAGCTAGCTATAGCAGGTGGTAGTATACCTTCCGTTGGTGTTGGTGGTGGGCCAGAGCTATCTAAAGCAGGTGGTAGTATACCTGCCCTTGGTGTTGGTGGCGGGCTAGAGCTAGCTATAGCAGGTGGTAGTATACCTGCCCTTGGTGTTGGTGATCCCCGTCTATCGGCTCGTGGACCACAGCTAGCACCGGATGGAAGGCGGAGGTCTCGTGAAACACTATCTCTACCTCCTGATGCTTCTAGCACCCTCTACATAGAGGGACTTCCTTCAGACTGCCCCAGAAGAGAAGCAGCACGTATCCTGTGAAAATGTCATTACCAATTTTTTCAATACATATACTTATAAGTTGCTTCATCCCTAACTACATTTCAAAAAAAAAGATATCTTTCGTCGTTTTACAGGCTACAAAGAATTGAGACTTGTTAAAAGGGACTCAAAATATGTAAGTTGATTGCCTAATTTATGCCTTTTGTATCAATGTGTGTTTTGATTAAAATTTCATTTTGCAGCCTGCTAAACATCCTCTTATTCTTGGGTTTGTGGATTTTGAAAATCCAACCTATGCTGCTACTGCTTTGAGGGCATTACAAGGTGATTTTTCCACTGTCTCCACTTAAAAATATTATTGACATTTCGTATAAAACTAATGGTTTGTTGAATTTTGTCAGGTTACATAATGGACGATCATGACAACAATTCTCCTTACTTGAGGTTGCAGTTCTCTAAATTTCCAGGCAGGAGACTTACTGGTCGTGGGAAGCGATAAATTATATCGATTCAAGTACTGCTCTGTTTGAATTTAGTTATGTATTATCTACTGTTACTGAAAACTGCAAGTGTACAATTGGCGCAACAATGGTGCTACTAGCCATTCTATTGGTTTTTGAAGCGGAGTTTTCCGCTTCAACAACCTGTGAAACTTAGTTTCTCAGACTTGAACTTTTATCTTCTTCTAAAACATGGATTATGTGATGATCAAGTTTTCTTTTTGTTGTGTATTTGTTAAGTCTTATCTTAGAAATGTTTCTTTTTTGGTGCTGGTGTAATTGGAAGCTAATTAAGTGTGGCAAATGTGGTTGATTTAAGCAAGTTGAGTCAATAGATTGGTTATTTCTGTCTTCTGCACAAGTTAGGGGCTACAATAGGTGACAGTGTTTGAATTGACTTATTTTAAGTGATTATAAGCTGAAACTCATGCGGTAGAAATCTTTACTTATGATTTTTAGCTTACTAGTTCTTGGATACGTGCGTTGCACGTTTGTTTCATATTAATTAGTATAATGTTTTTGAGATAATATTAGATTATACGTACTAAATTTGTATGTATATTTGCTAACTGACTATCTAAAGGAAAAAACTAAAATTTCAAAATAATAAACAGTGAGCCTATCCATATAATTACTAGATTCTTAAAAGCAAAATTATTAGATATTGTGTGAACTTACACTGAACAACTAAATTTAATAGTAAGTAAATTCATACACAAAATATAATAATCATGAGAAAATAATTTAAATGTGTTATGCCCAAATATAACATTGACTCTATTGAAGCAATGTTGATGCTAACTATATGTGTCCGGACTTTATTACTAAAAGAAAATGAAATATTAACAATCTCTTCACCTCTAAAATAGTATAAATTCTACATATACTTTTATCATTTTGAGACCCTACATTTTCATACTACACTAGATATACTATTTGTTTCGTACGTCAATTTAGGTTATATGTTTTGCCCAAATTAGTTCTAACATTTATAATCATAAAAATGAATTGAGTTAATCTCCTATTGGACATAGTTTTTTCTCTGTTAGGTTCCTGAAATGACGGGTTCAAGGAGATCCACTCGTCCTTACCAAAGCTTAGTTATTCGTAAATGAGAACTCGTTTTACTGATTGATTGACTTATGTTAATTTTATATTCCAATTCAATGTATTTCTTTTTTTGCTCTTGTTCGATAGCAGGCCTGTGTGCGAGCTTAATCCAATTTCAGTGAATGTATAAATATTAAGCTGTCTAACTTATGACAAGTTGGGCGTGTTGTAGCCTTCATTTTTTCCATTTTTAGTGGGAATCGATTTCTTTGTGTTCAAATAAAAAAATGTAGTAATCAAGAATGAACTAATTCAAAGAATATATTAAGGATTATGTTTTGTTTCTTCCATCTAGCTCCGTTGTTTTTGTGACTACAAAAATTTGATTAATAATAGTGTTATGCGGATTTCGAGATAATACGAGAAAATATAAATGCGAAAATCAAAACAACAGATTTACGTGGTTCACCAATAAATTGGCTACGTCCACGGGAAGAGGGGGAGCAATTTTATTATGGAGAGGCAAAAACAGAATTACAGAATAGGGTTTGCCATAGCGTCTATATATAGTGCTAAACTACGCCCTAACAGGCTTGGGCCCAACATACAGAATTGACATATAATTAAGGGCCCAATTCAAGGCATTCAACAAATCTCCACCTTGACTTGAATTCTCCAAACAGATTCTTCAGACGCACTATGATAGTGCCAGGCCTCCCCCTCTTCCTCAGAATTGCCCCGCAGGGCAATTAACAGCTTCTGATGTTGAGCAAGTCCAAACAGTGTTGAAACTTGCTCTGTGGAACCGGCTTTGTGAACATATCAGCAGGATTATCAGCAGTTCCTACTTTCTTCACCTTGATTCTCTTCTCACTTCTCAGAAAATGATACCTCACGTCAATATGCTTGGTTCTCTCATGATGGACTTGATCCTTGGCTAGACAAATTGCGCTCAAACTGTCATAATACACCGTAGCCTGATCATGATGCAGACCAAGATCACTAACCAGCCCTTTCAGCCAAATCCCTTTTTTTGCAGCCTCTGTCAAGGCCATGTACTCCGCTTCCGTAGTAGACAAAGTCACTGTAGGTTGCAAAGTTGCCTTCCAATTGACGACAGATCCTCCAAGGATAAACACATAGCCAGTCATCGATCTTCTTGTGTCAACATCTCCAGCATAGTCAGAATCAGAATAGCCAGTAACCAAGCACTGAGTATCACCTCCATAAATGAGACCAACGTCAGATGTACCTCTAAGGTACCGGAAAATTCTCTTCACAGCCTGCCAATGTTCTTTCCCTGATTGTCCCATGAATCTGCTCACTACACTGACTGCATGTGCTAAATCTGGCCTTGTACAGACCATAGCATACATCAAACTTCCTATGGCACTGGCATAAGGGACTCGTGACATATACTCCTTCTTTTCTTCTGACTATGGAGCGAACATGGCAGTGAGATGGATATTGGCAGCACTGGGGGTATCAATAGGCTTAGATGAAGACATGCCAAACCTCGCCAAGACCTTCTGAATGTAGCTTCTCTGTGACAAGAAAAGTTTCCTTCTCTCTCTGTCTCTAATGATCTCCATCCCTAGAATCTTCCGAGCGGCTCCCAGATCCTTCATCTCAAACTCAGCACTAAGTAAACCCTTCAGCTTCTGAATGTCATACTTCTTCTTTGCAGCTATCAGCATATCATCTACATAAAGCACCAGATAGATGAATGAATCATCCTTGAGCCTATTGTAGTAGACACAACAATCATATGAGCTCCGAATATAGCCCAACTTCACCATATAGCTGTCAAACCTTTTGTACCACTGCCTTGGAGACTGCTTAAGTCCATATAAGGACTTCTTCAACTTGCAAACGTGATTTTCCTTCCCTGGAACTTGGAAACCATCCGGTTGAGTCATGTATATCTCTTCCTCCAACTCTCCATGTAGAAACGTTGTCTTCACATCAAGTTGTTCAAGCTCCAAATTCTGATGTGTAACTATCGCTAGTAACACTCGGATGGAAGTATGTCTGACCACTGGTGAGAAGATCTCATTGTAGTCCACTCCCTCTCTTTGGTTGAAACCTCTGGCAACAACCCTGACTTTATACTTGACTTCTTCTGCTGGTGATATCCCTTCCTTCTTCTTGAAAACCCATTTGCAAGTAATAATCTTTCTCCCCGAAGGCTGTATGACCAAATCCCATGTCTGATTCTTGTGCAGGGACTCCATCTCATCTCCCATAGCAGCAAACCATTTTTCAGAATCAGGACTTAAAATGGCTTCTTTGTAAGTAGAAGGCTCAGATGTATCTACCTCTTCAGCAACCTGCAGTGCATAACCCACCATGTCCTCAAAACCATACCTCGTAGGTGGCCGAACTCCAACCCTCCTTGGCCGATCTTGAGCTATACTCCGATGGATATCTGATGGCATAGATTCTGGGATATCAGTTTCTGTCTGTGGCTCTTGATCCTCCTCTTCAGGTTCTTTTAAATCGCTCTCGTTCTGAATAACTTGAAACTCCACCTGTTTATCAAGACTCCCAGTTTCTGACGTAGTTGCAGGCTTCACAATGGTTCTAAGCAGAGAACTTTCATCAAAGACAACGTTCCTGCTCATAATAACCCTCTTTTCTGCTGGAGACCAGATTCTGAAACCTTTCACTCCATCTCCGTAGCCCACAAATACTCCCTTTTTAGCTCTTGGTTCTAACTTACCTTCACTGATGTGATAGTAAGCCGTACAACCAAAAGCTTTCAGATTTGAATAATCAGCAGCTTTTCCTGACCACATCTCCATAGGTGTCTTGCACTGTATGCCTGTATGTGGTCCGCGGTTAACCAAGTAGCAAGCTGTACTAACCGCTTCTGCCCAGAATCTTCTATCTAGCCCAGCATTAGAGAGCATGCACCTTGCTCTCTCTAGAAGTGTTTGATTCATCCGCTCAGCTACACCGTTCTGCTGTGGTGTATTTCTGACTGTACGATGTCGAGCAATCCTTTCATCCTTACAGAATTGATCAAATTCAGACCAGCAGAATTCCAGCCCATTATCAGTTCGCAATCTCTTGATCTTCTTCCCTGTTTGATTTTCCATCAAAATTTTCCACTCCTTGAACATCTGGAAAGCTTCACTTTTATGCTTCATCATGTACACCCAAGTCATCCTTGAGTAGTCATAAATAATGGACACAAAAAATCTGCAGCCTCCCAAAGACTCAACACGGCATGGACCCCAGCAATCAGAATGAATATAATCAAGTGTGCATTTTGTTCTGTGAATGGCCTTTGAAAACTTGTTGCGATGTAGTTTTCCAAAGACACAATGTTCACAAAACTCTAGGCTCTTAACCTTATGACCAGTAAGAAGATCCTCCTTTGACAGAATTTGCATCCCTCTTTCACCCATATGACCAAGTCTCATGTGCCATAACTTAGTCATATCCTCCTGGTGAACTTTTGACGATGCAATACGGGCTGAACCTGTAACCGTGGAACCTTGTAGAAAATACAAAGTACCACGCATGACACCTTTCAGAATCAGATTTGAACCCTTCCAGACCCGTAAGACTCCATCTTTTCCCGACCAGCTGAATCCCTTGCTGTCCAAAAGACTGAGAGATATCAGATTTTTCGTCATCAATGGAACGTGCCTGACCTCGTTCATTGTGCAGAAGCTACCGTCATGTGTCCTTATCTTGATCGAGCCTATCCCAACCACCTTGCAGACAGAACTGTTGGCCATCGAGATGCTGCCTCCGTCTACCTGCTCATAAGTCGTGAACAACTCTCTCCTAGGACAGATGTGATAGGATGCCCCAGAATCGAGAACCCACACATTTGAATGATGAGTGTGCTCATCCGCAACTAGGGCAATGTCTTCTTCAGAATTGGTGTCTTCTTCAGCAACAGCAGCAGAAACTGATTGTTTTTCTGATTGCTTCTTCTTCTTTGGACAATCAAATTTCCAATGTCCCTTCTCCTTGCAGTAATTACAAACATCATCCGGCTTTGCACCCTTCGACATCGGCTTATTTTTCTTTCCGCCGTTTTTCCTTCCCTTTCCGCTACTGGTGAATAGACCGGAAGGCTGTATGTCCGTACTTGTGCCGTTAGCCTTATGCCGTAATTCCCTGCTATGAAGGGCCGATCTGACTTCTTCCAGCGACACAGTATCTTTCCCAACAATGAACGATTGAACAAAATTCTCAAACGACATTGGGAGAGATACTAACAGAATCAGGGCAGCATCTTCATCCTCGATCTTCACATCGATATTACGCAATTCTAATAACAAAGTATTCAATTGCTCTAAATGTTCCCTGAGTTGTGTACCTTCAGCCATTCGTAAACCGAATAGACGTTGTTTCAGAAGCAGCTTGTTGGTTAGAGATTTTGTCATGTACAAACTCTCCAGCTTCAACCACAGACCAGCAGCAGTCTCTTCATCCGAGACCTTCGTGATGATGTCATCCGCGAGACACAGCATGATCGTCGAGTGCGCCTTTTCCTCCAGAATCGTCATCTCAGGAGTAACGACGGCGTTCTTGTCTTTCGACAACGGCGCCCAGAAGCCTTGCTGTTTCAACAAAGCCCGCATCTTGATCTGCCATAAACTGAAACTGTTCCTCCCTGTGAATTTGTCGATTTTCACGTTCAAAGCAGACATCTCGAATTCTCCAAGAACACCGATTAACCGAGAGGCTCTGATACCTTTTGTTATGCGAAATTCGAGATAATACGAGAAAATATAAATGCGAAAATCAAAACAACAGATTTACGTGGTTCACCAATAAATTGGCTACGTCCGCGGGAAGAGGGGGAGCACTTTTATTATGGAGAGGAAAAAACAGAATTACAGAATAGGGTTTGCCATAACGTCTATATATAGTGCTAAACTACGCCCTAACAGGCTTGGGCCCAACATACAGAATTGACATATAATTAAGGGCCCAATTCAAGGCATTCAACAAATAGGAAAAATGATATATAATAGCAAATTAATAATATAAATTAAATGCTATAATCATAGTTTGACTTAATTGTACTCTGTAGCAAACTATTATTATTTCGTCTTTCTCTGGTGAATCTTGCTCGCCACTCTTGTTCTTGCTGGGCAGTCTCCCTCGCCTCTCTCGCTTTTATACAAACACAAATGTATAAAATGTGTTTGTGTTTGCATAAAATAAGAGAAAATTGTGTGTGTGTGTGTGTGTATATATATATATATATATATTCGTTCCCTCTCTCCCCTCTTCCAGATTTCGCTCGCCACTTCCCCCCAAATCTCGCTCGCCACTATCATTCACCTCTCTCACTTTATACAAACACAAACGTGTAGATTGCATTTGTATTTGTATAACGCGAGAGAAAATTATATATACAGATATAAATGCATATATTTTCGTCCTATACACTTATGATTATACAATCAATCTTTCCCTACTCATATTTCTTTTGTCTCTCTCTCTTTCTCGCATTATAGAAACACAGATTATACAATCGATTCGTTTGTATATTTATACCGAAACATATTATACAATTGCTTTTGTATATGTATAGCGACATATACATATTAATAGGCATAACAAACATACAACTTGCTATAAAGTGCAATTATGCAAATTATAACTATAACATACAAATATGATTTTTATGTTTGCTATATGTGAAAATTACTCATAATAATATATGGTTTTACCAACTAATTAAGTATATCTTAACCTACTATGTAAACTTATTTTCTATTAACTTCATTTTTCTTGCTCAACCAAATAAAACGCATATCTACGATAACTCGCAATATTATTCTACTTCCAAAGCATAACACTGAAAATGTTACTACATATAATATAATATCACCTCCAAACACACACACACACATTTAAATAACCCTAATCTTTATTTCTAACAAAAGTTTTAACAAATGTAACTATTGTATAATATGAGTATATACATTATACACTTATTATACATTAAATATACACCGATAATAACTTCAAACATTCCGATTAGGGGAGTGAAATATTTCAAAAATGATAAGATTATACAGGTTCATTAATATGGTTTCTAATTAATTGGTGTATCCTTTCCATATAATATAATGTATTTAACTCTATTAGATAAAAGTGAAGAAGGAAGAGGAAAATTTTAAATTTGCAATACACTATTTATTGATTTTCTAATTATTTCATAATTTCATCCTTTACAGAATATTTTAGTTAGTTGTTGAATCTCAGATCAATATGCTCAACACGTACAATCACCCTAACTTGTATACCATTATCTTTCTCTTGTATATTATACATAAATCATTGAGACATATATTGTTTCTCGAGAGTGGATTTAATTAGTTTTCAAAGCTAAATTAGATTAACAAAAATAAAACTCATATTTAAGAAAAAATTTAGCCCAAAGTCAAACCTAACAACTCCTTGACTTCTTCACGAATAATGCACTGACAGCTAACACTATTAGATCTAATTTATAAAGTGGTTCGACCTTTCTTCAAATTTCGTAGGTAATAAAAAGCTTAGTGTACTGAATATATATTTTTGGTAATTTTTTTCTTTGTTCTTTTCACGTTTCCATAAAGCATGAGTATTATCTCGGCCATTATTTACATCGAACTATACTAATTACCGAGATGAATCACAATTTAAGGTAAAATATATATTACTTTAACTATGATTTAATAATAAGAGTGTGTGTGGAAAGATGCAACGTTTATTCATTAAATAAGGTAAACACAAAGTATGAGCAAGTGTTTATCCATTTTCTTTGATGCTATTTAGTAATTCAGAATTGAATTCTCACTAGCAAAAATAAAAAAATAAAAAAAATTAAGGTATAATTAATTTTTAAAAATTGTATCAACAAATCCCACTTTAAAGTTTCCAAAAGCAATCAATCAATCAACGAATAAGTGATTATAAAAGGAAAAAAAAGCTTTAGTAGGTAAATGAAAACAAATTTCACAAATCAAAAAGAGGTAAAGTAACAAAGAAAATAATCTTGTTTGTTATATGATTAGAGACTAAAGATTTTAAATTCGAATCCTCATATTTAGTACGATATTTTTTTTTATTAAAAAGCGTTTTATCTTTTAATATAAATTTTTTAATAGAAATTTAAATTTAATCATACTCTAATATGAATATCAGACACTAAACATTTAAAATAAACATTTAAAAAGAAAGAAAAATATCTTGTGCTTTCTAATTTATCACAACCCCACATGCATTTAGTATTTCTATTGACCTTTCAACGATTTTTGATTGTCTTGCATGGGATCTTCAACGCTTTTACCTACCACAAAAAAAATAATATTATCCTACGTGACATAAATCTAATGAAAATATTACTAGTCAAATGATGCTTTTTTCTTATAGAGTATATTATTTTATTTACTTCCCCTTTTTTGTTAGTGTATAGACACTGATTTTTGACATAATTCATAAATTGTTAATTCCGTGTTTAACGCTAGAAAAATGTAGAAAAGGGGACATGTTACAACAATTAATTAATAACATTTCCTTTATCTTTTATTTGGACCTTTTTTTTTTTGTCTTTTTCTTATTTTTAATTAGTTTAATTCAATTTATTTTAGTGGTTACCAATTTTATCATATTATTCATTAATAGTAAAATATCATAAAATATAACCTTCAATTACTTTATAATAAGATTGTGTAAATAATATTGATAGCAATATATAATTATAATAATTCAGTATTATCTCACGAATGAGAAATAAAATATTATTCATATTGTCCTTATATAGAACTAGTATATTATACGATAAATTTTCAATGATTTCATGAAAATGCTGAAGTTTTTTAGTGCGGGGTAGGTCAAATAGATTAATTATGTAACTAATTATATTTTATTTGGATTAAATTAATGTTACTTCAATTATTGAGTATAGGGTATTCTATCTTTAGATTTAAGTAATGTTAATTCCGTGTTCCTCGGAATTTTATAATTGTTCGATTTAATCAACTAATTAGTTTGTCTCTTCCTCATTTTACTATGCTAATAAAGAAAATATCATGTAAATTGAGAATATAATAATATGGATGCAAATGTGTTATGTTAGGCACTATATTTTCTTTACAAAATTATCATAAAGTATATAGTTCGTTTCGCCTTTTTTTTTTTTTAATAATTCGTTATATTTAATTTTATAAAATTAATAAAGTATATAGTTCGTTTCGCCTCTTTTTTTTTTTTTAATAATTCGTTATATTTAATATCGTAAGATTAATAAAGTATATAGTTCGTTTCGCCTCTTTTTTTTAATAATTCGTTATATTTAATATCATAAGATTAATAAAGTATATAGTTCGTTTCGCCTCTTTTTTTTTTAATAATTCGTTATATTTAATATCATAAGATTAATAAAGTATATAGTTCGTTTTGCCTCTTTTTTTTAATAATTCGTTATGTTCAGTCTTATATGGTATATTTAATATCATAAGATTAATAAATATTTTAATATTATAAATATATTTTTAATATATAATCACAAATTTTAAGTATATTTTTATATATTTATAATTTCATATCAAATTAAAATAGATTAAATAAATTAAAACGAAAACGAAAATAATATATAATCCGTTTTTTCTAAAAAAAAAAGAGCAAACAAAAGAGTAGAAGATTTCTGAGTAGTTGGTACAAATATTTATTTATCTAATATAAATAGTATGTCGGTAATAATTACTTATTGACTAGGTCAAAATAGGTAAGATCTGTACTTATATAATAAAATATAAGATCCATATATATTTTTAAAAAACTAATGGAAGAAAATTAGTAATTTTATTTTTGTCGGTGATTAAGTTTTATGCTAATAATCAATTTTTTTTGCAAATTAAAATGTGAAACTCATTGGATGAACCAAATGAAGCCCTCCATGTAGATTGAACTACTATTAAATTATTTACTTTTTTATCTACTTATTTATTTTTAAGATCGAGGATAGAAGATGAAATTATAAAATCAATAAATAATTACAATCGTAATAGAGATATTTAGTGACAATACACTTTTCTTTTTAAAATTTATTTATGATCAATTAAGTTAATTTGATTACTTCGAAAATCACTAAAGATTTTAATTCATATTATATTATTATCACAATTTTTTGTTTGTTTGTTATAGTACGTCTTTGGCTTATTATATGTGTGTATGGACAGCTTGACGAACATTCATTGATTTCGAGAGAAAAAAGAAAACAAAAAATCAGCCACAGTTTTTCATCATAGTTTAAAGAAATATGAATTTTTTTTTTTTACATTTTTGGATTAGACAAATTAATTAACAAGCAATCTTGGTCCCATTTTGATATTCTAAAATTGAACATAAAAAAAATCATAATTATCATGATAATTTTAATATTCGGAGTTTAAGACACAAACATGTTCAACTCAAAGCTTTTATGTTTTTAATTTTAATTTTACTGTCCCTAACACTCGAGTACTTAAATTTAAAAGAAAGAAAATAGAAGTGCAATTATCCAACTAACAAATTAGACAATCAATATTATTTTCTTAAAAAAAATATAAGTGCCACATCGTTATGAATTATTAAATTCTCGAGTCGTCAACAACAACAACATAGTCAATGAAAAATGTGTTCGGCGAAGAGCTGTCGATTTTTATGAAAAATTATAACCTTTTCAATAAGGCACAATAAATATTTGTTCACACTATCCTTTGTTGTCTCAAAGTATACAGATTTCCTCACATTTTACAATAACCAATTTTTTTAGACTTTTTCTTCTACTACTAAATCTAGTAATCTAAGTGTACTTTACTATCATTGAGTGGTTTCCTGACGCCGTGAGTATAGTATCGCTACGTCGATGAGTAAGATCATTCTATCATAGGAGAATATATTTCATTAACCTCGATCGGGTACTTGAGGAAAATAATTTCCTTAAGGGGACACTATTTTCTTTTTTGAGACATATTGTTTCTAATTTGTTTCTGGTTCTATTTTTTGTATTGATTTTAATTTTTTAATTTTGAAAATACTTTTTAAACTTTGTTGTTTCTTATTAAATTTTGAAAATTTTTCGCTCTAATTATCTTAGATCTACATGATGAACTACAAAATGAAATTCTTTAGTTTGAGGAGGTTAAAATATACGCAAGTCTAACTATTATTTTTCTGCAATAAAAAAAATATTTTTCAAAAATATTAGAATCGAGCAAATTAAAACAATATTAATTAAAAGAAGAAAGAATAGTAAAGAAAAACATGAAGAAGGTGCAATCACTTAATAATTCTAAAGTCAAATATTAAACTAAATTATGAGTAAAGTATAATTTTGAGTGTTACTATTTCTTTGATAACAACAAAAAAAAAGGGGTTAGAAATAAGTAGCTATCAATATTGATTGGATGCTTGACTCGGCGAATGGAGATTGCAAAACCAATATAAAAACAGTACTTACTTTATTTTATTTTATTTTACGTGATATTTTTTTAATTATTTAAAAAAATAATTCCATTTTAATATTTAAAATTGTTAATATTTTGGTATTTTATTTTTCACTTACACGTTAGAAAATGAGCACTTTTAACATGAAAATTAACGTCTAGAGATATTTTTACATTTTTTTCAAAAATTAAAACACACATAAAAATTCAAATTCTTCTCAATATTGAAAAAAAAAAAAAGAAGATATGATCAAAATGCCGCCACGTGAAAAAGGACAGTGTAGTAGTAATTTTGTGGGTCAATAAGTTTGTGTAATAAATCAAGATGGGTAATTTCAATCATATCATACACCAAATTATTATTTATAAGTGGCATCATCTCAATTAACCAACTCATTCTAATAATTTTTTGATTGAACTTGTGGGCTAACCTTTGTTCACTATTTGGGGCCTTGGTTTCCTTGTGTGCCTTCATATTTTTTAACTTGTCCTTTTCTTAATAAATTTGTAATTTTCTACACTAGCTCGAACGTGAAACGTTCACTCTTAATTTATTTATTTATTTAGGTCTGAAGATGATAGAGATGTACTCCCTCTCGAGAGTACTAAGCACTTTGAACATTTTAGGCATAAGCGTCTCAAACTTTTTCTAATTTACACAACAAATATGTGATCACTTCTTTGTGTAGCATTTTCATGCTTGTGTGAGTCTGTAGATTCTTTGGAGTCTATTTAAATATGAGTACAATTAAGCACAAAAATTATTAATTAGATGTGGTCATTCAAGCATTTTAAATCTTTCACATCATTAAAATCAAGAATTAGTGACTGACTAATTCTATAATCTTAAATAACAAAGTTTGTCATTAATCTTATTTAGCAACAAACAATGGATAAAATTATTAATAAAATTATATTAACTGTGAGCAATTTACAGCGACACGAAATTTATTATTTCATTTTTGTTAAGGTGGAAGCTTGCTTTTATTTCAAATATTGTTTAAGGTGGAAGCTTCCTTTTATTATTTTATGCCTTCAACATATTATTATTAATTAATATGAAAAAGGAATAAGAGTCTGAAAAAATACTCAATTTTGATTGAATTTGCTGTTGCGATACAAAACTTTCATGAGGACTTATTATATTCTTCCTAGACTATTTAATACCGTTTTTTACTCATATATATTTGCCCACGTGTACATAAAACATAATGCTAAATTATAAATAGTAATGTGTCCACATGGACACATATATACATTTATAATAAACTATTAAATAGTTCAGGAGGTAAAAAGATATACTATTAAATATTTCAGGGAGGTAATAGACCCTAATAGAAGTTTAGTATCGCAACAATAAATTCGATCAAAGTTAAAATATTTTTCAGACTATTATCCGTATGGAAAAACTTTGTATTTTTCTTTTGAAAATTAAGGTAGTAAGCTTCCATCAATGGTACTATAGGAATCAATAATTATTATACAAGTGATATGTGATCTTTTCTTTTCTCAAGAAGTTGTTACAACCTCTTTTTCCCTCTTTTGAAGAAAAATCTTAACAATACCTTCACACGCCTACACTTTTAAGGAAAATAAGAATATCGTTCGATAAATTTTGTAGTTAACTAATAAATTTAATGACAAATTTTATTTATCGATGGCCGATGAGTTTTTAGTAACATAGTATAAAGCTAATTTAAGTTTTTTTTAATATATATATATATATTACCTTGGTTCTTTCCTCTCTCCTGGATAATTAATTTTATAATAACATGATTGTGTAATACTCAAATGCATTTGCCAACCACAATTTGAACATACATGTTGTATATGTCTGGATCCTTCTGGATTCCATTTTTCCTTTTTTTTTTTTTGGCTTTTGGCTTTTGGATATCTTTTCTCAACTTTAGTTCATTGCTTAAACATGAAATATTTTACCTTAATTATTTATCGATAATAATATAATTATAGGCATATTAAATATGGGTTTTTACAATAACCGCTTTATATAAATATTACTATAAGTTTTAATAATTATAATGAGATAATTAATTCAATTGTTGCTACATTTTTTTATAACAATATTTAATCTATTACCACCAAATGAGAATGTCTCCTTTATTGTAGTGTAAACTTAATAATTAATATAATTAAAATTCAAAAATATATCTTATTGATTCACATAAACTTTTTCAATATTGAGCTACAATTTGTCCATCGTTGAATTTCTTGCCTTCTCTACTATATAAAAAAAAAAGAAAAAGAGAAAGAACAAATTGCTTTATTTGGTACTAAAAATGGGCCACATGTAAAGTTTTTCTCGAGTCTTCTCTAAGATTTAACTCTCTGAAAATGACCTAGTTAAAGTGATACACATGCATGAAATTTCCTAGTTCCCTCGGGGACACATTGGCGTAGCTAAAAATTTTATAAAAAATATTTAGAAATTTTTAGCTAATAAAAATAATTTAATAAATAGGTGCACTTAAATTTTATAAATTAAACTATGTAACATTAATGATTAATTTTTTATAAAAAAAAATATATCAAAAATTTTAAAATGAAACTATATAATATTTAGTTTTAATATTTATGTTTATCTAATAAAAAGTACACGGACAAGTTAAAAAAAAGAAGAGAAAATTCAGTTTAGAGTGAAATCACTTTTATGCTTCAAGATTTTACAAACTTCTGATTACTAACAATGAGAAATAAAAAATAAAAAGTAGAATCAACGAGTTATACTAAAAGAAATTCTATAGGAAGACTCTTCACTATTAGAAGCTTTATGGAATAAATAAATAAATAAGGTTTGTTTATTAATTTTAAATTAAATAATTACTTTTAAATTTTATTTAAATTTTGAATAAAAAGAAAAAAAATCAAAGGTCAAATAACTTATTTAGGGGATTTGAGCTTGCACACATGAAGTTGCAAAGAAATTAGCTAGGTTGGACGACTAAAATCACTGAGCTAAGAGATTTTTTTTTTTTTAAAAAAAAAGTTCAAAATGAATTATTTAATCATTTGAAATATTATTTTAATCATAAATATAATGTAATTTTTCGATAGAGAGTGTCCGATTGAACACCTTCTAAGTAAAGAGTAGATATACCCCTGTCGAATCAAAACAGAGAGAAAGATAAATCTAGAATTTTGAATTTATAATAACTTTTGAAATATAATAGACTAATTTACTAGATTCTATGTAAGATATTAATTATAAATATTAAGTTATTTTTTTTGAATACAAATATGAATCTTTGATCAAATTAATGAAATTTTGTTTAACTTGCAGCAAGAACTCTATCTCCATCCTTAATTATAGTGGTAGGGGAGGGGGGACGCAAGGTGGTTCATCCAAACCTATTTACTTCCCATGCATAAGATCTAATTGTTTTTCTTAATGATATCTTAATAAGTATCTCATTGAATCACATAAAATTTTCAATATAGAACTATAAAAATCGTTGAACATTTTGTCTTCTCTACCACCCAAAAGGAAAGAATAATGGGCCACATGCATAGTTTTTTCTTGTCTTCTCTAGATTTAACTCTCTGAAAATGACCTAGTAAAAATGCTAATTAAAATTCACCCACTCCCTTCCATGTTAGGGAGTGTGGTTGGGACTTGGGATAGAGATCGTTATTGGGCGGTGTGGGTTGGATTGAGCTTAATTCGCAAAATGATTTTTATTTATTTTACTTTGTTTTGTATAGCAATTTTTTTAATTTTCAATCAGTCTCATCCTTATATAATATTTTTAACATTTGTTTAGTTAAGTTTGATACTAAAAATAAAATTTATATAAATAAATTTATTTTTTCATTGTGTTGTATTAATTTAATAGAATGACTTAAAATTTTATTTTGTAGAGGTCAATTAAGAAGTACTTAAGAAACTGTATTAATTTTAATTGAATCATTTTTATTTATTATCTTGAATATTAGTAATTTTATAGAACTATCTTAATAAATAATATTCTATCACTCTTATTTAACATGTAAAAAATAAAATTACATTTGAACTCGCATAAAACCGCATAGACTTTTAATCTGCCAGAACCCAACCCCCATACCACACACACATTAATATTTAAAAAAATCTACTTCATCCCATCCCACATTCCTTCCCGCCCTCGAATAACCTTAAAATCGTCTCACATAGTCTTAAGGCCGCCCCACATGTACGCCGCCCAATTAATTTTTTATTAGAAATATTAGCTCCGCCACTAACTTATGGGTTAATATTGAAGTCAAGTAATGTATTGAATCTTTATTTTAATTGAAAAATCACCTTGAAAATGCTCAAAGGTATTTTTGTATATTATCACTTTTATTGATCAATTTCTCATCTTAATGTAATAAACTCTTTTTTTTCTCTGTTAGTATAGGCTTACATTTTGAGCCTAGAGAAAGGATAAATAAAAAGATCACTGGCATGCTTGTTGAAGCACATGTGAAGGTAATTTAACCAGTCAGAATTAATTGCTACAATTATTATTTTTTATTTTAGTAGGAAATTGGTACAATTATTATTTTATTGATAGGAAATATTGGTACAATTATGTTTCTCACCAGAATGCCATAAATTTAGTAATTCTTCTTATTTTCTCCTATCCATATGTCCTATTCTTCACTAGAGGGATAAATCAAATCTTAATTTACTACTAATCATGATGAAAATCAACTTTTCAACAACACAAAGATTGACACTAATCATCGTAAAAGTTAAATTTATTCTACTTTTATCATTAATTCATGAAGCATGTGGAATTGGTACAATTATGTTTAATAATTTTGTTTTTTACGATGAACATATAATCACAGAACATTTCAAACAATGTAAGAGTCATATAAACAACAGAAAATGATACAGGGGACTGTTTTAGCTTTAATCATAGGTTTCAGGTTTGAGTCCTGAGTATTAAGAAAATCAGTTTGAAAGCATCATCCCCAAATGGATTCTACGTAATCGATTTTAGTGAGGGCTTCAATGCGAACTCAAAACACCGAAAAAAAAGAAGAAAAAGTAATATAAAAGAGTCATATAATATAACAAGATGTTTTGCATTTTTGTTACTAAGATCATGGATCCACGCATATTTTTAAAAGCTTAAGTACTATATTATATACTATTAAAAAGATGGGAGGAGAAAGAAGACTTTCAACTTTGAATTATTGCATCACAAATAGTATAGCTGCCATAAAAGTTTATTCTTTCGCTTAGCTTGCAGCCTCTATCCAACAAATAAAGTATACCAATTACTCAAGTCAAATTGAGGCGACAACATGACAAAACCAAATCAAAATGCTTTTTAAAACTTTTAGGTTGGTTTTATAAGTATTATATTGAGACTTTTACCTTAATCGATAAAATTCTCGAAAATGGTAAATGTCTAAATGAAAGCTATATAAAGGGGTTTGATTGAAGCTTAAGAGGACAACAACTTCTCTTCTTTGTTTCTAATTATGGGGAAAATGGCCTCTCTAGTTGCTACTCTTTTAGTGGTTTTAGTGTCACTTAGCTTAGCTTCTGAAAGCTCAGCAAATTACCAATACTCATCTCCTCCACCACCAGTGCATGTCTATCCATCACCACCCCACTATCCAGTATATAAGTCTCCTCCACCACACCATCACCATCCTATTTACAAGTCTCCACCACCATCTGAGAAGCCACACTACCCTCCACACACCCCGGTATACAAGTCTCCTCCACCACACCATCACCATCCCGTTTACAAGTCCCCACCACCTCCAACTCCTGTTTACAAGTCGCCGCCACCACCTAAGACGCCACACTACCCTCCACATACCCCAGTTTATAAGTCTCCTCCTCCACGCCATCATCACCCCGTTTACAAGTCTCCACCACCTCCAACTCCTGTTTACAAATCACCACCACCACCCAAGGACCCACACTACCCTCCACACACCCCAATTTACAAGTCACCACCACCACCCAAAGAACCACACTACCCACCACATACCCCAGTGTACAAGTCACCACCACCACCCAAGAGGCCATACCATCCTCCACCAACACCATATCATCCCACACCAGTTTATAAGTCTCCACCACCACCAACTCCAGTGTACAAGTCACCACCACCCCCAACTCCCGTTTACAAATCACCACCACCACCAGTGAAGCCATACCATCCCGCACCAGTATACAAGTCTCCACCACCCCCAACTCCCATTTACAAATCACCACCACCACCAGTGAAGCCATACCATCCTAAACCTGTGTACAAGTCTCCACCACCACCAGTGAAGCCATACCATCCTACACCCGTCTACAAGTCTCCACCACCACCAACTCCCGTCTACAAGTCACCACCACCACCAGTGAAGCCATACCATCCTACACCCGTCTACAAGTCTCCACCACCACCAACTCCCGTCTACAAGTCACCACCACCACCAGTGAAGCCATACCATCCTACACCCGTATACAAGTCTCCACCACCACCAACTCCCGTTTACAAGTCACCACCACCACCAGTGAAGCCATATCATCCCTCACCAACACCATACCACCCTACACCAGCATACAAGTCTCCACCACCACCAACTCCAGTCTACAAGTCTCCACCACCAACCCACTATGTTTACTCCTCTCCCCCTCCTCCCTACCATTACTAAGAAGTGAGTTTACTATATCTGAGGTAATTAAGATGAACTTAAACCTTTACAAACATATATAACTAAAATGCAATGCAATAATAAGTTGCACAATTATTTCTTCTCTTTTGGTTAGCTTCTTTTATATGTTCTCATTCACAATATTATATTGTTATGCAGGAAAAGCATAATGTTGAGCTGAAAGAAAGGCATTTTCCATTTTCAAGAAGAAAATTATAGTAAATAATAAGGCTTACAGAAGATCAGACGAAGTTCTTTTGTAGCTTCATGTTATCTAACTAGTCTTAGTGATATATTGTTTTTGTACTCTATTTTTATATATTACTTTTATGTGTCTTTGTGTATGTTTGCTCACTTTCAATCTTCTTGCAAAATGCAGAGATTAATTATGAGATTATCATGAATAAAATAAGTTATTACTACTCCCATATGTTTTAATTAACTTCTCATCACAATACATATTACCTTTGTTTTCATTTTATCATGTGCTCATATTTAATTTATAAAATTATAATGTGAACACAACATTTACAATTTTTTTCAAATAGAACTATTTTATATATATATATATATATATATATATATATATATATATATAACAGGATGCTCAAATTAATAACCAACGAATTTCATGTACTTATGGTTATAATTCAATCAAATTCGAGTATTGTAGTCCATTTACGATAACAAAATAAAAAAATTATTTAATAATCACATAATACGTTGTTAAACTTTTGTAAAGTATATGATTTCAGAAGCTCAAACAAAAAATTACAATCCAAAATATTTTAAAAATAATAGTTTAAAATTTTCACGCATTACATAAATATATATACTTACTCCAAGCCTATCCTATCCGAAATTTTCAGCTATTGATGTAGCCTCTTGTCGATACTACTAATCTTCTCGCTACCTACTAGAAAAATCCCATCAAAATAGATTGAATCGACGACCTATACTTCAACTAAAGGCACGAGGGCGTAGCAAGCTTAACTATTATCGTAATATAAGATGAAATCCACCCATTTTGATATCACATACACGTCTTTAAAACTGATAAAATAATGAGGTCTACTCTTAGTCAAAATTAAATGATTGTAGACCACATCTACAGTTCCCAATTGTCAACAATTCGATCCTCCGCGTTTGTGGTAGGTTTCACTTTCATTTCTTCGGTTCGATTTTATCAAATTTTAATTTGATTCTTTAATTTTTAATTTTGAAAAAATGTGTATGGAATGTTGAATCGAACTAATTTGTTTAATTATCCTTTTAAAAAATTAGTTTAAAACAAAAATTGAATTTCAATAAAATTTAATGAAAAAATTATTCAAATTGATTAGGTAACCTTTTAAGTCAAATATCAATAGTTGAATAATTTTATAGGTAAAATATTCATAATTGAGTGACTTTGAGATCATACAAGAAAATTGAGTGACTTTATAAGAGAAAAAATCTTAGTTAAAATAATTTTTTATGAGAAAAAATTCTTAAGTAACTTTATGGCATTATAAAAAAAAAATTAACTCCTCTTTAAATTAGAATTACAAAATTAAAAGTAAGTTTCATTTTAAAGATAAGGACATTATTAGTAAAAATAATTGGTGAACATTTTCCAATGAAAAAATAATATTTTTCTAAAATAGCTAATAGATGATAATTCGTTTCTTAGGCGTAAAAATGTTAGGACATGTTAGCCTCACTCAGTTGAATAAATTGCTCACCAAGAACATAATCATTGAATATCCTAAAACAAAGTTTAAAAATGAATTAAAAAAAAATCAGTAATAAAAAAATACATGCAAACTATCTACAAATGTATTATTATTAATTTTTAAATAAAAAAGAGTAAATGAAAGAGAATAGAAGATCTTTGACTTGTTAATTAAGACAAATATTTGTCTAATATAAGTATGTCGGTAATAACAATGTAGACTAAGATCTGTACTTGTTTATATATCCATATCCCTTAATGTTAGGACCATTAAAATTATTAATTTAGTTTAACTAATTAATGGGATCTTATAAATACATTAATAATATTACTGTTGTCGGTGATTAAGTTAATGCTAATACTTAATTGTTTTTTTTTTCCAATTAAAATGTCAAAGTCGTTAGATGAACCAAAATGGAATCGTCCATGAAGATGGTACCAGAGTACAATTATTGAATAATATCTTTTTTTTTTAACTTCAAAAATTAAAGTGGAATTCAATTACCTACTTTATAAATGTATGGCAACTTGGCAATAATTCATTAAATTTCAGGAAGAACAAAAACCATCGATAATTTAGATTAATTTAAGAGATAAATGTCAAAAACACATTTAATATATTACATATTTTAAAAAAATTCATACTTCACCCCGTCTCTTTTCGAAAAAATTGATATTATTTTATTTTTTAAAAAATAGGAATTCTATCCATCCTATATAACCTCCTGTTCCTAATTTTTTTATATATATTTTTGTGAGTTTGTATTAGATATGTACATATATTTTTAGGAATTCTTTCTACTTGTGTACCAAATATAAAGTAAATAAAATATTTATTTTTTAAAAAAGTCTTGAGGCCGTGGCAAATAAAAATTATTTTCAATATGTTTATATCTAACACAAAAGGAGAAAAAGTTCGAAAGCGGACGGTTAGGTGGGGTAGGTATATATTTTTTTAAAGCAAATTAGTTATATATATATTTTTGTGTGTGTGGGGTTTGGGGGGGGGGGGGTAAAAAAAAGTTAAATACCTTTACAAAAGAAATTTAAACAAAAAAAACTAAAAAAAAAAAAAGGGTGGGGGGAGGGTTGGACGGTTAGAGAAAGTGATGGAGTGGGTGGGGAGGCGAGCAAAATTGGGAGGGAGACGAGCAAACTTTGTACGTATCGTAACCCAGAACATGTGAATCAAGCAAGATACACACTAGGTACATGTATTTGTACGTGTCTAGAGGAATTCACATATATCTGGGATATCATATTCTTGGAAGAATGACGAGCAAAATAGAACAGAGGCAAGGAAGGAAAACGAGATATACTATGTATCCAAATACATGCGAATTCAATAAATATAATGTATCTAGAACAAATTACACCTAAATTTGATCGAGATATTCGAGATACATGTATCTCAAGGCACCAAAATCTGATTTTTATATATATATATATATATATGAAAGTTTATGTGATCGATAAAACTAATAGCTTAGTATTTCAATGGTATCATTTCTACACAAAATAGTTCTACCTCAATTTATGACAAAAATGATTTTATTTATATGAGATCAAATTTATAGGGTTTCGATGACCATGATAAAACAGGAGAATGTACAAAAATACTTAAGTCCTTGTTTATAATATACCATTTTGCCAAAATATTTGCAGCTCGATTAACTTTCTTATAGAAATGTTGAACCTTTCAAATAATAGTGCTTGATATAATGATATATTGTAAATATGAAAAGTGATGTTTTTCATTTTCCAAAGAATACCACTAAAATAGTTCTTTCTAACATCATGTATAAATTTTTATGCAAGTAAAACATTTTAAATAATAATCTACGAAACTTGTTATTTGATCCTCATAGATATTATAACATTTAGTTTTAGTGCTTATGAAAATAATTTTGTTAGAACAATATTTCCATTATACGTATAAAAAGTTCACATTGTTCTTTGTTTTTAAAGATACAATATCCTAATTATTTCATTGTTATTCCATCTCTATTATTCATTGAGCATAATTTGAATAATTTATTTTTATCATATTATTACCAATATAATCATAGAAAGTCAAATAAGAAAACTAATTTTCCTTGTTACTATTTCTTTGATTAATTGGAATTAGAGACAACTAAAAAATTTATATTTGTATGCTATAGCAAATTTTGCATAATTAAGCTCCATAGCAAACATAAAACTGTATAATTTGCTATACATATACAATTGTATAATTCGCTGGCCTATTTCGCTGCAATAGTATAATTTGTTTTGCATACAGTTGAATCGAATTAAAATGTATGTATATTGCATAATTATAAGTGTATAGCAAGAAGATATATGTTTTTCTCGCTTTATACAAAAACAGAAACACAATATATACACTTTTGTTGTATAAAGCTAGAGAAAATTGTATTTCACTGCAATTGTATAATTCGCAATTGTATAATTCGTTGGCCTTTTTCTCTGCAATATTTGAAGTAAAATGTTTGCAAATTGTGTAATTAAGTGTATAACATGAAGATATATATTTTTGCATGTGTATATACAATTTTCTCTCGCTTTATACAAAACAGAAACAGAATTATACACTTCTGTGTATAAAGCGGGAGAGGCGAGCGAGAATGGAGAGTGGCGAGCGAGATTTTTGGGAGAGAGACGCTGGCAAATTTTAGCTAATGTTTGCTATGGAGCAAAATTAAATCAAATCCTAGCTATTCCATTTAATTTAGGTTATTAGTTTGCTATTATATACAATTTTTTCTATTATTATTAATCGGATGCATTTCACTCCGCACATAAATAACTTCCAATAATTTAATATTAATTATATATGCTCTATTAAATAATTTTTAAATATAAAATAATATTATGGTAGATTTGGGGGTGTCAAAATCAAGTCAATTTGTCAAACTCCCCTATTCCATTTAATTTATCAACTCTAACTCATCTCAACCTAATTTAGTTTAATTCATATTTAAACAGTGAATTGATATATAATTCAAATTAGCTTATCAAAATATTTTTAAAATAATATTTTAAAATTTGATATGTTATATATAGTCATAATAAAGAAAAAAATAAACTTATTAGGTGCTAAAAAATTTTAAAAAGAGCAAACTAAACAACTAAATTTTAGTAAAAATTGAAGGGGTTATATTAGAAATCGAATTTAACTTAATTATGTCCAATTCATTTCAATTCAAATAGACAATAGCTAATGATCCATTCATTTGTTAACTCATTAAAATTCAATCGGTTCAAATTCAGGTCAACTCTCCTATACCAAACTTCTAGTAGATCTTAATCAATAAAAATTTGGACACGAAAACAATTCATTCATTTCATCCATCAAATTATTAATAAGTGACACCATCTTAGCGACCCAGTTCATCGTATTATATTAAGAAAAAATAACTTAAATACACAATTATAAGTTTTATATTTTCTAATTTTCCCTTCTTTTTTTTAAATATTACATAATTTCCTTTTTTTAAAATTTTAGTGTAAGTTTATAGATACATTACATTCTCTCTCCTATAGTACACAATTACCCATTTTAATGCCTATTTATTCTCCATTAAAACACTCAACCTTTTAAATAAAAGACCTAATTTTGAATTTCAAAATTCAAAAAATTTCAAATTTCAAAAATCAGGTTCTCCCGTTTTTCTTACTCCATCAAGTTTCACTTCCTTTTTTCCCATAATCATCTTCCTTCTTCTTAACCTAGCAGAATTTACTGGTTTCTTCTTTTTATTCTTAATCCATCATCTTTTTCTTCTTAATCTGTAATCGTCTTAACCCAATATCTTTTTATTATTAATCCATCATCAGTTCGTCTTTTCTTCTCTTTTTTCTTTTTGTTAATTGTTCTATTACATTATAGTAATGGATCCGTTAATTAATAGAAGGATATATGATTCCGACGATGAAAATTGGAAAGAAAATAGGAAAAAGTTTTTGCATGATCCTATGAATCTTCAGAAGGATTCAAACAAAGACTCTGGCGAAACATCAAAATCAAAGGTTATCAAAATACAACAAAAAAAGAAAAAAGAAGCAGCAAACATTGTTGTTAGGCCTACATTGTCTCGGGTTAGTATTTTGGTACTTAAAACTGTTGTTGAAATTAGTAAAAATTTTAAGGAATCTAGTGTGCTTGCCGATACATTTGAATAAGTGTGTATAGTGTTTTAGAGGTGAATTGATACATGAATTTGTTGTGTATCATAATATTTTATATGTATCATGAAGTTTTGAAAATTGTTATAATGTATCATTCAATAAGTTTAGTAAATACGTCATCAACTGTGCTTGATGATACATATAGAATCAGTGTGTACGGTGTTTAGTCAATTCACTGATACATGTAAGAGATATGTATCACATGTTTTGCATATAGTATGAATTTCTGAAAACTGATATCATGTATCAGTAAGGTATTAGTTGTTTAGTTGATGTACTGATACATGTTTGAAAATTGTTATAATGTATCATTCACTAAGTTTAATAAATGCGTCATCAACTGTACTTGATGATACATATAGAATCAGTGTGTATATTGTTTAGTCGATGTTTCTGATACATGCATTAGATACGAAATTGAATCTCCAACAACGATTCCGTCGATTTTGTAACTTTCATACTGCAATTCGTTCACCTAAATTCCGGAATGTCTCATCAAAATCGAAGTATTCATCTTGAAAAATCCACTGTAACAACAATAAAATTATTGTAGTTTGAAATTTAACAGATTGTTCAAAAAAATTGTTTTCAAAATAGATGACATAATCTTTGTTTTTCAAAATTTGAAATTAATATCTAATTAAGTGCTGATTTTATGCTGATTAATGATATGTTACCGTAAATTTAGCTGTTTTATTAACAACATTAACTGTACCGTTTTTCCCCTTTTTTTTCTCAACAGTTTAAAATTACCATGTATCATTTACCTTGTATCACGAGAGTCTAAAGTATCACGGCTCAACAAATTTAAGAGATTTTTTGTAAATACTAAATTTATCGGAACAAAATGAAATTATTGAATTACACTATAGGATTCCTTAAATTATTACTTATATTAATCTTTAGTATGGGGACCTAAATATTTAACTTTCCAATTCCTTTAGGGGTCAATTTGATTGATTATAATGAGTGAATTATACTATAAAAATTGAAATAATAATTAATGTTTGTAGAGCATATTAAATTATTTTATCATGACTACAGTTGGTGTTGATTGAATTGGAAATAAGATATATACGGTATATAATATATATAGAAATTTTAATTTGATTAGTTGATTTTGTATTTTCAGACAAATTTTATTTTTAATTTTACCTTTCTTAAAGAACTTTTAGTTTGGTTGTTTTATCATGGAATTAGCTAATTATTAATCTAGAGAATTGCTATTCCATATACAACTTTGGTACAATTAGAGAATTATAATATAATTAATTTCAAAATTACTTATATTTAGGAACAAAAGTTTCAATCAAACGATAAATAATTGAATATTTTATCTCAGAATTAGTATTATTATTATTAATACTAATTAACGATCCTAAGTTTTGATTTTGTCACTCCGGTCCTTTTCTTTTAATCTTTTCACAAACCAACTACATTTGATTGCATTAACTATAAAGTCCATTTGCATTATTTTACATATCAATTAATATTACTAAACTAAATTTATCTATAATTACTGATTTAAATGTATACATATTTTCTCACCAACAAGGCATATATATTAGACTCATTAAAATTAAACGTTGCTTCATGTGATGTGTTCAATTGGTTAGACTATCTCGTCAAATATATTGTTCGCAAATAAACAATGCTCAAATGAATGATATTAATGTTGTTGGTGAATATTACAAGCTTCTCGTAACGTTTTGTTAGCTTACGTATGAATGTGCAATATTATTTCTACTTATTTTGTCAAACACTAAAAAAGTAAGTAAAAAACTTGTTTATGTGAGATAATATTTTTCTTTGTACCTAAAAAGTGCATTAATTTATATAGCTAAAATAGTGCAAAGTTGAGGCCTCCACGCATTATTTTTGGTGAGAAGAAGAATGAGAAGACTTTCTATCTCTTTGAATTATTGCATCACAAACAGTATAGCTGCCTTAATAGTTTATTCATTTGCTTAGCTTAATGCCTCTATCCATCAAATTAAATATACAACTAACAAGACAAAACCAAATGAAAATGCATAACTCTAGGATTTTACCTACATTTGTATAAATTTTGGTAAGGGTATCTGTCTAAATGAAAACTATATAAAGGGGTTTGAGTGAAGCTTAAGATGACAACAACTTTCTCCTTTGTTTCGAATATGGGGAAAATGGCCTTTCTAGTTGCCACCCTTTTAGTGGTTTTAGTGTCACTTAGCTTAGCATCTGAAATTTCAGCTAATTATCAATACTCATCTCCCCCACCACCAAAGGAGCCATACCACCCTTCACCAACACCATATCATCCCACACCAGTTTACAATTCTCCACCACCACCAAAAGAGCCATACTACCCTCCACACACTCCAGTGTACAAGCCGCCACCACCCTCGACACCTATTTACAAGTCGCCGCCACCACCCAAAGAGCCATACTACCCTCCACACACCCCTGTCTACAAGTCACCACTTCTACCAACTCCAGTTTACAGGTCGCCACCACCTCCCAAGGAGCCATACTATCCTCCACACACACTAACCTACAAGTCGCCACCTCCACCAACTCCCGTTTACAAGTCACCACCACCTCCAAAGGAGCCATACTACCCTCCACATGCACCAACCTACAAGTTGCCACCACCTCCCAAGGAGCCATACTACCCTCCCCACACCCCAACCTACAAGTCCTCACCTCCACCAACTCCGTTTTACAATTCACCACCACCTCCCAAAGAACCATACTACCCTCCTCACACACCAACCTACAAGTCGCCACCCCCACACAAGGATCCATACTACCCTCCACACACACCAACCTATAAGTCACCACCTCTACCAACTCCTGTTTACAAGTCGCCACAACCGCCCAAGGAGCCATATTACCCTCCACACACACCAACCTACAAGTCACCACCTCCACCAACTCCCGTTTACAAGTCACCACCACCTCCCAAGGAGCCATACTACCCTCCACACACACCAACCTACAAGTCACCACCTCCACCAACTCCCATTTACAAGTCACCACCACCTCCCAAGGAGCCATACTACCCTCCACACACACCAACCTACAAGTCACCACCTCCACCAACTCCCGTTTATAAGTCGCCACCACCACCCAAGGATCCATACTACCCTCCACACACCCCAACCTACAAGTCGCCACCTCCACCAACTCCCGTTTACAAGTCGCCACCACCACCCAAGGATCCATACTACCCTCCACACACCCCAACCTACAAGTCGCCACCTCCACCAACTCCCGTTTACAAGTCGCCACCACCACCCAAGGAGCCATACTACCCTCCTCACACACCAACCTATAAGTCACCACCTCCACCAAGTCCCGTTTACAAGTCGCCACCACCACCCAAGGATCCATACTATCCTCCACACACCCCAACCTACAAGTCGCCACCTCCACCAACTCCTGTTTACAAGTCGCCACCACCACCCAAGGAGCCATACTACCCTCCTCACACACCAACCTATAAGTCACCACCTCCACCAAGTCCCGTTTACAAGTCGCCACCACCACCCAAGGAGCCAGACTACCCTCCACACACCCCATCCTACAAGTTACCACCTCCACCAACTCCCATTTACAAGTCGCCACCACCACCAACTCCTGCCTACAACTCTCCTCCACCACCTTACTATCTTTACACCTCTCCCCCTCCTCCCTACCATTACTAAAAAGCCACTTCATTATATCGAGGTAATTAAGACAAACTAAAACTATTACTAATGATGTGTCTAAAATGCAAAGCAATAAGTTGCTCAATTTCCTCATGCAAATCATTAATATATAGACCTATGCAGTCTATATTCTTATTTGGATAACTTTAATTACATGTTCTCATTCACAAAATTATATTCTTATGCAGGAAAAGTAAAATGTTGAGCTTAAAGAAAGGCATTTTGCATTTTCGAGAGACGATGAAAAAAGAAGAAAACTATAGTAAATAATAAGCCCCACATAAGTCGAAGTTCTTTTGTAGCTTCATGTTATCTAAGCTAGTGATATTGTTTGTACTCTATTATTTATATTTGTATTTTTACTTTTATGTCTTTCTGTATGTTTGCTCAGTTTTAATATCCTAGCAAAATGCAAAGATTAATTATGAGATGAATAAAATAAGTTATTACTATTATACAGTTTTATGTTTTCCCTTCTCTCTGATCTATTCGATCTTAATTAGTCCTTTTTTTGGTCTTATTTCTTCATCTTTATATCGAAAGCGAGGCTCAACGATTACATTAAATCAATCATCATATAGATAAAATTAATGACAAATTTAACGTTAAGATATCATCAAAATCTCAATAACAATTTACAGATCGAAATCTTAGTATCGATTGATTGATAACCTAAACTTTCGCCATGAAGATTTGAATCCCTAATCCCGTCCTTCATTTCCCATATCTCTACACACACATTATCTTTTAAGAAAGAAAATATGATAACAATACAAATAGGCAACAATACAATTAAAGAAAAAAAAAAGTTACTCCCACGATGTCAACACGTATGCTAGACTGACCAATAAAGTTAGACAAATTTCAAAATTGACAATAGCAAAGTATACGTACGTAGCATATAGCAACCAATCAATGAATAAATTATTCCTAAAGTAGTCATTATCATCTCATATACTATATTTGGTAAAATACTAAGATTAAGTCAACATAATTCAGTCTACCGTTTGGTAATTTATAACAAATAGTGACAATATTAATAAAGTGATTGGTGCTCTCTTTTGGCCCACCCCCAAGAAGATCGTGAACGCATATTTTAAATTTGATTTGATTACCACTTTTTAATATCTTTAAAATAAAACTTGTATATTTAAAAAATTAAAAATTATTATTATTATTTAATTATATAAATAAAATATTTTAAAATACATTAGTATCTTAATAGAGAAAAGATTAAAAAATTAAAAATTATTATTATTATTTAATTATATAAATAAAATATTTTAAAATACATTAGTATCTTAATAGAGAAAAGATTGTTTGTTTGATTTTCTAAAGTAACAGAGTCGGGTGAGATAGTTGATTAATTTGACGGTTTGAATAATATAATCTTCTTGATAAATAATCATCAACCCATCATGCATGTTTTATATTTATTGATAGAAACTTTGATGGATTGATTTGTTGGTGCCGCCTCAACATAGAGAAAAGAAAAAGAACAAGTTATTTCAATCTATTACACTTTAGAGATTAAAAAAAACATTTTTTAATGCAGTGATAAAATTGATAATAATAAGTTGTTAATATGTTTGGCAAAAAGAGTGTCGATTAACTATTTTTTGTTATAGTATTGAAATATCTTTAGATTTTTTAACCCCCAAAAAAGGTTTAAAACTACCTCTGTAAAGAAAAGGAGTTTATTTTTAGAAAATATATCTCGAGAAATAAAGTAAGATAAAGGATAAAATCGTGAAAGAAAAATGTTGATAAGCAAACAAAAAAATCAAAGTTAGGAATGACCAATTTATTGAATATAACTAAATTGTCTTAAATAAGCAACTTAGCTTATAAATATATATATAAAATTATTTTTATATCAGTTTGATCAATTAATAATAAATTGATTATGCATGAAATAATAGGAAGTGTTCTAATTAAAAAGAATACAAGGAAAAAGGTGCAGTATTGTGTACGATCGACCAAACATACATTCGTTATTAATTATTATTAAGCTAATTAGACAACGCTATCTTATTAATTTATTATAGAGCTGTCGATATTAGTTTAGATAATTAAATTATATAAAATTCATTTAATTCAATCAAAGCTTGACTTGTTAAATGTTAGGTTAGGTTTATGATATGATTAAATATATATATAATTCACTATGATTTTACGCGACTTGTTAATCAAGACCTTATTTAACATATTGATTAAGTTATTAGTTATATAACTAATAAAAATATAATTTAAATAATAAATGGTTATTGAGAGAAAACTTCCATGCAATTATCATAATAAGAAACTTCTTAAGAAATTGTCTCTAATTAGATAATTGGATGGTGACTCTTTTGTTTAAAAAAAATTGAATCAATCAAGATTTTATTGCTATTAATTGTGAACTACAATTTGTAGAAGGGGAGCATAAACCTAGATATTAACTATGCACAACATGAGTGTGTAAGATTATTTTGTTTATTTATTTTGGTTCAATTCAGTATCCGATATTCATATTAGATTCTCAATCAAATTTGTATCTACATTAAAAAAATTCAATGCTCCTTAACAGAGGCAACAACTCTGTACTCAGGAGAACTCGAATTCGAGACCTCTAAACAAGAATAAAGAAGTATCTTTTATTCCATAACAGTCTTTATTGATAAAAAAAACTCGTAATATCATGAAAAGATAATAGATTATCTAGGCCTAATCGAAAATTTAGTCAAGCTTTAAAGGGAAAATTATGGCATAGCAAAGTTACAAACTTTATAGTATGATTAACTTAATTACAAGACCATTAAATTGAATGCAACCCCAATAACTTTTCTTTCAATAAATATTTGGCCTTTGTGAGCTTTATTTGAACTCTCTCTTCCTTCATAAACTTGACCATCAGCAATATTTGCCTTTCCTCTTTTATTTTATTGCTCACTCGATAGTCAGCTTTTAAGATTGAATTGATGTTTCGATAAGCGAAAGGTGTAAATCCAGATTATGCTCAAGTATCTAAGTGATATATGAATTGCAAACTTTTTGCATATGCATTTGAGAAAGAAAATAATTATCACAAGAAAATAAATAATTAGCATGCGGTAAATTATTAACGTAGTTAAATAATGTTATAGTCTTATAAATTAAAATAAAGACAAGGCAACAATTGTCACTAATTATTTGTATTGTTAGCAACAAAAACTAAGAGAACATAAATAATATATACTTAATGGCTCAATTTTACACCATTTCACTATAAATAACTTTATGTCGCTAATTTGATTACATATTTTTGTGACGAAACTTATTTTGTATCCAAACTTAAACGAATTTAAAGATAAATATGATTTATCATAAATATTCAGTAAAAACAGGGAGAAAATTTATCATCATCAATATCCTCAATTTCGTCTCTAAAATTACCTTACAATTTGATTTAATTATAAATTGAAAATCAAATTTAAAAATGATTAAATTTGTGATGTTGGTGCAAAATGCACGTATCAAATTAAACCCACCTTTAGGTCTAAGAAAATGGTGAGCACATCTTAACCATTATTCTTCAACTCATTTCATCTCTTCCTCAATTAATTATGCAAATAATAAAAATATTTCTTTTTCCATTCAATGTCTGTGCTTTATATTGAAGTTCCAATTAACTCTAGATTAGAAACCGG
Organism: Solanum lycopersicum; assembly: GCF_036512215.1. NCBI lineage: Eukaryota > Viridiplantae > Streptophyta > Magnoliopsida > Solanales > Solanaceae > Solanum > Solanum lycopersicum. Next base: position 59,614,770 of record NC_090803.1, read on the forward strand.
AGGCGAGGGCACATTTAAAGGTGATGCTTCCTATACGACTCATGTAGTAAAAAAAATTATAAAAAAAACCACCACAATAATTATATACGCTTCAAAAAAAAGAAGAGAATAGAATAGCATCCTATTTATAGAGAAAACTATACTTGATAGTTAACTGGTAGCAAAACTTTTGCACAAGATTAATTATATTTGTATAGTTGATTTATTCAAGGTTTTAATTAGAAGAGGTCTAGGATTCTATTTATTTTTATCCATATTTTTTAAACAATAAATTTGCTACAAAAGGATGTCTGTGACAAATCATGTCTCCTAAATATAAGCACTTGTGTGAAGGTTAGTTGAGTGTAAAGTTGAGGCATCCACGCATTTTTTTTTCAAAGGTTCTGTAAAAAGAAAACAAGATTTTGTAGCTCTTTGAATCATTCTGTCACAAACAGTATAGTTCCCTTAATAGTTTATACATTTGCTTAGGATGATGCCTCTATATATCTATCAAATTAAATATACAAACTAAAGTCAAAATTGAGCCAACAACATGTCAAGACTAAATAAACATATGCATAACTCTACCATATTACCTACATTTGTATAAATTTTGGTAAGGGTAATTTCTAAATGAAATCTATATAAAGGGGTTTGGGTGAAGCTTAAGAGGACAAAAACTTCTCTCCTTTGTTTCAAATATAGGGAAAATGGCCTCTCTAGTTGCAACTCTTTTAGTGGTTTTAGTGTCACTTAGCTTACCATCCGAAAGTTCAGCTAATTATCAATACACATCTCCCCCACCACCAAAGGAGTCATACCACCCTTCACCAACACCTTATCATCCCGTACCACTTTACAAGTCTCCACCACTGCCAACTCCAGTTTACAATTCTCCACCACCACCCAGAGAGACGTACTACCCTCCACACACTCCAGTGTACATGCCGTCACCACCCTCGACACAAATTTACAAGTCGCCACCACCACCCAATGAGCCATATTACCCTCCACACACCCCAACCTACAAGTCGCCACCTCCACCAACTCCTATTTACAAGTCTCCACCGCCGCCAACTCCCTTTTACAATTCTCCACCACCACCCAAGGAGCCATACTACACTTCGCCACCTCCACCAACTCCTACTTACAAGTACCCACCGCCACCAACTCCGGTTTACAATTCTCCACCACCACCTAAGGAGCCATACTACCCTCCACACACCCCAACCTACAAGTCGCCACCTCCACCAACTCCTGCTTACAAGTCTCTACCGCCGCTAATTCCAGTTCACAATTCTCCACCATCACCCAAGGAGCCATACTACCCTCCACACACCCCAACCTACAAGTCACCACCTCCACCAACTCCTGCTTACAAGTCTCTACCGCTGCCAATTCCAGTTCACAATTCTCCACCATCACCCAAGGAGCCATACAACCCTCCACACACCCCAACCTACAAGTCGCCACCTCCACCAACTCTTGCTTACAAGTCTCCACCGCCACCAACTCCGGTTTACAATTCTCCACCACCACCCAAGGAGCCATACTACCCTCCACATACCCCAACCTACAAGTCGCCACCTCCACCAACTCCCATTTACAAGTCGCCACCGTCACCAACTCCGGTTTACGATTCTCCACCACCACCCAAGGAGCTATACTACCCTCCACACACCTCAACCTACAAGTCGCCACCACCACCGAATGAGCCATACTACCCTCCACACACACCAACATACAAGTCACCACCTCCACCAATTCCAATCTACAAGTCACCACCTCTTCCAACTCCTATTTACAAGTCGCCACCACCACCCAAGGAGCCATACTACCCTCCACATACTCCACTTTTACCGTCTTCAGTTTATAAGTCTCCACCTCCACCAACTCATGTTTACAAGTCGCCGCCACCACCTATAGAGCCATACTACCCTCCACACACCCCAATCTATAAGTCGCCACCTCCACCGATTCCTGTTTACAATTCACCACCTCCACTAACTCCAGTGTATAAGTCACCACCACCACCCAAAGAGCCTCACTACCCTCCACACACCCCAGTGTATAAGTCACCATCACCACCCAAGGAGCCATACTATTCTCCACAAAATCCAGTCTACAAGTCGCCACCTCCACCAACTCCCAGTTACAAGTCGCCAACACCACCCAAGGAGCCATATTATCCTCCACATACCCCAACTTACAAGTCACCACCTCCACCAACTCCAGTATACAAGTCGCCGCCACCACCCAAGGAGCCATACTACCCTCCACACACCCCGACCTACAAGTCGCCACCACCACCGAAGGAGTCATACTATCCTCCACACACCCCAACCTACAAGTCACCACCTCCACCAACTCCTGTTTCCAACTCTCCACCACCACCAACTCCAGTCTACAAGTCTCCACCACCAACAGATTATGTTTACACCTCTCCCCCTCCTCCCTACTATTACTAAGAAGAGATTTCATTATATCTAAGGTAATTAAACCAAACTAAAACTTTTAATTATGATATGTCTATAGAAGTTGCACAATTTCTTCGTTCGAATAATTAATATAGACCTGTATACTGTCTACATCTTATTTGGTTTAGGTTCTATTATATGTTCTCATTCACAATACTAATTATATTCTTATGCAGGAAAGATGCAGAATGTTGAGCTAAAAGAAAATAAGCCCACACAGGAGGCAAAGTTTTTTTGTAGCTTCATTTTGTATAAGTTATTGTTTGTACCCTATATTATATTTATATTTTACTTCTATTTATTTGTGTAATATGTTTGTTCGATCTCCTTGCAACATGCAGCCATTATGAGATGTATAAAATATGTTATTACTATATATACTGTCTTTTTTCTTATTTTTGTCATCCCTTATATTGAGTTATATTTATAAGTTGAGCCTCTTATCAATTACATTAAATCAGTTGCTATAAAAAATGTGGTTTTTCACCACCAATAAGCTCAACGATAAGCTACAATCAACTGGGAATATTAGTAGCTTCAATCGAAAATGTTAATAGTTTCGTTGATTAGTTATTTGAACTTTTTATCTTTATTACACGTTGCAATAACAATCAATGTAAATATTATATCTAACCTCTGGACTTATGCCCACATAATTCCTCAATGCACCCACACAAAATATTGAAATTAAATATTATTACTTGCCTATTTCTCTTATCTTGATTATTAGTTTTCAGGGATGAAAGTTTAATTGTTACACCTTTCACTTTTTTTAAAAAAAAAAGGAATGGACAACCAACTGATTTCGTATCTGATTGTAGTTGTTGAAGGCATATTGTAATAATTAAATTTTCGTTTTTGAAAAATAATAATCAAAAAATAAAAAATATCAATAAATAATAATATTTAATTTTATTTATTTGTGCACGATTTAACAATCATTAGAGATTTCACACTAAAATGTTTAATTTTTTTGTTTTTTCTTTTTTTCTCTTCATGACTATCAACTCAAAAGTTTTGCTTTTTACTTGAATTGATGGAATACTTGTTGAAAGTTTACCACGAATGCATAATCAATTTTTAATCACATTCGAGGAGGCTAAAACGACTCACAACTTGAAGGCAAAAAAGAGTTGTATGCAGAAGACTGCAAATCATTATTGAATATTCTTTTATATAGGCATCAGCTAGGGGTTTGAAATATTTGATCTAGTCGACTTTAGGTTTGAGAATATGAGTTGTGTTGAATTAGACTTGTAAATTTAATAATGGACTAACCTAAATTTAATCAAAAAATTACCTAACTACATATATATTTTTTTATTCTATTTTCTATTATTTCATATCATTTATAAAAATTACAAAAATCTTTTTTTTCTCTCAAATTCACTCCTTTCAAGATTCATAACTTTAAATCTTCCAACTCACAATTTCTCCTTTTTTTCAGGCCTATAATCGCTCTACTATATTACTAGTTACCTTCATCTCCTATATTTTGAATTTTAGATATTTTTCTCTCTCCCGTTTATAATTTAATTGAGTATGTATCATATGTTTGTTATGTATGTGAAGTACTATTTTATAACTAAATCATTGTTTATCATATTCATAAGTTTTTTTTATATGATACATAGCTATGTCAAATTATACCGGCATGATACATAAATACTAATTTATACTACATGTAACGATCTCAAATCAAACAACTTATGAGCAACAATTACATGTTAAATGTATCCCGTAACAATACGATACTTATTAATTTAAACGAGATAAATAAATAATAATGTATCATGTATTAGTTTTTAGATGTGATACATAAATTCGAATTTGGACTACATGTATTAATTACATAGAAACTACCACGCGGTGATGTATCCATCACAAATGTAACATCTTATGGGCAACAATTACTTATTTAATGTATCTACTATAAATACAATACTAATCAATTGAGACGAGATACACAAATAGTAATGTATCATGCAAAATTTTTTTTTACTTGATATGTGAATTCGAATTTATACTAAATGTATTAATTACATAGCAACTACCACATTGTAATGTATCAATCTCGAATTCAACATCTTATGGACTATAATTATTTATTTAATGTATTTAGTATAAATACAATACTTATCAATTTAAACAAGATACATAAAAGTAAAATGCTAAGTAGACAAGATATTCATGATAATATTCTCAATTTTTTTTGAGATTCTTCAATAAACTAGGAGAAGAATTCTGAATCTCAAAATTTACAACAATTTTGAATCAAAATTAAAAAGATCTTTGATGAACTGGAGAACAAAGAATCTTAATCTCAAAATTTTTAACAATCTTGAATCAAAACTGAAAGGAATATCTTTGATGATCTTGAAGATTCAAAAGAAAATTGTTTATCCAACAACAATTTTGTCACTTTTGTATCATTCATAATTCACTTCGCTTACCCAAAATTTCGACAAAAGTTTTTGGATCAAATGTGAAAGGTTTCTTTGTTGAACGGGGGGATCAACTAGAAATTTTAAATTTCTTCGTTCTGTATGGATTTGATTCTGTATGATTGAGAGTAAAAAGAAATATAAGCGTAATTTATGGAATTTAATTAGTTTTCAGATTTTATTTTCTTTTTAGCGCAACAGAAAGATTCTTTTTGTATTAAAATTAGTGTATCTAGATGGTGGTGACTTATGTATTTGTTGAAGGAAGCTGATGGAACAGGTTTGGTAGTATATGACTTTTTTTCTATATCAATCATTCATTCATCAATATAATCCTTGATTCTTCACATACATATCTGTGAGAATTCTACATCCGAAAGGTACAAATTTTAACGGATCATTTTATTAGAAAAAAATAGAGATAAAATATAATGTATTCTTTACATTATGAAGTTTACGTAAGTTAATCAAATTTGATTAAACTTCCCTTAAATCATAAAAGTTTAACTTAATATTGTTCCAACTTTATTATAGATATATATAATTGGAAAAAAAAACAAAGAAAATAGAACATAAGATCTCGATCGCTGGACAAATGTTTGTCTATAATAAATAAATATGTCGGTAATAATTATTGACTAGGTCAATGTAGCTAAGGTTTGTACTTGTTTATACTTACATCCTATCTCTTGGGACGATTAAAAAAATATTAGTTTAGCTTATTTAATAATGGAATCTTATATGGAGTTTACTAATTTTATCTTTGTCGGTGATTAAGTTATACAAATGATTAATTATTTTTCTAATTAAAAAGTCAAAAGTCATTATTGGATGAACCAAGAATCTTCCATGTATTTGAATACTTTTTCTGTCTCCCTTAAATCGTGATGGCTTTTTTTTATGTTAAATAATAAAAATTTTTATTAATGTTTTGTTGATATAAGAAATTATAAAATAAGTATTTTTGTATAATATATTTAAATTTTTAATTTAAATTTAAATTTTAATAATTAGTTATATTAACTGTTAAAAAACCGTACAACGACTAAAACGGGACGGCTTGTTCTCTTCTTTCTTTTATTATAAATAAAAATAAAAATTTAACTAATGTGCAATCAATAATGTTAATTATTTATTCAAAGTTTAAATTAAACACATAAAAGTGAAAAGTATAAAGCCTTCAACCGATTCGATTCATTTAATTATGTTTCTTAAGATATTCCATATTTTCAAATTTTAAAGAGAACTATAAATTCCTACATTTAAAACTACATACATTATTAAAATGTGCCTATATAACACGCATTTAAATTAGTTGTGCTCAAATACATATATCAAACAAGGAATAAAACATAAAGTGAATTAATTAAACTATAATTATATATTAAGTAATTAAATCAAATTGTGTAATTTAATTAATTATACTACCAAAATATTAACTTCAACGATATGAAGTAACGCAATGTACCTTTAAAGTTTCACAAAATTTAATTAGGTTGTAAGGTTTGATTCTTGAAATTTAGAAATTATTTTCAAGTGATTTGAGTACATTGAAAGTACCTAAGTCAATAAAGTCAAAAATAAATTAATTTTTACTTTGTATCGTGACCTGCATTCTACATCTTGTGTGTTCCCACGATAATAAACTAAGATACCAAAAATTTCATAGATATTGTATTTAATCATATAAATTTTTTCAATATTGAGCTACATAATCCGTTGAATTTTTTGCCCTCTATTCCCACCTAAAACTAAAAAGAAAGAACAACATTAATTGCTTTATTTAGTAATGAAAGTGGGTCATTATTTATTTTATTTTTTTGACAACCAGGAAACCTGAGCCGCTATCCTATAAAATAGCTCGCAAATCACATAGGAGAGGTAACCTGCACTTGGCAAGCCTGGTGCGACGAGCTTGACCCAGAAGGCAAATCTCTTGCTTTCGCTGGCAAGGGGTTTCAAACTTGAGACCTCCAACATGGAAGTCTCAAGCTCAAACCATTGGGCCACCCCGAAGGGTTATATATATATAACTTTTAGTAATATTAGATATTGACATTAATAAAGAGTGTTAAAGTCTTTATCGGTATCAGTTAAGTGTCATTAGAACCAATGTTGCTAAAGGCTTTAGGGACACATACAAAGAAAGTTATTGCCGCTAAAAACACTTATTTGGCGACGTTTGAAAATTAATTGCCAATAATGATTATTTTTAATATAGTGTATATATGTATTATTGTTTTAAATCTCTATACTATTTAAGCACTAAAGGTAATTAAAGGTTAGTTTATCAATCAAAATAAAAAAAAAATAAATTGTTACTCCCTTAGTTCGTTTCATAGTAGTTGATCATCTTACTAAAAATAATTGTTACACATTAATTGTCCATCTTATTAAATCAAGAAATCAATAATTAATTTTTTCCTATATTATCTATTCAGATAATTCTTTTGAAAGTATTAACATTTGTTTGTAAAATGTAAAAGAAGTTTTCAAGGGGTGAATTAATAAAATTATCTAGCTAGTTAATAAAAATGATGGGTGAAATAATATTATCTAGCTACTTAATAAAAATAATCAACTAATATGAGACACATAAAAATAGAATTCTTCAAATATTTTGTAACAAAAAAATTTTTAAAAAAAAGGCAGTGTACACTGATTTTTGTAACTAAAAATCGTGCGAAGTTTGAGGGATGCACGCATTTTTTTCAAAGATTTTGTATGTATGTAATGTAAAAGCTTGGAAGAAAAAGAAGACTTTGTAGCTCTTTGAATTATTGCATCACAAGATGTAAAGAAAATTGTATGGTTGTCTTAATAGTTTATACATTTTTGCTTAGCTTGCACCCTCTATCCAATAAATAAAGTCAAATTGAGCCAACAACATGACAAAACCAATTATAAAAATGAATAAAAACTTTACCTACATTTATGTAAATCTTGGTAAGGGTAATTGTTGAAATGAAAGCTATATAAAGGGGTTTGAGTGAAACTTAAAGAGGACACCAACTTCTCTTCTTTGGTTTCAAATATGGGGAAAATGGCCTCTCTAGTTGCTACTCTTTTAGTGGTTTTAGTGTCACTTAGCTTAGCTTCCGAAAGCTCAGCAAACTATCAATACTCATCTCCTCCACCACCAAAGAAGCCATACCACCCTTCACCAACACCTTATCATCCCGCACCAGTTTACAGATCACCACCACCACCAACTCCACTTTACAAGTCACCACCACCACCTAAGGAGCCACACTATCCTCCACACACCCCGGTTTACAAGTCGCCACCTCCTCCAACTCCAATTTACAAGTCACCACCACCACCGGTGAAGCCATACCATCCACCACCAGTTTATAAGTCACCACCACCCCCTACGCCTGTTTACAAGTCACCACCACCACCAGTGAAGCCACACCATCCTGCACCAGTATACAAGTCTCCACCACCACCAACTCCAGTTTATAAGTCACCACCTCCTCCAACACCCGTTTACAAGTCACCACCACCACCAGTGAAGCCATACCATCCTGCACCAGTATACAAGTCACCACCACCTCCAACACCCGTTTACAAGTCACCACCACCTCCAACACCAGTTTACAAGTCACCACCACCACCAGTGAAGCCATACCATCCTGCACCAGTATACAAGTCACCACCACCTCCAACACCCGTTTACATGTCACCACCACCACCAGTGAAGCCATACCATCCTGCACCAGTATACAAGTCACCACCACCTCTAACACCCGTTTACAAGTCACCACCACCACCAGTGAAGCCATACCATCCTGCACCAGTATACAAATCTCCACCACCACCAACTCCAATTTACAAGTCACCTCCACCACCAGTGAAGCCATACCATCCTGCACCAGTATACAAGTCTCCACCACCACCAACTCCAGTTTATAAGTCACCACCACCACCGGTGAAGCCATACCATCCTACACCTGTGTACAAGTATCCACCACCACCAACTCCTGTTTACATGTCCCCACCACCACCAGTGAAGCCATACCATCCTACACCTGTGTACAATTCTCCACCACCACCAACTCCCGTTTACATGTCCCCACCACCACCAGTGAAGCCATATCATCCTACACCTGTGTACAAATCTCCACCACCACCAACTCCCGTTTACAAATCACCACCACCACCCGTGAAGCCATACCATCCTTCACCAACACCACACCATCCTACACCAGTATACAAGTCTTCACCACCCCACTATATTTATTCCTCTCCCCCTCCTCCCCACCATTACTAAGAAGTGACTTCTTCATTATATACGAGGTAATTAATATAAACTTAAAACTTTCAAAAACATATGACTAAAATGCAATACAATAATAAGTTGCACAATTTCTTCATGCAAAACATTAATATAAATTAAAGACTTATGTTGTCTACTTATTTGGTTAGCTTTTATCATGTGTTCTCATTCACTATATTACATTCTTACGCAGGAAAAGCATAATGTTGAGGTCAAAGGAGGCATTTTCATTTACGAGAGACAATGATAAAAAGAAGAAAATTAAATTTTATATAGTAAATAATAAGGCGGAGTTCTTTTGTAGCTTCATTTTATCTAATTTAGTGATATTGTTTTTGTACTCTATTTTTATATTTTATTTTTATGTCTTTGTGTATGTTTGTTCGATCTCCTTGCTAAATGCGGAGATTATGAGATGAATAAAATCAATTATTACAATATATATGTTTTACCCTTCTCTGTCGTGTTAAAATAAAGACTATAAAACGCAATGATTAATTTCAAGATATAAAAAAATGTTGAAAAGGTTTGTAAAGTGGAACTAATTATAATGAAGAGAGTCAGTTTAAGGCAGTGCCAATCTGATCTAATCAATTAAAGGCCCAAGTTTAGCATGCATGGGAAGAGTAGTAACTTGTGATTCTATTACTTATATTTATTTTTTTACATTTTATTTCACATTTATGTATTATTATTTAATTTACGTATTATTTTATACTATTAGAAAAAAGATAACAATAATATTTTTGCAACATTAAAGAAAAGAAGAAAAATAATAATTAAATATTTTAACCCTAAAACAATATCGAAACAGAATTTATTTATTTTTTCAAAAGCATTTTTCTAAAAAATTGTTTATGAAAATAAGCAATTTTTAATAGCAATTTTGAATGTGCACAGGGTAAACCCCCGCTCCTACGCAATAGCTCGCAAATCACATAGGAAAGGTAACCCGCACTAGGCAAGCCGTATACGACGAGCTCGACCCAGAAGGTAAACCCCTTGCTTTCGCTGGCAAGAGGTTTCGTACTTGAGACTTCCAACATGGAAGTCCCAAGTTCATATTACTTTATATTTTTTTAATTAAAAAATTATTCAAATTTAATTTATTTTTTTTACTTAAAAGCTATTTTTTGAAGTCAATCCATAGAGATTATGGAAGTCTCAAGTTCATATCACTTTATATTTTTTTAATTAAACAATTATTCAAATTTAATTTTTTTTTTTTTTTTATTTAAAAGCTATTTTTTTTAAAGTCAATCCATAGAAATTCTTAGTCCCTAAACGTCGACGTTTGCTAGATTGATCAATAGATTAAAAAAATAATAGGGAAAGGCATATATTCCACCTGAACTTGTACTGAAAAGTCAGTCACTCAAATTATCATGACTACCTATTACATACCTATACTATTCAAAAGTTAATTTTTTACCCCCTAAAATCGACGTGATAAAATAAAATAAAAATAAATCAGGTGCTTCAAATAATTACTAGAAAAAAAAAAGTTAAAAAAAAACATAATTCTCCTTATATCCCCAACCCCCACCTCCCTTCTTCTTCGTACCTCATACACACACACACCCGCCCCTTACATCTCTTCTTCTTCATACCACACTCTTTTCATATTCTTCACACCCAAAAAAGCTTAAAGGAATCGGTAACAAGAGGCAATAACAATAAGTCACTTCAAAACATCATCTTTTACCCATAAATGTCCCAACAAGAAATCAAAATAGTACTAGGTGACATAATTAAGTTTTGTGGGTTTGATTTGTGTTTGTTTATGTCATCGGAGGGTAAAAGTTTGGGGATTCTTCGTCGTGGAGCTATGGTTGAACTGTTTAATAAACTCGATGAACGATCGATTGAAAAAGCAAAGGAAATTATTTTCCCATCATTACTATATTTTAAGAAACGTCCATGAAGAACAATGAAAAAGTAAAAATTGTGTTTGAATCTGAAAAATACTTGCAATTGGACCTCGATTTTCATGGTCAATCAATGGAAGAAATTGAAGGAGTCTTTCTGAGGTTCATGTTGGAACGAAAGAAATTATTTAACCATACAAATCAACTTCAAATTTCAGAATGTTTTCTTGACGATCATTGTAAAAAACTTCTTCTTTGCAATTATGCTATGAAGAAGATAAAACTATTAGAAAAATTTATAATTAATTAGAAACTAATTAATATAAAATATAGCAAGCAAAAGAAAAAGTTATTTTGTGACATGGCGTTGACGTATCGTTGATGTGGCAGCTAGCGTAATATACCACATAATGTGAGAGAGGTAACACCTTGTAGGATGATATAAGTTTACTTTTAGATAGTATAAATATATAATAAATCGTCATAATAGCTTAAATGTATAACTGACTTTTCAAAATAAATTTAAACAGAAATTTATGTCTTTTCTCAAAATAATATTATCAAAATTGCAATAGTAAAGTGGCAAAAATTAATGGCGAAAAAGAGTGGTTAACTGCATGCTAAAATTAAATATGACTAGTATGTAGGTACGTAGCATATAGCAATCATCCTGAATAGCATGAAGTCATCACTATAGTCAAAACGTTTGGTAACTATTTTGTATCCACATCGAAAATTTCAACATTTTAAATTTTTAAATTTTAAAAACTCATACAATAATTTAAAATATTTAAAACTATAAGATTGAAACAAATAGGGAGCCTGTAAGAATTATTTCCTTATTTTAATTTGTTTACTTTTATTTTACTTATTAATCCTTTCAAAAAGGGACGTTAATCATTTTACAATATTTTAATTTTAATTTTTTATATGATATATTTAAGATTTTAAAATTAAAAAATGTTAAATATATTTTACATATTTTTTATTCAACGCTATAAAATTCAAAATTAATCTTTACTTTCTAAAGTTGGTCCACAATATTAATAAACTTGGTCCTCTTTAGAAAGTAAAGATTAATTTTTAATTTTAAAGAAAAGACAGCTACAAAGTGAAAAGAAATTTAGGAGTTTTAATATTTAGCAATATATTTGAGAATTAAGTAAAATAAAATAGTTTTTAAATTTTTTGTGAAATAAAAGTACCTATAAATTGAAAAGTCATAAATTAAAAATGATTAACTTATAAATTTTTAGCTAACTTTATCTTACAATTTTATTTAGCTGTTAGCTTTTTTTTAAAATTAAAATAAGTCAGGATTTTATTACTAGTGATTGATAAATACAATTTAAAGAAGGGAAACAAAATTAAAGTTAGATAGTTAAGAATATCTCCCATTTTGATTATAACATGCTTCTCAATTAAGAGTAACAATTTTTTTATTAATTATTTATAGGGATTTCACTAGCAAAAATTGACAAAATGTGAGATCACATACTCACAATTCCATTAATGAATAGTATTGATTTATCGAAAAGTTGTATTACATTCAAAACGAGCTTTGTACTTGAGTCTTATTAGCACAATCTAAAAAATATTTTATAATTTGAATTCTCATTTCCTAAGGAACTAACTACTTAAAATAATCTTAACTAACTAAACACTATAACAAAAACGTCATTTCATGACAATAAATATACACATTAATAAAGAGTATTAGAACATTTATATGTATAAGTTAATTATCGTCGAATCTAATGTCTCTAAAAATTTAAGAGACATTTACAAAAAATTGTAATTGCTGCTAGAAATATATATTTAGTTACAATTAAATTATTGTCGCTAAATATTATTTTTGATGTAGTGAAAGGATCAGGTCCACTGTGTATCACAACCAACTAATGGACCAGATTCATTATTTGATGCATTTGAACAAATATGACTACAAGTCTATTAAAGAAAGTTGAATTTATTATATTAAAGAAAGTTGAATTTATTATTAAAAAAAAGTTAAATTAAGAATAAAACTAATAGCTAGATTCCAATAAAAGTAAAATGAATTTTAGCCATCAAGACGCAAACGGCAAATACATACGCATAATTAAATTTTGGGATATTTTTCATTTTTTAAATTAATTTAATTATTTGATTTTCAAGACTACTTTAGAGTGTTTTTTCAATTTATTCTTCATTAGTTAGTATTGAAATTAGTGGTTTATTAATATTTAGTTATTTTAATTATGAATTTGATAATAATTTATAAAGATAAAAATTGAAAAATTATATTCAATTTATATCTTAATCTAATTTTCTTAAAAAATATAAAATATCTTAAAGATTCAATTAGTATGGAATGAAGAGAGTGGTGATTTAGAAAGGATTCAGAGTTAACAGTAGTGCCAAATGAATGTTATTGCTAAAGAATTATTCGAATCGAAATTTAGCGGTGCTGAAAAAATTATTCCAACGACTTTCTAATCATATCTGAAAGTACACCTAACACATCCTGAGTTAGCTAGAAGTTATAACCATTTAAAATTGACCAAAAACTCACTTTAACTTGTCAAATTTCAAGCTTTTCAATTCATTTCAAAAAATAAATATTTCCAATTTTCTACACTTCCTTCTAGTTTCTTTTTAGTTGCGAGATGTTACATCTTTTTTCTCAATTTTCTCACTCAAATTTGAACTCAAACTTTTTGGAAGACGTAGTAATAAATATTAGTTGGAACTGATAAATGATGAGTACTTTTTATGAAAATAAAAAAAAATAGATGAGATTGAATTTCTTAAAATTTTCAAATATTAGAAATTGTCGCAAATACTAGTTTTTTTTTTAATATTTGAAATACTTAGCAAATATATTTGCCACATCATATTGCCAAAACACCATTTCCTAATTTTCCCTAAATTTTCCTGATTTTTTTCCAGCCAATCGGGTTAGTCATCGTTATCAATTAATATTATTATCTGATTGGAAATAATAAATGATGCAAGTCTTTAAAATAATAGACTTAAAAGACAAATAATGGAAGTCTTTGAAATAATAGACTTAAAAGTATTTGACGAAATATTTATTTGTTAAAAGAAATATTTAAGAAAGTTACTAGTGAATTTCCACATGGAAAAAATCAAAATGCTACAAGCACATCTATGAATATAAAGAAGACATTAGTAAGGAGGATAAAGTTGATAAAATTGTTATTTCCCCCTTAATTTTTCTTTTTTTTTCTATTCTTGATTTAATTTTCTTTTGAAAAATTGATAAAGTTTGGGAAAAAAAATTCAAAAACTTAAAACAGATATACTTGATGTATCCTAATTTTTGTAAATCTTTTGTCTAATATTTATGCATTATGTTACTGAAATATATATGAAAGCAGCAAAAATTTATAATTTTAGTTATATTATTAATTATTGACATAATCAAATAATTAAATTTTTAAAAAATTCAAATCAAATAAAGGAAAATCAAATTAAATAAAACAATTTATTTTGATTCAAAATGAATTATATATTTTTAAAATTAAAAATCGAAAAATCCAAAAAATAGTTGTATAAAATCGAATACATACCCCCTTATAAGGCCCCAACCGCAGTCACTCTCTTTCTCTCACCCTCCCTCTATTCTACCAAACCACATTCTTTTCTAAAATTTTAAAATTAACAAATAGTTTTAATATAAACATACTGAAATTATTCTATTACTAAATTTCTAAAACTTTTTTTTTTTTTATCATTTTGTTGTAACAACCTTCATTCATCATGGATGAAGTTTAAGGAAATAGTGGCTAAAAATAGGAAAGAAGAAGAAAGAAAAAAAATAATCAAAAATTAGCTAAATCAATTTTTCACACGATGTCAACCAATAAATCAGATTAATTATGTCATGTCGGTAAAAAAATGTTCAAATAATACATCGGGTCCAAGTCATGACATAAGAAGTTTTAAATTAAAAAAAAAAAATTGACAAAAATTAATATCAATAATTTAGGTAGCCATTAATGGATACAATCTAAAAATTAAGTTGAGTAGATCAAATACAATTATGGGAAAGAATCTGATATCAATAATGCATGATAAAGTAAATAATATATAGTACTTAATAAGTTACTATTATCTACATAATTTTTCATTATGAGAACAGAAAAAAGTTATTTTTCCTCTATTGTTTATGAAAGTGACTTTGCAGAATATTATATAGGTGAAAAGGATCTCATAACAGTAGAATATATATTAATTTCTTATTCAAGAAAATTACAATTATGACTTCAGAAAAAGTTTAGGGAAATATTATAATATCGACAAAATTACGTTGGATAGCACTACTCTATTGTATGACTTATTTAGCCACCATTTAATAATGAAAAAATAGTATATAATAGCAAACTATTAATTCAAATTAAATGTTATAACTATAGTTTGATTTAATTAAATTTGATAGCAAACTAATGTTATCTCGCTTCTCTGGTGAATCTCGTTCGCCGCTCTCGTTTCTCTCTCTTTTATACAAACACAAATGTATAAAATATTTTTGTGTTTGTATAAAATGAGAGAAAGTTGTATTTATACATATATTTCGTTCTCCTCTCTTCCCTCTCCCAGATCTCACTCGCTCTCTCACTTAATACAAATAAAAATGTATAGATTATGTTTGTATAAAGCGAGAAAAAATTGTGTATACAAATACAAATACAATATTCCCTGCCTAGTTTTCTTTTGTCTTTCTCTCTTTCTTTCTTTATACAAATACAAATTACACAATTGATCTTTTGTATATATATACCAAAGCAGATTCTGCAACTGTTTTCTTTTGTAGATGTATAACGAAATTATACAACGTTTTTCTTTTGTATATGTATAGCGAAATATATATATTTATGTTTGTTATGGAGCACAACTATGCAAACTATAACTATAGCATACAAATATGATTTTTATGTTCGCTATATGTGAAAGTTACTCTTTTATTAATTTGATATTAGAGGAGACGGAGATTTTAAGTTCTAAGTCACCAAAAATTCATACTATAAAAAGGAATTAAGCATGTCATTATATGTAAGAGGTTGGGTCGTGTTTTAATTTATGTGGCATTTTTTCAATTTTGAAAAATAAATATTTTATTGTTATTTTGATTTTGGACATAAAACTCTGAAGTTTTTTAATTTAAAGTTACATAAAACATATTATTTTGTGTGTCCCAATTTATATGACTTTTTTTTATTTTAGTTAATCCAAAAAAATGAAATATTTTTATATTTTGTGACAAATTCTCGATTTAATATTTTTATTACCTTAAATAAAATAATTTATGAATTATTTTAGATCAAAAGTTTCAAAAGTCTTAATTTAACTCTTCAACTTCGTACATAATCAAACGTTTTCACATTAATAATTGGGATGGGGAAAGCAAAAGTGTATATATATATATATATATATATATATACACACACACTCAATGGGTCAAGCATAAAATCAGTAATTCTCGCCCAAAAGTTCATATCATCCTCAATGAATTGAAAAGATAATTCGAATTATTTAATCCTGAATCAGAGATCTCACGATTACTTTAAATTATTTAAAATTTAAATTTTCCAAATCGATCTTATAATTTTTTTTTTAATTTTATCCCTGCCTTATCTGAATATGTAGGAAGCGGTATACCTCATAGTAGACTCACCTATACCGATCCAAATTAATTGAGCCAGTACTATTAAATATCGAATAATTAAACTGAAGTAACTTCCATGTCAACTCTTACTTCTATTTATTTATATACATAAATGTAATAAAGAAAAGCCACATGATTGTTTTCTAATTTTAAATCAGAAAATACTAATTTAGGAGAGAAGGCAACCAATTAATTTTTTTAAACCAAATATAAAATAAGTAATAATTAGCAAAAAAAGACAAGAGTGGTTTAAAATAAAGTTAAGGAGATCTTGGAATTGTTGTCCAAGTGGAAGGTAAACGCGTAGAAATTGACGTGCATAACATGCAAAAAAAAAAAATTAAAAAATTAAAGTAGGTGAGATTTGGACTCTTATTTTTATAAACAAAAAAACAAAAGGGAAGCTACTGACTCATATTTAACGACTTTTCAATTTTATTTTACGTTTGATATTCGTATTAAAGACTGATTAACTCATTTCACATTATGCAGATTATAATCATGAAAAAAAATACTCTCTATCAATAATATTCTTATAATCAAGTTTTTAACTCAAAATTCTGACTAAAAAAATACAATATCATCTATTATATCATATTCTTTGACGATAATATTTAACCAGTTATAAAATAACAATATTTTTTCCTTTAAGAAAAATATCCAAAAAGGTACATTGCAATTGTATAGCTCAGCCACTTGACTATATAACGCGGGATTCCCTTGCTTTGTTATATATGTCTTTTACTTTTTATTTTATTTGAATCTATAATTGTGATGATTGAATTTGAATCACTTAACATGTATATTTTTATATATAAAAACTAGTTATCGATAATGAGCCTAGTAATATTAACTTTATGTTTATAATTAATTTAAGTCGTAAAAACAATTTACAGTTAGTTATAAAATGTAATAATACTTCATCAAAATAATGGGAAAGCTTGATCAATCAATAATTGTTTCTTAAAAGACTCTTTTTAGTTTATTGGTCAAATAAAAGCGAGTTTTAACCAAAAAAAAATAAAATTAAAAGCATTTCTCAATATAAATTAAATTCAAAAGTTTTATCAAATAGGTTATTAGACAGAAATATTTTAATGAATAATGTCATAGTTCCATCATTTTAAAATAAATAATGAGATATATTGAATTTATCATTTAACTTTTATTAATTGATATGATTTCAAATATATTTACTTACGATATTTTTTAAAAAAATATTAACTCAATATTAATAACCGAAATAATAAATAAAATTAAAGATTATTTAACAAGTAAATTGGACCTGAGGAGCAATATATAAGTAATTTCAACTTGTGTCACATAGTACAATATAAGGGCCGCCATGGTACTTTTTATCCACCAACTTTGAAGGTGTGTGGTTGGTATATAGGAAATAAGTTAGAATACACGTCCGTTCGGTATTATTTGTTATAATTTTTATTTTTAAAGTTAAATAATAAAAAATTTAACTAATATTTTAAGATGTATTTCTTTATTATATTAATATGCAAAAAATTACAATCGATAATATTTTTCATACAATTTTAAAATAACTAATCTTTTTAAAAAAAATTAATATGATCTAATTTATCTATAAAAATTAGTCAAATTAACTTTTGAAAAATATAACATGATAAACCATAGAAAAAGTTAACTAGTTCGGTGAATTTAGAGTTGTGGTTCAAAACATGTTAGTATTAAAAAGAATAGAATTATATTTAATTTTTTTATGCTATAATAGTTATGATTGTTTTGTGCAGTTTCATTTTATATAATGAATTATAAACGTTTAATTTATGAAGAACAAATTCTTATTTTTCACCATACCTACCCTTTCACATTACAATAAAATAACTTTCAAAGGTAATAAATAGATACATGTATCAAGAGTGTTAAATTTTTTATCAATATCAGTTAAGTGTCATATACAAAAGAATTTTAGTTACTGTTAGAAATATATATTTAACGATAATTATTAATTAATTACACTAAAATTCATTTTTAATATAATATCACTTTATCAATAACGAATATAACACAATAGATAAAAATATTTTTTTAAAACTTAGAGTTTATAAATTTGATCCTTTAAAAAATTTAGATAGGAAAGCTTGCCCACAAAATAAAGTTTTATGCGATAGTAATACGAAGACAATAAGATAAAAGAGTCATTCACCTTTTACTTTTTTGAAAATTTCAAATTCAATCACATCAACATCAAAGTTTGAGACTATTTTAATTAAATCAAATAGTATTGAGACTTTAAAGAGTTAGTTATTGCTTTAAACGTAATTTTCTACCTCCACGTAGGATCATTTTGACTGAAAAATCATCTTCGATTGAAAATATTTAATGCCGTATATCAATTGTACTACGTTTCTATGGTTAATACCATATAATATTATTGTTCATGCGTTAAAATTTCAAACTTAATTAGGTACAACGTAATTTCAAAGGTTTACTCTAACGACATAATCAAATACTTATAATTTTATTAAAAGAAAATTAGAATAGGTCGGTTTCACTTATATTGTTGAAATTTACATCGTCAAAAAAAGAAGATTATTTTTTTTGCTTTTTTACATAAAGTAAGAAAATAAATTTTAAGCTTTACTTAATTTTAAATCATAGCTTAAGATATAAAGATTGTTCAAACAGTATTAAGAGACCGTCCATTTCGTAAAGGGTGGATATATTTAGGACTTTTTACTTCAATTATTTAATATTGAATTTCAATATTAAAATAAAAATTGAAATGAATCATTTTAGGACTAACTCATCCTTCAAAATTAGCTTTAGATATAGAAAAATTCCAAGACAAATAAATCATCTATTAATAAAATTAAATGTGAGACTCTTCAAAAGAATCGAAATATGAGCACATTAAAATTTCCTAAATTAAATGAACTTTTTTCTTTTCACAAAATAAGAAAGTTCAATACATAAGGAGAAAGAAAAGAATGCACAAAGGAACCCAAATTTACCATGTTTTTATAAGAATGAAAATATTTTTTTTATATAGAAAACATGTTTTAAAAAATAAATACATTCATAACTATATAGAACAAAAATATTATTTTGATTTTTTTGAAATATTTGGCTAATTAAATATGAAAAAAAAATTATTGTGTGATAGATTCCCACAATGTATACTTGTAGTATTTATATTTTATAATATAAGTATATATTAATGATATGATTATCTTTACTTATTTTATTGGTAAGAAAATGTATACATGTGTAATAACTAAAGTTTCACATGCTTTCTACTTTTCTTCTAGAATTATGATTATTTTGATTATTTTATTTATATTCTTTGGTGACTAAGATTACGAAACTATGGAAAAAGTCCTCAAACCACGGCTAGAGTCATATCATAATATTGGTCCCATTATTATCTTACCTACAATTATTATTTCTCAATTTCTACATGATATATATATATATATATATATATATATATATATATATATATATATATTTATGTTTATAATAATATTTTATTCTTAAATATACACAGAGTAAAAATATATTAATAATCACATTTTTATTTCTATAAAATAGTGATAAAATATGTATATGGAGTGCTTTATCATCTCAGGCTTCACTGAGTAAATTTTACTGAATATATTATTGTTGTTGTTTATTGAATATGAATGCAGATAAAAACTACTCCAGCATTGAATCCCACCATCCCAAATAACTATTAGGTGAAAATGACATTTGAAATTAACATGCACGTAAAAATGGATTTGAATATGAAATGAAGTTGATTGGGTAACAAGAAATTGAAGTCATTTTTTATGAGGTCCCTCTTCATTAAACTTTCATATAGTTTTCATTATATTGAAATAAATAAAATGTGAAAATGTAAGCATGCACACAATAAATTTCAAAGTTACGTAAGAACAGTTGTGATTGATAAAAATTAATAAGTGTTTAATTTTTTGCCTCAACAACTAATAGAATATTCTCTGAAGGCCAGGTCCGGTTTCATTTATTTTATTTTAGTTAATAATAGAGTGACAGCTCAATCTACTAATAATTTTAATAAATAATCAAATTATAATTAATTGATTTATTAATATATATTTGTGATTATAAGTGATGAGTTGAAGGCTATAAAAGCAGGGTTTGTGGAGGGTACATTGGCACAGCAAACATGGCTAAAATAGCCTATCTTCTTACCACTCTTTTAGTGGCTTTAGTGTCACTTAGCTTCCCTTCAGAATGCAAAGCAAATTACTACTACACATCTCCACCTCCACCAACTCCAGTTTATAAGTATAAGTCTCCGCCACCACCAGTTTATAAGTACAAGTCACCACCACCACCTCCTCCAATCTATAAATCCCCACCGCCACCCATTTATAAGTATAAATCTCCACCACCACCTCCAGTTTACAAGTACAAATCTCCACCACCACCCGTCTACAAGTACAAGTCTCCTCCACCACCACCTCCAGTTTACAAGTACAAATCTCCACCACCACCTGTCTACAAGTACAAGTCTCCTCCTCCTCCACCTCCAGTTTATAAGTACAAATCTCCACCACCACCCATCTACAAGTACAAGTCTCCCCCACCACCCGTTTACAAGTACAAGTCTCCACCACCACCTGTCTATAAGTACAAGTCTCCACCTCCACCTGTCTACAAGTACAAGTCTCCACCACCACCAGTATACAAGTACAAGTCTCCACCACCTCCAGTATACAAGTACAAGTCTCCACCACCTCCAGTATACAAGTACAAGTCTCCACCACCTCCAGTCTATAAGTACAAGTCTCCACCTCCACCCGTTTACAAATACAAGTCTCCACCACCTGCAGTCTATAAGTACAAGTCTCCACCTCCACCCGTTTACAAATACAAGTCTCCACCACCTCCAGTCTATAAGTACAAGTCTCCACCTCCACCCGTTTACAAATACAAGTCTCCACCACCTCCAGTCTACAAGTACAAGTCTCCACCTCCACCCGTTTACAAATACAAGTCTCCACCACCTCCAGTCTATAAGTACAAGTCTCCACCACCTCCAGTCTATAAGTACAAGTCTCCACCACCTCCAGTCTACAAGTACAAATCTCCACCACCACCCGTTTACAAATACAAGTCTCCACCACCTCCGGTCTACAAGTACAAATCTCCACCACCACCCGTCTACAAGTACAAGTCCCCACCACCTCCAGTCTACAAGTACAAGTCTCCACCACCACCCGTCTATAAGTACAAGTCTCCACCACCTCCAGTCTACAAGTACAAGTCTCCACCACCACCTATTTACAAGTACAAATCTCCTCCACCACCAGTTTACAAATACAAGTCACCACCACCACCCATTTACAAATACAAATCACCCCCACCTCCCGTTCACAAGTCTCCAGCCCCTTACTATTACACTTCTCCACCTCCTCCTAGCCACTACTAGTTTCACAATCTCGAACGAGGTAATATATTTATCACAATTTTATATTATTCTACTAAATTAAGCACATTGCCTATAATACTTGAATTTCATCTAATCCATAGATAATTCAATCCATGCAGGTCAAGAGGAATAATTAAGAAGGAAAAGGCCCATGGGATCAGAATAAATTAAAGAGTTTTAAAGAAGTAGTAATTAAAGCCACAAAGGGATCTTATTTTGTTTTGTGTTTTGTGCCATTAACTTCACGTAGTTGTATATCTCGTGAAGTTGTTGAAATATTTATATATTGGATGCATGTAATATATATTTATTTACGTACCATAGTCGTACATGTTTTATGTGCTTTTGAATTTTGACTTTTTGAATTTTATAAGTCAAACTACTTTGTAATAATAAGATCAATAAGTTTCATTGAATAACATTGTTGTGATTTCCTTTTCCAAATTCCAAGAGATACTACTTCTCATTTTTATTTTGCTTTGTTTTTGGGGGGAATCTAGAAGACTTTTTTGTCTAGCTAGTGCTAGGTCTTTTTTATAAATTAAGGTTGAGAAATGAGAAACACAAAGAGACAAGAAAACAAAATATTCCTAGCTGGATTTGCATTAATTGTTAATTTAATTAAGAGAAAAGGACTAGATGCATGTGATATATATATATATATATATATAAATACTTTATTCCCTAGTGGAAAAGTTGGTCCCAATTGTAGGAATAGGATTCTCATCTCTTCTCTAACCCTCCCTATACAATTGCCCTAAACAATCCTATTATATATGCTAATTGATCCAAAATATTTTTACATGTACTCTAATTTGTACACTTACTAAAATTATATTTTTATTGTTATTTGTCACATTTAGTATATAAGAAAATTATATTTTATTCTATATATTAATTTGTTATTTCTAAATTTATCAACTGACAAATAATCGTATCTTAATTTAACTTTTTTCAATTTTACTTATGAGAAGTAAAAATATCCGTATAATATAAAGAACTATACAAATCAAAATTTGTTTATTAAGAGAAAGAATCAATCGAGAAAGAAAGGTTATGTGTTTGATGTTGACGACTCCTCACAAAAGAGAGAATTGTGTCAATTAAAACTTTATCTTTGAGAGTGAGATAAAAGAGAAGGAAGATTTCAACGTTTTCTTACCATCCAAGTATGTATGTTAAAATACAGTTTAATTATGGGATAATGCATAAATACTCATTTAACCTATGTATGAAATTTCAGAAATATACTTATATTATATTAAAGTCCTATTTATTCCTTGAACTTATTTTATTAATAATTTTCTATCCCTTTTCGGCCTATGTGACATTATCTTGTGGGTCCAACGTTGAGATTGACTTTTTTTTCTAATTAATATCACGTAGATCGAAAAGGGGTAAAAAATTACTTATAAAATAAATCCAAGAGAATAATAGGACCTTAGTATAGTATAAATGTCTCTGAAATTTCAGGCATAAATTAAGGGCATACTAATGCATTTTCCTTTGAAAACACAACTATATGATCTTAATAATAGCATCATAAAAATATAATATCACATACATCTTTTTCTAGATAAGATAACAAACAATCACTTAAAAAAAAATCATTACTCATTTGATAGCGCGAGTCATTCTTGATAATTTTACTGTTGAAAGTCGATAGCTTTTTCAATAAATACAATGACAATTAATATAAGCAAAATAATTTTCATTAAATTAATACCAGTAGATAATTTTTCTAACGTTTTTATGTCTGAACTAATCTTTTCAAAAGATCACAAAACCTGTATAAATTAAAAAATCTTTCACTCAACCTCACGAACATCAATAATTTAACTTGCAAATTACTTTTACTTATAAATAATTAAAGGACCAGAAGTGTTATTATCCCAAAACAAAGTTCACCAAAATATTTTTCAAAATATGTTTCCTTTCTTGCTTTCACATTCCAAACAATATAAGAAAGTTTTCAATGTCTCTCAAATTTTCTATTATCATTTTTTTCTTTTTCTTTTTTCATAAAGAAAATTTGTAAGAAGTTATTCACCTTTAAAATGGACCATGGGAAAAACCATATAATTCTCCTTTTTAGTCTTTTAAGTCCAAAATCATTATTCTTCTGTTTTAATTCATTTATCTTGATTAGTAATTGAATAATCAGAAAATATTTTCTTTAAATATAATGCTTTTAAATATATAGATTTATTTAAAAAAGTTACAAATTCTTTAACTAAATTCACATCAAAATCTTATTTAATCAAGTCAAACAATTCTAAAGAAAAGACTACTACTCATCAATTTTTTTATTTATTTTTTTGAAGGTTGAATAGTTTTGGAATTTTTCTTTTGTCACGCTTAAATAATTTTTTAGTCTTGGAGTTATTCTGATTTTGCTAAAAAAGAATACTATATTACTCCTTAATTAATAGGTGAAGTGAGACTTAACTATATATTAGTACTCCTTAATCAGTGGCGGCTTTAATGATTTAGAAAAAATCTTTGCCTTAGGACCCCAATTTTGTTTTTAGCAATAATAGATTTTTTTGACCAAAAAAAAAAAAGAATGAGTAGTATCTTTTAAAAATATAAACTTTAGCATATAAAAGAAAAGAATTATTCGAAAAAATTTGACACTTTAAGAATATTATGCGTCAAAAAAGATAGAAAAGATTAGTGATTATCAATTGAATAAGAATTATTAGGAAAAATATGATAAGAAATTAGTAACAATTTATTTCTTAAAGAGCTAAAAGAATGTATTTTACTAAAAGAGTATCTTAATTTTTTTAATAATCAAATGTTTCTGTTCAATTTTGGCTTTGGTCTACGTGTTTAACCAGCCCTTGTCCTTAATTAATTAATAGCTGAAGTGAAGCATTACTACATTATTATCAATCAATTAATTTCCTTCAAAATCAACAGATCGTATAGATCATCTAGAGTTCACAAATTCTTTATCTCTATATGTGTTTCTTAGTAATTTGAATTATTCTTTTGACAGATTCAAGCATATATAGTGCTACTTGGTCCCATATTATATGTCAACATTATAAAAATATGTCTCAAATTATTTGTCACAATAAAATTAGATAAAATTAATTCAAAAAATATCTTAACACTTTGTTTTTATGATTGTATGTATTGTTTCATCATGTCATGTATTGTGTTTGAGTTATATTATATCATATTGTATTGTTTAATGAATGCAATGTTTTGATGGGTTGTATCGTTCTCCATTGTTATATAATGTCATACATACATAATTTGATCGATAAATCGACAAAGAAAAGTAGGATACCTAGTAGAACTATTATGAAAAGGTAGAATAAAAGATTAATTATGATTATTTAATAATAAATAAAGGAAAAAAAGGAGAAGAAAATATAAAGGTAACGACGCGATTACACCAAATCAATCGTTACATAAAACGTGTCTTTTCATTGTGTTATCTAACGATGAATTCAAATGAAATGATACAATAGAATTTAAATGACAATATTAAAACAGACTTTTTTTTAAGCTTATAATACAATGCAATACAACGGGTGGCAATCATCGGAACAAGGTGTAAAACTAATTCTATTTAAAAATATAAATATTGTAAAGTTTCAAATAAATTCCTCCATTGTTAATTTTGATGTTGATGGACACACATAAATAAAATGTATTTAAAAAATAAAATAGTAAATCAATTAAAATATTTTCTTAATTATATTATTTTCAAATAATGTGTAAAAAAAATTATTTAATGAAAGAACTATTTATAAGAAATTAAAATGGTCATCAATGAGTTTTACCAACTTTTTTGTACCCATAAGCATATATGGCTAAAATATGGTCAAGCCGCCGGGTCGGGGCACCATACCTCTTTAAGAGTTTTCTAATAAGAAATTGAATTTCAAATTCAATGACCTATCAATTATATTAAGGAAAAGAAATATATAAATAAGATATAATCTCTAAAAAAATTATTATTTTAAAAAAATTATATTTAA
Organism: Solanum lycopersicum; assembly: GCF_036512215.1. Lineage (NCBI taxonomy): Eukaryota > Viridiplantae > Streptophyta > Magnoliopsida > Solanales > Solanaceae > Solanum > Solanum lycopersicum. The sequence goes on from NC_090803.1 coordinate 59,640,923, forward strand.
TATCTTTCGGCTATATTTTTATCTCCTTTCAAATATATTATATTTTTATCTCCTTTCGAATGTATTCTTTTTCTTTCAGATACATCTTTATTTTCTCTCGGATACATCCCCTTATTTCAGATATATATCCATTTTCTCTCTTGGAACATGCCTCCGATTAAGTAATGTATCATTTTCAATGTATCGAACAATCAAAGAACGATAGTGTACGCATGATTTTTTGTAAACGGTGTCAATATTTAAAAATTAATAAACAATAAATAGTTGATATAATATTAATAAAAACTATTTAAAGCGTACTAATAAAACGAAAGTCAAGTAAAGTTGTAGACTACTAAATTTCCTAAGGTAGTTTTCGTATTTTGAAATGTATTCATAATAGCTTCATTAGGAATAATGCTGAATATTCTAGTTCAATTGATTTATTTTAACCTAATTTAACTATAAATAATTGGCTTATTTTAACCTAATTTGACTATATATATAGAAGATTGGATATTCAAATCTTTATAATATTAAACTTTTCGGAGAATATCTCAAAAATAAAAGATAAATCCGGCCTTACAAACCAACGAGCCAAGTAGCTCAATTATTCACGCAGTGTCATTAATATTATTTACAGGGATATTTTTATTTTTTCAGATTTTTTATTATATATAATAGTAAAATTTTTAAAGAAACAGTGTTGTCGACACCCTTTGACATAGGGTAGGTCCGCCTCTATCAAGGAGTATATTTAAGAGCAATGAAATATTGAGATTTTTGTTGGAATAAATATATGAGATTTTTTATAAGTTTTTCTTATATTAACACTCTTTTAAATAATAATAACAACGAAATAAGGTGATTAAGTTTTATCTTATATATTTGCCTTTTTGTTTCATCACGTTCTCATTCCAATTTTAGGTTTTACTAATTCAAATTAACCTATTTTTCAAATAAGTTCGAGATCATAGGCTCATTTGCATAAAAAGAAAAGTTAAACCTATGATATCAAACAAGAATATGAATGCGTTCTTCGTACAAATAGTCTAATAAATTTACTAAATTTTTTAAATCGCTATACATAGATTATATATTTGCTGATTATTTTTAATTCAATCAGTTCTATCGATAAATTATAAGGTTAATTCATTATTCCGGATTTAATTTGTTGATCGCTAGAGTGTATATATTGTTCAACTAAACATGAATAAAATAGTATGAAGTGCATATTCCTCTCAATTTCTAAGTTGAAAAACACATTAAAAGAATCAAACATCAAAGGCTATTAACTTATTATTATATTCTCATGTATAATAATTCCAATAAGAATGTCTAACTAAAAGGCTATTAAATACAAAATAAAATCCAAAAATTTTATTTTACTTGTCATTAATTAGTGTAGAATTATCATTCAAATTAAAGTGGGGACACATTGAAATAATCATGTAGAATATAAGACCTTGAGATCATGATTGACAATAAGAGGGAGTTTATAAATTAGATGTTGACCATCTTATATGCTTGTAGAAAAATGGACTAGTTCACCAACTCCAATATTAATTGAATTAAAAAATGACAAAAATGTTTCATTTTTTTTTAATTAGGACTAATTTTAGGAGGTAGATACTTAAATACATTCATACTAAGTTTTGATCCTTTAATTTTATAAATATGAAAATATTAGGTTTCCATCAAATATATAATAAATACTTCCTCTGTTCGGTATTGTTTGTCATAGTTTTTATTTTTACAGTCAAACTATAAAAACTTTGACTAATATTTTAAGACGTATTTTTTTAATCATATTAATATGCAAAAAAATTATAACTTTATATAATTTTAGAATATCTAATTTTGTTTTGTTTAAAATATCAAATTAATGTGATACAATTTAACTTTAAAAATTAGTCAAATTGACTTTTGAAAAGCACAACATGACAAACAATACCGGATGAAGGGAGTATTAATTAAATATAAATTGTGGAAAGAATGTAGAGTTAACCCAACTACATATTTGGAAAGTTGAATGAAATCCCAAACACTATATCATTCAAAATTACAACACCATAAATAGATTTTAAAAATAATAGAAACTACAAGTAGAATAGCAAAAGTTACCCCTCTAACTATGAGTTTTCATTTTTTTTTAATTTAAAAAGAAGATGTATAGTTTCTGTTAGATGAATATTTGATGAGTAAATACTCACTTTTGATAAATTTAAAATGTCAAAATTAATCAAGATATATCTAAAGAGTTATTTTGAATATGTTTGAGACATAAGACATCATTTTCGTAACTATTTCTATTTATATATTTTTTTTCTTCAAGTGGAGTGGAATAAAAGGAAATTTTTGAGAAAATGTTTCTTAAAAACAATTTAATATTTGACGATAGGTCCAAAATAATCTCTTAAGTATAGACTAATTTAAATTTGTCAAAAGTTAATATTTAATTTCCATCAAATTTTTATCACGACAAATTATCTGTTGTTTAGGTCTCTACTAAAATATGAATTTTCATGCACCGAAATTTGTTTTATATTGATTTACTTGATTTTGTTCAAATGTTTGTTCACTTAATCTATCATTTTGGCTATTTATCTAACTTTCAGTGGTTTAAGTTAATTTTTCCTCTTTCAAATGATTCAAAAACTCTAATTTACTTGTACTGTCCTACATAATTTTTCTCAAAAAAGTTGTTCATATTTTTAATTAAACAATAGATAAATCACATGTTAGCGTACACTTTGAGTGCCAACATTTTCTCAAAGTCGAAATATGACATTTTCTATAAATTTTTAAAAGGTTTATCTGTTAGAATCTTTTCAAAAATTAAGTGGCGATTTTTTCAAAATATATTTTCTTAATTAATTTATACTTGGAATATTTTTAAATGATTTTCAAATTGATGTCCCTTTTTTATATAATCATACCTGAAATTGAAACTGATAGGATAGAGATTCCATATCACCATTTTCTGAGGCAAATTCACCCATCACTTGTGATACAAATTCATGGATTGGTGAGAGGATTTAATTCTACCTTTCAATCCTAGTTAATATCCATCATTTGATTGAACAAGTTTAATAGTTTCTTTTTCCAGTTCCCCATTGTTAATGTACTAAAACAAATCAACAACATCAATTTCATATCAAATATCAAATTTTGGCTTGCGATTATGTAATTGGGATTTTGTATCTCTTAAATTTATTTTTCTATATCGTTACATAATGCCTAAACAAATCAAAATAAAACAAACATTTGAATGAACTACGTACTCTTTAACAATTCATTAAATGTAAACAATTTTGCTATAGTAATTAACCTATACAGTGTGTGACATTAAGGAGCACAAATCACAACTAAAAAGCTGAACTTCTATTCGTAGAGTCATAAAACCTTCTAATTAATTACTCAAACTCGCATATATGATGATACAACACAAATATCATTGAAACTTTAGCCTATATTCCTAGGCAATAATTATGAAACACTAATATCATTATTACATATTCCTACTATACATTATAACCCTAATCTCAAATCCAATTCCAATCCTGAAATAGATGAATGATTAGCTGAAGAATTATGTTGATCGTCTCTTGATACTGTAACAGGAGGAAAATTAAGATCCAAATTATCAGCAATACTATTTCCTTGCTCCATTGGATTGACATTGGCAACGATAGCACATATTAGTGCCATCTTCTAACAATCCTAATTGCTGGATACAGTGTTGTATTTGCAAAACAACCCCTGACGTTCTTATGAGTTGCCCTATGTCCACCTAATGCCTGGTGTGAACCAAATACTTCCATGAACGCTTAAAATTTACAACAGTGTCCCTGATTCAATCACACCTATTTTCAACTCCTTCAATTGATGAGCGTTCTCGAGATGTTTATCATCAAGTCCATTAGCCAAGAGCAATAAGCACTCCGCGATTTCATGATCCTCGTCTGATGTTGAAACAGAAATGTGGGATTGTTGGGGAAATGAAGAACGAACTTGTCGTTTTAAATAGGGTGGAGGGTTAATACAGCGCCATTTGATGAGATTTGTACCTTACATGGTGAATCTTCTCGACGTTTCATGATGATGGCTTTGATCTAGAAGATGATAATCACCAATTACTTGACTTTATAGAACAAGAGGTTGAAGAAAATTTTTAGTATTTTGATTGTCCATAATTTGAAGAGGTGGATTAGAATGAACTAGTTTACCTCATGTATGTACACACTGATACTGTAAGAATGAGGGGATAGAGGTAAATAGCGGTTATATTTGGTGCTGTACAAAAGAGGGATTAAGGGAAACAACTCATCATTATATACCCCCAACTCAACATGCCCCAACAAAAGTTAAAAAAAAAAAAATTATGTTGGGAAATATTTATAATTTAATTATTTTGATCTGAACCAAATTCGTAAAACAGAAAAATGCTAGTACGCGACCAAACTTCTCAAATGGGTAAAATAGGTAGAAAGATTTTACAAGTCGTACTTAGTTATCACAAAATGAATCACCTTTACTATAAACTCCAAAATGGCCAAAAGCAGTGGACTCTACCTTATGCTTGTGGCATAGATATCTCACCAAAAAAGTCAAGGTTCGGGTAGATAAGGCGTAAGTAAAAGAAAATCTTCTATTGTTACTGGTAAGAAGTGTCGTTAGTCCAATATATGCAAGCGCGCATCATTCAGCTCCCTTTTGATGCCTCTATAGTATTCTGTGAGACACACCATCATAGAAACTGTTACATGATTTTAATTAAGGGACATTGAATCAAAATATTGCGCATTCAGACATTTTTTTACCTCAATTTCATGTAAGAGTAGTTCAAGCTCAACTTTAATCTCAGAGAAGCTGGGTCTATCACTAGGGATGTCCACCCAACATCTCTGCATCAAGTCTAATAGCCTCGGGTGTGCATTTTCTGGAAGCTCAGGTCGGAGGCCCTAGGGAGACATAATATAAATAGGGTCAACAAAGAGGCAAGGATGAAATATAACAGATGACATGGGACACAAGTATTTCCTCTTTTCCTAAAATAATTGTCCATTTACATAATGGATTTATAAGCAATTATGTACATAATACAGAGATTGCATGCATCGGTGTTTAGCTATGCACATCATCTATGCATATTAAAAGGACTAAGATCTTCACACAAGATGGAAGCATATAGCTATGCACACTATTCATTTGGATAAAAGGGATCTGACTTGTGTTCAAGGGTTCGTAAAGCACAGGTAGCATGTGATGAGGCTAGCTAGCATTAGCTAACCATACAGCGCTACAGAAACTTCATATCCATGCACGTTTTACAACACAAATATGCACTCCTAAAATGTGAAGTCTTTAGATGCCTAAAACAACATAGACTACCTTGCTTAAAGGAAAATATGATTCAAAACATGCTCCACATGCTAATAGAAATTTGAGATACAACAAACTAGGAAAGAAATTTTGCTAATACAATCATGTGACACAAAATTTCATTCCAGTGGTACATACCTGTCTTACTCCTAGTGCAGCTTGTAGTGGAGTCATGGTATCATATGGAACCTGTCGCATCAAAAAGCTTACAAATCAGAGGATAACAAGCTTAACTTCTAATACGATCATGTGACCTTTTTCATGACAGGTCAATACCTTTGCTGTTAAAAGCTCCCAAATAACAATGGCAAAACTAAACACATCTGCTTTCTGATCGTAGGGCTGATGATTGATGATCTAAAAAAAAAAGGTTAATAGACCAAAGTTTGCAGCAGCACAAGATAGTTATGCACGTGGTAATATACTTCATATACATTAGCCACAAAATGCAGCCCTTGGTGTTAATAAATTATCATCAAACAGGGTAGAGGAAACAAAGAAAGCACAGAAGATACTCCTCTATCATAGAAAAGCATGGAAACATGACCAAGATCTTGCACACTGCTGTAGTAATAACTAAACGAGAAGCCCCCCCCCCCCCCAAATAAAAAACCTACCCCCTTAGTTTCTAAGCAAAATATATTTAAAAGCGTTCCCCTGACTGTGAGGAAACACTATACATATTTTCGAGCATGGCAATAAGTCACAATAGCGGCATGACAAAGGAGCATCAGTATCAATGTGAAGACTTCCCAAATGTCTCAAACACCCTTGTACAACAATGTAATTTTTAATTGTTATACATTATATGTTATGCTATGCAACAAAGGAATGGTAAGTAAACTAATACAGTCATAAAAATATTAACATTTCAATATACAAGTGAGTGTCGATGAAATTCAGAAAACAAGAGGGATCTCAGATTTATATTATCAAAATAAGCATATATATGAATCATTCCTTTTCAACCAAAGTAGCTGCAAAGAGATTCCAGCAGCACAACAAGCTAGCAAGCCTTTATATTTGACTGTCCAAACTCAAGTGAGCTCCATCCACAACTAGTATATATAACTGAATTATTCTCCTGAATCAAGTAATTGACGGATTTAGAAAAGAAGATAGTCGAACCTCAGGAGCCATCCATCTATATGTTCCAGTCTCAGCTGTCATGACACCTCCATTATTTTGGAAACGTGCAACACCAAAATCTGCCACTTTAACAACCTTATCGCAGATTATAAAGTCAATCAAAATAAGCATGGAGTAGATAATGCAAAACTAAAGCAAAAAAGAATAGGTGCACGTTCAAATGATGAGCACTAAAAAAGAGGAGAAACAAATAAGTACACAAATTGATCCCAGGTAAACATGTTAGGTGTGAAGATCCATAATAATTCAAAAGCTTCCATTTTTACCGTGATCGAGAATCCCGTTCTTCCCTCAAGCATAACATTATGAATTCATTGTCACGAGAAAATCTAAAATAAGATAAAATAGGACATTCCTTTTCCAGCTGTTATAATTCAATTACAATCCCATTATGATATAGTACCAGTTATAGAAAACCTACAGTTCAATAGAATAAGCACTGAACATAACAGTTATTCAGAAAGTAGGAAAAAGACGTTGAAGAATCACAGATAAAGATTGGTTTGTGACCAAAGAAAAAAGGATCAGTGCTCATGCAGCCAAATTGTAACAAGACTAAGGATGGAATTACTTCATTGTTTGAGAAACTTACATTGTCTGAATCCATAAGTAAATTTGCCGCCTTCAAATCCCTGTGAATGATATTGTTTTGATGCAAGTACTCCATTCCTTTGCAGACATCAATTGCAAAGCTTAGCAATTGCGAGAGCTTCAATACAACATGGTTTTTATGCAGGTACTCATACAAGCTCCCACCAGGCATGAATTCTACACAAACGACCAGCATTAACAGAGGGTGAATATTTCAGAATTTGAGCATTATAAGCAGACTACCTTGCATTGATAGCTTAAAACACAAAAGAAATGACAAGAAATGCATGCACACGACCGCATTCTCTTGTATGCAAAAGCATTAAAAAGCAATCAGTCCATCGATCAATCAATTAAATATGCCAGCTGGGTGGTGATATGAGTCCTCTATATATTCCATACTATTTGGGAGAATTTCTGTTCATTACTGAGTGAGTAATTTGTCTTTAAAGCATAATTAGGAGTCCTCTAAAACTAAATTCTCTCTATCTCGTACTTATCCCTATCCGGACATAATGTGCACATAACAACAATAACTAGATGGTGCAATCAAATGAAATAATAGAGTACAGGAAATTGCAGCATTGAACAACTAAACACCACTCTTCAGTTTACTACCAGCCACTGGAGCATTCGCAACTTCAATTTTATGGATAAAGACAGCCAAAAGGCCATGACATGACTATGATAACAGTTCTGAAGAAACCATGCAACTTTTGTCCCAGAAAGAAGCATACCTGTAATTATACACAAATGAGGCGAATTTGTGCATGCACCAATGAAACGAACAACATTTCTGTGCTGAACTTGCCTGTATGCAATAAGATCAAATTGTAAGATTGTGGAGAAGATCTTAGAGGTGAACCACATTAATGAGCATGGTATAGGTGCCTGATTTCTTTTGGTAGATAGACTACAAACATGTGTAAAGCTGCATCGAAGTTGTTCTTGTTCTATATATATACTAATAAATAATATGCCATTCACAAAATATAACAGCACATAATATTGCCAATTGTAACACATTACTTAATAATATGCCTGTCAAAAGAGAACTTCTTAAGTAATTGATGCACACTCCAATTCACTATCTTTCTTTTGTCATCATGAAATTCATATGACAGAACAAAGCATGTTATCTAACTCAGTGTTTAAAAGATCACATAGTACCAGCATCTACACATAAAGAGATTTCTGTATCTAACATATAAATCTTTGGAACCTTTTTCATGATTTACAAGCAATAAAGAGTACTACGGTACCCTTGATCTCTTACCAAACAAGTCTTCATCCAGGAACCAAATTCGACTTCGTCTTACAAGTTAATATAATCCATCTAGTAGGCAACACAATATATATGAGAAGTTCGAAGCAACCCAATACCTTCCTTCTCATCCCTTAAGCTAATAGGCTACACAAGACATAAGAGTTACATCACTCACTTCAAAATTGCTATTTCTTGAGCGAACTCATCTTCCAATGTGTCATTCAAATGCTCAGATCTAAGGACCTTGATTGCAACATCCATACCAAGATACATCCCACGATACCTTCATATGAGTAAACATTTAGAAGACAAGGTCATGAAAAGCTACCCAAATTTATGAAAAATCAGTTGAGGAATACAATCATAAACTCACAAATCGCCACAAGATCCTGATGCAATTCTTTCTCCAATCTTCAGTAATCTTTTATCAATTTCCCAGTCCTCGGGTTTTGATTGTGCGATTATAACTTTTTCAGCAGCTGACCTAGAATGAGATGAACCTGACCACGTTCCCTGTGTCATCCAGCATATATTACAACTGGTTAAGTAAATTACATGACAGTTATGAGCTTCAATAACAACAAAGAAACAAATCCTGCAGAGATTCTACTAATGATACCCATCACATATATATTTTTTGGAACAAAATTGGTATGATAAACAGTACACATCACATATCAGCTAGAAGTAAATTGATTGATGATGGCCAACTGGAAATCTCAAGAATATAGCAGCTATATCATCCACATAAATATGATACTATATTGGAAGTAAATCTAGTTACTTATGGCCTACCCCCCTTTTCAAAAATATTTTCCTTTTCAAAAGTAGTTACTCATGGTTTATCCTATGCCACCCTAAGTAGGAAAAGGCTACATCAGTGGAATTGAAACTTTTTTTTTTAGAAAAAGATAAGTTATGTTACATATCAGTGGAACTGAAATTATCCTTTTCCTTTTTGTCCATTTCTTTTTCCCATACGTGGGGGAAGGCATACAGAAATTCCTTCTTCAGAATTAGCAACACACCTTGAAAACCACAGTAATGTTGTAGAGGTTGGATATAGCAGGTTCATGAAGAGGTAGAGTACGCCGAAGAAGTATTGGGGAGAGGTGATTAGACATGACACTGACACATCTTCAAATTACTGAGGATATGACCATAGACAGGGGTGGATCTAGAGGGTTGTGAGGGGGTTCACCCAAACTGCCTCGGCAAAAAGTTACACAGTATATATAAGGTACTTATTGTTTATGTACATATATAGATTTTGATCCCTTGAACACAAAATTAGAGGTTGAGTCCAAGTCAAATCCCAAGAAATATACTTTTATTATTTGAATCTTTTGAACTCCCTAAATGAAAATTCTAGATTCACCACTACCTTAGATAGGAGGATGAGTATTAGGGTAATAAGACAGTAAATAATGGATCATTGTCTAGCTTTTCGAAGGTTTAGGCTTATTGATGTTTGTTGTTGTACTGGTTGTATTCTTATAGTTCTTGCACTGCTCGCCTTAATAGTTGCTATATTTTCTTCTTCTTTGCTCTTGAATTTGTTGCACTCTACCTCTACAGGGTAGCATAAACTCTACTCTCCTCAAACCTCACTTGTGGGATTTCACCAGGTATGTTGTTATTGTTGTAGTTACGTTCTAAAATGATTATTATTCTTTCTATATTTGATAAGTTCAAATGATTATTATTCTTAGAGGGCGTTGCAAGCAACCCTGAAACTGATTATTCAACGGAACTCCACAACGAAATCGGTAAGAGTCAAAAAGGAACAATATCACGACAAGAAGAAATCAAAAAAGAATCACCTCACTTCTGGCAATCGCTTTCCCCAATTCTTCATGCAAAGACTTTGTATCCTGACCATAACATGGCAAAGTCAGCAACTTTTGCACGCAGCACAGACACCTGCCATGCAAGAAATATAATCACAATGCTCACTTCCACTGAGGTTTACACTACCTTATGCTGACTAAATAGAAGATTTTCCTCATGTGCGTGTGTGTAGATGCATGTTTTATTTTATTAAAAAGAAAGGTTTTGCTCGTATCTCATGATAATTGACCAAAACGTCAAGACATTAGTCAGCATACTTACAAATCTTCAAGGATAGAAATAGTAAATCTTAATCTTAATCTTAACATCTTATATTTTATAAAGGAGAATCATAGACAAGGTGATGTGGCACCTCTCTATGATCTCCACATGTATTAATCTTTTTTCTCATTTTCTTGGCTTTTCTTTCTTATTTAAATTAATTATTTTATTGCAAAAGTCGTTCTTTAATTTATTAAAATAAGTATTATATTCATGGAAAAACATTTAGAACAAGGACTCTTCACATGCCAACTTACAAAAAATAATTACTCATAATTCATACCTCTCTAATTTATATTATTAATAAAAAAAATATTTTTTTTTATTTTTTTGTCCTTCTTCTAGTTACAATTACGAAAGAAAAATATTTTTTTTAAAATATTTTAAGTATTTTATCTTTACTATTTAATTTATATAAAACTATTTAACTTTTTTCTCTCTTTTTTGAGTTTTTCCATTCATGTTTTTCATAAATCAATTTATTAAAAAATTAATAAATATAATCATATTCATTACATATAATTATATCACATGAAAGTTACAAAAAAAACCTCCATCTATTTGAATTCTCTAATTAAATAAGATGTCTTCTCAACTTCCTTCTACTTAATTCTCATATATAAATAACAATCATCTATGGTGTTGTTGCATGTCCATTTCAATTTTCTCCAACTTGATGTTGTTAATATTTTTTTTTTGTTTTTCAGCTTTTATTAAGATTATAGATATATTTTTTTAGAATTTCTTCTTGTAAATTAATTTGTTACAAGTCACCAATATGAAGAAAAAAGTTTAACGGCGATGCGAGATTCATCAAGAGTTGGTCAGAGTAAAATATGTAAAAGTAGAAGTTTCAATCATTTACAAATATATAGATGCACTTATTGTTGCTAGTATAATTTTTCAATTAATTATTTATCCATCAAGATATGTACCCTTCAAGAACAAGATTATATTACAAAGCACACTTTTTGTATCAAGGGCAACATGATCTTCCACGGATTATTTTGTTGCTTAAAGAAATATTTTGATATTTTCATTACATAAACTTTTGTCTTTTGGATATAAAATCCATATTCTATATCAGTATATATTATGTATATACATGTTAATATGACATAATTTATCTATCAAGAATATTCCATCAACTTTTGATATTTAGATGATATAACACATTTCTTTCTTTTGTGGATTTTGAATTGACTAAAAAGGAGATGACACCTCCTCCATTAACTTTTTGTTTCATATTTGTTAACACTTGTGTAAAATTAGTTTTTCTATATGATTGTGGGGCTCAAATTTCACAAAACATTTAATTCTTCTAATTTGATAAAAATTTTCAGAATGAACCAATTTTGTTCTGCAAATATCCAATTACAATAAACATATTTTCTTAAGTTATAGAGAAAATTAACATTTGTTTAAGTTGATTACGAAACTGAAAAAATGAGTTCACTCTCTTCATTAATTAATTTGTTTGATAACTAAAAAAAATAATGTTTATTACAACTAATTACATCTCATAAATTACAAAAATCTTTGTTTATTCACGTTTTCTACTTAAATGACATATCTACTCAACTCCTTTCTACGATTCAATTCATTACCTCTACATTTAGTTTTCCCAAAATATAATGGATGTAGATTTTAGTCTATCATTTGCACATCAACTATTCAAGATTTGCACGTAGAACATTTTCATAGAAACATATATTTTTTCTTTATTTATAGTTGTAAACTTTTGGTAAGAAGACATACTCTAATTTTGTTTAAAATTAATGAGGAAACACTACTATGTTGCTTTGTTCTTCTTATTAGCGTGTTGATCCATCTCACGACTTTTACAATTCTTTTTATCTATTTATATTTTTTGCTAAATAAACACTTCTCCTTAATTCCTTTTTACTTAATTCTTTCTCCCTTTTTAAGACTTCTTTCATTTTTTTTTCATTTACATCATGTATTAAATTTACTCAAAATTATGTCATTTATCGATTTCATAAATGAGCGCTCTAAATTACTTTTAAAAAAATGATTTATTTCCTGATGACGTTATGTATATATTTTGTATTTAAAATTCATTTCTTTTATAATTATTTAACATTGTAAATGAGGGCAAAAATGGAAAAACTTTTCTCAACAATTTCACTTATTTTGAAATAGAGGGAGTATGTATAATTTATTATAACTCGAGATTTTTAAAAATCTGTACTAAAATAATGATTTTTTTTATTTTCTAAAATGACCACAACAAAACATACTAAATACACACACTAAAATGAAGTATATTTTAGTGAAATATATTGAGTAAATAAAGATAAAAAAATTTAATGTGTGAAGATGAAAAAAAATTATAAATAATTTCAATATGATATAAAAACAAACAATAGCAGAAACTCTTATATACTAAAAGTCCTACTTATTCTTTTCCTCCCATTCTTTGCTTTTTTTGTCATTATTTAAATTGTGATTTTCTCTAAATAATTATACATTTAGTGAGTTTTATAACTCCTCAAGAATTAAAATATTCACTATTTATTATTTGTATAATTATTCTTTGATAATTAAAACAAATAAAAATGACTATAATTTTGTATCGAGTTGTTTATTGAAATATTAATATTGATTGCTTTTATATTTTATTATTACGATTTTTTATATTTATATATTATTTGATTAAAATAGTTAGTCGTTCTTTCCTTTGTATTACTATTGACATGCTTTTTGTTAATTTTCATATTTTAACTAGCACAATTTTTTTTAAAAAATAAGAATTTTATAAAAAGATTATGTACCTAACAAGTATGTTTTTTTGTTAAGTAAATCATATTGAAGAACTATATTTAAAAAGGTCCAAGTTCAGTAGTTCCTTGTATAAAAATAAGCATCCATACTTTTAAAAAACTAAGAGGACAAATTATTTATGTTTCATTTGATGATCCACGACAAATAGAAAATTAAGGACAAAATTAAGTTAGCATTTTTTTTTAAATATATAAAATATGTTCTTTTCACCCTAACAAAATAATACAAAAATAATATCTTATAAATTGAAACAATTATTATAAACTTTTAATAGCTTTCACTAAGTATTGATCATATTTCTTCTTTTTTATTACATGCTAATCTATAAAAAAAAATATTTTTAAAATAGTTGTTAGGATCGCGATGCGCAAACATGTTGAAAGACTAAATTAAGAGTACAATCATATAATCCCTAAATCATTTGTTCTTTAAACCCCAAAACTAAAATCTATTAAATTAAGAAGACCCACCAGAGAACTCACACAAAAGTAAGTGGTAATGTAGAAACACTGATATGAAACAAGATGTTAGAATATGTACGTCAAACCTACTAAAAATGGTGAGCATTACAGAGCATACCTCAACAGGCCATCCATCCACCACAAATACATCTAATGAGTACCCATCAATTGTTGAGAAAACATGAGCTTCTCGGATATTAAGCCCTATGTCAGAAAGTAAAGCAGAGAGCTAGAATAGGAAGCAGTCAGTTAAAGAACATGACATCACATTAATCAAGGAAAAAGAATTATAATCAAATGAATTATAGCCAAATGAATAAAATTCCAAGGAAAAGAATTATAACCATCAATCTCAACATAACATTATCCAAAACCGCCAGGATATAGGCATTCAAAGAAGACTTTTAGCATGAAGATAAAATTATGAAACAAATACAAGATGAATTTTTGGAAGATTTCTGTAATATTCTTACCCAAAAAAACAGAAATCAGGTATGAGTGAACGTCTGTGACTATATATTAAAATCAAATTACAAAGTTAATGATATTAATGAAAGATTCAGCGGTGAAGTGTTGAACTAAGTGGCCTAAGTCAACTATAAAGTTAGCTCATGTGGTGAGGATTGTCCAAGACAACATAAGAAAACAACAGCCAATTCCTCAACCAACGTGGGACAATCTAACCACCCCAGCACTCCGCACACCAAGGCCTAGTTAGCATAAGCATGGATAACATAACATGAGGACACTAACTCTGATACCATCTTAAAGTATGTTCATCTCATCCGAAAGCTTAAAATATTAGAGAGGACACACTTCCTTTACTTAATTATATTTCCAAACATGAAACTTTGTTTCCTTAACTGGTGAAGGAGAAAGCACAAAGGTTTGTCGCAACACAAGCCATAAATCTGGATACACATATAATGGATGAGAATTAAAACAAGAAGAGAATCCAGCAAAAATGTCATACAGAATTTTATGTAACTCGACCTGCTTTTGTAATTTCTTACACAGGTTATCAGCTATTAATATAGTAGTTGGTTAATAGAATTAACATGCTACAAAGCCTTCTATAAGAGATCTCTCCCTTCAGTATTCCACTAACAGCATACAGATAGAATTCACAAAAAAAGAAAAAAAATCAAAGAGCAAGCAATAAACTAAGCAGAACTTCAAGTAAGTATTCTAAGCATATGTACCCTCTTGTAGTTTACCTGACTAAGAAGCTTGGGTTTGTCAATGGTGGAAAAGATAACTTCATGGACTAGAATACATGAAACTTCATGCCTGCACTACAACTAATGGTGGTCAACTACTGAATATATTGCAGGATACTTGCAATCTGCTTTTTATGGCTTAAATATTCCATCCCACAAACAGAGACAACTTCATGATCATGATAAATGAGTTAAAAAAATTACCAGTTGAATGAAAATAAATAGCAGAATGGTGGAAACTGAACTGTCATGCTGATGAATCTAGTTTCCAGGCAAAATTTTAACCAAACAGGAGATGAAATTTATGGGCGACAGAAGTACATGGTTTACTTGCATGCTTTATCAGCAAAGAGGTTTTGACTACCAATAAGATTCTACAAGTGATTTTGAAATTACAAACTTGCTTCAACTTTTAATGCTTGGTTTACCTTTGATCTTTCACACTAGAGAGAGTAATTCTCCCTCTTTGTAATTTTTTTAATATCACATTCATATTTCTTTTGAGTGAGATTTTCTCGTTCACATAATTTTGGATGCTGAAGTATTCAATAAATGAAAACTTCTTCTAGCTTACATGTAGTAATTGGAAATACTACAAATACCATAGTTCAATTTAAACAAATATTAGAACTAGGATTTTTAGGGAAACTTCCATATTCAGAACAAATTTAGTAATATTGTATTATACTCCGGTTTTCTAGATGCTTTGATACTTTAAGAAGTAAATTTTAATATAAAAACAAAAAAGAAAGAAGACAAATATGGAAATTATCACAAAAGTTTGCCCCAAAACTACCTTCGGCTAGAATCTTCTGCTAGAATTTCTTCTTTGTCATTAAAATTCTTCCTAACATCCAAATTTAGGTCCTCAAGCTTAGAGAAAGTTTCAAAGTCATTCATACCCTTCCTGTATTTAGTAAGTCAGCAGCGCATAGTCAGATGAAAGCAAACTAAAGCATATTAGTCTAACCCATTAGGTAAAACTAAGTTCCTAGCCAAAAACAGTTACCAGCTAAAAGTTGTCAAACTTATAAAAGTCACCTTATCCCTTTATCATTTAAGCTTCCACCTGCCTTTGAAGTCATAAAATCATTGAAGTCATCCTGACCCTTTGCATCATCAAATCTAGTCCAATAATTCTGTCAAGAAACACAAAATGAAAAATGAGCATTAAATTATAATCAAAGGTGATTACATCAAACAAGAAACCAATCTCTAGAGGAAACTTATCACTCCTGTTTAGAGTATAAAGTTTGCAAGATAGAAATAATCAATTCAATGAAACACAATTTAATCTACAAAGTCAAGAATCCGCCTGTGACACACATCCAATATGACATAACCACAATCTTGTCAGATTATTTCACTAATAGATACCTAATTCATATAGCAAATGAACAATGACTTAGCTGTATCCTTATATATCACTTATTGAATAAAATCAACTATATAGTGTAGTACTAAAGGAAAGTATCAGCAGTAAAGGAATGTCTCCTTTAATTGGTGAAGAAAGCAGACCAAAGAGTTGTTGAAACCACTAAAACCATAAAATGGAGATGAGAATATAATGGTTGATAACTAAATAATGGAGAATCCAACCAAAAAAAAAACAATGATTTTACAAAACTATCAAATGAAATGAACAAATCAATAAGAAAAATGATCTTGGGAGATACTTACAAAGAAATTGATCTAAAGGGTTCATAGGAATATCAAATTACAGAATACTTAAATCAGATGGTGGCATATCAACAATAATTCACCATCCAAAGCATCACATAAAGCAATCAAATCAGTAAAAGAGAGATCCACTGCTGCATGCAAAAAAGAAACCAACAATGATAAATGCGGGCATTTTAAAGCTACCAAAGCAACTACAGCATGAAGGAAGGTTAAGCAGCACAGGATCCACCAACAATCTCAGATAGCATTGAAGTGATAATGAACTTGCAGCTATGTGATGAATGGAGTTAGTACCTCTAAAAATCGGACATGATAAACAGGCCGGTTATCGGGTTCTTTTGCTCTAACAAGAATCTTCTGATGCAACAACACATCTTCCGCTTTATCCACATTAATATCCAACCCATAACTGAAGCATCAAAGATATACCGTTAAATATCATACTTGGTTCCCCAGCCGAACAAAAATTAGTGTTGACTACTTTTGACATTGAAACCAAAACCTTAGGGCTAGTCTAAACATTTGCTATGATCTAACTTTCCTGATCAAGTTAACTTTAATAAATCACTACCAGCATTTCGCTTTTGTAGAAAAAAAATAGAGCTAATTTCAATGACTTCTTCAATCAATTATCATAAATAGCCCAATTATTCACATTTCAAAAATTATAATGGTTTGTAGAATCACCACACAATCCCCATTCAAAAAGTAGAGAAAGATACAAAAAAAAATCTAATTCTCAACTCATAATCTAGAGCAATGAAATATTTTTTTAAATAAAAAAGGAATTGAGCACAAAATCGCACATTGACTACAATAAGAAAATTTAATCATGTATAAAATTCAACCTAACAGGCAAGCGAGCAAAGTGAGAATCCAAGTGTTCACGAAGCAGCTCCGGATTAGTAACTGCCTCAGGATTTCCAGTTTCTACAAGACGATTATACACATCGTTTTTAATATCATACACTGCACAGCTCCCAATACTCCTCGGCGGTGACGAATTCTCACCTACACCTTCTATCAAATCCATTTCTATATACACACAAAGTTGTAACCAAACTCGAGAAACTGAACGAATATACAAATATATATAGCTTTTGCACTGTCACCGAAAAATTGATCGGAGAAGTCGCCGGACAACCGGCGAGTAGTTTTTTTTTTCTTCCTTTTCTTCTTATTTGTTTGAAATGAGAGAAAAAAAAGTGGAAGATTAGTTTGAAGAATGTCAGAAGAGTTGATTCTGAAACTTTAGGATAAAGACTTTTTTGACTCTCTGTGTGTGTTTTTAGTGTGTGTGAGAGAGATGGCTACTGGATAGGGTTCTTAACCAGTGACGTGGCGATTTCGAGTGAAATTACATTAATGGGTATTCTGTTTATGTTACAAGTTTTTGAATTTAAAAATTGATCCTATGTTAATTACGTGAAAAATTACTCTCTAAATTAACTGAGTCATAAAAAAAGATTATTATTATTGATTATGTTGAAGTAAATGTTATTTTATTTATAAAAAAATAGTTTTTCTTTTTTTCTCTAGGTGATTATTAAAAGGCAAAATGGTTAGGTAAATGGAGTAACTTTGAGTGCATAAAATAATACTAGTACTACTACAATTTGGTCTGGTAGTTGGTACAACCGACGTCAATAATGTTAATTTTCTGAAATTATAGACATAAAAATTATTTTTTTCATCCATTAAAGTAAAAAAAAAAAAATTGATTAGAATGGTAAAATAATATATTTTATATTATATTAATTTTTTTTAAATATTTTTACTCTTTTAATTTTAATATATTTTAATTAAACAATAGAAAAAATATCAATTTAGTTTAAAACAAAAAGGATATAATGAACTTTTTAAATTTCTCACAAAATTTGTGAGGCCATGCACATTTAATAAGATTTAAGAAGAAAAAATTATTTCCATTGTTTTATATTAGTTGATATTTTTTTATTTTGTATGATGGAAATAAATTACTAATTTACCTCTTAAAAAAAATTCAAAAAATGTTACAAACAAACATAAATACTTTTAATAAAAACTAATTACAAATTAATATTAAAAAAATTAATTAATGCTTCTCTCTAATGACATTGCTAGAGATAAATTAATTTTGGAATAAATCTTTTTTAAAATCGTAGGAGAAAACAAAATTTTGGGTTCTGCTTGTAATAATTCTACTTAATAATTGTGTCACCTTTAAATTTTTGGTCCTAAGGTATGGCTCAGGCTGTGCATGCAAAATTTAATGAACGCTAGTATTATTTTCTATTATTTTTTTTTCTAACTTTACGTGAAATTTCATTATTTTTATCAATTTTTTTAAACTATTTTCACAGTGTTGTTCTTTTTAAATGTAGGTGTTTATACAAATTACTTCGTATGTATAGAGTTGGGGCAAATCTACGTGGAAGTGAGAAATTTTTTTTATTCTGTAATTTTTCACATATTTATTTTTGTATATTTCAATTTTTTTTAAATGAAGAATTTATTATTATTGTGTAGAGTGTAGCTCAATTGAAGCCCAAAATTACATTTCATTACGTAATAAATATTTGAAAGAAGACAATGAAATTTTTTTATCATTAGGTAATGATAAATTTCACAATAAATCACGAAAAAACATTCAAAACGAGGTGTTTGGTGGTTAGTGATGATGCAAAATGAAACGAAATCAAATTTGTCTGCTGGTGGTTGCCGTAAAGAAAAATAAAGTACATACGCATGGAAGGGGAATACTTTTTTTTTTCATTTTGGAGAAGCTAATACACGTGAACCGATTGACACGTGTATTTTTAATATACTATCATTTTATTTTTTAGTATGTTACCTATAATTTGTATTTGTAAATTTGTATGGTATTATTTTAATCATACAAGAGATTATAATACATATATTAATAGTATTAAAGATATAATTTTCTTTTGAAAATCGTATCACATTATTAATGTAATGCAACAACGTAAATCGGCCATAAACTATCGGATACAAAAAAAAATAATTAATTATCGACTAATTGATAACTTAAAAGTTTAAAAAAAAAGAAGGGTATTTGGCCGATCGAGTTCTTATTCAGAAAATAAGATTATAGGATCATTCTTTCGCTTCTTGAGCGCGTGATATAACATGAAGAAAAAAAAAATATGGCACTACCTTCTTTGTATCTGAATATTTTTTTGCTAATATTGTTTTTGAACAAAGTTTAATACCTAGCGGAAAAAACACAAAATTGATTATATGATATTTTACTATTTCACAATTAAATTCAAACAAACATAATTTATTTTTTAACTTAAAAACATCTTTTCGTAGATATGGAACTAATTTTATTTCACTCTTAAATCCAAATTTATTATTCGAGCAATTGCTATTTATTAACGAAAGGAATATCTAGGTATTCAATATTTGTTAACCATATGTGTAACTTCTCCAAAAATATATACCTACATATTTTTAATTTAAATATCCACATTTAATTAAAAAATATAATTAATCACATTTTCATTTTATTTGCTAGCATTTTCTTCATTCCGCGTGAATCACTATAATTTTGTTTATTTAAAAATTACATAAATAATCTTAAACCAAAACATTGACCAATTTCTTTAGTAATTAATTAGAGGATAAGATTGGTTTATTAAGAAAAAATAGGATCTACAAAGTATCTCAAGAGAATCTCCTAATCCATTGGATCTTAATTACCTAATCTCCTCCCAATTAATAATTTAGCCTTTCCTTAATAAATTACTAGTTGATTATAACTTTTTCAGCATTAAAAATAAATAAAAAGAATCATTGTCAGAGTATATTTAAATTATAGTATTGTTTTTTCTATCTTAAATACAATTCGTTACTACGGTAATAATATATGATTAGTTGCTAACCCAGTGGAAATTAAATAATGTTGTGAAGTGATTTTGTCATTACTCATAACAATTCAAATTGATTTAACTAGAATGGTTTGGTTGATTTTTTCCAAATTTACAAATTTATTAGCATTCAAAGGTTTATCAATTAGCATTATATTAGAACGTGGGAGCATGTTGATTAATATAGTTTATCTTATAAACAATTTCTATATGTTCTCTATGAATTAATAAAGGGAATAAACCTCATAAAGAAACTAAATACATTAATTTTTACTAAAGTATTAGAATTAAAACGTTTATATAATTACTCTATTTTCAGCGTCAACAACTTTAACAAAATCATCTGTTATACTTGGAAAGTTAGGAATTGGACTATTTTTGGGCATCAAAGTGTTCAGAGACAATTTTGACAAGTATTGATAAATAAAGTAGTAAAAAAATCTAGTAAAAGCTCATAGTTATAGAGATTTGATTCGTAGAATTATTTATAATCAGACTGTTTTTAATAGTCTGATTTCTCGTTATACTTTTTCAAGTAGATGATTATCATGAGATGTAAATATGTATTAGTTGCTTATTTTTATTGGTTACCGTAATATTCACATTGGTTGCTTGATACTCCAAGTCCTAGCTTTTAAAGCATTGACTAATGTTTTCATTCGATGCAATTGTACTCATACCAAAATAAAAATTATATACTAAATTTAGTTTTTGTTATCAAAGAACACATTCGATTCTATTAAATATCAATCTAATACACTCAAATAAATCTTAAATGATCCATATAATTTGTTATAGTTAAAAATTATAGATTAATTGGTTGTTACATCAATTTGAACACCTCTTCTTCTTTCTTTCTTTTTTAACGTAATATTCATAACATCTTTTTCAAATCATTTTCAACCCTTCAAAGAACATTTAAGCCGGATAAATTAAAATCATACTTTTATTTAGCTAAACCTATGCATACAAGGTCAAAGTCTATACTTCAAAAGCCATAGCTTAAGCTCAAAGAAACAAAGCATTTATTTTAATTGATTCTTGACAAGATTTAGATGATATTCTTATGAAATGTTTTTCCTATTTGAAGATTTTAATGTCCAATCACTTTGAAAAATATCAATTAACTAGTAGTACTACCTTTTCTTTTTGGGCTTCGAGTACAAATAATCTACTATACTATTATTATTATTATTATTATTATAGTAGTAGTACTTTAATTTTTTTTTAATCTTATTGCCCCTTAGGAACCCCAAATATTGCATCAAAATTGATGTGACACGAGCTTAATGGTGACATTGAAGTTGAAAAAAATTATGCTCATTGGAGTATCTTTTTACTAATAATTCTTTAAGTTTATATTCCACTTGAGAATTTCCATTACTTATTCCAAAACACAAAAATATAATTGTGTCATATTCCATTTTGTGGAATAATGTTTTATTTTTAAAATTTAGAGAGACGTTTCACTATATTATTTGCTTGCAGAAAATGTACGTAAAACAACTCAATCAACCACAAGTAATATATTTACAACTAAATCTATTTAGCAAGATAATCGAAAGAAATATTACTAAATATTGTTTCTTCTCCTTTTTATTTATAGAAAAATGTACAAGTACCCTCTTAACCTACGTTTGAATTCTCAGAAACACATTTACACTATACTCACGTTCTATTACCTCCCTAACTTATTTTATATATAATTTTCTACCCATTTTCGACCTACGTAACACTATCTTGTGGGCCCAGTGTGTGTTGATATTTTTTTAAAGCTAGTATCACGTAGGCCGAAAAGGGGTAGATAATTATTTATAAAATAAGTTTAGGTAGTAATAGGACTTTTGTATAGTGTAAGTGTGTCTATGAGATTTCAGGCATAGATTGAGGGATACTTGTGCATTTTTCCTTTATTTATAAAAAAATATATAATGATTCTGAATTTGCTTATACATAAGTAAATTAATTTACACGATATTTACTATATATATATATATTCAACATGTTTGATAAATTAGTTTCCATTTGATAGATTCCATTGTGCTTATTGCATTTCTTCATAATTCATTGAGAAAATGGGATTATGAGAGTCCTTTATATGAATTTTTTTAATTTATATTTTTATATAGATAATACATAATATAAAATATTTAATTGATGGAGTCATAGGGGCTATAGAAGAGAAATTAGTGGAAGTAGCTTTCAAATAAGAGAACATCATCTTTAAAGAAATGAAAGCTACTTCTCTCCAATCTCCTCACACATAGGCTTATAGTATTTTATTATATCAAATCAAAATCATAGACCCAACAAACAAATTAGAAGTCATCCTTTAGTCTACATATAAATATAATATAATTAGCTATTTTAAACATTATTTACCCTATCATGTTGGGCTTTCCGCGCCTATAATTTTTATTTTTTGTTTATTCGACGTTGAATTTCTCAGTTATATTCGTATGCGTTATAATTGGTGTGGTGTGATAAAAGTGTTATAATTTGTTGTAGAATGATGATTTTGTATTTATATTCATAGAATTGAATTCATAAGCTAATTTCGGATATCATATTCATTTAGGAACCACAACTATATCTTCACAAATAACAATTCATATTCATAAAGCGAATTAAAATTGAAAAGACTTTCATACATCAGAATTCACTCGTTCATTTTCTGTCTGGTATATTTGAAGTCTGATTAAATTTAGATTTACATCGAGAAATCTCACAATAAAGGGTATAAACCAGTGGCGTAGCCATATGTATGTAACTTAGGGTGGCAAGTTGAACACCGTGCTTCAAAAAGTTATTCTCTATAAGAAATTGTACAAAGTATATTGAAAAAAAATATTTTTCATACATATATTAAATCTTGAACACTCTTAACGAAATTTCTGACTTCATTATGGTACAATAATCCCTAACAAAGGTGACTCCGTACTCGGAAAAACTTGAACTCGAACTCAATATATGATTAAAAAAGGTACTTATTACTCCATGTCACACCTTAAAAGACACTTATTCAATAGTGCATCTTTGCAACAATAATATTCATGAATTACTGATCTCTATAGTTCTGCTGCATATAAGTGATTTATATATATATATATATATATATATATATATATGACATAATAGGAGTGGGTATAAAATGTTGATAAAGTTGAGGAATTCAATTCTCCACCTATGTCAATATGCAAATAATGAGAAAAGGAAAAAAAAAGATTCCAAAACATAGGAAAAAACAATAAATAAGGAACCAAAGTCTTCATTTCTTTTTTCCAAAAGGGACATGGATGAATAAAGAAAGAAAGAAGATAAGGTATCGGTGGGCTACGCTACAATTAAAATGATCATTAGCGGTATTTAATTTTTAATTGTCGTTAATATATATTTTTAGCGTCAATTGTCATTCTTTGTATATGTCTCTAAAGCCTTTAGCAGTATTGGTTCAAATGACACTTAAATAATGTCGATAAAGACTTTAACACTCTTTATTAGTGTCAATATTTAATACCGCTAAAAGTTATTTTTGTTATAACGCTGGGACCTATATATATTCATATCTAAAAGAAAAAAGATGTAGAATCTATTGGAGGCAAAAATGACATGAGGGGTATGATTATGATCTATGAAATCATATATATAGCAAAAAATAGTGACCTAGGATTTTTTTTCACCTATTAACAATATGAACATACGTATACAATCAAAGTTATTGTAAAGGTATTATAGTTTAATTTTTTTTTAAAAAAAAATTATTTAGTTCATGAAACATCATATTTATACAGAGTTCGATAAAAGAATGTCATACCTTAAAGGAGTGTGGTGTAAATATCTTGTCTTGACTATACAAGTTTCGATAACTGGTTTTACAATCCAAGTTGTAACCTATAGGTGTCACAAAAATAATTTTACTGTGATCATTCTTAACCCTCCTTCACAACTAAACTTTTTGCTTAGATATCACTGTATATAGTTTAATATCCTCGTCGTCCATCTTTATTCGTCTAATATACTAAAAAATGATTATCAACTTTACTTGTTTAGTTTAAAAAATCAAGAGATGATTTACAATTTCGGTCTCTTTTATCCTTGGTATTATTTATTTTCCAATTTCTGAATAATTTATAATTAATAGGAGTGATATAGTAAAATTACACATTTATTATTAATTTTTAAGAAATGTGACAAGTCAAATATGAACAAGTAAAGATGGAACAGAAAGTATGTTATATAGTTGTAGATTACTAGTTACCATTTTAAAAGATAACATTATTGTTTACTATACTTAAATAGTCAAGAATTTATCAAAAATAACTTTTTTAGCTTCATAAAAAAAAAGAAGAGAATTTTAGTTGTAAAATTATATCGAATATTAATAATGATAATAATAATAAAGGATTGAGGAGTTTTAAGGATCACTTGTTGATAAAAGTAAAATATCTGAATTAATGTAGTGGGCCAATACTAAAGATCTCTTTGTTGAATCTTGATACTACATTTGATATCTCCATTGACATTGGAAAATATATTGTTAGACAACAATCTTAATTTTTGCATTTGTCTCCACTTTTTCTTAATCCATCCAATATCTATGTTTTCAATTGCCTTATTGATTTGATTTATCAACCTCTTCTATACTATTTCCTTTTTAATATTTTCAACTTAATTGAATGTACATTATCAATGGTCATCATCCAAGACTATAGTACTATATTTGGAGGCAAGATTAGACCTAATTGATTATTTGCCTTATTTGATTAAAATATAAAATGAGTTTAATTTTAACAGAACTAATTAGAGCTATAAATAAAATTAAGAAAAAATAGATTTTTCTTTTTCTTAATTAATCATTTGTATAGATATGGAGATCTTTTGTGACATTGACTATAAAACACTATTGGCATGTATCTATCTTTCTAAGCCAAAAAACGACAAATTAAGTGATATTTGTTTGACACTATACAATATAATGTATAATAATTAGTGAGTTTTTATAGATAATTAGCTAGTGAGCCTGAATTATTATATATTGTTTCATAAAGTATTATATTGTGTTATATTATTTTGATGAACATAATATTTTATTAAATTATATCATTTTTCATCATTATATAATATTACACATTAGGAATTTAAAGAATTAATCTACAAGAAAAATACGGGGCAAGGTAAGGATTTTTTTTTTAAAAAAAAAGAAATAGATATGAGGCTACAACATGATCAATACATGAAGTGTCCATTTGGATAAACTTAGTTTTAAGTGATTTTGACTTTTAAGTAGTTTTTTTTATTTTGAAGGTGTTTGAAAAAGTTATAAAGTATTTTTAAGCTCCCAATTTTAGGCCAAAAAAAGTTCTAAAATAACTTAAAAATCAAAAGTAGGATACCACGTACTTATGACTTTAAACTTTTGACTTATAAGTTACTTTTTATAAATCCATTCAAACAGGTCCTAAATCGATCGTTACACAAAATAAAACTAGTTATTATATAATGAATTTAACGATACAACACAATAAAATACAAGCAAACTTATAAACTAAACAATATAATCCAATAAGTATCATGACGCATTAAATAATGGTTAGCTACTAGTTCAACCTTTCTTTTTGTAGATGTCAACAAAAAAAAATGAACATGACACTCACTCATCTAATTTATCAATATGAGCGAAGTAAGTACTTCGACGGAATATATTATGTATTAAGTCTACATTATACATATTTCATAAATTAGATTGACCAAAGGTATCGAGCTATAATTTTCCTATTTATACGCAAGATTCATGATAATTCTCTTATTGCAAAATGGAAAAAGAATTTCTTATGTTATTACTGTTAACTGAAATATGATTTGGGTTTAGAAAAGCATCACAACAAACACATATAGTACTGGTATACATTCGCAACAGAAATAGCGTTTACTAGTCACTTGTCGACTCCATCTTTTGAAAAGTTGCTATTATAGATCTTCAAATTTACAAGTGAAACTCCAGAACTTTATGGCACATTACTCATTTTCAAATACAGAAACTGAAAAATGACTTGTAACTTTTACCCCAGTAACATGATGTATGAGTTCTTATTGATTGTTTTTTTTTCTTTCTTTCTAAGTTGTATTCCTTTTTTGGTGCTTTTTGCAAATTAGGGGCTTCACTAACTTGTTCTAAGAGTATACAACAAATTGCAAATCAGGGGCTTCACTAACTTGTTCTAAGAGTATACAACAAAAGAGAAGAGTTTAAGTAACGCTCGCGCTATGTTCATAAATTTAAATAATTAAACCTCAAACCCCATGATTCTCAACACACTTTATTAACACAACCTCGGGTGCTAAAGAAGTTATTGAATTTGGCTGGTGGAGCCAGCATAAGCAAGAAATCCTAGTTTTAAACATTAGTTCTTGATACTACTTTTTTGCTTTTTTTTAAATGATCGGAGTGTCCGGGCCAGCTATCACACACCTCGACTAATTACGCAGCACACCAACCACCGACCACCATACCACTTTTTGCTTCTTTTCCTTAATTTCCCCCTCTCAAGTTTTAAACATTAATTTCACAAGATAAATTCACACATGTACCACTAAAATAATTTACTTATCAAGAGTGGCCTGTGATTTCTACATACCAACAAAACCAAAATCAGTGGCTACAACAAACAGGCAAAATACATATATTGTGTTGTAACAACAAAATGCAGATAGCAACAAAAACCTCAACCTCACTATGCCACAACTTTACCTATCTACAACCCTAACTTATGTCTCTTATATGTATCGCACTATAGAACTTTTACTACTATTACAAAATGTTGCATAACTAGTTTCAGGCAAACTAACATCAAGATGGAACCCCTTGATGTTAGACGAAATAATCAGCAACCTTTTCAGTTGTAGGACCAAGTCAAAATGCAAATAGTATCTTAACAAGCAAAAGAGAAGACGACGCACATACTGTCAGTAACTAGAAGTTGATTTTGTGTTCTGTAAGAAAGATAGTACTTCCCTTGGAGAGGTGTACAGTCCAGCTCAGTATGCTTACCTTTTGGCATGCTCAATAATCAGGTTCTGGATATGAGCTTATTCTCTTTTAGCAGCAAAATATATGCTCTTGTTTTTTGTCACTTCACATCTTCCAAAGATGATGCAGCAATCAAACATGTCAAGGGGCAAAGATAGGAAACAGTACAAAAGACATGGGACAAACTTTAGAATTGGAACAGAAAAAATGAGGACTCTATTTAGAGGATCTTTAGGTAGCTCAACTCTAGCTATCTAGCTTAGAGTGATAGTAAACCATGTCTCTTTAACACATCAATGGAAGCCATCTAGTCATGAAAGATCAACACACTTATAACCTCACAATGAATAGTTCAATCTGCGCTCAAATTTCACCGATTGTTGCTATCTTGTACAGACTCAATATCATAAAAAAATAAACAGGAAATAGTAACAATATAATTTCCTACTATACTGAACTCTAATAACAGTCTTCCTCTGTCTAAGTGTTAACTGTATGAATCAATGGGAAATCAAATGGTAACTGGTAAGGTTTTTTGTAGATTCGGAAATCGATCCATTGAAAATAGATGTATGGACAGTCACAACCTGAGCCCCAAAAGGTGGGTGTTTGAAGTTCTTAAGCAAAGCATCTTTTGGGGCTTGGATTTGTTGCTTAACATACTCTTTTATAACTTAGAATTGTGATTCATTGGTGAAACACCTGCACATGCAGCAGAAGATAGAGGAAAGAGCAGAAGATCAAAATATAGAGTGCAGCAGGATCTAGGAACAGATCATACTCTATGCAATCACAGTCAGTTTGCCACAGGAGTATGAGATCCAGGGATGTCAAAAACCTCCATCAAGAGAAACGGAGGAAAGACACAACAAAAAGTATGTTAAGTTGGAACAATTTTAAAGATGACAGTTGTGAATGGAAGCAATTGTGTGCAAGTATCACTCATAGTCTCTCCCTTTCATTAGGTATGAAAATGTATTTCCTAAAGCAAGCAACTAGAAGCAGTACAATTCCAGAAAGCAGACTACAAAGGAAAGGAAGTCTGCTTTTTCCTGGAGTAGTGGCATGGACATCAGAGCAACACCAATAAGAGTAGTTTAATGCTACAAAGTTGGTAGTGAAGTTCCTGGTTCTCCAACAATATGACCGTTTTTGCTTAATCTCCGTACTCTAACTATTAACTTCTCCTATCCAAAAAATATTTTGGATGAGCATGATCCAGATGGCAAGGGAAGGACATGGAAGCCATCACGGGATTTGACAGGAATCGTTGTTTTTGATGAGCATGATCTAGATGGCAAGGGAAGGAAATTGCAGCCATCACAGGATTTAACAGGAATCCTTGGGCATAAAAGATTATCTGAGTTACATAATGATACCAATGGTATGTGTGATCAGAACAATCTGAACAGAATCGGAACACAAGCAGGTGATGAGGTGAATCTGCTTGAGCAATGAGCCAAATAGTACAGCCCATCTCTTACTACATCACCGTTTTCTTAAACTATAAAAGCTTCTTATTATTCAATCCCCCAGGCATTACACCCAAACACTCCACACAACTTTTAAGGAATAGGAAGCTCCAAACAAGCAGGTCTAACAGAGAAACGATGGGAGAGATCATTCAGTACCTCATGTTTAAGATAATTTGGTGGGAACAAAGTAGGAAGGCCACTGAGGCACAAGAAAACTTATTGTTTCAGGAAATAGTATTGATAGACTGGAAACTCTGATGTTGAAGACCAACAACGTTTTGCTTCTTTTTTCTGCTTATTTTGAAGCACACAGCAACATCCCATTTGCATAGATGCCAAACAGTATCCTTTGTATACAGCTAGTATACTGAGATTCTTCAATAAAACATTATCTGAGTTCCATAATAACACCAATGGTATGTGTGATCAGAACAATCTGAATGGAACCCCACCCCACCCACACACAAACAGGCATTCCCCAAATACTGCACATAATTTTAAAGGAACAGGAAGCTCCAAACAAGCAGGTCTAACAGAGAAAGGATGGGAGTCATGTTTAAGATAATTTGGAGGGAACGAAGTAGGAAGGCCATGAGACACAAGAAAAGTTGATGTTACAGGAAATAGTATCGATAGACTGGAAATGTTGATGTTGAAGACCAACAACATCTTGCTTCTTCTTTTTTTTCTGATTATTTTGAAGCGCACAGCAACTTCTCATTTGCGTAGATGACTAAAAATTTCCTTTGTATACAGCTAGTACACTGGGATTCTTCAATCCTCTGTTTTAGTTAGTAAAAAGAACTTGTGAGTTTTAACAAATATATAAATAAGTTTTCCATGTTGAGGGATATGCGAGTAATATTTGTTCATGAAATAAAAATACAAGATATAGAATATGAAACTTAAAAAACATTGAAGACAGAGATGCATCATCAAATGAAACCTTAGGAAATGTCCGACAAAAGGACAAAGATTAAACTTCTCCCATTAAACACGGAGAACAGTGACCAGTCGCCATTATTTACACATGCTAACCAAAAGGAATTGTACAAACCCAATAAAATTATAAAGTAGTTGGACTATCTAGGACAATGCAGGTACAAGTAGAAGTGACCTACCAACCATCAAATCAGTTAAACTCTACAAGTAGCACTAAACAGCTGCTTCCACATGTACAGTGTATCAGCAACATAACAAGCGGCTACTTCAACTTGTCCTAAAATAAACATCCACAAAAGAATAAGCCTCTATACTCATAAGAGGATGATCAACTATAATGTGTTCAAGCTCCTAAAACCACGCCTGCATTTCCAGACAAGTAAGAGTTGATTCCTCTTCAAAGAGCAAAGAGCCCTTAATGAGAAAAAAATGGAAGGTAGGTGGAGGTTAGCAGAGAAGGAGGGCACTGCAACACTTTGATTTTCAAGAGAATCAAATCAATCATGAGAAAAAAGTCAAAACCATAAATAGGAAGACACCACCAGTTCATCAAAAGATTCCTTTTTAATGAACTCTTTAAGGGATTGAATGAGAACCACTAAGCTTTTTTTTAAAAAGAATTAGTACTGTTGTATTCTTCAGCATAAGGACTGCTGGCCACCACCAAAAACATGTTACAGGGGAGTGAGAATCAAATCTGAACTTTACAGAGTATCTAGGAAATCAACCAACTTCTCTACTTCCTCTATACAGTTCTCGAGATGTAAACTGACTTTCATCTACAAATTGGTGATGTTCACTCTAGATTCAACAATTTCACAGATCAATAAACTCCAGATGTGAATATGACGACTAACCTGCTTGTTACCCCTACATCACTGAATGATACAAACTCAACCTCACACCTTATCTACACAACTCATCTTTGTGTATGTGTGCTATGTGTGAGAGGCAGAGAGAGAGAGAGAGAGAGAGACAGAGACAGAAAGAGAGTAGCAGTTCATAAAGATATAAAGAGAAAAGAGAAGAAAAAAAGGAGAGAGGAAAAGATCACTTTCCTGTCTAAAAGGTACAAAATGTACTCTCAAGAATCATTCCCTCAAAAAGTTCATGCTTCAGTTAAAAATACTATGGTAGCACAATCTATATCTACTTTTATGCTTCCGTTGTCTATATCCATGTGATATCAAGCAATCCATTGAATGAATCAAATTTCAAAAAGTAAATTGCCCCTCCAATAGTTGGTTGTCCCAGAGAATGTGCAGCACTCATAACTGTAGTGCTGTCAAAGGCTTGCTTAACGTGCGCTTAATTTCTCAAGTTAGGTGCAAAACAAGCTGAGTGCTTTGGACCACTTAGGCAGCACTTCAGTTCAGACACTTAGGTGTTTGTTTCATCATTCATGGATCCTTCATTACTATATCCATTCCACTCGATTATAATTTTTTTAACTCCTTTATTCATATAACTGTCTTTGTTTAATGGTAATTTAAAATTGTTAGCCCACACTTCAGTTCAGACAGTAAGGTGTTTGTTTCATCATTCATGGACCCTTCATTACTATATCAATTCCACTCAATTATAATTTTTTCAACTCCTTTATTCATATAACTGTCTTTTTTTAATGGTAATTTAAAATTGTTAGTTTGGTTTAGTTATTACTCGAGTTATATATACTGTTTTACTTTTATCAACATTTGAGTTTTCATTAAGACCGCACTATATTTGCATATAAAGACTTAACAAACCAACACCTTTTTCACTCTTCACCTTTGATAACACTCTGTGATTGTAATAATAGCATGTCAATCCACCATCAATATTTGCATTCAATGGAATAAAAAAAGGTCTCAGCCAAGTAAGTAGCTTAAGAAGTACCTCTGATCCTAGTGTCCTGCTAACACTGATAAGAGTTAAGTGTCATGATCGAGAAGGGGAATAATCGAAAACTAACGTAACACTATTAGTTAGAAAAGGAGCAAATCCATCGATGGGTGACATCAGTCATCACATAGTCCACATGGTATAACTTAAAATCGTTACATAAGTGATCTCTATTGTTTCAACTTCATAAGCTTTGGAAATGGTACAAATTAGGTGTGAGGGTCTATCCGAAACAACCTCTCTACCTCACAAGGTAGGAGAGGTCTCCGTACACTCTACCCTCTACAGACCCCACTTGTGAGATCATATTGGGTATGTTGTTATTGAAGCAATAGAAAAATCACAATCACTGCTGTGCAACAAGCAGTCTGATTTCATAAAGAATATAGCTAAATTACTGATGAAGCAAAGAACAGTTTGTTATGCATCATATGGAACCAAAAAACTCATAAATCAAATACATTTCAAATATATGAAATAGGAATCCTTGCATACACGAAAATCAGACATCATACAACAAACAAACAAACCACTTTGTTCGAAAATTGAATTGCCGATTTACTTCAATAAATAACCATCAAGTAGTACAAAAACATTATCCTTTCTGAAGGACCAAGGATTCTAGGAGAGCACTGCCTCCATCCTGTTTTAGCACGGCAATTAATATAAAACCAACATTCAGTTTCAACATAACGAGAAGTTAGAATTCCCAAATCATAAAAGTTACCATTGAAGCAAATGGTCTTCCTCCAACTCCACTTCTAAGGCACCGCATTTAGCCGAGCCTCAAACACAAATCCACGATAAAGTCCATCACTATTCCCTGGGACGCCACTGATCCACCTCCATTCCCCTTTCCCACGCTCATTTTCTTCCCAAAGTGCCAATCTTCCCACCCTCTTACCCGAAAAACAAACTCTACTCCCTCCACCAAACACCTTAAACTTACTAGAATCTTGAAAATACCTAAACATCTCAGGCGGCATTCGCCCAGCTTCTTCCCATTCCAAAGACTCCATATCCAATCTAAGTATCAAAATTGTCGAGCACGTGCTATGCAACGAATAGGACGACTTCAAACCACCAATCATCAACACCTTATCATTTTTACCAGCAAGCAATCTAGGGCGTTTCATTATATCAAAAATATCACCCCATTCATGTTTTTCTAATCTAGTCCATTGTTGACTAAACTGCAAATCCTTAACTGTTGACCTAAACAGCTTCCATTGAGACCTCCACGGGGATCCAACATCACAAAGGGCTAAAATGGTATCAGAAATCAAGATTGGACTCCTAGGCTTTGATGGTAAATTTGATGAGAATTTCAGCCAATTATTGGAAGTTGTCGACCCAGAGAAGTAAATAGCAGCTAGCTCAGTCAAGACTAGAACTTGATTAGGTGAACCCACAAGAACCGACCCATGTTTGCACCAAGCTGAACCCAATTGAGGAAGCAGCTTAAATTGACGAGTTAAAGGGTTACACACGATTAGGGTTTTGCTGTTGTTACCAGGAGGTGAAACAGAAGTGGGTCCTTCAGCCCAGAGATAGAGAAGACCATGAGAGGAAGTGATGGGGTAGTGAGATCTGAACGGAAGGAAAGAAAGAGGGAATCGGAACCAGTAGTTAAGCATGGTGTCGAACACATGAAGTGCACAATGAGAAGATGAATTGTTGTGTGTATGAGTATGGGTACGGTGAGATGGTCGGAGGGCAAGGAGGGAGAGAGGTGGTTGTTGGGTGGAGATAAGGTGGAGGAACGCCGGAGAAGAGAGAGTAGCGTTGAGACATTTGCAGACACACTTGGAAACGATGATTTCACGGAGAGTTAAATGGGAGAAGATCTGATGAAGGGTATCTTGAGGTAGACGATTCAGAGGTGAAAACTCCATCGCCGGTGTACGGCGGAGGACGGCGGCGGGCGGTGGTCGGAGAGATTGATTGACGAATCAGCTGTAAAGGTTTGTGCTTTGTATGTATGCCAAAGAAGAAAGAAAGGGGTTTTCTTGTTTTATTGACTGCTTTGTCACATTGTATCTGGCTATGATGATGGGTAAGTGTTTTTTTTTCTTCTAATTCTTTTTTTATATTATATGCACTTGCCAAATTGGATCAATAAATTATTGCAATTTGCAATCGATTTGATAACATGGCGTACTAAGGTAGAAAGTTAGTAAATAATATGATGTTCTTTTGTTTTCGAAAGTTTAGATTGATTGTGTTTGTTATTGTATTAGTTGTATAATTGTAGTTTTTGCTTTTGATATTTATTACTTTCTTATTATTTATTGTGTTTCAATTATTAGATTAGTTTTATAGGATTCTTTTATCACTAGTTGTATCTTTTCTTATTCTTTATATTTAAAAGGGAAAAAGGATAATTATATCATCGAACTATCATAAATGGTATATAGAT
Source organism: Solanum lycopersicum (assembly GCF_036512215.1). Lineage (NCBI taxonomy): Eukaryota > Viridiplantae > Streptophyta > Magnoliopsida > Solanales > Solanaceae > Solanum > Solanum lycopersicum. Next base: position 59,675,194 of record NC_090803.1, read on the forward strand.
ATCTCTGTCACACTTTACGGATATTGGTGTCCCTATCGTCCAAAAACTAAAGCATATATACCCTTTATACTAACAGAAATATGTATGTCATAATCTTACCCATCGACCCGACATCGGATCGATGGATAAGATTGTGTCACGCATCCTTATTTAGTCTTTCGTTAGAACGAATGACATATACGCTCTAGTTTTTTAACGATAGAGACACCAATATTCCAAAATCTGACTAATGGTATCTGCATATCATTTATGATAATTCGGAAATATATTTGTCATTTTTACCTTTTTAAAATAATTATATTTCCGTTAGAATGAAGAACATATACGCTCTAACTTTTGAACTGCAGGGACATTAATATCTCAAAAGTATGACGGATGGTATATGTATACCATTTACGATATTCAAAGGTATATTTATCATCTTTTCTCTATTTAAAAAAAGCTATATTTAAGTGAGGGATCATTTTGAAATAATTTTGATAATAGTAATAAAACTTGTACATACATTAATCTCTATGAAACCCCACTTATAAAGTTGTACTAGACATAATACTATTATTGATTAACCTCTTCATGTAATACCAAGTAAGCAAAAGGATTTTTTTTTTAGAAAAATGCCTATATATATTTGAAACTGCTATAAAAAAGTTTTGTTTTCGTCTAATAACTTACACTTATCTTAAATGTTTCTTTAGAATCTAAAATTGTCCTTCTATTAAATATTAGCGATACAATTATACGAAATGACCTCAATCATTCACGATCCAACTCAACATAGAACTCATTTTAAATTATTACAACCAAGCAATATAATTATTTTTTCACTTTCCCATTTTTAATTAATTTATGTACCAATAACTAAATGATAAATTGGTTAGCAAACTAGGATGAAGTAAACAATTCTTGAACGATTCCCAAGAATGCTAGGACATGAATTATTTTTTAAATATTTGCACTACTTTTAAGAATCTTGTTTTGTATTTACAAATTGTATTGATTTTTTTTAAACAAGAATTACAATAAGTTCTTAAAATTAATGGTATAGGAATTGGTTAAAAATGAGAGGGAAAAAAAAGAAGAGATTTTATTGCTTAGTTGCTTTAATTTTAAAAATAAATTCTGTTTTTTGGGTTGTATTAATTTCTTATGCGGATAACTAAATTAAGAACACGTATTTAATCAAGTGTCATAATTACTTTGTTAATGAAGAGGCAATTTCAAATTTAAAAATAGTACTCATTAGAAATAAATTTAATTCAATAGACAAACTAAGAATACTTTGAATTAATTCTAATATACCTTAACTTATGGATATTTTTAACCAATGTTATAATAAAGATTGTGCTACATACTTGAATTAATATTCATTCGGACAAAAGAAAATATAATGTATTTTTAAATTTATTTCTTATTTAATAATACTTATACAAGAAAATAATATTCAAAGGATGGAAATTACAAAGTGGGATATTTGGGGAATTTTGGGGTGGGGGAGTATATAATGAGTTTAAAAATTACTTATAAATGTATTTTCCCTACCGTCACTAATAAATTCATTTTAAAATTAATTTAATCAATTAAATATAAAAAAAATTTCCTACCAAAAACACCCCTAATTAATTAGTACACCTACTAATTTGTGTTTTTAACTATGCTAAATTCAGAATAATCTAGTGAGAAGAAAATGTCATGATGAGATATGTTTTCATCTGTCATTTTTTTTCCCGACATATATAAGCATACAAATTTTCATAACCGTTATATTAATTTTATGTTAAAATTTAATTAAATTTAAATTTATGCGAAAAGTTTTAGATGGAGGATGATGCACTTCCTAACAAAGACAATTTTATATCCAAAGGGACTCAAATACGAGACCTCCTAATTAAGGATGAAAAAATATTTATCACTCTATCACGACTAATTTAGCCACTTGATTATTATACACTATGGTGTATGATTACAATGAATGTTTTCTGTTTGTTATTCGCTCATAATTTCAAATTTTCAAATTTTGTGAAGTATTTGGAGGTGGTTTGAAGATGGAAAATGAATATAGTGTTAGATCGGTCTGTTATTAGTTGGTTCGATTTAATTTTGAATGTTATCAATTTGATTTATAAACATGTTAAATTAATAATTAAACCAATGAAATATTTGTTATCAATAATCTGTTAATCGATTAGCAGCCTTTAAATAATTTTTAATTATTATTTTAACCCATATGAAACATCATATACAACAATTCAACATCTAAAAGCTAACACGAACTTACTGCGAATTTATACAGTTATATACATATTTCATATTGATTTTATAACATTTTTCATTCGCGAAAATTTGAGTAGTGAAATTTTTAACCATTTAAGCGATTTATTTTTTTAAAAAAAATCCTGGGATATATTTGATAAACAAAAATCTCGTGATTTACTTGTGTAAATATGAATTTAATTTTGTATATATTCTCCCAATTTTTTGTTCTTTTTTGTTTTAAGGCCCATCTCCTGTCTTATGGGCTTTCCTTATCGTAACTTTGTCAACAATTCGCAGTCTCTTATGATACTTTGTAGAGGCATTTACCATTATAAGTTCGATAGAATTTAATTGCTTTACCTTAAATTTTATAATTATATTGTAAAATTCTTAAATACGCACAAATAATCTATCAAGAATCTAATAAATAAATAAAAAAATAATCTAGGGTTTATAAATTAGAAAATCACGATTTCGCCTTTGTAAATAGTTTTGATTGGATTGCTTGTGAATGAATGGTTGATTTAACTTAGATTCCTTCGGTTTCTTTATTTTCTTCTAATTCCAAGTGGTTTTCAAAAATTTTGATGCGTTTCACTTAAATTATAACAACAGAATTAAGACGTTCGATTTATTAAAAAAAATTAATTAATATAAATATTACGAATAGATAAAATATAAGGGAAAGTAGAATTACAACAAATTTGACTAGGACGCATGTTCTCAATGGATAAGCATGACAAGTGTCTATTTTGTCATTTCTCATACTAAATCTTTAATTGGGGTCTTGCCTCATTGATTGTTTATGGTTCTCTGTATCTTTTCTTTATAAGATCTTTTTTTGTTTTAAATTATTTAATAATCTTTTTTATCTTGAAAATTAGGAGAATTGGGGATGACCATGGAAATAATTAAGTTTAACGTTTTTGGAGTTATAGAAAATCATTAATGTGCATGCATGGTGCTTCCATTAGAAAATTGATTCAAGTAACGTATTATTTGTTACAAATTTTAAATATATAAAAAAATAAATCAATCAATTATAATGTCATAGTTGTACGATAAAATCAAGTTTAAAAAGTCGTGTTTTAATATTATGCGTACGAGAATGACATAGTAAGCCCGCAAACATTTGCATTCTTTAAAATTCCTACGGAGTCGATGAGAGTGACAGATGCAGAATTTTCATTAAGGGGTGTCAATTGTTATAGTAAAAATTATTAATAGGCTAGTAGGGCTTGAAGTACACGACCTCATATAATATTTGTAAGCTCCTAACCAATAATAGACTAAACTTCAACTTGTTTCAAGAAGTGTTAATTATGTATTTATGTTTATAAAACTTAAATTTAACCACTATATACAATATAATTTTTTGACGAAGGATGTCGCTCAACACCCCTTGGACCAAGGTAGGTCCGCCAATACTCCTCTGTCCTTAATTAATAGAGATAAAATGATAAACTTATTATGTCAAGAATTATTTTTTAATAGGTATGTCATTTTAAAAGTGAACAAATAACTAGGGACAGAAGATAATGACATTGTAATTTGTGTGCTCTCTTCATTAATAAGCTTGATATCAAAGTAAGTAATCATATTTCACTTCTAAGTCTTTTTATCTCATTTCTTTGGCTAATTTGAGACCTTATTTGATGTGAGTGATGTTCAACCTAATTAAATTACATATATTTAATCATTATTTATCTAAATGTAGTTTAAGTGATATTTATATTGATATATAAATATCAATATATATTTTGATATGTGTAAGATGAACTTTGAGGTATTTGAAGATGATTCAGAGCTACAAAATGATTGTACTCAACACTTAGCCATATTTTAAAAAAAAATTCAAGGTACATCTATATTGAAATTGCACTAATGACACATAAAAAAAATACAATCTTAAATATGATTTTTATTTTATTTTATATTTTTGACATATTTTGGGAGTAGAAGAGAAGGTAGGAACTTCGTGAATTTAATAGATATTTAGCTAATTCATCGTCCTTAATTATTATGTCATGAATATGAGAAACTGAAAGTTATATGTACAGTGAATCTGGAAAGTTAGTTACATATTTTGTTACAGTATTAGTTAGAGTAAACTGTGGTTAAGTTAAATTAACTAGATCATATAGATGTAGTTAGTACACACTATATATAGCTGAATGTAGATATTTTATAAAGTTTAGATTTTTTTGATGAATGAAAGTTATAGTTCTTTCTCTCCGTTAATGGACTGTTAATTCATATCTTTGAATCTCCATAGTTGAATTCTTCATGGTATCAGAGCCATCAGTGAGATACTGATTGGTTCATTAGTTCGATCATCTGCTTACAGTGTTAGCTGCTTCAAGAGTAGCAAAATTGTTTGAGAAACAGTTCGATTTTTTTTCCGCAAGTTTTATTAGATCTGTATTAATGGCGATCAGTGAAGGTCTTAATTCTGGTCTACTGCCGCTACAGCTGTAGGAAGAGAGGTGTTAGGTGACTGTCATCATCCATTGTATTTGCAATCTAGTGATACTCCAGGTAGCTCCCTAGTCTCACTTCAACTTACTCGATTTGAGAATTATTCTCTGTGGAGTAGTTCGATGAAGATAGGTCTACTAGGTAACGGGAAAATAGGCTTTTTTGATGGTACCAGTTCCAAAGATAAGTTCCTTAGTTCCTTACATGCTTTGTGGGAAAAATGTAATGCTATTGTTCTGTCATGGATCATGATCTCTGTTAGTCGTGAACTTCTCAGTGGTATAGTCTAGTCTATGTTAGCAGTGCTCAACAAGTGTGGATGGATTTAAACGAAAGGTTTGATAAAGTAGATGGATCTCGTATTTTTTATCTCCACAAGGAAATTGCAACACTATCTCAAGGAATGTCATCTATTTCCATCTACTACTCGAGACTTAAGGAGCTATGGATAGAATTTCACTCACTCCTGCTTGTACCTGGTTGTGCATGTACTGGTTCACAAGATTATGCAGTGCATTTTGAGTACCAACGCTTGATGCAATTTCTTCTAGGTTTGAATGAATCTTACGATTAGTGCAGGAACCAGATCATGATGATGGATCCTGCACCTAGTGTTAACAAAGCCTACTCTCTAGTTTTAGCCGAGGAGAGTCAGAAGATACTTGTAAGGCTAACTCTGTTGGTGATATGTCTCCTCCAACTGGTAGTTTGAATGAGTGTTAGCCTTCTTCAGTGGGAACAATATACGCCAGAGCTTCTAAGGATCTACTTCAAGAAGATCAAACTCTGGTGGAGCAGGATCAGGATCTGGTATTGGTGGTTCCAATTTCAGACCTAAAGAAAAATTCTAATAGTCTCTTGTATTGTGACTATTGTAATTGGAAAGGTCATATACGAACTCAGTGTTATAAGCTCCATGACTATCCTGCTGACTGGAAGGGCAGGAGAAGGTCTTCCCCTAGTTCATCTAATCTTGTAGGTTCCACTAACAGCCGCGGTGCTCCTCCAGGTGGTGGTAACTCTAATACTAGTGCGTCACATGCTTTTATGAGTAATGTTCCACCTGCAACTTTATCTCAGCAATCTCATTCATCTCCACAACCACTATCATATCCTCACTTCTCTCATCAACAGTACATGCAGATATTACAACTCCTAGAATCTGGTCATGGAAAGAATGACACTGATTCTACTGTAAGAACCACATGTATATATTCTACTGCTAAGTGGATAATTGATTCTGGTGCTTCTAAGCACATGGTTTATAATTTACAAATGTTAACACATTATGAACTAATATTTGTATCTCAAAATGCAAGAGTTTATTTTCCTACTGGTAATCTTGCCACAGTCAAACATGTTGGTTCATCTTAGATCTTAGGAGGGATTAAGATCACAAATGTTCTTCATATTCCTGAGTTTCACTACTGCACCATTCTCTTTTATCCTGATTTTTGTATTTTTCTGGACCTCTTCAATGGGAGAGTGAGGGGGATTGGCAGGTTGGAGAATGACATGTATGTTCTTACAATTTTCTGTCAGTTACATCCAGAAAGAACTCCACTGTAGGCACTCCAGATTCAGTCTACTACAGTTCATTCTAGAATAAGTCTGTCTGTATGACATAAAAGATTAGGTCATGTTCCTTTCACTCTCTCAGAAAGTTAGGTTGTTTTACACATCTACATGATTTTACTGATATTCCTTGTATTATGTGCTCGTTGTCTAAGCAATCAAGACTATCTTTTCCTTTAAGTAATACTACTACTTCTTGTTATTTTCACACATTACATGCTAATGTATTGGGTCTGTACAGAGTTCCTACTCATGATGGTAAGAGGTATTTTTTAACCATGGTAGATGATCATTCCAGATATACCTGGTTATTCTTACTAACATCCAAGTCTGAAGTTATAGTAGCACTCAAGAGGTTCTTGATCACGATTGGCAATGTCTTTAGTGCTTCAGTCAAGATTCTTACAACTGATAATGGGTTTGAATTTTGTAATTCCCAAGTCACTGAACTTCTCTAATCCTTAGGTATCTTGCACCAAAGTTCTTGCATTTACACCCCTCAACAAAATGGTATTGTTGAAAGAAAACATAGACATATACTAGATGTTACTCTATCTCTTAGATTTCAATCTGGCTTGCCTCTTAGATTTTGGGGTCAGTGTGTTCTTACTAGTGTCTATCTCATAAATAGATTACCTTCTACTGTGCTCAAGGGTAAGACATCTTATGACCCATTCTTTCTTCAGTCTCCTTCTCTTACACACCTTAGAGTGTTTGACTGCTTGGCCTTTGCAACTGAGGTGAGGAAGGTTGACAAGTTTGCTCCTAGAGCTGTTCCTACAGTATTCCTTGGATATTCCATTCTCCAGAAAGGCTACAAACTTTTTTCATTACAGACTAAGTAGTTCATGGTGATCAGGGATGTCATCTTCAAGGAGGAGGTTTTCCTTTCCTTCACACCTCATCTACTTGTTCTCCTTTGTATCCAGTGGTTCAGCTCACAGACTCTTCTCTATTTCCTGTGGATAATCCTCTCTTTCCTGATCAGTCTATATCTCCTGGTCCTGATATTGTTCCTTCTAATTGTACTTCTCTATCCCTTGATCACTCTATGTCTCCAAGTCCTGCAGATTCAATTGTCCCTCACCATTAAAAAGATCCTCTCGACCTTCTAAGCCTTCCATTTGGCATCATGACTATATTTCCACCAAACTTAAAACCTCTTGTCTATATCCCTTATCCAATCATGTCAGCTATCAGTTTTTATCTGTTCCTTATGCTGCAGCTTTAGCTGCTTATTCCAGTACCTCTGAGCCTAAAACATTCCATGAGGCTGCTCTTGACCCTCTTTGGGTGAAAGCCATGCAGGCTGAAATCACATCTTTAGAGGAGAATAATACTTGGAGTTTACTAACTTACATCCAGGCAAACATCCTATTGGCTTCAAGTGAGTTTTTTAAGTGAAATATTTGGCCTATGGAGCTATTGAGAGATACAAGGCCAGATTAGTTGCTAAAGATTTCCATCAGCAGGAAGGCTTGAACTACTCTGAAACTTCTCCCCTGTTACCAAGATGGTTACAGTGAGATCTGTTTTAGCTATTGCAGCTGCTTGACACTGGCCTATTTTTCAAATGGATGTCCATAATGCCTTTCTTCAAGGTGATCTTCTTAAGGATGTTTATATGGTGGTTCCTCCTGGTTTTGGCAGATAGGGGGAGTTTGGCAAGGTCTGCAAGTTGCACAAGTCACTATATGGGTTAAAACAGACACCTAGACAATGGAAATTTAAACTGGCTGAGGCATTAACTCAGCTGGGATTTTTTCAAAGTCATTATGACTACTCTCTATTTACTAAAAGAGAGACTAAGGATTTGATAGTGGTTCTTGTGTATGTTGATGATCTCCTGGTGACCGGAAGTTGTAGTGACTTGAGAGTCAAAACCAAGAATGACCTTCAACTCAGATTTAAGATGAAGGATCTAGGAGAATTAAAGTTTTTCTTAGAATTGAGTTTCCCAGAACCAAGGAGGGGTATGTCATGAACTGGCGCAAATATGCTTTGGAGCTTATCTCAGAAATGGGATTAAGTGGTGCTAGACATGTTCACACACCACTTTATCCAAATATTAAACTCATATGTATTGAATATGACTCACATATACAAGATACAAACACTATAGCAAGAGATAAACCTCTAACAGATGTTGGCAGATATCAAAGACTTGTAGGAAGATTATTGTATCTAACTATGACAAGGGTGGATATTTCTTTTGCAGTACAAGTTTTGAGCCAGTATATGCATGCCCCTAAGGAATCTCATATGGAAGCTGAACTTAGATTAATCAGGTATATCAAGTCAGCGCCTGGATTAGGCCTGTTCATGCCCTCTCAAAGTTCAGAATTATTGACAGTTTACTATGACTCAGATTGGGGCACCTATGTGCAAACAAGAAGATCTATTTCTGGATACTTGATGAAATTTGGTGGTGCTCTTGTTTCCTGGAAATAAAAAAAAGATGGTAGCTAGAAGTTCTGCCGAAGCTGAATTCAAAAGCATGGCATCAATCGTGGATGAGATTACTTGGCTTGTTGGCTTATACAGTGAACTAGGAGTGAAGATCAAACAACCAGTTGATCTATTTTGTGATAGTATAGCTGCAATACAAATTGCAGTCTTCCATGAGAGAACTAAACAATTTGACATCGATTGTTACTTTGTTAGAGAAAAACTACTCAAAGGAATGATAAAAACTCATCATGTATCTACAAGAGAGCAACTGACAGATTTACTTACAAAAAGTTTATGGAAAGCTTCACACTTGCATCTAATGTCCAAGCTGGGATTGAAAGACACATTTCAACCATCAGCTTGAGGAGGGGTGTCATGAATATGAGAAACTGAAAGTTTGCACAGTGAATCTGGAAAGTTAGTTATATATTCTGTTACAATCTTAGTTAAAGTAAACTGTGGTTAAGTTAGATTAACTAAATCATATAGTTATAGTTAGTACACACTATATATATCTGAATGTAGATATTTTATAAAGTTAGATTCATTTTTTGATGAATGAAAGTTACAGTTCTTTCTCTCTGTTAATGGACTGTTAAGTCATATCTTTGAATCTCCATAGTTGAATTCTTCATATTATTATATAAATTATTAATGTGGTCCAGTTGATTCTAATTTCATAAATATATAACTATAAGATTAACTCAAATAAACTTGGGAGATTTTTATGAGCAATATTAACTCAATTAAACAATAAATTAGTTAATTCAACTGAATAGCTCAACATTGTTAATTAACTTACCCCCTATAATATTCTCTCCTATTGAATTTTGTCTCTAAGTTTACTAAATTTCTTATTTCTAGTTTTGTAGTCTCTATTAAAATAACTATATTGATATTGATCACAAAATTTTGTGGGCTTGCTATTTGATCTTATTAATTTATTATTTGTACAATTGTGTATATCAACAAAAGACTTAAAAATTGATACTATAAGTGTTGGTCAAGACTCAAGACAATCATTGAAAAATCCAATTGATGTCTTGATTCTTATTCTTTCCATAATGGGTCTTTAGTGTTATTCTCTTACTATTTGTGCGTTGACATTAGTAATGGACAATGTTTTAAAAGATGGAGCATGAGATGAGACGTTTTATATAGTATGGAACGAGACTTAAGTTTCGAGATATAATGTATTAGTTTTATAAATTTATGGGGCATAGTCTCATTTATATTTAATTTTATAATTTTATTACAAAAAAAGAAGTAAAAGTAAAACTTTCAATTATTTTACAAATAAATTTTATTAAATAACAAACACATACACGCGCATATATATCATAATTTTTTATTTGAGAAAGATATTAATCACCAATAACGAAGAAAAAAAGTATTACGATTAGAGTTTGAGAAATTTCATTATATCAATAATAAAAATATAATTTAAAGCAAAAAAAGTTCAAAAATAAATAAATAATACCCTTAGAGAATACGTTTTTACACCCAGAGCTTACGTCCCAAATTTAGGACTTAAACCCTATGAATCTATCCATGCCTTACATTTGTGTTCTACCAGTGCGTTTTTGGTGTGCTCCGCCCCTAGGCTCGCTTGGGATTTGTTTTTGAAAACACTGATGTTAACTTAAGATTTTAATACATAATTTGTATAATAACTATGAGGCAAGCACCGAGCGTTAGACATTGAGCATGCTTAGGGCGTAAATACATTATTAAGCCCCACACTTTAGTCTCTGAGCGTGCTTAGAGTGTAAGTACATTATCAAGCCTCACTAAAGTCTCAAAGCATTTTGCTAAAGCCCCACTCATAAACGAACTAGCTCCGAGCAAATTCTAATAGAGTCTTTTAAAATATTAATAATGAATAGTTACAAATTTATCCATAAAATAACATCACATAAATTCATAATCATTTTACTAAGTTTGATATATTATCCGTATAATTCTTAAAATATATATAATATTGTCTTAAGACATGTATGATTAAAAAAAAAAGATAAAAGTGTTGAACCCCACTGCCCCACCCTTTTTCTTCTCTTGAAAATAAATTCTAAAGCAGCACAACAACCATTCTTCATTTCCTTTATTCTATAAAAAGCAAAAGCTCTTATTGCTAATTAATTATCCTTTTGTTCGTTAAATTATTGTCACCATTTATAAAATTTTATATCTTAAAAAATAATGATATATATTCATCATTTTGAAATTCTGAATTCGTATATATATACGGTAACGAATATATAGGAAAAATTAATGTAATTTGCATTTAATTTATTATCATAACATGCACAACACTCGTGGTTCATAAACGTGCAATATTATTACTTTATTGACATCACAAAATCATGGTTTATAAACAATATGGATATATTGTGATTCTCAATCTATATAATTGATATGTAAAAGAATATTTTATCTTAAGCTAGTTATTTAAATGTTTCGAAAAGGAGAACCCCATGTTGAAAGTAGATTTTATTATACTTTAGCCATGACAACAACCAAATTAAAGTAGTTATGTTCACACTTTTTAATTAATTTAATTAGTTCTCATTTGCAATTTGATGTCATCTTAAGACAACTTTGTCTTTATAAATGGAGTAGAAAATTTTCAATGACTCTCCCACCTTCATAAAATGTCTACAATACTAAAAATGAATTGGTGTCCCTTGAAGGTACTCTTCAACTTGCAAAAGAAAATAACCTCATCCATCCAATGGAAATCAATATCAACTCAAAGGTAATATTATATTCCTCCACTAACCTCTATGTATGATAATTGTTCCACATGCAATAAATAATTGGAATCATATCAAGCTAATGTTTAAAATCAAATTATGCTTTTTAAATGTTTGTAATATGATAGTAGAATCAGATTTATCTGTTATCTAGTTGATAGGTTTGAAATTCTATGAAATGGCTTTACGAGATTTAGCCAATTGTCTTGATCGTGGAATATTATTGAGAAATAGGAATTTGAGTTTTAAAAGGATTTCTTGCGACTATTTCTAATACGAAATGAGTTAATCATCCACTTTGATATCTTATTAAACAAAAATGGTGATATTGTTCCTCCATTGATCAAGAATTTCGATTTTTGAAAAGTATCATGATCGTCCAAATGACAATTTAAAGACCAATATGGGGGCATGGGAGATAAGTGTTATCAGTAATGCACCATCATTTGGGGATGCATAATCAAACTCATTATATAGGCTTGACCATTCTCAACTGATGAATCTATCTTTAGAGTTTTTTTTTCTTTCACTAATCATCTTTAGAGTAAAGTTTAATTTGGAGTAACATTATAGTGTTAATCTCTTAAAATTTATGGAGTCATGCAACCTAAATAAAGGGATAAATTAATGGATTAGTAGGTCTAATTAAGCATGCTTAAAGGAGAGGAGTGTTAATAGTCCTCATCATTTGTGGAATGCACAATTAAACTCGATATCCATTTTATTAACATTATATTATTCAAACAGTTTTTTAAATCTTCCTTCTTTCTTCAACGAGGAGTAGTTAATTAAAAGACAAGGGTAAGACTTATTTTAAAAAGTAAATTTGTGAATCAATAATTCTCTATTTTTCAATCTGTTTATTTTATTATGATTTAATATAAAAATTTAAAAAAAATATATAAATTCTTTTTGAATCACGTGGTCTTATAAATTAAAAATATATAGAATATACTAAAATGTCATTTAATTTTATGGTCTCAAGAAGTGACAGAATCAAAATTTATATTAAGAGTATTGAGGTATAATGGTAGATGATTGTCAAAATAAATAAAAAAAAATATTATATTTTTGGGGTTTAAATTCGAAGCTCCTTCATTTAAATAAACACTCAATTCATACACCAAAAACATAATTTTTGTTTATGGTGACATATATATATACAAAGTAATTTTGGATGACTATAGTTATGCTTTTGGTATCAAAGCTAGAATTAAATATTTATCAAAAATAAAAAATACATTCTTTTTTAAAACGTACTACAAGGAAAATAACAAATTTAAAATTTCAAAAGGTGAAAGTAATATCCGAAATATGTAAATCTTAGCAAAAACGTTTGTTTTATAACTAACAAAAAAAAAACATCCAATAACTATAATATAGCAAAAATTTAAAGGGTATAAAATTATAATTTAAGCAAACAAAAGGACTAGAAAAGCAATTTAGCAATTGCATGGGCCCCATAGATTTTGTGTGTATTACACATTTGCCACTTGCCCACTTAAAAAATCAATAAAATTAGCTTGATGGGATATAGGAGAAAGTGCCAACAGTCAAGTGGTCCCCACCTAGTCAGATATTTCCACGTCACCATGATAACTTATTGTGCACCCTACCCTACTGAATCTTGTGGAATCCAATTGCTTTACGTTCATTGGTTATCATACGTATCTTTTTCCCTCTTTTCTATTTTTTAAATTTAAATTATTTGTACTATTATATGTTTTTTAATTCCAAAAATAATATTTTTTAAAATTATCTACAAAGTTCGGACCTACATTGCATTCATTGTGTCATTTTATGCTTGGATATGATAATGATTTTAAATTAACGTTTGATATTTTGTTTATAAATTGTAATTTTCGTTTTCAATAAAATTACATAAGAATTGAATTTCTTTTATAATCATTTCACAGCTTATGAAAATTTTCATTTACATAATTTTAAGAAATTTAAATTACATGTACAAAGTAATTAATAGACGATAAAAATAAAATGGCTGTTCGGCACTCCCAAGGGACAGTGATAATTATTTAAATGATTAATTTTCTTAAAATTATCTCCACAATTGCCAAAAGTCAAATAAACATACTGAAACTATATGATTTTTATTTTATTTTTGAATAATTTGATATCTCTATAACACTTCTTTTCATGTTTTCCAATTCCTAAAAATATATCATAGTATATATCAAAACATAATTACATAAATTCATGCAAATCATGATTAACATAACATTAATTACATAAATTCTTTCAAATAATGATTAACATGACATAATATATTTATCATAGATAGAAATACACAATGCTTAGTACGGCTGTGTATCGGCCGGTTTGGTTCAGTTTTGAAGTTTATCGGGTTAGCTTATTGGATATCGATTTATAGAAATGCTAAACCGTTATAGAACCATTAAGATATTGTCTTATTGATAATTGGTTTATCGGGTATTGATTGTTATTGATTCGGTTATCAGTTTAACCGTTAAGATTTGACACACAAGCAAAAACATTGAAAATCACTTAGAAACAAGGTGACAAATCAAATAAACCATTCACTTGAGTTCACAAGTTACATCTTGCTCAAAGACAAACACTTTTACTTTGTAGAATAATCAAGTGTTTGAGACAACCAAAAATAAAAGTAGGAAATTAAACTCCTAGTCGAGGACTTTATATATAAAATGGTATAAATATAATTATTTAATTTACTATCAGTTATCGGTTTTAACTCATTAAGGAAAACCTTAAACCGTTAAGAACCAATAACCCGATAATTAAAAAAATCAAAACCACTAAACCAATAACTCAATACTATAAACCAATAACTTTTTTATCGGTTCAGCTTATCAGTTTCGATTCGATTTTGAACAGCCCTAATGCTTAGGCAAGTCCTATGCGATAGGCTTGACTCAAAAGATGTTGATGGGGATCGATTTCGGGTCATCCATGTGAATAACCACCCTCCAAACTAACGGATTCATTCCGAAGGACATTGCTATTTTAAAAGAGATTTCTTTGTTGTTTTATTTATTTTTTAAATAAGTTTTATTTTAACTGAACGTCTATTTAAAACAATTTTTATATTTGTACTTTCCCAAAATTATGTACACATCACTCTTCCTAAATTCCACTATTATGTCTTAAATTAGAAAAAAAATAAAAATCATTGTTCATAAATAAGATAAACGAGACTATTTCATGGGAAATATATCCAATTCTAGAGAAAACGAGGAGTGAAAGTAATCAAATAAAATCATAATGATTCCACGAGGGAGTTCCTTTTAGGGGCATATTGTGATAAGATAAATTCTACAAGGGAGTGATTAGCAAATATGAAAGAAATAAACACTATAACGAATAAAATATCAGTTATTAATACGTTATACACCTATATATACAAACGACATTTCTTCGTTAATTTTCCCCTCACAAAAATCAATAAATTTTCCGATCGTTCCTTAGCCGACGCTGCCGGTTCTCCGTTTACAGAAATCTCCATTGTTTCCAAGGTAAACCATAAATTTATCCACCAATTCCTATTTTTTCGCATTTATATTCATACATTGTGTTAATTTTTGTATTAACGATTTGATTAAATTGTACTAAAATGGAAGCAGTGATTGTTGATTCGAACAGAGCTATGGTAGGAACAAGTGCAGTAATCGAATCGATGGGTTCAGCTGTTAATGGAAAGGAGGTGGCGGATGTTCGATTTGATCCGACGGCTGTAGTACCGGAGCTGGTGCCTGCAGTGGTGAAATCGGAAGTAGATGCGGCGGTTAATGGCGGTGGCCAGGAGCAGAAGAGGGAGATAGTGTTAGGGAGGAATATACATACGTCGTCCTTTTCTGTTACGGAACCTGATGCGGATGATGATTCTACTGGTGATAAGGAAGCGTATATGGCTAGTGTTCTAGCTCGGTATAGGAAGACTCTCACTGATCGAACTAAGTATCATTTAGGTATTATGTTCGTTTTGATTTTGAATTATCACACTTGATTCTGTTTATATTTGGTTACACTATGGATAGAATCGTATATTTGTTTAGATTGGCTTAGATTACCTTTTTGACAAAAGTTGTTACTGACGGCTAAGTTTGGCTCTTCAAATAGCTGTTACACATATATATTATGACTAGAAAGACTAGGATATCAGGTCCAGTGTAAATTTTAGGCTGAATATGTAAATAAACACCAAACTTGTTAAAACACTTCATCTAGACACCTTAACTCAGTTCATGACCTGCTCAAACTGTCTCAATTATACACACAAGGATATCAGCTCCAGTGTAAATTTTAGGCTGAATACGTAAACAAACACCTAACTTGTTAAAACACTTCATCTAGACACCTTAACTCAGCTCATGACCTGCTCAAACTGTCTCAATTATACACTGTGTGCTGACATGACAAAGTGGGTGAGTTTCACCTATCTTGAGATCGTATACATGTCGATATTGAGTTAACCTTGATTTTAAAACTAATAAAATCCATTCCTCTTCTATATATAGTTCTCCCGATTTATTTCTCCCCGTCAAAGTCTACCATTTTGTAAAACACTTGGACACCAAAAGCTCCAAGAACACTCAGAAACTAAAATCAATAACAACAAAAATATAAGTGATCATTTTTGGTTCATGAACACAAGGTAAAAATGACCTACCAAACTCCATGGCAAAGTATGATGGCTCTGGAAACTTTGTGGGCTATGTTGGTGCAACCCTTAAATGTACCAACAGATAGGTTGCTCTGCCAATTTCTGCTGGTGGCACAGGGTTGGAGAAGCTATTGCAAGTGAACTGGAACATAGGAAAGTAGTCTCTATTACTTTATAACACTTGGTGAGATTTGGCCATAAAAGGTCTCTATATGATGGAAAGAACTAGAATTACAGACCAACTCATCTTGCTATCTCTAGAAATATACAAAGTTGTCCTAAAAGGTTAAGCTAATGCTAATCTAGAAGTTACTGATCTTATATCGTCGATGTGTCTTTAAGTCGGTGGTGATCCTTCTCCAGCTAGAAGTGGAAGTAAACAAGACAAAAAAGGAAGAGGGGGGAAGCAGAAGGATTAGTTTTTTAGCTTTTGAGTGTAGCTGGGTTTGATTGGAAAGAGATGAGGATTAAATGTTTGTGGGTCTGGTCTTATTGTTGGTTTTCGGAAGAAGAAGTAGAAGATATCTTTTTCCCTGTTGCTCAATATTTTTGGAAGCTACTGAATCCATGTGTCTTTATTGCATTTTTTCCCCCAACTTACCCACACATGAAATATACGTTTCTCATTTTTTTACAGTATCAATGCCTTGTGTTTAATGAGTATAGTTCTTGAGTAGCCTAGTTTTCCGTTAGGTCCTTCCTAGTTTAGGTGTCCAAATGAATAATAAAGCAAGAAAGGGGCAGCTTATGCATTTGGCATAGATTCTACTACTATTTTCCTTTTTGGTCTTCTTGTTGGTTTCAGATTTTGATAATTTATTTATTCTCCGGGCTTAAAAGTAGCAGTTGTGTGAAATATTATATGAAAGTAGCAAAGTTGTTTATTCTACCAAAAAGTGTGTGTGTTTTGGTGTTGGTGTCATATCTGCTGATATTGATGTAACCTGAGAGGATGAAACACTGGGTGGCTATTTAATATGAAGTGTTTCTCATAATCTTCACCTAATTTTGATATAGTTTCCCCCCACCTCCTAAGTTGCTGATGACTAAAGTTTGTTTTTTCTGTTGACTTTAGCGTTAAAAAGTGCTCTCTAAAATTAAAATTATTCGGATCCTTGTATTTCCTTATTAAAAAGGCCAGTCTTTATTAGAACCTTAGATATTGATTGCCTTTGGACTATCTTAGTAATGTTAATACTTATATTTTGTGTGATGAATATGTTGAAATTAGCCAACTTTATGTCCAGTGGGTGGATGAACTAGTCTAGTTTACCATATCCTCTACTTCTTTCATTGCATTCCAAGTATAAAGAAATATTTGCCTGATTAGTTATGATTGCTGATTGTCACAGGGTATCCATATAATTTGGATTTCGATTATGGTGCACTCACACAATTGCAGCATTTCTCCATCAATAACTTAGGAGATCCATTCATTGAGAGCAACTACGGTGTGCACTCAAGGCAGTTTGAAGTTGGTGTTTTGGACTGGTTTGCACGCCTATGGGATATTGAAAAGGATGAATATTGGGGATACATCACAAACTGTGGAACTGAGGGAAATCTTCATGGAATCCTTGTTGGGTTAGTATATTTTTTAATTTATTCCTTCAGAACTTTAGGTTTGCTGCTTAAGAAATGATTACCCTCGTTTTTCCTCTTTTTTTACTAATCCTACGGAAAACACAATCTTAATAATGCAGGAGAGAAGTATTTCCTGAAGGAATTTTGTATGCTTCAAAGGAGTCTCATTATTCTATTTTTAAAGCAGCACGAATGTATAGGATGGAATGTGAAAAGGTTGGCACTCTACTAACTGGTGAAATAGATTGTGCAGACTTCAAAGTTAAGCTACTAGCCAACAAGGATAAGCCTGCAATCATTAATGTCAACATTGGTACCTTCCTACTCTTTCACTGTCTGAGATATTTCCCTAAATGCAGCGACCAATTAGTTGCCTAAGGTGCCATCTTTTTTGGTTTACAGGAACTACTGTGAAAGGAGCTGTTGATGATCTTGATCTTGTCATAAAAACCCTTGAAGACTGCGGATTTTCACATGATCGATTTTATATCCACTGTGATGGGGCTCTCTTTGGGCTTATGATGCCATTTGTCAAGCGCGTAAGTAGATTTGTTTTTCCAAACTGTTTTTATTGTTCAACTTCTCCTTGCATTTCTTAAACGAAGCCACTCTGAAGTGCATGTAGAAATACTTGGCTAATGTTAGCAAAGCAAGATTTATTTGAGGTACTCTTATGAAATCAAAAATGTGAAAATAGTATGCAGCCTTGTTAGGTATTTGATGCCACTACTAATGTTGCGGAAGGTTATAATGTAAAATTGTTTCCTGTTCTCCGTAACCATTGCTTTTGATAGTTAGGGAGAAAAGATGAAGAAAAACGCAGAATTCATTTCTTTTGGTTGATTAGGAGGACTAAAAGATAAACTAATCTTCTTTTCATGTGTTCCTTGTGTTGATATACTTCTTCCCAGTAAAAGCAAATCAGAGATAGGAAGATAAGAGATTTGGTATACAGATCTTAGTGTTTATGTTCATTTTTCTTTTTGATAAATAAATGAATGCTCTCATGTGAGTACTTCTTCACAGTAAAAAACTAAAAAGAGATTCTGTAAGCATAGACCATCCACTGCCGCAGCTTTTCTATAACATAGATTTGTCTATTATCTTTCATTGCTCCTACTTACTACTATTTTATGGAACAAGATGTTATTGTTGTCTCAGATTTTCCTAATTGTAATATGTTCAATTCTTACAGGCACCAAAGGTTACTTTCAAAAAGCCAATCGGTAGTGTGAGTGTCTCTGGTCACAAGTTTGTGGGATGTCCAATGCCATGTGGTGTTCAACTAACAAGGCTAGAGCACATTAATGCCCTTTCTAGTAATGTGGAGTACCTTGCATCAAGGGATGCCACTATCATGGGAAGTCGGAATGGGCATGCTCCACTTTTCCTTTGGTACACTCTGAACAGAAAAGGGTACAAGGGATTCCAGAAGGAAGTCCAGAAGTGCCTGAGGAATGCTCATTATTTGAAAGACCGCCTTATAGGAGCTGGAATCAGTGCTATGCTGAATGAGCTGAGCAGCACAGTTGTTTTTGAGCGACCTAAAGATGAGGAGTTTGTTCGCAAGTGGCAACTTGCTTGTGAAAGAAATATGGCACATGTTGTTGTGATGCCTAGTGTGACAGTTGATAAGCTGGATAACTTCTTGGACGAATTAGTTGAAGCACGATCAATCTGGTACAAGGATGAGGACGTCAAACCTCCTTGTCTCGCTTCAGATATTGGGAGTAAAAACTGTTGCTGCCCTCAGCACTAAGTGATCTCTTAGATAGAGAAGAGAAAAGCTATAGGTTTCCTGTTGTTTCTGTCGGAAACATTAGAGGCATCGTAAAAACGATGTTTGTATTAGAGAAGCTATAATTGGTTTCTCTTTGTTTCTGTATGAAACTTTAGATTCATTGTAGAAGTGATGTTTGAATTTTGACTTCGAATCTCGTAGAAGCATATTATTGTGGCCCTTATGCTTCTGCGTATGTGTGTTTTCTATAAGGAAGAATTTGCCAAAATTACGTGGCAACTTTGTGAATTTTTTGTGTGTTCCTCTGCACTTGTTCGGTTATGAGTGCAATATTTGTTTCAGCAAGTAGTTGCTTTGAACGTAAAGATATATCATTACTGCAAATATTTAATCATTACCAAAGAGTTCCATACTTTATATATTTCAATTTAACACTGGATCTTTAGGAACAACTACAGCACCATGGTTATTTTTCCTTACATTATCCTATATATCTGAAAATGGTCTAGTTCTTCTTTTTGTAGTACAATGTAAAAGATTATCTAAAGTGGCTCAACCATGACGGGATACTTGTTCTTCAGCATCCTAACAAGTGTTGGCTGGACAGAGTCATCTGTGTCTAACGGTGTCCATCTACAAGGAAGACAAATTTTCAAGTAAGTAATGCAGTTGCCCACAGGAAATTAGATTTTTTTTTCTTTCAAGAATACTGTTTCTTGTTTATTTTCCTTACTTATATCTGCAGACAAGATGATGGAGAAAGACAGAAATTTCCAGTTTGGCTAAGTTGATTCCAGGACACATGCGTGGTCCGCTTCCAAATCCAAGGAAGCTGAAAGGTTTTAGAGGATCCTGTACAGAATTCAACAATTTTCTTTGTTATGAAAATCTCAGAGGTGTTGAATAGAAGGAGCCTGCTTATTATGTTGAAGAACTTACATCAAATCTAGAAGGATCAAACTTCTCCGGATTAGGAAATATTTTGGGGTCGCGATGAATAGACACTACATCCAAGTTAAGTGACCATCCCTTCTTGATTTTGCACCCTGAACATGGTTTTAAAGAATCATTTTACATCATACAAAATCTAGATATCAATAAATCTGACAGTTACCCTCAATCTCAAAATCTTGTGCTGCTTTTCTTGAAAACCATGGAAGGATTGTGGCCATTCGAAGTGTTTCACTGATTACCTGAACATTGAAATATACACAAAAGAAAGTTAAATTTTTTTAAATTTCAGGGATGAACAGAAGCTGGATTTATGACTAGTATGCAAGCTCACTTTGGCGGTGTAAGGCATATTGTTGACTTCAGACCAGGTGAGATCTAACGTGCCTTGTTTTTGAGCTTGGATTTCTCTATGCTCCTCCTGTAATAAAAGATTCTAAGTTAGAAACTAATGTCAGCAGTAGGTTGCTCTTCTCTGTTAGGTTCAATAAGAATTACTCTTAGTCGTTCCAATACAGCAGGATTTTCTTGAAGAAATTTGAGGAGCCATGTTAAAGCGGCAGTTGTAGTATCGTGGCCTGCAACTAGAAGCGTCAATATGTTATCCTTAAGTTGTTTATCTGTGAGTTTGTCATCATCATCTCCTTCGGGTGCATCTTTGCCATGCTTCTTCACCAGGGATTGCAAGAAATCTTGTTTTATGTTTTCCCCACTCCTCCGTTGGTCAATTATCGAGTCTAACATAGCATACATTCGATCACGAGCCTGTAGTTTAAAGACAGTCATCTCTTTTAAGCTGTCCGTTCATCATATTTTGCATAGAATATCAACAATTTGTTACCTGAATGCCACGATAAAAGGCAGTTCCCGGGACTTTAAAGGGTAAAGAAGCAAAAGAGCCAGAAATAATCTTGAAATTGGTTCGAAATTTCTCTTGCTCCTCACCAGTTGGCTCTAAACTCATTATCATGTTGCCTATCACCTTCAGTGTAAACTGCAAAAAACATCATGCGAAAGGTTCAAAAATGCCTCCGTTAGACCAAACTCTAGGAAAAAATGATCACAAGACTCAACTGTGGAAGTTTCTTCAAGAACCAAAATTTTTCTTCCAGACCACTGATCCAATGTTTCAATAGCTAAACTGTTGATAAACTGAAAATACTTCTTTAAACCATCAACAGAAAGTGGTTCAGCAATTAGTCTTCGGAGTCTCTTGTGCGCCTCTCCTGTCTGTTGGAGCAAGCTTGTAGGTCCAAGTACTTGCTGTCCTGTGTAGAAAAGGTTTAAGCTCACTATCCCATCTTTACCTGTCAACAAGATCTTGCTTGCTTCTCTTCCCGTCATGAATACTGTATACCTTCCCAACACATAACTCTTAAACACCTTCCCATACCTAATAAGCAAAACCATAACACAAATCATAAAATTGAGGTCAGACTTTAGATAACAGAGTTTTCTTCGCGAAATGATGTAAAGATAGCATGTTGAAGAGTTTTCTGAAGGGAATGACAATGTTAGATCAATCTCCAAAGCTTATATATAGCAAGAATTATCTTGCTGAACAACTTTATAACCTTTCTAAAACATAGCACATATTCAGGATTGTCCCTGGAGAAAAAATTGAACAATTTTCGACGTGCTATATTATGATGTACTCACAGTTTCTGTCTCTTGTTGATGAAGCTGTATATACCAGCAGGGCTCGAAAATTCGGATATGAAAGAGAGACTTTCTCCAATAATAGGCCATCCTAAGGTACCTGGAATTGCTTCCATTTCTTTTGGAGAAGCCTTATTTGTTCTTAATAGAACTAATAAAACTACTACTAAAACCATCACTAACAACATTACAATAAAAATGATTAAGTCCATTCTTGATTGTGTTAAATCTGCAAAATTTGATGAGTTTATATGTGATATTCTACTGATGATCTCAAGAATGTTCTGTGAACAGCTTAGTATTAAAAAATAATTCCTTTTTGTTGTCCATTAATTTGTACAAGATGAATGGTATAAGACAAATTTGACCCCATTGAATATAATACTCCATCCGTCCAAATTTATGTGAGTTTCTTTTCTTTTCCTCATCAGTAGTCTCAAAAAATAACCGATTTCTATATTTAATAAGTAATAATTTAATTTTAAACTTCTCATTTAAGACCACAAGTATTTGCGTATAATCTATTCAAACACTATCGGAGTGGGGTAGGGTGGAGTGTATCGAAGGACAGAGAGGAGACGATATATAATTGTGGAAAGATACTTATGAAATTTGCTTTTTCTATGGTAAATGCGAAATGACAATAAAATTTGGCTAGAAAATTAAAAATCTATAATATTTTTTTAATTTTAAAAAAATTAATCTTCTTTTCATTTTTTATTTGAAGTGTTAATGTTAAAAAGGTAAAACTGTTCAAAAAGGTAAATAATATAGATAAAGTGCCATTCTAGCGAAAAGATTTTTCGCACAACTCCATTAAGAAGTGAATTTTTTCCATTCTAAGGAACATATTTGTCTTAAAAAAAATATATTTTTCAAAAATTTTAACCAACCAAACACGAAAAAATTATTTCTATCATTCTACCTAATTTTCTGCAATGCTACAAATGGACAAGACGATTTTTTACTTTCCTATTGGAATTAAGCCAAGTTTAGCTTAGTTGGTATCAACATCCTTGTCTAATCACAGCTGCTTGCCATGTGGATGAGGGGAGTTATTAATTAATCCTTAATTAACTTTGGCTGATTCATAGATTCTAAAAATTTTCTGTTTTGTCTTAAGCCACTTATTGTTTTTTATTTTGGAACTAAAGTTTAAAAACTTAGTTGGTGTAAATGACAGGCTACTTGACATTTGAAAGTGATTAATTAATTAATATTTTAATCATTGCAACAATGAATTTTTTTGGCGTTGAAATCATGGCGCTAATATATGGCATCTTCTTCCTAATAATGTCAAAATAGTTTCATGTCTATTTCACATTGTAGATTCGAACTCATTTATTTTTCTCGATTTATCTACGTATTCATTTTGGAATTCAATTCATGCTTCCCATAAAGACTTCATATCATTCTCAAGATGCGAATCGAGACATTCCATCATACTCAACGATGACAAAAATCCAATCATGTTCAATAGAAATCATAAAGAAACCAATCTATAAACTAGTATGAGGCTTTGTCAGGTACTCATAAATACATAACTGGAGAGAAATAAATGCAAATTTTTTTTCCATAATCTGAGATAAAGTATGGAATCTTTTCACCAGCAAAGTATTATTTTCAAACTCTATAGTAAAATACATAAAAGATGTTGAACAATATCTAACTGATGTTTATGAAACAAGTATAACCAGTAACTAGGTATTTTGATCATAGTACAAAGTGATCTGATCAGAATGCACTCCACAGCCTGTAACACTATTCATTACATATCATTATCAATATATACAAGGCTCTATGCTAATTACTCATTAATAACATGTAGCCTTTCTTTGACATTTTCAACCCCTGTTATTGAAGTTCATGAAGCTAGGTTGAGTCTGCCCACCGATATCTTGGGTACTTGTCGTAGACTGAGGCATGTGTGGCTGCTGTTGTTGAGTATGGTGATTACCACATTGGACAAACGACTGAGGCTGGGGAGGGAAATGTGGACGCGGCGGCCCCCTGCTTCCATTTGCAGCTGACATTTGACCAGCTGTTATCTTTAGACGCTGCAGTTCTTCTCGTAAAGCTTCATTCAGAGCTGGAAGTTATTCACACACATATGTTAATACAATAAACAGCAGTGAAAATTTTACTACTTATTAAGTTGTTATAAGACATACCGTCTCTAAGATGGGCTTGTTGTTCCAAAGCTTGCAACCGTAGTTTGAGTTCTTTGTTCTCAGTAGTCAATCCACTATTGTCTCTCTGCATCATCATATAGAAATGACATGTAAATGATTAAGGATATGTTAATTGTATTATGGTTCTTGACAACAGTGTTAGCAATAGCATAATTTGCAGTGGTAATATTCCATCCAGCACCACATAAATATAATACAGTCTATGTCTACAGAAATGTCCACAACTTGAAACTCTGATTTTGCACGCACAGCATATATGACGAATAAATGGATTGTCCTAATGTATTTTACCCACCAAAATTA
Source organism: Solanum lycopersicum (assembly GCF_036512215.1). Classification (NCBI taxonomy): domain Eukaryota; kingdom Viridiplantae; phylum Streptophyta; class Magnoliopsida; order Solanales; family Solanaceae; genus Solanum; species Solanum lycopersicum. Next base: position 59,699,794 of record NC_090803.1, read on the forward strand.
ATGAGAATAAGGGCAAAAAGTCCAACCGTTGACCCAAGTAATTCTTTTTAAAAAGGAAAACAAAAAAGGCAAGGAGCTTCATGGGAAAACAAGAATGGCAGACCTCCACACAAGCTCATATGCATGATTTTGTGGCAGTCAGATCCATACTCCACGATGACAAACAGAGCGAAGAAGTAGAGCATAAAGGTGACTTATCAATCAAAAGTTGAAGGTCAAAAAAAAAAAGATTTTACAACCAGAGCAATGAAAATAACATAGATTCTACAAAAAAATTTATTGCCAGCTAGGAAGATACCATACTCGGATATTTAGATGATGCTAGAAAATAAGATAAGAATAAGAACCTGTTAATTGATGATGACTATTCCTCCATTAAAAGAAAGATCATGAATTTAGCATCAAAGAGAAGCGCAGCAGCTTGAAAAAGCCTAATTGCTTGCCAGCTAAAGGGTGGAAAAAAAAAGGTTTGACTGAAAATTTTCCTGTATCCTAAGAAGAGTTATGCTTTCCATAATTAGCACCAAAGAGAATGCAACAGCTTAGAAAAGCTTAATTTCCTGTATTTTCCTCCCCTCCATCTTGCTAATGCTCGCACAACTTCCCTTTCTATGATTCTATGCATTCAGACCTTCACGGGATCACACTTTCTCACGTTTTCCAATATTCACCTCCCAACCACTAGTTCCGTCCTCCAGTGCCAGCAACAGCACCCTCCATATGTGATTAGCAATGGCACCATCTCTCTCTTCTCCAGTTCCCTATTACTATTTTTAGGCCTAACCATTTCATGTGTCTTGCAAAAGAGGGCAGGAACATGGAACATAGTACTCACTCGTTCAAACAGAATCCTAAATAAATAAATAAATAATGTAAAGAAATGATTGCTGTCAATGTAGTCATAACAGTTTAGTGTTAGATGGGAACAAGTTAACCCAATAACAGTCCTAATTCTAACTTCTTTGATGATAAAAGGGTTAATATTCTGCAAGCAGGAAACAATGAAAACCCGTTTACTGAAAATCAAAGGTCGCTTCACTGTTTTAGTAATAACCATCCCATTGCATTGAATATTTTGATCATCTGCCAACATTTCTTTCAAAGTCACTTTCTTATTAATCGCACTTTTCTTTCCCAAGTTTGAAGTTCTCATTAAATTGGTCAGCCAAATTTTCTCGCGAACAGTAGGACTCTTGATTCTTCATCATGGTCCTCTCATTAGGAACATAAGCAATCAATTGCTTGACCAGTATATTGGTACTTCAATGTATTTTCCTTCATCTAACCAGATGTTGGAAAACATTTAAAGATCAACACAAACACACTCCTTCCGAATCATCGGGACTCCTCTCCCTTTCCTAGCTACACTCTCTGCTAATATTTGCAATCCTGATCCTCCTCCTGAAGGCAAACCTACTTCACCTTCATAATGCTAATCCCCTCTCCTCCTCATGCACCACTAACCCCCTCATCCATTGCCAGCACCGGCACTCCTCAAGTCCTAAAAACCCCATCGCTAGCTTTGTGATGTCCCCCTCCTTGGCTGCAGCACCCCCTAGACTGCTGTTCATCAATTCTCCAATTTCTCAACCTCAATGATAATCCTTCACAAAAGCTACTTTCTCATCCCATAAAGCCATAATTTGAGTAAAAGACAAGATCATAAACATAGCACTTATTCAATTTTTTAATCTACTTTTCCTGATAGGCACTTACTCAGCTGAAAGACAACCTAAAAAGGGGAAAAACAAAGATTTATTTCTGTTGATGCTATGATTGTAATTTAGTTCTAGTCGAGTAATGGGGTGTTTTCATCCAAAAGAGCACTTTAACTTTCAAGCTTCTTCGATGACAGTTCAACTTTACTTTAAGAGGGAAGTAACCTGTTTCGATTTCTGAAAGCTATATTCTGATTCAAACAAAATCATCCAGGTAACATTGGATCAACTACACATTAAGTCAACTAAGATCTCAGCTCAAGTTACCAGCACTGTTGCCAACTTGTTTAATCACACGCTGCGATAGTTTACAAACTATGCATGAATCTTATTTCAAAAGCTCCCAAAAAATAACCTTTAGATATGATCTTATACATATCCAATGATGTGACTTGTAGGCAAAAACATTTCTATCCCTCTCTTCCTTCAGATCAACTGAAGAAATGATCCTAATCTATAGAACACACTGAAAATAGCAAATAGAGCCTCTAAATTTCACATCAATTTCAGCATTCATAACCTCTGATCTTCAATTACAAAATGGATGAGAGCTTGTTTCTCTTCCTCAACCCTCACAATTAGGTAAAAAGTACAAGAAATCTAAGTTGCTCGGACTCGGGTGCGGCTGTCTGATATGGCTACGAATCTAGAGGTCGGATCTTTCATGATCTAATTTTTAAGATTCGGGATATGGATCCATGTATAGATAAGGGTGTGGGGATTCACCTAAATATAATTAAAATATCTAAAAATAGAGTTTATAAAACCTTAATTATGAGATATTATGTGGAGAACTCGAGGAAAATATTGGAAAGAGATTAAAGGACAATGAGTGACATATAAATTTCTATATAAAAGGTATTCCATTTTCTTCAATTTCACCTTAGCCTGTGTGCTATTGATTATAGAAATCATTAAAACTATCAGACTTTCTCCATCCATTTTGGTCAAACTACCCAAAATTGGTTGACCATATCGGACATGGATCACACACCCACACCCACACCCACACCCATGTCGTGTCGACACAGGTGCGGCACCAAAAGTGAAGAGTTTGAGCAACTTAGCAAGAAATACAGACAGAATCTTTATAAGGACATCTATTAGAAAATCATCCTACCAAAATTCTTAATGCAACAAATTGGCCAGAATAAGAAAACCATGTAGTTAATCTTTTGAGCCAAACTAAAATCTCACAAGAATATAAAATCATAACATCCTAATTCATTATCAAGGCAATGAATAAATTGAGATAATTCAAGTTAAGTAAAAAAATCATACAAAGCAGAGAGCCATTTTGATTTGAAAATGTTACGACTCTGACTCTCACACATGCAATCACATATCGGAACACAAAAAGCTATTGAATCTCTAGGGTTATCATACAACAAAATCTCATAACCAAATATATATATATATATATATATATATATATACACACACACACACACTCAATAGTTTATTGTATGAAAACATGAGAAGCTATTGAATTTTCAAGGTAAGTGTATACAATAGAATTTGATAACCATGAAGAGTGATGCATATAGTCATTTTGCCTATTAATAAAACAAAGAAGAGTACTGTAATAGCTTTTAAGAATACAGTCTCCCTATTTTGTACCTGCAGAACCGTGATTTGAGCAGACAGGGTAGTAGCTTCACTCTGCAGAGTCTGCACCTTCCTCTCCAGTTCACTAGTATAACGAATTTTCCGCTCCTTCGAACGTGCAGCAGATTGTCTGTTTGCAAGAATCCTGTAATAATGCAGAAAAAAATATGAATTTCTACAAAAGCATAAACCAAAGTTTAATGCTAGAACTGTTATCTATAAGCGGACTTAGTATTTTAAGGAAAAATCGAAAACATACAAATTACAAGACAATAAAGTAGGGAAGACATGCTATGTAACAGTGACACGTCACACGCTATAACCTTTTGTGCAAAAAAAATTTAGATTACTAATGTTTACATTGAGAGGTCGTAAGTAACCTATAGTTTCCAAAACTTCTCATCTCTTACCATTCAGGTAATACCACCTCATTAAAGAATACATCATAGTAGCACTGCATTCTCTTTCATCTTAAATGAGCATACAAGGTACAATAATATCTCTTCATTAACTCAGTATTTCAGCTTCTCTGCTAGGACCCTCTGCACTGCTTTTAAGTAGTATAGTCCCCCCTCCCTCCCTCTCAATCCCTACTTCTATTTTCCCAATATAAAAACTTAACTTGTAAAGACTAATCCCCTGTGTTAAATATCCTGGCCATTCACATATAATGAAGTGGAAACTTATTTCACTTCCCACAAGAGAAGTGTTGCAAATGATCACCAACATCTTTTTCTCAAATCACATCCTTTTCTTTTCTTTTTCTGAGTGTGAGAATATGAAACTCGTGTAATTTCCACCAAATTCACACTTGACAACTCCATATACCAAGTCAAACATTCTCCTTACAGCTAAAAACATTGACAATTTTGGCATTCTAAATCACTTCAAAACCAAGAAATACAGCAACCATCTATTTTGCTTCATGTGCCCAAGAGGCCCAAAATGCCCAATAAAATTCGAAGAGAGATTTCCTCTAAAGCATTAGACCTAAGTATAACTCCAAAGTAAAAAACTCTTAACCAAAGAAAGAAACCCTCAACCCCAAAAAATTTCATACAACAATCGAGGCAAACAAAAACAAAAACTTTATGGAAGTTCAAACCTTAATAATCACTAAAGCTAAAGTATAATTCCAAAGTCAAACTCTTAACCAAACAAATAACCTCAACCCCGGTTTTTTTTTAAGAGACGTTTCCTCTTTAAATCGGAATGAACATAAATTTTTCAAGAAAAAAGTTGATAGAAGTTAAAACCTTTTGGCTCTCTTGGGATCAATCAAAGCCAACTCAGCAAGCCGATCAGGCGCCATAGCTTTCTTAACAGAGCTCTCAGCCTCAAACGACGCAGCAGAAAAAGAACCATCCATCGAATTGCTATGCCTATGACGAGAACTCGAACCGGAACCCAAACCCATCATCTTCTTCTCCTCCGACGCAGCGGGCGTTGTAGCTCCAGCTTCACCAAACTCCAGACCATCAAAAAAGTCGGCGTCAACGGAAAGGCTCCTGAAGTGATTCAACGGTCTAGGGTTATGATCAGCACCCGGTCCATTTGAAGACGAGTCAGCTGAATTCGCCGGCTGCATGTGGGTATCAGTAGAAGGGGATAAAGCCGGCGCCGAAATGTCAAGGTTGAAGTCAGCAACGACGTCGTCTAAGAGGATGTCATCATCGAAGTCCGGCAACCTGAAGAAAGTCTCCGACTGTGCCCGGCGGTGACGTGCTATACGGGTCGGAGTATCCGCCATCTGGTCAAGGTCAATCCGACCCGGTAGAAATGGGATGGATATAGGCTTTCCGGTGAACTTCGGGTCCATAGCAGACAAACCCAAATCAATTCTTCAGTTCAATTTTGGAAAGAAGAAGAAGAAGAGACTGTAGAAATGGGGTTTGGTTGGGGGGCGGGGGTTGAAGAAGGGAGAGAGGGAGTTGGCTAAAAGTGCAAACTCACATGGGAGGGTTTTTAATAAGGCAACTTTCACGTCTAACAAATAAAAAATTTATATTTGTATATTATAGCAAAGTTGATACAATTACATTTTATAGCAAATATATAATTGTATAATTTACTATACATATATAACTGTATAATTTGCTGGCCTAAATTGTATAATTCGTTCGTCTCGCTATACATATATAATTGTATGTGACCTATTTCACTACAATTGTATAATTCACTGGCATATTTCACTGTAATATGTGTATAAAATTTATTTTGCATACAATTGAATCGAAATAAAATATTTATATATTGTATAATTATAAGTGTATAGGATGAAGATATATATTCTTCTCTCGCTTTATATAAAAACAGAAACACAATTTATACACTTCTGTTGTATAAAATGAGAGAAAGTTATATTTCACTGCAATTGTATAATTCGCTGCAATACTTATATAAAATTTGCATTTGTATACAATTGAATTTAAGTAAAATGTTTGTAAATTGTATAATTAAGTGTATAGCACGAAGATATATGTTTTTGCATGTGTACATACAATTTTCTCTCGCTTTATACTAAACAAAAACACAATTTATACACTTCTATTGTATATAGCGAGAGAGGCGAGCAGAGGAAGAGTGGTGAGCCAGTATAAGAGAGTGGCGAGCGAGAGTTTTGGAAGAGAGGCGACTGACAAACTTTGACAATCATTTGCTATGGGACACAATTAAATCAAACAACGATTACTCCATTTATTTTAAGTTATTAGTTTGTTATTATATATCATTATCCCTTTATTATAGTTATTAGGAATGGTTAAACAACTCATGTCATGTCGAAGTGGTAAAGACTCATTTATTTAGTTACGAAATGCTTTAATTATAATTCGTCATAATTAAGTGTTGAATTGCTCATTCATTTTTGATAGAGAGATCTTAAATTTGAGTCTCTTTAAATTAAGCATAGAGAGGTAAATACTCTTTGTTAATCAAAAGGAGAATATATAAAAGTTTGAATATAATCAAATTACTCTTTGTTAATAAAGAGGAGAATAAATAAAAGTTTGAATATAATCAAATTTTAGTGTAAAAATCAAATTACAAATCGAGATTTTTAAAAGATTTATATAAAATTTCAAAGTCCAATATGTAGAAGATTAAATAAGAGGTTTTACTATTTTATTGACTAGTGTAAACTCTATTTTTTTTAACCAATACTTTAACATAATAAGGAATTTTTTCAAATTTGAAAAAATAATAGGAAATAGTATAAAATATTAAATTATAAAACTTATATATATATATATATATATATATATATATATATATATATATATATATATATATATATATAAAACAATCCTAATTTTGACTGTATAGCGTTATCATAAACTAAAATTTTCTTTTAATTTATTTATTTTTAAAATTAGTTTTCTCCTCCTCTTAGAAACTTTTAAAACTGTCACTATCATCTTGCAAATAAGCCTCCACCAAATCTTCCATATGTATAAATATGAGCCTCTTTGAACTTACTTAAGCAACTGGTCGCTAGATAGGAATACTGAACCAAACTTAAAATCCTAAACGTTGTTGCATGCATTAATTTATCGTTTCTCGATAACTTTTCTTTATCTTTGCTAATTTGAGTTAATTATTATTTTTTATCTAGGGATGGTACAATATAGATTAAAGGTCAATGTCATTTATTAGAGCTTTAATTTGATACCTGAAGTACATGTTTAAAAAGTATGAATGAAATATGAAGAGTTCCGGCTTTCATAAAAAGTTGTGACTTTTATGAACAATTGCAAATTTTATGAAAAAATTGTACCTTTTATGAAATGTTTTGATCTTTCCGAAGGGTTATAACTTTTTCAAAAAGTTGTCACCTTTCCGATAATGAGGCACAATAATCATTTGTTCAAACTACCCTTTGTTATCTACGAATAAGGAATTTTCTCTCATCTTAAAATAATGAATTTTTTTGAGTTGCTCTTCTTCTTCTACACAATTAAATATTCATATATTTTTCTCCTGTTGAGTGGCTCACTGACACCATTATTTTTATATCATTACGCTGACGAATAGAATCTATTATAAGGGTATCTATTATCTTGAACCTCGGGTACTTGAGGAGAATAATATCCTTACGGGAACATTATGCATTCAGCGTACTCGATTTTTCCTTTCGATTTCATTCTATTGTTACAAATCCTGGTATGTTTTTTTACAATCATCAATTTATGCTTATATTATTACTTGTTTTTGAGTACATGCTTTAAACTTTGTTGTTTATATTTCTGCAAAGTTATTATTATAAGTATTTGTTAGTACAGATTAATAACACACGTCAATTGGGTATACACAGAAGTTTTCTCTACTAGATATATTGAAGATACAATAAAAAAAATCCCTCAAAGATCTATACTACCATCTCTCGAGGACAAAATTAAATTTGATACGTCATTGTAAGGACATAAAAACCTTATCGTACCTTGATGTGCAAAGTGAACCAGTAAAAGAAGACAAAAATTAATAAACTTTTGACATGACTTCAAAAATGTTATGCGGATGACATATAAAGGAATATAACTAGATTGAAACCTCTTTTAATCCCAAAGACATAAACACAATAAATTAATATTTAATATTTAATATTCAATATGAAGTATGAATACACTATCCAGCTTACCACAAGTTTGCAAATACTTTTCTTGAAGTAATAATATGTTTCTCGACACACTGAGATTGAAATAGAAGTGTAGTTTTATATTGAACTCCATCACTATTAGAATATTTGTCTATTTTTTTTTTTGCCTTTTCAAATTTGTTATCCCTTCACCAACGATTATTTATTTATTAGAAATTTAATACCTTAGGTGTGATGTTCATTTGATTCCCCAAAAATATCAAATGGTAACACTTCATGGAAGTAAAAGGATAAATTATATAATTATAGTGTTTGTTACTACGTAATCTTGTATGTAAGATAATATAGTGTTTTAGTTTTAATGACGGATAGATTTTAAGTATTATTGTGTAAATTTCGTATTATTGAATTCTCGCACGAGGTACGACTAATTTTACTAGTATATATATAACTTAAGATTTAAAACTGGACTAACGACTTTGGATAATATCATGTTGTGACATGTTGTCAACACATGCAGGACCTACAAGATAGTGTCATGTAGGACGAAAAGGGGTAGACAATTATTTATTAAATAAGTTCAGGAGGTGATAGGACCTTAGTATAGTATAAGTGTATCTCTGGGATTTCGGACATAGATTGAAGGGGTACTTGTGCATTATCTTTATATAATTTCATGGAATGTTCTAGAGTTGTAGAGTATTCTAGAAAAAAGTTATATATAAATATGTAAGGACTTGTTTGATAATTATTATTTACGTAATAGATCTTAAGTTAGTAGTATAATTAAATGAACATTCATTTGTAAATTCATCAAGCAAAACTCACCAATTTTTTAAGCAATATAAAAGTCTTCTTCAAAACTCTCATGTCTTTGTTCATTCTCTTAACGACCTAGTATTAAAAGACATTCTTATGCTATGTGACATCTAAGTGGCGTGATAACGTTGTAAGTAATGACAATAAACTTTAAAATGAAAATGTTATAAAGTCGAAAAATCGATAGGAGAAATTGCTGATAAAAAAACATCACTACTGAACAAACCTATAATGATCGTATGATTCATAAGATGTTGGACAGGGTTCGATACTCTAATTCTTTTATGATAAATTTTTATATTCGAAAAATGTACGTACAAATTTATATCCAATAAATATACTCAGTTCTTCTTTAATGAATATTGTATTCGAGTAAGAAGTTTGTATCTAACAAATGTATTGTTTTTCTATAATGAATTTTGTATCCAAGTACAAATTTTGGTTCCGAGTATATGAATAAAGTTTTTGGCAATACATACAAGAATTGATTCAACTATATATATATATATATATATATATATATATATATATATATATATATATATATATATATAGTGTGTGTGTCATATTAATAATTCATAAATATCGTCAAATAGTTAAATTAAAATTTTAAAAATAAATTACAACACATAGGAGAGACCATAGACACAACGTAAAATACATTTTCGAAATGAGTCAAGTGGTCAAATGCATAAAAAGTGAGGTGAGTGTTTTATGAATTTGAGATATTAGTCTCTCAAAAAAAATTTACGCTTTCATAACATTAAAAAAAAATTGTGAATTATATAGGATTTTTTTTTTGAGAATTAGTGTGAAATTTACAGAAAAATCATACTACTCTCCGTGTAATTCACACTTTTTTTTAATCTAATCACTTCAAGATATTTAGGAGTTTGCTAATTTTGAAATTTCTTTTTTCTAGACGAAATTAATAAATGATAGAATATTTATTAGCAATAAATTTCTACAATTATATATAGGTGCAGGAATTAATATATGAAACAAGGGGGGGGGGGATAAAATTATAATTATTCTTATTTTATTTTCATAACAAATATTGCCAATTTAGAAATATGATGAATAAATATAATTAGTGATAAAATAATTAAGAAATATTCTTATTCTATTTTCATAATAAATATTGTCAAATTATAAAATATGTTTAACAAACATTATTGGTTTGCTTTGAAAAAAAATAGAATCAAATGTGAGAAAATTAATCAAAGGATTGGAAATGATGGAACAAATTAAAAAATAATGGGATATTACTAAATTATTTGGCTCAACTCTAGAACACTCAATTATTTAATTGGTTAATATAATCACCACCAAATAATTGGGGAGTAATATTGTTAAAGAAGTTTGCTTCTTGTCGGAACAATTTGTTGTTTTCTATTCAAGTGATTCAATGAGTGTTTATTACTCATTAACAAAAAAAAATTATAATGGTTTTGACATTAACAATGCCACCAACAAATGATTAGACAACAAAGGAATATAGATACAATGAATTAAACTAAAAAGTATATATTCAGATGATATCTGAATGTGACTCATAAAATTATTGTCATTTAATTTAGAAATTAAATATTTCAATTGTGGAAGTTATCTTTTGGATTAATATAGTAAAATTGTATATAATAATTCGATCTTTTTTTAGACATTGCACATAATAAAAGTGTAATGTATTAGATTTTTTTTAAAAAAAAAAAAATATTTATGGTGGAACTAAATCATTCATTAATACCACTTGTAAAAATAATGATGATATTATATATGGTCTATGGATTAATTATATATAGTTCTTCAAGGATCACAAGTTATATCGTCGGCCATAGATATGAATATTTTTTGCAGATAAAGACAGGTATTGCTATTTAAAAAGGATGTTCATATTTTTAATTAATTTAAGATATAATTGAATAATAAATTAAACTTTGTATTAAAGCTAAAATTAATAACTGGTTAGGAATTCAATCAATAAACATGTATTCTAAAATTATCACTACTTACCATGCAAAAAGATTGCTTGGATCTTTATGTATTTTAAAAATAAGTATAGTTGAATTACGAGCTAGATTAATTATATGAAAAAATAACATAAATAAATATCTTATCTTATTATAATTTTTATGATTTTTTATTATTTAAAAAAGTTATAAAAATTTCTTTTTGAATATATCTCTATCCCCTTCGGATATTTCTATCTCATTTCGAATATATTCATCTCATAATGTATCAATCTTAATTTGTAAGCATTGTACCCACATGTTTCCTGATGAATTTGAGAATTTTAAATTTAAGGGATTTTTGTAATGACAGAATGATCTCGAGACTTTTGTACTTGGCTCTGTTTGTAAGTTGGACCATTGTACTTCTGATTTTGCCAACTGAACTCTTAAACTCATTCAAACACAATATTTCAAGCCCCTTTCTCATCATTTGTATGTGCGTGTATTACACTCAATTTACACATGAAATTTCACGTTATTTTTAATGACACATCAGTATTACTATTATTTTTAATGACACATCAAAAATTAAATATTTAAAAAAAAAAAATTTTAAGAAGGTGAAAATTTCTCTCTCTTTATACTAATTTTTCATATTTCCATTTCATCTTCTTCCTCCTCACCCTCTACCCTTCACTACAAAAAATAAAAATCATCATTTTTCGTCTTTCTCACACTCAAAAAAATTTTTATTGACAAAATGTGAAAGATTATAGTTAGCTCTTACATATACTTTCAGTTTTATTTATTTAGATTTGGTAAAAAATCTATCAAGAAAACTTCAATTTGAAAAAAAAAATATGTTTATAAGTAAATTCAAGCAATAGATCTTGAAAAATTAAGTTTTAAGAAGATAAATGAGATGTATTTTAACAAAGTTTTTTTTTATTATGATTATGTTAATGGTGTATATGTCAAAAGAGAAGAAAAGAAAATGGATAGGGGCAGGGAGTGGGTGGATGGAAAATCTGGGCTGAAAAGAAGAGAAAAAAGGTGGGATTGAGCTGAAGAAGAATATGAAGAGAGAAAGGGTTGTGGCGGCACGGTTGAGTTGATTGAAGAAGCAGTTTTTGATTATTTTTAAAAAAGTGATGTGGGGAAGAAGATAGATTTTTTTTTAAAATTTTTTTATTATATAATTTTAATAATTTAAAACTTAAAATTTAAAGTTTAAAATTTTAGAGGGGTTTAATAATTGTGTTTTAGTTAGTTTAGGAGTCCAGATGACAAAGAGGTAAGTAGAAGGGTTCAAAATACAAACTGATACAAATATAAGGGTCCACCAGACCATTCCATCTTTTGTAATTAGCAAAAAAAATAGGAATATAATTTAATTAACTCATAACACTACAAAATTTATATATATATGTGTATGCGTTTTCCCAAACAGAAACACATATAACTGAATGGTGTCAATCAATATTTCTTTATCGAAAAATTATATTATATAATTAAATATAAGTATCTTTTTAATATACACAATGCATATTGCGTATTAACACTTTTTGATTTCTATATAATTTTATTTTTTATATTTTAACACTTCTTAATTAAAATTCTAACACGGATCATTGTGCAGGTCTTGCTATAGAAGTCGGTATGTCGGCATATTACAAGTGTATGAAAAAATAACAGTTTGAGTCAACAGAAATATTATAATTATGTGTATAACAACCCAACATGATTGGTAAGTTGATTCACGATTGGTAAATTTGAATCACGATTGGTAAATTTGGGCTTTGCCAAAAGTTTTTTATGTTTTTCTTTTTAAATTTAATTATTATTAACGCGATTAATTTGTAAGGCAACGAGGAACATAAAATTTACTCAATTATAGTGGATCTTTATTATTCGAGTTGTCTTCTATATTATTTTCGAGTAATTAATATCTTTCTTTTATCAGAAAAAATAACTAAAAATGCTCTTAAATTATTCAAAAATAACTTAATTTGATTCTCCAATAATTACTTAGCTTAAATTATTCAAAATAACTTATTTTTATTCTCTGTCAAATTTTTAGCTAAAAAATGTTATCTCCGTTGGTCAATTGGCTAAGAAATGCCCTTTGATTAAATCAAATATTTCAAAATACTTACTAACGATCTACTAAACAACTTTTGGTTACATGAAAGTCCATGTTCCTTCTGTAGCTATATTATTATTATTATACTACTATGCTTTTTCTACTAATATATATTCCTAGCTTGTAGGTTCATAATACTGGTGTAATCATTCATAACGATAATTAAGTCAGTTTTTTATGGTTTAGATGAACAATTTGTTCTTTAATTTAATCATGTCCCAAAATAATTTCGTACTTTCAAAAAGGATTCAAAATCAACCTCCGAAAATTGACAAAAACAGAACTGATATTGAGCTGTTGATTTTATCCTAAATATTTTATTTATTTTTTTACTATGAAATTGAATTTTGAAGGTCGATTTTTTAGCACAAAAAATCAGTAAAGTGCTAACCGACCGAGCTCGGTCCGTGACCTCTAGGGCCGTTTATGTTTTTTTTAGAATATCAATCTTTAAAGCTCAACATTGCAATTAAAAAAAAGAAAAAGAAAAAGAAAACCTTCGGAGACCTGACTTTCAACCTTAAGACACTAAGACCTAACCTTCAACCCAATCCTAGACCCAACTCCAACCTTGAGACTCCAGGACTTAAGACTATATCAAGCTGTAATTTGATCGAGTCTCGAGACGATTGAGTCAGGGGGAGGGATTAGTCATGTGTCACTTCACGGTTGAGGGTTTGGTAATGTGTCGATTAAGGATCGAGTCTTGAGTTGGGGTCAGGGCCTCAAGGGTTGGATCACAGGTTTTGGTCGGGTTTAGGGTTGATGTTGGATCTAGGGTAAGGAAGATCTTAGATTAGGTAATAGGTCTTGAGTTAGGGTTTAGGTCAGGACATTTCTCGGATTGAGAGGTTTTTCTTCGACTCCTGAGTTGGTTAGGGGCAGGTTGGTCAAATTATAAGGTGTTAGGTTGAGGGGGTTAGGCACCGGGGGTGTTTGGGTGGATTAGGTGATGAAGGATGAGGTGGTAAGATTGAAAGAGAATTTAGAAAAATATTTTTCTACATTTTCGTGAAACATCTGCTATGGAGGTTGAAACTTTAAAAAATTGATGGTATGACAATATAAAATATAAATGTAAATATTGCAGGTAACAATTTAATAATCATTGATTGATATGAATACTATATCACTCTATTCCTTTTAGTTAGTTCAAAAATCTATTCTTTTTAGGTAGTTCAAAAATGAATTAAAGACACAATTGCTTATTTGGCAAAAATTTAATGACACTAACAATATTTTATTCATGTTAGATCTCATATTATATTTTTCAAACTCCATATCAAATCATTCTATATCACATAAATTGAAAAGAAAGAAGTAATTAACTAGCTTATATAAGGTCAACTTACAGATGAATTAATAACATTTTACATTATTAATAAATTAAAATCATGTGATTAAGCATATAAAACTCAATTTATCTAAGAAGACATGCTAAGCTATCTTCAAATGGTAATGAATTACAGCTCTCTGATTATATGATCATGTATTAACTACCTAATCTGTTGAAACTCGTAAAGTATACCCTTGTCATTGCAATTTTTTTTTTCAATTCATTAAAATATGTTATATTTTATATTTAATGTTATCTCTGTCCTTATTTAGTTGTCCATTTTACAATTGACACACATATTAAGATAGCAATAGTTAACATAGTGAAGTTATAATTTTACCCTTATTAATTATGATTTCAAAAATGATGAATTAAAACTTGGAAAATTTTCAAAAATTTAAATGAGGTATAATAGAATTTTTTTTTTGTCCTTTCTTGATTTGCCAAAATGGACAAGTAAATAGGGACAACTAAAAAAGAAATATGCTCAAGTAAATAGGGACAGATGGAGTAACTAATTATACATTATTTTTAATGACATTATATTTTATAGAAACACAAATAGTATGCCATTTTCAAGCCTATAAGTTACACTTTTTATTTCTTTCATCATTTGGTTTACAATCAGGTTATCTTTAAGATTATAATCCAAAATTAACATATCAATCTATATATGAGATAAATTATTCCGTGATAGTAGCAAAGCTCAATGAATATAGTGCAGCGGATAAAAAAGTAACGCCCAATGAATATAGTGTAGCGAATAAAAGAGACGTGGATAAAAACTATATGCTAGAAGTTCTACATCTTACAAATACGTAAAGATAATTATATTTTTATTTAATTTCAAAATCATTGATTTCAGAATAATAATTAAATGACAATTATTTAATAAAAATAATAAATGACAATTTTTTCTATACAAAATATTTTGATGAAGAATAAAAAATACAATCAATGTTTCTACTTTTAAGGATCAACATGCTTTTAATACAATATAGATAGATAACTTATTTTGATGCTTACACTTGTATTTTAATTAATCTGAAGAAAAATTTAATTGGGATGGGATTTACTTAAAAGAGAAAATTTTAGATAATAGCAAACTAATAAATTAAATTAAATGTTACACTTTGATTTAATTGTACTTAGTAGCAAATTGTTTGACAGTTACATTTCTCCCTCAAATTCTCGTTCGCCACTCTCCTTTCTCGCTCCATCTCTCGCTCGCTTCCTCTCACTTTTGTACAAACACAAGTATATAAAATGTATTTTTGTTTTACAAAGCGAAAAAAATTATATATATACACATAATTTTGATTCCCTCTCTCTCCTCTCCCAAATCTCGCTCGCCACTCTCCTAGATCTCGCTCGCCACCCTCTCCTCTATCGCTTATACAAACAGAAACGAATTGTATAAATTGTGTTTCTGTTTGTATAAAGCAAGATAAAATTGTATATACACTTGCAAATACATATATCTTCGTCTTACACACTTATATATATGTATTTGTTTGAGGGCATTTATGTAAACTTTGCTATAACATATAAATATGAATTTTCTGTTTGCTATATTTGAAACTTTGCCCTTTTAGTTAAATGTTCTGCTTGATGTAAACTAGTTAGCAATTAATTATTACACATGATTTTAATTAGTGAAAAAAAAATTTGGATAAAAAAAAATTATTTATTATGTGGCTGCTGGGATTGGAGCCCAGGTCTCCACGGCCACAACGTGGAATTCTTACCACTAAACTACAGCCACAACATGTTCCCTATTGTAAATATTTTTATTTATATTTATATATACTTTATAAATTCCAAATTAAAACAATTAAAAATTAAATTAATGAGTTTATTACATCCATTTTTTAAATATTGATAACTCCAACTAATAAAATCCATTACTCTTCACAAATGTCTATAATATGGAGGACTAATTTTTGCATTTCAAACATAGATCAGTATATGTTTCCTTAAAGATTCAATGCCACAACTCCTCAAATGACAATGAAAATACGATCACAATGAATTGTTTTATTCATTAGCCTAATAGGATATAGGGACGGATCTAGAAAGACGATGTTGAACTTAATAGGATTAGTTATATGAGTTTATGTCTAATCGGTACAAATAAAGATAAGGTATAAATATTTTAATAACTTTGGTATCAAAGCAAGCTTGCGTGCATCACAATTAGTTTCACGGGATACTTATCACTCACCATCATGTACCAAGCAACTCTATCAACCAAGATTGGAACAAAAGAAATCACCTAGCTTGTATTTTTGCCTCTATTAGAGATCGAACCTAAAAATCCGAAGTTCTAAATCCAATTCTTTCTAAAAAAATAAAAATAAAAGTAGAATCAAGAACTCAATTTGTAACTTGAAAATTGAACATAAAAAATTCAAAAGAAAAGAATGATTGAAATTTAATTTTGTTGGAGCCTTGTACGACTCAGAAGTTTATTAACTCAAATATTATTCTTATAATTCATGTAAAATGCATTTAAATTTGGACCCTTTGAAAGTTGATAAAAATGTACATAATCTGAAAAATTTTAGTAAATAGAATTAAATGCAGCAAAGAGAGTAATAATCTTACCATAGTTGAATGCAAATATGCAGCCTTTTTAAGTGTATAATATAAAAAATTTAGGATAATTTATAGGAAATTGAAGTGGATATCAAGAAAATCATCATCGAAGACCTTTGAAGTTCAAATTTTTAAAATTCAACCTTCCGGAAATGCCAAATGCGAATCAATTCATGAATAATATATCAAGAATAGCAAAACATCAAGAGGAGCTCATATATAAAATTTGATACTATGTGATTTGATCGAGCTGGTTGGAATTGAAAAATAAAACTAACCATTGAGGAAGATGTACAATTTATAAATAATATATATATATATATATATATATACATAGTAATATATCAGATATACATAATTATACACTAGTTATATAACATTGATGCCGTTTTAGTGTAGACCTGATTTTTTTTAATGGGTGAAATATATGAAAATTTATTTTATAATGAGTGACATTCGAGTATCCTAGAACCTCTATTTACTATTGTATAATGTTAAAGTGTGTCATCGTCGCATTTAAAAAGTAAAGTGCAGAGAGTCAACTAACCGAGCTTGTAAATTTTGCCATAAAAATAGTTTAAAACACTTGAAAGATAACATATTTATTATTTCTATGGATTAGTTTTGCTTGCTCTACAAAGAACTTTAGCAGATATGGGTTTGCATTTTTTTGGCCCATCTTGCATCCTTTCTTTTCAAAAGTACTTACAACAGAGAAAAAGGTACATGATAAGAGTTATTTTATTAACGGAAAAGGGCCTAAAATACTCTCGAAGTATTGAAAATGGTACACAATTATTAAGGTCATTTTTCGTTTTTATAAATTAAGGTAGAAATTTGAATTCGGAGCCAAAAAGGAAAAAAAGATGAGCAAAAATTCTAAAAGGCAACAAAAAGATAAGATTCAAATCAAAAGGGCAATATTTGAACGAAAGGCGAACGTCGTAAAATCATTTATCGTACGGCGCATGATGGCGTACGCCTCGTAAGATGCATCTTTAGTTGCGCTTTACAATTTAAAATAAAATCATGCGTAGATATCACTCAAACAATTAACTAGTGATATATACTATGAGATTTTTGAACATTCACAACTAGGATCCGTCCCGCAACCACGCATATCCAAACATGCCTCGAACGTTAAACTTTATCGTTCCATTGTCATCCCTATTTATTTCCGATCTTTTCGAGTTGACTAAAAAGCATAAACATTGCATATACATTTTTGGTACAAAAAAGGCCTAACATTGCATGCCTAGTGGATCACATATTGTTGCTTCTAAGTTCAATATGTGCCTATGATGCAGCTTGCACTCGATTGACTTGTCAAAACTCAACAGTTCTATGCATTATCTCTAGAAGGCAGAAGCCTAGAATTAATTCAATCATACATACTATTTTTGTTTTCATGTTTTTTCTTCATATTGTCTTCAAATTAAATGTAACATAGTCAGATCTATATATAATACATCTCATGTTTTCGATGACATTTTTTATATTGTCTTCAAATTAAATGTAGCATAGTCAGACCTGTATATAATAACATCTCATGATTACAAGTTATATAATTAACAACCAAATATTTCTAGAAACTTATTTTTGATGTTATATTTATTTTCACTGTCTCAATTTATGTGGCAAATTTCATTTTTCGAGAGTCAAATAATTTTAAATTTAACCGCAAATTTGCGCATAAAATCTTCATTGTTTTTTGAAATGAAATTTATCTATTACACACTATGTAAAAAGTAGCATAAGTCACAATAATTGACAATTCAAAATATTTTTAAATATGTGAAAATTTTAGATAAAAAATAAGCTTATTTGAATTTCAAAATCTGAAAATTTTCACATAAATTAAGACGAAGAGAATATTTTTTTAATAAAAATATTTTGATTTATAACAATAATAACCATGTTTATAACAGTTCAGTAGCATTTTGTAAAATTTATCCCTCGATCTACATAACGACTATCTTCTTGGAAATATGATAATAATCAACTTTATACAAACAGGATCTTCAAGATTAATATCAACAATAGGCCGAGGTTGATCAAATAATTTGATAATTTAATACTTCACTTATTATGACAAAAGATATATATATTATATGAAAACATATTTTTCTCAATAAATTTCTTTAATCAATCTTCAAAAAAATTTAATTTTCGAGTAGATTTAAAATGTGGGTCTTGGCCCTTGGGAAATTATTATGTGGGAACTTACATAAATCTCACTAGTTTAGAAGCTAATTTGTAATATTTCATATCTTATTAAATTTGGTGTGTCCATATACATGTATCTCGAGATATATAAGGTCAAAATTAGATGTAATTTGTTCTAAATACCATGTATCCACGTGAATTTGCATGCATCTACCCACATAACAAATCTAGCTCGCGTCTCTCCTATTTCACCTGTCACTCTCCTATGACTACTAGTGGCAAATGGGCGGGTTGGGTCAAATGTGGGCGGGTTGAAAATGGGTAAGCATAAAATGGGTAATCATTCAACCCGCCCATATTTGATATGGATAAAAATGAGTTGGGTAATAAATGGGTTGATAAAATACTAGTTTACCCATATTTCGTTCTTTAGAATTCAATATGGAGAAAATAATTTAGTCTTTTTTTAGATGAAATCTGTTGAAAATGTTGTATTTAGTTTTATTTTATTATAAAAGTAAAAAAAAACTTTTAAAAAAATATCAAGGTTGGGGTGGGGGGTGGGACGTGGGTGGGTGGGGGGACGATGACTGGGGTCGGGTGGGTCCAGAGTATGGTGAAAAATAAATATTTGAAGTTGAAAATATTTTTTAAAAACAAACTTAATTTTTTTTGGGTGGGGGTGGGGGTGATGGGGACGATGGCAGGGATGAAAAAATGAAATTTTGAAGTTGAAAACATTTTTAAAAAATAAACTTAATTTTTTTTTGGGGGGGTGAGGGGGCTATTGTGGGGGTGGGTTGGGGGTGAGGGGGCTGGTGTGGGGTGGGTTGGGGGGGGGGGTCGAGGGTAGGGGTAAAAAAAATGAAATTTTGAAGTTCAAAATATTTTTTAAAAATAAACTTTATTTAATTTTTTTTGGGAAGCATAGGGTGGAGGTCGAGAATTAAAATATTTATAGAGACCCATATATGAAATTTTTCAAAGATCGCTTTTAAAACTTAGTATCAGAAGGCTTTTTGAAAATTTGGAGAAAACTTATTGTATTCGTATTTGACCCGTAGTTTATCCATAATATACCCATATTTTAATAGGTAAAATATGGGTATAATCCCAAATATTACCCATTTTTAAAATCATTTTCAACTCATATTTGATGGGCCATTTGGGCGGATTAGTGAAAAATAGGCTTAAATTGCCAGCACTACCTATGACCTATCTATGTGATACCCCAGATACATGTGTATCACACTGATACATACAAATACATGTATATATCTAGTTTATATCTAGTGTGATTCGCATGTATGTATTATACATAAATTTTGCTTGTCTCTCTCTCTCTATTTTAATATCTTTGGTAGTAAAAATATATATATCTAAGTATATCTTCCTTAATATATGATAGAAACTCTTAATTAGTAGTAAGATACGTAAAATTTGACAAAAATATATATGTTAGTGAAGTATGTCTGTGTACTTTTTGTTCCTTATTTAATCGTATCACTCTTTAGTTTTTAGTTAGTGAAGTATGCATATTTATGAGATTTAAAATTTAGATAATTTGGTTACTTTTTTATCAACGTTGCATTTTTTTTGTCTAAAATAAATATTGTTCAAATGTCAAAATAATATTAGAGACGTATTATTAACAGTCAATCATTATTCTAGTCTAAATATTTCGAAAGCAATGATAATATTATTAAAAAGTTTGGCTGCAAATAATGCATTGTGTGAGTTTAATAATTGAAAAGTATATATATATTTTTTTTTATAAATAAACGACCAAACCGGGGTTCGTAAAATGTTCGAGTTTGAAGTGACATATATTCTTTATAATAATATTTTCTTTTTATCATCTAAACTATAATACTTTTTTTAATCAAAAATTAAAAGGAAGAAAGAGACGAAATTACTTTAATTTTTTGACGTATTGTATTACTGCATAGGGCATAACATTGAGAATAATAAATGTCGTGTCCATGCATGTCTTTGTAACATTCAAAGTTTTTGGAAAATATATTTAATTAAATAAAAATCAAGTCTTTTTATCAATCCCTTTTAGAATGCAACTTTCTTCTTTTTATTTTCTCTTTCAAGTCACATTTCATGATAAAGATGAAAGGGATGTATCTTAATTGGTAGATACTTTATTTTGCTTTTATGTTTCATTTGTCGATATGAAGGGGAAAAAAATAAAGTAGTGATTCATAATCTTATATTTAACGTTACGTTCTTGCATGGAAGTCAAATTGATAATAATGGTGCTTTAGGTATTTGGAAATTTAATTCAGTAAGAAAACTTCCAAATTTAGTATGCAATCAATTAGGAGTGCTCTAATAACTTGCCGGTCGTTTGGTAGTTAGTTAGATTTATGCGAATATTAATAATGTAGGGATTAGATATGAGTAAACTTATTTATCATTTTACATAGTATCAGTTATATGTACAATAATTAATTATTCCGTCCTCTATATTGCATGAAATTAATGTATACCTATAGATTTCCTTTTTAACTTATATTAGTTATGTGAGTTTCTAAATTGTCAGCCAAACATCGTATAAATTATGCATGAATAGCTTATTTTCTTTCTACCTACCAACCATCATATAAGTTATATAGAAATTGATACATGAACAACTTACTTCTTATATCTAGCTAGCAAATGACCCCTTAAGCTATCGTGTTAATCAATCGATAATTAAGGAAAAAAAATCTTAGATATGAATATTTTTAGTGATATTGAATTCCTTACGTACTCCCATGCGAATGTTAAAAAAAAAAAAAATTCTTACTCCTCCACTTATTTACTTCTCCCCCTTTTTCCCGATCAATCATAGTTAGTGTGAGTCCAATTTGAGAAAAAAATTGTGTTTCTTTGAGTTTTTTTTTTTTTTTTTTTATCATTTGTTTGATTTATGTTGGAGTGTGTGTGCATGATCTTGAAGCGTGTGTATGTCTTGTGTGTGTGTGTGTTGTGTGTCATGTGTGTGTGTGTTTGTGTGTAATGTATGTGTTTTTCTAGACTCATAACACTTTTCATTTCTAGAATTGAAGTAGTTTAGGGTTTCCCTTAAGCTAAGTAATATCATTTATTTATTTTTCTCTTAGCTAGGTTCAATATGTCACTATAACATACAATAAATATATGTAGTCAACTTTCTTGGTCACACCATATCCAATTGCAACAACAGGAGTAGAAAGTACATGAGACAATATGTATTATATGGTCAAAAAAGATAGGACTTTAATTTTACATATTGGTAAAGGAGTAGAGAATCCATTATGCCCACCATTAAATCTTGTCTCCATATTATATATTTTTATTTTTAGGAAAAATCAAAGTTTGACCACCAATGAGATTAGATAAATCACTTTAAGGGCATCATGAGAATATTGTGATTTACCATTATCATGTGTTCTAGCTTTGGAAAATAGACAAATACTTGATTTCCTTTAATAAATCCTACATGATATTTGAGTAAAATCTTCCCAAGTTATTTTTCAGTTATGTTATTGAGAAATAGCTATTTATCATGAAGTTCGAAATTTAACTAATGAAATTCTGTAATATTGCCATAGAATTTCACTTATAAAATTAAATATTTCATGATAACGATTATTTTTCAATCATAATATCGAAAAAAGGCTAGTCCATCGGACATAAATCTACGAATGAATCCATAGTATATATATCTCCCATAAATTAAAAAGATCAATTTGCAAGATTGACAGAGAGTATATATTAGATGGAGACAGATTAGACAAGAACCATGAATGTTTTTGTTAAGCACAAAAAGATAAATCTAGCATGACTTTCTTGGTCAAATGGATACTCATGAAAAGTTTTAAAATAGAAGAATGGAAACAATAATTATCATTCTCCTTTTTATTTTTTTAAAAAAAAATTTCAATAATTTAACTCAACTTTTCTTGTTCAAGTGTCAAACAACAAAATGTATGTATATATAATATTAGGAATCACAATTAATTGTTACTCAACTCATATATGTCTCACGATTATCATCATCACCGTTAATTATCACAATTAATTGTTACTATCAATAACTGTTATTTACAGTTATCATTATAACATCAATAATCAATAATCACTATTATCAAACTCGGACATATTGTAGATCCACTACAACCATTATCACTAAAAACAATCATTGTTAATAACTATTGTCAATCATCATCCATCATCATTATTAATCACGATATTTTCAGTTACCATCACCACTAGCGGGTGGACATGGTAACAAAATTAAAACTCTGATTAGATAATTGCAATTTTTAGAAGTACTATACCACTTCATATCAATTTTGATTAGAGAATAAGTACTTTTATTTTTTTAAATGTTAAAATACATATTGAAATTCATATATTTCAAATTCAGACTTTCAGATATGTTTATATATATATATATATATATATATATATATATATATATATATATATATATATATATATATATATATATATAAATAAATAAAAAACAAAATCTCCATTATGGTCTCATTGATTAGATTTTTGACATAACACAATTCAACCCATCTAATGTAATTGACTTTGTAACCTAATCTTGTTATATAATATATACTATATAATATAGTAAAGAAGATTGTATTATCCAAAACCAAAAGTTCATGCCTTGGCCCTTGGTAGTGTTAGTCTTTGTGAGAAATGATTTTAAATGGTGATTTTCCAGATAAAATGTCGACATATTTTTCTAATAACAAAAAAAAAACAATTTCTTCCTCAATCAAATTAATAATGGAGATGACTTGGCTACGTGTATAGTTTACACCATTACTGAAAGATGTATTTTTTTATATTTTAATATCATTTGTACAAAAGTTAGATAATAATTTGGATATATTGGTAATAGTTGTATAATATATGTAATGACTAATTGCACAAAACCCCAATAATTTGTGCCTTTTTCTTCCCCTTTTTGGGTTCTAAACTTCAATCTTCTTTAATATATAATAACATTTGTTGACGATTGAGGTGACAAATTTAGTTCATATAAAGATAATTTATTAAATTTATATAAGATTAAGTTGGTTATTACTTTGTCGTTCTATTTGATCAGTTCAATTCATTTAGTTCATTAAAAATTCAGTTGATATGTAATTTAAATTAATTCCCAAAAAATCTTGGTCATATATTTTTTTAAAAATTGATAATACTTCATGTTATATATGGTTATGATAAAGAGTAAAAAACTAATCGGAAACAAAAAATAAAATTCAGTAAAAATTGAATAAATTGAATCATGACCAACTTTTAATTTATTTCCGTCCAAACAACTTTTAAGCAAATCAATAATTTATATATTTATAAACTTAATTTTTTTTTTGAATCGCACAATCAAATGATAAAGTGTGATTTTCACTATAAACACCCCGTAGAACCAAGTGTTAGTTAACTATTGAGTAGCTTTAATTTTATTTTGACAAAAGCATATAAAATCATAGTTATTTAATTACTTGTGGTCATTAAATTTTATACAATTTGACTGCTTGATAATAATATATATGATTCACAATGTTTCACACGTATGTTTAGCTATTATCGTGAGATTCCTTTTATCTTTTCCTTTTTTTCTACTTTCTTTCGTTTTCATATCTTTTTCTTTATTAGTCTTTTGAATATTGCATGTCGTACCATTTAAGTCATTAACAATGAAAACTTCAAACAATCATCCAAAAGTTAATATTAAGATGTACACTACATATTGATGGTCATTTTCTAATTCTACAAAAAAGAATGTGATAAGATGAGATAGAATGTTAATTGACAAATCTCTTGAAGAATTAAGGATTCAAAATTGCGATTGATCAGTTAATAATAATCACACTCCACTAATGAGCTTCCAAGGAACAATAGGAGATTCAATCTCGTAGAGTTTAATTCTCGTTCTCAAATCATGAAAAGGGTCGGAAAAGCTCACTGTTGATATTACGAATATGATAATAATGATCAAAATCGAATTCGATTATCAATTGTCCCTATTGAAAATAGAATTGACTATTAATTCTCAACGAAATGGAGTTATATATCTATTTTCTATTAAAGATTTCTTGTGTTCCAAATGGGGAAATTTGCACAAATAATTTTTGAGGCTGTCGACCAAATTTAATCTATTTGTAAAAAAATAAAAATTAACTGTTTATAAACACGAATTTAACACTTTAATCTAATGTGTAATACATTAAAATGAAGGAAGTTGGTGACCTGATGACAAGAATATTTGCGACCAAAGATACATCTTTGGAAGGACATGATTAATAATTCTACTCATTTTCAACTTGGCTTTGCTCTTTTTTAACTTTTATTTATATATTTGTTCATAGCTTTGTATTTACTTACGAATTATTTTGCTTAGAGACATAATTTAAAGAGTGACGTCAAAAAGGTTTATACAGAAATGGTATGACTAAGTAGGCCCTCGTAAAATTGGTTAGGCCCAAGATTTGTGCGCACTTAATTTAAAAGATGAGTAAACTCAAGTGGGAATTTTTATTAATAATTATATTTTGGACCATAATTTGTATAATTGTAGTTTATAAAAATAGATTTAGAGATTAGAGAGGTGAGGGTTCAAGAGAAATAGGGAAGAGCGAAAAGGTATCTCAGATTTGCCCCCTCTGATCTCTCACACACATAAACACAACTGACAGTAGATGTATTAATTTCTCTTATACACATACCTTTTGACATATAACTATAATTGGTTAGTTCTGATATTCTTCATAAATTGAATGTGGGGTGGGGTGTGAAATTAGGTCTTGGGCCTAACTCACACCCCAAAAGCTAGTTCAGAGGGAGTAGGATTGTCCAAGCCTTATAAGGAGTCTATTCATCTCGTTAATTACCGATTTAGGATTTTTGTCATTCTTTAACACTCCACCTCACGCCCAGTGCTTAGCATCTGGTGCGTGGGCAATTTTCCAACATCGGGTGAGACGAACCCTGCTTTGATACCATGTGAAATTAGGTCTTAGGCGTAACTCATACTCTAAAAGCTAGTTCAAAGGGAGAAGGATTGCCCATGCATCTCACTATTATTGATGTGGGACTTTTGTCATTCTTTAACATGGGGTGGGTGAGGTAAAGGTGAAGATAAGTGTTAGAGAACGAAAATAACACAATCAATAAGTAATATCACTAGTAAAATTCATCTTTTATTACTTTCACATAAAAAAAAACAGTTACATTTTTAAACAACAAATCCTTCTACTTTCACTAAAAATAGTATAATTTTCATAAAAGAAAAAAATCAATAAATTTAATTAATCAAATATAAAATATTACGAAAATATTTTTTATAAAATATTTAATTTCTGTACGAAATATATTGCGAATGAGAATCGAACCAAAATAGTAAATAAAATTTAGAAAGGACGACCAACTAAATTAAGGTGGATAAGGTCCAATGGCCGTTATTATCATGTCAACAAATAGGCCGACACTTATACATGCATGTAAGAAGGAATTCTTTTATCTATTCAAAATCTACTGATTCGATTAAATTATACGTATGTTTCATTTTTGAATAAGAGTTATTATCCTTTAATCATTTACATGATTTGAGTTTGAAATATTTAATTAAAAAAAAAACTAATCCTTATTATCATGTTTGTTCGTGATAAAAAAGAAAAAGTTAATTAGTGCAAATTCAACACTTATTTTTCAATTGTGTAATCATTTACATTCAAGCTTTATAATGACAATCCAATTTACCAGATTGTCATCTACTAGCTTTTATATTTCCATTTTCCACTTCCCACACATACACTTAGATTAATTCGTTTGTGTATTAATTTCGTTGTGAATCAATTTCAACGAGTCTTTCAAAATGTTCATCGGACATTGTTATTAGTATTATATTGCTCAAAGATACCAAATTCAGCAAATTTTGTCATCAACCATGATGAATAACTATGTAAATAATATAGTTTTATTTGGGAGGTAATTATAATGACTGTTATTTAATTCATTTACTTTATGTGACAACCCTATCCATATTTCCCTAGACTTTTCTTATTTTAAAAAAATAAACTTATCTTTCTTTATGCCACAAATTAAAAAGTTCCAACTCAATACGATTAATTTAAAACATTATAATTATAATTCACTAGACAAATTAATGGAAGAAGAATTCTATGAGACACATTCATTAACCAAAATGGTAGAAAAGGATAGCAACTTAATAATAATAACTACTACTCATAAGTGGGACTTCAATTTTTGTAAAAGTAACTTTTAAATTATAAATTAAAGTTGGAGTGAGATATGAAGAAAGTAAAGCCACAAGATAGGGCTTTTTTTTTTTTAATATTATGTTTATTTTAATGTTGATATTTGCTATAAGATAATGAAAGGCTGGTGGCATTCGTGTGGAATCCACACTCTTCCCCATTTACTAATATTATGAAAAATCCCACTTCACTAGCCAACCATACAAATATTAATTGCTTTTCCTCTTCAGCAATCCATTTTCAGTTTGTTTAATGATTTTCATTGATGTGAAAGGATAACCAATTAATCTTTTAAAAGTTCAATTACTTTTGTTTCCAAATATAATTACGTTTGGTATTAAGTAATTCTGAAATTTTATTGTGCAAACCTAACAAAAGAATATTCCTTGATGAAATAAATCATGATTTTTAATATCAAAACCAAAAATCTAAAAAGTAGGGGAAGAGTTTATGAAAACTCAAGCATGTATTGTTTCTAAGATATTTAATGTTTGATAAGCTGCCTAAAGATGTCTAGATCCAAGGTGATGTAAAAATTGACTTACGGTCTAGAAGATCTATGAAGGTTCAAGATTGAGTTGTAAGTAAAATAATTACATGGTGGGATTGGAAAAAAGAGATTTGGAGTTTGATGAGTTTAATTATTTGTCATGATTCAATTTATCGATCTATGCGGACACCTACTCTAATAGCTAACTAGGAGAACTTTTATCAATCAGTTTTAGAGAGAGAATGTAGAAAACTAATTAAATATAAGAAATCTGTTAAATAGTATAAAGTAGACATTCAAACGAAGAAATGTATAATTCAATAGTTAACGTCAAATATTAATTTTCAAGAGGAATCAAATATATCAATGTACCTTATGTAAAAGAATTCATCTTCGTCCTTGTTTTTTCGAGAAGTGGTTGGATGCATGATATTCTTGACAAAGATAAATATAGGATTTTAGTTAGCACAATAAGTGTTTCATGGCAACACAATATTCTTTAACATACTTTCCAACTTCTAAGGGCCCGTTTGGATGGGCTTAATAAAAGTAGCTTTAAAAAAGCACTTTTCAAAGTGCTGAAACTTATTTTTAAAATAAGCAGTTATGCGTTTGGATAAAAGTGTTGAAGTTAAAAAAAATTTGTTGATCTGTTTGGCAAATAAGTGCTATAAACAGTTTTTTAAATCAAAATGTCTGAAATGCCCTTAAAAGTTGTTAACATAGTAAAAGTTAATTAATTTATATTTTACACCCATAAATAATTATATTTTGCTATCATTCACATATTTCTTTCTCATCGCAAATTATTTATAAGAGGAATATAAACTTATTATAGATTTTAAAGATATATAATTTGAATAGATCAAAGAACGATTTAAGATTTTATTTTAGTTTCATCCATAGGTAATAATAATTGTCTATCATTCGCATATTTCTTTATTACCACAAATTATTTATAAGAGGAATATAAATTTTTATTTAAGTTATATGCGCAACTTATTTTACATTTTAATAATATATAATTTAAATAGATCACTTGAAAGATTTAAGATTTATTTTATTTTCATTCATTAGTAATAGTAATTGTCTATCATCCACACGTGAAAAGGAAAAAATGGAAGAAAGAGATGTTAGGGTTATGTGGGTAATTTGGAGATTGTATAAAAATATTAAGGCCAAAAGGGTAATAATGTGGTCAACTTAAAACAGCTTATAAACTAAAAAAAAAACACCCCTACCCCACCTTTTAACTTTTGGCTTAAAATAAGTTTTTTTTAAACTTAAAATAAGTTATATTGAGTATTGCAAAACAGCTAAATAAATCAAAAATCAGCTTTTAAGTCAGTTTGACCAGTTTTTAAGCTGAGCCAAACAGGCTCTAAGTATTTTATATTTTGATTTTATCCTCATTTTATCATTCATTCACATCAAAAAATCGATCTAAAAGCTTCGAACTGAATCGAACCAAAGTACAAAAAAAGAACCGAATCGATTACTTTAATTTGATATACGATGAACACTTTTCTAAAATCAAAACCAAACCAAAATTTGATAAAACTGAACACAAGAAATGAACGTTCACCCCTAGTTATATCCATCAAAATGATATTAATAAGTTTGTTCTAGTGTGGAAATGAAGTCTTCAAAGTAGTAAAAATGACAAGAACTAATAACATCAGTGAATTTCTTATCGAAAGACTCAATTGAGAGTCTTGGTGTCATTTCTTGCAAGCATATCGATCGATTTGGTTTGATTTTGAAGTTTATCGATTTGACTTATTGGTTATCGATTTATAGAGATGTTAATCCTTTATAAAACCATTAAGATATTGACTTATCGGTTATTGATATCATCGGTTCGGTTATTAATTTAACCGTTAAGATTTGACAAGAAAAATCATTGAAAATCACTTAGAAACGAGGCGATAAACCAAATGAACCGTGGACATGAGTTCATAAGTTAAATCTTGCTCAAAAGCAAACACTTTTATATTGTAGAATAATCAACAGTTCAGGCAAGCAAAAATAAAAATAGAAAATCTGTCACGACCCAATCACCGAGTCGTGCGGGAACCCACTCTAACACCTAAGTAGGAGAACCCTTGATTGCCAAATGGTTAACAACATGCAAAATATTAAGAAAACTGGATATAAAAGGAATTTCACTAGATTTTTATAAAATAAAGAGTTTCAAACATACCAAGGTTAAATTTACGGAATAAATAACACCCCAAAGATCTAGGGTATGTTTTGTGTTTGATTTATGAACGAAAAATATTTTTGAGAAATATCTTTTATTTTTACTAGAGTAATAATTTTTGAAATTGAAAATATTTTTTGAAAATAAATTTAATTTTTTTTTGGGAGGGATGGTGGTGGTATGGGTTAGGGGTAATTTTTTTTAAAAAAAAAATTTTGAAAACATTTTTAAAACAAAATTAAAATTTGGTTGGGAGGTAAGATGGGGTTGGTTAGGAGTAGGGGGGGGGGAGGGTCAAGGGTAGGGATGAAAAAATAAAATTTGAAGTTGAAAATATCTTTTTAAAACAAACTTAATTTGGGGGGAGGGGAGGGGAGGGGTGAAAAAATGAAATTATGAGGGCTGGCTAAGGGGGATAAAACTTAAAATGGAATATATTTTTAAAAACAAACTTAGTTTTTTTTAGGCATGGACGGTGAAAATATAAAAATTTGAAATTGAAAATATTTTTTAAAAACAACTTAATATTTTTTGGAGGGGGTGGGTCGTGGGTAGGCGCGGGGTGAGGTGAAAAAAATAAAAATTTGAAGTTGGAAATATTTTTTAAAAATATATTTTTCAACAAAAAAAAATGTAATTTGAAGTTGAAGGAAGTTTTGGAAAATGTTTTCCTTAATTGTTAAAGGGAAAACCATTTTCCTTAATTTTGAGGAGAATGAGTTGATTTAGAAAATTTTTTAAAACTTTTAGCCCACCAAACATGAGAAAATTGATATTTTTCGAGAAATGTTTTCCTTCATCCCGAACACACTCCTAATTTAAATAGGTACAAGAGCTTCTACGATTACAATATATAAAATCGATAACTAACGACACAACTTCCACCACATGAAAGGAAAAGTAGAAGTTGTTGGAGATTGTCTTTGTCTTCACCTTTGAAATATTGTTGACCTTACAATCAGACTATGCCAAGAGACATAGTAAGAGCAGTATCACAGGTACTGGTAGGCATCATCGGTCAACTCGATGCACATCACATAATATAAAGAAATCAACCAGCAGGAAATATGTTATAGGAAAGTACATTCTCAACCTTTATCCTCCCACATTTACCATTAGCGTATACCTTAAGCATATCATAACACTTGACTCTAACCCCCTAAGTCGCTTCGCTCTTAATCATAGCTTAATAGTTCTAACTCGTGGATGAGTTCTCGAATACAATCACTATAAACCCAACCAATCACTCACAACACACCCTCACTTTTTTTGCACCATAAATTAACCCTTGACTACACATTATACCCTATCCAGGTTTGCTAACTGTTTCAAATATGAATCTCCTATCCAAGGTAAAATCTAATTATTATTTAGACCATGAACACTACCCCTACTTCTTATTATTCAAGAACACTTACGGCCCCTTTAACCATATTCTGTAATAATACATGGATCCTCGATTCTACTAACCAAATCACATATATGTGGGCCCGCTCATTTACAATCAATTTCAATTAACTAGATTAAGTCATTTAATTACCATATGATAAACATACATATAAAATATACACAATTCAATAATCATTTTAGGTAAACCTAAAATTTTCTCAATTTTTAAGTCAATTAGATATGAACATAATCATCACAATTGATTCTCTCATGGAACCCACACCTAAATTTTTAGTGTTTTGAAATGTGACACCCGATTCAATATACATGTGTGTCGGAAGATGATATTCGATCGAGAATATATATGTCGAAATGTGGCACCAAATTCTATATATATATCAAAACATGACACTCGATCCAGTTAGTACAACCACAGTCACAATCACACCCACAATGCACAGTACTTATAGTCATACAATCAAGTAACATGTTCATGACATGTATTATTCACATAATCATTTCATTATTTATGATTCACATTCTTTATTCATATACATACACACAAACAATGAAGCAATTTACCTGCAAAAAATAAGATTTTGCCTCATTTAAGTTCTGACCCCCCTCCCTCCCCACCCTTCACCCGGACCCTCTTGCTCTAGAGATACTTGTTCCTCTGGAGCACCACCGCCTTGTCGGCATAATCCTACTCTGTTGGGAGAGTAGATTTCAGTTACTATTAACGTTTTGCTCTCCATGAATAACGACGTTTGGGATCATTATAAAATAAAATTTTAAATCAACAATTTTATATACAAAATAATATAAATATAATAATTTAATTTGATATTGGGTTATCGATTAACCCATTAAGAAAAAACCTCAAACCGTTAAGAACTGATAACCCAATAACAAAAAAATTAAAATTGTTATAAAAAATGTTAAATCAATAACTCATTATTGATAAATCAATAACTTTTTTCGTGTGGATTATCGATTTTGGTTTGATTTTAAATATCCCTACTACCAACAAATGAATGAAAGAAAAGAAGCTAAGAAGATGATCGAGAAAAAATGAAAATTTCTTTACATTTGCTCTGATACCATGAAAGATATCATAAAACCCTTACAGATTTTTTTTTTTGTAAATTATGCTCTGATAGAATCTATGCAATGAAATGCATTTTTATATAAAAATTCTATAGACAAAAATGTAAAATAAATATTGTAACAAATTTACATCTTATAAAAAATTTAAAATAATTTATCTACAATGTTCATTTATCATGTGAGGAGGTATACACCAAATATTTCGTGAGGATGCGGATGATTGAACTTTCTTCATGTTTTGTCAATCAACTCACACAAACCTATTATAAATAGCATCAACTTCTTTTCTTTATTCATTTTCTGATTGTGTGACTTAGCGTCACACTTACATTCACAATCACAAGTAATAAAATTGTTCAAAACATGTAATTTTATAATTTTTTTAGCTTGTTAAAATAATTAGGTCTAAAGATTGTTCTTGTGTCATGTAGCTCATATCCCTTTGCAATTGAAATTTCTTATATCAAGGGGATGCTTAGATCTGAAACAATGAGATAATAGATTCTACTTTTAGATATCTTTCTTAGACATTATTTTACGATCTGAAACTCTGATGTAGTAGATCCAATTTTTATATATCTTTTAGGCATCATTTCACATATCTGAAGTGATGAGACAGTAGATCATATTTTTATATATCATTCTTAGACATTATTTCATAGATCAGAAGCAGAAAAAATGTAAATTCTTTTTTATAGATTTTTCATAGACGTCATTTCATAGATCTGAGGCACTAAAAAAGTAGATCTTCGTTTTTTCTTATATATTTTTGTACATCATTTCACAAATTTGAAGTAGTGAAGGAGTAGATCCTACTTTTATATATCTTTCTTAGACATGATTTCATAGATCCAAAGCAAGAAAACAATAGATTTTACTTGTATATTTTTCTTAGACACCATTTTACAGATCTGAAGCTGTAAGACGGTAGATCTTACTTTATTGTATATTTCAAGACATTATTTTACAGATTTGAAGTAGTGAGACAGTGCATCTTAGTTTTATAAATCTTCCTGAGACATCATCATAGATCTAAAGCAGTAAGATGATAGATCCTAATTTTATATACTTTTTTTTAAAATCATTTCATAGATCTGAAGCAGTGATACAATAGATCTTACTTTTATATCTTTCTTAGACATCATTTCACAGATCTGAAGTAGTGATGCAGTATATTCTACTTTTATATATTCTTTTAAATTTTACTTCACAGATCTGAAGATGTGAGGCAATAGATCCTAATTCTAAAAAAATTCTATCGAAAGAAAATCAAGCAGTGACTATGTTGTTGCATCTTCTCAAAGGTGAGTCTTCTTACGGAATAATTATCTTATCATTAATTAAATTTTTTTTATTGAAAATCAATTTAAATTTTCTATTTGAATTTTGTTGTTAGATTTATCAAAAATGATGTTATTTTCATGTAAATAAGATATATTTTTCTTAAACTTTACTTTACGGATCTGAAGATGTGAGGCAGTAAATCCCATTTCTAAAAAAAATCTATCAAAAGAAAATCAAGCAATGACTATGTCCTTGCATCTTCTCAAAGGTGAGTCTTCTTACGAAATAATTATCTTATCATTAA
The DNA here is from genome assembly GCF_036512215.1 of Solanum lycopersicum. NCBI lineage: Eukaryota > Viridiplantae > Streptophyta > Magnoliopsida > Solanales > Solanaceae > Solanum > Solanum lycopersicum. Next base: position 59,733,781 of record NC_090803.1, read on the forward strand.
TTAAATTTTTTAATTGAAAATCAATTTAAATTTTCTATTTGAATTTTGTTGTTAGATTTATCAAAAATGATGTTATTTTCATGTGAATAAGATATATTTTCTTAAACTTTACTTCACAGATCTGAAGATGTGAGGCAGTAGATCCTATTTCTAAGAAAATTCTATCGGAAGAAAATCAAACAGTGACTATGTTGTTGCATCTTCTAAAAGGTGAATCTTCTTACGGAATAATTATCTTATCATTAATTAAATTTTTTTATGTAAAATCAATTTAAATTTTCTATTTGAATTTTGTTGTTAGATTTATCAAAAATGATGTTATTTTCATGTGAATAAGATATGTTAAATAGTTAATATAATTATAATTAATGATTTTCTCACCCTAAAACTCAATAGAAAAGTTTAATTTCATTTTTTACTTCTATGAAGAAATGATTGAAAAGAAAGTAATAGAGAAGAGAATCGAGAAAAGAAGAATGAACTTTTTTTGAATTTGCTCTGATACCATGAAAGATGTTAGAACCTACGAGAAACAAATTTGTAAAAGAATTTTGTATTTTTGATGAAATCTACATAATGAAATGTATTTCTATACAAAAATGTTATGGACTTAAATATTAAAAATAATAATCCACAAGTAATCTAAAAATAATCTCATCAACAAATTGTTATTTATAATGTGAGGAGATATTCACTAAATTTGTGTTGAGAATTTTAAAACTGAGTTTTTTAAAAATATTTTCTCAATCAACTCACTCATGCCTACTAAAATTGCATTAACATCTTGTCTTCATTTATTTTATGATTGTATAACTTAGGATCACATTTACATTTACAACCACAAGTCATGAAGATGTACAATACCTTTATTAAATTTCATAATTTGTTTAGCTGATTAAATAACTAGATTTATCATTTGTTTCTTCTGTCATGTTGTTTAGGCCCCTTCGCAATTGAAAACATTTCGTACAATCAAATTTATTCATAGTGCATTCTACAAATTTGAAGCAGTGATCAAATAGAACATCACATTTTGGTATTGAAGAGATTTTATCAGTCAAACGATGATCATGTCATTGCATCTTTATCGTTATTCAAACAAAGGTGAGTCCTTCATAAAATAGTTATCTTATTATTAATTTTTAAAAAAATAATTCAGTTAAGAGTGATTATAATTCATATCTTTCTATATCCATAAAATATGATGTTAATGAGGTTGTTTTCATGTTGAATCTAACTATGTTAAACTGTAAAATAATTAAAATCGATTACTTTAGTAATTTTCTCTCTGAAAAGTTCAATTGATTTTAGTGACATTTCTCGTTACTATGAAGAAATTAATAAGAGAATGGTTGAGAATAAAATGGAGAGAAGATAGAAGCAATTTTCTTTAAATTTGCTTTAATATTATGAAAGACGTAGTAAAGCTTTTGGATAAAAAATTTGTAAAAAAATTATGTATATTTTTTCTGATAAAGTCTGTAAAGTGATATGCATTTTCACATATGAATGCTATGAAGTAAAATATAAAAGGAAAATTTTGTAGCAAATTTACAACTTATAAGCAAACTAAAAAATAATCTCATCTACAAAATTCTTGAATAACAAATTTGTGAAAAACTTGTGTATATCTTTTTTGATAAAATTTGTACAATTAAATGCATTTTTACATAGAGATTCTATTAAGAAGAAATTGTTCATAACAAATTTGCAAGTCATAAACAACCTAAAATAATTTTATCCACAAAATTCTTAAATAACTTATTTGTAAAAAGTTGTATATTTTTTCTCTGATAAAATCTATATAATGAAACGTGTTTTTATATATGAATTATATTGAAGTACAATTTAAAAAGAAAAACTTTATAATAAATTTACAATCTAATCTACAAAGTGTCATCTATCATATGCGAATATATTCATTAGATTTATAGTGAGAATGCTGAAAATTGAACTTCCTTCATATTTTTGTCAATAATAGGGAGTAAAACTTTGGAGTAAATGAGAAAAAAAAAAGATACAACTGAGGTAAGTCTCTTATTTTTTTTGGTCATATTTGAATATATTTTTTTATTTGACTATATTTTATTTCTAAGCCTGTGTTAAATTGATTGACAAATACAAAAAGAAATTAACTCTTCAGCACCAACTTAAAATGTATGAATTTTACATAATAATGATAATAAGTCAAGGAGTAAAATTTTGAAGTATAGCAGAAATAATGATTCATTCAATTAGGGTAGGTGGAAAACACATTTAAATAATGTTAAGTTAAAAAAAAATTCTCTAAATAGCAATAGCTTCTTTAAAAAATCTAATTAATTTGAATGTCATAAATTGTTAAAAACAAAGTAAACTATACACACACATTGAATAATGAAGGTACTTATAAAAAGAATCCCAACAACCATCAAAAGGTATTGGAGCTGAAAAGATCAATGCATAACAAACAAAATATTTTAGGTATTAATTTTAAAATTAAAAAAAAATTAATTTCTTAAAGGGTACATTATATTTTATTTACGTAGAGAGAGTGAAATCATATATAGAAGCCATTTAGGGTACAAATATCGAAGGGATCCGGCTCCTCTTCATTTCTTTCTTTTCCATTGTTCCTAAGTTCTAGCTTGGATTGGAGATACATATCATAGTTTAGAATTAATTATTGAGATCTAATTGATTAAAATAAAATTGTAACAATAATTATTTACTTTTTACATATTTTTACAATCCATTCTATTTTTCTTAAATATATTAAAAACTTTTGTTTACTGAGTACACACATATTTAAAACTTTACTAAATATTTTTAGTTTTTTGGAAAAAAATTATAATACAATTAAATGTTTTTATAATTCTAATAAGTCTTAAGAGCTACAATGTCTATTAGAGCAATACGGACTCCATTTAGGGAGTAAAAAATAATTTAAAGTTGGGTGACAATTTATTTTACTCCTAAAATTGAAATTAAAAAACAATTGATCACAATTTTTAATTTTTAATTTGACAAATATTATTTGAGAAAACGTTAAGTAAAAAAGTAAAAAATCAGCAAAAAGTTACTCAAGTAATTAAGAAAAGAAATTCTTTTAAATATATTTATGAAGAATATAATGCAAACTAGAATTATTGGATTGCAAAAATATTTAAGAAGTAAATATATGAAAGTAAATAACTATACTTAAGACGTTTTAATCAATTAGATTTCAACCAATAGTTCTTAACTATAACATGTATCACTAATCTAAACTAGAACTAGGGAAAATGAAAAGAAACCGGAACCTTATTCTTATTAAATAACTACATAAAATAGAATTAGTCAAATATAAAATCTCATTAATAAAGTTAATTAGTAGCAAAATAAGTGTACTAAGTCAATTGATAACAAATAATATAAAATGAAAGAAAATACATAATAATAAAGTTTTGAATGGTACTAATAAGCCAAAGCCTCTTTTAGCCTCTTCTGCTATTAATTAACTTTATTAATGAGATTTGATATTTGACTAATTCTATTTTATATAGTTATTTAATAGTAAGAATAATATTATAAATAATAATGTTAAAACGATCTTAATTTGCTAAAATAAGTAAATAAGATAAAACTATATTTTAGATTAGGGGTCAAATAAAATAAAATCGAAGAAGTATATGGATCATTATTTTCTTTAATTTTATAATAATGATATTTAAACTTGCGTGGTTCCACTGACTAAACTTGACAACTTTTTGGTGTAAATCATACATTAATTAATTTATTTTTTTTTCAAAATTTCTCTTTATTTTTTCATCCCACTTCTAGAAAAAGTAATCGTGATTCTCCACTTAATTTCACAATAGTTTAATACAGAATATACTCTTGGCTACATCAAATATATACTTGGGAACAATTAATAAATGATAATTAATTATCATTAAATATGCATATTTAATAATATTTATATTCTTTATAAATTTCTCTAAAAGTCTATAGAGACATTTGATTAAATGACAATTAACTAATATCAATAAAGTTTTTAACATTTTCGATTAATATGTATATTTATTATCGCTAAAAGATATTTTTATCGTAGAATTTGTTCACAATTAAAAGTTTGCAATTATTTATAGTTATATATACTTATCATTAAAACAAAGTTGCTCAAACTCTCAAGGAATATATAATAAAAAGAAGAATACTTTATTTAGTAAAAAATCTTGTATTGTTTTTTATTATTATTTAAAGAAGAAAGAAAGAAGGGTTTCTTTGATTACTTTTTCTTTTTTTCTTCGAAAGAAAGTCCTTTTAAGGAAATAGTTAAATGATTTTCTAATTTTTATGGGATTGGTTTTTGTGAAAAAAGAGAGTAACTTAAAGACATTCAGTTACACCAAAATTAGGAATAGGAAAATGTCTATAACAAAATTCATGAAGGTCAATTAATTTTTTTTTTATATTTATAGGTGAGCTGAATAACAAATCAGTTTGTATATACTTTGATCAAAAGGGCTTATGATTTTGGTGATGTTTCTCATCATTTTATTTTTTTAATGTGCGCAAATGAATGATATTAAATAAAATATAAATTGAAATTTATTCATTATCACTCATTATGCTATTTAAAAAAATAATACCTTATAAAAATTATGAGCCTCTTTGGTCAAAGTAACACATAAATAAAGTGGATAAAACCTGAAACAACCCCCGCAACAGAACAAATTAAGGGAGTTTGAAAAAATAATTTTAGCCATTATTTTTTATATGATGCATTGAAATAGAATTTAGACGTTATAAATTTTATCAGATTAGAAATATGTGTTGCCCACTAGGTATTTATCACATGTAACTTGTAAGTGTATATTTGTCCTCTTCATTATTTTGTTCTTCCAAGGTGCCTAAATAAGTGATAATTAATAACAAAAAAAATCATTATCACTCATTATGCTATTTAAAAAAATTAAAAACCCTACCAAAATTAATGTTGGTCAAAGTAAATATGAAAATAAAGTGAGTAAAACCTCAAAATAAGATCGCAAAAGAACAAACTAAGGGAGTTTCAAAAAAAACTTTAGCGATTACTTTTTTTTTTGTTACGTAACATATAAATGTATAATTGTCCTCTTCAAAATATATATGGACATAAAACTCAAGAGAGTAGTATTGAGAACAAAAGGCAATAAAAACCTCTCCATTATTTAAGACTTTTTTTTTCTTATCTTTATTTGTCATGCCTTATTCGTGGTGACGTTCTAATTTTGGTGCAACTCAATGCCTTAAAGTTTCTCTTTTTTTATCACATAAATGATTAATCAATCCCTAGCTTAGCACAAAAATTAGAAAACCATTTTCTTCTTTCATGTTAAAGATTTTAATTTTGAAAAAAAAATATTGGCCAAAAAAATTGATCAAAATAATATTTTTTCTATGTTATTTGATCTTTAGTTTTTTCCCCTCTTTTTTCTCCCTAAAGATCTCTTTCTAGTTATGAATAAGTTAAATATCGTTACAAACATTTTATCATTAATTTCAGCAGCAATTTTGGTCTTTTTGTAGATGTTGTGTGAACTAGAAATGATAAAAAAAAAAAATTAAAGGACAACAGTTTAACTATTTCCTTAAAAGGACTTTCTTTTGGAAAAAAAAGAAAAAGTAAACCCTTCTTTCATTCTTCTTTATATAAAGTAACATGCAAATTTTTATAGCAACAACTAAATTAAATTAAATTCTTATAAACCTCAATAATTTACTCCAAAAGGTAGAGTCCAATCCTTGCAAGACTCCATCGTAAGAATAAAAGAAAAAGAAAAAGAAAAAAAATGTAAATAGTTGGATGAAAAATGTAAATAAAAATGAATTGGAAATAACTAATTTATATGTTAGTGCTCATACAAGTCCCCACATATTACCAACATGATCTGTGATGTACTTATAGAGTACTTTACCTTTAATTTTTCTATTTCCAAATAAGCTTTGCAGTACAAAATCTGAATACGTTTAGTTAGAGCTCTAATATGAGTTTCGGACAGTGGTTAGGAGAAAAAAGAAGAAGAAAAGTCCTCACATTTTCCTCCACTACTACATTATTGGCGTGTGTCAAGCACAATCAACTACTTGTTCTTCACTCTTCTTCTACTATAAATTAGTTATTTCCAATTCATTTTTATTCACATTTTCATCCAAAAAAAAAACAAACTAAAAAAAACTATGGCATCAAATGAAGAAAGTAATAACACTCAACAAGAATCAAAGTTCACTCTCTCTATGAATCCTGATATGGAGCAACAACAAATAAGCCTAGATCATCAACAAGTTGAAGAAAAAGAGTTTGATTACTCAAAACGTTCTCAGTGGCTCCGAGCAGCTGTGCTCGGAGCCAATGATGGGTTGGTTTCAACCGCATCATTAATGATGGGAATTGGTGCTGTCAAAAAGGACATAAAAGTCATGATCCTTACTGGATTCGCCGGCCTAGTGGCCGGTGCATGTTCTATGGCTATAGGAGAATTTGTGTCCGTTTATTCTCAGCTCGATATTGAAATTGCTCAAATGAAGAGAGATAATAAGAGAAGAAATAAAATCCAAGGAGATCACGAGGACGAAAAAAATGACTTGCCTAATCCAGCACAAGCAGCAGCAGCATCAGCTCTAGCATTTTCAGTAGGTGCAATTGTGCCATTACTGGCTGCATCTTTTATAAGAGATTACAAAGTGAGAATTGGAGCTGTTGTTGCTGCTGTCACCATAGCTTTAATGGTGTTTGGATGGTTAGGTGCTGTGTTGGGAAAAGCACCAGCAATCAAGTCATCTGCTAGGGTTTTGTTTGGAGGTTGGTTGGCCATGGCTATAACTTATGGCTTGACTAAATTGATTGGTTCTAGTGGTCTTTAACTGGAATTACCTACCAAATTATTCATAGTTTTTTGATAATCTATTGCTAAATAACTTTAGCCAGTGGATTTTATCATTAAGCTACTGAGTTTGTCTGTCGCTAAATCGTGTTTTATCTAGTTATATATGCTACTAAATATTAATTGTGGCATAATGCCATAATAATATTTTTTTTGTGTGTTTAGAATTTGTTATTATATATAGCTAGGATATATATATATATAGGTCTCTATGTTTTATTATAATATTTGTATGTATGCATGTATCATTATATAATATGATAATATATATTAATTTCCATCCTTAAAAATCTCTGTTTCGTTCCTTCTTCTTCTTTTTTTGATGATCATCAATTCATCATATTATAAGGCTAATAATTAGTTCTATAAGAACTTGGGATTTCTATCAAAGAAAAATATAACTTGGGATTTGTTTTGTTCTTTCTTCTTCTTCTGGGAAAAAAAGTTTTTTTGGCCAGAAATTTTGGTGATACTTTTCTACGTTATTTTATCTTTTTTAAATATATTTATCCTTTTAACTCTAATACATTTTACCTAAAAAAATGGGAAAAGAAATTATTTTTTTCAAATAAAAGAATATTATTATCTTTTTAATCTTTTAACGAAATTCTGATCAAATTCTTTGTCATTTAACACTTTCTAATTTTTTTTTATTCATGTATGATTGTGTGTAATACTGTTTAAAATCATTAGCTTGACATGAAAGGTATTAATATGAATTAGCAACTTGCTAGCATAAAGTAACTCTCTTTTCCCTACTTTCATTGTTTCTTTTTTGGATCATTTTTTTTAGCCGACCAAAGAGTTCTATTAGAAATAGTTACTTTATTTTTGAAGTAAAGATCATGTTAATGTACACTCTATCTTTTAAGTCCTCTAAATCTCTTTATAAAAATTACAATGAATATGTTGGTTTATATCCATATTTAAAATCGTTAATCTAGACTTAATATAAGCTTTAGAAAGAACTTGCATTATCCCTCTTCCATCCCAACATTATTATTAATTAAACTGAGCTAAAAATATTTATATTTAAACTCAGCTTTTTTTTTTCTTTTTTTTCTTTTTTCTAATAATGGAGTCTTGCAAGGATTGGACTCTTCTTTTAGGAGTAAATTATTGAGGTGTATAAGAATTTAATTTAATTTAATTGTTGTTACTTTATTTAAAGAAGAAATCGGATAGATTCAAGGGAAAACTAAGATAAATGGGTTATAAAATTTAAATAATTATAAATTCATAAATCCAAATTCAAAAGTAATTTCTGAAATCTATTTTGTTATGAATAATTACAACTCATACCTCATGCAGATTGATAATTTTCGCTTCTGAATCAGTATTCTATAATATATTGGTATCATTAGGGTTCGATAATTTTCGCTTAACTTATACTAAATCAATATCATATATTGTACCAGCATCATTAATGCTGATAATTTTCGTTTAACTTATACTAAATTTATCATATATGATAATTGTATCATTAAAATTGATAATTTCACTTAATTATCATCCTTAATGATACCAATACACTAATATATGATACTGATTGAGTATCAGTTAAGCGAAACAATTCTTCACACCAAAATTATTTTGCTATGTCTTTTGCAATCTTATTTTGAGGTTTTGGTCACTTCATTTCCGTGTTTACTTTGACTAATAATGATTTCGATAAGATTTTTATTTTTTTAAATAGCATAATGAGTGATAATTATAAAAATCCTTTTTTATTTTATTCATTATCATTCATTTACGCACCTTAAAAAGTAAAATAATGAAGAGGACAAATATACATTTACAAGTTACATGTGATAAGTACCTATTGGGCGACTCATATATTTCTAATTTGATAAATTTTATAACATCTAAATTATGTATTCAATACCTCATTATATATATATATATATATATATATATATATATATATATATATATATATATATATATATATAAAGGTATACACAATATTATACAATTATATATTTTTCCTCACAACGCAAACACCCCCTTAGGGCTTATTTAATCGAGGAACAAGTTATTTTAGATGAATTATTTTAGAATTATTATTGACCTTTAATGCAGAACAATTAGAATATTATAATTTTAAAATAATTAGTTTCGATATAAGTTATTCCGTAATATTATCATAACTAAATATATAATAAATTCATGCTAAAATTAATCTAAAAATTAGTTATTCATTTATCCTTGTACCAAATGACTCCTTAGGGGTAGTTTCAAGTTATGATGTGATTAATTATGATGGAACAAATTATGATGATTTTATTTTTATTGAGTATTTGATTTGTTGTATTCAAAATAATATATTTTAAGAACAATTTATATGTTTACAAAAATATCCTTCGTGAATGTAAAGAGTGATGTAACAAAAGGGTTAAAAGAGACATTTTGTTATTTACTTATTTTATCCCGAGATAAGTTATACCGGAATTACTATACCACCCAAAGAGAGAGATAACTTGTTATAGTACTAATTATTAATTTCGAAGTTATCCCGAACTTGTCAACCAAACAACAAACTAAGGGATCATTTGGTGTGAAGGATAATATTCAAATAGTCCTGGGATTAAATTATAGTACCACTTAATTTGTTGTTTGGTGGGCAAGTCCGGAATAACTTATTCCGAAATCAATAATTCGTATCATGATAAGTTATCTTTCCCTTTGGATGGTAGAGTAATCTCAAGATAACTTATCCCGAATAAAATAAGTAAACGACAAAATTGTCTCTTTCAATTCTTTTGCTACATCACTTTTTACATTCACAAAGAATATTTTTATAAACAAATAAATTATTCTTATTATTTTGAATATAACAAATTAAATGCTCAATAAAAGTAATTTTATCATAACTAATTTCATCCTAATTCATCCATCATAATTTAAATTTAAACCAATATAATTTAATAATTGAATTATTTTGTATTATCTTTCACAAAAAATGTGGCCTTTTGAGTTGAGACTTTAGACGGGGGTTCCAAAAGGTCCCATTTTTCAAAATATTCATCTTGCTTTGCTGAGAGTCTATCTGCCCGCTGCCGCCGATTGCCGTCGCCGCTGCTCGTCGTCTTCATCTGTGAGGTAAATTTCATCATTGTTTAATTTTTTTTCCTTCAAAAGAAATAACTGAAGATTGAGAAATATCTGTTGAAAACAAATCGCCATAACTAAATCCAGACTAATCAAAGCGTGTTTTCGCTTGTTGAAGCTGTGAATTCAATTTGTATCTCTGAATCTGAAGTTTCGACTTCCATGTCCTTAGGTTAAATAAATACTACTCATGATTTATGCTTTGAAATCGTGGGTACTGAGTTCAATTTCTGCTTGTTGAAAGGCTTGAATCCTTGAGTTCGATTATTCACATGTTTGAGTTTCTGTTCATTTATTGATTGTTGAAATACATTACTCGAATCTGGATGTACTTCTGACACTTTGAAATTGCGGTTTCGACTATGATTCTGCCTCCTTTCATGCTTAATGAGGATTAATCGAATCAATGAACACTGAACACTGAGATTCTGCCTTCTTTCAGTTTACTACATGTATGCCTAAAAATTGGAATGTATAAGCATTGATTGGATGGATGATTACTCTATATTCTTGTGAGTTTTTTGGCATAGAAACTAGAAAGCATTAGATGAATTAGATATCCCAATGTTGAATTTATAATCTCTATATCTGTTTGCATTTTTTAATTCTCTTTTCATTCAATTTTTCATAGATGACAGAACTTGAAATTAGAGTAAATGAGGTGGGTTTAACTGAAAGTGGACTTACTGCTTCACCTACAAATTTGGTTGATACTACTAGTATAGGTACAAAGAAAAGAGGAAACCATACAATCTAGACCAAGTGCTTGGGAACATTTTTAGAAGTTCAAAGATGCTAACAGAGTTGATAGAGCAAAGTGTAATTAGTGTGGTCATGATTATAAGGTGGATTCATGGTTGAATGGAATAACATAATTGAATACCCATTTAGATAAGTGTTCAAAGTCGAATTGCTAGATGATTATGTTTATGATTTGTGTAAAACTACAAGTTTTGCTCAGCTTTTGCATTGAATAATAGTTTACACTTAACAGTGCCATTGATTCCAAAAAGAAGTTGGGATCTTTATTTGGATCTGGCAAAGAATCAAAATGCACCTAACAAGGTCGCTTGGTATTCTTATATTCTGGTGTTTTACAATTTCAACCCATTTTATATCCATCTTAAGTATGAGCGGATTGGATAATGTAACCATTTTTATCCAACTCATTTTAATCTGCCCATATCTGATCCAACCCACCTATTTTCTACACTATTCTAGCCAACATCGCAGAAGGTCCATATTTAACTAATGCTCCAGAAAGTAGGCAATTCTCTTCTTGAAAGATCTGAACCCTAACTTTCAAATTAAGCATCCAATCCTCTTGTCCAGCAAGTAGGCAATTCTCTTCTTGAGAGATCTGAACCCTAACCTTCAAATTTAGCATCCAATCCTCTACAGTCAGCACCTTTTCACTCCCGCTGATACAAAAGCAGAGCTCAACGCACAATAAAATTCAGCTAAGGTTTGATTTCTGCAGATCAATTTTGTTGTTGTAGTCAAGTACTTGCATCTGTTTGTGCGTGTTTTTGCTTGTGTAATGAAGTAAGAGTCCTATGTTATGCATAAAACTAGTTGGGATATTTAGATTTGGTGGTTCACTAAAGATTTTTTTTTTTTGCTTCAAGTGCTGTGTTTGGGATATTCTTCTATCTTTGAGTATCTTAATACAGCAAATTTTGTTTATTTGATGCCTTGTCTTTCATATTGACCTTCCAATTCAGTTTGCATGGTCTGTTTAGCTCCAACGACTAATTTCAAGAATCTTTAGAAAAGATTAGCGAAGTTATTTTTTTCCTGGTTGTCTGACTATGAGTTTACACTGTTCATATTGTTTTTGTTTCTGATTTTGGTTTTTGAGTTGTTGGAAAAGAAAAAAAGGGAGGGGGGAGGCTTGTAAAGTTGATTGACTTGAAGCTAAAGAAATAGATTCATGGATATCGGTTCCCTATCTTGGTAGTTAAGGTGTTAACATTACAAGTGGATCATTCATAGCTGATTTGGGGTTGAGAATGCTAGAAATGTCTTTGCACTTCAACTCGATAGACATATTCTGTCATCTGGAATTTTTATGCCCTTGTGGAATAGCAATCTGGGTTGGACTTCGGATTGTTTTCATTGGGAATCTGTGTAGTTATTATCTGATTTACTTGATAATCGTATTCTTGTTAGCATAGTCTCGTTTTCTCCGTACTACAGTGCCCTTTGCTTGTCATTGTATCTGGTCAATAAATATGACTTTTTTCATGAATCGCCTTAGGTAGCTTAAGTATGGAAACTGTTGATGCTGTTATGGATTCCTTAGGACTTTGTTATGCACCAGATGATTCAACTTTATCGCAATCTTGGAAGGGCTTGATTGATTGTAGTGCTGGTTTATTGTACTACTGGAATACCGAAACTAGTGTTACTCAGTATGAGAATAATTTGGGCTGTGTCCAAGATTCCTAGTTAATCTTTCATGTTTTAATAACCTAATCTGACTGGTGAGAATGTCCAAATTGACATTCCTCTTCAATTGCACCTTCTTTAATTTGATGAACTCCTATTGATAGTACCCAGACTCTGTTGCTTCTTTCTCCGATAAAGCCACTGTATGTTTCTTCTATTTGTTTTCTCCCCTCTCTCCTCTTCTGCTATCAAGAAAAACAGATGATTTGATTATCTGTTAGAACTTGTCTAATTTCCAAAACTAGTACCAATTGAATCTTTTTACTCCAGTTTTGTGTCTCTATATGTGTGTTTGCTTAGAATTTATACTCAGAAACTGTGTTTGTTGTTCCTCACATTCACCTTCCACCATAATATGTACTAAAAACTTAATCATTGTGGCATTCTTTGGATATGGTTTGGTTCATTTTTGAAACAGGTAGTTTTTCCTATGCTAGTTTCACTAAGTCTCCGGTCCAGAACTCAGATGTTATGAAGAGGGTTATGTTTGGTCGATGGTGTAAATAGTTTTAACTTGGTGAACCTTCTAATAGTGGTAGAGAATTTCGACAGCTGGCTTGATTAGTTCAGGATTGAAGTTTAGTTAATTGATTGACTAATATTGTTAAAACAGGCCCTTTTTGTGGAATATTTGGGCTTGTGAATTTCAAAATCTACCTGATAATCCACCCACGATGTTTGATGAAATGACTGATAATCAAGTTTTTTAACCTGAAACTCATCCTTCTGTAGTAGTAACAAATTTGACTTCCAATTTGATCCATGATCCCTCCCTCAAAAATAATAGAACAACGATTGGGGCAATTGTTTGGTTGATCAAGTTAGAACTAATTTTGGACGAACAGTTGAGAACTTTTGAGAAGTTAGTACTTCCACAACATGTAATTTTATGTCATAGTCATGTAAGACTTCCGAGTATATATTTTTCCTTTCCACAACAATAAAATGTTAGGTGTGCAAATTGTTAGTTAATACATTTTAGTTTCCAATTTCAAGTATTTCAGTCATGCAGATTTGAATTCATTTGATTGGAATCAATCTTGAAAAAACAAATCCCCTCATTCAAACAGGGTTTACATCTCTTCTTTTTTCTATAGGAACCGTTTGAATTGCGTTGCACAATGCCATCTCTCCAAACAGCATTACCCCCTGAACTTGCCAACAACGCCATCCGAGTAAGTATCATTTTATTGTTAGCTATTTGCATATATGCAGCCGCTAGAATTGCTTTCAAAGTGATTTAAGTATGCATTTGTTTCTTTTTGCTATTCTCTCTTAGCTTTATCGAGAGTGTCTACGACGAGCAAAATACATTGGCAGTAAGGTAAGTTTTCCTTTTTGCTGCTCTAAAATTATATCAGTTGTGTTGCTTGTTGTTGTTAAAGTTTTTCAGTCTTATTTTGCCTACGATTCACTTAGGTTTGATTATCCTTTCATGTGGTCCTTAAAACTCAAATGCATGATTAAGGTGGTTGATGTGATCTCAGGTAGAGATTCTGTTAGGTATAAATTTCTTCACTTCCATCTTAAGTCACCAATGAACTTTATGACACATTTCCCTTCCTCACACCCTCGAGTGAACCCCATGGTCTTTAAGTCCTTTTTATATATTGCTCAGTTTTACTTACATCAGCAAAAGATGTACAGTTTTGAGAAGTGCCGCGACAATTTCGCACCCCCAATCCAACACCTCCTCCTCCCCCCCAAAAGACAAGAATGCAAGTTGTCATATATTTGTCTTTTTTACATGTTAAAAAGCTGCTCCTCCTAACATAAAACCTTGGAGTTTTAACTGGATGTTGGGCTTGATAGAACCTACTATGTGAAAAATTGCTTGATCAAAATAATAAAAAAATTATGTGAAAAATTGTAGAACCAAAAGAACTGGTGCAAGAGATAGGCTTGTTTTTTATTCTATTGCATGGAACTGTCATTGTGTTTACAATATTTCAGATATGTTTGACTGTCTTTTGAGAAGTAGCTACTTATATCGTTGTCTGTCCCTAATTTGCAGCAACATAACACACAGCTTCTTGTTGGTATGGTGAGACAGCAGTTCAAAAAGCATATGCATGAGACTGATCCAGATAAAATTCAGAAATTAAAGGATGAGTAAGTTCATTCCATCTTGTTGTTTTTGCTTTTATTGTTTTCAATAAAATGGATGTCCTTCCAAACTGGTGGGAATTTTCAAACGATTATATAACTTGGAGCCAGTTCACATCATGAACCACCTTCTGATTGGATGCATTCCATTGTTTTCATATGGTATTTCAGTGCCGCGAGGGGGCTTATAAATCACATGCTGCATGAATCTGAGAAGATGACTGGCCGGAAATTCAGCCAGGGTTCTTGAAATCGCCTGCTAGCGAAATATCAATGCAGAGACAATAAAGACACACTCTAAATTTTGCCTATTAATGCTCAACTTTTTCTAATCTACCTTTTTTGGACAGTAGTTTTTAGGCTACCTTCTCCACATCTTTGTTAGTTGAAAAACTGTAGTGTCTCAATTGATAATCTTTAAATGATGAGTGTGAAGTGGCCCTTTTTGGAATAAGCAATTCATTATCAACGTGTTTGGAATTTCAATGTCTATGTTTTGAAGGTGTTTTTCCAATGTTTTTCTGCTTATAATTTGGTTCCATGTCAATAAAAGATTTATGTCAAATAAGTGAAATTTCCACATGGATAAAATGTCGATTGTTGCGTTAAGCATTTGTCAAATAATGAAGAGTGCAGGGACCCCTCAACATTTATTTAATAGCTAATTTTAGCCTCTGTTATACCATACGGTCAACAGATTCTCTCTTTCTTTTTTTTAACCCAAACACGATCCGCTATACTAAATAAAATCATACCAAATTCGTCGTTATCATTTTCAGTTGAAACCGTTATAGAAGCGAGGCACCAAGATGTTTTACGGTTCTTGTGCCAAAAATCAAATAACATATATTAGGACTAACTAATTTATATGATTGTTCCACTCACCAGTCAAGAAAGGGTTGTTAAGCTTACCAATTCTCGATATCAATGTGGATGCACAAAACTTTGTTTAGATAGTTGTTATGTGTTATTTCATAATGTATTGTACTGTTTTGTTTTAATGAAAATAATGTTTGGATAAATTGTATCGTTCTCCATCGTTACATAATGAAACACATTCATAATATGAATGATAAACCTAGAGTTCGGAGCCTAAAGGGCAAAAAAAGTTGACAAAAATTCCAATTAGAGTATATCAAAAAAAATTTCTAACCAAAACGGTAAAATCGCTCGATTTATTTTGACGGCGTTAAGCAAAATCGCTGCTCAAGCAGCGGTATTGCACAATTTTTATTTTATTTTGAAATCGCTGCCTTGGCAACGATTTTTGTTATTGTTTCTTGTAAGTTTTTTTTTTAACAAATCGCTGCCAAAAGGCAGCGATTTTAGTGAAATTTTAATTTTTTATTTGTGTATTCTCAATTGCTACATTTGCAGCGATTTTGATGAAGTTTGTTTTTTTTTAATTATTAATTGTAAATAGCTGCATCATTTTAGTTAATTTTTTTAGTAAATTGTGTTGTAAATCGCTGCAAAGCCAGCGATTTACTACACAATTTTTTTTTTATAAAAAAAGCTAAAATAGCTGCCTTTCCAGCAATTTACTAAAAAAATTTAACTAAAATCATGCAGTAATTTACAATTCATAATTAAAAAAAAAAATTCACTAAAATCGCTGTAAATGCAATGATTTAACATACACAATTAAAAAGTAAAAAAAATAAAATTTCACTAAAATCGTTGCCTTGGCAACGATTTGTTAAAAAAAATAAACAACAAAAATCGATGCCAAGCCAGCGATTTCAAAATAGAAATAAAATTGTACAATATCGCTGCTCGAGCATTTTGCTTAACACCGTCAAAACAAATCGCTATTTTACCGTTTTAGAAAAATATTTTTATTTTTATGCTTATTCGTCCGGGTAAACTTTTGACCGGTAAATCCCAAGTCAATAATTTCCATTGTATTATGAAGTCAATAGAGTTTTTGTTAAAACTATGCTTGATAGGATGAAGATGAAATGAAAATAAGAGAGAGAGAATCACAGTGAAAATGTTCTTCATCCATGTACTATACAATACACTGCTGCCTTCTATTTATACACAACTAGCCGACTTAAAAATAAAATATCTAACTCACTAATTAAAATTGTTTATTGTTAGTTAATAAAATGATCTTCATTCGAAGTCCAGGTTTGCATTCTAAGTAGTAGTAAAATTTCTCCTTTGTTTGTGGCAAGTTTATTTATCTGATTGTAGGAACAAAAAATCACCACATATTTCTTCAGTGCCAGTGAATCGTAGAATATATGGTAAGTTTAGAGAAGTTTTCTTTGGGACTTTGTTTAAGAACCTATTTTCTACATTTTCGGGCATGTCTATATATCGCCAGTGAGTTCCTTATCCATAGGGTATGGACTGGTTCATCGAGAATACTTAGAACCTCTTCCCCCATGCTTGGAACATCCATGTCTAATGGACCGGTCTGATGTGGAAGGGGACGATGTCTCTAGCGAGACTGCTTGAGAAACCACTTGATCATCCTTAGTGTTGTCTTTGCTTCCTGATCTTGATTCATATTCTGCATTGTAGTTGGTAAGTTGGTGTATAAGAATAAGATGTTGCATACTCTGAGTGTTGAGTAGTGCAGGCAGGCATGTAGTACTCGAAGGTTGTCATCAATTGAATTTGCAATGCTGCTAACCTGATCAAGCTGTTTGTGAGCTCTTCCTCCACTGGGTTTGGAACAGAGTTTTCGTTTAGAGGTGAGGATATTTGATTAATTATGTTTCAATTTTGGTAGTTTTGGACTGCATAAGGGAAGGTAGTGAGAAGGTGGGGGTTCAAAGGGTAGTATTTTTGGTTGAAGGGCTTTAGAGGGTTGGTTAGGTGTTGAAACGCCGAGTTTTCAGAGACATATGGCGGGAGGTCCAATATCTGCGGAAACTGATATGGAGGAATTGTGTCTGCAATTCATGTGGTAGTGGGGTTGGAAATTTGTGAGTTGATTCTAGTGAGGGGTGTGGTTTTGGCGTGATAGTGAACTTTGGGCCATGAAGCGTCGTTGGTAGGACATTTAGTTGATGAATTAAGACATGGTCGACATTTGATTGCAGTGAATGGTGTATTGTGATATTTGTATAAGCTTGTGGGATGGTGGTTAAAAGGTCATCAGAGTTGTGACCTAGGAGTATGTCTCTAGGGAGAGACCTTGCCAAAATACATCGCCTTGCATATCGTTCCCGTTTATAGTGATTGTATCTATTTTTAGGAGTAGTATCCTTTTTCTTGAATGCTCCTTTGAAGATTATAAACTTCTTGATCACTCATTTCTTCATCAATTTTGTCCATTTTTGTTAGTGTTGGTACTTTATCTCTCTGGTAGTTTAGTTTGTCAGAATAGAATTGGTCTTATTTATTGCTCCTTTTATATATTATGAACCATTCATATGTTCATCTAGATAAATAGTTTTTAATTTTAATGAACTTCTATAGGGGAAAAATCGTAATTTAACTTTCAACTTACAACTTTCTATAAGGGATGGACGGCCAAGAGGAGAAGGTGTCTTAAATTAGTATACGTAGAAGCAATCACGCTTGAACAGCTAAAATTAAGCACAACATTAAGGGAAACAGAACAAGAAACGAAAGACACTGTAGAGACCAAGGCGAATTGGCTTCCTAATGACTTGCTCTTAAGGTTTTTCTTCTACTTTCAGCTGAAATTCTCTGCCAACTGCAAGTCGCTTCAAAACATGATCAACAGTCCGACTTTTGTTGAAGCACGCTTTCATCAATTTGAGATAGCTGAAAATTCCTTTCACGAGGAAAACATACGGTTACCTTTTCAACCACTTTCAGATAAGAACGAATGTTATTTCCATCTGTGGGAAATCCACAGCAGCAAAGTCCGTAATATTTGTATTGCCAAATAAATTGAGAAACATAGAGTGCATTTTTCGCTGCCTGTAATAGTTTGGTCCTTGCCAAGATTAGGGGAAATGGAGGTCTGGTTGGCATAAAATTGAAGTACACGGAGCCACATTAGAGTGACTCTTGGTACAATTGGCTTCATGCATGCAGGAGAACTACAGGCTCATGTTCGGCCATTTCACAGGTTCTTATAAAGTAGTAAGCTTGTTCCACAATAAATCTGGAAATCCTGAACCTCACAACAAGATCTTGGGATATACATAATTGGATTGATCACAACTGTACCTTTTACCAATCATCAGCACCACAAATGATCATCGACTTGATGAGATAGGAGGTATCAAATCTGATTCAGGTATGGATACTTAAAGAGTGGGAATTATATTGGTTTAAGAGCTATAGCATCAATAGGTTATGTTATATCACATGATTTGTTCCCTTTGTTACATATTTACACATTTAGCACATAAAATTATAACAAGCTGGTAAACATTACAATAACGTACCGATTTGAGCAACACAAATTGAAGCTGAAAACATATATGCAGTCTATTTGATACACTAATTAAATATAAATAGCAAATGTTGTAGCAAAATGTAGTAGCTCAGACCAGATGAATGAACGACTGAGTTTGAACTTCGCAGCTTGAGATAAATGATGTTGCTTCCTGTTCGTAGAACCAAATCTCTGCTTTAGATTATATTCATTAAAGGTACTTGGAACATGGATAAGTAATTTGTGAATTATGAACTTTTCACTGTATCACAACAATCACAAGAAAAAAAAGCAGTAGAAACTAAGACAGTATTTGAGGAATCAATTCTCTGTGATGAAGACATAAATAGTAAAAAATCAAAATTTGATACAATAATTAATTTTGGTTAAGACTACGATAGGGCTCAACTTGCCTTTATTGTGTTTCTTTTTATACCTACTTTTGGTTCAGAGTCATTAGGTTATTGTGATTTTGGATCCTATATTGTTTGACTAAGCACATTTAACCTTTAATTAATCTAATTGTACAACTTTCATCCTCATGCTAGCAGAGTTAACAAAATTGTTACGGTAAAGAAAATAAAAGTGAGAAGAAAAAAAAACAAGAAAGCTGATGACACCCACACAAAATTAGAAAGAGAATTGAGCAAAGTTTACCTAAAGAGCAAGGTCTCTCTTGAACAGTTAAGCCCTACAAGATAAACAAGAGAATTGAGATAAGTGAGAAAGAGATTTCTATTGAATTTTCCAACTAACTTTTATAATCAGAGGATTGTTGCTTATAAAGGAAAAGAATGGAAAGTAACTGACAGAAGGAACTCGTCCTTCTAGAAGTTAGTTATAACGGCCTAACTTTCTAACGACTTTTAACAACTTCCTTGAACACGCGCGAGTCACATGCTACTCCCTAATTACAGTGTAATAAATAGCTAAAATAGGATTCCAATCCAAGTGACTCGTTACAATGCCTCCCACATTAGACAATCCATGTCGTCAAGGATAGAATTGAGGAAATTGATGGCTACAAGTGATGAAATCCTCCCACATGTTGTCCTCCACTGCTGCATTAAGCCATTTGACAAGGAGTTGAGTCACAGGGCGACCTTTCCTCTTGATCAACCTCCTGTCGAGAACCTTCTTAGGCACCAAAATGATATGGCCAGCTTCTAAATATACCACTGGCAAGGTGACAGAAGCAATCTGAGAGCCTAACTTCTTCATTATCTAAGATATGTGAAATGTGGGGTGAACCTTAGAATCTTTAGGCAAGTCCAAGGTAAAGCAACAACACCCCCCGGAAATGATCTGGAAAGGTCCAAAATTGTTGCTCAGAGTTTGTGAAAAGTGTGAGATTTTGAAGAAAATTGCCTGGAAGGTTGAAGTTTCTCATAGACCCAATCTCCTACTGAATAAGACCTGTCAGTTCTGCTTTTATCTACTTGAGATTCCATCCTGCTCTGAGCCCTATGCAGATGAAACTTTAAATTCCCTCAAGGTGGCCTCCCTAGCCTGGATTCATCTATCCACTAGATCCAGTTGAGAGTCAAAGGACATGTAGGGAAGGAAGGGAGAGGTTTATGGTCATACACAACCTCATATGAAGTCCTCCCAATGGCAAAGTGGAAAGAGGTGTACTACCATTCAGCTGGTGCCAACCAGTGAGGCCACTCATTTGGTTTCTCAAATGTCATGCACCTTAGGTAACATTCCAAACATCTATTGACCACCTCAGTTTGTCCATCAGTCTCGGGGTGAGAGGCAATTGAGAAGTAAGGCTTTTGGGATCCTGCATCCTTGGAGGGTGGGGTCAGTCTTACTATGGAAGCACCGAGAATGTGTCAAAGGAGGAGACCTGGCAGAAGCTATCTGGAAGTTCTTTTAAACTTGTCAATGAACATGGAAGAATAAGAGAAACTATTATAAAATGGTGGGTGAATAGTACTAATAACAACGTTCATACGCGACTTATTCAGTGCCTTCCTCTGTAGGTAAATCTTGAAAGCTAGATGTAATCATAAAAATGAGGACATCAAATCCTCTCCAAGTACTATCATCAAGAAGGTCATAATGCTAGTGAACTACCAGTTTCCACAACTCCAACTAAAGAAATAATGGGACAACACACTCCTACAAATTGAAAATCTCAAGCCGAGGATCAATATCAAATGTCTTTGAAAATCTCAAGCCGAGGAATATCCTATGATGTTTCTTGCTTTGTCACAAAATATAATACATGGTAGCTTCTCCATGGATAAAAATTCTTTATTTAAAAAAATAAAAAATTGTATAGCTTATGTTAAATAAATTAACTTTGGTTAGTATTAAGAATCATTACAGCCCATTTTAATGAATTAATGATTAAATGTACATAGTTACATAATATAGAGACTAAAATCGGGAATTTATTTTCTTTTTCAGCAAATTTGAATTCTATCTAAAAGGATAATATTAAATATTAATTAAAGATAATTAATACCATGTTTACCTTTAAAATGGTCTGATAGTGTAAAAATATTTAATACATTTAACATGGACAACTTCAACTTAATGGGAAACGAATCGTCCAAATTAGGAAGAGTTCTAATCATATCGTATTTGATTTGCATATCTACCTTATTTAGAACATTTTTTGAACCACTTACTAAGATTAAAATCAAAATCTTGTACTAATAATATTTCCCCTCAATAAACAATTCAAAATCATTGTGTCCAATGGCTGCGATGAGAGTGAAAACAATTTTCTTCTCTCTTTTAATTGTGATTATATTTCTTTCAAATGTGATCGAGAGCCACAAATTTGCCGGAAGATCAAACTTGACGATTGAGGTATAATGTTTATAGGATTTTATTCTTCAATAATATATGTTTCGACATTTCATTTTACAAAAAATGTAAATATGGTGAAGGAACTCTTTTTCTTTGTAAAATATATCCTTTTATTTCTCTTTAAATGTCATTGTAGTATCTTTTGTAGACGATTCATGGGACATATATGATTGTGTGGACATATATAAACAACCAACTCTTATGTATCCGATGTTTGGCTCCGAAAGAATTAAGGTATAATTTTTGTTTTAGCATTTTAAAAGAATCGTAAATAACTTCGTCATATTTTTAAAAAAAATATAATTTCACTTGTGAAGTCTCTCAAGATATTATCCTTAAGGTCATTTAACCCTATATGTAGTAGCGGACGCGTAAAAAAATTATAATAAGACTAGTAACTAGTAAGGCTTGATATCTTTATATAATATCAAAAGGTGCCAATTCATATATTTATATTTATCAAACTAAAACTTGATATCTTTATATAATATGATTTTTCGAATGTCGCTTAACCAAGGATAGGTCCGCCCATGTTGATATTACCATATAGGTGTATCCCTCACAATTCAACAAACTGGTCTTCTAATACATAATTAACTAGAAATCAGAATCTAACAAAAATTAAATAGTAAGAAAAATCAGGTCAAAAGAAATATTGTAGAGAAAATGGTAGTTGGTTGAAAACTTGATATTATTATTATTATTATTATTATTATTTGATATGATTTCAATTTAATATTTTCATGCTGTTTACTACAATATACAAAATAGATGATCATAGCGAAGGAGCTCGAAATACAAAGATTAAAGCCCAAATATGGAAACAAATTGGATGGTTTCAAGGCTGAAGAATATTGGTTGAATAAAAAAGGATGTCCAATTGGAACTGTTCCTATACCTAAAATGACAAAAAAGCAACTACAAAGTGCTACTAGACATGTCCCTTCAAGATTTGG
The DNA here is from genome assembly GCF_036512215.1 of Solanum lycopersicum. Classification (NCBI taxonomy): domain Eukaryota; kingdom Viridiplantae; phylum Streptophyta; class Magnoliopsida; order Solanales; family Solanaceae; genus Solanum; species Solanum lycopersicum. The sequence goes on from NC_090803.1 coordinate 59,756,487, forward strand.
TCATGAATACTTTGGATATAATTGGATTGATGTAAGTCTTTCATTTACAATCATATCTCTCTTTAGTTCTATTATATTTTGCCTTTTCATAATAACATAATTATACGACGTTAAAAATGGCATTACAATTTATTAGCATAAAAACGATAATAGCCAAATAAAAGTACATTTTATTATGGCCAAAATCCAAATTCCAAATTCCAATCAATTGTTCCATGATTGTCTTAATTGTGTAGTAAATGAATATTTCTTGCGCATATGCCACAAATGGTATCAATCTGTCATTTATATATAAATAAATATAAATGTATTTACGAATTAATTTTTCTATTTCATGGACGAGAGAGAAAGGTTTGAAGCATAATTAATATGTGAACATAAAGAACACCAAATTTATAATTATGATAGAAGAATCCAGTTTATTGTATTTCTTTGAGATATATTAGGGATTTGAAAGTTGTATATAGTATAATTAGGACGGATCATGGTTATGGTAAAAAAATTAAATCGTAATTTGAGTGAAATCAATTAAAAAATGATATTAATTTGATTTGGTTAGGCTTGATTTTAAATTTTGAAAATCGATACTATTTGATTTGGTTTTGATTTTATTAAAAAATAACCCAAAAATAATCAAATTGAATCGATAAATAGATATATAAATTTTAGAATTATTTATATATTATTCATACATAAAATTTAGACCATTCTTGTAAGAACACTTAAATTTTAGCTCAACTATTACAATCTTAAGTCAAAGTTCAACAAAAATCCAATATTTTATTCTTCTTTACATATCCTACCTCATATAAGATAGTCACACTTTCTTTTAATTAAATCACTTTATTTGTGTAATAATAACTCTAATATTGCTTAATTGAACCGACAATAACTTTTCCTATGAATTATTCATGTAATAGGAGTTTGTATCTATCGAGATACATATGTCCTAATTAATTCTTTCAAATCAAAAAAGTCAGAAAAATATTTTTCTTAAAGAAGAATTGTTAATATGTGTCTAAAGAATCTTACTGATTCCAACAAACTTTGCAGAAACACGAAGTTACCAAATTTAATGAACCAGTGAAGAACAGAAGAATAGAAGAACTGAAATTAATACACAAATCTAAAATTTGTAAAACACGTACCAGAATGTGGAAATTTTTAATAGGTTAAAGATCAAGCCCACTGAATTCACAGTGTCCCCTTAAGGAAATTATTCCCCTCTAGTATCCGAGGTTTTATTTGGAATATGACCTCCCAGGGTAAAATGATCTCAATCACCAGAGTATAGATACCAAAAACTCCGGTGTCAGCGAATCACTCAATGAAAGTAAAGTAAACCTAGAATATTAGATTTAGTAGTTGAAGAAGAAGTCCATAAGTTCTATTTAAAATGAGAGGAAATCCCTCAATTTATAGAAAACAAAGGATAGTGCACAATGAGAGGAAATATTTTGATTATCATCTTACAATGCCGGTGATGAACGAGGAAATCGGAATGTGGCCATATGAAGTGTTTAACAAATTGAGCGCAAATGCCGCGGATTTAGTGCAATTTGGAGGGAAAGTGTACACCCCAGGAGGCCAAGATGTTAGCCCTGCAATGGGAAATGGTCAATTTAAAGGAGGATATTGGCAGCTTACTTGTTATATGCGCAAAGTACTATATGAAATAGAAGTAGATGGACAGAAAAAACAACTAGTGCCAGATGATTCTAAGATTAGATCTCAAGATTCCAGTGCAATCATTATAATGCCAACCATGGTTATTGGGACTATAACTTCTTATTTGGGGGTAAAGGTGGTAAAGATCAATGGGAACCTTGTATTTATTAGCTAGGAAGTGACTTTTGAGTTACTTTTTAATTATTCAAAATGGTTTTAGTTTTATTTTCTTAACAATGTCTTTGTCGTTATGTGTTTGGCTCAAAGATGTCCTTCTTTCTAATGATTGTTATCTGTTGAAAAAGAAACAAAAAATTACAGTTGATTTCAAACTTAAAAGGGAAAAATCAACTTTTTAAGGAACCGTCACTTAAATTTTTTTAAAGAAACAAAAGATATTTTTTAGAAACTCTAACATAATTAAGTCTTAAAAGTTCAAAGAAATGAGTAAGAGGTTCCAATTTCCACTTTTGGATGGTATTAACACTCAAACACTCAAGGTTTAAAATTGATTTCAAACTAAGGAAAAACCATCTTTTTAAAGGAAATATACATGTTAGAAAAAATATTTGAAATTTAATTAACTTAATTATTTTGAATTAATTTAGAAAGAAACTAAACTTTGTAAAAAAAAAATGAATAAGTAAAGGAAAGACAATCGAATAAACCATTAAAAATAGAAGAGTAAATAACATAAAAATGAATCATCTTTAAGGGAATTTAATTAAGTTAGTCTAAACCATCAAAGTTAAAATTAATACAAGATAAGAATTATTATAACAATGGAAAAGGGCCAAGAAAATTCTCAAAGTATTGGAAATTGTACAAAATTATCCTTTATCCATCTATTGGCTCCAAAATATTCTTCTCACCCACCTATTGGGTCCAAAATACTCTTGTCATCCACATTTTGGTTCAAAATTAACCACTTATTTAACGGTTTCATATTTAAACTATTTAAATATTTTTTTAATACGTGGCGCTCAATTATTTGTTATAATTTAACTTATTAGTATAATTTATAAATCAATCTACTACCCATCCATTACTAATTAAACCCACCAAATTAATAAGCCCGTCAGATTATTAATGCAACAATAGAAAAACTACTGCCAATTGAGTGTTTCTAAAAGTTTGAGACGAAAATATCTATAGAAGTAAATTATCATACATTCAAGTGTCTAAATAAAAATTACCGAAAAACTTAAAAGTCTGACTATGTTCATCTTAATTATTCTTACGTCTCAATTATGCGATGTTATTTCATAGGTAACTTTTTTTTCAAAATAATACATTAAAGGTTTTAAAACAAATCATAAATATTTATAAAAGTATATTTTTAAAAAATGCATGAATAAATTCGGGATATATTACTTCTTTACATTTAATTATAAATTTCTAATTCAATCTTGAAAGAGAATCCTATTAAAAGTGTTCTCCTAAATAAGCGTCTCAACATAAATTTAATTGGGGCTTCGATTCGAACTCAAATAATTTTGGATGTCATTTTCAGGAATCTATACTTTCATCGTGTTTTAGTAGTTTATGACGATTTTGATATTATAGTTGGATTATTAATTGGGTGGGGTTTAGTTAGTAATGGGTGGATAGTGGGTTGGTTTATAAATGAAACAAATAAATTAAATTATAACAAAAAGTTGAGCATCAAGTATTTTAAAAAATATTTAAATAGTTTAAATTTAAAATCATTAAATAAGTGGTCAATTTTAAACTCACACGTGGATGACAAGGGTATTTTGGACCCAATAGGTGGATGAAAAAGGCATAGATGAAGGATAATTTTGTACCATTTTCAATACTTCAAGAGTATTTTAGGCCCTTTTCCGTTATAGCAATAAAGAAAAGAGAAAATTTGAGTTTTGCTTAAATTCAAAGTTATTGAACTTAAGCAGGCCCAACCCAGTCCTAAGTTCTAATGGCCTGCTGAAACAAATGGGCTGTTTAAGGCCACTTTTCCTCCTCCTAAAATCTGTTATTCAATTCTTTTGTTCTTTTGGACTGCTGCTGCACCAGGGCTTTTTTAGCCCATTTTATCCCTGTATCAAGTGTATATATATAATAATGTATATAATCTATGTATATCACTGTATATTGGTCATATATCCTCAGTATCAGATATATATCAGCTTGTGTAATCAGTCCTCTCCAACATTTTTTGCTTCCATTTCCCCGAGACAGTTGAGTTTCCACCTACTCGAAATGCAATAAGACAAGGAAATGAGTCCAAAGGGCAGTATGCAAACATCAACTTATGCAGTAATGAATTAATTATTTTATTTCTCTTTGAATGCCTTTGTCATATGAAATCGATATTTTTGTAGACTATTCATGGAGACGTATATGACTGTATGGATATCTACAAACAACCAACTCTTCTGCATCCAACATAGGGCTCCGAAAGAATTAAGGTATAAGTTTTGTTTTAGCATTTTTGTAATGAATCGTAAATAACTTGATGAAGATTTATTTATTTTTAGAAATAAGTCAATAATAAGACTTTGAGCCAAGTTGAAATATATGAGCTACAAACTTAGTATGTACACAAAAAAATGTGTTTAATTTTTTTCACCCATAATTTATGGACCACGTGATAAAAATCATATTCACTGTGATAATGTAGATCTTCTTCAAATTAACAATTGCAGTTTTTGATTTTGAACAAACAATCGGTTCCTGACATTGATGTAAACCTTCATCAAACGAGGACTCCTTCTAGGATGATTATCAAAAGCAACTTTCTTACTCATAATTGGTTTATTCAAGAAGTAAAAAAAAAATTATGTTGTAAGAGATGATATTTCTTCCATATAAGGTTAACAGTAAAGAGAAAGTAATTTTTTTAAAAAAAAGTAAATATAATTGTACTTAAGATTCTAAAAATTAATTAAAATAATATAAAAATATGAGTTCCAAAATTTTAGTCAACTAATCAATAAAATAGGACGTAAAATCGTATAGTTTTTTAATATATAATAAAATGTCATATTTGTAATTAAAATATTAATGTCATAAATAAAAAGACTAAAATAGTATTGGATAAATTAAGGTCTTAAATAGTATCAAGAGCTGAAAACAAATTGGGTTGGGAGTGAATAGGAATTGGGGGTTTTGGCTGCTAGAGCTGTGTATAGTGGGACAACTTTCACATATAGTAAACATAAAATTCATATTTATATGCTATAACAAAGTTTGTATAATTGCGCTACATAGCAAACATATATATGTATAATTCACTATACATATACAATTGAAGCGAATTGTATAAAACGAGAAAGAGAAAGAGACTTGAGCAGAGAATTGTATAAAAACAAAGTGTATATACGATTTAAATTTATATAAAAATGAGAAAGAGAGAAAGGCAAAAGAGACTTGGGCACGGAACAGAGAGAAATTATATAAAACGAAATAGAGAGAAATTATATATACAATTTGAATCTATATAAAACGAGAAAGATAGAAAGGCAAAAGAGACTTGAGCAGGAGAGTACTTTTATTATATAATTATAAGTGTATAGGACAAAAATATATGTATTTGCATGTGTATATACAATTTTCTCTCGCTTTATACAATTAAAAACACAATTTATACAATTCTATTGTATAAAGCGAGAGAGGCGAGCGACCAAAAGCGAGCGAGAGAGAGAGAGTGGCGAGCGAGAATATGGAGAGAGGGACTGACAAACAGTTTGCTATGAAACACAAATAAATCAAACAATAGCTATTATATTTAATTTATATTATTAATTTGTCATTCTATACAATTATCCCATAATGTTATTGTATTGGGCTGATTTGGTGATATCCTTGGGCCTCAAGAAATGGCTGAAAAGAGGGCCTTAAGAGGAGTAAAAATTGGTTAGACTTGTAACCATAGGAATTTCAATTAAAGTCAATATGAATTTACAAAGTAACCAATTAAGTTAATTAGTAAATTTGGCTAAAAGTTAAATAAAATAAATTGATACTAGTTAGTGAACGAGCTTCTTAGTCTTAAAAAAATAGAATAATTAACTTAATTTACTCAAAATATATTTTATAGTCAAATTAAACTAATTAACAAAATATTCAATTAAAAACAAATCCTTTTAGAAGTCTTTCAAATATTTATTTTTATTTTTTATTATTTATATAATGTATTAATTGTAAATATTTTTGGACCACCGCAATAATTAGAGAACGTTACACAAACTCGATCAAGGCGAACAAAACCCGAGCTTGGACCCAAATCTCTCTCCCTCTCTCTCTCTCTCTCTTTATTACTTATTTTTGTGCATTTGTTTAAGATTTGCCGTTAGTTTTAGGTTAGAAAACTCCAATCCCGTCGAAATGCCTCTCTACTTTTTATCAAGATTAAAACTAAAATTTAAGTGTTAGAAAAGATAGATGTTAAGTTTGAAAAAATTGCTTAGAGTAAAAGTTTAAAAAGTTCAACTTTAGCGAAATCTTGAAGCTAATATTTCATAAGTTCGTTTGAGTTTAGAGAGTTTAACTTTAAGGAAAATTTGCATATTTCAAAATTTGCAAAGTGTGGTTAAGTAAAGTTTAAACTTTGATTTGTAAAAGTTAAAATTAAAATAGTCAAATATTGTTAATCGCCGGAAAACCGTGTTTTAAACGGAGTGTCTTAGGTGCCTTACACCTTCCTAAGACACTAATGTGAATCCCGAACCCCTTAAAAAATTTTCAAAACGATTTTTTCTGTTTAAGTTGTTTTGGAAGTAAGTTTTCTTGATTTTTCTTAAAAATTAAGTGGCGACTCCTAAAAGTCGAAAATATCCTTTAAAATCAACAAACTCTTTTCGGAAATTATTTTTTTGATAAAACAGAAATGGCGACTCCGCTGGGGACGAAGGATTCTAACCCTAAAACTAACTCTATTTGACTATCTTGTAATTAATTGTTTAATTGCTTAGATTACTTAGTTTTGAAAATTGTATTTTTTCATGGCATAAATTTCGCCAAACGGCAACTAGTTGCATTAGGAAACAAAAGTTAAGCGGCTTACCGCAACTTATCTCAGAAATAACCCAAAGAACTTATTTGGGAGTATCGAATAAGTAGTTGGAATGCAGTCATCCGACGTTATTCGATAGCTCCACCCCGATGTTTGTCCGACTCGGGTAACCGTCTATTTGAAAACAATTCTAGAAAAGCCTAAGTTAGAGCGAAACCAAAATTGAAATTAGGCATCAGCCTAGGACGACTTAATACACAAGGCGTATTAAGTCCATTTTAGTAGAAAACCGCCAAAGAATCGCGTCTAAGGTCTTCGACCTCACGACGCATCATATTATGTGACATTCGAAATGTATGTGTGAAAAACCAACTTGGGGGTAGGGGAAAGTCTAACGGGTTTCTGTTTTGCAGATATGGACCGCTTCCCGAAATTCAACATGGTCATCTCCACGCCACCCCAACTTACTATGTGACACAACGACTTAGACGGAGATCATAAGCGAACTCTCAACAAATATGTAGGGGCCTTGACCAAGCTAATCAACATGGACGGTTGGCCAGAGTTGATCGAGGTTCTTACAGGGTACTGGGACAGCCAAAGAATGGTCTTTCATTTCGGAACGGCCGAAATCACCCCTACACTAGAAGAAATAAGAGATTGCATAGACATCGTGGGCACGGGCTTAGAGAGAAGAGCCCAAAAACAAGAGGACGTGTTTATCCCCAACAAACCTTCCGTTGAGAACATCTCGGAATGGTTAGGGCTAAAAAAGGATTTCACCTATTGGTGTCAAGACTCCCACATAATGTTCAGGGACTTGTACGTCAGATTTGGACACGCGAGTTTCTATGCCGCGTATAATCGGGAATTTAGAATTTCCTATAGGGAGTGGAATGAGCTCTGCCCGTTGGCGTTTGCCACAGCCTTGTTGGGAACAATGGTCTTCCCGCACGGCCCGAGCCTAAGCATCAACACCAGAGTCATAACACTCGTCCAGACGTTGTTCAAAGGGTACGAGAATCAAGGAACGACAAAGTACTACTCCGTAGCCCCGATCATATTGTCGGACATATATCGCGCTTTGGGTAAGTGCAAAGAGGGGCATCGGTACTTCCAGGGGTGTAATCTGCTCCTCTAATGGTGGATTCTCAGCCACTTGGCAAAGGGTGCTGGAACTCGAGAACTGCACACTCTCGACAACAAGAACACTCTCAAAGACCTGAACGACTTACTATTCTGGGCCAACCTGAACAATCGGAGAACGAGAGGGAGATGGGCCCAAATTTTCTCCGAGTTGAGAGAAGAGAACCTCCAATGGATGCTCGACCTCTTCATATCCAAAGAAGTTGTCGTAGAAAGTCGAAGATGTGTCGTGCTTCCCCTACCTGGCATTCGAGGAATTCGCTCTTACACGCCATTTCGAGTCTTGTGACAGTTCGGAAGAAAGCAGACTGTGCCCAGAGAAGCGTATTATGGCGCTTATGTGTACGACATTGGGGACGACAGAGTAGACGACACCACAGAGATGCTCAGAGAATGGAAGAATGCCATGCGTATGGGCAAAGACAGTATCGCCCCTGACCGATTCAACGCTGGATGTGACGAAGGTTACAAAACATGGTTGAAGAGGGATATACAAAATATCTCCTTTCAAATTTCACGTAGCTTTCGCAGTGTGACAGACAAGGAGGCCAAAGCAGTGGCCGAATTGCGAGAGTTAAAGGAAGAGACTAATGAGGTCTACGCCAAATTCGTAGAGAATCAGAACGCACTCGAGAGGTCGAGAGACTGAAGCAAGGGTATGAAGAGTTCGACAGCTGGATCCAGCAGAAAATCGAGAGGATGCGATATGACAGCCTGGAAGACAAAGGACGTCTGGGTGAGGGTTTTTTGTTGATGCTGAGGTACATGTTCCAACAACATAAAAACCATAAAAACGACGACGGAACAGGACCATCCGGAGCAGCATAGTGGACATCGCCCCTGCGCGGGTTTTTCTTTGTTTGTACTTGCATTATTTTAGCCCCTGCGTGGGCCTGATATTATCGCACTTTCTAAATAGCCCCTGCGTGGGTTTGTTTATTTCCCTTTTCAAACATTTCACTCATTATTAAATATTATTTTGGAGGGAGTCATTTAATTGGTTTAAACTCACACGTACATTATTCGAATGTGTTAGGCCTACCCTTGGCACAAAAAGGGTTCCCATGCATGATTAGGACGCGATATATGTGTATTTAAATGCCTATGTGTTATGTTGCTTTGAATGAGGATATTGGAAGCCCACTCCGAGCCCAAAACTCTAAAGAGTATACAGAAGCCACTATTACAAATATCCAACCAAAATTCCCAAGTCTCAAGTTTCTCACCCAAAAATCCATCTTCCATACCACAAATCCTGAATACCGCTCTATCGTCTCAGGAAAGGTGAATCACCGCTATGGACAAAGGCAAGAACGTCCAGACAGAGCTTATTAAGGAGGAATTACGAAGAAAGATCGAGTGAATCACTCGAGAGATTCAGAAGGTCAAAGAAGAAGGAATCAAAGTAGACATGACTACGGCGGTCTACAAAGCTGCTGTCACGACCTTGGATGAAGACCTAACATCACAAATAAAAAGAAAGAAGGAGGTTGAGATGGAAATCGAAAGCCTAACAAATAGGTTGAACTTGCTTCGTTTGGAGATACACGAAGGGAAGGCGAGAGAAGCGAAGATAAATATCGAGACTGCCGTGTTGTCAGCCAAAAGTGCAGCACTCGACGAGGAATTGGCGACCCATAGCAACCTAAAGGGCGTAAAATACCTCGCCCGTGATCAGGGAGCAGATAATAGTGGCCCCGGCTGTGAAGTAATTGAGGAGGACGACGAAGAAGAAATCGTTTACAAGCCTCCATTTCTGACTGTCTGAAAGGAAAGGAATGACGCAGCCACAAGACAAGAAATCGCCGAATGTTGTCTTCTAGAAATTTCAATGTTGTTTTTCAATTCCTTGTAATCACAATGAAAGAATGAATGGAAATTTTCATCCTAAGACTCGAACTACGTTGGGCCTGAATTCTCCCCGTGAGATACGTAGGCAGCATTCCCAGCCCGGCCCCTATCACAGAAAATTTTCATTCTCTCCCGTGTTTCGGAGATACGAAGATAAGATCAATGGACGTTGAAAAGCAGCTGCAAGAAGAACATAGCTCAACGTGATTCAGCTTTCCCGAGATGACGTCAAAACAAACAAATTCCTGTTTGTTCAAAATATATTTCGTCCTCATTCGTGGGTTAAGATATTCTCAAACAAAGCAACTTGTATGTTTATGTGTTTTATGTGCGATATTATGCATTTTGTACTCCGGATATGCATTAACAAATTTGCCTTTGAGTTGTTTTTACCTCTCAGGTACCTTATACTAATCTGTGTCGATAAAGCTGGCAGATCACCCCTACTTCACCAGATCAAAAGGTCCCGCAAATTCCTTCCCCGGACCAAATGCAAATACAGACATGGGAGACAACAATGAACAAGTCAGCCTCACAGATGTCGTGGTGGCTCAGCCCACCGTGGCAGAGCAGAATGAGCTTATTGCGCAGTTGATGCAACAAATAGCTGACATGAGGGTAGAGATGCAACGAAGGCAAGACACTCCTCCGCCCGGGTTTGGCCCCAACTTTCTCGACACGAGACCTCCTACATACTTCCCCTCGTCCAACTGGGATCCTACTCAGCACCGTCCATCGACACCTGTGCACAACCCATCCGGGATAGATATGACCACCCAAAACCCCCCAATACGCCTCAGTCTCCTATCAAACTCCCTCACCACTCCCAAACAATCCTCTACAAATACCACCACACCCCCAAAATACTCAAACAGCCCCACTACCCCAAAATCAAACCCAAAATCCCACCGCCTTCAAATCCCAAACACCGCATCCCCACTTGACCCAAAATACCAATCCCCAAAATTATCCGCAAAACTATCAAACCGCACAGAACGCCCCAAGCCCATCCATAGCCCCACCCCTCCCCAAAAGAACCACTTTTCAAGTCTCTGTCCTGGCCGAGCATGAGGTGCACGGCTCCGAGTTGGACCATTATGAGGAGAAAGAAAGAGAGTGGAGGGTGAGGGAAGAAGCGAAGGTAGACATAAAGGAGGAGATCAAGAGGGCAATGAGAGAATTGCAATGCACTCCAGACGTCGCCGGGTTAAGCTACGAAGAACTATGCATCTACCCAGACTTGAACCTACCTGAAGGGTTCAAGATCCCAAAGTTTGATACCTTCGGAGAGGTGGGCAACCCCATGGCACACCTAAGAGCGTACTGTAACCAACTCGTGGGAGTTGGCAAAGATGAAGCGTTGCTGATGAGGTTGTTCAGCCGAAGCCTGTGCGGTGAGGCCTTGGAATGGTTCACATCCTACGAGACTCGACAATGGCCCAGTTGGAGTGCACTGGCTAAAGATTTCATCGACAGATTCGCATACAACGTCGAGATAGTCCCTGATCGGTACTCCTTGGAGAAGATGAAGCAGAAGCCCACAGAAAGCTATCGGGAGTTCGCGTACAGATGGAGGAAGGAGGCAGCAAGGGTGAGGCCTCTGATGACAGAAAAGGAGATTGTAGAGGTGTTCGTGCGAGTGCAGGAGCCCGAGTATTATGACAGAGTCATCTTATTAATCGGCGCCAAATTTGCCGAGATAGTCAAAGTAGGTGAGACTATCGAAGATGGCCTGAAGTCGGGAAAGATAGCCCGAGTGTCTGCATCGCCTGGGTCTTCTGGACTGGTAAGGAAGAAAAGAGAGGAGGTTAACACTATCTCACATGGGGGAAGAAAGGCCCCCAGAAACTTACCACGTCCCCAAGGCCGCTCCAACCCTCCATCAAAGCCTCATCAAGCCTACCGTCCACAATCAAATCATTCCGGCCACTACAATGCTGCCCCCTTATCCAGATGCCCATATTTTGTCGTATCAGAATCCACCCCCGATTCCCCAAAATTTTCCCTCCATATATCCAAACTACCCCCAAGCTTATCAAGTCCCTTCCCATTACCAGAGTGTCGCTTCCAGCTGCGCTAATGTACAGCCAAGCTATCGAGCGCCTTCCCCTGCATATCAAATACAAATCCCAGCATATCAAAGCCCTCATCCAAATTACCAAGCTCCAATGCCAAACTACCAAACAAAGCCCTACCCCAGAACCCAAGCTCCACGCCCAAATGCCCGCAATTACCAACAAGTCCCCCCCTCAACAGAGCGGGTATGATCCCCCCCGCCTCAGGTTTGAGAAGAAGCCCTCCAGGAGTTTCACCGCGTTGGCTGAAAGCAGAACTAAATTGTTCGAAAGATTAGCCGCGGTCGGAGTATCAATAACTTTCTTGTCGTGGTTAATCAGATCTCGCAATAGTCATTCATGTTCTTAGATGATTCGAGGGCTGGTGGTGTCTATTATCGATGTTGCGCTTATATTTCCTTGTAATATTGCTTCAACTTGGATCATTCATATTTTGCTTACTTTCAAACATGCATCAAGGTCTACATGTTAAGATTGTTTAATATGTCAGTATGGTTGCTTCCAAATTCTATATTTATGAACATGTTATGAGTTTTGATGGCTGATTACTACCATCTTAAGTGACTACAAATGAATATCTTATTTATTTTACTTTTTCTTATTAATGTTAGTTGGATTATATACTAATTTTTTTAATTATTTTTTTATTTGCTTTGTGGCATGTAAATCCGCTTGAGTTCACCATGAACTCTCCTCTTTTGCATTTCGAGAGAGTCGTAAAGACTCACATGTGCCTGTCCTTGAAGTCAACCCGTCGAAGCATTCATACGCCAATCCCAATTCTTTGAAGATTGAAGAAAATTCGAAACGGATTAGAAGAATTCTTTTTTTTTTTGTATTTTTTTGTTATTTTTGTAAAGGGCATAAGCCCTCTTGTCGTTTTTATTTTCTTATTTTATTTTGTATGTTTAGATTAGGACAGGTACAAAACGGGTCAAATACCCGAAAACAGGTGGGTCCAAACCCGGTCAAGGCGAACAGAACCCGAGCTTGGACCCAAATCTCTCTCTCTCCCTCTCTCTCTCTCTCTCTCTTTATTACTTGTTTTTGTGCGTTTGTTTAAGATTTGCCGTTAGTTTTAGGTTAGAAAACTCCAATCCCGTCGAAATGCCTCTCTACTTTTTATCAAGATTAAAACTAAAATTTATGTGTTAAAAAAGATAGATGTTAAGTTTGAAAAAATTGCTTAGAGTAAAAGTTTAAAAAGTTCAACTTTAGCGAAATCTTGAAGCTAATATTTCACAAGTTCGTTTGAGTTTAGAGAGTTTAACTTTAAGGAAAATTTGCATATTTCAAAATTTGCAAAGTTTGGTTAAGTAAAGTTTAAACTTTGATTTGTAAAAGTTAAAACAAAAATAGTCAAATATTGTTAATCGCCGAAAAACCGTATTTTAAACGGAGTGTCTTAGGTGCCTTACGCCTTCCTAAGACACTAATATGAATCCCGAACCCCTTAAAAAGTTTTCAAAACGATTTTTTCTGTTTAAGTTGTTTTGGAAGTAAGTTTTCTTGATTTTTCTTAAAAATTAAGTGACGACTCCTAAAAGTCGAAAATATCCTTTAAAATCAACAAACTCTTTTCGGAAATCAATTTTTTCGATAAAACAAATACTTTCTTAATTGCTTTATTTGTGAAAGAGTCAAATTGGGATAGGTTAGATAATGAAAAATGTATTATGATCAAAAGATTATTCATGTAGCATATCAAGATATCATAAAATTTTCGTGAGAATTTTTGAAATGACAAGTTCAGGACATGCCCAAGATTCTGCATCATTCAATTTTTTCTACATGCTCATATGTGGAAACAATGTAGCGAAAGGAGTTGTATCCCGCAATTTTTAAGATGGATGGCAGTGGAGTTTTTTTTCATATGACATTTTTTTCTTTTTTGATATTTCTATTATCAATTTTGTTAAACGAGAGACAACGATTTTTCATTAAGCAAGAGTTAATACCTCATATGGTCACTCAACTATGCACTCTTCTCTCAGAAAGTCACTCAACTTTTAATTTTCACTCAAAAGGCACTCAACTATGCACTTTTTTCTCAAAAAGTCACTCAACTATCCACTCTTTCCTCAAAAAGTCACTCAATCTATTAAATTATTTTTTAATTAAAAATTATTGATATTAATTATTTATATAACAAACCAAGAATTTTAAAAAATAAATTAAATCATTTAGTGATCCACCCACCTAACCCGACCCATTAAAAAATATGATTAGGATTAAAGACAAAATAAAATGGGTCATATCATATTTTTTAATGGATTGGGATAGGTGGGTGGATCACTAAATGGTTTAAATGGTATTTTTATTTTTTTAAAATTTTGGTTTGTTATATAAATAATTAATATCAATAAATATTAATTAAAAAAATAATTTAATAGATTGAGTGACTTTTTTAGGAAAGAGTAGATAGTTGAGTGACTTTGAATTAAAATTCAAAGTTGAGTGACTTTCTGAGAAAGAAGTGCATAGTTGAGTGACTTTTGAGTGAAAATTGAAAGTTGAATGACTTTATGAGAGAAGAGTACATAGTTGAGTGACCATCTAAGGTATTAACTCCATTAAGCAATGGCGATTGTGGAGGAGGCGAAAGTAGTTTTGAGTAGAATAAAAAAATATGGAGCAAAAGTTTTTTCAACTGTTAGCTCATTTGATTGAAAATTAAGATAGGGAGCCCTCATAAAAGTTGCTACACTCACCAATATGATGAATAATGTAGCTATACAAATTTTCGAGCAAATAGATTTGGAAATCCACCATATTTTTGGGTCCCTATTCTAATGGATCATACGATTTTTAAATACCATACTGCATTTCTAGCTTCGTTCCTTATTGGTGCAATTCAAGTTGGAGTGGTTGAACTTGTTTTGAGTTACAAATTCTTTTGGCGATGGATAACTCTATTTTTTGCATGTGCAGAGATTTTTGTCTTAGAGGTATTTATTTATTTTCCTTGTCAGAGTAATCTTATTTTTCATATATATATATATATAATTATCTTATTTCTTCCAATATATGCGGATTTCCTTATTTTTTTTATATACCATGAAGCAAGTTCATTAGTCCATCTAATGCAACAGTTAGACTGCATTGGCATTGTCTCTAGCACACTTCTTCTAAGATGTTATTCTTTGTTTTATACCATATATGATTGGACAAAGATATCATACCTCAATAATCTTCTAGCTTTAGGTGCATATTGCGAAACAACTCTCATTTGTGCCTTGAATGCGTGATTACTCATTTTGTGTGCTATTGTGGTTATCTGAGCAGGATTCATCATACACAAGTTCATACCAGAAACAAAAATTGAGGATATGCTGCTAGAAGCAGAGATTCGGATGATACAGTGGTTTTGAAAGAAAATACTTCCAAAATAAGATATTGACAATGTGCACCACTTTCATGTGTGAGTAACATATTTCCTAAGATAAGTAAAATATGTACAGTAACAATTTTTGGAGTAAAAAATGAATATGTGTTATACATGCATCACGTGCGTTGTACGTGCATCTCGTGTGTTGTACGTGCATCTGATGTGACAAAAAAGTTACATAATTTCTAAAAATTGACTTGTAAATGACTTAAAATGGTATAGAAGACTCAAATAAGTTGAAGTTAAAAAAAATGATACAGGTTAACAACTCACTATGAATAAGAAACACTATTGCAATAACTGGATTTGCATTTGGAGTCTGGTTGACATTTTATAATTTTTGACACTTTAATATCAACATATTGATTTTTTTAGGCTCTTTTAAGATCAAATTTAATACTTTTTTAATATTACTTTATTACTTAATAAGTACTAATATTAAAAACTTGCTTCAATATTTGTCAATCCTTGGTAGAATTTTATTCATTTTTAAATATATGTCAGTATTTTTTTAATTGCTTCATTCGTGAAGAAGTCAATTCAGACTAGGTTAGATCATAAAAAATGAAGTATATCTATACTTTCTTCTTTAATGTTTCTTTCAAGCTAAAAATTCATAATTCTGTCATTGTTTGTGTATCATATGAGATCAATTAGAGTAAAACTTGAATAATTTTACTAATGTATTTAAAAGTTGAACAGTGTGACATTGTCCATATAGCTGCACTCAAAAAGAAGAAAAGTACATACATTCAATGATGTAATAAAACACTAAGTTACATCTAGTATCTAGGGTGAACGAAAGTGATACCTCTAAAAATTGAATATTTTTTTTTTGTATTGTATTATCATTGTACAAGTAGAATTATTAGCGTAGAGAGATTTCTCTTGAAATTTTAATGAAGACTTTACAAAATACAAATAACCTTATTGGTGTAGAATTTTATTTATTGTTAAATATAGACCAATACTTCTTAATTGCTTCATTTGTGAAAAAGTCAAATTGGGCTAGGTTAGATAATAAAAAATATAGTATAATCAAGAGATCATAGAAATGTTATATATCAAGAGATCATATGATTTTCGTGAGAAATTCACTAAAGACAAGTAAAACTACCATTGACATTTTCTGTGCTTTTACTAGTTTTCTAGTACTCCTCGTTGAGAATGTAGTCCATCACCCTAATCTTTTATCGTTATGCCTTTCATATAGATTGACTCATTCGTGGGGTCGTAAGCCGATCCTTATTTGTGGATTGACACTTGTATTTTCGGGAAGTATGCTGACGACTTGGTTTTCCAATATTATCTTTGAATTCATCAGGTTAGTTGTTAAAGGATGTGGCACGTGGTTTTTATATAAGGTTGGTGTTCCGATGTATTCATTCATTTACGTGTACGATAAGTATGATTATTCAATTTGTCAACTCATATAAAATATTGTTGCAGCTAATTCGATCATGTATATGCCTAGACACTAGTTTTGCACATGCACAAGATTGTGCGTGCTTCGATTTCTTCTACATGCTCATATGTGCAAACAATGTGGCGAAAACAATAAATCTAGTTTCATCCCGCAATTTCATAAATGGAGTCTTTTTGCATATGACATTTTTTTCTTTTCACTATTTCTACTATTGATTTTGTTAAACGAGTCACCACAATTTTTCATTAAGCAATGCCGATCATGGAGGAGGCAAAGGTATTCTTGAGTAGAATTCAAAAATCTAGAGCAGAAGCTTTTTCAACAGTTAGCTCACCTGATTGAAAATTAAGATAGGGAGCCCTCATAAAAGCTGCTACACTCACTAGTATGGTGATTAATGTAGCGATACAAATTTTCAAGCAACTCATAAATTTAGACATCCATCATATTTTTGGGTATGTATTCTTACGGTTCATATGATTTAAATATCATGTTGCATGTTTAGATCCAAACCTTAGTGGTGCCATCCAAGTAGGAGTGGCTGAACTTTCAATTTTGAGTAACAGATTCTTTTGGCGACGGATAACTCTACTTTTTAAATATGCAGAGATTTTTGTCTCTGGTATTTACTTGTTTTCATTGTCAAAGTAATCTCATTTTAAAAATATATCTAATTGTATGGTTTCTTTCGGTATATGAAGATTTCCTTATTTTTTTTTACAACATGGAGCAAGTCCATTAGTTCATCTAATACAACGGTTAGAGTGTATTGCCATTGTCTTTAGCACCCTTCTGATAGGATGTTATTCTTTGCTTTATAATCCACAGGATTGTACAGAGTTATCATACCTTGATGATCTTCGAGCTTTAGGTGCATATTGCGAGGCAACTACATTTTTATTTATGACATTAATCATAAATTTAGCTATGTTGCCTCTCATTTTTCCCTTGAATGCTTAAATATTCGTTTTGTCTACTATTATGGTTATATGTGTAGGATTCATCATATACAAGTCCTATCAGTGATAGAAAAGAAGGAGGGCGAGCTGCCAGAAGCAGAGATTTGAAAATGCATTGGTTTTAGAAGAAATTACTTCCAAAATAAGATAGTGACAATGGAGCGTAGTACTAGGTATTTCATATTTAGAACATAGTGTCGGAGTAACTTTCAGAATTTGTACTAATATTGTTCATCATTTTCATTTATAAACCACAGAAAGACTTCCTTTTGTTAATGTTTTTGTCGCTTGATCAGGAAATTTCTTTCCATGAGAAAGTTCATTGGTCATTCGATCAACCATGCCTACATACTTTCTACTTTCTTTCTCAAAACTTTAAAGTTTTTAGTAATTTTGTGTGAAAATTTAATAGAATGCCCAATTATTCAATGTGTAGCCTATCATATTTATTTCTCTTTATAACTACAATTACAAGTATAAAATAAGTATATTTGTGCACTACTTTCAAGTGTGACTAACATATTTCCTAGGATAAATAATCATATACAGTCACAATTTTTGGAGTAAAGATAGAATAAGCGTTATAAATGCATCTCATGCATTATACGTATATTTCGTGTGTTGTATGTGTATCTCTTGTGTTGTACGTGTATAATTCCTTAAAATTGTCTCGAAAATGACTTAAAATGGTATAGACTCAAATAAGTCAAAGTTAAGAAAGAAGATAAAGGGTCACAATTCATTACGAATATAAAACACTATTGCAACAACTTAATTTGTATCTGGAGCACGGTTTGTATTTTATAATTTTTGACGCTTTAATTGATATCTATTGATTTTTTCCAACCTCTATTGAGGTCAAATTTAAGCACTTCTTTAGTAGTAACTTCAGTTACTAGTTTTAATAAGTAATAATACTAACAACTTGCTTCAATATTGAACTAGTTGAAAAGTGCAAGTTATGTTCCTTTACATGGTCTTAAAAACTTCAACTAGAGCAATAAGACGTATATTCTTTCTATTCGACATCTCAATATACCATCTTATACATGAGGTTTTAACACGACATAACTTGTGACACCTATATCTTTCTTTGGGTAGATAAATGAATTGTACAATTCCTTTACTTCTAGAGATCCCCTAATGCAAATTTGGCGTACAACGTGTTAGTTATGTACTTTGCTTTGAGATAGAAAGGAATTCTTAGGAGATACTAACCTCTAAACAACTTAGTTACAAAATTGAATTGTGAGGACATGAGAATAAGAATTTTTATTTTGCTGAGTTTGACATATGTTGGGTGGAGACTAAAGTCCCGTGATAGGTAAACATACAAGATAATAATAAATATTGGACGTATATTCTATCTTGACGCCTCTCGTGTAGAGTATGATTTTAATAGATTATGATCTTTTCAAAAAGAAAAAGGAAAACAGTATCCTATGAGGATTTGTGGTGCGTTTACTCGACCTTCAAGGTATTCGGGTAGGTTAGAGCTTACTCTTTTAAAAAGCTCAACTTGAGTGATAGTTTATTGTATAAAGTATGTTATACATGGATTAGACATGTTGATGAGATTGAAAATTTTGGAGAAATGAGTTGGTTTCGTAAAATCTAGGTTAGGACTAACTGAATATATTATGTGTTGTGTGTTATTCTATGCTTCATATGTTATATCGCACTATGATGAGTTCTTGGATTAATGGGGTACTAAGTTGAAATATATCTACTTAGTTGTGGAAAATATGGCCCAAGGGCTATTTTGAAAGAAAATATACTATTTGAGAAGGTTGGTAGCCCATGGATATTGTTGTAAGAAAGATGTTTATATTTGTGTTATATTCAAATTTTCTTATTTTTGTGATCATTCATAAATATTTATTATCACGGATCATGAATATTGGTACTATATATATGACATAGTAATACATGAATGGTCGCTGGAAATGGTTCCAAGTGATTGATTATTGATAATATCGAGGATAAATATTGATTTCTATGTCTGAGGGAAATAATTTTGGGTAGGTACATGGGTTTAGTGAGTTCCTCATGTATTAGTCCTGGATCACATGCCGCTATGTATTGGATTGGAATATATCTGAAATGTATCTGATATTTGATTGGAACACGTCATATATATCTGGAAGATCAACTTTCACATATAACAAATATAAAAATCATATTTGTATGCTATAACAATAGTTTGCATTATTGCACTTCATAACAAATTTTATGTTTGATATAGAGCTTTTAATTTGTATAATTCGCTATAAACATCCAATTTTATGCAAATTTTTCAATTTTGCATAAATTTATTTATACATTGTAATTTGTATAATAGGATATGTATTTGTATAATTACAAGTGTATATGACGAAAATATATGTATTTGTATTTATATATACACTCTTCTCTCACTTTATACAAACACAAATGTATTTTATACATTTTATACCGGAATGTTTAAAATATATAAGTGTATACTGAATCAGATGACAAAAAAAGGAACGTTTGTTGCCAATTACAATTGAAATAAACTGTAGCCATACATTTAATTAGAATTAATAGTTTGCTATTTTATACAATTTTTCATATCTGGAATGCATCTAGTATCCGAGATGCATATCTAGTGTGATACACATGTATCTCAGTTACACCTCACCTCTCTCCCTCTCTAATGAATCGTCTCTCTCTATAAATAGTATAGAGTGTATCATGTAGATAAAATAGATGTATTTAAGTATGTCTGACTTGAAATTTGGTATGAAAATGTGTATCAATGAAATAAGTTATAATTATTTCAAAATGTAAAAGAACTAGTAAATAGTAGAAATGTTCGTATAATTAGGTAATTTATAACATTTTTACATTAATAAGAGAAAATACATTAAAAAAAAACTAAACTTGACAGCACAACTTACTTTAGCACTTAAACTACACGGGTTTTAAATACCCAATTAACATCTTTAAAGTGATTTTTTTGCACCTGGAGACTATATCACCACTCTCACCCGCCATATCATAACCACGTAAGCGACACATCATAACCATATAGATGTCATGTCATTATTTTTTTTTCTTTTCTACTATCATATTTAACCTAAAACACTTTTTAAATTAATTATATCTTTTAATTAATTTATAAATGCATACCCTCACTCCCACCCCCATCCCCATCCCTTTCGTCTTCCTTGTTGTTCACCATTTCAACCTTCCATATTTGTTTTTCTTCTTCATTATTCAATAATTTTTTTAAATAACTTTAAAGAAAGAAAATTCACTATAATATGCACATTATTTTCTTTGGATCCTTCCCACGAATTTACCCTCATCGAGAATGATTTTTTTTAAAATCAATTTTTTCTTGACAACTCAAATAAGAAATGTAGATTGCATAAGAAAGTAATCCAAAAAAGTATATAAATTCTATGACAAATGTTTGAATAAATCTAGAAATCAAAATGGGTCACTTAAAATTAAAGAAAGTTTACATTTACAAAATCGACATTAATAATATAGAGTGAAATCGATGTCAATAAAATTACATTGGTATTAAATTTTAAGAATAGTAAAGTACTAGTGAAATGAAAATAGTGGATAGAGGTGAGATGATTATGTAGAGGAGGTGATACAATAGAGAAAATGGTGTTTTCAGAAAACAACAAAATAAAAATATTTTTTTAAAAAATAGAAATTAAAAAGTGGATCCACTAATTTTACTAACCACCTCTAAATAAGAAAATTCATATTCTTAAAGTGTTAATATATCGAAAAAATTATTTACGATATTAGGTATATATTGACCAATAAAAATAGGCTATGCGTAGGACTTTCAAGAAATTCAATTTATTTTCTCTCTTTCACGTGCATTTAGGAGAGTGTACTCGCTCTTTCTGTCAAATCACCTCTTAGAGGGTGTTTAAATCACTTGAAAGATGTTTGGGGAGAGGGAAAAGAGGGTTTTTTAACACACATGTAGTTTAATTGCTAAAGTAAATTATGCAGCCAAGTTTAGAGAGGTTTTTACCTGTTTTCTCTATTAATATTATTTGAAGATAAATAAGTACCGCAAAAGGAGAATCTTGGGAGTTAGGACATATGTAACCTTCTTATCAAAAAGTGGAGGGGAAAATTTAGTTTATAGCTAAAATATGAAATATGTGATAGGTAAATTTGGGGCCTTTATGTAAAATACTCGGGATATAGTAAACAACTGAGATAGTCGTTGGTAAGCTTTTTGGTTAGTTAGAAAATTGATCGATTAGTTTTAGCCGTATTTAATTTTAATAGTCCATTTTGATCATCAATGTATATAAATTTTTAAGTCCATTTGTTAGTTACGTTAGACCAAAGGCGATCTACTTCATCAAAATTAAGGGACTAAAGATGTTCGGAGTTATATTTAAGGATCAAAACAGGCTTACTCCCATAGACAAGAGACAATTTTGGCAAAAATCTCTTAGATGATGTATTTAATTGGTTTGAGTTATTAAAAAATAAAAATGATATCAATTTCTATGGTTGCATTAATGAAACAATTAATTAAAAACTTTATCAAATCTAGAGAAATAATAACATTAAATAAGAGATTACCACAGTCAAATTTATTTGCTAATTCTATGTATTCAGGACAAAAAAATAAAAGAAAAAGTCCATAAAGCAATATAAATATTTTGGTATTACTTATCTTTGCCCCATTTCTCAACTTCATTGTTATTTCCTCCTAACTCAACAAAATTTTGATAGGAAAGACGAGGTAAGTAGTTTTTTCCCCCTTTAATCTTGAAATTTCATTTTGTAGAATTACCCCAATAAATCTACTACTTTTAATATTTCTTTTTTCTCTTTTGATGAGTTTGATGCTTTCATTTTCTAGTTTTAATAATGTTTGGAATTTGTGAATCCTTGAAAAATGTTGACAATTTGAGTCAATCATGTCTAGTATAGGTACATTTCTTCTTCGATATTTTTGGAAAATGTTACCTGAAAGAGTTTTATGTGAAAAGTTTGATTTGATACTTTTATTTCATAAAAGAATGTACTTCTACAAAAAAAAAATGTGGTTGGGAGTGTGGGCGGTGGGGTGGGGGTGGGGGTGGGGGGTGATACTACATTTACTAGTGTGTAAAATAATAATAAATTTTTTGTATGAGTTCGCTGTATATATATGCTAGCTAGTATTAATAAGTAAATTGATAACTTTATTTCATAAACCAAAGATACTGTATTGATTATATATTTTATTTTTTACCAAAAATAAGTTTTTTATTATTATTAAATATATGTTATGCACCTACCTGTTTATATAAAAACAAAATTTTACTTATGAAGTGAAATAGGAGAAATCATATGAAGATTTATAATGAAAAGATGAATGAATAAATAACTTTAAGAAAGAAAAAAAATAATTTTCTCGTAAAGGAATAAAGAAAGTTATAGATTCTAAACCAAAATGCTTGGCACATAGAATATTGAAGATCCTCCGGACCGCGATGTTGAAGAAGGACGATGTTGATGTGATCATCAAATCTCAACAACAAATTCTTGGTGAAGCATTTGATGGAAAAGAGAAAGCGAAGTCACGAGAAACAGATAGGGAAGCAGCACGAATCGCTATTGCAAGTATCAAAAGAACAGTCAACTTTGATGATGGTTTTCAAGCAGAAAGAGATTTGATGTCCATTCTAGGTGCGCCACAACAAATTATTGGCAAAGCATTTGATGGAAAAGAAAAAAAGAGGAAGGTTGAGTTGCAAGAAGAGGAAGCTAAGTCGCAGCAGAAAAAAAGGTAGAGAAGCTGCTCGAATTAATTGATATTACAAGCCGAAATTATATGTAAGGGACAAAAAAGACTAGTTAACATAGCAATATAAGTTGAGTAATTGACGTTACATATATTTGCTCCATTTCCCAACTTTACTGTTATTTCATTCAATCTCAGTTTAACTTTGGTAGAGTCAGTTCTAATTTGTGTAGAAATTCAGTTATGATACATAATCAGTTCTATTAGTTTTGTTCATTACTAAAATGAAGTAAGTAGTATTTTTTCCTTTAACTCTTTGAAATTTCAATTTAGCGAATTATTCAATAAATATAATTTAGTGCTAATTATCTTTGTTTTTCTCTCTTTTGATATGATTTTTTTTGCTTTGATTTTCTAGTTTTGATAATCTTGAAATTCATGAATGCTTGGGAACTGTTAAGAGATTGAGTTAATCATTTTTAGTATAGATCAAATTATTTTTTTGATATTTTTATGAATTTTGTTTTGAATTGATAAAGATATGAAAAATGTTGTTTCTCATTTCTAATAAAACTTGAAAAATATCGATTTGTTTTATGTAGCATACATAAATCACGTGTTTGGGGCAAAACTAACCCTCTTTTTTACTCTATTTTTGTATGTTTTGTCTCAGTCATCTAAATGACTGAGACAAAGTCTTGGGCTCAATGAATGGATGCAACCATTTACTTTGAAAATCATACCATACAGATAACTCAATAATTAATTTAGTATAACATAAACTGAACTTTC
This sequence comes from Solanum lycopersicum, assembly GCF_036512215.1. Taxonomy (NCBI): domain Eukaryota; kingdom Viridiplantae; phylum Streptophyta; class Magnoliopsida; order Solanales; family Solanaceae; genus Solanum; species Solanum lycopersicum. The sequence goes on from NC_090803.1 coordinate 59,780,510, forward strand.
TAGAATAGTTTCAATAAGTTTTGATTTAAAGTTTTTCTGTAGGAAACTAATAACAGATAGTATTAAATAAATAGTATAAAATAATATTAGTATTTACTGTGTACTAATCCTAGTCCTATTAGGATTAGTACTCCTTAATCCTAGTCCTATTAGGATTAGTACTCCTTCCTATATCTCCTATATATATCTCCAATGTATTCCCTTATTAGGTTAACACTTTAATACAATCAATATTCCTTCATGGTAGCAAGAGCCAGAAAACCTAGATCTTCTTTTCTCTAGGTTTTTTTTTCTCTCTTTGATGCACCGATCGTTCCCTCTCTTCTCTTGGGCGGCGGCAGCCATGACAACCGAGGTGGATCCTCTCGATTCACTTCCTTCTATCGTTAAACTCCTTCTCAGGCATCTTCATGCCCTGATTCCCGAATAATTATCAGACATAAATTACCCTACATGGAAAATCACCGTTCTTACATCCCTTGAGGCCAATTACCTTCTCAAATACATCGATGGAAGCAAGAACCACCACTGGCAGTCATCACCGCCACAGACAAATCAGAAAAAACCAATCCGGCCCATGCCGCCTGGAAAGCCGTGGATGGCCAGATCCGATCATGTTTGATTGAGGTCATATCTCCCACGGTTCAGAAACACGTCCGATCCTACACAACTGCTTCAGCCCTGTGGACGGCCCTCGCAACACGCTATGCATCAATTTCCCACTCTCATATTTTTCAATTGCGTGATCGTCTCCACACAAATACCAAAGGCACGAAAACTATGGCGGAGTATTTAGACGAGGTCTCCACCATCATCACAGCCCTCGACACCGTGAATGAAATCATTCCCGAAAAAGATCTCGTCATGTGCGTTGTTCGGGGGCTCCCATCAGCTTACTCCTCCATTAAACAGGCGGTTCGCATCAGTCCAACGCCCGTTGCCCTGACTACTCTCTCCTCGTGGCTAAAAAGTGAAGAAATCAACGTGGATCTGGAGAGCAAACTTCTTCTCCGAGAAGCCGCTGCTATGGAGCCGGCCACCGCCCTCACCGCAAGCCAGAACTATCGCGGGGGGCGTGGTGGCGGCCGGCAGGGGAGCCGCGGCGGCTACGGCAGAAACAGCGGAGGCCGCGGGCGCGGCGGTCGGCAGGGCAGTCGTCCGCCGTACGACGGTCAGCAGCACGGCAGCAAAAACAGCCTGCACTCCTTCGGCAGCGGTGGGCAGTCATCTTCCAGCGGCGGGCAGGGCACTTACGAGCGAGATCGTCCAACTTGTCAAATTTGTTAGAAAACAGGACACACCGCTGTTCATTGCTGGTTTCGATATGAGGAAAGCCGAAATAGTGATAACCGTGCCAATTATGCATCTCAAGCCGGTCCTTCCTCTGAATGGCTGTTGGATACTTGGGCCAACATACAGGTTACTTCTAATCTATCTAAGCTTAACGCTCCAAATCCATATAATGGCTCCAATGGTATTACTGTTGGCAATGGTGAGTCCTTTTAATATTTCTCACACTGGCACGGGTACCATTAAAACCCTCACCGCCATCTTTCACCTAGGTAACCTTACCCACGTCCCTTCTATTAAAACCAATCTCCTTTCAGTTCACCAATTCACAAAAGACAATAATTGCTCACTCTTGTTCACCTCTAATGATTTTCAGATCCTAGACAATACTACTAAGAGGGTGATTTTTCAGGGCCCCTATGAGCATGGTCTGTACGTTGTTCCTGGCACAAGTTCGTCTGTCCACCTAGTTTCAGAAAGCGTTCCTGTGGCTCCGGTGGCTCTTTCGGCTGATGGCCACAGTCTGTTGTGGCACAGTCGTCTGGGTCACCCGTCTACTCAAATAATAAATTCTTTAATGTCTCAATTAGGTTTTTCTTCCATTCATGTAAACAATTGTGACTCCTGTTCAATTGCTAAATCTCATAAATTACCTTTTACTTTATCTGAGAAGCGTACTACTGCACCTTTTCAACTTATTCATTCTTACCTATGGGGTCCTACTGCTGTTCTTTCATTTGCTGGTTTTCGCTATTATATTTGTTTTGTGGATGATTTTATAAAATACACTTGGTTGTACCCACTAAAACACAAATCACAGGCATATACCACCTTTGTCACCTTTGAAAAAATGGTCAAAACACAATTCAATTCTCATGTTAAACTTTTTCGAAGTGACAATGGAAAGGAATATGTAAATAACATCTTTGGCCAGTTTCTGCAATCCCTGGGAATTATACATCAAACCTCCTGTCCATACACTCCCGAACAGAATGGGGTGGTTGAGCGTAAGCATCGCCATCTCATTGAAACGGTGGTTACTCTTCTACATCAATCTCATCTCCCTGTCTCCTTTTGGGTAGAAGCTCTAGCCACCGCAAACTACCTAATTAACAGAATGCCCAGTCACACCCTCTCCAACAAATCACCCTATCAACTCCTTTACCACGAACTTTCCAATTATATCAACCTCTGCGTCTTCGGGTGTCTTGCCTACCCTTGGCTACGCCCTCATATTACTCACAAATTACAACCCCGATCCCGTCCTTATATTTTTTTGGGCTATCATCCTACCTCCAAGGGTTATCGCTGTCTTGACCCACAAACTCATAAAGTCTACATATCTCGTCATGCCAAATTTGTCGAAAATGAGTTTCCCTACGAGTCTATTTCCTCCTCCACAAATACATCATTCATTGGCATCCTTCCCCTTTTTCCAACATACTCACAGGGTCCCTCACCACCTTCCCCCACACCTCCACCCACTACCCAACCACCCCTCATCACCCCTTCGACCGTCACCCACAATACACCCGCAACCACCACCCACACTCACAACCAACCCGAACCACCCCATACCCACAACATCTCCAGCCCGATCCGTTTTGGGTCCTTCCCGGCCACCCCTGAATTACCACCGCCCGTGCCACCCTCCAATACTCATCCCATGTTAACCCGTGGCAAAGCCGGTATCTTTAAACCCAAAACCTTTCAGGCTACCATACTACCAAATACACCCCTTCCATATAGTGAACCAACAACCTAATCTGTTGCCTCAAAAAATGCTTATTGGCGTCATGCTATGGATGACGAGTTTAAGGCTTTGACTGATCAGAAAACTTGGGTTCTTGTACCTAAGCCCCATGGGCGGCACCCAATGGGCTGTAAATGGGTGTACAAAATTAAACACAATGCAGATGGCAGTATTTCCAGGTACAAGGCTCGTTTGGTTGCTAAAGGCTACAATCAGGAGTATGGTCTTGATTACTCCGAGACTTTTAGTCCTGTTATTCGGCAGGAAACCATTCGCCTGGTACTGTCACTCGCCGTGCGCAACAATTGGCTCATCAATCAGTTGGATGTTTCCAATGTTTTTCTTCATGGCATGCTTGATGAAACTATCTACATGACGCAACCACCGGACTATGTTGATCCCTGCTTCCCTCAACATGTTTGCAAACTCCAGAAGTCTCTGTATGGGCTCAAGCAAGCCCACGTGCTTGGTACATACGTCTGAAAACGTTCCTCCAGGGACTCGACTTCACCTGTTGCGTACACAACACGAGTCTGTTTACTCGACATTCAGCACACGGTACAGTTATTCTTCTTGTCTATGTAGATGATATCATTATTACAGGCTTTACTGCAGCTCTCATTCAGGATGTTACTCGAGCTATGCATACTACCTTCAAAATGAAGGACCTTGGCCCGTTACATTATTTTCTGGGAATGGAGGTTTCTCGAACAGGCAGCGGCTTGTTTCTTCATCAGTCAAAATATGCTCGAGATCTATTGCAGAAAGCTGGACTGGAAAAATGCACCAGTTAACCAACACCGATGGCAGTCTCTTCGTTCTAGTCCCTGAACTAACTGAAGAGGATTTTAAGTTTTCAAAAAATCTTAAAAAACCTCTTGTGGACAATTGAGGGACCATATTCATCATACTCTCCTTTTGTTATCAACAGCTGCATAGGATGTAGTTATTAGTGTTGCATCCCTTGAGCTTAAAAGAAGTTAACAAGAAGACATTCAATAATTAGAACCAATCATTCAAGACTTGAAAGATTGATTAATTGATTAGTCAAATAAAGTAAGGAGAAACTAACTCTTTTGAAAGTATTGAGGGAATCTAGCATTGATCCTCCTATCCAGGTGCTATACTTTCTCTCAGGTTGCGCAATCACCTTGATCTCCGTGCCCCTTGGAGAAAGAGTAGTGATTTCCTTGCTCATACGTTCTGCTAAGCCAGGAAACATAGTTGAGCCAGTACAATGTTTTCAAATAAATCTTTCCTAATATCAACATCACTTTTCATGATTGAATTGTAGACTTTTTCATGGATTCCTGTCGGTCCCCCTTTCCGACTAGTGATGGCTGAAATAGGACTTCAGGACATTGGAAACTCCCAGCACCAATATAAACGACTTTTCGATAAGGAAGCTCAAAGCCCTAATAAACTAATGATCTATTTTTTGCCTTCTCAATCTCCTCTTCAAAATCTAGTGTAGCATAAGTAATTGTCTCCTTTATATGCTAAAAATTATTTCCTTCTATCACTATGTCACATGCAAAACCTTCTCTGATAAGCTCCCATAAATAATAAGTAAGATCACGACCACCAAAATCTAACCATGAGATAGCATGGGAAAGTGCATGTACCTCATATATGGGGACCGTGTGGGTCGAACCATCACAAGAATTAAGCACGATGCCTGATTGTAAAATAACAAATGAAATTAGTGACTGACTAATATTAAACAGTAGAGAACCAATATTTCTTCTCTTCTGTTTACCAGTTAGGCGACCATTAGCAATCAGAGAGAGAACAGGCTGGATTGCGACATACATAGATGGAACATTGAATATCTCAAACATGATTTCGGTCATTTTCTTCCTGTTTACTTTGGGGTTAAGTAGTACTTCCGCCAGAAGAACAGGATATTCCTCGGGAGCAACTCGGAGTTCATTGTAAAATATGTGATGCCATATTTTCTCCATATCATCCTTGTTTTTACCATTCCATGTTCAATGAGATATTTCAGAGTCAAAATACCTCTTTTACATCAAGCTTCATCACCAACATAGAAATCTTTTTTTCCCATACCTATGTAGCCAGGTTTATGACGCGGACGACCAACAATACTTTCAAAAACAGGAATTTTTAACCAAACTAAGCCATTATATAAAATAATTTACCAAAGTAATACATTTTTTAAAAATTTTTACAAAATTAGTATAAACGTATTTCACGGTAATGTTTTAGGATATATTTTATTTAAAAAAAACGTTTTACTCGTAAAACGTTATTTTCAGTAACGTTTTACTCCTAAAACGTTACTGTGAGTAACATATATCAATCTGACGCCATCAACTTTTAAAAAATAAAATATATCCTAAAACGTTATTGTGGAATACGTTTATACTAATTTTGTAAAATTTTAGAAAAACATATTATTTTGGTGAATGACTTTATATAATGACTTAGTTTGGTCAAAACCTCCAAAAACAGCCTTTGGAGCATTATCCCCAGCAAACCCAGCCTAATGAAAAAAGTGTTTGAATATCCACTAAGAGCAGCACAATGATTAAAACTGAAATCGCAAGAGGTTTGTTCTTACAAACCTTCGATAGTGCAGTTTTGTTGTCGATAACAACTGTTTGAATAACTATCCCATCAGCCATCTGATAACGAATTTAAAAACTATTTGTACTAGTCCGTGACAAATATCTTCCTTTATTAGTTTGATATGATTTTCATATTTCTTGTTGAAGAGTAATTTCCTGCCAGTGAACAGAAAAAGAGACAATTTCGAGATATAAATACTCAAATCTCGAACTAAATCTAAAATCAAATCGTATTCAATAACAAATTATACATCGGATCCGATGTAATGAAGCATGTGCACTTGTCTAGGAAAAAAAATAGACGAACTTTTTCTATCTGACATAAGAATGAATCCATCAGATTTACGTACAAAGAGAAAAAAAACTGAAAATTCTACAACTCACCGTCGCTACATTAGGGGTGTTAAATGGGTAATTTGGGCTCACCTTTTACTCAAGTCCACCCCTGGCCCACTATCCATCGAGGGTAGATTTTGTGTCCGACCCTCACCCGATGAAACCCATAGAGACTTAAACCCGATACCCAACTTGACCAAAGACGTGACCCAACCCCAACCTTGAATAGGAACTCATCCCCAACCCTGACTTGGTCGGACCCAAGACCCATCCCAACCCTGACTTGAGACTTGATCTTGTCCCGACCCAGCCATTACATAAGACCCGAGCCTTGAACCTTGGTCATAAGAGTAGACAAAAATTTTTTAGCTAGTTTGTCCTAAATGAAAAGACTTGACTACAATATTATTTATTGCTCCATAAAGTATCATGATTTACTTTCTTATACATTTATCTTGAAAATTTATGTCTCTAACGAATAATTTTTAATAGTAAGATATATATTATATGCTTATACCAAAATATGATAGGTCTAATCAAGTGAAAAACTTAAGATTCGCCAACGGAGCTGTCACATAGTACCCTTTCGAGCAAGGGAAACGAGACTGCTTTTAGCTATTTGTACAGTAGTTTTGCTTGCCACAATAGGTTCAAAAACCAATAGAATTTCCAACAATTGGTATGACAATAGAAAGATATAAAGAACAAAAATCTTTTCTTTCAAATTGAATAACATAGGTGTTTCTTAATACCTCCAAAACTTGAAAAAATACAACCCGAAACCATAGAATACAAAACATAAAAAATGTAGATCTATCCTTCTGTTACCAAAACTTAGAACATATAATTTTGATGTAGACACGAGGAAATCCACATTCCACATAACTCAGAAAGCTCTTGTTTTTCAAGAGAAGATGTAACCACCAACTGTGCCTAATTAACACGGAAAGCAATTGAACAAACATCAGTCGCAGAGTTACTCCATCTTCGTGGATTTCAACTTGGAACTAAGAATAAATGTGAGGCAAGCTAGATTGGCATATGACGGAGCAGATAGAAACTAAAAAATCATTCATTTGGAAAGAGAGGATGTAAGTTATCTAACCACTCCTAGAAGCACTTTTTGTGGACAATAGAGGGACCAGATTCATAGTATTGACCCTTTGTTATACACATCTGCACAAAAAGTAGAAGTTAGTGATGAACCCCTTAACCTACGAGAAATTATCAACGAGACATTCACAACTTGTTTGGGAATGAGATGTAGTTGATACGCCAAATAAAGCAAAAAAAAGAAACTAACTCTGTTGTAAGTATTGAGGGAGTTAACTAAAGTTGATCCTCCTATCCAGGTGTTGCACTTCCTCTCAGGCGGTGCAACCACCTTGATCTTCGTGCTTCTTGGAGAAAGAGCAGTGATTTTCTTGCTCATACGTTCTTCTACGCCAGCGACCAAAGTTGGGCCACCAATAAGCACAAGTTATTTTACCTTAAAGTTTGTCCATAGGGAAAATGGGATCAAAAGTTTGAAACTATCATTTCAAGATCAATAATCTAACTTTTTATAACTAGGTAGAGAAAAGACAGTGTGAAATTATTCATGTTACTTCAAAGCGACTTGAACACGTACATCACCACATTATTTGAACAGTCCTAACGTTGTCTACAAAATCCTCTTGCAACACAATGGCCCTATTATATATCAAGTTTGTTCTCGACAATTTGAGTGTTGATTTGAGTAATTCAGATATTGATCATTCGTTGCTCTACCAGAGGTGTTTAGGAACTCACCAACCCAAACCTTTGTCTTCTTTCCTATTCAACTCATCATCATCACAATTGAGATATCTTAAGATAACAATTATCTATGTAACACTAATCGGTGAAAATTATTCTTATATCCACCATCATTTATACTTTTTAGTACAACATAAATCATGTAAATACTTAACATTTACAAGTCAAACATTATAATAAGATGTCTAAGGACTTATATGGAGCACAATAGTCATATACTTTAAGTGTATAGTAATGGGTACACTTAGCTACACGTGCGACACGCATAATAAGATGTTTCAGGACTTATGTGGAGCACGATATTCATACACTAAGAGTTTATACTAATGGGCACAATTGGCTACAAGCACGACGCGCGTATCCAGAAACTAGTAACTTGAAGAGTTTAGGGGTATCAAATCACAATGGGTGAGTTGGGCTGACATGAGCACTTTAAAAGGAAAATTACTTAGCTACACGATCTTTCTTTTCATATTCTCTAAAAATTTTCTACCATTTCAAAATAATACAAAAATACCTATTGGACTTTACTTCTCTCCTTTTCTAGATACATAACTCACAATCCTCTAATCCAACGATTTTGTTTATATTTTCACGTTTGAAATCACTCCCGTGGATCATTAATTGTCTTCATCACTTCATTTTTTAAATTTTAAATCTATTCTCTATCCAGTTTATCGATTTCAAGTTCCTAAAGAGGTAGAACTTTTTTTTCAGTTCTTAAATTATCGTTTTAAAATTTTCTTTTTAGATTTTTTATCCACAATTTTAATTTTTAATACCTATGATATTGGTGATGAAAACTTTCATGAAGAATTTGAGAGCGAAAAATTCAAAAAAGAATGCATGCTCGAGTTCTAAATCTACTATTGAAAAAACGCCCAATTAAAAGGGGAAAGTTGGATCTATCGTACACAACTATTACTATCAAACTTGCAGATTTTCAATGCATCTCATTTATTTTAATTCTTCATGTTTAATGTTTTCACCACTTTGATACATCACAGATGCAATAGCCTTTGTTTTATGCAATATAATGTATCATTTTCACATTTGAGGTATTGATACATAATCCCCAATGATGTTCAATCTTCCAGTAGTGTTTATCTTACTCAATATAAATGTACTTGTTACATAAACACTACCTAGTGTATCATTTATATGTATCAAATTTTACTATGTATCTTCAATCATATTCAAATTTAAAAGGCTATATAGGTAGAACCAAATCAAATGTGTGTCATGTATCCACGATCTTTAATATTTGTTCCGTCGTATCCAACTTAGAAGGCTATGTGTGTGTATATATATATATAATCTAATAATAATCTTGATACATAAATCATAATAAATCATAATGTGCCATAATTAGAGCACTATCTATCAATTCCAATAATAGGTATACAGTGAAGTGACAATGTATACTACTTTATTATGTATCAAATTATGCTAATTATGTAACAATAAACCTACACATAGCGACACAATTTTGTAACCATCTTATAACATATACCAGATACATAATACAATAACCAATAATACAATTATTTATACAAAAAATTGACTACACAACATCTTGAGATCACAAATCGAAAAAATCGACTACACAACATCTCTTCAGTCTTTTTGTTGTGTTGTATCAATGTATTGTAGATATATTACAAATTCCCGCTCATGTTTCTTCACCGCCAAATATAGACTGACGGAGATATTCATAATGTGTTTTCTTAAAAGTTTTGATAGATCTTCGATGAAATGGGAGAAGAATTTTGAATCTCAATTTTTTCGATAATTTTGAATCAAAACTGAAAGGATCCTCGATGAAATGAGAGAAGATTTTTTATTCTAAAAGCTATTTGACAATTTTAATAAAATTTGAGAGGATATTCAAACAATTGTATAGGAATAAAGCAACATTCGTCTATCTGAAGTCTCAAATCTCTATATTATTCTTAACTCATCGATCTCCAAGCTGCAATGGTTGATTCAACTTACCTTTCTCATTTTATTGAATGTCTCAACAAAATATAGAAATTCATGATGTATCAACTCAACTCTTTAAAATGATTTTGAATAGAAATTGAAAAGATTTTTGACAATTTTGGAGAAGAAATTTGAAATTTGATTTTTTTTTTTGAAGTTGTTACGTTTTGAGAGAGATCGATTAGAAGTGAAAACAGCGTAATTGCATGATTATGGATTTGATATTTAATTTTACTTTTCGTTTCTTTCTTAAGTGCAACATAAAAGATTTCCCCCCTTTTTAGCGCAATAGAAGGTTTCTTCTTGTATCGAATCAATGTATCCAGATGGTGGATTAATATATCCGATGGTGAACTAAGTATCCGGAAGATACAAATTTTAGGAGATTATTGTAATTAGAAAGAGACTAGAAATATGATGTAATTTACTCTTTACACAATGTGATTTATATATAAGTTATATCAATTTAAAATGGATTGGGCTCTCCAGGTCCACCCTCTCCTACTATCCGTTGAGGGTAGCCCTCGTGTCGACCCACAACTCCAACCCTCTCCCGATAAAATTACCCATCCTAACTTAAACTCGAGACCCAACTTGACCAAAGACCAGACCCAACTCAACCTTGAATAGAGACTTGGTCCTCAATCCTAACCTGCCTGCCCAACCCTAACTTGGTCGAAACCCAGACCCATCTCAACCCTGACTTGGGACTTGATCTTGCCCCGACCTAGTCAGTACATAAGACCCTATCCTTGAACCTTGGTCATAAGAGTAGACAAAAAGATTTAGCTAGTTTGTCCTCAAGAATTTCAATAAGAAAACTATAAAAACTTTGACTAACATTTTAAGATGTATTTTTCATCATATTAATATGCAAAAAATTGTAATTCATAGTACTTTTCATGAAGTTTTAGAATATCTAATTTTTTTGTTTAAAATATCGAATTAATATGATCTAATTTACCTTTGAAAATTAGTCAAATTGACTATCGATAAGCATAACATGCAAATAATTCCGGACGGAGGGAGTACTATTTACTTTCTTGTATGTTTATCTTGAAAATTTATGTCTCTTAGGAATAACTTTTGTTAATAAGATATACATTATATATTTATATCAAAATATTAGAGGTCCAATGACGTGAAAATCTTGAGATTGTACCCTTTTGAGCAAGGGAAAAGAGGCTGTTTTTCGTTAGTTATTTGTACAGTAATTTTACTTGCCGTTTAAAACAAAATTCTTTTGGCCAATAAAATTTCCAACAGTTGGTACGCAGATAAATGCACAATAGGAAGTTAAAAAGGAACGGAGGGACTACAAAATTTGCATTAATAAGGGCTTTAAAATGTGGTACATTTTGTGTCTCTAAACAAACTTATCGAATTTGTACTTTTCTGAAAATAACAATATTAAAAACTCGCAATTCAGTAAAGCATTTCATGCAAATGATATTACTATCTCCGTCTCATTTTATAAGGATTTCAAGAGTCAAACAAGTCTATCTTTGATTAAGTTTAAACATTTTGAATTATCAATTATTGTAACTCATAGTACTTTTTACGTAGTTTACCGATATATAAATTTCATTTTAAAAAATTGAAAATTTCATGCGCAAATTTTCGATCAAACTTAAACTGTTTGATTATCAAAAACATAAAAAATGTCATATAAATTGGGACAAAGAGATTATCAAAATCTTGAATCATTATTGGGGTATAACATATACGGTCAAGGTAAAGTTATACATACCAAAATTGATACCATTTTGAATATTGTGAATAAAAGAGACTTACCATCATTTGTTCAGATAACTCACGGTGATCTTCGAGAATTTTATTGTATTTTACACTAATGTATTTATTTAGTTTGAGTTATTAAAAAATGATATCAATTTTCCATTGTTGCAATGATGAAACAAGCAATCCAAAACATTAGTAAATTTCCAAAAATCGAGAGGAAATAAAAACACAAAATAAGAGATCACCATAACCAGATTTATTTACTATATACTGTGAATTTAGCACTAAAATTAAAAACAAAAAAGGTCATTATTACGTTGTTCATCTTGTATTTCAAACATACTTAGAACAAAACTTTGAACATCTTCGTAAGACAACAAAGTTTAAGAACATTTTCACAACTAGAAAATTAAAACTAGTAGCGAAACTAGAATCAGAAACAGTTTTAAAAAAAATATACGAAATATTTTTTTAAAGAAGAATTGTTGTTAATATGTGTCTAAAGAATCTAACTGATTCCAACAAACTTTGCAGAAATACGAAGTTATCAAGTTTAATGAAACAGTGAAGAACAAAAGAATAGAAGAACTGAAATTAATTAATAAATCTAAAATTTGTAAAACGCGTACCAGAATCTGGAAAACTTTTATAAGAAAAAGATCAAGTCCACTGAACTCACAGTCCCTTTAAGGAAATTATTCCCCTCTAGTATCCGAGGTTTGATTTTGAATATGACCTCCCAGGGTAAAATGATCTCAATCACCACCAGAGTATAGATACCGAAAACTTCGGTGTCAGTGAACCACTCAACGACAGTAAAGTACACTTAGAATATTAGATTTAGTAGTTGAAGAAGAAGTCCATGAATTCTATATTAAAATAAGAGGAAATCCCTCAATTTATATAAAACAAAGGTAGTGCGAAAAGGTTCTTATTGTGCCTTACCGGAAAGGTTACAAACCTTTGAAAAAGTCACAATCTTTTAGAAAGGTCGTCGCCTTTCATAAAAGTCACAACTTTTCATAAAAGTCGCAACATTTCATAAAAGTCAGAATTTTTCATAAAAGTCGTAACTCTTCATTTTCCATTCACACCTTTTTAAAACCCTATAGTAGTATAAATATCATTGGTATTACATGTATTTGCCCCATTCCTCAACTCCATTGCTATTTCCTCCAAACTCAACCTATTTTTTGCTAGAAAAGACGAGCTAAGTAGCCCCCCCCCCCCCCCCCCCTCCTTTAATCTTGGAGAATTACCCAAAAAATCTAATGCTACTTATAAATCTTTTATCTCGTGTTGAGTTAATGTTTTCATGTTCTAGTTTTGATAATATAATGAAATGTATGAATGCTTGGAAAATTTTAACAATTTTGAGTCAACTCATATCTAGTGTAGATCAAATTTTTTCTTCGATATTTTTGGAAAATGTTACATGACTCATGTTTGGATTCACTTAGAAACTCAACTAAAGCATTTCATTAAAACAATCATTGATCCTATAATGAAAGAATTCATGATCCTTGTATGAACGGATGCAAATAAATTATAGGTATCTTTCTTATGGCCTGATAATATAAAAATTGATTACGCTATTAGTATATAAGTTAAACGATTACCTTCATTGTTCCAATTTTTGTGAAAGACCTAAATTTGATACATTTATTTCGTATTTCGTTAGAAACAAATCCTTCAATTCACACTATATTAGATAAACTAGAAAATGTTCATTAATTGAGCATATCAATAAATATTACTCTTCTAAGTTAGTCCCATTAACGAAGACTACTTTTCATGAAAGAAAGTATAGTGAAGGAAAAAAAAAAAGGGGGGGGGGGGGGGGGGGGTATTGAGCAAAAACAAATAATAATGCTTTATGATTAGAACTATCATGCAGTGATGTATGTAACAATGAGAATTATCATGAAACATTTTATTAGTGTATAAATTTTAGTATGAGTTATATATATATATATATATATATATATATATATATATATATATATTCTAGTATAAATAAAGCTTTATTTCATAAACCAGATATAGTGTATCGATTATGCATTTTCATTTTTACGCAAAAATAAGTTTTTTTTTTTTATAATTGATATATGTTATGCTCCTACCTATGTATATAACAAATCGAATTTCATTTATGAAGTGAAAATGGAGGAATCATATGTAGATGTATAATGACATGATGAGGGAACGGAGAAAATTAGCAGTCATAATTAAGTTCTTTAAAATGTGGTACATTAATATTTTTTTTAGATTTAGAGTTTCCAAACAGACTAATTGATGGTACTTTACTAAAGATAACAATTTTTAAAAAAAGTCAAAATTCATTTAAGCATTTCATGTGAAAGATATTATCAAAATCTTGACTCATTATTGGGGTATAATATATAGGGTCAAAGGTAAAATTATACATACCAAAATTGATACCATTTAAATATTATTGCGAATAAAAGAGATTTACCATCATTTGTCCATATATCTCACGATGATCTTCGAGAATTTTATTGTACTTTACACTAGTATATTTATTTAGTTTGAGTTATATTCAAAAACGATATCATTTTCTATTGTTGCATAGATGAAAGAAGTAATCCAAAACATTACTAAATTTCCAAATCTAGAGGAAATAATAACACTAAATAATAGATTACAACGATTAGATTTATTTACTTATATACTATGAATTTAGGACTAAAGATTAAAAACAAAGAAGCTCATTAGTAGTATAAATATTATTGGTATTACATATCTTTGACCCATTTCTCAACTTCATTGCTATTTCCTCCTAACTCAACCTAATTTTTGCTAGAGAAGACGAGGTACGTAGGCTACTTATATATTTTTTTCTCTCTTTTGTTGAGTTGATGTTTTCATTTTCTAGTTTTGATAATGTTGTTTATGAATGATTGGAAAATGTTGACAATTTTGAGTCTAGTATAGATCAATTTTTTTCTTCGATATTTTTTTTTTTGGAAAATGTTAGGTGACTCTCGAGTGAATTCACTTAGAAACTCAACTAAAGCATTTCATTAAAACAATCGTTGATCCTATAATGAAAGAATTCATGATCCTTGTATGAACCGATGAAATTTATTAGAGATATTCTTTAAATAATTTGATAATGTAAAAATTAATTTCACTGTTACTCCGTCTTTCTCAATTTATATGACACATTTGATGTTTTCAGAGTCAAACAGTTTAAGTTTGATCGGAAATTTGTGCAATCTTCAATTTATTTGAAATGAACTTTGTATATTTGTAAATTATGTAAAAAGTACTGAGTCACAATAAATGACAGTTCCAAATGTTTACAAAATCTATAAAAATTTACGGTCAAAGTTAGATTTATTTAACTCTTGAAATCCAAAACATCACATATAAAATGAGACAAAGAGAGTAATATATAAGTCAAACAATTATCTTTTTTATTCCAATTTATGTGACATAGTTTAATTTCATACATTTATTTCCTACTTTGCTAGAAACAAATCCTTTAATTCACACTATATTAGATAAACTAGAAATTGTTCATTAATTGGACATATCAATAAATATTACTCTTCTACATTAGTCCCATTAACGATCGATCACTACTAGGGATATATAGCAAAAACAAATTATAATACTTTATGATTAGAATTATCATGTAGTGATATCAAGAAACATTTACTAGTGTGTAAAATAATAAATAAATTTTCGTATGAATTGTATATTATATATATGCTAGTATTAATAAAGCATTATTTCATAAACCAGATATACTGTATTGATTATACATTTCCATTTTTACCAAAAATTTTATATATATATATATATATATATATATATATATTATTATTATTATTATTATTAATTAATGTACATAACATATAAAAAAAGGAAAGATTTTTTAATAAATTAGATTCCGTATTTATTAGGCTTTGACCGTCAGATAAATCTAAATTACAATTTGGGAAATATGTCGTTAATGGAAATTAAAGCAAGACTTATACTATTATTACTTAGTTTATTTTACTATCACACACATATCAATAATCTTTTATCTACATTACAATTTAGGGTTATTATCTTGTTAATTGTTAACGTTATGGCGATGCTTTGTGATTCTAAATCAAAATTATTGGCACAGTTAGGACCCGTGCGATGTCAAAGAAGGTTGATGTTGATATGATCATGAAATCCCAAGAAGAAATTTTCGGTGAAGCATTTGATGGAAACGAGAAAGCGAAGTCACGAGAAAGAGATAGGGAAGCAGCACGGATCGCTATTGGAGGTATTAAAAGGACGGTTTACTTTGATGATGATTTTCTAGCAGAAAGAGAATTGTTGGCCATGATGGGTGCTCCACCACAAATTCATGACAAAGCGATTGACGGAGAAGAGAAGAAGAAAAAGAAGAAGAAGGTTACGTTCTGTGAGGAACAGTTGCTATACTTGCAAGAAGAGAAAGCCAAGTCGAAGCTGAAAAAAGAGAGAGAAGCAGCTCGAATTGCTATTGCTAGCATGAAAAGGATAGTAAGCTTTGGTGATGATATTCAAGCGGAAATAGAATTTTTGACCATGATTGGTGCTCCATTACCAATTTTTGGCGAAGTAGTTTATGAAGAAGAGAAGAACAAGGAAGTTGAGTTGTTGGAGAAGCAGTTGCAAGAAGAGAAAGCCAAGTCGTAGCAGAAAGAAGATAGTGAAGCCTCTAGATTTAGGATGGGTGATTTTGAAGTTAGTGAGATTTGATAGGTGCTCAAAAAGTGGTTGATTTAGAGTTTAATTGTTTTTTTCATTTGATACTTCAAGTGATTTTAGTATTAAGGATGTGCATTATATTTTCTATGAAAACTATTTTAATCATCTAATTGAAAACTATAGATGAATGATTATTGTATGTCCATTGCAATTTGCAATTCTCAGAAAAATCTATCACTACTATAAGATGTTTAAACTTTTTTATATAAAAAGAAAAAAATTCTGCTATAGAATTCCTTTTTTTGGGCCAAAAAAAAAAGTTATCTTCGTAGACATTATACATTATATATCGTAATTATAATGTTTGTTGATTTCGTGGTTATGTGTTGCTCATATCCATTTTACTGAGCACTACAAATCGCACTGCTTCAGAATCATTTAAGTCTTTTCTTCTTTACACGTTTTAAGATGTTTGTTTTAGTCCTTTCCTCATTTCATAATTCTAACTCATGACTATTAACTTCCCCCAAAAGCCATATTATAGAAGATTTGATAAGTTACGTCAAACGTTGCTCCTCTTATTACCTTACACTTCAACAACAAGATCCAAGGTTATAAATTCTCAAAGTCTCTTTTCTAAATAGTTCTTTTGTAGACACTGAAATTTTGTGAGATTTTATAAGATGTCAATTCGAGCAGGAACTCTACAAATTCTGTTCAATTCAAATTAGGATTATTGGAGGTTAGTCAACTTTAAATCCTAGTTTATGTCTATATAATGGATGCTAAATTCACATCTCAGAATTTCCATAAAGAGATCGAGATCTCGAATACTCCACAAATTGATGGATTATTCATATAGAGAGGTCAAATCTAAATCATCCCAGTTCGAGAAATATGCCGCTAATGACCCTCGAATCATGGATAAATCTTAGAAGAATAGAATCAATGGATCAACATAATTGTACCCGTTGTTTGATCAATAAAGTTATCAACATAATTGTACCCGCTGTTTGATCAATGAAGTTATGTTTCTTCAGATTTTATTTGTCTGATTTATTTATTTTCTATACGTTTAAAATTTGTAGCAAACATCTTCATCAAAAGGTATGTTTGAACACTCCCTACTTCGAACTCCGCATACATGGTTTATATTATATTTTATTATTCATATTTCCGAAATTACGTATTGAGGTAAGGGCTGAGACAGATGTCATGAAAATTGAGTATAAATAATTTTCTTATCTTTAATTGTGTTCAAATTACTTTACTATGATTTCAAAATTTGGATGTTCTGTTTTGAATGAGTGAATTTCCTCAAATGATTTTAAAAAGGGTTTTCCTTATAAATATTGAATTTGGAGATTTATGAGTCTTTCAAAATCATTAGTTTAAATGATGAACATATTGTACTTTTCCTCAGTTAAATGCTAATGATTTTGCATTTTATGTGTTAAGTCTTATAACTTGGAAATAGTTGGATGTTGACATTGAACGAAATGTTTAACATAAGTTGAACTTTTTGAAATATTTTCACCAAGTTTTAAACTTTTTACCTTGTAGATTTGTCCATGAGGCAAGTGGAGTCAAAAGTTTAAGACTGCCATGTTCAACATTAATGATGTAATTTCCTATAACTAGGCAGAGAAAAGACGTGGTGATATTATGTAAATTACTTCAAAGCAACATGGTCACGTACATCACCACATTATTGTTTAACTTAATAGAATTTATTTGTTTAAGCTGTTATTTGGTTGCTTCAAAGTGCACCCCAATTACACACACTTAATATCCAGGTATACATTCTTAATACTTATAGAATTTGTTCCTTCGCTTCTAAAAAAGGAAATCACATACTAATTGTGCATTGAGAAGGATAAATATCAAGAAAGTTACCAAACTTGATCGAAATAGTTTGCTATAATTGAACACCTTTCCTATTGTTTGGTGTAGTGATATTCGACAAAATTGCAATTACAAATTGAATCATTCCCTAAACGGTTTTGCTGGCTTGTTGCACTTTTAGTGGTGACAGTTAGACTTGGGAGATCACTCAAGGATGATAGAGTCCAGAGCTTTTACGCTACAATAAAAATAATCAATAGCGACATTTAATTCTTAATTGTTGCTAAATATGTATTTTTAGCGACAATTGTCACTCTTGATATATGTTCCTAAAGTCTTTGGCAACATTGGTTCTAATGGCACTTAATTAATGCCGTTAAAGACTTTAACACTCTTTATTAGTGTCAATATTTAATACCGCTAAAAGTTATTTTTGTTATATTGTTACCTTGTTCCTCCAGCATCACCAAATGTCAACGTACTGCTTGATGAGTATTAATTCATCCAGCTAGCTAGGTTATGCTATTAGTATAGCCACATTAATGATTTATTCCATTTGTAGTTTATCAACATAGGTTCATAATGATGTTACTAATGTTTGTTCAGCTTTAAAGTTGTCTTGAAAAAGGATTTTTAAAGTTCTCACAAGTGTAGAGACACTTCCTGTGGACAATTGAAGGACCAAATTTATCATATTCGCTATTTGTTATGTTGGGTTTAAAGGTGTTTGAATGGAAAATGAAGAGTTCCGATTTTTATGAAGTATGAAAAGTTATGATTTTTATGAAAGGTTACGATTTATGAAAAGTTATGACTTTTATGAAAGGTTGCGGCTTTTATGAAAAGTTTTGACTATTATGAAAAGTTGCGACTTTTACGAAAAGTTGGGATTTTTATGAAAGGTGACGACCTTTCTGAAAAATTATGACTTTTTCAAAGTTATGTAACATTTCCAGTAAGGCACAATAAAAATCTTTTCGCATTACCCTTTGTTTTCTAGCAATTGACGAATTTCATCTCATTTTAAATATTGAATTTTTGTACTTCTTCTACTACTACTAAGAGCCCGTTTGGATGGACTTAAAAGAAGTAGCTTGTAAAAAGTACTTTTGAAAGTACTGGACTTATTTTTAAAATAAGTAGTTATTTATTTGAACAAAAGTGCTCAAGTTAAAAAAAATTGTTGATATGTTTGGCAAATAAATGTATTTAACACTTTTTTTAATCAAAATATCTTAAATACCCTTAAAAGTTGTTAACATGATAATAGTTGATTAATTTAAAATTTTTATACATAAAAATGAAATAAAATTAATTTATATTTTACATCCATAAATAATTATATTTTACTATCATTCACATATTTCTTTATTATCGCAAATTGTTTATAAATAATAATTATAATAATATATAATAATAATATATAATAATTTATAATAATAATAATAATTAAATAATAGTAATAAATAATAATAATAATATGAAAATAACAATAATAATAATAATTATTATTATTATTATTATCATAAAAATTATGATAATAATAATAATTATTATGATAATAATAATAATTATTATGATAATAATAATAATATAATAATAATATATAAAAATAATAATAATAAATTATATAAAATAAATGATAGTAATAATAATAATAATATAATAATAATAATAATAAAGAATAATAAAATAAATAACAATACTAATAACAAAAATAATTAAATATAAATAATAATAATAATTATTATTATTATTATAATAATGATAATATATAATAATAATAATAAATAAAATAAATAATAATAATAATATATAAAATATTAATAATAATAATAAAGAATAATAAAATAAATAATAATAATAATACAAATAATAAAATAATAATAATAATAATAATAATAAAAGAATTAAGGGTAAAAAGATAATATATACAATCAACACTAAATGACTTTTAAGTTAAAAAAAAAAAGCACATCTCATCTAACTTTTAACTTTTGGCTTAAAATAAGTTACTTTTATATTTGTCAAACACTCTAATAAGTCAAAACCTGACTTTTAAATCAATCTGACCATCTTTTAAGCCCATCCAAAGAGGCTCTAAATTTAGTATTCTAAGAGCATGTTTGGCTCTTCTTAAAAGTTGGTCAAACTGACTTAAAAGCTGATTTTGACTAATTTAGTTGTTTGGCAATACTCAAAATAACTTATTTTAAGTTTTTTTAAAAAAAAGTTATTTTAAGTCAAAAGTTAAAAGTTGGGGTAGGGTTTTTTTTTTAGCTTATAAGTTATTTTAAGTTGACCACATTTTTACCTTTTTGCCCTTAATATTTTTATACAATCTCCAAATTACCCACATAACCCTTACATCTCTTTCTTCCATTTTCCCTTTTCACGTTTGGCATAGCTGCTAAACTTCTTCATGTTCTTCCAATTTGAAGTGAAATTAAAATTTATATTCCTTTTATAAATAATTTGTGATAATAAAGAAATATGTGAATGATAGACAATTATTATTATCTATGGATAAAACTAAAATAAATCTTAAATCGTTCTTTGATCTATTCAAATTATATATCTTAAAATCTATAATAAATTTATATTCCTCTTATAAATAATTTGTGATTAGAAAGAAATATGTGAATGATAGCAAAATATAATTATTTATGGCTGTAAAATATAAATTAATTAACTTTTATTATGTTAACAACTTTTAAGGGTATTTCAGACATTTTGATTTAAAAAGCTGTTTATCAGCATTTATTTGCCAAACACATCAACAACTTTTTTTAATTTCAGCACTTTTATCCAAATGCATAACTGCTAATATTAAAAATAAATTTCAGCACTTTCAAAAGTATTTTTGTAAATCTGCTTTTATTAAATCCATCCAAATGGGCCCTAAGTATACTTTACTGCAGTTGAATGGCTCGCTGACACCAGCGTTTTGGGTATCAATACACTGGTAATTGAGATCATTCTATAATGGTAGGATATATTCCAAATCAAATATCGGATACTAGAGGAAAATAATTTTCTTATGGGGACACTGTGCATTCAGTGAGCTTGATCTTCTTTCTAGTTTTCCATTTTCTGGTATGTGTTACTGTTGGGAAGTAGGAGAACAAATAAAGTAGTTTTGATGATTGATAAAGTGAAGGATGGTGTCATATGTGTAAAATTATGAGAGGTTGCGGCGAAGAAGAAAAAGTATTGAGGCAAAGAAGAAAAAGTGCAGCATTGTAAAGAAAGAAAAGAAGGAGACAAATATGGAAATAAATAAAGAAGGAAAGAAATAAAAAAGTAGCAATTCAAGTCAAAGAATGAAAGAAATAAAAAAGTAGCAATCCAAGCCAAAGAAGGAAAGAAATAAAAAAGTAGCAATTCAAGTCAAAGAAGGAAAGAAATAAAAAAAAGTAGCAATCCAAGCCAAAGAAGGAAAGAAATAAAGAAATTACAATTCAAGTCAAATAAGGAAAGAAGTAAATATAGACAAGTTCAAGAAGGAAAAGGATTTGTAATTTCTTTCGTTGTAGAAGTTGAAGGCAAATCAAATCTATAAAAGGATCAAGAAGTTGAAGAAAAAAAATGTCTTTGCAATCACAAAAATCGAGAGAATTTTTCCAGCAAAGCCAGAACAATAGGTATTGCATATTCACGAAATATATCATCTTGAGAGCAGTATTTTCTGGAGAAAAAACGCAGGTCTTCGTCACAGAAACGCAAGGACCAGGTTCACCTTCATCACAGCAAAATAAGGACCAGGTTCACGATACCTGTTCTACTCAGAACTATTGGATATTGAAGTTTGATCAATTAAAGTCTAGAGTTATTAGTCTTTGTTGATTTGTTCTAGGTTTATTACTGAGTTGTAATAATTCCTAGACTTGTAACAAGAAGTGAATTTGACTTCTTGGGAGTTGAGTCTTGAGAGAATTGTAAAAAGAAGTGGGTTTGACTTCTTGGGAGTTGAGTCTTGAGAGAATTGTAACAAGAAGTGGGTTTGACTTCTTGGGAGTTGAGTCTTGAGAGAATTGTAACAAGAAGTGGGTTTGACTTCTTGGGACTTGAGTCTTGAGAGAATTGTAAACAAGAAGTGGGTTTGACTTCTTAGGTGGTTAGAGTTAACAAGAGTTGAGAGCTTTTGTAAACAAGAAGCGAGTTTGACTTCTTGTTGAGTGGAGAGTTTTCGATTATAGTTAATCAAAAAGGGTAGAAGTTTAGAGTTAGATTCATTGATTAACTGAGTTGTAAATCTTGAATTAATAGAAAACTTCGGTGTGATTTTTCCCTTCCTCGAGTTAGGAAGGTTTTCACGATAAATCTTTGTTTTATTGTGTTACGACAAAATTACAAGAACCTGGTTCTTGTTCTAGGAGTAAGGTTTCTTCAGTTACAAATTTTAGATTTGTGAATGAACTTCTATTCTTTTGTTCTTCTATTCTTCATTGTTTCATTAAACTTTGATAATTTCGTATTTCTGCAAAGTTTGTTGGAATTAGTAAGATTCTTTAAACAATGATTGACAATAATTCTTCGTTAAGAAAAATATTTCGTATATTTTTTCTAAATTGTTTCTGATTCTAATTTTCTCTACTAGTTTTAATTTTCTAGTTGTGAAAATGTTCTTAAACTTTGTTAAGCATTATCAAAGTTCTTCGAAATTTTGTTCTAAGTATCTCAGGAATGCAAGAGTTAACAACAATCTTAAGGAAATTATTATGTTGTTACTATTTTTTGTATTTTACTGATTGAGAGTTCTTAAAGGGCTACCTCACTGATGGCCTCTTCAAATTGAATGTAATGGTTATTAACGGTATTAATAAGAAATTTGTTTTTGTTTACTTATTGGAGTCAAATGATTTATGACATGTCTGTTGAGACATATAAATTACAAAGTCTTGTGAAAATTGATTACTTTAGAAGTATTGCCTGATTTCAAATGCAATAAATTGAAATGCTAAATTTGTGTGAAAAGTAAGTTTGTTAAACATCCTTACAAGTCTATTGACAGGAATTCAAAATTTTTAGACTTAATTCCACAGATTTATGCAATATGAAGTCGACACTATCTCATGGTGAGTTAAAGTATTTTATAACTTTTATTGACGATTGCACTGAATTTTGATATGTATATTTGCTTAATACTACCTTCGTCCCATTTACATGTCACCTTTCGGATTTGAAGAAGCATTAAGAATATATACATTTAATCCACGGGATTTCATTGTCATCAGAATGACATTCAGGGAGAGTGATTACTTGGGGTAAACTTATGAAAGTTGTAGAAAAGGAATGGAATAGACATGTGCCTCCATATAGAAATCCGATTAGGGGTTGAACTGCATATTGAAAGGTTTAGTTAAATAAATATTGTTTTCTTTTCAAGTTAAGGTTTACGTATTTATTTATTTGATGGTTAATCAAACAAATTTGAAACTTACCTTTACCTGAAAAAAATCCATTGCTAATATCAATTGATGACAAAAGGCTACGATCCAAACTCCTCAATCCCGGCAATCATCTAGATTCTATTTTTTCGAATTAGATTTTTTTTCTAATCATTCTTGTATTAGAATTACTAAATTAGTAGTAATTAAAAAAATATCAAGTCATAATATATAAGTATGTCCTTTATTTAGTTTTAATTGACATTTATGGTCTCAAACTTTAAAATGTGCACAAGTAGGCATTTAAATTTCTATAAAATTGAGCAAATAGGCACATGCATCATACGTGGCATGATACACGCATAGTACACGTAGAATACAAAATTTTCATGTAAAACGCCATACAGGACTATTTGTTCAATTTTATACAAATTCAAGTGTTATACACGTTCAAATTAAAGAACATAGATATTAGTTAAACCCAAATTTAAGACAATTACCAATTCTTTTATATAGTAGGATGATGACGCAACTAAAACCGCTTCTTGTGCCTTGGACAATCTCCTAATTGTGCATCTTCAGCCATCTCCATTTTCTAACACAAGTGCAAACAATTAATATTTAATCTAAACTATGATTTGCAATTGTTTCTCTGTATTAGCAAGGAGGTACATATATGCAGCTAGCTTATAATTAGATATTTTGTTTATTGGATACACATAAAGTCTATGCTTGTAGTGTTTGTTTCAATCTCCCCAAGATTGTCAAGGTGTTCACAGTGATAAAAAGTATACTTGTGGTTATTGAGGATCTTTTTTTTAATAGTAACTCTGGAATGGATTTAAACATCGTGATTGCCCAATTCATAATATAGCTATTTAATATGTATCATTCTTAGCAAATTACCCCAAATATTGTCTTATATTGAATAGGGTTTGTTTTATATATTAAAAGAATGATGCATATTATATAGGTAAAAATAGGCCTGGGCATATATATATATATATATATATATATATATATACCCCATAACCCATTCCTAAATTCTAATCCTTCCAAGCCCAATTACATAAATTTTTATGGAAAAATTAGTAAACTAGTCAAAATAAATAACATATTAAGTAAAAATATCCATACTTTATAAATATTAGCAATAATGTCAAAAATGTCATTATTTTAAAAAATTTATGTGTCCCAATTTTCTTCCTATTTTATCTCTCTTTTTCAATTAATTCTTATCGTTCTATCTCATATTTATCTTTTCAAATTGTTAATTCTCTCTCCCATTTAATTTTTTCTCTCTCTCATGGTTATCTTTTCTGATTTTCCTCCAACATTCAAGTTGCAAATATTTTTTTGCCATATATTTTGGTTGTTTTTTTAATCCAAAATTGAATCAACAAGAATCCCTTTGATTAAGGTATCTCTAATCTTTATCCTATTTTCAGATTTCTTTTCTAATTTTATTTTTCTTTAAATCTTAAAAAATGTTGTTTATATTTTTCAATTTCCGTTATGGTTTACTCTCCAATGGCTGAATCCAAGAGGCTTACTAGAGGTATTCATCTTAATCAACCAATTTCTAGTGATTTTTCATCCTTTAATTTATTTATTACTTAACAAATAGTGTATAATGTATGATCCGCTGCTAAAATGAGGGAAGAAAGAGGGTAAGAACATTTACAAGACTCATTGGTGTGCAAAACCTTCCTCAACTTCAGAACGCAAATGTAGAATCTTTGTCTACTCATGAGGATCTTGGAAAAGATGACGAAGATCGGATAGTTGTCGAACAATTTTCTATTAGTTTGTTTTGTATTTATAGTTCTTTTTTAGAATTTGGTATGCTTTCTTAATTTGTATTCAAATCACTATGTATACTATCAATATTTGTATTTATTAAAAATTTCATGTTGCATGGTTTATGAATCTTGTATTTGTCCCTAATTTGTATTCATCCAAATTTATGTCAACTAGTTATGTATTTTATTTATAAGAAGAACAACTTTCTATTAGTTTATTTGTATTCGAATACAAATACAAATACATATTGGAATGAATACGACTTAGAAAAGGAAACAAGATTTTGAAAAGAAAAATAAATACACAGTGAAAAATATATACGAATACAAATGTATTTCTTAAATAGTTACATTTTATTTGACATACATATTAGAATGAATACAAACTAATAAAGGTATGTCAACTGAATTTGACATTTTTTTCTAATTTGTATTTATTCTAAAGGTATGTCAACTAGTTATGTATTTTATTTAAGAATGAGTACACCAAATATTCAATTATTTCTTTTCAATTTTATATTTCATTCACTTTTTCATCATACTAATTTTATGTATTTTATATATTATTATACAAAATTCTAAATAAAAACTAGAATAAATAGAAATACAAATAAAATACATATTGAAATGAATACATACATGATTTTTGAAGAAAAAAAAACTATATAGGGAAAAATATATGAAAAAACAAATATATTTCTTAAACGACTATATCGGCATACCTATTGGAATGAATACAAACTAATAAAAAACTATAATAAATATAAATAGAATATATTGTGGAATGAATATAATTTTAAAAAGGTAAAAATTCTGGAGAAAAAAAACAAAATTTAAATTTTATTTGAAAATGTAACTGATGAGAAAATTAAGGATGCTTGCCTTTTTTTGAAATATTCCCCCCTCAATTTTCTCCTTTTTGTTATTAAATAATTATATTCTTTAAATAAAAATAAATAATAAAAAACTTAAATAAGATACATAACAAACTAAAATGACATTTTTACTAAATATTGAAATTGTTGCTAATGAGTCCTCTTAAATGCTAAAATATTGACATTTTAAAAAATTTCCCAATTTTTATTACTCAGCCCAAACTCAATTATTAAAAGGAAAAATTACATGAGTTGACAAACATTACTATGTTATTAGTTTAAAAGGGTATAGTTTAATTTAATTATTTTGAGTGAATACAGTTTGTATTTTTTTGCCATTAATTATGAGACCCACAGTTCATTATATACCCAACTAGAAAAAACTTTTATTTGCATTTGTATACGAACTAAATTTCATCTCTCCTTTTCACATTTCCCTTTTCACTCCTTACACTTCTTTTTTGAAATATGAAATTCTCCACTTTTCCTAATAATCGATTTTTCAATCTTACATGTAACCGCTTAGATTTCTTCTCAATCTTTTCGTAATTTTTCTTTTGTATACTATTTAGGCTTTCTTTTGGACGATGCGATTCTACCGGGGTTATTATTCCGATTGTTGTCATCGTTGTTTATACTTTTGTCACTGTTGTTGTTCTTGTCCATAAATTCTTTCAAAAGAGAATTATGAGTTAGGGTTTATTACTCATGTGTCGCCGTCGGTGATGAGTGCACTAATCGGACTCTTGTCGTCGAATTCAGATCGATTTTAGTGGTTAAGGATCAATCTAAATAAATTCTAGAGGAAAAATTTATTGAGGAGTTGAGATCAAAGGAAAATTTGACCCAATTGCATTTGAAGAGATTGTGTCTGGTTCATCAAATCAGGGCAAATCTGAAGAATATCAAGCGATTGTATAAAATAATTTTTTATGCAACGATTTGTATATTATGCACTCATATACAAAATTAGTTGAGGTATATGCATAATTCTGTATACTTAAGTACAATATTAATATACATATTCAATATTTAAATACATACATTCACAAATCTGATAAACATCAGATAATTGTATAAAATAAGTTTGTATATAGTGATATATACAAAAAAAAATTATATATAGCAATTTGTATATTTTGATAGTTATATACAAAATTGTTTGAGGTATATATATGTATTTCTGTAAATTTGAATACTATATTGATATAATTAAGTTTGTATATAGCGATATATACAAAAGTTTGTATATAGCGATTTGTAGTATTTTGGTAGTTATATACAAAATTGTTTGTAGATATATACAAACACAAATAGTTTTTATTAGTTTTTATTTCTACAAATAGTTTATATTTGTAAAGCATATAATTGTATAAATTGTGTCATTCGATTTTTCTGACCAACAGTTTGAATATAATTGTTAATATACAATTTTTCTAATTTTTTAATTAAAAAAATACATATTATACAAATCAATCGTATTCTTTTTTATTGTTCAAAGTATGAAGTTTCCGAGTTGAATAAACAAGGATATTGAAGAATTAGAATTTCTTTCCCGTGTAATATTGCTTGAGGAAACTAGTTTTTATGGTGTTTGTATCATCATAGGACTCTTTTATGGAAATTATTTGATTTAAGACTATTAGCTTGAATCATGGGATTATTTAAATTTTTTATTACCTTTATTTAGCGTTAATTTATCTATATATTAAAAGAAATATTATATAAATTATAAATAAAAAACATAATACACAAATTAAATGTTGTATAGCAAATTAAACTATACCCATAAAATGTAATTAGATAAACTAGACCTATAGAGCGTTATTTCATTAAATATGTTTGCCATATATGAAATTTTCCCTTATTAAAATTCTTAAATCATAACCCAAATACCCATAACCCAATTACCCAATACCCAAGCCCCAAGCCCATTTCCCTAAATAATAAATCCCTAAATTAACAATGAAGTCTGAAAGTCAAAACTTCTTCTTTGAAACTTGAAAGTGAAACCTTCTTCTTTGAAACACCAGTCCACTGCCATCGACGTCCGACCCACCGTCCACTGTCCACCGTCGTCAACTCGTCCGTCCGTCACGCTGCAAGTCGCCACTCCCACGCCGCCAGCCGCCACCCAGGCCACCGCCACAGCAGCCAGCAGCACTGCCAGTCGTCAATTGCCGCCCACCGGCTCTCCACAGGCCCACAACCACCCCTCTCATTCATCTCTCAACTCTCATCTCTCGTTTTCGTCACTCGTAAGTTTCTTATGCCTTTATAAAACACATCCAAAAATATAAATAACAACAACAACAACAACAATAATAATAATAATAATAGTAGTAGTAGTAGTAGTAGTAGTACTAGTAGTGAAAGAAAGAAGATAACCAAGTTTGTGAAAATATTTTTTTCTTTTCTGTGCTCTGCAAATCATTATTTTTGTTAGTCTTAATTGTATGATTTTTTTGTTTTTCCATTATTTGCTAATACTAAATGATTTTTATCTTATGACTTTTTTTTAATTAATAATTACAATTATAAAATTAGAATGATTCTTTATGATTTACAATAGATGAAGAAAATTTCAGTACTCATATAGATTAAAAATAATAGTGTGGGTAATATTTTTTTTGGAGTTTTGTGTAGTCTTGTGTCTTGACTTTTCATAGTTTTTTTATTATTATAGATTGAGTCGATATTTAGTTATTACGATGGCCGTTTTACCATTTTTTAATTAAATTTGATTAAATCGAAACCGAACCGAAATAAACCGAACCGAATTTATAATAACCGAACCAAACCGAATTTATTTCGGTTTTGTTTGGTTTCATATTTGGCCAAACCGAAAATCGAAAATCGAAACGATATTTACGAACCGAACCGAACCGACCGAACGCCCAGGCCTAGCTATAAATGATAAATATTTTTTAAAATATTATATATTTAGGTAAGTTTCTCGCTTAAATACCCCAAGGCGTATCATAGTATAATAATGTCTAGGAAAGTTCAAATTGTTAAACCGATTTGATTAACAATAAATCTATTGTATTTATGTGGGGCCTATTGTATTTACTTAATACATCATTCTTCAAAAAGTTAATTATTTTACTTGATTTTATGATTAATTGGATAGTTTGATTGGATTTGGCCCTAATATGATCTATATAATTATTGTGGCATCTTGTATTGTTCTATGGGTAAAATTGGTATTTAAAAACAATTAAAGTGGTTCGTGTTGTAAAATCAGGATTATAGGAAGAAGACAAGAGAAATAGATGTAGGAGAAGACTTTCTTCTTATTCAAGTATATATAAGTTTCATATATATATATATATATATATATATATATATATATATATATATATATATTACAATAGTGAATGAACAACCCTATTTATAGAGTGAGAAATCATTCCAAAGGTCACCATATTAAGTATCATAATAAATAGATGCATACTTATCCAAAAAGGTTCATGTAACCTAGTGAATATGAATGGTTGTTCATGTACTAACTTTATGGACTATCCACTTATTTAATGGATTTATAACACTCCCCCTTGGATGTCCATAGATACTGTGTCTCGTTAAAACCTTACTAGAAAAAAAAACCCTGTGGGAAAAAATTCTAGTAAAGGAAAAAGAGTACACATATCTTTTGATACGCATTATTTGCTGCCTCATTAAAAACCTTTCTAGGAAAACCCAATGAGACAAAACCTAGATTAAGGAAAAAAGAGTACAGTGCGTATTTTACTCCCCCTGATAAAAACCACGATTCAGATGGTTAAGTTTCCGCATTCCAATTTTGTGAACCATCTTCTCAAGAGTTGAGGCGGTAAAGATTTAGTAAATAAATCTGCTGGATTATCACTCGAACGAATTTGTCGCACATCAATATCACCATTCTTCTAGAGATCATGTGTGAAGAATAATTTTGGTGAAATGTGTTTCGTTCTATCTCCTTTTATAAAGCCTCCTTTTAATTGAGCTATGCATGTAACATTGTCTTCAAAGAGTATTGTGGGTATCTTGACGTCACACTTCAAACCACATCTTTCTTTGATAGAATGTATTTCTGATCTTAACCATACACATTCTCTACTTGCTTCATGAATGACTATTATCTCAGCATGATTTGAAGAAGTAGCGACAATAGACTGCTTCGTAGATCGCCATGATATAGTAGTACCTCCATATGTGAACAGATAGCATGTTTGTGATCGAGCTTTATGTGGGTCAGATAAATAACCTGCATCTGCATGACCAACAAGATCTGCACTATCTTTGTTAGTATAAAATAGACTCATATCACTAGTTCCCCTTAGATATCGCAATATATGTTTAACTCCTTTCCAATGTCTTCGTGTAGGGGAAGAACTATATCTTGCTAACAAATTAACAGAAAATGCTATGTCAGGTCTCGTAGCATTAGCAAGATACATAAGTGACCCAATTGCACTAAGATAAGGTACTTCTGGACCAAGAGGTTCCTCGTTCTCTTCTTGAGGTCGGAATGGATCGTTACTCACTTCAAGTGATCGGACAACCATTGGAGTACTCAATGGATGTGCTTTGTCCATGTAAAATCGTTTCAAGATTTTCTCAGTATAGTCAGATTGATGGATGAAGACCCCGTCTACTAAATATTCTATTTGTAGTCCAAGACAAATTTTTGTCTTTCCAATGTCTTTCATCTCAAATTCTTCCTTTAGATATTCAATTGCCTTTTGAACCTCTTCTGGAGTTCCAATGAGATTAATGTCATCAACATAAACATCAAGAATAACAAACTCCAATGTTGTTTTCTTAATAAATATACAAGGACAAATGACATCGTTCATATAACCTTGTTTTATCAAGTACTCACTGAGAGGATTATACCACATGCGCCCTGATTGTTTTAAGCCATATAATGACTTTTGTAATCTGATTGAATATATTTCTCGAGATTTTGAACTACATGCTTCAGGCATTTTAAGTCCTTCTGGAACTTTCATATAAATTTTATTATCAAGTGAACCGTAAAGGTAAGTTGTAACCACATCCATTAGATGAATTTCAAGATTTTCATGTACAGCTAAATCGATGAGATATCGAAAAGTTATTGCATCCATAACATGTGAATATGTTTCTTCATAGTCGACTCCAGGTCGTTGAGAGAATCCTTGTGCAACAAGGCGTGTCTTGTATCTTACAATCTCATTTCTCTCATTTCTTTTTCGTACAAAGACCCATTTATAGCCAATTGGTTTAACATCACTAGGCGTTTGGACTACTGGTCCAAAAACCTCACGCTTAGTAAGTGAATTCAATTCTGATTGAATTGCTTCTTGCCATTTTGGCCAATCATGTCTTTGTCGACATTCTTCGAGGGATAGAGGTTCAAGATCCTCATTTCCTTGCATAATGTTAAGTGCAACATCATATGCGAAAACATTATCCACTATGATTTTTGATCGATCTAAACTTATCCCATCACCTGTAGAAGAACTTATTGAGAGTTCTTCATTTACTTGAGTCTCGGGTTCACTGAATTCTTCAGGAATATCAGGATTAATCAGATCTTGAATTTCTTCGTGAAATTCTTTTGTAGTGTCATTTTTTGTACTTCTTTTTCTAGGATTCTAATCTTCTGAACCCAATGGCATACCACGCTTCAGGCGTATTTATGATTCAGAAGCTATGACACTTATAGATGGTCCTTTTGGGACGTCGATTCGGATAGGCACATTTACTGCAGGAATATGTGACTTTGTTATCCTTTTTGAATCAGTAAATGCGTCTGGCATTTGATTTGCTATGTTTTGCAAATGGATGATCTTCTGGACCTCTTGTTCACACACAGGGGAGCGTGGATCAAAATGAGATAATGATGAAACTTTCCATGCAATTTCACTTTTAAGTTTATTTTTCTCTCCCCCTAATTGCGGAAAATTTGTTTCATCAAATCGACAATCTGCAAATCTTGCAATGAATAAATCTCCCGCCAATGGCTCAAGGTAGCGAATATTGAGGGTGAATCAAACCCAACATATATGCCTAACCTTCTTTGAGGGCCCATCTTGGTGCGCTGAGGTGGTGCTACAGGCACATATACAGCACATCCAAAAATTCGAAGATGAGCAGTATTTGGTTCATGACCAAATACCAATTGTAATGGGGAGTAATTATTATAATGAGTCGGTCTGAGACGAACAAGTGATGCTGCATGTAAGATAGCATAACCCCAAACAGTAGTAGGCAACTCACTTTTCATAAGTAGAGGTCTTGCTATCAATTGTAAGCGCTTAATAAATGACTCAGCAAGGCCATTTTGAGTATGAATATGAGCTACAGGATGTTCAACTTTTATCCCTACCGATACGCAATAAGCATCAAAAGCTTGGGATGTGAATTCGCCAGCATTATCAAGACGAATTGTCTTAATGGGATAATCTGGAAATTGCGCTCTTAATTGTATCATTTGTGCCAATAATTTTGCAAACGCCAGGTTGGGAGATGATAAGAGGCACACATGAGACCATCTTGAAGATGCGTCTATTGGGACCATAAAATATCTAAACGACCCACTAGATGGGTGAATAGGTCCACAAATATCCCCATGTATTCGTTCCAAAAATTGAGGGGATTCAATGTTAACCTTCATTGGTGATGGCCTAGTAATCAATTTGCCTTGGCAGCAAGCAGCACACGAAAACTCATCATTTGTAAGAATCTTTAAGTTCTTTAATGGATGACCATTTGAGTTTTCAATGATGCGTCTCATCATTGTTGATCCAGGATGACCTATTCGGTCATGCCAAAGCACAAAAGTCTCTAAGTCAGTAAACTTCTGGTTTACGATGGAGTGTGCTTCAATCGTACTTATTTTTGCACAATACAGGCCAGAAGATAAAGTTGATAATTTCTCCAATACATATTTCTGGTTTGAGACAATCTTGGTAATACCAAGGTATTCAACATTCATTTCATTTATTGTCTCAACATGATATCCATTTCGGCGAATATCTTTAAAACTTAACATGTTTCTTGGGGATTTAGAAGAAAACAAAGCATCTTCTATGACAAGTTTTGTCCCCTTAGGCAGAAATATAGTAGCTCTTCCGGAGCCTTCTATTAAGTTTGAATTACCAGAAATTGTAGTAACATTTGCTTTTCTTCTAAGCAAGTAGGAGGAGTATTTCTCACCTTTGAATATGGCGTGCGTTGTTCCACTATCAATTATACAAATATCTTCATGATTGATCATTGAGGTATCCATATATTCTTCAAGATAAAAGATATAAAAGAAATAAACATTATACCTTTTAGTTATTTACAAATCTAGGAAAACATATTCATACTAGTTCATATAAACGACGAAAATGAAATATATTTATATTATTACAGACCCATCACCTATCAGGTGATCTATCTTTCCTTCGGGGTTCTCAAAGAAATCCGCTACATCTAGATGCATGGGTTCAACAGTATCTTCCGTGATAAAGTTGGCTTCTGCGTTATTTTTCACCTCCTTCAGGGAAGCTTGATATAACTCAACCAGGTGCCTTGGCGTACGACAGGTACGTGACCAATGTCCTTTTCCTCCACATCGATAACATTTGTTGTCTGAACTTTTCTTCTGCACTGCGTCATGTTTTTCATTCTTCTTTTTACACTGCTGGTGTTGAATGTTATTATTTAGTGCAAGACGATCACCATGATTAAAATTTCTTCCTCGACCACGACCATGGCCACGACTGGGTCCACGACCTTTTTCACGCTTAGATTGGTGAAAATTTGTCGTATTTACTTCAGGAAATGGCATAGAACCAGTAGGCCGACTTTCATGATTTTTCATCAGTAAATCATTATGTTGTTCAGCAACAAGGAGATGTGAGATTAATTCGGAATACTTTTTAAATCCCATTTCTCGGTATTGCTGCTGCAGAAGCATACTCGAGGCAGGGAAAGTGGAAAACTTTTTTCCAACATATCATGGTCAGTGATATTTTCTCCACATAATTTTAATTGTGAGATAATTTTAAACATAGAAGAGTTGTACTCACTGATAGATTTAAAATCTTGAAGTCTCAAGTGGATCCAATCATAACGTGCCTGTGGAAGGACAACCAACTTCAGGTGGTTATATCTATCTTTTAAATTGTTCCACAACACCAGAGGATCCTTAACAGTGAGATATTCCATTTTCAAACCCTCATCGAGGTGATTACGGAGAAATATTATCGCCTTAGCACGGTTTTGATTCGATGCTTGATTATTTTCTTGGATGGTGTCTGCTAGACCCATCGCATCAAGATGAATTTCTGCATCGAGTGCCCATGATAGATAGCTTTTTCCCGATATGTCTAGAGCAAGAAATTCATGTTTAGAAAGATTAGACATTATTTAAAAATAAAGGAGATTCTTACCTCCAAGGCTTTGAAAGTCTTTACTTGAACTGGTAAAGACTCGTGCTGATAACGTGTTGTAAAATCAGGATATAAGAAGAAGACAAGAGAAATAGATGTAGGAGAAGATTTTCTTCTTATTCAAGTATACATAAGTTTTATATATATATATTACAATAGTGAATGAACAACCCTATTTATAGAGTGAGAAATCATTCCAAAGGTCACCATATTAAGTATCATAATAAATAGATACATACTTATCCAAAAAGGTTCATGTAACCTAGTGAATATGAATGGTTATTCATGTACTAACTTTATAGACTATCCACTTATTTAATGAATTTATAACAGTTCGTACTTTGTACTAGTCCATTGGACTATTTATATAAGCGATTATCGATTGCTCTAATCGTTTCACAAAGAATTACTTAATTTGATGAAAAGTTAAATTAAAATATTATAAAAAAATAAAAAAATTCATTCTTTTTAATCAGAATAAAAAGAAAATGAGGTCTTTTTTTTTTGAAAAAATTAATAGAATACTCCTTAAGGGATCCCAAATCAAATCAATTTTTTCTGTAAAAAGGAAACAAAAAATAACTTTAGACTAGATAATTCATCTTTTTTTTTCAGATGTCTGGTACTCAGCACAACTAAATACAAGATTCACGCTGAAAAGTCATAAATTGAGGGTACAACCTCTTCCTAACAAAAGGGACTCTGTTATATTGTGATTCATTAATTATTATGTAATACAATTTGCTTTGAGGTTAAATTCACAGTAGAAAGACCTGAACAAGAATCAATAACATAAAAAGTGTTACCAGACAAATTAAAATTACACGAAACGCAAGAATTCTTGACACAGAATTCATTTGATAAACAAACTAAAGTTAACACAACCACTCTTAGAAGCACTTCCTATGGACAATTGCTGGACCAGATTCATCATACTCGGCCTTCGTTATCCACATCTGCAAAACAAGTACAAGTTAGCAAAATATATAGAAGAGAATCAATTATTTTCGAGATTAAGACGTATCTGTTATTCAATCAAAGAGAGGGAAAAAGAGACCAACTTGTTGGAAAGTACTGAGGGAAGCTAGAATTGATCCTCCAATCCAGACGCTGTACTTCCTTTCAGGTGGTGCAACGACTTTGATCTTCATGCTGCTTGGAGCAAGAGCAGTGATTTCCTTGCTCATACGATCCGTTATGCCAGGGAACATAGTTGAGCCACCACTAAGCACAACGTTTCCATATAAATCTCTTCTAATATCCACATCACACTTCATGATTGAGCTATATGTTGTTTCATGAATTCCAACTGCTTCCATTCCAATCAATGATGGCTGGAATAGGACTTCAGGGCAACGGAACCTCTCAGCACCAATAGTGACTATTTGCCCATCTGGAAGTTCGTAACTCTTCTCAACATCCTTACCGTTCTTTGTAGTCTCAAGCTCCTGTTCATAATCCAGTGCGACATACGCAAGCTTCTCCTTCACATCACGAACAATCTCCCGTTCAGCAGCAGTGGTGAATGAATAACCTCTCTCTGTGAGAATCATCATGAGGTAATCTGTAAGATCACGACCAGCAAGATCTAACCGCAAGATAGCATGGGGAAGTGCATATCCCTCATAGATAGGGACAGTGTGGGTCACACCATCACCAGAATCAAGCACAATACCTTGTTGGTAAAAAAAGCAAGCAAATTAGTGACAGAAAGCCAAAAAGAACTAGTATGCGTTCCTAATCAATACTTGCTGCTTACCAGTTGTACGACCACTAGCATAAAGAGATAGAACAGCCTGGATTGCAATATACATGGCTGGCACATTGAATGTCTCAAACATGATTTGAGTCATTTTCTCTCGGTTTGCCTTAGGGTTAAGTGGTGCCTCAGTCAAAAGAATGGAATGCTCCTCAGGAGCAACTCGGAGCTCATTGTAAAAATTGTGATGCCAGATTTTCTCCATATCATCCCAGTTGTCTACTATACCATGTCGAATTGGATACTTCAGAGTCAAAATACCTCTTTTGGACTGAGCTTCATCACCAACATAGGCATCTTTTTGTCCCATTCCAACCATGACACCTGTGTAACGAGGACGACCAACTATACTTGGAAAAACAGCTCTTGGAGCATCATCCCCAGCAAAACCGGCCTAAAGAAATAAATAACATAGTTGTTGTACATCAGTAAAGTCACATAGCTATATATAGAGTAACAAGAATCGCAAGCAGTTTTTGCTAACCAACCTTGACCATTCCAGTTCCATTGTCAACTACAAGTGGTTGAATATCTTCTCCATCAGCCATCTTATAAACGCTATACATAAGTAAAATTGAGGTAATACATCACTAGTACAAACACCTAATCAATGTAAAAGATGTCCAAAGTATAAAGTCAATTATGTGAAAGTTTTTGTGTAGGAGTCTCTTACTTTGTGTAATAGACTCAAACTCGAGGTGAGATAGACTAATATTGAAATCACAAACAGAGTGGCACAAGTAGTAGGGGAATCATGCAAATTTAACAACACATGAAAGGAATAAGAGGTGTCAATTTGTGCAGTGGTAGTTCATTCATGCAATTATTACGACACATTAAGCCTAAACACCAAGATATGATAATAGTGAAACATAAAATCCATTTAACTCAAGATAAGTTCCGTTACTATTACATACTATTCAGTTGCCAGTTTCTTATCGACATATCTCCTCAATACTCTACAAAAGCATATCCATTTTCCAAGATTTCTAAGTTCCCATTCTCTCGATGGAAAGAAAGAGCAAAATGCTAAAGAATTGCTAGTACTTACTAGTTCTCTAGTTGCACAGGACGAATTCACATTCATAAAGGATTTGCTGTACTAAGGTTGAGAAAACACGAAACAAAATGAGTAGTGAACAAACTGAACATGCAATATGTTACGCAATGAGAACATTGCTAAACTATTCTTTCACGTTTTGTTAAAGACTACCGCGTGCTCATTGCAAATAGTGGCATATATATATTTATGGATCCACTCAGATTGCATTCTGTAGGTAGAAATGATAAATCTTGTTAAGACAAAGAATGTTAGCCTCGCAAATAGTAATCTTAGGACTCATTTGGTTGGGGAACAAGTTATCCCGATATTGGTTATCATTGATGACAAATTCAACCTCAATTAGTCCCGGATTAGTTATCACTTAAGAGAACTCTACCGATCACAGAAATTACGTTCTAATCAAATCAATGTAGCACTTGTTGGCTATTTTTCTTTAACAAAACAAAAAAGAACAAGCCATACTAATTCAATAACATCACTTGTTCCCAACGAAACATACTTAAAAAATCCATCAGAACCACATGAAATCAACCTAACCAAGTGTCAAAAGTGAATCTGAAACACCAAAAACTGTGTTAACTGGTTACACAAACAAATAGTTGAAGTACTTCATCCATAAAAAAAATATCAAAAACACATAGGCCATAGCCATGTCAATATTGACAAGCATGTACAAAAAATCGTATTCAGAACACATAAAGTTCAAATCCTGACTCGAAAGAATAAAAGCTGAGTCCAAAAAGTAAAACAAAAACAACTCAACTTCAAATAAATTATGAAGCAGTATTAAAACTTACCTTTGGAGGAAATTGGTTGCTAATTCAGTATAGAGTTCTTCTGAGAAAACAGAGGATTTTTGGCAGAAAGTTTTATTTTATTTTATTTGAAAAAACAGAGAATCAATAATTCGAAACTCTAAGCATCTTCTTCTTTTTTTCTCTAGACACGTATCATTGTAAATAACTGTAAATACAAATGAAATTTTAAATTAGATACTAATCAGTTATCTTGGACCAAATTAATTTGTTTCCTTTTTTTGAGATTTGTTTCCTTTTAAAATGACAAAAATAATATATTTTCTAATATTACGTACTACGTTTCAATTATTTCAACAGATTTTCCATTGGAGAAACAAATTAAAATTATCTCTATTAAACTGTTCATTTACATTACTGTATTTTAATTGCAAAATATTTTAATTCATGTATTTCGCTCTCAAATTACTTTTTAGTCATCATAACAGAACTATCTTTTTAGTCTAAACTACGAAATACAATAAACTAATATCATCAACCAAAAACAGTGGTATTTACATATTATATTCACCCTCATTCATCATTTTAGAAAAATAATGTTGAAAAATCTCTAATTTGAAACAGTTTTACCCTTTTTTAAACTTTGAAAATTAGTTACACGATTCAAAATTAAACATGCTTTAATGACTAATACATTTAATTGAGTAACTGCAATATTGAATAAGACATCATGAAACGTAATTTAATTTAATGAATAAAAATCACAAAGTATATTAGGCAAATAGATATTTTCCATATGACTATTAGATAGAGAAAAATTATATGGAATCACTCATTATTTTCATATATGTTTTTCGTCATTTTGACTTACTTGAGGATACTCCAACATCACAAGTTGACAGTTTAAAAACATATATATTTAAGAGTTTAGCTACTATCCACCGACGGTGGACAAAAAATTACACGGGCATATTATTTTTGGAAATATTTAATTTTTTTAATTAATATATTTTAATATTATTAATATTAAAATAAAAACAATAACAGAGTGTTATATGGTAACTTGAATTATAAATTAATTGTACAAATTTAATTAGGATTCTTATTTGTCTTACCAAAAATAAAAAATACATAATTTCTTGTGTTTTCTTATTGGAAAGCACTTCAATCCTTCAAAGAAAATCATTGCCAACATATTATTTTTTTTATAAGAACCGGTACTTGTTGCCATTGAAGCAATGCTAGCAAAATATTAATATGAAACTATTCCAGAAACATAAAGTGCAACAAAATCAACATATTCAAACTTATAAGAGTAAGCAAAAAAAATCAAACACTATTAATTACGGCCCATGATTTAATCACAATTGCATGCTTGGTTACAAATTTTATTCTTTCGGTGAAAATTTTTTGTTGCTATACATTGTTATTGCTGCTGTTATGTATCAGAGAGTGGAGTATCCTTGCTAACATATATGAAGGCATAAAAGAGTAACTAATTCACTATGAATAAAAACACAATCAACTAAAAAAACTAAAGCTAAAACTCTGAGTTATTGTATGTAAACTTAAAAGAAAAAAAAGTCTTGAACAAAAAATATCCCTGGATTTATATTCTGCCAAAGAAAGAAAACAGAACAAAATGAATTTTGAATAATTGTCTCTCTAGACATCCTTTATAGTTTTAAATTCCACAAACTCCAAGTCACCTTGTAGATTAGAAACCTCTTTGATATGGATACGAAGTTGCTCTCATCAAATCCTGAATCAGTAATTGTTTACAAATGCATATATGCTATAAATAAAATACATACAAGCGCAGTAAAATAAACCCACCATAAATGAGGTTGGATATGAATCAGCACGACCACTTTGCCCTTCAAAAGGTTCTGAATATGCTGAGAATTCCTTTAAAAATGATTAAATAAAAGAAAAATTTGTTAGCTAAAAAGAGAATGATACATAAGAATAAGTCTTAGTCAAAATTCACATAATTTATCAAAATAAAACCTTACCATTGTAGGATCTGCATTAATGATTGTTTCCCTGCTATTGAATTCCTTTTCAACATTAATGTGTGAACTGAAAATTAAGCAAATAATTGAAATATGTGATTTATTCAATGAATTCACATTAAATTAAAGATCAAACTATAAAATTACCTTACTCCTTTGCCTTTTTTTCTGATTTTGGTTTCTCTTTTTGATTTCAGCGAAGAGCTTCTTTTAACCTTCTGAGAACTTTCTAAACCACTTTTCATTCTCAAAGAACGAGGACATCCTTTAGTAGCCACGCATGGAGGGTCAAGCAAACTAAATTTTTCTCTTTGTTCACTTGAGTTCAAATCATTATTTGACTCGTTAACTTGATCATCACAAACATTATCATTATCCTCATATGGAAGTTCATCAAGTTCTTTACTTAGTTGCAACAATTTCTGATATGTAAATTTATAATGCTTTTCTGAACGAGTAGCTCGTTCAGAGAGCCCAAGAGAATGTGTCATAATGTTATTAAACCATATAGTAGAAGACTTCAGATTATACGCAAGCGATCCTGCACTTGAAATGTCATTAGCTTTTTCTGTAGTTGCATACCTTGTCCATCGATCCAATAAATAACATGGTGGAAGCGAGTGAATCTGTTTCTTTATAAATATCATAAGCACATGTCTACACAAAATTCCCATGAACTCAAACTTATGACAAGAACAAGTAGCATTCTTTAATTCAAGATTCAACCTAACAATATATGTCGGTGTTTCTCTCTGAAACAAATGCACTTTATAAATATGTATCCCATCCTGAACCTCAATTTTTTCTGAAATAAATTTTTGAGATTGAATTAACTCTTCTTGAAATTTTTGAAATATTTTTCTGGTATATATTTTGGCTGCTTCATCCTCCATTGGATATAATGTTTTCAAGATAGCCTTTGAAT
Source organism: Solanum lycopersicum (assembly GCF_036512215.1). Taxonomy (NCBI): domain Eukaryota; kingdom Viridiplantae; phylum Streptophyta; class Magnoliopsida; order Solanales; family Solanaceae; genus Solanum; species Solanum lycopersicum. The sequence goes on from NC_090803.1 coordinate 59,821,538, forward strand.
ACTTTGTCTTATAATCCTTCTCCCTTACTTTGTCATACCTAGCGTCAACAGCTTTATCATATTGCGTCACAAATACACTCATTGGCGTACTAGAGTTAAGATAATCTTTAAAGTATTTATTCATACTTTCACTTCTTTGAGTTGTTGACATTCCGGCACAAAAAGTAGTTCGCACATATGCTGGAATCCATTTCTCGCGAATGGTGTATATTTTACGCAACCAAATATGCTCTTCTAAATTGTACATTTTCATTATATCGATCCAAGCAATTTCAAATTCCTCAGGAGTTGTTGTACAATGTAAACACTTACTAAACTTATTTTTAAAATCATCAAATGCATGAAAAACATGACTTAGATATTCAGGAATCTTCTTCTCAATGTGCCACATACAAAAATGGTGTGCACTATTCGGGAACACCTTTGCAACTGCATTTGTTATTGCAGCATCTTGATCTGTGATTATTGTATGAGGGGAAATACCAAACATTGCCTCTTGCCAAGTATGAAGTAACCACTGAAAAGTTTCTTCCGTTTCATCCCAAAGAAGAGAACATCCAAATAAAATGGATTGGTGATGGTTATTAACTCCGGTAAATGGAACAAAAGGCATCTTATATTTATTTGTCAAGTATGTAGGATCAAATAGGACAACATCTCCAAAATTCTTGTAAGCTATCCTAGACCTAGCATCTACCCAAAAACAATTAGCTAAATGACCCTCCACATCCATTTGTATTGCATAAAAGAATCCTGGGCTATCAGATTGTCGCTTTTGAAAGTATTTCAACATCAATTGTGCATCTCCTTTCTCAAGACAATTTTGCCTTTTAGTGCTCAAATAATTCTGAATATCTCGTCCAGTTATATTGAGATTCTCTATGCCTCCCGCCTGAGTAGTTAACACTGATGCGATTTTACTTGGACGAATACCAGAATTATTTAAGAGATCAATAAGATTTTTTTGAGCCTCTGATTTTTTTCTTTTTGATCGCAAGAATTTCTGATTATTAGGAGAAGCAAGTTCATGATTATGATTCAAGACAAGCCTAGCTATAACCCACTTTTCTTCTTCTTTCTTTGACATATATATCATCACTTTGCACCCCTCTCTAGTCTCATCTCGTTGCTTATTACTCTCAAGACATTTTTTTGAACGAAATCCTTCTTTTGAACAAACAAACTCTTGACCAATAATGGATTTATCTTTTCTTGATCTACTAATTCGATTTTTGCGCACACTAAAACCATTACGATGAGCATAATCAAGATAAAATTTAAATCCAGTATCAAGTGATTGAAATTCCATACCGATGTAAGGCTCTCTTAATTCTTGCTCACCTAGTTGAGGAACAAAAGATACAACTGCATTCATGTTGCTTTCTATATCCTCCAAGGAATCTTCAATTCCTTCTGCATTTTGCTCTTCTAAATTAGAGATTTCAAAAGTTTCCTGCAATACACAATTATTAGATATTAGACTGATAGGGTAAGTTAGCTTTAAAATTTTAAATATTTTTCATGGCTAATGTATTGAACTTCTTCAATTTGCTAAAAAGTTCTTAAACGTATTCTTTAAATATCTTCATCACTACAAAACATAAATTTCTTCATACATTAAAACAAGAATATTTCTTTGAAACGTTTATTCATGTTGCGAAAAAGACTTAATAAGTTATGTAAAAAAAGATATACGAGGAACGCTACCATGACAATTGTTTCAAATTGCTTCAATGGTGGATAGTTGGTTGCTTCAATGGTTTATGTAGAAAAAGAAGAACGTTAATACAACTAAGAAAACACAAGAAATTATGTATTTTTTATTTTTGGTAAGACAAATAAGAATCCTAATTAAATTTGTACAATTAATTTATAATTCAAGTTACCATATAACACTCTGTTATTATTTTTATTTTAATATTAATAATATTAAAATATATTAATTAAAAAAATTAAATATTTCCAAAAATAATATGCCCGTGTAATTTTTTGTCCACCGTCGGTGAATAGTAGTTAAACTCATATTTAATTGTTCCACATAAGGTGCTTAAATATCTTTCATCATATTTTTCTTGGTAGGATCAAATTGGATTGGAGAATTAGGGGTCCCAAAATCCCATTCAACTTATTTAAATTTGGATTGATTATTGATCCGCTTATTTGTTAGCTCAACACCTCAATTCAATCCGTTAATAGATAATCCAAATTGATTTTTGAAAAATCTTGTTAAAATATTATTAATTTATTTTATATGTTATATATAGTTATAATAAAAAAATATTTAGATACTACAAGCTTATAAATAACGAATAAAACTATTAAAACTTTATAAAAATTGACGGGTTGAATTATGACTCGTTACTAACCTGCTATCAAATCCCTATTGATGACCTAATTCATTTTGGCCCAAACAAATTTGGATCAGGTTAAATCTTGACCTGTTTAGTCCTGACCCGTTTTGATCCGTCCAAATTTAACCTAAGTGCCGAATTACCACCCGAGAGAACTATCCTCAAGATACGTTTAATAAATATGGTTGTTGTGAATCATTTTGATTTGACTAAAATTTTCACTATTTTAATCATAATATTTTTGTAATTCTTGGAACATCTTTTTAAAATAAAATCTCTAACTACATTTGCATAATCATTTTTGTCATTTAACATTTTTCATGTAAAACCACTTCTAAATTTATGCTTTTTTAAAAAAAATAATAGCTTTATGGGTTTTTTTAGTTACTTTTTTACTGAAAAAGTTTTTGATACTATCTTTCTTACCAATGCCTTTACAATCATAAAATACAATTATAAGTAACCTGTATTTTATATTAACTAGTTTAATGTATGCAAAATAACAATGATAAGTAACACGTATTTTATATTAACTAGTTTAATGTATGTGTTTTGCACCATTCGCCAATTAATAAGACTAGTATATGGTAAACTATATAGAAAGAAAGAAATTCTAAGTGTTTCGAGAGCATAAGAAATAGTGTCTAGAAGGTTAAATTAAACTACATTTTATATAGAAAGAAATAAATTTTAGATGTTTCGAGAGCGTAAAGAATAGTGTAAGGTCAATTTGAGTTTCGATCTGTGTCAAGATTCAGAGCATTCAGCTGGATCATGTTACTGATTTCAAATTCTAAAAGGAATTTGCTTCTGCTATAAAGAGCTGCAAAAGATTGAAGTATTAAGCCCGATCAATTCATCAGAAATTGAACATGCAAATGGCGATTTAAGGCAGAATCTCAACAATAATACAGCTCCTTCGTCAGTTAATGGTCGAACTGGAAATTAAAATCAACCTTTATATGTTGAACTTGATAAGGAAGAAGGGGACCTATACTTACAGCATGCGGTTGGATGTTGAAGTGTGGCATAAAAGACTTGGACATGCTTCGTCTATAGTTTTAAACAAGCTGTTGCCTGTGAATTCACAGAAGATTAGCAATAAATTAGATAAATATATAGCATCTCCGTAGGCTAAGCAGACACAAACAGTGTTCCCTACAAGTAGTCTAAAAACTAGTAGTTGCTTTAAGTTGGTTCATACAGATCTATGGGGTCTTTACAAGAACAGTTCCATAGGTCAGTAAAGGTTGTTGCATTTTAAAAAGGCGTGAATGAAAAATGAAGAGTTGCGATTTTTATGAAAAAGTTGTGACTTTTCCAAAGGTTTGTAACCTTTTCGGTAAGGCAAAATAAGAACATTTTCGCACGACCCTTTGTTTTCTATAAATTGAGGGATTTCCTCTCATTTTGATATAGAATTTATAGACTTTTTATTCAACTACTAAATCTAGTATTCTAAGTGTAGTTTACTGCCGTTGAGTGGTTCGCTGACACCGGAGTTTTTGGTATCTATACTCTGGTGATTGAGATCATTTTACCCTGGGAGGTCATATTCAAATCAAACCTCGGATACTAGAGGAGAATAATTTTCTTAAAGAGACACTGTGAATTCAGTGGACTTGATCTTTTTCCTATAAAATTTTTTCCAAATTCTGGTACGTGTTTTACAAACTTTAGATTTGTGAATTAATTTCAGTTCTTTTATTCTTTTGTTCTTCACTGGTTCATTAAATTTGGTAATTTCATGTTTCTGCAAAGTTTGTTGGAATCAGTACGATTCTTTAGACACATATTAACAACAATTCTTCTTTAAGAAAAATATTTCGTCTATTTTTTTAAAAAATCTGTTTCTGATTTTAGTGTAGCTACTAGTTTTAATTTTCTAGTTATGAAAATATTCTTAAACTTTGTTTTCTTACAAAGATGTTTAAAGTTTTGTTCTAAGTATGTTTGGAATACAAGATAAACAACAAAGGTCACGTTGACAGATAATGGTGGAGAATTTGTTGAAAATGTTTGTGGCAAACTTTATATAATACATCAGAAAACATGTGGTTCAACCAAAGCTACTCCCTATTCATCAATAAATCCTTATATTGATTTTGTCACCCCTACGTTCAAGTATAGTCCAGCACTTATTTAGTCCTTCAAATTTATGTATATTGAGCCGTTCCCGTCTTTTCAAACAAATGAAGGGATCGTTTGGTATGAGGAATAAAAATATATAATCTTGCAATAAAAATTTGGTGTCTTATTTGTTTATGGAATAATTTATTTCACCATTTTTATCATAGTAATAAGATAACTTATTTCATATAAAGTCGTGGAATAAGTTATCCCAAGATAACTAACCTCAGAATAATTAATTCTAAAATATTTAGTTCACAACCTAACGAGCCCTAACAGTTAAAGTCAATGAATCCTCAATTTCTCCTCTTTAGTAATTTGAAAATGCCTTTGAGATAATTAAAGAAAGTAGCAAAAATAAAATTAATAAAAGCTATCTATTGATAAACGAACTAGTGCAAGTATTACTCTCATTCAACAACCACCTTTTTTTTCTTAATAACATTAAATAATTTCTAAGTGAATTATTTTAGGCCGAATAAATATATGCTTATATAGTACTACTCCACACACCAATAGCTAATGATAATTTATTACTATTATATCAAAAACCATTTCCTTATGGAGAAAATGAAGAAACTAATGGACAACAAGTTGGACATTGAAAATCAAATAATGGACATAATTCAGGAAGACAAATATGATCTTTTTTCCAATTACATTATCAAAAAAAAAAAAGTAGATGACTTCACATACAAAATAAAGATTCAACATATTGGAAAGCACCAAACCTATTAAATTGCAGGGAAATAGGGGCCTCATAATCTTCATCTTCATCCTCAAATTGATTTTCTTCAATACTCTTATTTTCAAATTCACATAGCTTGTAGAATGTGTTATCCCTCAAGTTATAACGTATAATCATTTTGGGAATGTGCAAAATCATGAAGGCCTCCTCCTCCTCCTCTTTCTCCCCTCTAACAACACAAAGCACACTCATGGCTAAGTGATTCCAGTCTGTTGGATCATGATAACGTTGAATCATATGAGGGAACGCGTTAACAACATCTTCAACATTCACTTGGTACTTCACGTACCACTCTGTGCCATCACTATTCATCTCGTAAATGTCATAGAAACTGAGTTTCTGACGTTTACACACTAGTACTAGATACAAATGCCCACTAGACTCTCCGTAATAAGCAACTCTGCTCTCCTTATTGTCAGGCATGGGAAACTTATCAAACATTTCTTGTTCGACATTGAAACGTAACGAGTTGTCACCACATTCCCAATAAATTGCATCATTCCAATAAACTCCAGTGTACTTGAATCCTATATCGTAACGAGCTAGAAAAGGTGAACCCACGACCCTCCATTGCTTAACTTCAGACGAATAAATCTCGACCTGATAGTGTTGATCATCAGGAAAGACTTCATCAGATAAACGAATGCAAATCACTTTGTAATTTGGGGATTTCCATGGATCAAACGCTAGTTTCATCCCAATTACAGCCTTGGAAATTTGTCCATGCCCTTCCAGTCTCGAAAGTGTGACAAATTGTTGTGTCGTTGGGTTGTACACATAGTAATTTTCATTAGGTCCACGAACGCGAAAACTACAACATAGCAGAAGTCCATTACAAGATTGCAAGATTCTGATTCCATAAGGATCGTCTACGAAAATGAGCTTGTGGAATGGTGATTGAATTGGATTTTCGAGGGTGAAGGGAACGAATTCGTGAAAAGGGTTGATCAAGAAAGAATGACAGAGCAAAAATAGGCCACGAGCAGGGTTGAAACAGGGGACTCTGAGACGGGTAAATTCAGGGCTAGTGATGAGATTATTCCATTTTTTCGCCACGCATTTGCATCGTACGAGTGATTTTACTGGAAGACGTAGGAAAATTTCTATCATCAGTTCTTCATTTAGAATCATTTCATTTGCAGAAATTGATGATATACAGTTTTTTATTTTGATAATCTTCATTTTGATTTTTTTTGTGTGTAAAGTTGCTACTTATTATATAGTTTGCCAAATCTTTTTTTAGCTTGTTGTGAACGTTTCCTTCTCAACTCAAGTGGAGTATTAATTAATCTTTCTACCAATAAATCAAAGGCAAATGAACATACTCTATTATTTATACTTAAACTCAACATAATTTTAATTTGGTTATAGGATTTGATTCCTTACATGCAAATTGGCTATCGAGTCAATGCATTTGCCCGTTATCTACGAGATGCCAGTTGTGAAATTAAATTATTACTTCGTTCATCTTTACTTGTTCAATATTTAAAAATTAAAAAAAATATATTTAACTAATATAATTGATTGATGGTGAGTTGGTGACGGGGAGCTAATTTGTCTTTTAATATTTATATTTTTTTCTTTATATCTCCAAAACTTTGGTTTTTATTTAATTTTTTTTATATATCTTACTAAGTTATTTATTCTTTAGTATCAAAAGATTATATGGAAAAGGGTCTAAAATATCCTTGAAGTATTGAAAATGGTACAAAATTACCCTTCATCCACCTATTGGCTCCAAAATGCTCTTTTCATCCACCTATTGGCTCCAAAATACCCTTGTCATCCACGAGTTTAAAATTGATCACTTATTTAATGATTTTAAATTTAAACTATTTAAATAATTTTAAAATTTTTGATGTTCAACTATTGGTTATAATTTAATTTATTTGTATTATTTATAAACCAACCCACTACCCACCCATTACTAACTAAACCCCACCCAATTAATAATCCAACTATAATATCAAAATCGTCATAAACACTACTAAAACAAGATGAAATTATTACATTAATGAAAATAACATTCAAAATTATTCGAGTCCGAATTGAAGCCCCAATTAAATTTATGTTGAGCCGCTTATTTGGGAGGACACTTTCAATATGATTCTCTTTCAAGATTGAATTAGAAATTTATGGTTAAAGGTAAAGAAGTAATACATTCCGAATTAATTCATGCACTTTTTAAAAATATATATAAATATTTATGATTTGTTTTTAAAACCTTTAATATATTATTTTGAAAAAAAGTTACCTATGAAGTAACATCACATAATTGAAACGTAAGAATCATTAAGATCAACATAGTCAGACTTTTAAGTTTATCGGTAGTTTTTATTTAGACACTTGAATGTATGATAATTTACATCTATAGATATTTTCGTCTCAAATTTTTAAAAAACACTCAATTGGCAATAGCTTTTCAGTTGTCGCATTGATAATGTGAGTAATTTATTAATTTAGAGGGTTTAATTAGTAATGGGTGGGTAGTGGATTAATTTATAAATTATACTAATTAGTTAAATTATAATAAATAGTTGAGCGCTACGTATTTAAAAAAATATTTAAATAGTTTAAATATAAAACCGTTAAATCAGTGGTTAATTTCGAACCAAAAGGTGGATGAAAAGGGTATTTTGGACCCAATAGGTGGGTGAGACGGGTATTTTGGAGTCAATAGTTGGATGGAGGGTAATTTTGTACCATTTCCAATACTTAAAGGGTATTTTAGACCCTTTTCCAAAGATTATATTAAATATGTTATTATTGTTATCCATACGATATGTAAGTAATTATCTGTTTGTATAATCATATATGAATAACATATAATTGTATATAACAATGTACCCACATTCTTAAACATGAACCATGTAGTTTTCTACTTCAATTTTTCATCTGCTCAAATAAGTTTGAACTAATTTCAATTGCCATTACTATATTACTAACAATTCTTTATTCATAGAAGTATAATTTGAATCCTAAAAGGGTTTATGTTTATAATTATTTTGCTTTTATGAGGAATTGACTTAGTTTACCTTTGAAAATATTTTTAAATTAGTTTTATTCATGAATTATTGATAGCCTTAAAAATGTAATTTAACTTGACTAATTAAATTTAAATACACTTCAATTTTACAACATAAATGAAATATACTATTAAATTGTCGCTTAGTTTAGGAGTGTTTTTAACAATTCATTCAAGTTTTTTTTATCAATAGTCTCATGTACCTACAGGAGTTTAATACCACTTCCTATATCATGTAGTAGGTGGGAGGTATATCTCAGTTCAGTTGGTCAAGTCGATGGGTGATTTTAAAACTGTCAATAGTTCGAAGACGAAATTAATAATTTTTGTCAAATTTAAGGACTTTTTCAATACTTTTCTCAATCAGAATTTATCATATTAGAACTTGATTCATCTAATTAGATCAATTTTTTTTTTAATTTTTTTTATTGATTAAGTTAAATTATTCACGAATGCTAATCAAATAATAAAAAATCCATAATATTTATTTAAAATAATATGGTTATAAATTGATAACCAATAACTAAATTGATTATTTTTCGAACCAACTAATAGGCAGCCTAAATTTGGTTAAAGGCCTGATTATGTTACGATGATTTAAAGGGAGACCTTTAGGGGCGGTTGGTAGACTGCATTAAAAGAAATAATCCATGTATTATATATGATGTAATTCAATGTTATATTTGATATGATTGTGTCCTATGTATAAATAATCCATGAATTAGTTTATACATCCTACATGGTATTATAGGATGCATTACTAATATCTTACATTTGGAGGTATTAGTAATACATAAGATATAAATATCATGGGATAAGCATATAATGATAAAAATATCCCTCAAAACTTTTTTTTTATTTCTTGATTTTATGTTTTATATTTGTACTAATAAAATTATTTAAATAAATTAGTTTACAAATTATTTAGAGAGACTTAGTTGTAACTAAATATATCTAATTCAAATCAATACAAATTTAACATGCGAGTTATGTAATATTTACTAATTAAAAGACAAATATCTAACTAATTATTCGTATTATGAACAATTTTAAAAAATTACATACAAATTAAAATTATAACTTGCAATTTTTATGTGTAAATGTACATGGTTTATTCAATTTTGCAATTGTTGGTTGTCTTTCTAATTTTAAAAATAGTTGATTTCTCTTTTTTAAATTTAAAATTGATATTTTATTAGTGATCAATTTATTAAGATAAAAATTATTTATCCTCAAATAATTCAAGTAGAAAATTGAGAACAGAACAACAAAATTATTCTTCTCATAGCTAGTGAGAATGTCATAAAAAAATATTTTTCGACAATTATCTACCTTCATCCAATTATATAATAATTTAAGGATATAGCTGAAAAAAAAGATTTTTTAAAAATTTAATTTCAAATACAAGTTGAGATTGAAAACAATGAATCAAACACTTCACAAAAGCAAATCATACATTACTATTCCCTGCATTACTAATTCATGCGTTATTCATTTTTTTACCAAACAACCCTAACTCAAGGGTTGTTATATGTTAGGGCCCGTTTGGCCATAAATATTCCAAATAATATTTGGGAAAAATTTGACAAATAATGTTTGTTCATACAATTTGTCATTATTTGACAAATATTTTTGGCAAATATCCCAAATTTCCAAATACTTGTTTTTTCTAGTATTTGGGCCAAATCTCATTATTTGGGATATTTTAAAAATTAAAGTTTTACCCCAATCTTTTATCTTTTATAAAAACACTCTCTCTAGTAGTTGTTTGAGTTGTATTACATAATTTTTTACGTTAACACCAAAATAGTGATGAAATATTTAGTGAATATTAAATAATAATATGATTGTTGATGAAAACTATTAAAAATTGGCTCTAGGTAACAAAGTTATGTGCTTTGTCTACTTCACCATGTATGAAATAATTCTTGTTGCACTCACACAAATTATCACACTGTTTTAGTGTCATGGACACTATAGTGTCATGGACACTATTTGTTATTGTTGTAACAAACATTCAATTGACTTGTAATACAAATTTTTAATTAGTTTAAATAATTTTTAAAACTTGTGTGTATAAATCATATTTTTCTAAAAAGGTAAAATATATTTTTCAAATTTTATGGCCAAACACGTGGTGAAATTTCACCCAAATTTTCACTCAAATAATATTTGCCAAGAATATTTGGAAATCTAATGTCAAAGCTAGCTTAAAGTCATACTACAAAGATATTTTAAACTCTCAAACAATCAAACGGGTTAGCAATTTTTCTTAAGCAGTGATTAGCTTTCGCCATTCCTCCAAAGCACCCGCTCCAGAATTTGCAGTCCTTGTCGCCGGTCGCCGGTCGCCGTTCGGCCTTCCTTATCTAGAGTAAGTCTTTCACTTTTATGAGTTACAGAACCCTAACCTAAGCATTTGATATTCATAAACCTTCTTTTTTTTGCATTCACTTTTTCATTTTGCATACTGATTAGTGGAACTGTTGGGTGTGTTGCTGATAGTTACCAAAAATAAGAGTTCTTTTAATTTCATTTAGTTGCTGGTATGATTTAGTGGTATAAGTGAGTATTGTTATCACTATGATTAGTTTTTTAGAAATTGTTAAGATTTACTGAAGGCTAGAGTATTATTTTTGTGTTGTAAGAGGATACCTTTTAATTTGTTTGAGTTGATGAACTTTTAGATGCTGCCTTTCTCTAATATATTGCTAAAATCTCTGTAGATTGCTAAACAATTGTCAGCTCACTCAGATAGGATAAGGAGTGGTTGTTAGCGTGTTTGTATTGATTGAAGTGCAAAACTTTGACTTTTTGCTTAAAATGGTGGTTGTGATTTCTACTCGAATAGATAAATTTGGCCGAGTTTTGCGAGTTGTTGGACAGCGCTTTTTGTCAAGCAGTTTGGTTCATTCTGTTTCAGAAACAAAAGATGAAGTTGAAACAATTGCTAGAATCATCAATGACCACCCTTTTCCTGTTCAGCCTCTGCAACCAATGCTTAAACGTCATGTCTCTTCGAGTATCCTGTCTACCATGTTTGTTGAAAATGTCATTGGTCGCCTATTTGCGGCACATGCAAATGGTCTTAAAGCATATGAATTTTTTGAGTTCTGCCTCAACCATCCTGAGTATAGTCCAACCTCTGATGCATTTGAGAAGACACTTCACGTACTAGCAAGAATGCGATACTTTGATAAGGGTTGGGAACTAATGAAGAAAATTCAACAGCTACAACCGTCGTTGCTCACCCTTAAGTCATTGAGCATCATGCTATCAAGAATAGCAAAATACCAGTCCTATGAAGATACCCTTGAAGCATTTGAGAAGATGGAGCAGCATTTATTCCCTGGGAAGAAATTTGGCACCGAAGAGTTCAATATTCTTCTTCGAGCATTTTGCTCACAAAGGCAGATGAAAGAAGCTCGTTCAGTATTCAACAAACTCCATTCTAGGTTCCCACCTGATACCAAGACAATGAATATCTTGCTTTTGGGGTTCAAGGAATCAGGGGATATTACTGCCGTAGAGTTATTTTACCATGAGATGGTTAAAAGAGGTTTTAAGCTTAATTCTGTAACATACAGTATAAGAATTGATGCATACTGCAAGAAAGGTCACTTTGGTGATGCTTTGAAGCTGTTTGAAGAAATGGATAGGGTAAATTGCTTGCCTACAGTTGAAACAATAACAACTTTGATTCATGGAGCAGGGATTGCTCGTAATATAAGTAAAGCTAAGGAACTATTCAATGAACTATTCAAGAGAAATTTTCAACCAGACACTGGAGCCTATAATGCCCTTTTGAGTTCTCTTACCAAATCCAGGGATGTCAAATCTGCAGCAGTCTTAATGGATGAGATGGAAGAGAAAAATATTGAGTTCGACAATGTAACTTACCACACTATGTTGTGGGGATTGATAAGATCAAATGATGTTGGTGGTGTCATTGATCTTTACGAAAGGATGGTTGACAAAAATTTCTTGCCCAAGGCACGTACTGTTGTGATGCTGATGAAATTCTTTTGTGAAAACCAGAGAGTTGATCTGGGTTTGAGCTTATGGAATTACCTGATGAATAAAGGGCACTGTCCACACTGCCATTCTTTAGAAATTCTGGTCACAGGATTGTGCTCTCGTGGGAGAGTTGAAGAAGCATTTGAGTGCTCTGAGCAAATGTTGAAGAGGGGTAGGCACATGAGCGAGCTAGTGTTTCAGATGTTGAAGAGGTTTTTCTTACAGCTGGGAGAGGAGGAAAAGTTACAGAAGCTCTACCAAATGACAAAGAGATTAGAAATGATATTGCCTCCTAATGGACAAACTGTTGGCACAGCCTAGGTACAGAGCTGCAAGTAAGGTGAATAAAGTTAGTTGCTTGATTTACTTGATTCTACACATAGCTGAGATATTTCTGTGAGTTAAATATTCATTTGGTTTTAATGACTGCTCTGTTTTAGTTGGAATTTGCGTAACAATGATATTTTTATGATCTTTCCATTTGTTTGGGTTCAATTTTTTGTTGCCGTTACCTATAGCTGTTTCATGACCACTGAAACTGTCTATCGGATTTTTTTCTGCAAAGAGAGACTGTGTTTCTATTGTGTTGTTTAAGATTTATTGGATTAATTCTACTGTTGTTATTTACAGGAATGCTAAAAGATCAGTTTTAAGTACGATGAGCATTTGGCCTCTAGCACGTGATTATATCTAAATCTTTTATCTCTACTCATGTGGTGTATGCTCCATTTTCTTTTCTCTCTGAAATGTTTGAACACTTGTATAAAATGGAAAGATTCATGCATCATGAATTTGTTTTGGTATTTCGGGCTCTTTGACAATCTTCATTCATTGAGTTTAGGTTGTGCAAGTTTACCATGCTTATGGGTTTTCTGCTTTTGGTTTTCCTAATTGTCATTGTATTGTTGTTAGTATTAGACCATTATGGGAACATATTTTCTGCTAAATGCTGAGAATTATCTGTGGCAGTAGACTTCATTTTTCACAGTAGCCTCTACAGTTGTGTATGTCTAGATGAGTACATGTAAACGTTATATTATTATTTGTTAACGTTAAGATGTCTAGGTTCTCCAGGCCAATTTCTACTTAAGTGTTACCTGAATCCTGATATTTAATTTTATCTCAATTTAGATTTCCTTGCAGTGAGTTACAAGTATGGGTTAGACCATTTCTCCTTACAGTAATCTATTGCTTGTGTGAATTCCACTGAAATGTCATGGCATTTTGCTTGCTCATGTATTACTACCATTTATATGTTCTTTTGGTTATTCAAACTTAGGTGCTGTTGGTGTTTCGGGCTCAAATTTGCTTATGGGGAGGGTTAGATGTCATATGCCGTTGCACTAACATTTATGATTATGAAACTTCCATGCAGCCACAGGGGGCATCTGCTCACAATTCGTGATTTATTTGGCACTTCCAAATGGTAAGTAATCTATTCTTCATAGATTCATTAGAAACAACTTGTGTGTTTATTTCTTAGTGTCTGATTGTTTATTATAATTTGATAGGTTGCTTCAGAGAGCATAATCTACAATGCACAGTAATGGAATGGTTAATTTAGTTAACAAGGTCGGCTTTCTTTTGGATATAATATGTATAGTCTTATTTCTCCTCAACAAAAGCTAATAAAGGCTAATTGAGTTTATCTCTTGCCAGTTCTTTGAGATGCAACATATTGATGCTCTTAGGTCTCTCGGATATATACACAAGGCTGGTCACCAGGTATCATCCTGAGAGATTATTTTCTTTGATAGAAGTTTTTCCTATAAAAGAGGTTATGTGATCACACTTATTGCAGGTTTGTTATTCGGTTTAGTCCTTAAACTCCTCTTTTGTAGAAGTTACTTTGATAGCTTACCTTCATATTGGACACTTCGCCATTGCAGGTGCCTCATGCAATGCATATAATTGTTAGAAAGTATCATTTTGGCAGTGCTGTCTAAAACTATGACTTAGATTCCATCAGGAGTAACGCGGAAGGATCTAAATACTGAGAGGTACTTTCACAGTCTCTGTTATGCCCTCATGATTTGTGTTGCAATCAGTAGTTCTTGAAGGCTGTTTGGAGTTATGAAGTACGTGGATAGGGGTTCTGGTGTAAGGTTAGATAGGTGGGAGGGAGGAAGAAAGATGTCTAGTGGTTACATCTTCGGGTATGGAGAAGATAAAGACATATGGGGTGGAGTGGGGAGTTAAGGAAAAATGCTGAACTTGGTGCTGTGGGGTTAATGGAAGGAGCGCAAAGAGAATGCTTGTGATGGGAAGGAGGGAAGTGTTTTGTAAGGAAAGGGAGAATGGCAACCTTGGCATGGTGAGAAAGAATGCCAACTTTTTCTTTTGGGTGGGGGGAGAGGTTCTAGACGTGGCACGGTGGGAGAGGGGGGTGATATGCTTGTCATGTGTAGATTTAAAAAGATCTCCAAATCTGGAAACCAAATTAAACACATTTGAGTAGAGAGATGGAAATGCCAAAAAATAGCGATAAGATCCAACTGCTCAAGTGGTAGCAACTGAATGATTTTCCCGTAGACATCTATTTCTTACAATTTTTAATCTGTGCATGTGAACTAAATGACTCAAAACGTCTCCTTCAATCTGAATCTGTCTATCCATGGGATAACATTAGTTTGTTATGGCACTTGATCTTAATGTCTCAATCAGTTTGGAGTATATTTTTTTCCCATGAACCAAGATAACTAACGACTGTATGAGGGGACATGTTATTACCTGTATTAGTTCCATCAGTAAGTAGAATTCTTCTAATGTTGAACTGCATTGAACTATCAATATGTTGATTTTCTGTTTCTGTGAAAGTTTAATAGTTATAATTGCCATTTTCTTTGTCAAACAGAGTTATAATACCTTGAACTAGTAGTGTTTACATATTGGCTTCTCATTTTGCAGGTTGAGGTAACTCACAGGCTTACCAATGACAGCTCCACTTTTCTGTTGTCAGATGAGTTGAACTCTATACTAAGAGATTTATTATCGACCTTGTCACAAGAACACCAATGCTCTTATTATAGAAACAATGCATGAGCCTAGTTAGTACAGAATTTGTCTTTTGAGGAAAATGTAATGTCCTCATATGACAATGTAATAAGTGTAAGAATAAAACATTCATTTGCATATATTCAACGGGCTAATTAAATAGCTCCTTTAGATATATTGCGTAATTTACTTGCTACAAACTGACCAAATATTAAATAATTTTCTTTTTTAAAAAAACTGACTATATCTTGAAAACTATACAACCAACGCTTTGTTTGGATGGTTGTAACCCATTTGTATTATAGTTGTATCATTAGGTAAGAATAAAACATTCATTTTATGCAACGATCAATTTGGTGTAATCGTTTTGTTACTTTAGTATTTTTCATATTAGTTCTGCCCTTCACTTTTTTTTGTTGGTTTATCATTTAAATTATAAATATATGATATTACGTAATTATGGTGAACGAAATAATTTATTCAAACATTATATTCATTAAAATATTAGTACAATACGATACGATACCTTATGAAATAATAAATAACAATAATCCAAACATAATGTTACCTGTTTGACCATAGATTTTTTTCAATTAAAATTTGGGAAAAGATTTGGCCAATAGTGTTTATTTATACATATTGTCATTATTCGACAAATATTTTTGACAAATAATCCAAATTCTTAAATACTAGAAAAAAACTAATATTAGGTCAAATTTCATTATTTGAGAGCTTTAAAAAAATTCACATTCAGTATCAAATTTTTATTTTTTTTAAAAAAAACCTCTATAGTAGTTGTTTGCAATGTACTACACAATTTTTTTTTTATGTAAACATCAAAATAGTGATGAAATATTCAGTAAATATGAAATTGATGATAGGGTTGATGAAAATAACGAATAATCGATTCAGAGTAATAAAATCATATGCTTCGTCTACTTCATGCAGTATGGATAGATGTTTGTTGCACTCACTCCGAACTATCACATTGCTCAATGTCATGAACACTATTTGTTATTTGTTATAAAGATCGACCTAATTGACTTGTTGCGAAAGTCATAAATCTTATTACATCGACATTTCTATCTTGCTATATAATATACAAACATATGATTTAATTTTAACGGCTTTTAGAATTTATGGGTAAAAATCATATTTTATTAAAAAGTTTGAAATGTATTTCTCCAATATAACACTGAGCAGAAAACCCAAGATCCCTTCGCCTCTCCGATTATTGGTTCTCTCGTTGTTTTGGTAGTAAGCAATATTTCATCTTTTCTGCAAATTTAAGCAATTGGGTTTCCAATATTATCAAATTGCGCCTTCAAATGAATCTGAATTGATTTCATATGTTCTCTGTAGCAGACTCTATGTTGTTGTTTTTTAGAACGAAGAGAAATCATAGTTATAGCATTCTAGGGCATTCAAAATTTGAACTTTGTACCGCTAACCCCATCTCCATTCGAGTATCTGGGTTCAAAATATGAACTTTGTTTGTCTGAACGAATAGCTCGTACTGTGGAAGTGGTGATTAGTAAATGGCAACTTGGATTTATGTGAAAACCCCAAGAAATGGGTACTTGAGTTTATGTGATGCAATGTTTAATTTTCATCTTGTGCGAAGGTTTTCTCTCTGGTCAATGAAGAAAGATCCAGATCTTGAAGCTGCATTACATAGAAATCGTAGATGGGTAGTTAATAATCAGATTAAGAACATTATTATGAGATGTCCTGACCAGGTCGCATCAGTTAAGTATCTGCAGAAGAAGTTTAAGACTCTTGATCTTCAAGGCAAAGCTTTAAATTGGCTTAAAAAATACCCTTGTTGCTTTGAAGTCTACCTTGAGAATGACGAGTATTATTGTGGGATGACTAAGAGAATGATGTTTTTGGCTCAAGAGGAAGAGTCTGTAAAGGATATGCAAGAACCGTTATACGCAGACCGATTAGCTAAGTTGTTGATGATGACCCGTGATCAAAGGTTAAATGTTATGAAACTTAATGAACTAAGGAGAAATTTTGGATTTCCTGATGATTATTTGCTCAGAATTGTACCTAAGTACCCTCAAATATTTAGAGTTGTTAACCACACTGGGAGACGGAGTTCGATGGAGATAGAGCTCACAGCCTGGAATCCTGATTTAGCTATTTCTGCAATCGAAACAATGGCTAAAAAGGATGGTCGAGAGCCATGCTTTCCGTGCTCATTGCCTCCAACTTGGGTCAAATCATTGGAAAGGTTTGAAGATTTTAATTCTACTCCATATATTTCACCTTATTCAGGATTTGATGGTTTAGTGGAGGGTTCAAAGGAAATGGACAAGAGAACAGTGGGGTTGGTGCATGAATTGTTGTCATTGACCTTGTGGAAGAAAGCATCAATTTTCAAATTGGGCCATTTTAGAAGAGAATTATGTCTACCAGAGAAATTAAATGTTCTTCTGCTCAAACATCCTGGAATATTCTATGTTTCTAACAGATACCAGATCTATACAGTTCTCCTGAGGGAAGCATATAATGGGTCTGAACTGATCGAAAAGGATCATCTTCTTGTTGTCAAGGAGAAGTTTGGTGAATTGATGCAGGAGGGACTCCATGAATATAATCGCAGACATTATCTATTAAATTTGGAGAAGAAGAGGAACAGAGGCATGATAATGCCAAAGCCAGAGAAAAGGAGGAACCAAAGCGACGAAACATCAGAACAAGAGGGAGGAGATCTAGGTGGCATATTTGATCCGGAAGAGAGAAAGCGGTTTTACAAAGTTCTGTTTGATGACAATAATCCATAAGGAACGGAAGATGTAAACATATCCATATTAACATCACTTTATTTCTCTGATCTCCTTGTGCCTCTCCCTGTTGCCCCACCAAGAAAAGCTTATAAGATGAGCTAAAAGAATCTGCTAGGATCAGCTCCTTCCTTTCTCTCCTTACATATTTCTTTTCAGATAAAGATTGGCTACTTCTGAATGATGATATATGTCTGAACCTAATCTGCTCAATTTATTTTGTTAACTGTCTTTTTGTTGTTGAGAGGTCCTGAGACTTACAAACTGTTTTTTTTTTATCTCAAGAAATATTTTGTGCCACTTACATAGTTCATTTTGCACCATTTTTGTACTTTATACTATTTGTGTTATTCTTAATGTAACATACCTTTTTCTTTTCTTCTAAGTTAAAACTTGGATGAAATTTGAAATATATACATTCAATGTATAGCCATGCGTTTACTGTGGATTCTTCATGTAGGATTCCACTACTAAAGCATTCTTGAGCACCTTGAGATGTAAAAGTTGAGGGCTTTCTGATTTGTTATTCCAAAAGCTGGGAGATATGATAGACATTATCTAGAAGTTCTACTTTAGTGATCAAATAGAAAATGTGTAACGATCACGAAGAAAATGTGTTCTATAGGCTGAAGTATTTTCTGTTAGGTAGTGGGTAGGAGATATTCAAATTTCATCACTTCTCTCAGTTCAGTTAAAGGTGTAAATATAATTCTGAATGTCTTGCTCAAAGAGTTTTTTTCAAAGAGAAGTGTAGGCTTGAATTTTGTTATTTTAATATTGTTTCAGTAGTTGAAGTTGGGATGAGCCCTTAGATCTAATCAAAAGATTCTTCTTGAAATATTCTAGCCCCTATGTCATAAAGAAGATTTTCAAAGTAGGACAGAGGGAAGATTCAAGGGCATTGGTAGTTTTCTTGTGCTATCATCAAATTTGCTTGCTATTTGAAATCTGTTCTTTGGTCTTGCTTTTTATGATATTGATTCCAAATAAGCATATAATGTCTGAATTTGTCCTATTTAACTTCCTCAGACAATTTTAACTAGGTCATATATGCAGTTATGATCAGATTGTTCATAGACCAAGAGTTTGGCTGTGGCTTCATTCACTAATTATAGCTTTTACATCGTGAAGACAGAATTTCCTTTAGTGGGTAAATTAACAAACATTTCTATGCATATTTGATATGGATAACCATTTACTGTAGTGAAAAGGGACTAATGGAGTAATATGTTTTCTGTTTCCTTTCTATTCTTTACTTTGAAGAAGCGAGACGGGAAAAACCTGAAACGAAACCCACAATGTTAAGTCCTTCTTTCAACGCTTTTGTAGTATAGGAGCTTGGTTTGGCCCTGTATATCTGGCCAATTAGTGACCATCTATTTTAGTTTTGCAATTGTGGCACTAATGGGATTCACTTTTATTTCCTCTTCTGATGGGTGTGAACGTCAACTTGAAGGAGTTTGATCCCTATTTTATGTTCAATATTCTGACGAACTGATTCCTCTGTTGATTTGTAATGTTTACTTCCACTTTGTTAATGTTGAAATAAAACAAATGTTAGGCTGAAGCTCTCGTGCTTTACAGTGGAAATACGTTGATTGTTTCTCTACTCTGTTGAAGGAAGAGAGGGAAGACTACATACTATGCTCCCATTTGTAGGGGGGTTGACTCCAAGATATCTGAAGGACGATGAAATTATTCTTGTGTGCGCAATATCTGTTTTTCCTCTGCTTTCTAGGACCTGTTTGCATCTGCTACTCCTGCTGTCTTACTTTGCACTCTCTATTGGTTGTGAAAGGGGGAAATAAACTAATTTCACATTGCCAAATTGTTTTGATACTTGTTAAGAAACCATCCTTTCAGTCCCAAATTCAAGTTTTCCTCAACTCCTGTTTCAATTTAAACACAAATCAAGAACCCCACTTCAAATTTTCTAAAACCTACCACTAGAGACTCCCAATAAGTTCATGTGTTGTTTAAGAATCCTCTGCGGTTGAAAGAGCACTTATGTGGCATCACTGGTGCATTCACATATGGGTGTCTCCACCCACTTGACACTATCAAAACTAAGCCGCAAACTAAGGGGTGTCTGAGATTTACAGTGGAACAATTGATGTCATTGTCGAAACTTTTCAAAGCAAAGGGTGTCTTGGATATCACAATGGTGTTTCTGCTGTAATTGTTGGGTCCACTTCTTTCTCAGCTGTGTATTTTGGGAATTGTCCAAATTTCCAGTATACTCTTCTGTGCTTACTCCACCCAAAGCTGGGGCAAAGGGAGGATAGGGTCATCGGCTATAATGGCGCTGAAGGAATTGATTACCCATAGGATTCAGTCTGGGGCTAAAGGGAGGTCTTGGCAGGTATTGATGAGAACCTTGGAAAAAGATGGAATCTTGGGATTGTATGCTGGATATAGTGCTACATTGTTGAGGAATTTCTCTGCTGGGGCCTTGAGTTATTCATTGTTTGATTTGCTCAAGGGAGTGTTTGGAGCCATTTCAGAGTGTGTGTTGTGGGGCACTGGCTGGTGTAATATCAGCTTCACTAACAATGCTTTTAGATGTGGTGAAGACAAGGTCGATGACTCAATTTGATTCTGAACCTTCCAATAAGGTTGATGTCGCTATGGTTACTGGCGTCTTGGCTACTGTTAGACAGATATTGAAAGGAGAAAGGTGAACTGGTTTTTCAATGGGAATGGTCCCTAGAGTATTTCATAGTGCTTGTTTTTCAGCTCTGGGGTACTTTGCATTTGAAACAGCTAGGTGTACAATTCTGGATCAGTATCTGAAGCATAAGGAGTTAGAGACTTTGGTTCCCGCTGAAGCGTATATGCATCCCAGGTCGATTTGAGTGTGCGGGTGTGGTTCTTAAATTCAGTTATTAAACTTTTGGTAAGTGCTCTTCTTTCTTATTGTTTTCTAATCATATCTCTGTAGTTAGTGTCTTTACAAGTTGGAACCTTACAAATTGGCTTACAAGAATGTCTCTGGATTCAGTTTGCTAATATTAGACGGATATATATATCTACTTGTCTGCTTTTTTTCTCTCTCTAACATAAGACAAACAATTGAGTGAAGATCTTACATAGTCCATTTATTTTCAGAAATCAACTAATCAAAACTAATTAAGTGCTTGTCTTCTAATTATGTTCGACACTTCAGTAATAGTCTAGTATCTGCTTACTTGATTGAAAATGTGAGAACATCAATCTACTGTTGGATAATTAATGTATGCGTGATGAAGTAGCGCAAGAGAATGCCTTATTTGGGAGCTTCTCATTGATAGCTTTAAGTATAATGAAAATGAACCACAAAAGATGGAAATGATAGCAGTAGGGTAACACAATAAGAAGATGGTTAAGAATACTATTGGTCGGCTTGCTGTTGACAGAATGATTGTGCCACATACTTCTTCAGAAGAAATAAGGAAATTTTTCAGCTAGCCAGTTATGTTGTTTTGCACCTGACCTTTAGAGGACAATTTGGAAGGAGAGGCCGCAGTATATTTTATTCTCTGATGGACATCTGACCTATTACAAATTACCTTAGGGAATACCAGACATTGTGTTTAGTATGATTGGAAGTGCATCGCTTTCTGCTTGTGCATACTACAATTTCATCTTAATGCTATCTTTTGAATAAAAAATCATTTTACTGATTCAAAAAGAAAAAATAATGTGCAAGTGTTCTTTCAAGAATAAAAAATATAATGTGAAAGTGCATCTTTGCACGTTTATTTGTTGGAATCCTGCATGTATTGGCTAACAGATGAACTTGGCAGCTCAGTTTGGTCACTGAGACTTCAGGGGATGATTATAATGTGGATTGCACTTTCTCATATTTTTATAGTTTAGAGTACATTTTCGATGTAATGGAAATGGGACACAGTATTTCTTCAATTGTTAAGGAACATAGACCGAAATCTTTGTTCATTGTTTCTAACAAAACGATCACTGACGGCTTAACCAGCTGTGAAATATTGCATCCACAACATTTTGCTGAAGTGTTCCATCACTGGCCCCTTTGATATTGCATCATCAACTTGTATTAGAACATAGTGTTCCTTAACATTGAAGTTCGTTTGGGGTCTGTGATCTGATATCACCCATCAGTAGAATATTTATCTTTTCTAGTGATCGTCTAGAAATATTGTCAAGGGGGCAGAATTCACCTTTTCAGAGAGGAGGTGGAGAGGGGGATTTAACGTGATTAACTCTTTATGTAAGTTAAATAGTAAATACCACTAAATGTTAGGATGAGGTTAGCATTATAGTTCACATAGTATTAACTGGAGAAATATTTTCTCGTTCTCTTTATTTTTTCCTATGTCTGAGAAGATCATTGCATATACTTAGCAGCGGTAATCAACATACCACGAACCACTATGATTCAGCTTATGGGGCCTATAAACTTCTTTCTTTTTATTTTTAATTCTGAAGCCTACTGAAAACATCTCGTGGCATATATTGCTTCTCAATAAAAAATAATCATTATAGGAGCTTTCATTCTGGAGAAATAGTACAACTGAAATTCATGTCCTTAATTCCTACATGGACTTCAGGAAAAAAAAATGAAAGTACTTTGACAGTCATCTATCCTGTACTCTTTAGAAACATGCTTTGCCCTTAATAAAGTTGTGCACTGTGCTGAAAGATAACTTTACCATTTTGACTTCACAATTCCTGATACCAATGTTCTTAGAGTTTTCAATGTAAAAAATAAGTAGCTTAGAATTTGAATCAAGAGGATCCATAAACCTTTTTATGATAAAGAAAACTCAACTAAACCATTGGACCAAGAGTCTTACTTGAGAATCATATATGGTGATCATGGCTATTTGTAATCAGTGTTCCACCTTGTCTTTTGTATTAGCAGACTTTCTAAGATATACACACACACCCCTCCCGGTCGACTGGGCATGGAGTTTAAGAGCTATGGAAGATTTTGCTAAGTTCCATAACTAGCCTTAAATTTTAAATAGGAACACTTTTGTGTACTTTTTGCCAAATAAGTAGACTTTTGGCTAAGAGTCCACAAAAGAGTTGTACTTTATAAAGTTGATTGATCTTCCTTGTGGTGATCCAACTTAACTAGCTTTTGGATTCTCTTTCTATGGTAACAACTGGTTTCCTTGAAATCTGTTTGTTCAGTATTATATGTTTATTCTGACCCCCCCACCCCCAAATGCTAAAAGTTCACATCATTTTTTGTTCTATTAAAAGCTTAACACTAGAGTAAATTGCAGTGAATTCAGAATATTACTTTTGCGTAAAATTGATATGAATAAGTATGTTATCAATTTTTATGTCAAATCTAATCTTGTGCCATTTGATTATGCAAAGCAGTTTTATATTCAATCATATGGTTGTACTAAGCAAGAGAATTGGTCAAACTAGGATAGAGCACAATATATGCATGACAGACAGATGATTGACCTACCAAACCACTCCCAAACCTTTTTTTTCTTGAGCAGTTGAGCCTTTTTCCCCCTCGCTATACAACCTTTTAATTAGAAATGCTATGTTATGGAGTTCGAGAAAAGATTATCTTACTCGATATATCCACAACATACTGGTGTTAATTTAGCTGAAATGAAAGAGCAAAATGGATTGTTCACCAGGAAAATGTGAAGAGCCACATCATAAACCAATAAAAGCTCTTAGTATGTTTCTTTTATTCTTCCCAGTCATTCTACTAAAGAAAAGGCAATGTGCATATGTGATGATTATGTGTTTAGTGCTTTCATTAGCAGAAAAGAAAGAAGTTATTTTCTTAATAGCTATGCCTTTTACTGAGATTTGTAATTATTTTTAACAAGTTCTGTTGTATGTTTTGGTTGGTTGATTCTTATACTAATCATAATATGTTGATTCATTAATGACCTTTATCTTCTTTTGTAGATGCATTGGTAGTACCAGCAAGCCCTGCTCGGGATTTCTCCTCATCAATCCTCACACTGCAAGATAATTTCTTTTATCTTGGCTCTGTTGCCATTACACAGACTCTCAACGACTCGTACTTACATCAGATTGGAACTGCAGAAAATGCTCACCGCTTTCTTTGCAGTGCCAACAATGAGACGATTAACCAAGTTCTAATCGATTGGACAAAAGTCATGGCTCGATCTTACAATGTCCTAGCTACTACAATCTAATGGTACTAACCCTTGCTGTAGTACTGTAGGGGGGCGGGGGGGGGGGGGCGGGTTGCAGGTAACAAATAAATAGCAAAAAGCATTTAACAGTTGAACTTTTGAACCTTTCAAGAGAAGCACTTTTGGATTGTCAACCTTCTTTCAGATTACTAGTTGATGTTTAGAGTAGAAACTTATCATTGTACATCTTTATTGTAATATGATTACGTAAACTTTATACTATAGTGTATACATTTATAAAACTTATTACATAAATTTTGTACTTTTCAACAAGGTGGATACTGAATAGTACTCCTAAAGTTGTGCTCTTAATTGGAAATAATTAATCTTATACTTCTCATTTCATCACGGAAAAAACTTATCCGCACCGGGTGTTTCCATCAAGTTAATGTGAAATGCATTATTACGTGATTTAATATAATATATAATCAATTATAAATTTAACACATAATATACATGATTTGGCGAATAAGACTATTGAGTTATACTATATTGCTCATAACCAACATTTAAACTTAAACAATCCTCCATACATTAAATGTCCCCCACCCCCCGACATGTGGAGTTATTAGGTCCCATAGGAATAGAGTTATTCAACAAAATTACTCAATAGACATTAGAAGTATTCTTTTTAACCATTCTGAATAAAGGTATCAAATAAATGGATTAAGTTAAATTTGAGAAGAATAAATACTTATAAATAAGTGGGTTGATAGCCCTTGGACGTTGTTGTGTCTGAAATTGTATTTATACAAGCTTAATTTTGAATCTTTTAATATATATATATATATATATATATTGTATTTGTATTTTCTTTAGTCTCTTATGACTTGTTAAACTTGTCTTGGATTATGATTTATCTTTTGTTATATTTCCAGAGTTATTTTCTGAATTATTTTTGTTAGACTTATTTAATTACATTAGATTTTATCATATTTGATTATTATATTTTTTTGTTTTATAATTACTGTCATCATGACTTTAAAAACAAAATTAGATAGTTACAATGTATCTAAATTTCATGCGGTGAAATAGATCAAGTAGTAGGGGTGTGCAAAAACCGAACCGATAAAATGTTATTGGGTTATTGTTATTGGGTTTTTAATGGGAATAGAAAAAATAATTATTGGGCTATTAGGTCGGTTTCGATTTTTCCTATTGGGTTATTGGGTCGGTTTCGATTTTTTCTATTGGGTTATTGGGTAAACCGATAACCCAATAAGACGATAGTTATTTACTACTTACCCTTCCTCAATATTAAATATACATAATTTAATACATAAATAGATTCAATATTAGCTTTTCAGGCTATGTGATTTTTTTGGTTAGGAAATTAGTGAGAACTTTGTTATTGAGTTTTTAATGGGTTTAGAAAAAATAATTATTGGATTATTGGGTCGGTTTTGATTTTTCCTATTGGGTTATTGGGTAAACCGATAACCCAATAAGACGATAGTTATTTACTACTTACCCTTCCTCAATATTAAATATACATAATTTAATACATAAATAGATTCAATATTAGCTTTTCAGGCTATGTGATTTTTTTGGTTAGGAAATTGGTGAGAACTTTGTTGATTATCTGGTGGATCAAGCAACTGTTCAAGATTGTCTCATTGAAATATTTTATTTTAGTTTTAATTCTAGTTCGTAATTCTAGGCGATAGCTTTTGCAAGTTTGTGAATGTTAGTAATTTGATCAACATTCAAAGTTTTCTATTATGTTTTGGCGGTAAGTTGGTAACATGTAATTATAAGATACGTACTATTATATATTATTTGATCGACATTTTTTTATTGGGTTAACCGAAACCGAACCGATAACATCAAAAACCGATAAATCGATAAAAAATTTCTTATTGATTTGTTATTGGATTAGCATATTTTAAAACCGAAAACCGATAAATCGAACCGATTATATGCAAAACCAAACCGAACCGACAGATGCACACCCCTATCAAGTAGTCGAGGTGATCGAAGTTCAAAGCTCAAAGGAGAGGCAAATATGGCTTAGAAAAAAATTGAATATGTAATGTAATGAAGCAAAGTTATCACTTATAAATGTAAAAAAATTTAGTAGCTTTCACATAGATTTTTTATTTGTGTTAAAAATGTATTTATTATTTAAATTTTTGTGAATAATTTATTAAGAAACTAATAAATTTCATTTTTAGAATATATAAACTCAAAATAATAGTATCGTCTTAATATTGTATGAACCATGTCAAGTTTATGAAGATCTCAAGGTATTCTGACTAAATAGAAAGCAAGAATCAATGTAAATATCATATAATTTGAATAATATTAAAAATTTAAAATTTAATAATCATAAGGTAACACCTCGCTTTTTGAAAGAATTAGAAAGACTTAGAATTGAAAAGAAGTCGTTTTTTTTTTAGAAATAATCAAATTTGAAAAGTTTGACAAAGTTAAGCAAAGTATGAGCTTGTGTCGACTTCAAACGACCATAATTTCTAGCTCAGGATGAGTTAGGTATGCTACCAAATACCGTAGTAAAGAAGTTTGAATTATCTTTTAAACACCATCGAATTTGCTCAGTTTTGAGTTTGTATGAGGGAGATATGTCAATTCGAAGTTGCATTGTCTAGATAAGGAAAGTCAAAACATGATTTTAGAAGGGTATAATGGTCTTTTCACTATCAAATTAATTAAAGTCATTTTTGGTAATTAAGTTGGAACAAAACTGATTGGACTCAGTTTAAGTTTTATAAAAATAAGTTGGAGTTTTGAGAGAAGAGAAAATAAAAGGAGAAAAGAAGATAGAATCAAGATGTTCGTCGAGGTTTTTCCATTTTTGCCATGGGCTTAATTCATAAGAGTATTTAAGCTTCCATAGTGTTGGGTTTTTCTCCCACACGTCAATAATGCTATTTTAGCGAAATTTCATTCTTGAAGTCGAAAGATTAGAGTTCTTAATGAGTTCTTGAGAAGTGTAATTGAAATTCATCATAAATCTTGTTGTGTTGGATTTTTGGATGATTTCTTGAGGTGGAAGTGAGTGTTTTGAGGTATGTAATAAGTAGATTAGAGTGTACTTATGTTAAGTAATCGAACCCAAGTGATTGGGGAAGAAACATTTCAATTCCAGGCAAGTTAGGGTGAGAAAACGAGCAAGAAAATCCGTCGGGTTTTCTGGGTTGGGGCCTCGTGAGTCACGCCAGCCAAACCGCCCCAAATTATGCTCTGAAGTTTACGGGTTGGCACCCCACGCCATTCAGTACGCCAAGGTCGTCTGCCCTGTCCAGTTTGCAATCAGTGCTCCGTTTGAGTTCTTTCAAACGGTACCTTCACTCATTTTCAATTATATAATAAGGATATAGTTTAATTTATTTATTTTCTATAATTATAGTTTGTTTGTTTTTTTGCTATAATTAATGGGGTCCACCACCTATTCCTAAACCAATCGTATAAAAACTTTTTTTAAAAAAATTTGTATATAATTCTACACAAAACAATATTATCTCTCCTATTCATATTCCACCTTTTTCTCCTACAATTAATACTTCAATCCTATTTTGAATTTCAAATTGTCAAAAATTCAGTTCCTCCCTCCCGAAATTGAATACAACTTTCGCAGGTACTTCTAAATTTTAGTCGTTTTTCATTTTTTTTTCTTATTCAACAATTGTTTATGTATTGTGTTTCTTATGTTTTTTTCATATTTTTTTGGTGAAATAATCGATTGTTTGTTCTTATTAGATCTCAAATTCTTCAAAATCAGAATGAATGAATCATCTTCATCTATGAGGATTACTAGAGGTATTCCATTGCACGTCAATTTTGTTGACAATTTACCATCTTTTTCAATGGGTTTAACTCAAGATTTTGGGATTGATGTAGGGTCTATGGTAAAATCCAAACACGTTCAACATGAACAAACAATGAAAGAATTGAGATCAAAAAAAATATGACCCTACGGCAGTTCAAGAAGTTCTTAAAAATGCCAAAACTAGAGGCATTAAAAATGTACAAGGAGAAAGAAAGAAGAAAGCAGTAAACAGTAATTCAGAGGAGAATGCATCTGAAATTGACGGATCTGAAGAACATCATAATCATGAGGTAGTGGCTTAAAACACAACTTTAGTTACAATTTTTTTGTTACTTAGGTGTCAATATACAAAAAAATTATTTGTTTAAATAAATTTTGTATTCACGTAATTGTATATAGTATACTGCATGTTTAGTACACACATGTTTTAATTATTTATATATATCTTCCATTATATATTTGTATATTCCTTTAGTTATTGTATGTGTCTGTAGATTTGATTAGTTTATACATACTTTAATTTAGACTTAAGTCATCAGCGGCCCCTTAAAGTTGTCCGCATAATTTACTTAAACACTTCAACTAATATTACTATCAATTGAACACTTTTACTTATATAATAATCGTTTCTATTAGACATTTTTTTATAATCAACAAAAAAATTTGAAGAGTGTGTGATACACTTGCAGTGACGTGACAATACGACTAATCAAAAAATAACATTTGGCATTGGGCCCGAAAATTATAAAAACACACACACATTAATATCTAATTTTTTGAAAAAGAAAAAAGAAAAAATGAAAATATCAACCTATTTTACCCCACCTTACCCCAACCCCCTTTCATCTTCATCTTCTTCCCAAAACACATTCTTTCTCAAATTACAAAACCTTATTTTTTTCAAATAACTTCAAGATTAATTTTCTTTTTCATACTAAGAGTGAAGAAGAAAGAAAATTTTGTTGGCGGTTATTCAACTCTACGTCGATGACAAAATGAAATTGATAGCTCCAAAATTATTTCTTTCAAATTTTTTTATATGATTTTTGATAAATTTAATGACCACATATGAATTTGAGTAAAAATCTTTGTTCGAAAATTGTGATAAATAAATATTGGCTAACTATTTTTATACGTAAAAATCATTTATCTTTTTTCATCTTCTTCATACTTGTTCCTTATTTTTATGAGATTTGAAATAAATCATACGAAGACTTTCTTTCAAATCTGAATCTTTATAGTTGATTTTCATTATCTTCATATTTGGAAGATATAAATTTTTTGTATATAAAAAATGAAAAAAAGTGTTGGAACTAAAATGAAGAAAGTTTTATAAACTAAACTATGAAGAAGATGATAGATAGGGAGTGAGTTCTTTTTTGAAAATAGTGTAAATAAAGAAGAAAATATTTTTTAAGTTAATTATAATGTCAAGTGTCAATAAAAGAAGAAAAAATGTAAAAAAAATATATATAAAAAACACTATTTTGAGTCTTTCCACGCGCTTCAAGGAAGTGTCATATACATTTTTTGTCATATCAGCATTATGTGTCTAATAGGTACATGTTTTGAACAATTTAGGTGTTCAATAGGTACAAATCTCAGTTGAGGTGTCTAAGTGAATTATGCGGACAACTTTAAGGGGCGGTATATGACTTAAGCCTTTAAGTTATGTATAGTGAATAATATACTAAGTTTTAATAGTGATAGTAGTGGATTGTATATTAAAGGCTACATATTATTTTTGTTTTTGTATACGTATACAAAAAGCAATTGTATTTAGTTATACAAATGGGAAATTTCATATGATTACAAAAAATTATTTGTTTAAGCAAATTTTGTATTCACGTAATTGTATATAGTATATTGCATGTTTAGTACGCACATGCTTTAGTTATTTATATATATCTTCAATTATTTATTTGTATATTCCTTTAGTTATTGTATGTGTCTGTGGATTTGATTAGTTTATACATACTTTAAGTTATGTATAATGAATAATATATTAAGTTTTAATAGTGGTAGTAGTGGATTATATATTAAAGGCTCCATATTTTATTTTATTTTGTATACATATACAAAAAGTAATTGGATTTAGTTATAGAGATGGAAAAATTTCATATATGATTATAATTTGTATATTTTAGTAGCCAATGAGGTCATTATCTGTACAATTTTCAAACAAAATTTTATTTCAAATCATTCACAGAAATCATATATACAATTAATACAACACTTTTATACAATCTGATTAATAGTGTTTACACTGATCTTCTTTCTAATATACAAATACTACATCAAAAAAAGTATATAATTGTATCCTATGAATTTTCTTCTCTAATTTTTTTTATATTTTTGAAATCAGTTTTCAAAAGCAAAACACTAACGTTATGGCTATATACAATTATCACCAACGATTACCTGTATTCGATTACATTGATCTTCTTTTCAATATACAAATACTACATTAACAAAAAGTATATAATTGTATCCTACGAAATTTCTTCTTAAAAAATTTATATATTTTTTAAACCAGTTACGATATGGCTATATACAATTATCACCACAATAACGAACGCACATACATTCAAATTTGTAAATCCAATAGAACATTGTATATATTGCAATAATAAACATGAATTTTCATCCAATGAACGATTACCTGTATTCGATTATAAAGAAAAACAAAAAAAATGGATGAACTGTTGTTTCATAAAACAGCAAAATCAAATCTATCTTATGTTTCAATTGCTGTATACTTTTTTTTAAAAAAATAATAATAAATTTGAACGTTTACCTTAAATTATGGCATTATCTAAATTTATTGTTAGCATATTTAACGCTTCAGTTACAAACCACTTTTTCTAAAATAAAATTGTATAAATAAAAATAAAAGAAACCTTATATATAAAATTAAAAATACCTAAAATAACTAAACTATACCCATAAATATAATTAGAAATATTATATCCATATAATGTTATTTAATCAATTAAGTTTGCCATATATAAAATTTTTCCTTTTAATAATACAGATTTACTAGCCTTATATGATTTAATACCATAAGTCCATTTGTATATTTTGGTAAGTAACTTACAAATTGCAGATTTACTAGCCTTATATGAATTAATACCATAATTTCATATCTTTCTTTAGACCCTATATAAGGTTCTGAATGGTGTCAACATTTCATACTATCATATCATACAAAAGTTCAATAGTGAAAGAAAAATGAAGAGTTTCATTATGTCTTTTCTTTTCGCTATGACAATCTTTTTCACTTTGTTTAATCATTCACTAGGTATGTATTATGCATATGGAATTTTCTATCTACAATCATGCGTTCAAATATTTATTTTCATCGTTTATCTTTTTAATCATATCGTTAATATGTAGTTTTCTCATTGTTTTATTTTAGGTGAACCTAAATTTTGCCCAGGAACTTTCACTGCTAATGACGTATGTGCTAACATTGATTGTGGAATTCTAGCTCTATCTCAATGGCCAGCAAGTAAAATGCCTCATAGTTGTACTTGTGCTGCTTCGGGAAGTAGTCAAAGTCTTTGTACTTGTCAAATTGTTTGTTAAGCAAATAATGAAATGAAAATATTTATTATTGATGTTGATTGAGCAATTATATATGTCTATTACATTTCAAATATATATTAAATGATAAATTATTACAATTTGTATGACATGATGATATTAGGAACAATATATGACAATTCTCTATATATGTTACGTGGTATATATGGAAAGAACAAAATAAAAATTTGATTTGATAGAAATATTTATCTTCAAATCTTATATCTAAAGTACACATTACTTAATGAAATTAAATAAATTATTAAGCAAATTTCTAATTTAAAAGTCAAAGACTCAAAGAAATGTTACTTTGAGAAATCTTATGTAATACTGATTAAATAATATTTTTTTTGGATAATTTGTATATATCTATTATAAAGGAATAAATTTAAATATCCAAAGTTATTTTAGATATATAATAATCCATTATTATAAAAGGTCAAAAAAGATATCAACAAACTGAGGAGCTATTGTAAAATTTTTTTTAACTATATTACATTCTCTCAGGAAAAAAATATAGAAAAATTTATATTGATCTCCATATATTTTTTTCTGCTTCTAATTGTTTTCTTTTAGATTTTTTTTTACTTGTATGTATTTATTGAACTAGTATATATTCTTTTATTATATAAGAGAGAGTTACTAAAGCAGACACATTTTTATCGATGTGCCTATTTCAGCGTCTTCTGGAAAAAAAAATTTAAATTTTTTTCTTTAACCTACTTTAATTTAATTAGTGTATAACTTTTTCGAAATTATGAAATTGTTTTTAACTAAGACTTTTAAAATCTACATACCTGTTTCAGCATGTTTCGAAAAAAAAAACTTTAAAAATTTATTGCTTTTGTTCTACTTAATTTAATTAGTGTATAATTTTTTTGAAATTATAGAATCATTTTTAGTTCTGACTTTTAGTTCTCCATCGACGTGTCTGCTCAACATGTTGCTGAAAAAATAATTAAAAATTATTTCTTTTGTTCTACTTTAATTAAATTATTGTATAATTTTTTTTGAAATTATGAAATTCCTTTTATAGGGCTTTTAAAATTGACGTGTCTCTTTCAGCAGCGCGTTTCAGATTTTTTTTTAAAAAAAAATTGTTTCTTTTGTTCTACTTTAATTTATAGTGTATAGTTTTTTTCAAAATTATGACATCCTTTTTAGCTATGATTTTTAGTTTTAAATTCTAGATTTCACGTTGAAACAGGCACGTTGTCGACGTGCCTGCTTCAGCGTGTTTCAGAATTTTCCTTTAAAAAATACTTTTTTTTGTTCTGCTATAATTTAATTTATGTATAATTTTGTTGAAATTACGAAACCCGTTTTAGCCATGACTTTTAGTTTTAAATTCATATTCTATAGTTATTGCTTTATTATTTTGAATGTCGGTACTATTTGTTTATAGCTTGTAACTATATTGAGTAAAAAATTAAGGACCGATGACACATTCTTTAGTTATAAACATCTTAATTGACCTCTTCACAATAAATTTTCACAAACAAAAAAGTAATTAACCACATATATATCTAAGAAGTTATATTCAATTTATTAAACTTTCTAAATTCAAAATAAATCACACAAATTAAAATAAATAAATAAAATTAAAACATTAGATCCTTGGTAACACAAATCCGAGTGTGTGTGTATATATATATATATATATATATATATATATATATATATTCACCCAATCACCCAATCCTTTATCATATTCAATGTAGCAAATCAGAGTACATTTCATTTGTTTTTCAAAATGAAAACAGGAAATGCCAAAATATTATAGAATTTGCATATATTATTAAATCGTATAAATTTTACTCTTTGATTCAATTTATGTGATTTATTTTTCTAATTAATCTCTAAATAAATGACATATTTCTATATTAAGTAACAAGTTAACTATAAAATGTCTATTTTATCCTCAATAAAATGATTTATAGCTACACAAATTTTTATAATTAATTTTAGATCACAAATTTTAAAAATCTTACTTTCTTTCTTAAACTCCATGTCAAATCAAAATACATCACATAATATGAGACGGAGGGAGTATTCACTGTCTTGATGAAGTAATGGCGGGTGAATTAGTAGAATATGAAGAGGGTACAATAGGCATTGCTCTGAATTTGGAATCAAATAATGTTGGTGTTGTA
The DNA here is from genome assembly GCF_036512215.1 of Solanum lycopersicum. NCBI lineage: Eukaryota > Viridiplantae > Streptophyta > Magnoliopsida > Solanales > Solanaceae > Solanum > Solanum lycopersicum. Next base: position 59,855,281 of record NC_090803.1, read on the forward strand.
TTAATGGGCGACAATTTGTTGATACAAGAAGGAAGTTCTGTAAAAGCAACGGGAAGAATTGCTCAGATACGCGTGAGTGAGGCTTATTTGGGTCGTGTTATAAATGCCCTGGCTAAACCTATTGCTGGTAGAGGTGAAATTTCAGCTTCTTAATTTTGATTAATTGAATCTGCCGCTCCCGGTATTATTTCGTGCCATTCCGTATATGAGCCTCGTCAAACCGGACTTATTGCTATTGATTTGATGATCCCTATAGAATGTGGTCAACGAGAATTAATTATTGGGGACAGACAAATCGATAAAACAGCAGTAGCCACAGATACCATTCTCAATCAATAAGATCAAAATGTAATATGTGTTTATGTAGCTAATTTTGAAAGTCGTGATTAAAAGTACATTAATTTTGTATACTTGAAGAACTATTTGTGCTCTGAGTATATACATAAGGACTATTCTGAATTAAGACACAAACATTAGGGACTATTTTAGGCAAACAAAGTAGCAAAAGAAAATGGAAGGTCATTTCCTTCTTACAGCGTCGTTTCGCGATTAATGTTCTCCTAGCCACCACTTTTTCACTTCACTTCCCCCATTTCTTCAGGCTATATTTAGCCGGAGCTTACATCACCGCCGGTTCCGTCATCTCTATCGCCGTACGTAGATGTAGAGACGAGAACAAATTATCGAGTTGATTCTTAGGGTTCGAAAGCGGCTCTAATAATGGTGGTAGCCTCAACCAATGCATTTTCCAAAGAGATGGCCATCAGAAAACGCATTGCCAACATGTAATCTATCTTCGTCTCTGTTTTATCTATTCTATTTAAACGACTTCTTTTTCACTGTATTGCAACAGTTTAAAATTAATCAGTAATTATTACATGTGAAGTTTGCAGAGCTGAGAACTTGTTTTTTGATTTTGTGGTTGCTAACTAATGGAAGGAGGTGATTTTGAGTGAAATTAAGTATTAGCTTGACTTGTAAACTATTTATATTGTAGTGAGAGAAAAATATTTTAACCTAATAATGGAGACTTTACTTCTGTTTTGGTGAACTCTTTTGTTTATCTTAGTCTATAAACTTCTATATACTTCAATTTAATTTTGCAGCTATAATAAAAGAGAAGAGAATTTTCCATCATTGCGTGAATACAATGATTATCTGGAGGAAGTTGAGGATATGAGTAAGCATTATTCTTCACTGATTTGTTCAAGTTGGAAATCGTAAAATTTTGCTTAACAGAATGCTGTTGTTTGCAGTATTCAATTTAATTGAAGGCATTGATGTTCCTGCTATTGAGGCAAAGATTGCACAGTACCAGAGAGAAAATGCAGACCAAATCATGATTGCTCAAGCACGTAAGGTTTGTCCATAAGTTGCTCTGATTGCAAATGGAAATGAGTTTGTAGCAACTAGTAAATGATGCTGCAAAGCATTAGTATTTCACAAACTGCTCTTTTAATTTGCTTTGTGGTGAACTAGGCTGAAGAATATGCAGCAGCCTTGGCAGCCAGCAAGGGACAGCCTGCACAGTCCGATGGAGATGTGAGTTGACTAATGATTCCTTCTCTTAAAATTTATGTTCATTTATTAGTTCTGGTTTGACATGATCAAATATCTAAGGAACTTTTCATAGTAATCAGCAGCAGCATAACAGTGTCTTGAGCTTCTACCTTTTTCTTTATTCCATATTGATGAATAAGCTTTAGGATCATTTCCACGGCAAGTCTTAGTTTAGAACAGTTTTCTCCAACTTCATTCTTCCTTTTTCAGTTTCACTTTTTTCCAGAATATCAGTAGTAATTTGAATAGAAGTCCTATATAGCAATTCGAAAAATTGTTTGAAATAAGCAATGCATGACTTATAGAGTAAAGTGATAATTACTGGCCTAGTATAAACTGAAAAAATATGTGCTAAAATGCAGGAAAGCCAAAGTTGTATGATTTTTCTTCTTTTTTTTTCTTGGAACTGGTTGTATGATTTTGGTTTGACTAAAAATCCCCTGTTTCCTCAAATGACAGAGTAAAAGAATCCATTCTTTGACTCAAGACTGAACTAACTACTATATTGTTTGGGTTTCTTTTGCCACATTTCACCTCCTTCTTGACCTTGGTTAAAGCATGACATATGCATCATTTTCATACTGGTATAAACTAGCAAGGCAATCGCTGTCACAAGCAAAAAAATGGCCCACATCTAGGCCATGGCGCATAACACACACTCCATGAACCAAGTGCACCGAACTTCCAAAATTCATATGCATAAGCCAAACCTCTTTCATTGTTAAATATGTAAGTGAATATATAATTAATGTTACACAAAGTTGGTTTGTCTTAACGATGTGTTGATTATAGCAAGACTCCTCAAACTTAAACCATCTATCAGTTACAATTTGATTTCTTAATGTGTAGAGTTTCAAACCAGAGGGAGTTGAAAGTTCATAGGATTTGTAGGGAGAATGATGGGGTGGGGTGGGGGGAGTACTTTGGGATCTCAGGTTCAGGAGAAATCTACAAAAATGGAAGCTGGGTGAGCTTCAAAGGTTAATGGAGTTTCTCTACAGGGAAATCAGGTCTCACTCCAATAATGACTCATGGAGATGGGTGCTGAGAGTGATAGTTTATTCTCAGTCGAATCTCTTTACTAGAGTTCGTGGGTGATAGAGGAGACACACTTCCCACATTCATTGACTTGGATTCTTAGGGCGCATGCGAAGGAGTTTATTTGCCAGGCTGGCAACAAGGGGAGCAATTCTGACAACTGAGAATCTGAAGAAGAGATATATTACTTATCTAGGTGGTGTTATATGTGTAAATGATCAGGCAAAGAAGTTAATCATATTTTGGTGCATTGTAAGGTGGCGTCAGGTTTGTGGAGGGTGATCTTGAATTGTTTTGGCATACAGTGGGTGATGCCATGTTTTCTTTATAACGTTAACTAATGGGTGATGTCATGCATAGCTGCGCTGGCAGACACAGAGAGTAGAAGACAAGGGGCATGGAGGTTGCTTTATTAGTTCTTATGTGGGTTGTTTGGAGGGAAAGAATAGGAAAGCTTTAGAGGGGATTAATGGTTTTGTACATGTTCCTATATCCTTTTTTTTTTTTTGTAAATTTGAGGGATAGCCTTTTGCTTGTTATTGCTTTTGGTGCATCGTTGAGATTCCAACTTGTATAGATGATTGGATGTCTTTTATAGAGAATCATGTCCTTATGTAGATTTTCCATTTTATGGTACACCTCCTGAATACAAGAATTTTCCTTTTTATTAATAATAAAATATTGTTTACCTTATATCAAAAATATATCATATACTCTCTACACCAGAAGTATGGAGAGATCTAATGCTGCTTGAGTTTTCTTTAACTTTAAAAATTATATAGTCTCTCTCCAGATCATACAAAAAAATGCAGAGAGCGGTAGTCTTCACAGTTAATTTTTTGAGAAAGTAACATTTGTATTATAAACCAACACTCAGTTAGTGCAGAAAAAACCTTTTACAACAAGTGAGAAGTTAGTACCAAAAAAAAAGGAACTCCTGATATTAGTGTGACCCTAAATCTCTAGGATAACTTCTGCATCTAGGGGTGGTACACCAAAAAACAAAAGCAAAATACCATATGTTTTGATCCTCTGAACTGTCCTACTCCTATCTCAAAACTTCTAGCATTCCTCACCTCCCAGACAGTCCACCAAATGTGTGCTGGAATGGTTCTCTAAATGCACCTGTTCCTGGCTCCAATTCCAGCTTCCTCCTAACTTTAAAAAGTGTCAACAATCTTGCTAGGGCATTGTCCATTGTATGCCTCTAAGATTGATAAGAATCTTCCATAGTTGGTTAGTAATTCTGCAATGTAGGAACAGATACCCCACTCTCCCATCTGCCTCTCCACAAACAACAATGTGTAACTAAGATGATGTACCTCTTTCTTAGATTTTCATGTCTCAAAACTGCCTCTTTTGCTAACAACCATGAGAAGCATGCGACCTTCAGAGGTGTTTGGGCTTTCCAAATTTGTTTTCATGGCGAGATGTTGTTCCTGGACCCCAGTGACTTTTAGAAACTTGTACCCTGAACTTACTTTGTATGCCCCTATGCTGTTTCAATTCCACCCTAATCCGTCAATCCCAACTTTTAGCCTTTGGAAGGATTCAAGACTCAAGAGTTTTAAGTAGTTCAAACATTCGTGGAATTTCCCAGCCATCCAATTTTCTTCTGAAGACGAAATTCCAACGTTGAGGAGACCACATGTCTGCCACAGTTCTGTCCTGATGCAAAGCTAAAATTAAACAAATCTGGGAACTTTATTGATAGGCTTCTATTGCCTAACCACTTGTCTTTCAAGAGGACAGTTCTTCTACCATCGTTGACTGCATATAGTGTGGCTAAGTAAGATGGGCCACCAGTTTCTGATTGATCTCTAGACAGCGACCCCACATGGGTTATTTGCTTCTTTAGTAACCCGACAATCAATTTCACCGTACTTCAAATGATCACATTTTCTCTGAGAGTGTGACTCATGAGTATATCTCCACAACCATTTCATTTTTTAAGCTTTGCTAGGGCTTTTCAAATTTTTCATTTCCAAGATCTCCCTGTTTCTAGTTGGTATAAGCACTTTCCACTTGAAAGGATGATAACCCGTTCTGGTTTTGTTTCATTGTGATAAAAGGATCTCCTAATCTTATCTAGCCTCTGTACAACACCGGCAGGAATTGAAACAAAGTAAGCGTATAAGATGGAAATGCATCAAGAACAACATTGATCAAAGTAAATCTGCCCCCTATAGACAACTACTAGGCTTTCCATTTAGAAAGCTTTCTTTCACTTTTCTCCAGAACCAATCCCGTATTTCTTTTGACCTTGATATTAGACCCCAAAGGCATCCCTAAGTACATAGAGGGTAAGGCTCCCATTTCTCCTCCCAGAATTCAGGCCAGAAGATCAATGTTTGGGACTGGATCAATGGGAAATACACGGTTCTTCCCCCCGTTTGTATGCAAAGCTGTGATACCTTCAACAAGTACTAGAATTACTCTTAAATATCTTAAAGGCTCCTCGTCTGCCTCACAGAATATCAGTGAATCATCAGCATATTGGAGATGTGTCACCTCCAGACTATCTCCACTGCTTACAGGCACCTCAAAACCTGATATCTATCCATAATCTTTTGTAGTATTGATCATATTATTTAGACCCTCCATGGCTAGGATAAACAAAGAAGGGGACAAGGGATCCCCTTGTCTTATATCCCTTGGGATGCAAAGAAGCCTTCTGGTGCACCATTAATCAGTACTAACAACTTCAGTGGAACTACATAAGCTGATCCATCTAATCCATTTTCCCCCCAAATCTCACTCCTTAAGAGTGTTGAGAAGGAACCCTCAATTCACATGATCATAAACTTTTCCAATGTCCAATTTGCATAAGATTCCAGGCTTCTTTTGAGCCAGCCTTTTCTATTGCTTCAATGGCAATCAACATCATCCATAATCAGTCTCCCTAGGATGAAAGTCATTATGGAGAGTCTACTAACTGAGTAACTTGTCCATCACCCCTTTACCTCTCAATCAGCACTTTGGACAGAAGCTTATAAAGCTTCCTATCAAGCTAATTGGTCTAAAGTTTTTAGCTCCTTAGCCCCTTTCTTCTTTGGAATCAAAGTAATATATGTGGCATCGGAACTCCTTTCGAACATCTCATTTTCAAAGAAGCTGTGGGAAGCATCCATGACATCTGCTTTGAAACATCCCAGCATTTAATGAAAAAATTCGTAGTATACCCATCAAGTCTAGGATCTTTGTCCACAGCACACTTCTTCAGACAACTGAACACTTCCTGTTCCTCAAAACTTGCTTGTAGTTTTGCCTCTTCCTCTGATATTGTGGGGGCATTTTGGGGCATTCTCTGCAGGTCTCCGCCTCTCTGTTACTGTATACAGTTTCTTATAAAATTGTATGATTTCCTCTTTTACTCTGTTTGGTTCTTTTAGTGTACCCCTTTGCAGTTTGCACTTCTAGGAGATCAATGTAGTTACTTCTTTTGTGGGCATTGGTTGAATTGTGGAAGAATTCAGCATTGTTGTCACCTTCTTTCAGCCACAACATTGTACATAATTGTCTCTGGTCAATCTCCTCATTCTTGAGCAATTCTTCAAATTCCATAAATATTGTTGCCTTCACAGCTGCCTCTTCCTCTGTCTAAAGCTCTGCAATCAATTATAGATACCATAACTGTCATTCTGTTTAGCAAAGGGGATCTTTGCAAAGACAGGATTCCTTTTTCTTCCCTACTCCATTCATTTAGCTTGTCTTTCAGTGCTTCTAATTTGCAAGCTAATAAGTAATCTGGTTTCCCTGGAATGTAAATGAGTTCCACCATGATCTGACTCAGTCTGCGAACCCCTCAGATTTAAGCAGCCAGTTTTAGAATTTGAAGTATGACTAGGTATCAAGAACCTTAAATACCAAAGCAAAGCACTCAAGGTCAAGTGGCTATGGAGGTACCATCAGGAGGACCAAGCCCTCTGGTACAGGGTAATCAAGAGCAAGTATGAGTAGATGAACACATGGGTAACTAAAGAGGTCAACACCCCCATGGTATTAGCCTCTGGAAATCCATTAGAATATTCTGGCAGTTTCTCAGTAGTCAATTAACTGTTAAAGTTCGAAATGGTAGAAAAACAAGTTTTTGGATTGATAAATGGATGGGTACTGTGAGCCTTAAAGATCTCTTTCCTGACATCTTTGTTTTGGCTCAACACCAAGAGAAATCTGTTGCTGAAATGTGGTCACCACAAGGATGGAATATGATCTTTAGAAGAAACTTGAATGACTGGGAAATTCCCAGAATGATTGAACTTTTCAAACTACTGGAGAGTTTCCAAGGAATCCAACCAGGTGAAGACTATTTATGGTGGCATGGGCACAACAAAGGAAGATACAGGGTGAAGGAAGGATATAAACAAACAAGTCTTATGGAGAATTAAGACTTCAAATGGCCTTGGAAGCAAATTTGGAGAGTCAAAGTGCCACAAAAAGTGGCATGCTTCACCTCGCTGCTAGCCAATGAAGCAGTTATGGCATTGAACATTGTGGCCAAGAGAGGTTATCTCTATGCAACAGATGCTCCTTATGTGGTAAGGATACAGAGACAGTAAACACCTCTTTCTACACAGTCACTGATCAACTGTTGCAGATTTTCCTTAATCTCAGAGGCATTTCCTGGAGTATGCCTAGTAAGATTGATGAGACTCTTTTCAGTTGAGAGGAGGCTGGAGTTGGGGCTACAAACAGAGAAAGATGGAGGATGACACCTGCTTGTATATGGTGGACTATGTGGAGAGAGAAATGATAGATGTTTTGAAAATAGGGACAACAACCTGCAGGAAGTCAAGCTTAAATGTATTTTGTTGTACTGTTTTGGGTGTACAAATGTCTACTCCAATGAGACTGAGTCAATCATAGATGGTTTAGGGTCCATCTAGTTCCTGGTTTAGCATTGGAAGGACTTCAAATCTTTTCTTCTTTTTGTAAAAAATATGGTTTTTCAGTACTACCTAAGCACTGACTGAAATATAATGTTACTAGTGTCATAAAAAGGCCCATGATTTGATCAGTGTAGTCCTTTGATAACACTAATCATTTGATGTCAATCTCTAGAGAGTAGTCTGCTTCCCCTGCTAAATTGTTCAGTTCGCTCTGCAGAGGATAAAACTCTGTGTATCCTTGAAGCTGCATTATTAGTGTCTCCTCTGAACCATGTATAACTTCCTCTTTATAAAGGAAGGTCAATGATTTCCAAGTTTTCTATGGTATCTAATAAGCCTATCATGGCCGGAGGTCCTTCTTTAACAATTTATCTGTTTTGTTGGAAACCTATGCACATTGAAATCCCCACATACTACCTAGGGACTCTCCATTAGCCCTCTCACAGCCCCTAGCTCATCCCACACCTCTCTTCTTTCTACCTTACAATTTGGAGCATAGGCCCCTGAAATGTGGCAATTGAAGCTTTGGAGCTAAGTTCCAGTACTGCAAGTTAAAAGTATGTAGCCCTGTTTGTAGTACCTCTCCTTCCATACTCTACAATATCATACCATGATGATTCCATCCTTGGTACCATTGGCTTCTAGACAGGCAAATTCAACTCCTCCCTCCCTGTAATTGTTTCATATCTCTTGCAGATTCCCCTGTAACTTTGTTTCCTGAAGACGAAGTATATCAGCCCTCCATTGTTCAATACAGTTCTTCACTACTCTTCTTTTTCCCCATCATTTAATCCCCTAATATTCCATGACATCAGGTTTAGCTTCATGGATCAGACTGTGAACCCTATTTCCCCTTGTTTTTCCCTCACTACTTTTGAACTTCAATATCAAAAGTAAATAAGTTCTTCAATTTGTTGGCACCTTTAAACCTGTTTTTCCTGATTTCTAAGGATGGATCCATCTTACTAGTTTGTCTACAAGCATGTACTTGCATATGTAGCTCAAGAGTCGAGGGATTCCTCCTTGTGACCTTTGAAATCAGGTCCAAACATTTGCCCTAGCTTGATATGTTCTGTCGCACCCAAGCTGCTGTGGACCTCCCCTTTTCGATGTCATCTGATGATGTTTCTGGGCTTTTTGCATGCTTCTTCCACATTCCATATCTCTCCTCCCATACTTGAATTGCCAATCATAATTTGTTGTTCCTCGTGATTCTCGGGCTCCCTTTCTCCCTCACCATTATTTCCAGTCTCTTTTGAGTTTTCCTCTGTATGTCTTGTTGTGTTGGTAACTGCTTCTGGGTTTTGTAATAGAACTTTGGAGCTCTTCAGTATTTTATGCTCTGGTGATTTCTGATACTTATGTTTTAAGCATCGTGATCTCATCCCAAAGTTCATCTATAAATACACCTGAATTGCGTTAGGCTTGGAGGCTTACTGTGGTTGGACCGTCCCATATTTGGATATACTTAGAACTTCCTTTTCCCGACTTGAAAGTCTCACGTGCTCCTCACATGGGTTTTAAAATTTCTTCCGGACCTCACGTGAGGAGCATGTAAGACTTTTGCATACTTTTACATGTTTGTGTTTAACCAATTAGGTTGAAAGAATTTAAAAGTGAAACATGCTATAGGAATGAATAAAGGATTTAACTCCAACAGTAACCTTTTATGGCATAGTATGCCATCAACCGTGTTAGCAAGAGAAAACAGCAGTGCACTCAAAATCTGTTCAAAGCAGACACATCATTGTCCATCAACCATGTTAGCAAGAGAAAACAGCAGTGCACTCAAAATCTGTTCAAAGCAGACACATCATTGTCCATCAACTTTTTGATTAAGTATATGCAAGATGTTTGTGATGTCAGATGTGATTGGTCAGATTTCTAAGACACTATCACTTTAAACTTCTTTTCCTTGTAAACTTTGTCCAGTATCAAAAAGAAAGAAAAACCTAATCCCTGAACAAGTAGCTAGCTTGATGTCGTCCTAATTAACGAATACTCCTCTACCAACCAGATAGTTGGAGAGTTTGAAAAAGGATAGAGTGAGGTTGCAAACAGTAAGAGTAGGACAATGGGTAGTGATGGTTCCTGTATAGCAGTGTATGAGAAGATCAAATGAAAATGAGGGAATGTAATTGGATTATAACTATGGTTAAGAGTGTATCCAATGTATTAGCTATGGGTTCGAAACCCATAGATTTTGGCTTAGGCTATGTATATGCGTTAATAAATTCACTAAATATGTATAATAATAGATTCTAGATCTTGTGAATTTGATGGAAGTGATGGTTATGAATTTGAACCCATAAAGTTAAAATCCCAGATCCGGCCTCGATTATGTTTTTTCATATCGAATCACTTCTTAAATTGTGATCATGTAGATAATCTGATATTATTGGTTACCAATTTTTTCTTCAATTATGCAGGCTTTGGGCCAAGGGCCTCAGGCAGGGTCCAGTACAGGTCCACAAGGGCACTATGCCCCTGCAATAGCTGGAGGCATAGCTCAGCCACGGCCAACACAACCTCTCCCAGTTGGATCATTTCCAGATATGCTAGGGGGAGAGTATGAAGATGATGAAAAGACGAAACTAAGAACTGAAAGGGCTGCTAAGGCTGGGGGTTGGAGTTTAGAAATAAGCAGGAAAAGGGCACTTGAAGAAGCCTTTGGAAGCCTATGGGTCTGAAAGTTGTACATCCATTTTGAAGACTCTGTTCCAGCTGTGTCACATTCTGTGGATTCTGGCAAAAATTGTGGTGGAAAGTAGCAATCCATTCTGGATTACTCAGAGAAATGCCATCAATGGAGCAGCATTTCTTTTGTTCTTAGATGGTATCGTGTAAAACTTACCAAATTCTGGGTTATCATAGAATGTCTTTGGTCTTTGTAAGGCTTCTTCACAAGAGACCTCAGCTTGCCTCTCCATGTGACCGATGACGTCGTGGTAATTGTTATCGGTGATTTTGGTACTTATCTAGCTACTCAAAATGAGCCCTTATATTAACAATTTAAGGTTCACGACCACTGTTTGGCATGATCTTTAATCGACTGTAACACTTGCAATGACATTTGGGCTTCTCACTTACAAAATGAATTTACTTAACATGGAGAGTTTACTACATTCCTTTTCTTAATGTTTTACAAGTTGGGCACGTGTAGGTAAAATATAGTAGCATTCAGAGAGTTTTAAAGAATTTCATCCATCAACAAATATAATAATAGACACCATGTATTTGAGACCACTTCTCCGAATAAGATATTTTCCCTAATCAAGTGCGAAGATGAGAGGGGCTTTCTAAAGTTACAACAACAATTAATAACCAATCTGATGCTTATTTATCTCCCTTTCAGAGGAAACGGGAAGAAAAACTAATCAACAGCATAAGGCGAAAAAATCAATGCGAAATGACAGTATACTGCCTCTCTTACCCTCAGAATTGGACTACTCCAAATCAAACTAGAATCTTGAAGTTACAATATCACACAGTTGAAAATGGTACTGCATTATGTTCATGATGGAAAACTGCCACGAGGAAAAGAATCTTCCTGCTCAGAAAGCTTTCACCTTTTTCGGAAGTATATAGCTCCTGCTCTACGTGATAATCCCCCGGAAAACAAGGTGGCAGTTTCAGACTAAATCAATTAACCAATCAAACTATGCTTGGTGGATCACCTTCCCAAGTACATGTGGCTCGGGCCCAGCGTGTCCGGATGCAGTCAACTAATGGAGCATGCTGAGAAGGTTCAGGTTTTGAAACTTCAGTGACAGAATCCTTACCGGCAGGATCACTTGTACTTGGGCCTGAAGACATGAACTCCTCTGGCGTCCACCTTGGGGGAACTGAAACCCTCAGCTTAGTGAGTCTAGGCCTTTGTACCGGAATATCATTTCCGGATGAAACCTGGTTTCCACTCATAACTGATTTTGCAATCCCATTGAAGTGGTAAAGATCAAAGACCTTTTTCCCCATTAATCCACTAGGATCTTTCAGCCCTCCCAAACTATTGTCCAAGTCCAACAGGACCTGCCAGAATTCACTCCATACAATGTATCCACTGCTACAGAGGTTTTGAAGCTTGTCAGCTGGAAGATTCACATTAGTATCCCTAAGGACTTGATGAAAACCTTCCACACTAATAAATCCACCACCTCCACTCTGATCTTGAGCATCAAAAGCTCTACGGATCTTTGTTTCCTTGCCTTCAAGTTCATTCTCCTCCTGAACTTTTGTATCTAAAGCAAATAAGACAGTGTAATGAGATTCACTGCCAACAACCCATATTGGCCATGCCGGGCATTTCAAATGCAAGCCAACTTTACAAAAGTTCAGGGACTCTAGCAGAGTAATAAATCCAACTTCAACTGTTGTAGAGATACCCTTCACAAACATGCCACCACCCAAATCCATCCTCCCGTCAAACACATTGGCAACAGCTTCACCAGAAAGCAACAGGTTCACAATTTCCTGTTCCAGAAAAGACAAAATATAACCACTTACAAAATTTTTAAAAACAATACACCTTGCCTAACTAGTACCTAAATCTACAACTGACACAAAAGAGGAGCATACAATGTATTCACCGAAACATAAGCCTTCTATCAATCTCTGGATACCTGTGAAGCATGTCCAAAAGGTGCTGTAACCAAAGGTTGAGAAGGATCATCCCTATCAGCTTGGACAGATTCCTGCACAAAGAAGAACCTGTAAAGGCATGGGCTAGTATGACAAGCTACCAAAGCAGAAATGAAGACATTACAATCTCATGAATATACACATCTGATCACCATTGATTTATTCCAGCTGCAAGGATATGATACCACATTGAAGAATTAGCATAACTAATTAGTCTGCATCTACAACGTTAGGAAATAGACCTTAGGCCTAATTCAACTTCAAAAGCTAGCTCATGAGGTGAGACTGCCCAAGACCGTATAAGGAGACTAATTACCCTATCTACAATCAATGTGGGACTATTCTAATGCTCCCGCACTCCCAAGACATCTTGATCGTGGACAGAATATAACATCGGTGTCCAACATTGGCTAATATAAGAATTGAGATGGGTCACTGATACCATATAAGAAAATGATCTTTTAAGGCATACTCAATTGCAAAAGGAAAAGATGAATAAAAAATTATTAATAACTTCAACTATGTATTCCTATCAAGAATCAAAAATGTTTTTTTCTTTTATTAAAGAGGCAAGACGCTTTATTTTAGAGCAAGGGGGCTTACTGTGACTTGCTTTTAATAAGCCGCCTTACTTTGGAAGAATTTATGTCATTTTAGGTGTTCCTTATGGGGGTATTGTTTAGAAACATATTCATATTTCACATTTCATCCGGCTGATAACATATAAATTCCTGCTTGAATTATGAGGGATTATAGTACTGTAAAATTTTGTTTAAGAATTTACTCTTAATTATGCAGAAAAACAACTTACATCCCAACACTCATGGATCATATTCACTTTTTTAAACAGAATCTCACCACATCTTACAACCCAATGGTCCATTTGTTACCTTTTATGTTACCCAAAAAATCAATGCAACCCTTGAGGGTGTAACAGTACATAGTGCATCCTATGTGATACCTCATAATTATTACTGACCAGCTGAACCTCAACAGGAAGCAGCAAGCATAAAACTTTGTAAAGGGAACAATTTAAAATCTGGTAATCAAGAATTTGAACGTTCAGAGCAAAGCAATCAGAATGAAATGGCTGTGGAAGTGTACCATTGATGTTTATCAAAGTTAATTATGAACAGGAAGACAACTGGATGACTAAGGAGGTTACTACACCTTATGGGGTTAGCCTACGAAGATCCATTAGAGCCCTATGGGGTGCGTTGAAAGACAATTCCAAGATCAAAGTTCTAGACGGGAAGCAAACTAGCTTTTGGAAGGAAAATCGACATGAGGTGGGCAATTTGGAAACTGTCTTTTCAGATATCTTCAATTTAGTCCTCCATCAACGAAGGACTTCAGCAAAAATATGGACACCTCAATGATGGAAGATGGAGCATCATTTTCAAAAGACAAATCAATTACTGGGAATTACAGAGAGTGGCTAATTTATATAGTGCATTTGAGCAATTTACTGGGCTATAGACAGGTAAAGATGTATTGTGGCGGCAAGGCAATAACAGGGGTTTATTCAAGGTCAATGCGACTTACAGAATGACGAATCATTCCAACCAGCAGATTCATAAGACACTAGCCATGGAAACACATTTGGAAAACTAAAATCCCTCAGCAAGCAGCCTGTTTTATGCCAACTAGCTAAAGAGGCGGCCTTAGGCTTACACTAGGCAATCTGATGAGGAGGGCTTCCATTGTGTTCAAGTTGTTTTTTGTGTAAAGAAACAGCAGAGAGAGTGAACCATCTCTTCCTTCATTGTAAGTTCACAACACATCTGTGGAGAATTATCGTAAACCTTAAAGGCATATCCTGGACCTAAGCTCTAGTTAGGCAGAATAGAGGCTTACAAGCAAAGGACAAGAGTAAGAGTATTGTCTCTACCTGCATTTGGTGGACAATTTGGAAGGAGAGAAATTCCAGATGTTTCAAGAATATAGAGAATGGTGTGCAGAAAATCGAGTTGAAATTCATCTTGCTTCTGAGTTTTTGGTGTAATCGGAGATTTACTCAAACGATATTGTTTCTATTATTAATGTTTTATAGAGTATTATCGATAGAAAACAGTAGAATTTTAGAGCTCTCATGTAAATATGGTTTCAGTACTACCTAAGTACTGTTTTGTTTCTTTCAGTTACCAGCTTCAAGAACAAACAAAAAAAAGTAGGCACTTGGCCATAGATTCCAATTTTTCCATTATTTGGAATTTATGAAGTTGGAGTTGTGTTTGGTCAAATTTTTTGCAAAGGAGAGGAGTGCACTTTATTTGAAATTTATAAGATGGAGCTTTTTTCTTTTTTGAAGATGTAGTTGGAAGGTTTGGAGCACTTATCCAAAGTTGAAATTCAACTCCAAACACTAATGTTAAAATAAAGTGAAAAATTATTCTAAAAAAGAAATAATTTTTGGATGACTTAATTGAGAAATTGATGGTCTTACGTGGTACATGGGGCAAATCCCAGGCATGGTCAGGTATCACATGAGCCAACAAATACCAACTTACCATTTTAAGCTGACCTTACCTCAGAATTGAATCCTTGGAGAAGATTAAAGTCAAATTTCAAAAGGAGAAAAAACATCATCCGCCTAAAGATAATTTACTAAGTAACTAGCTTTACCACTTGCCAGTTCTTAGTAAGTCCAGTTCCCACTTCCACTGGTTCAACAAAAAAGGGAGCATTATACATTGGCACCTCAGATATAAGCTCCTTCTGTCCCATTTGCTATGAAGTGCATTGACTTTCAAGGCTTTAAGAGAAAAGGTTTGAATGAGTTATTATGATTGAATTTATTAGATATATAATAGTAGTTTGAATAAGTTATTGATTTATTATATTTAATTTGACAGATATATGTTAAAATAGTGGTTGAAGATATAAGAAAAGGTATAAAGATTTCTCATAAAATTCAATACAACATCGATTAATTTGGGCTTATCAAAACAGGTAGAGTTTTTCAATTAAAGGAAGAGGTCAGACATGTGGATAAACCAAAATAGAAACAAGGTCACAAATTGGATTTGGAATAAGATTTTTTTTTTGGGGGGGGTGGGGGTGGGGGGGGAGTAGAATTACATTCTCTTGTTTTGAAAATGAAGATTATTTTTTTTTTGAAATGAAAATTTCCTCTAGTTGGAAAAGAATTTTCCCCTATGATCAAAAGAACCTTACTCTCATTGTAGTGAGAGAAGCATTGGAACTTCTAAGTAAGAAACCAATAATACATGCATATATTGCTGCTCATACTAAACCCTCGTCATCTTGTTTCCCTAACATGAGCATTAGGGCAGCAGAGTCCATTCGTACTGACAGTTACATGCTTGTGGACCTTGTCCTAATAAAGATTGATCAGCTATCTGTTCATGGACCAATACATTTGCACATTTTTTTATGTCTTTACTCTCATCCTGTTTAGCAATGCGTACATTCAGGACTAGGACCAGTCCTAAGGAAACAGCCTACTTTTCTTCTATGTAGAGGCAAAAATGGGGAGCTTCAACCACCTACCCTCCTCATGAACATGCACACAGACAAATGAAAAAAAATTAAAAAGAACTTACCATTCCATGAGAAAGCAAAGCAGATATTAGGAACAGCATTGCTCCCATACGACTTCGGAATACTGGAAGCAATGCTTCAAGCCTTTGAAGAGCATCCTCTGAAGAAGTATACGTATTAATGATTAAAGCCTTTTGCAAGTTAGCCCCAGACTCAATTGAGAGACCTTCAAGTGCTTTAGAAATGACCTGTATGAAACAGTAACTATTAGAATCAAGCATTAGTCGTTCACCAATAAAGAGAAATTGCAAGCACTTTCACATGCACATGTTCTTGATTAAGCATTACATCCATAAGGTAGAAGTAAAAATCTCAAATCTGAATGAAAAAAAAACAAGAGGAAAGACATGTAAAAAAGATTCAGAATATACCAAAAAGGACAAAATTTTGAGTACATGGGTCAAAAAGCTTTGTTCTTTGGTAGGGTCTCAACATGGATTCCTCAACTTTTATGAAATAAGAGTTACAAATTAGAAGTTAGATGAAAATCATTGTACATCACAATTTTCCTACTAAATATGTTTAGAAGTAAGTAAATTTTT
The DNA here is from genome assembly GCF_036512215.1 of Solanum lycopersicum. Lineage (NCBI taxonomy): Eukaryota > Viridiplantae > Streptophyta > Magnoliopsida > Solanales > Solanaceae > Solanum > Solanum lycopersicum. Next base: position 59,871,512 of record NC_090803.1, read on the forward strand.
TTGTCCTAAAATAAAAGTCGTTTGATTCCCCAAACAGTCGAATTAAATTAAATAAGAGGGAGTAACACAGAAAGGAGCAACGTGAAAAAACATATCCTACCAAACATCTAGTAGCTTACCTCATCACCTGAACACCCCTGAGGCCCCACAAGGATAGCTTCAACTGTTCTCAAAGATGCTATCACAACCCTTCTATTGCTTCCACACATAAACAATATCTCACACATGCCTCTTACCAATGCTCTGTCCCGGAATCAATAAAAAGGGAAAAGAAGAAAAGATTTTTCAGGATTTTTCCCAAAATATCAAAAAATTCTCAGCAGCAATGATAAAAGTACACCAGTTAACTCAAGAAGAGATGATTCAATCAGACAACTGCAATCAGATGACCATAAAAGGAAAACTAACTGCAGTCAGCAGTTGGTCCTAGTGCTAAAGTTTCTTCATTAGAATTTTTCATTTTTTAGGGAGGGGTCCAGGGATTTTTATTTATTTTTTACTCATAAAAGAAGGCAGTTACATATAAAAATAATGTGTATGGAATATATGTGTGTGTGTGTGTGTGTGTGTGTGTGTAATATCTCTAGTGCATGTCTGCATGAGCCTTGTAGCAGTTAAATATGAAAAAGGGTCTCAATAAGGCATAAATTCAGTAAGCCACTTCAAAAACAACAAAATCTGCCCACATAGGAAAAGATTCACAAAGTATCCACCTTGATTTTTTCTCTTCACTTAGAGACGAAAAAATATCAGCTCCAGCAGAATCTTTATTAGCCAATCTTCTCGAATCCACATTGCCAGACAAGCTAGGTGAAACCATATTTAAATCATCCGAGAAAAACAATAGGTGCTTCAGAACAAAAGCCTGCAAAATCATGGCACCGTTGTCAAAAGAAGATGGAACAGTACGTGCAACTTGAATTGAGTCCAAAAGATGCTAAAGTCAAACGGGGAGTGTGATGAATTTAAAATCAAGTACCACTGGAAGTACAGCGTGCAATCACATAAAACGCACAAATTAAGTACTAAAGCATAATTAGCCAAATAATATGCCATCCAGCAGAACAAAATGGCTCCTGGTTATTTATTGGAAGATACAGAATATGCCCATGAATGTATAAGAAATTAATGCACACTTGCACTGCAACTTTTCCTAATTAACACTGGCATTTGTGTCCGTACATGTGGCTGTAAAACCATATCAATTGCTAACTTCTACCAAATACTTAAATCTACTATCCAGCGGTGACAACATTCATTCTTGACCGCTAGAAGTAGCAGTGAGATTAACATAAATAAAATCAAACCAAGTTCAAACCTATCTTTCCCGTGCAAAAAAAGTTCTCTAATAAGTTAGAGAATGACAACCAGTTCATCTTCATCTATGAAACTAAAATTTATTCCCAAAAAACAAGAGGGGACCAAAGTCTTACCTGTATTGCTGCTAGCACCCCACAGGGCCCACCCTCATGCTGCACTAAACCCATAGATGTATCTGGATCCGGACTAAACCTGCAAAGTATTTTGTTCAAGCATCAGCAAGTCAGCTCAGATGAATCTATGTATTAACTTCCAACCCAAATAAGCAGAGATAGATCAAGGAAGCCAACAATACAAGTAACAAAATTATATAATTACAAGCAGTACAAGAATTTCCCCAGCATATATACAAGGTTTGGAAAGATGCAATGACAGCATCCTCTACATATACGCTACACAAGGACATACTATGACGGTCTCTGTATTAGGTAGCGCAACATCAACACTTCTAAAAGCCTGTTTGACCAAGCTCCAAAAACTGCCTACTTTTTGAGAAGCACTTTCACCAAAACAGCTTTTCAGAGAAGAACTTTTCAAAATGAACAGTTTGTGTTCGGTCACTTTGTTTGAGAATTGTTTTTCCGGTAAATGACGAGTAGATTTTTATTATAATTTTTGATATTGTAATTGGTAAGTAGGTTATGTATGGCCAATCTTTCGAAAAAGTGATTTTGAGTTTCAAATTTAAAAAAGCGACAAGTATCATGGCATTTCACACTGTTAGAATTGTTTACACAGAAATTATTTTAAATATTTATTAAGACAGCCTTTGAAATGATATGAAAGACTCAGTGGAGACCAAAAGAAAAAAAAATTACTTAATTAAAGATATATACAATAAATTAAGAGAAATAGTTTGGTAAATATAAATTTATGGTAAGAATATTTGTCTCGAAAAAAATAACTTTTTGGTTCCGCTTATGGGGAAAAGCAACAATTTATAGTTTCTTCCTATGTAGCACAGACTCTTCAGAAATATCGACGAGTGTGTGTCGGATACTTCAAAAATAGTGTATTGTTGGAAAATTCAACACGAGTGCGGCAACATTTTTGGAGAGTCTGAGCAACGTAGGTTTCTTTCCCAATAGCAAAAATTATTTTTGTCACTCCTTACAATCACTTCTTTTGTAGGCCAAAGACCTCAAATCGAAAGAAAAAAAAATCAGCCTCCAAGAAGCTTGGCCAAACATGTTCTAAGGGAAATGAAGTTTAGCATCACTTAATTAGTTTGTATGGTGGCCATGGACACCAAAAGGGCACTGCTTTGAGGGGCAACGGATTTGGATAAGCATCACTAATGACACTATTTGGAGGATGAATCGATCCATCTCCTAACAACATTAAAAGGGCATCCCAATGCTCTAAGCTCCCGCTATGCATGGAATTCGGGAAGGGCTGAACCACAAGGATCTATTGTACACAGCTTTACCGTCATTTCTGCCAAAACCTTGTTTCCGCAACTTGAATCTGTGATCTCCATGTTACCTGGCAACTTTATCGATTACGCCAAGGCTCCCCTTCCAACAACATTGAATACCCAATATCAAAAGGGGTGTGCATGGTCCATTATAGTTCTTGCCTAAAACTGAAACCCAAGCCAACCTTGAGGCTTGAGCCTTTGGCTATAGTTTTGTTTGATGTGGTTGACGGTTGACCACTTCACAGAGGTCTTTCAAACAAAGCAAGCAAGTTGTGTATCTTAATTTAATTGGAAAGTATAAATTTAAAATGACAAATGAGCAAATCTTGTGGTTTTCAAAACTAGAAAAAAATTATTTTTACTTTTATTTTGAAAAGTACATATCTAGGACTAGGAAATGGATTCCTAAATTGGTGCCTTATGTGTCAATTCAAACCATGCACCATTGCGAGGAACTTGAGAGAGTTCGTTATTAAACTTCCCTAAGCAAATGCCAACATCTTAGTAGGACAAAAAAGTTAGTGGTCATGTAAAGGTGAATTCAAGATTCAAATGTTGAGGATTCTTTTGTGATAGATCCCAAGGTGACAAAATTGTTAAACTCAAAAGGCTTGAGGTGGCTTAGAGGAAGCCAAACCAAAGTGGCATTAGAGTCAGTTCCTTCCCAAGTAAACCTCAGCAAGGACGCAGTCCCTAAAGGGCTAAGTGTAACAACCCACGCATCATTGGTGATGAACTCGAGAGGAAGCTCGCTATTAAACTTGAGCACATACCAATATCAGAATGGAAGGGGAAAATTAGTGTCATATTCAAATGTTGAGGCCTCCATTATGTTATATCCCAGAGTGACAAAATTGTTTAACTGTTAAGGGACCAAAGCGGATAATTCCTTGGTGTACCTTATATCTCTGCCAAACGTAACATTATCCGTATTACAACTCTTACTAGAACTACTCATTACTATTAATTCCAATTTTTTACGTTCTTTCTTATTTTCAGCGATATGCTTATTTTATTTATGTTTTATACAAGTGCCTGAGCACCTAACAGGCTTAAAATTTTGAAAAGAAAAGAAAATAAAATTGCATTGCCCATAACAGCTATTTGTAAGACTATCTACAAGAAACGAAGGATATTCAAACAACACTAAATATACGGAAAAAAACAAGTCGTTAAGAAGAACAAGTACAACTCCAATTGGCAATAGCAAGAGACCAAATGCAATTTTCAATTGAACAAACTACCTCAAGAGATTATATCACATCATGAAAGGAGAAAAAGAAAAATCAAAACCAAGCTGAATCCATTATTTTAAGGGGGGAAAGCATCAATATTACCATACCTTATGCCCTGATTAGTCCACTGACCAAGAATATCCTTGGTAACTTCACAACCAAAGATCATTGAAAACAACTCATTGGCCTCTGCCAATGGAAGTTCTTCCATTAAGTTCACATTTTTCTCCTTACCCTTCACCAAGTTCACATTTTTCTCCGCACCCTTCACCAAGTTCACATTTCTCTCTTCCCCCTTCACCAAATTCACACTCTTACCCTTACATTCCACCTCTCTATTGCCAGACCCACCACTCTTCTCCAACACCACATTCTTGGGCAACGCCAACATCCGCTTTTCAGCAGCAGCAGCCATCAATTCCCTCTGACGTCGCCTGTTTTTCACCTCAGGCGACTCCCCTTCCTCCCCACCACCGCCACCAGATACCTCCTCCTCTCCCGGTTTACTCCTCTTAGGCTCTGGCGACTCCTTCTGCATACTCATCCTTAACGCCATTTTCAACTCTTCATCTTCTTGATCCGCCATTTGTATATTAAAAGAATCCCAGAAGATTCTTTCACAGACCCAGATCCAGGAATTCCACAAAACAGTAAACAAAATCGAATCTTTGAGCAAAAGCCAAGGTTTTCTTGAAATTCTAACTTAGGGTTTTCAAACCCAATGAGATTTTTTTTTCAGTTACAGATGTACAATACAGTAGAATTTCAAAAGATCAGTCTGGAGTGTTCATACAAAAATACATGAATATATGTACAAAGATTGAATTAAATCAATTTGATTCATATATAATGAGAGAATCGAAAGCTAATAAAAGCTGGATTTTATTTAATTATACTATATATATTTTGCATTAACACAAGGGGTCACCTAACAGGACAGGTAAAAGGAAGGTTATACGACGACGTCTTGTTGAAGAGTTTAGAGTTTCTAATATAAGAAGAGGTGCTGAATTGGATTTGGGTGTAAAAGATATCATCAAACACACTCCCGGTTTTTTTTTTAATTGTGATATCTGGTTCAGCTTTGTAAATCTTATTTTTTTATATGTAAATATCCTCATATTAGTTTACACTATACAAGTATTGAATCTCAACAACAGGCGTAATCGTAATAATATTTTACTTCTAAAATAATTAAAAAGTTTATTATTATAACGCGTATTAAGCAATAACATGTAGATAAAAAAGGAACAATAACATTGCACTGTGTGAAATTTTCTCAATTATAATTGTGTATAAAGCTTTAATTTGTATATGATCTTTTATATAATTGTATATTCAAAATATGTATATAAATGAAAAGATAAAGTTCATGTACGTCTTATACATATACATATTAGTGTTGTTGTTACGCATATAAGTATATAAAATTGTTGACTGTTTATTGAAATTTGTTAGTTATATAAATATACATACTTAACTGTTTTTTATGAATTGTATAAGTATATGAAACTGTTGAATGTCTATACGAATTTATATATTAACATAGTGCAGGTTATTATGTGTATATATTTGTAATAAGTATATGTACGTGTAAATTATTTTAGGTTTTGTAAATTGCATATTTGAATAAAGTTTTAATTTGTGTATATAAAAATTTATATGAGTATATAATTTGAAAATGTGTATAAGTGAAAAATTGAAGTTGCTAGAATTTGTTTAAATATATGTTCTGCCTATTTAGAAAATGATGACGTGCTAGAGAATTTTAAATTTTAAATTGAATTTGTGGAGAAGATTAAGGAGAAATTGAAGGAATGAGAAGAACATATTGTATGAAATAAAGAGAAAAGTAGGAGTGTGCACTATTTGGTTTAAACCGAAAAATCAAAAATCAAACCGAATTGTAATTTGGATTGATTTTTTGAATTTTTGGTTTGATTTTGAATTTATAAATTACTTTGTTTGATTTTTTGGTTTGATTTCGAATTTTAAAAAATCAAAACTGAAAAAACCCGAATTATATATAAATAGATTAATAACTACACATATAATATTTAGGTTTACAATATAGGATACTAGTAATTTAGTATTACCGTAATATTTAGGCCCTTATCAAATTACTGCTATCCTTTTTCACTAAATTATAGACATAAGATTTTACATTATAATTATAAATATCACATATTACGTGCACTTTCATGGAAAAAAACTAGCAAAACTAAAATATGAGTTGAATTGTTGGTCCAACCTCGATGCGATTTGTGTTTAGTGATAGTACTTTAGAGATTGGAATTATCATCAATGAGCATTTAGTTTGATTTTATGTTTGGACATATGTTGATAGTATGTTGGATAAGATATTTAAGAGATTCAATATTAGCATTTTTCCTTAAATGAAATTTTTAATTTTGAAGCATGCAAATATAACTTTGATTATGTTATTAATTAGTTATGAAATAAGTTATAATTGAATAGTCAAACAAAAAAAAAACAAATCAAAAAGAGAAAAATTGAACCGAACCATTTTTTTGGTTCGGATTCGTTATACTTTTTCAAAATAGAAAATTGAAAAACCCAAATCGAATAACACAAAATCGAATCAAAAAATCGAATGCACACCCCCAGAGAAAAGAGAAAATATCCGTTTAAATTTTTTAATAATTTATATAAATCAGTGGGGCCTTATAATAGCAAAATGATTGAGATTTTGCTTATTAATTGAAATAAATAAAAAGATAATTATTGCATTTTTTATTATTTTTTTAAACAAGCAAACTATATAAAAAATTGTGATCCAGCTAATATACAGAAAGACACATTCGTAGCAAAATAAATTTTTCTACGAAATACAATTCTAATTTTTTTTTTATATTTGCTATACATGAAATCTACTCTATAAAAATTCATAACAATATGAAATATATATATATTACCCTTTTATATAAATGAACAAGAGAGGACGAGCACAACATCAACAATTTGTACAAATAGCAAAATAATGTGTACCGTGGGTTTGTGCTATGTGGGCTTACTTGATTGGCTATCAGACACATAGGCACTTTTCTTTGCAGGAAACCAGCTGTATTGCACTTTGATGTTAGATTTTTCTCCTCACAAACATAGATCTATAGACTGTCTATAATGGTGCTAATAAACCTCTTTTTTTCCTTCACTGTTTGAACGTCGAATCTCGCCATTTATGGTGGTACAATTTGTATTTGGTGTTTCTATTGGTTGATATTTGTGTTATATAAGCCAACAAGAGCTAGAGCAATATGCTACTACTATGAGTCAAGAACATGTTGCTTCTTTGCGATACTCATTTCAAATTCTTTCAGACTTGAAAGTGTTTGTTTTCCTTGTCGTGTCTATATGCTTTAATTTTTTTACAGGTAAGTTATGTCATTATTGTGTTGCCGAAATTTTTCACTAGAACAAAATGTGTGTGTCGTGAGAGAGCTTAGTACCAAGAGTTGGCCGATTTAAAATATGTTGAAAGTCGTCGAATGAAATTGAAGTAAGGGCTTCCCTCCTCTTATTGGTATCTATTGCTTTTTATCTACAATGTTTTGTTACCATGTAGAGAAGGAGTTACCAGTTAAGTTTTTTTATAATTGCCTTAATTTTATTGATATTTTTTTTAATGGTATTTTATTTACTTACATGTGTTATTCTACAGTAGTATCATTATTACTTATTTTAAATTTTTTATCTAAGTGAAAGAATGTTCTGTTTCGGAGAAAAAAGTGATAGTCAACACTCTCTGCATTAAGAAACAATTGGTGGAAATCATTTTGATCTGTGGAGATAAAATTTTGACACTCAGTCAAGATACATGACTAGATAATGACGCTAAAAACTATATTTGTACTATTGTTTTCTAAAAATAATCTGAAGATTTTGAAATTTTTTTATATTTAAGCACTAGATTGAATCAAATAGTAAGAGATCATAAAATTACTTGATCTCTTGAACCTTTTAGTGTTTGCGAAATAGTAAGAAGAGTGAAGTAAATGTTGCTAGCAATGATCACATGAAAGTTCCTAGTTGCACCCAGGAAGTTGTGATCGTACATTATAACTTGTATTAACTATGCGTTCTAGTCTCGATGTGTGAAAGTACCTGACTTGGAATCTTAAGACACTGAAATGACTGAACTGAGAATTTTTGACTACTTTCAATTGAATGAGGTACTTAAGAAATTTAGTTTCTTTTTATTTGATTTCCTTCTTTATAATATCAATTTATTGGCATATTTCTAAAATATTCTGTTAATTAAAATATTAAGAATATATCTTAAGCTCGTAGAAAATTATTACTTTTTAATAATAAGCTTTAACAAGAGCACAAAATAACTCATCCTCCTGACTAAGATCACAAAATGAATCTCAAAGAATGACATAAAAATAAAACAACAAAATCACAATTCGGCTTCTTGACTCAAACACGTTTATGTAATTATAGTTTGTTGGTTTATTCAAAGTGAGTAGACTCAAATTCAAAATGCGATACACAAGTCACGATTGCATTTACACGTTCGGATTGATATATGTTGACAGTGACGTACACATAATTTTTTACAAGTGGGTGTCACCCCTATATATATACATATATATATATATATACACACACACACATATATATATATGATGAAGCAGGTCACAAAACAATTTATGTTGAAGTGTCTAATTGAAATATGCAGACAACTTTAGGTGACCGTATATGACTTAAGCCTAAAATATATCTTGAACTATGCTAAAGATATACCCCTACATGAATTTTTAAAAATTAAAAGTCAAAAATAAAAATATAAAACGAATTCTTTTCACTTTCATTAGATAATAGGTATATGCGATCTCCTTTTATAATAATAAAGATATATAAGAACCATTATATAACAATAAAAGTATATATAAGTTACATTATAATGAGAGATGAACTATGTATAATTTTAAATGATAAAATTAAAAAATATATTGAATCATTTTAATGTAAGGGAATATATATATCTACACTATTTATTAACGAGATTTGGTATATATTGCTCTTTAAATGGATCTGTATTCTCTCCTTATTTCCCCCTAATTTTGCTAAACACGCCAAAACATATATTATCATTATAATTTTTTCATTTCCCAACAATAACTTTTTTATCTTAATTTATGTCATATTATTTATTTCTTTTAAATCAAATAATTTAATACAATTAAAAATTTGTGTGTAAAATTTTCTATTTTTTTAAAAATAAAATTTATATATTATGTAAAAAAGTACTATATATTAAAATTTGTTTGAATTTTGAAAGATATAAATTGGGATGCAGGAGTAATAAAACACATATACAGATTAGAGAGAAATAAAAAACGCCCATGCTCAAAAACGGAGATAGAGAAATTCGCTAAAAAATTCCTTGTTCATCGCTGAAACCTTGGATCAAGGTATGTATTTGAACACAAATCCCTTCACTCAACACTCATAGCTGATGTGAATTTGTTCATAGCCCTAAAAATCACTGTGTTCAGAGTCCTAATTGTCGTTCTTCACATCATTCAGAGCCCTAAAATCGCTGGTATGAGTTTCTTCTTACAATATATGATTGGCTTATTCATATATTAATTAATTACAATTTTGAGGAAGAATAAAGTGTTTATTGGTGTATATTGCAGTTACTAAACTTAAGCAATGCTTCAACAGTCATCATTCACTTAAGAATCACCTGTGTAGAAAATTGGTGTATAACCTCAACTGTATCTTCTATTAGAATCCCAAATCGGCAACATATGTCCTTTACACTTTGCTAGAAATGGCCTAACACTAAAAAGTAGGTGGAAAACTAAGCTGGTTATATATTTAAGTTTAATTCACACATGCATGGTGATTTAGATGTGTGCTGAATCTGTGTTAGCTGTAGTCCATGTACTAAGATTATTATTGGTGATGCATGAAGTTTATCATTAACTCAATGGACAAGAAATTTAAGAACACGTCATAGATGTGTGGAAGCCAATTTCAGCCTTCATTTTTTTTGGTAATTTTGAACGAAATTAACCTAATGATTTTGTCCATATACAACTCATTTGTGGAGAATCATCCTAAACCTTAAGGGTATAGCATGGACAATGCCAGGCAAGATAATAGCTGGGAGGGAAGATGTTCACATGCTAAAGATAAGAGTAGATGGAGAATTGTCTCAGCTTGTATTTGGTGGACAACTTGGAAGGAGAGGAGTTCCAGATGTTCTGAGAGATAGGCCTTAGAGAATGATGTGCAGAACATCAAGTTGAATTTCATCTTACTGCTATGTTTTTGGTGTTATCAGATTTACTCTAGTGATATTGTGTCTATCATAGATGTTCTAGATTCTTTATAGCTAGAGAGGGAAGACACTAGAGCTCTATTGTTAATATGTTTCATTACTACCCAACTACTGTTTTGATCCCTGGTATGATACAAAGTTACTCGTTTCAAAAAAAAAAAAAACTGTAAAGTGTAGTCCTGGAATTCGAACACAAATGTTTGTGATTGATGGATGTCTGAACCAACATGAAAGATGTATATAATATAAGTTTTCTAGATCCTCCTACTTCTACTTGGATCCTCTTTGTATTCAAAACACTTAAGTACTTTTTTATGATTAATAAAATGTCGTATTTACCGATTAAAAGAACTCTTTAGAACAGATAGAATACCAAGTCATCAACGTTGGGTCCGTGCTCAACACAGGCTATTACCTATCTAGTATGGAAATATATGCCATTTAATATGTGTTGTTTAACACAAATACTGAGTCTAGGATGAAGCTAGTGGGTTCTGCGGAGTCCATAAGAGAAACTGTAACTCTGCCACCAGTGACTACTGAGTAAGATGTTTCGCTCACATTGAATTATGGGCATCCTGCATTGATTTTTCATTCCTTCAAACTAAGAACTATGTACTTCTTTCTTTTTTGTAGTGTGAATGTTCAAGTTAATTAAAAAATTGTTCAAAATTTAGGTGCTAAACTATGTTGTAACTATCCACAGTTGAAAAGCATAGTGAAGGCAAAAATGAGCCTTGATTTTATTCATCATTCATGTTCTCACTCCTAGCTCTTTGTTCAAGTTTAAACACACTTTTTTTTGTGGTTCTGGAAAATTCGATTTCACTTGTTTGTTGAATAGGATTGTATCTTTACTCTGTTTCGTATTGTAATTTTCAATTTAACCTCAAACGTTTAATTCAGTTGATTAAAATCCTCTTAGCACCTTTAGTTTGTTAAACGCACTATATTTCTTTTTTCCTTCCATTTTCAATTCATTGTGTCTATTAAAGGAATTTAATTATTAGACATTGGGGTGATCTTGAATTCGCTGAAAGTATCAAAGTTTTCCTTCCTATTTGGCTTTAAGTTGTTGGCTTCACTTGAGAGGAAAAGTTTCATTAACTTGTCGTAACCAGTTAGAATTGAATACAGCAGAATCAAGAGATAAATATTTGAGAATTTGTGGTTTAGGAAAAATTATTTATGGTTTAGGAAAAATTTGGGATAGAGAGAATCCCTAATTTATGGTTTAGGAAAAATGATTTAGTAACTGAATGAAATATACCTGACTAGAGAGGAATAGATATAGAAGATTTCATAGTCAACCTATAACTAGTATGGGATTGAGCTATAGTTGAGTGAGAGTCCATAGTTGAGTGAGAGTTTGTTCTCAGAGAAATCTCCAGTTTATCATAATTTCTGTATCTGAATTTATATGCAAACAGGAACAGAAATTGGAGGATTCGAGGCTATGAGAAATGAAGATTCATCTGGGACTGGTTAAGAGGAGCTGAAGGTGCAATAGTGAGAAGGATTTCGGTTGTGGCAAGGGTTGAGAAGAAACGAAGAATGATCTTACTAATACAAGGATTAACAATTGCTTTTTCCTACAGGAGTTTCTCTTAAACTCGTTTTCGTTGCTCTAACTAACAGTAAATGAGACTTAATATGTAGTAAATAATCCTATTTGCATGATGCATAGTTATATGGTTGCTGTAATCTAGTCTGTGTATGGTTGTTAAATGTTAAAAATATTTAATTTTATATGTTCCTCTTCCCTTATTGCAGTTTACATGTTTACAAATAGCCAAAGGCAAGAAGAGCGCACCGGAAAATATGGGACTCCAAGGGTGAAGTACCTTCAGGTTAATCCTGCAACTCACTGTATTGATTGCCTGACGCTATGAGAGAAAGAACACTAGAACTGCAAAACTTTGAATTGATACTAAGTAAAAATTGTGCATAACAATTCCTTATTAGCATAGATCTTGTTTGCTTGTTTGCCCAATCAGTTCTTTGATTCTTGTTTCAGGAATTGGTGAATCAGTTTCAGAATGCTTCTGCTGAAGGTATGCTTAGACTTTTATTCAACTGATTTTCGCTGTATCTACCGAACTTGGATTTGCTGAAATGAGACAAAATGTACTATCAGAATATCATATGGACATTCTTGTTTAGTCAAGTGCATTATTTTCATCAGGGAGTTCATAGATGTTTTCTAGCTTACAATAATGTTTATATTAACATAAGAATATCATTAACACTGTCAAGTCACTAGGAAGCTGTGTTCATATTTGTAAGTTAGGGCGTTTTATGGCGGGTTTCGAGTTTTCAAGCAAGATGTTGAACGATAAAGCAGCTGTTATTCTGACCAACAGATATCTATTAGCTATGGCAATTCGACTTACATTTGTCCCCTAAAAATAGGAATAACAGCGTAAATTAGTAAGATGTATGTCCTATCATTATTCCCTGTCTTTCCTCCATGAGAAAAAACTGCTCAGCGAGACGACGTAGTCATGTCGATAGCATCCAGAGCAAAGATTGATATATAATGAGGTTCAGATCCATCTGAAACATAGTATTTTACTACTTAAGGAACTATACTAGCGGCCAACCCAATTTATTGTAGAAAGTTTCGCGATCAATGATTGAACCAACAGAGCAATCAGTATTGCTAACTAATAGAGTCTGTTAGTCTGACATTTCTGTGTCTGTTCAGTGGAAAGTTAATTTCACGCTTGTCAAGATAATAACATATATGGCAGCCAATTGATTAACTTCAATCTGCTTTCTTCACTTCTTGTTTTGGCATCTATATGGCTTGATATATTCTTGTTATTACAGAGACAAAAGAGAAGATCGTTGCTAATTTGGCGAACTTTGCATATGATCCTTTCAACTTTACCTTTTTGCGCCAGGTCAAGAATCTTCTGATGAGTAGTTTGATTTTGTTATTCAATCATCTTTTTCTCTTCTGGTTGCCTCAACATGTCTTGTAATATTCAACAGCTTAATGTTATAGAACTTTTTCTCGACTGTTTAACTGAGCCTAGTGAGAAGCTTGTGGAATTTGGGATTGGAGGAATCTGCAATGCTTGTTCCGGTAAAGATCAAAGCTGTAGGAATTTATGTTGGTTCCATGATTTGGAACTTTTTTTTCTTGGTTCTGCTTTGAATCACAGTAGACTTCCTGTGATCTTCTCCAAAAAGTTGACTCAATAAGCGTTTGTGCTTGCAGATCCAGCTAATGCTGCTCTTGTCACTCAAAATGATGGTATCCCTCTCGTCATCCAGTGTTTGTCAAGTCCTGTTAGGAACACGGTAAGGACATAAACAAACATTTTGTGGTCTTCTTGGTTATTGAGTTCTTGCTGTTCATTCGTTAAAATTGCACATATACACATATACGTAGTGAGAAACTCGAAACTAAAATTGTTAATTGAACTGTTGAGTACCATTGATCCGTCAATCTTGTGGATAACTTTGATAAAAAATTTCATGCATCAGACATATCATATCATCTCTTATAGAACTTGGTCTCTTCTTTTTCCTTTTTTATGTTTGGCATCATACAAACTTCTGTTACTTTAGGCTGCAATCAGAATAAAATGATGTTGTCGGAATCAGCTGTTCTACACACGAAGACTTCCAAATTTTACTAATTTTGTTCCTCAATCTCAAACTGGTTTACTGTTTGGTGGTCAATTTTACTTCTCAAGGTCACTTATGGACATCCTCTTTTAAGCAATTCCAGAATTATGAACATAAACATTGCTCTCCTCGTCTTTATTCGAACAATCAAAATGATTTTTATATGTTTATATAATAGATGTTGAATTCCATTGGACTTCATTTTGTGTTCGTCTCTGAACACCTCCCACCCCTTGAAAAACATTGTTCTGCCACTGGCTCAACGTATATGGATGTATGTACATGGATTTGACACAAATGAACTTCAAACTGGGCAGGTGAATTACGCTCTAGGAGCATTGTATTATCTATGCAATGCATCAAACAAGGAAGAGATCTTAAAGCCAGAAGTAATTGATGCAATCAAGAGTTATGCAGCTGCAGGTGGAGTTAGTACAAGCTTCAGTAATTTAGCTCAGGCTTTCTTAGATCAACATGTTCCTCAGCTTAATTAAAATGCAGGAAATAAAAGATTATGTTGTAAAATTATATTTGAGCGGATGATCTATCGCAAATAATTTATTACTTCCAATTCATTATATTTTCAAAAAGTTATGAAGTCCACGAAGCACGTGACGTGGGCAAAGAAGACCCATGCCAAGCCAGTGGGAGATGGAAACAAAACATGTAATAAAGAGAACAAATATTGAGTTTCGAAAAGAACAGAAATTAGCACAAGGACGAGAATCACATTATCTTAGTGCCAACCACTAATCCTATGTATCACTCTCCGCTTTCCACGTGTCATCCTACAATTCCTTTGCCATCAGATCAGATAGCCCCGTTAATACCTGCACTGTACTGTATATCAAAAAATACGTAACAATCATTCAAATAATTTAAACTTTATATAAATATCAATTTATCATCGATTTCTATCTTGGTATGCTTTCGCTGCCCTTTGTTGTTAGGAGTTGATATACACTGATTCAGATATTATTTTTTAATTTTAATTTTTCACTTGACATGTTTAAGATCACAAGATTAAAGAGTATTTTGATACATTTGACATAATTTTAATTTAGAATTACAAGATCAGAAAATTTCTTTTTTTTTTAAATTTCGTTCCAAATCATATTAAGTCGTTTCAAGTCAAATTAAATCACTCTTTTTAAAACTAATGGAGTAATATCTACGCAGATGTTTATTTTTTCAAAAAATCCTGTAAGTTATTATAAGGATAACTCCTGAGATATCATTATATGTAACGTGGATAATGAAGAGCTAGGCAGCCAGTGAGAGATACAAACAAATTCAGCAGAGAAGAAAAACAAATTAGTTACAGAAATGACGAATTGGATCACGCTTTATCTTAGTGCGAACCACTGATCCCATGCATCACTCTCCTCTTTCCACGTGTCATCCTCTGACGTCAGACCAGATTCCTCTTCTCTTTTTTTTTTTTAAATATATATGAGCATTTTAGCAAGTACTGCGTGCCCAATCTCTTGCACAAAAATCGAAAGCACGATGGATCACGCGGCGGATGCTCACCGGACGGATTTGATGACGATAACAAGGTTTGTGTTGAATGAACAGACGAAGCACCCTGAATCCCGTGGAGACTTCAGTATTTTGCTCAGTCACATTGTTCTTGGCTGCAAGTTCGTATGCACTGCTGTTAACAAGGTTTTTTATATCAACTTCTCTGTTTTGATTTTTTGTTTTCATTTGATTTGTGTATGGTTGTTGAAGAGGGTGATGCTTTAATTTTGCATGTTTATTGTACAAAGGTGGCGTCTACTAGCTAACAATTTTTTTCTTTTTAGAATTATGCGTCAGATTTATTTGCCTTATAGCAGCCAATTTAGTGGAGGAATATCAATTTTTCCTCGTCTCTTCTATCTGCTGTATTATTTTCAGCGATGCAGATTAATGAAGTTGTAGTGCAAGATAATAAGTTAGCTGCAGGTACTGATCGATAGAGCTCAGTAGTTATTTTAAACTAATTTTTCGTGATTACAAAAATGTACAAGGCAGAGGAAGCTTCTGCAGAATGAATCTGTTTTTGTGTAACATGTATTATTTATACCTTGTTGTGTTTTTCCGTTTACTCCTGTATTGATATATTTACGAGTCGATACATCTTTCCAGGCAGGTTTGGCTAAACTCCTAGGACTTGCTGGTGAGACTAATGTGCAGGCAAGTGCATGAAGATGCTGCTCTTATAATATTTGTAAAGCTTCCAATCTGTTTCAACTTTGGATTACTCTGGTTTTGATTTCTAATTGTAGGGAGAAGATCAAAAGAAACTTGATGTACTCTCAAATGAAGTGTTTATCAAGGCTTTGGTTAGCAGTGGCCGAACAGTAAGACTCGAGATACTCATTTTTATTAGTACACATTGTGAAAATATATGGTGATTTTAGTCTAAAAGTATGTCAAATTATGTAGTGCATTCTTGTCTCTGAAGAAGATGAAGAGGCCACATTTGTGGAGCCAGCTAACCGTGGAAAGTGAGTGTTATTGTTCTATCTCTCTAGTTTGACATTTATCATTATGCTTGAGAACTAATCACTAATCCATTGATGCAATTTTAACGACAGATACTGTGTAGTTTTTGATCCTCTGGATGGATCATCGAACATCGATTGTGGTGTTTCTATTGGAACGGTATGATTCTAGTTTGAGAAATATTTATGTTGTTGTTACTTGGCTATCCACCACTATATCCTTTTTCATGTCACAATGAATAATATATCTCATTTATATAGATCTTTGGGATTTACATGATCAAAGACGGTCATGAACCAACACTAGATGATGTCTTGCAACCTGGGATGAACATGTTAGCTGCTGGTTACTGCATGTATGGAAGTTCTTGTACGGTATGTGGCTTACATTTAATTTAAATATGCTCTGAAGTATTTTGAAATTCTTGTAAGACAATGATGAGTTGGAAATACAAGTAATAAGATTTTCTGAACTCCGTTATTTGCAGCTAGTTTTGAGCACTGGATCTGGAGTTAATGGTTTTACCCTTGATCCCTCTCTTGGCGAGTTCATCCTAACTCATGCTGACATCAAGGTAACGCCGTTGCTTATCTCCTTGTATCGCCTTAGAACATAGAACTTGTTGTTGACTAATAATCTTGATCATTACTTCATTGCTCAAGATTGTCGTAGAACTTAAAGTTGATAATCTTGATGGAAAATGTTCTAATCAATTTTTAGAAAATGCTATCAAGATAATTTTTTATTAATCTTAAGTGTGTTTTAAATGGTCTACTGGCTTCTCTCGGGTTGTAGAATCGAATGGCGTTTGGACCACACATAATCAACTTTCGGTTCTGTTAGTTAGTGACACATGCGACCTAACATAAGATTGGCTTAGCATATCTGGTGCCCTATTTCCTTTTATGATTTCTGGTTAACATGGTTTTCGTTTTGCTTTTACGTGCAGATTCCTAAGAAAGGGAAGATTTATTCAGTGAATGAAGGAAATGCCAAGAACTGGGATGGTCCAACATCCAAGTACGCTTATTGGAAAGCAATAGCTAATAAGTTTGTTCCCCATGTTCATGATATCCTATTATTCTCTTAAATTTCAGATATGTGCAGAACTGCAAGTATCCCGCTGATGGTTCTTCACCTAAATCTTTGAGATATATTGGAAGGTAATTGAAAACTTCATAGATGCTTAGATTGCACGGTTTGTATTGTTACCATGTCTTGTATGATCCAATTCACCAACCTGCAATCTGAACCATATTATCATGACGGAAATTTCTGTTACTTGACATACTAGGCCGTAATGTGCATCATGAAAAAATTTGATATGTGCTGTAAAGGTGAAACTCTCTATATATGTAAAAGATGGTTGAAGATGAGCTCTGTTGAGTTTGGATCTACATTTGTTACGTTTTTGGGCATGGGACAATACGGATATCAAGCTCCCTGTTCATCCTTCTTCAAAGCGATAAAGTCAGGCTTCCATTATCTATACTTTTTAACTTAATATGTATTTATCTCTGGTCATTTCCAACTGATAGCTACAATATTAGGAATCATTACTTGACGATCTTAGAACTCTTATAAGCCAACTGTGGTTGAAATATTCAAATGTTAAAAGGTTGACATTACATCTGCAGACTAAGGTCAAATGGAGATTTTTTGTTGGATTTCTTATTAAACGAATCCTTCTATTTTACCGTTTGTGCAAAGAGTTCAGTGGATTCTTGTAAAGCGGATTGGGACTGATGTTGCTTCAATTTTAGTTTGTTTGTTCTTTTCTTGTGATTTCCCTATGTCTTTGGAATTGTTAACTTTGTATGTAATAGCTTTTGTTTGCATGGACATATTGTTAATCAACTTAGTCGAAGCTGGACTCTAATTTGCAGTATGGTTGCTGATGTTCATCGTACATTACTCTATGGAGGCATCTTCTTGTACCCCGGAGATAAGAAAAGCCCCAACGGGAAGCTGAGGTACGTTATGCACATTTTCGGAGTCACAGAAGAATTTCCTTTGCAATAACTCGCGGAAACCTTTGCTAATGAAATATATGAAACAGGGTTCTCTATGAAGTATTTCCCATGTCATTTCTGATGGAACAAGCAGGAGGTCAAGCATTTACTGGGAAGCAACGGGTACAATTTCTGATAATTCTGTCTGTTGTGTTGGGAAAACACGGACAAGCACAAAAGTATATATGGTAAATGTAATGGAAATAAAATGGAAAAATAACGACACCAAGAATTTTACGTGGAAACCCTTCTGAATAAGGGAAAAAACCACGGGCCAAGAGGAGCAACTGATATTACTATAGTAAAGAATTTTACACTGTGTAGTCACGAATACAACACTCAAAGTGACTACTACACACTCAAAAGGAACAACACTCTTTGGTTTCTGTCTTACTAAAATATCGCTCACACTCTATTTTTCTTCACAGACTATTTTCTTATATAGTCTATGGAATACCTCACTTTGCTCTCAAAATGGTTTTTCTCTCTAACTTGGTGTGTTCTACAAATGAGCAAGAATGCTCTATTTATAGAAGGATAAAACCATACCTATGTCACTAATGACATATGTAAACATAGCAAAGTCAAAAATGGTTGCAAATCTTACCAATTTGCCAACTACCAAATCTTTTCTTTTCAACTCCAATTACTATTCCTTTTTAACAATTTCTTGTACCAATTGAATAACTAAAGTTGACTAAAACAATGGGATGAATTCAACATGTTGGGCACAGTATAATAATACAAGAAGCTAGCGTTTTGTTCTATTATTAGAACGTGACACTCATAGTAATGTTATTATGCAGGCACTTGACTTAGTTCCAGAGAAGATACACGAACGCTCTCCTATATTTCTTGGTAGTTATGATGACGTTGAGGAGATCAAGAATCTCTACGCTGCTGAAGAGCAAAACTGATAGATGTATCTATACCATGTAATCACTTCACTACTCTTGCTGGTGCAGATATCAAATTTCTCAAATTAGAGCAAGTTGTTACTGTTTATGTTGCACAATAGCTGCTGTGACGCGATAATACGTTCACATTACTGGCTTGTTCTAACTTTTTTCTTGAAGTATCCTTTTCTCATCAACAATAAAATGTTGAATAGAGAAGTTCTGGCTTATTATTGCTCATTTTAATTCAAAGTTCTTTTGTAATGTCATCCATTTAGAATCAAGCCAATCTTTTCTGCTAGATGTTGTCTGGTTCTCATTGCATTGTTATCTTTCATAGGTTGTTGACTAACATCTATATAAATGATATCACTGGCTTCTTGTGAAATTCTTGATAATGGAATTCAAAGATTGCCGATATAATTTTTAATTACTGTAATTTATAATACTTTTTCGTAATTTTTAAATAGTATTTTGTTATTCATACTCTATCGATTTATGTGACAATGATAGAATTACGAGAGTCAATTAAAAATTTAATATATTTTAAGTTGTTAATTGTTATGTTTTATATATAGTACATATAAGCAAGAAGGCAAGAAGCTGTGTGCTTGTATGTAACCCCTTATATAAAAGGGAATTAGGTATTTATTTCTTATTCTATTAATTTTAAGTGAGTTGGATAAATTATGAATTGAATTCAGGATAGGCTAAATCTATTGATTAATTTTTTAAATTGTTTTTTTTTTTAAATTTAAAATTGTCACGATCATTAATGAAAATTATGTTTTTAACTAGAGATAATCAGGAATGCTTGTTAGACATGGTTGGATGACCATATAAGCTTATTAAATGAAAATGTCTTTTTTTTTTCTTTTTCCTGAAGCATAAATGTAGAAAAAAGAAATAGTATGTGCACTTGAACAGGAACGCCAATAATATTGTTCAATCATACATGTTGCACTAAAACATGGAAGGCTTAGGAATTCTCTTTATTTATTCAAAAAAAAAAAAGGGTGCTTTTGGCTATAGATTTTTTAAGTACTTTTTATAAATAAATTGTATTTTGTTTTATGAAGTTAGTAAAAAATAGAAACAATAAAAAATAACTGAAAAAACTGGACAAATATAAAAGAATGACAATTTGTGATATGAATCAATTAGAGCAGCATCAGAGATATGAATGAAGAAATATTGATAGTGGCGTAATCTTTGTCTAGTAGTTTCGATATTTATAGAAAGTAAGCTTAAAATTAATTATTGTATATATAAATAAATTATGTCGTTGGCTTATAGATATAGGATTGAACTCGCGATTCAAAATTCAAAATGTGAACCAGTGTGTATTAGACTTCTACTAATAATAGATAGCATTGATATATATAATAAAATTTTTGATAACCCCTTCACGTAATATAAATTCGCCCTTAAATATTAATATTATAATATGTACATATTCATAAATGACAGACATATTTATGTAAAGTATGAACTCTTGAACAAAAAATAAGATAAAAATGTTACACTAAATATGTAGTTGAAACTTATAAAACTGTTAAATATATTATTTACTTTATTAATAATTTAAATTTTTCTACATCTTCATACCAAATTTGATTAAAGAAAATTATACTAGAATTCGACTATTTCAAAATGACAAGCATTTAGTATGATCACTCCTAGAAGATTAGCATTTAGCAATTTCAGCCGTAGATGAATGTTCCGCTCCGTCGAAAATAGGACGAAAGTTGTAAAATTCCAACACACCCGATTCTCTCTCTCCTTCTACCCTCCTTCTTCCCCTGTACATTTCACCTTTGTATTAACCAACAACAAATAAAATTAAACTAATCATCACAATTCTCAACCCACAGATCCCAAAAATTCAAACACACTCCATTTTTAATTTTTTTCACGAGAATAGTATACTTTAATAATCTTCAAATACTATAAATAATGTCAACCGACACTGACGACGAAGACGAGCTCTTACAGATCGCATTACAGGAGCAAGCACAACGCAATATTAATTACCAGAAACCATCGAAGCAACCTTCAAAACCAGTTCGAAACTTCGTTCAGCCGCCGTCGCAGCCTAATTTGAGAGTTGCTGCTGGTGCTACGTCGGAGAGGAAGAACCCTAATATTGCCGCCGCGATGCAGAAGACAAGTAATAAGAGTAGTAGTAACCAGAGGAAAACTGTGGAGGATGATGATGACTCGGAAATCGAGATGCTGAGTATATCATCTGGTGATGAGGATTCGTCCAAGGATCGCGGGTTTGGGTCGAGGAATCGGGTGGTTAGTGGTGGGGGAAGAGCTGGACGGGAGGATGATGGATTGTGGGATGGAGGCGAACCTGATTCCTGGAAACGTGTTGATGAATCTGAGGTATGTCTATGTTGACTGATGCTGCTACTATTCTGTGGACTCATTCTTACTGATGGTTGATATTTGTCTGAGCAAGTTCCCCGTAATGCCAGGCATTTCTAGTACTGATAATTTTTGAGGAACTGTTCATTTTTAGTTCTCCTCTTTTAAAGTAGAGCCTATAAGGAAAAAGGTGCATACTTTGCCGAATTAGTGCTTGCACTGAATCAATGCCTGAGCCTAACTTTTTAGCAACTCTGTTTTAAGTATACAATAAAAAAATTTGCTTCAATTGATAACCTGTTTGCACATATCTATAGTAATGTTCTTTTTATATGTCTGTTTACTCTATGATTACTCATTTTGCTTCTGAATAATTATTGAAATTCACTTATGCTTGGATTGTTCATTTAAGGAAACCAGTCTTAGTTATTATGGTCTTGTCATATCAATATGGAGCTCTATGCAAAATTATTTATCTTACTGAACCATAATCATAAGGAGCTATATGTATTTGTGTTGGTTATTTTGTTCTTGGTGTTTCTGTTTCTGCACAATTATTGATTATTAAACATGCTTGAATAGATAAAGAGATTCATAGATTGAATATCGTGCAGCTAAGACGCAGGGTTCGTGAGATGAGGGAGGCAAGAGTGGTTGCAACCACTCAAAAGCCTGAGCAGGAGAAGACAGCAGTCCCAAAAAAGGATCTTAATAATTTGCAGTCTTTTCCTCGTGGCATGGAATGCGTCGATCCTCTAAAATTGGGGTACTTCTGTTCATGGTTAAAAAACTGGTTTCACAGACTGCTTTCTCTTGATACTTGTGCTAATTGGGATGCTGTTTTCTTGTTGACAGGATAGTTGACAACAGAACATTAAGGTTAATTAGTGAGAACATATCAAGTTCCCCATCCATAGGCGACAGAGATCATTTAGACCCCAATGTTCGAGGTATTTACTTCTGCCACCAAATTATTTGATTCTAAAATGCTGTCTTGTCCCTCTTTGTTCATTATTTTCCTTGGACCATATATGTGGTTAGCTTTATCTGGGACAAGGGGAGAAAGAATTTTTGTGAGCCCATTCAAAGTCATGGTTATCCGGTGTATGTATAAACGTAGTGGTAAATATGAAGTTTGAACTCCATTACAAGACTTAGTGGATTGAATGATATTGCATCTCTATGCTCCTGTATTTGGTGATGCTTGTTGTTTTGATAATGAGGATCTTATTTGTGATATGTGATGAGCTTGTGTTGTGATTACCCTTTAGGTCTGTAGTGGTTTACTTTATCTCCACCTCCATTCATTTTTGTGGCATTCTGTAAATCAGGACTGAGATTCATATTGGGGAGGGGGCTCTGTTTTCCTACGGATCTTTTACAAAGTCTCATTGCCTTTGTGATTGAGCCGTAGGGAAATGACTTGTCCTTGTCTACTATGAAATACACCGCTTTGTTGTGTGAGTAAGCATGTGAAGCTTGGATTGCTATCATGAAGTTACTTTCGATGTTGTTGCACTGCAATATATTTATGTTCTCTAAGGATGTATCAGACCAATTAGATAAGCTTAAAGAGATAATGGTTACTGCAGCAAAGAATTGCTTGACGTACTCATGTGTGAGTTTGTTTTGGACATTGCTAAAAATTGACCTCTATCTTGGTATTTACCAAAGAAAAGGTCTATAATGTAATGTTAAATTTATCAATACCTAATCCCATGTGATAACTTTTGTAGTGTAAAGTATCTAAGACATTATTTTTGAGAATAACATCTGTATGGTAAATGAGGAACCTACCATCACTAAATTGCTAATTGTAGGACGTTGTAGAAAGAGCTACCAGGTTGCGACTCGTTTGTTACTTTACAGTTTAAAGTGATGAATTTTCACTCTTAGGAGTTGTTTGGTGTGAAGGATAATACCAAATAGGCTTGAGATTAAATTATAGTGCCATCTAATTTGTTGTTTGGTTGGCAAGTCCGGGATAACTTATCCCGGGATTAATAATTAGTACCGGGATAAGTTATTCCTCCCCTTGGGTGGTATAGTAATCCTAGGATAACTTATCCCCGGATAAAATAAGTAAATGACAAAAATAAGTCTTTAAACCCTTTTTATACATCACATTGTACATTCATGAAGGGCATTTTTGTAAATAAATAAATTGTTTTTCAAATTTATTATTTTGAATACAACAAACCAAACACTCAATAAAAAATAATCTTATCATAACTTATCCCATCATAATTTATCTCAATCATAACTAGTTCCAACATAACTTGAAATTAAACCAAATGACTCCTTAGTAATAGACATATGATGGGGCCTCATTGTGTCCACATGAAAGTGCATGCATAAATTAGTGCATCATTCTCTAATGATAAGAGGAAAAAGAAGAATGTGTTGTGTATATTTTTCTCTCTACTTGTCACGCCCCAAAAGAAAGGGCGGACAAGAATTGTATGAACATCATGCTCCACAAATAAGCTATGTCATGCCTGAAGTTATAAGCTTAAAGCAAGCGGAATAACCAACACATGCTATATATATATATATGTATATATATATGTATATGTATATATATATATATATGTATATATATATATGCCTTAAAGTATCTGGCCAAAAAATTACAACATGTACTAGCATGTAAAGTAGAAAAAATAACAGGTAGATAGATATAAAGCTCATATGAACCAAATGTCTAATCGAAAGAATTATGAGCATATAAGGAGTAGATATATGATATGAAACTGTAACACATGCACCAACTTGATAAGTTCAGCACATAACATCCAACAGTGATGGAGCCAGAATTTTCAAATAAGTGGGTTCAAAATCTGTAGAAATAGACACACGAAGTAGCCGAGGGGGGGTTAGACATCCACTATATATACATAAAAATTTATTTTAACCATATATAATTAATATAATTTTTCTCCGAAGGGGTTTCGGGTGAAACCCTTTCGTACAACGTGGCTTCGCCTCTGACATCCAAACTCCAAAGAAGCGTTCGTTATATATAACATCTATAGTTTACCTAAGTTAAGTACTTCAACTATTTCTACTATAAATGATAATGTGAAGGCTTGTCAAAGACGATCCAGGTCAACTGCAAGACACGAGTTTCCCAAAGTTTATCTCTATGTTTTTATGCATATACTGTAATACCCCTTTGTGGGCTCACTATGAGGGTCTGTCGGCAGGCCATATGTGCCACATATTGACTCGAATCGGGTGCAACTACTATATGACATTCTAGCTGACTCAACTACTATATGACATTCTAGCTGACTCCAAATGCAAATGATGCCATAAGGGCGGGTATGGCACAATCTTCAGGCTCAATATAATGATCACGTCGCGCGGGTGTGTCAAGTAAAACCTTCGAATACACTCCCATCATTAAGGGTAACTTGTTATATATTGCCTTAAAAGCCTATAGAGTGAACTACAAAAAGATCATTAAGCTATCCAAGTAGATTCTCTCTACAACAATTTGTTTCCTTAACATGATACTTAGATATTCAAGAGCTAGTTCTCTGTTTATCTTATGACTATATGGACAATGCCCTCACATATACAAATGTGACTATACTATGGATATTTGATTTATTTATAGCAAGCGTACATAAGCAATTTCTTAGAATTTCAAGTAAGGACACTTAAATTGGTCATACAAAATACTTAAGTTGCTCGGACTCTTCACCGTTGGTGGCCCACTTGTGTCTGATTTGGTCAACCTATTTTGGGTACTTTGACCAAAATCAATTGGGAAAATCGAGACAGTTTTAATGATTTGTATAATCAATAGGAAAGTTAAGGTGAAATTGAAGAAAATAGAATACCTTTTATATAAATATTTCTATGTCACTATGTTTCCTTTAATCTTGTTCCTGGATTCTCATCTAGTTCTCTACATAATATCTTATAATTTAGGTTTTATTACTCTATTTTTTAGATATTTTAATTATTTTTAGGTGAATCCCCGCACCCATATCCATACACGGATCTATATCCCTCGATTTTAAAAATTAGATCATGAAGGATCCAACCTCTAGATTTGCACCCGTATTGGACTCCTGCATCGGAGTCCGAACAACTTAGCAGAATACTATGAAAACTTAACTTAAATAGAGTAATGTGGATACTTGTAAGGTTTGATGATTAGATAAGGGGACATGTAAAGAGAAGGGATATTTCATCCCCATATCCCACATAAGTTATTGACCTTTATAAACGAAACATGTGGTAGAAGAATGTGTTGTGTATATTTTTCTCTCTGAACTTTTTTTTAATCACCGAGAAATATTTGCAACAAACACTTGATAGGCTGTCTAATTAACCATCATTTCAAAAAGCGTTAAACTCAATCTATTCAGAAGATAACCAAGGAATCCCCGAGATCCAGGTGGCGCATGGTTCAAAACCCAGTGGATAATTGACACATCCCTTTACCCTTCCCCTTAAATATTAGGCTTTTGTCTGTGGTGGAGTTCAAACCTCTGATGTACGTCTAACCCACACATTGCGCGCTGTGCTCTTACCCTCTTACCACCAGATCAAAGCCCTGGGGGCATACTTTCTCTCTCGACTCTCGTCGATCATGTAAAATGGAATGTTCAGTCTATATCACCTATCCCTTTCCTATTCTTCTGCACTCGTTTTCTAACAAGTTCATATCTAATCTTGCAGAGAGGTTGAATTACTTCTCTGAGAAATTCGACCCGAAGTTGTTTCTTTGTCGAATTCACCAAGACACCAGCGCGTCTGAGTTAGAATCAGGTGCTCTTGCTGTGAAGACTGATCTTAAAGGACGTACCCTGCAGAGGAAACAGTTGGTTAAAGAAAATTTTGACTGCTTTGTGTCCTGCAAAACAACAATTGATGGTGAGCTACGCGTCCTGTAGGATTTTGGTGTTACTTTCATTTATGATAGGAACTTTTAGTTTGTCATCAATGTTTTTGCTGTAGATATTGAATCAAAATTAAGGCGGATTGAGGAAGACCCTGAAGGTTCTGGAACTTCTCACTTATTTAATTGTATCGAAGGAGTCAGTTCAATTGCTAATCGTGCTTTTGGGCCACTATTCGAAAGACAAGTAGGTAGCGTGTTCTTTATTTATTTACGGATACTTCTAGTAAATTTTTTGATCTGTGAGTGGTTTTTTACTTCTGTTTTTTTATTTTTTTAACCTTTTGTGAGTGTAATCATTATTGTGCAGGCTCAAGCTGAGAAAATAAGATCTGTTCAAGGAATGCTGCAAAGGTTCCGAACACTATTTAACTTGCCCAGCACGATTCGTCATAGCATTAGTACTGGTGAATATGACCTGGCTGTCAGGGAGTACAGGAAAGCAAAGTCAATCGTTCTTCCTTCTCATGTATGGATGACCTAGTTAATGCTGTAAATTAACATATGCTTTGTGTTGAATGCATTATCCTCCACATGACAATGGTATATAGAGTTTTGATGTGTTCATTTGTATACCCCCCCTGTGGTTAGCCTTTATATTTCCTTGACTTGTTAATTGGTTTTATAGTCGTTATACTTTGTTCTACCAGTTTGATTATGCTTGGATCCTATCATAATATATTGTAGTCTAGGAATGTTTTGCAGAAGCTTCTCCTATTTAAGCGATAGATGATTTTGCTTTTTCCCTAACAATTTGTTTAATGAACAGGTGCGACCGCGTCCTGATGCTTTGTTAATGACACATTGTATTTAATTGTTAAGAAAAGTATTTTAGGTGCTTTGGACATCCTCTGCATCTGAATCTGTTCTGATTAGTCAAGCTGATTAACACTTTTATGGCTTAGTTTTGATTTAATTATTGTCAGGCGCAATTTGACGTTGTTATAACTTATATGTTCCTTTGCATTTTGGGGTCAATAATTGACGGATGCTTAATCTTTTTTGGTCGTGTCTGACCTGAATTGAGTACTTATTCGCATTTCTTCATAGTTTTTGCCTTATCTGTGTTACTCACTCTTGATTGAATGTCTTTCCTTCAGGTTGGAATTTTGAAGCGTGTACTTGAGGAGGTTGAAAGAGTTATGCAAGAGTTTAAAGGCAAGCTTTACAAGTCTCTGGAAGATCCTCAGATTGACCTAACAAATGTAAGTTACAGTTACCAACATTAAAAAGCTAAGTTGTGCGGACTATTCACTTTTAATGCCATGTCGGGTTCTTCAAAAATGCACCACCTTTTGAGAATTCAACAACGTACACATGTTGGCATTTTTGAAGAGTCTGAGCAGCATAATCAAAAAGTTAAAAATTATGACGATGCATGATTAGGACATTACGGTAGACTGTTTGGTTCTCTACATGTCCACAAGGAATGCTATCTAATACTGTATACACTTGAATTGTTGAAAGGCAAAAGATCTCAAAACTCTTCGCCTGCTATACTTGAAAATATGAAATCATATTCTGAGCTTTCTTGCACCCAAGGGTGTGGCCTAGGTGATTTCTTCCCATCTGTTCTAGCCTTTGTACAAAGGCTAGAGTTACTGATACTTGTTGTTGGTGGGAAGTGACAAGTATCCTTTGGAATTAGACGAAGTGCGCTCAAGCTGGCCTGAACTGCACGGTTATAGTTAAAAAATAAAAAAAATTCTGAACTTTCAGTATGTAGATTTGGAAATTGTCCTTGGACCTTCCAACTAACTTTTCTAACCCCCCTCCTTTCTATCGGACATCCACATTTGTTTTAGTAACCAGTCAGCTATTGAAGCCATTCTATTCTATTTGACTACTTGTCTCATACCCATTTTATCTACCTATTTTGGGATTAATGGAGATCACATATTACTAAAAGGGTAACCTACCATTAGACTCTAATGCAAGAAACCTATTTGTTATCTGCAAGGATGCGTAGTACCTTTTTTTTATGGAAAATGGTAATGGTGTATTCTTCAGCATTAAGGAGATGCTGGTGACAGGATGCATAGTATCACCCTCCACTTGTGTCTAGCCTAGTGTTATCTAAAGCAAAAAGCGCAAAAAGGTCTTAACGGTTTGTTGGAGTGATAAGCGCAAATAAAATGTGGGCTTTAATGGAAAACAGGGCACCTGGAGAAAAAACACAAAATACATGTTTAGTCCAAGAGTAATAATTATAAGCATGAAAACAAATATATGGACAAAGAAATTGAGTTTTTTCTTACGATTAAGCGAAATATCATTTCTGTAGTGTTGTCTCTTCAGGAAACACTTCACCTTGGAGCCTTGACAACAGACACTGAAGTGCACATTAAGCAGACCAAAGTGCTCAACATGTTTTGAGCCTCGCTTCAACGCTTAAGCGTGTTTTTTAGCACGCCTTTGACAGCACTGGTCTAGCCTAGTTAATACTTGTTTTTTTCTTGTTAATAGTAAGTAAGTTGTGATAGGAGCGAAATGCCTCAAACATTTTCCTGTTATATAGTGTCTTGTGTTCACAATGATTTTGGGGTATTGTGTACTGTTGCGGAACTTGATTGGGGTTATTTTATAAAATTGCTTATAATTGTATATAACTGGTTAATTTACTGAGTGAGCTTCCTTAGCTGTAAATAGCTTTGCCTAGTCTTTCTCTCTGGCCTCAGAAAACTTGTTGGAATCGGTGTAGGGATGGTAACAGGTCAGGGCAGGAAGTCTTTTGGGGGGTGGGGGTGGGGTGATCTTTCAGTTACTGTTGTATCCAGTGAGATGTTCAAACTTCGAACTGTGTATAATAGACTCAAAAGATTTATGACTTGTTCTTTTTATAGTAGATTGACGACATGTGCTCGAAAGAACCTTTTGTTCTTTATTATCTCTAACATATTTTCATACATTTCTATAGAAATTAAAAATACAGTATTTATTTACGAAGCAAAGGATGTAAATATGAATAATAAAGGAACTTAACTGTGAGAGTTCTCTAATTTGATGGCGTCTCAACGTTCTCCTGGTGCTCACTCCCTTTGAGAAGTATGTAAAAGGCTCATGGCATAATCATCCTTGTCGTTTTCCCCAGCTTGATAAAAAAATAGTTCGTATTATTTAGGAAGATGGACTACGGATTACTCTGTCATACAAATCCTCGAGATATTCTTTCAACTGAAGAATATGAAACACTGCCTTGACATTTTGCTGGGTATATATTTTCTTTTTTTCATTGTGAGATGCGAAAATCTGAACACAGTAAAAAATAAAGAGCAGAAGAAGTAACAAGGAAGTACAAATTAAAAGAAAACCCAATGCAAATAACAACAGTAGTAAGAACATTGTTTGGAGTCAGCAAAGTTAGAGTTTAACAGCCTCAAATTACAATTTATTGAGGGGTTGACATGTCCCATACAAAGAGCTTTAGTGTATGTTGTCTATTACAAATTGCCTATATCATCTATCAAATGTCTTATATAAGTAGACAAGTAGCCTGATAAATTGATGGCAGTCTGCAGTGTTGATGAAACTGCTTTTGCAGTGTGATAAATGAACTTCTATACAAATGGCTGGATATCTCACTATATATATGAAGAGAAAATGTGATACTCCATGCTAAAAAAGGGTGAAATTGCTTATATCAATGCCTGTCAGTTCTTAATTATCAGATTACTGAGAGTAAACCAAACAGTTCCAATCGATGTCTTCCTTGCAATTTTATTTACTTATTTGCACTTGAATTATGGCCCTGTGCGTTTGTGTGCAACCATCTAACAGACACTTTAGATTGTAACGTTCAAGAAAAATTTAAAATATTTTTCTATAAATACTTGCTACTCATATATGACTTTTAATGCTTTATGCAGCTTGAAAATAATGTGAGACTCTTGTTGGAGTTGGAGCCTGAATCAGATCCTGTATGGCACTATTTGAATATACAGGTGAGGACTCTAAGGTCCAACAAATGGTTTCTATTTTGTTCTTTGTTTTTATTTTGAAATAATTTTTATTAATCATAAAACCTAATGATACTAATAATAGAAACAAAAGATCGATAAAATAGGATATCATATTACTTCATGAGGTTTTTATACCAACTGGTAACTCCACTATGAGTTTCGTATGCTTCATCCATTGATTGAACTCATAGCTGTTTCATGTTTCTTTAACTTTAGATAGAACCCACTGTTTGAATCTATTAGGATCCATGTTGATTTATTGATGGTATGAGTGGTCTCCTTTGGTGATTTAGACAACTCTTACCTCATAATCAAGCTCTCCGTATTGGCTCCAGGGCTTTGGTCTAGTGGTAAGGTTGTAATGGGTGATGATTGGGTTAGGCATTAATCACTATTTCGAATTCTGCAACAGATATTACTTGATTGTTAAGTGGAGAAGGATGAAAGTGGGGGCTCATTATCTACCAAATTTTGAACCACGTGCCACTAGTTCTCAGGGATTTCTCTCTTATAAAGAAAGAATTAGCTTATTTGATTCAGTTAGGCTCAAGGTCTTTTTTTAAAACATAGTATCTGAGTCAAACCCTTCCATATTCTTGGTTAAGTGATGTTGGGTTCTCATGTTATGCAGTCCACACTCCTGATGTCCAATCTTGGGTGTGTGGAATGGAGTCGTTAGAATCACAAAAGGTGCTAACTGCTGTCTCCTTTTATGGTCTTAGCTAGCTTTGGATGTTAGATCAAGTTTCATTTTCTTTACATAGTATTGGAGTAAGACCTATTCATATTCTTTGTTTTCTCAATGTTAGAAATCCATGCTATAATTTCCATGCTCTAGATGTCTAGGCTCGAGGTGGTGTTAGGGTGTCCTACATTGGTTGATGGGTTAGGTTGTTGTCTCCTTATATAATCTTGGACAATTTTTACTTGATGCACTAGCTTTTGGGGTTGGCGTTAGGGCCAATGTCCAGTTTCTTTAACCTAACACCCCTTCTCCACACACACTAGATGTTTAGGCCTGGTCATGCGAGAGGGTGGGAAAGATGTTATGATGTCCTACATTGGTTGATGGGAATAGGTGATTATCTCTTTAGATAGTCTTGGACTATCCTCACCTCCTGAGTTGGCTTTTGGGTTAAGTTAGGGCCAATGTCTGTTTTCTAACCTAACACTCCTTCCGTCGCATGCTTAAACCTAGACATGTGGAGCATCCACTAGCCCAACATTAAGTGAATCAAGAATAAGGTTGAGTTTGACTTTGGGACCATGTACAAAAACAGACTAGGCCCAGCTCAATTTCAAAAGGTAAATCATGACGTGAAGATCACCCAGGAAATTATAACAAGCCCGTTGTTATAGCGATATGGAATCTGCCACATACTAGAAACATTAGATTAGTCACAATGTCTTGATAGATCCTAGCTAATTGGTCTTTAGTTTTTCATGACTGGTCATAAAAAAGATCATCGAAAAAAAAGGTCCAAGCCTTAGTGAATAGAGTTACCCGACACTTGTGCTGGTGGGGGAGGTAGAAGGTACCTGGGGAAGTAATCGAGGTGCAGGTAAGCTGATCCAAGCACCACGGTTTTCGTAAAGAACAAAGAAACCATAGAGAAAAGTTGAACCCTAAAGTATATCTACAGATCAGCAAGAAAATGGAGAATTTTGGAAGCAATTATCAAATAAGAGAAGAAGAAAGGCCTGTTGTTGGAGATAGATTGCAATGCTGTTCGTGAGGAAACTCGTAACTTGTTTTCATTTTTTGACTGCATACGCTTTTCATTTCATTGTATCTTTGCTAATTTTACTTGTTGCAGAGTTTAGGATATTAGTTTTGAAAATATATTCCTTGTCAAAACAAAAATTTGAAAATATGTTTATGGTTTAGTGCAACCCAAGCTCTGGTTCCTATGAATATACACAATGTTACCTTCTCAAAAAAATAAAAATTGAAATAATATAATATTACTTCCTCCTTTTCAATTTGTCTTAGTTTGACTGCACACAGACTTTAAGAAAGGAAGATTTTGAATCTCATAGTCTTAAACAAAAGATGTTTATAACGTATCAAAATGCCCTTTGAATCTTGTGGTCCCAAAAGTGCCATGTGAGAAGTTAGAATTACTAAATATAGAAAATGACATTCTTTTGAACATATTAAAAAGGAAAGTGAGATCCATAAATGAAATGGATGAAGTATTGACTATCGGGAGGGGACGGAAACATTAGAACAATAATCATACGTTGATGTAATTTCCCTTTTAGATTTCATTAGTTCCCTTTCAATGGCCTGATAGCCTTGAGTTTTTGCTGTAGTTTTAACTCCCAGATCTTACTCTTTTTTTTTGGGGGTATTAACGGGAGTTATCACCTGTTTTACTTTGTAACTCTCTTGCATCTTTTTGATGCCTTTTAATCCAATTACCTCATAAAAAGTTAATTCGACATAAATGTTTAAAATAGTATAGTATATAAAGTTGAGGATTTTAATTCTTAAAAGTTGTGAAAGTTCCTGCTCAAAAAAGAAAAAGAAGAAAGAAGTAGTGAAAGTTGTATAGAATAATTTTAGTGATGAATGGAGGCGGACATTTTAGAACATCCCCACAATGCTGTACGAACTGGAATAGAGAGTATTAATGTAGTATGTTTGTTATTTTTTTGTGAATGCTGCAGCGTCAGATGTACATTCTTTGATAGGCAGAGAACATTAGTTATCTGAAGAAGGTTGGGGATGGGGGTAATAGTTTTTGTCTTCTATTACTCCTGCAAATACTGGTTTGACAGCCTTTTTTGTGATTTAATATAAGCTCTTACCTTTGTCAAAAAAAGGAGGGTTTTGGGGGTTGCATGTGCATCATGTACTTTGAGAGAAAAAAAGATTGGATTTTGATTGCTATAGTCCGATAAAAACAGAAAACCCATGGTTGGTTGTGAAACCCTCTCTCTTCTGCATAGAGGATATTTGGCACTTTGTTCTCCTTAATCGAGGCAAATGATATGGTAATTATTTCAGTCTCTCTTCTGCATAGTGAAATGTTTCACATGGCTAGTGGTAAGAAAGGCATGTCTTACTCATGAAGTGTTACTAAAGAAGGGGAGAGTTGTGGTGACTTTTTTGTGCAATGAGACTAGGGAGACAAACAATCACTTGTTCCTACACTGTAAATTCACTGCCCAATTGTGGAACATGTTTTTCAGTCTCACAAAGACAGTGTGGACAATGCCTGAACATACAGCCGATCTAATGAGGAGTTGGATGAAAAGCGGGGGGAGTAAAAGTCAGAAAAAATGGTGTACGATAATACCCTCTTGCATATGGTGGTCAGTCTGGAGAGAGAGAAATGGAAGGTGTTTTGAAGACAAAATCAGATCAGTCCAATGGAATTGCCTGGAGACTTTATTTTTTTGGTGTAAACAGAATTGTATAGAGGAAATAGTGGAGTTAGTAGAATTTCTAGGAGCTTTGTAAAGCTGGAGTCTACTTGCTTCGTAACTTGTTTCTGATGGTGGCCAGCATCCTCAATGCTGAAGTATACAACATTACTAATCCTCAAAAAGAAAATTATTTCCTTATTTCGTGATGGGATATAAATTCTGCAATGTCCTCTTTGTTGTCCATTTGACAGAACCACAGAATCCGAGGCTTGCTTGAAAAATGCACTTTGGATCATGAAGCAAGAATGGAAAATTTTCGGACTGAGATGCGTGAAAGAGCTTTATCTGATGCAAAATGGAGGCATATTCAGCAAGATTTGAACAATACTGTAAGCCCAACTGTGTTTTCTAAAAAAAATATTGATAATTGACTGTACTTTAAACTAATAACTAATTTTTGTCCCAAATGATCATCAGCCAGATGCTGCTTACTCTGATTCAATTGAAAATACATATCTGATGGGTGACTCACAACAAGTGGAATTCACTGGTGAAAAGGTTGATGCTCTCAGAGGAAGTTATATAAGGAGGTTGACTGCTGTAATTATCTATCATGTACCTGTCTTTTGGAGAGTAGCTGTTGCAGTTCTCAGTGAAAAATTCGCAAAGGTAATTAATTAATCTGCCCAGTATACTTTATATAGGCTGGTGCAAAACCCAGGATATATAAGCAAATATTTTCTGATAATTCACAAATTCAATGAGGACCTGAGAGCTTTTGTTGTGTTTTTTTGTTTGGTTCAGTCTCAGAAAAGAACAGCTAATTTGCATCTTGCCCTTGTTACTTTTTGGGGCTGTAAATCTATTTTTCACAAAAAAAAAAGAGAAGATACTAATACTAATACTAATAATAATAGTAGTAGTAGTAGTAGAAACATAATCACGGACATTCTTTTGCTTACCTGTTTACTTGATTTGCACAGTTATAGAGTCGGAAGAATAACACATTTTAAAATACATCTTTTGGTATAAGGTTTAGAAGTAATTCTAGTATTTTTCCTTCCCAATGTTAACCAGGTCAGTTGATTTTACAAGTGTCTGATTAAGCTCTTTATTGTCTGAGAGTAGAGAAAATGCATGGAGTTTGAAAACAGCCAGTTTAGAAGTGCTCTGCTAATATAAGTCTTCTTAGCCCAGATCTGGGCTTTAGTCACTTGCTGCAGTGGTGACAAAGATTAAATGTTTCGTGTTAACTTTGACTAATAGAACCATCATTCTCTGTGATCTCTGTAGATGTGAAGTAGCGTTTATTGCATTAGTTGGAAATTGAAAGCATCCACTTCACTGGTTTGGTATTTAGAGTTATCTGAATGACAAAGTAACATCTGTATGTGCCCTTTGTGTGTATTTTCTCTTGTTATGTTAAAACATGTCAAAACCCAATTTGATAGACAGAAAGAGGAAGCATTTTCTTTCTTTAGATGCTATTTCAGAAGTAAAGATTCTCCCACGGTCCCAAAAGAATTTGGTGGTCAGATTACAGGGATGAACTTGTGTAATTCTCAGTGTAAATATGGACATCGATCTCTTAAAATATTTACCCAGTTGAAAACTAAATTAAAGGTACTCTAAATGACAATTTTTATAGTCAAAATATAAGCTTTTTGGGTAAGAGTGTAGTCAAAGAAATAACTTTGATTTCCCGAAGATAAAGTTTGTTACTGTCCTGCACTATCTTTATATTGGGTTTTGCTGGTGTCTGTTTTTTTTGCTTACTGATTGGGAAAAAAAAATCTTGCCCCCAAATTAGTGATTGTGCCACTTCTTTTCCCAGGTCAAGTAAAAGTATTTTCATTCATAGACATGACCATGAACAATCATATACAAGGGGTATAGAATGGAGTGCCAAACCACCTTAACATATCTCTTTAGAGTCTCATTCTCATAATCAACCGCAAATAGAAGAAGAAGATGATCCATGTCCTCGCCTGCCTTCTTACACATGAAAGACCTTCTGAAATAGAAAACCTTCTGCTTTCTAAGATTTTTTTGTTGTCAAAATCATCCCCCCTAGAAGCTAGCTAAGTGAAAAAGCTCACCTTCCTCAGCACCTTTGGAATCCATACTGCGACATGGAAAAACATGTTCCTCCCTAACCAAAAGTTTCTCGTAGGAGAACTTCACAGAAAATACTCCATTATTCCCAGGCCCCACCAACACATATCAGCAACTTGAATTCTTAGCTTCCTGGGAATAGAGGCTAATCTGCTATATTGTTTTTTTTTTTTTGGGGGGGTGGGGGGTGGGGGTGGTTCGTAAGTAGCTAATTTACCACTCTTTTGTCCTTTAGTAGATATTTCGCTCCCATATTTGGTGACCATGGTATAAAAAAGTGCAGTCTCGTCTCTCGATTTTTGTTATTTATTTCCATCTGCTAATTGCTTTGATTTCATGGCCCTTTCTCCTGGTTCTGTTAGTCTTCTCAGGTGTCCTCTGATTCAAATGTGAGTGCCTCTGCGAATAAACGTGAAGAAAAAGCAGGAGATGGGAAGTACTCAAATCATTCTCTTGATGAAGTTGCTGGGATGGTGCGCAGTACTATATCAGCTTATGAATCCAAGGTAAATGTCCAATCTTGATGGTAGGAGATTAAAGTAAGGATGGTTATGTTAAGTTTGAGTAGTTGTGTACGTAGTTGTCTTCTATTTATGGTTATAGGAATTGTCTCCACTTCCAAACTTGTCCTGCCAAAAAAGAAGAGAATTTGACCGTCACTTTCAAAACTTTTGCATTTCAATTAATGAGTATTGAGCCTGGCTGCATATTTACTTCTTTTGTTCTGTTTATTTTTGCTGGTGAGGGGTTTTATTGAGGTCACTAATATGTTTTCTGTGGCAGCATGCCAGCGCCACACAAAAGACACAGAGCATAGATGGAATCCTCTTTTTTTGAGTTATTTATAGTGACAAATCTAATCATGAAGACCACTCCAATTGTACTCCATATCCTTTTCTTCTTTTAGATAGTAAAATTACTGTGACAAATCTCATTATGATTAAACTTCCCATTGGAGCTGGGACCTATCAATTTGTCTTTCCTTCTCTACCATAGAAGTGGATCAATTTTTGTTCTAGTTGATCTATTGTGCTTTGTTGTATGACCAAGTTATGGTTTAATTAAATTAAGTTTAGTTCTCTCAGCTTTGTTGAGAGAGAATTTACTCATAGGGTGGATAGGATAGAAAGCTTGTCCGGTAGTCTTCTTACTGAAAATTTGAAGTAATAAAACCAAGAAACACAACATGAGTAGTCCACCTCTGTAGTGTACAGAGTGAGAGGTACACCTCTATATTGCTATAGGTAGTAGGTACGCAATGCAAGGATAACCACCTGCTGTTCGAGATGTTACGGGTGTATTGTCCTGAAAATATCCTTGTTATCCTTTCCCCTTTTGATGAAAAAATGAATTAATGTGAAACTCAAAATCATTAATGATTAAAAAGATACATCTCTCAGATATAATCAAAATACAAGAACTTCCAGGTGAGGAAGCAAATTCTTGTTGCCACAGCATGAAATCCCTTGAATCCAAACAGAGCCCCTGTCTTATGATGTATATGTTTAACAACCACTTAAGCTCTTCTCTTAAGTTTGTTGTCTTTGTGCCTTTTAAGTTTCCACATTCTTTAACATTAAATAGCAAATTGTACTATTAGGGGTCGTTTGGTAGAGTGTATTAGTAATGCTATGCTTGCATTAATTATACATAGATTATATTTATGCATTGTTTGGTTTGATGCATTAAGAATATAATGCATTGTATTAAAAATAAATTATTTACGGTGGAAGAGATGTAAAAAAGTTATAGAGGGGCAATTGGGTCTTTAATTGAGTTAATGCATGCATTAAAAGCATTGCATTGCTAATACCTAGAAATCCATGGTATTAGCAATACACACCTTAATGTGAATGGTACCAATCAAGGTACTAGTAATACACAATAAACAAGGCTAATGCAGGATTTTTTTAAAAATATACGCTACCAAACGACCCCTTATAGTTTATCTTTCTGTTATCAATCTTGTTTTGGCATATTCAAAAAAAATATTTGCAGCTTGACTTTGCAATTGATTTGTATGTCTCCAGGGTGAAAGAGGTGTAACATTTTATGATTTCTATGTATGTGTTGCTTCTTCTATAATGTATCTGAGTATTCAAATGACACTCACAGGTCCAGAATGCATTTGGGGATCTTGAAGAATCAAATATTCTTGGCCCATACATGAGTGCTGCCATAAAGGAGATAACCAAAGCATGTCAAGCTTTTGAAGCGAAAGAATCAGCTCCTTCAACTGCTGGTACATAAGTTATTCGAGTTGCTTAGACTATTGTAAATGAGAGGTATCTAAACTTTTTATTTCTTCACACCAGTTGCAGCATTGCGAACACTTCAGTGTGAGGTCTCAAAAGTTTACATATTGAGGCTCTGTTCATGGATGCGGTCTACAGTTGAAGAGATATCAAAAGATGAATCCTGGGTCGCAGTATCTATTTTACAAAGGAATAGATCTCCATATACCATTTCTTCATTGCCTTTGGCTTTCCGTTCAATTATCACATCTGCAATGGATCAGATCAATGTGTAAGTTGTAGAGGTGTTAATACTGTACATATTTATACAAGAAACACTAGTTTCTTGTTAGCTCCCTACATATGGCAGTAAGTTGAACAGCCTTGGTTGTTAGATTCTGTCTCATCATGTAACCTGGTTGATGCTTTGACATTTTTCCTTCATTTTTTACTAATTGTTTTGATGTTACTTGTCAAAAAAATGAATGATAAGCTTTGACACTCGGAAGTGATTCAGACTAGAGTTTGTAAGACTTTAGGATTGGTATGTGACTTAAGAAAGAGTAGATAAGTGATAATTTGCTGTTATTTTAGCCTTGGCCTGGATTTGTAAAATGCTACTTGTGCCACTTGAATGAGGAAATTTGATGGAGTTATCAAACTCTCGTTGCCTTTAGAAGCTATAAGCCCTTAAAAACTCACTCAACCAAAGGTCATTTGTGGCCTTGCATATGAAGTCTGAACTTCTAAACTCAAAATTCTGTCTAAGTTCACTACATCTATACACCACTTTTTTTTTTTTGGTGCGTGGTGTCTGGGCCAACTTTTGCGCACCTTGACTAATTCCACGGGATAACTGCCGCCTCCCACCAGCAGTAGGTACCAGGTAACTGTGTCCGACATTTATACACCACTTATATACAGGTGAAAACCTTTTATTTTATCAAAAAAATTAAATTTTAGTCAATGGTGCCTCTGACTTATCTTAGGAAGATTTTGTTACAGTTGTAACAATTTGTTAGGCTTATTCTTTTGGATAGAAAGCAAATTTCGCTAGTTAGAATAGATGTCACTAAGAAGAGTTTAAGCTGGAGATGACTAATTCTACTTTCTCTAGGATCCCTCGAGGACAGTGTTATCAAAGGCGTAAAGCGCAAAGAAACTCTAAGGTCCGTTGGGACTTTAAGCGCAAAAAATCTCAAAGGTCCATTGGGACTTTAAGCACAAATAAAGCATGGACTTTAATGAAAAAAGGAACCAAGGGAGAAAAATTACAAATATATTTGTTTAGTTTGAGACATAATTATAAAAGCATGAATGCAAAATATATGACAAAGAAATTGGAAAAAGATTAAGATAAAGTGAAATATCAATTGTTTAGTGTCACCTCTTCAAAAGAGGCTCATTGACAAGGAAAACTATGTGTTAGAACCTTTATGACGACATTGAAGCGCACATAAAGTGAGGTGAAGAGCTATACACATTTTGAGCCTCGCTTCAGGGCTTAAGCACGTCTTTGACAACACTGGCTCGAGATAGAGATGTGGCCATATCGAGGTTGCAACCCACTTATTATGTACTAAATTCAAGGTGATTTTAGAATTAACTGGTTCTGCACTTGTCCCTTTACACCATTCACTGGCAAGTGTCAGCAAGGTGCTACTTCCTTGAACCTTATGTTTCCAGCTTTGATCAAGTCTTGGAGCTTAGTAACTAAAAACCTCATCAGATGAGTGTGAGGGAACAAAATATCCCTCAAATATTCTTGCAAAAGAATTACATAGTTTGTTAAGCTAATGTACTAAGGACTTGAATTTTTCTAGGTCTTCTCAACTATGATGGAAATTAAGCTCTCTCTCTCTCTCTCTATATATATATATATATATATATATATATATATATATATCTTGATTTAAGTGGAGTATTTTCTTAATAGAAGAGGCTAAGGGAAATTTCTGAGATATGTTGAGGGGTGAGGAAAGAGAATATGAATTTGGTGAAAATATGAGTAAAGCAATATAGTTCAGTAACAAAATCTTGTATAAGGAGAAACCAAAAGGATTGTATATTTGTTCATGTTAGCTGTTATTTATATTTAGCAGATGGACGTTGCAGGAAAGGAGTCACCTACTGAAATGTGAATAAGATAAGATGGAAGCATCTGAGGGCTCAAACTATGGGAGATGGATACTGCTAATCATTTAGAATAGAGTTGAGGTGTATTTGTCTGCTCTTAATGATAGAATAATTTAATAGAGATGGATGGACCGATGATCCCGAGGTTGCTAAAAGCACCCCAAGTCCCCAAAAATCCTTCATGTTTAGGAAGACATGCAAGCTCTTAGCTAAGAAGTTGATCCTCCAACACCTCCCATCTATATCCTCAAGAGAGTTATGTATTTATTGTGTTGCATTGCAGAAAGAACAATATCAAATGGAAGTTAATATTGAGATTTTGTTTTTCCTCAGTGTCTCTTGCACGACACTTGTATCTATGTCCATGCTATGGGTCCCTTTATCTGATTTGCGTTGTATCTTACCTGACCAATCGATACATGTAACATGTCAAAGACTTATTCGTGTCAATTGCCATTCACTTTAAGCACAGCACCTCCCTATTGGTTAAAGTTACAAGGAAATCGATCAAACTCTTCTTGTTCTGAGCTGTATTGACAGTGTATTTTAGGCTGTCAGAGAACTAGTATGTTACTTTTGGTGAGAGTTTCAGCGGGTTCGACTTTGTTCGGTTCTTGCATTTTCATTAGCTCTGCTTTTATCCTTTCCAGAATGATAGAGTCTTTGCAGAATGAGGCCATGAAGTCGGAAGAAATATACGTGCAGCTTCAAGGAATCCAGGAATCTGTTAGACTAGCCTTGTTGAATTGTTTGCTGAATTTTGCTGGTAAGTATGAAGCTGATACCTTATCATCTGCAGCTGAAAAACTTCGAGGGTGATTCAAATTGTTTACCCTGATAATTAGGTCACCTGGAGCAAATTGGAGGTCAGCGTAACCTGAATAAATCCAACAGAGAAAGTCCATATTTTCAGAATGGATATCTTGAAGTAGAAGAAAAAACATCTG
The DNA here is from genome assembly GCF_036512215.1 of Solanum lycopersicum. Taxonomy (NCBI): domain Eukaryota; kingdom Viridiplantae; phylum Streptophyta; class Magnoliopsida; order Solanales; family Solanaceae; genus Solanum; species Solanum lycopersicum. The sequence goes on from NC_090803.1 coordinate 59,912,900, forward strand.
AACCACTGCCAGGAAGTATTGTTGATCCGCAGCTACAGCTGCTGATGGTTTTAAGTAATATTGGATATTGTAAAGATGAGCTTGCTCGTGAATTGTACTGCAAATACAAAGAAATTTGGATGCAGAATAGGTACAAAAATACTATTAAGTTAAAAGCACTTCAATGGTTTCTTTGCTCCAATATATGCGAGAAATTTGGAAAATCCCAGCAACTAAAATTGTGCGAACTAGTAAAGCCCTTAGGAACCAACTCTTCTATGCAACACCTTGAATTTCATTCTGCATGATGTTACTAATATAACAAAATAGAATTCTTAAATCTATCCCACTTAGTTGCTGGGATTTCCAAATTTCTAACATGTATTGGAATTACAAAATGTGCAAACCAGTAATGCCCATAGACAACTATCTTTTCCTAGGCCTTTTCCCCCTTGACTAGACAACTTTTGTTAAGTTGCCAAATGTTAGTCCAAACATCATGTCATTATTATATCTGCTTTAGGAGTAAGGATGAAGAGGACAGTGATATCCGAGAGTTGGTTATATCTTTCGCGAGGCTTGAAGAGAAGGTCCTTGAACAGTACACTTTTGCAAAGGTATGACTAAGTTCAGGTCTATTCTGTGCCAAGAATTTTTACCATATATGAGATCATTCAATTTGGTTATATTATTTCCATTGCTCACCTATCATTTAGACATCTCAGGCCTTCCATTTACTTTTAAACCGTTGTACCAACTTTTACCTGGAAGATTCTAAAAAGGAGACGCTATTTTGTGTAGAGAATTGAGAAATTCTTGAATGACTAATAGTTGCAGTTTACAACAGACATGTCGCACAATGCACATATTATCAATTCTACAGATATAAGTTTCAGGCTTTCATATAAATGGCTTGTGCACATACCTTTTCAGAGTACAACATACCCAGCGAGAATTTTTTTATTAAAAATATATAAAAATAGGTTATTCCTGTGAGTAATGTTCCGAAATCATTTAGAAAATGTTTATATCAAAACAAAACTCCTAGGATAAAATAAATTAAGAGTTTCGAAATGCTTTGGATCAATATCCATTGGAGGTTATCATGGTGTATACACTTGGTCGTGTCATAAATAGTGTACACTCTGAGTTTCCTGATGTCCGCCTATCTACTCTGGTTGAACATTTTGATTCCCACAGATGGGGTCTGATAAGGGCACACATACCTTATCTAGCCTTCCCAGAATCAAAAGCTGTATTGTGCAAATGTTCTTCTACAGTATTTCCAATCCCCTTTCAATAGTATTCCTTATTTTACTTCTCCTGCTTTGAATACACTTCTTTTGAGCCGAGGGTCTACTGGAAAGAGTCTCTCTTACCCCAGAACGGGAGGGGTAAGCTCTGTATACATCCTACCTTCCCCACATTACACTTCTGGGATTACAACTGGGTATGCTGTTGTTATCCTGCTTTTCTAGAAGGTTAAGACATTGCTATAAAATGTCTACCTTTTGTTCTGTAGACGTTTTTGTCGGGAGCACACCTGGATACATTTGTAGATATTGGCTGAACTTTGTTGAAACCAATATTGTTGTATTTTCCTATCATGGTATCTGTCGAATATGGGTCTTCCCCTACTTGTTCTTGATAAAATCTTTGCTACTTCTACAAATAAAAAAAGAACAAGAACTCTTTGGTGTCATTAAGGACACCCCACCAAATAGCCAATAAGTCGCTTTCAGCCTCCACCCCTTACCCATTTAATCCCATATAATCGAGACAGGTAGTTAGATGATATATAAGTTGCTCTCTCGTGGTGGTGATAAAATATCCCCAAAACATTAATATGTTATGCTTGATCTTTCTCAAAAAATATGCTGTGCTTGATATTTGTTGTACATTCTTTAATGAAAAAAATGAAGAATATTTATACTTCCAGTGTTATCAAAGGGAACAGCGCAAAAAAGCTCTAAGATATGTTGTGGCTTTAAGCGCAAAGTGCAAATAAAGCATATGCTTTAATGAGAAAAGGTGCAAAGGGAGAAAAAAAAATACAAATATGTATGTTTAGTCCAAGACTAATAATTATAAACATGAATAACAAAATATAGGACCAAAGAAACTAAAAAATATAATGATAAAGTAAATTATATTGTTTAGTGTCACTTCAGAAGAGGCTCATTCGCAAGGAAAAGTCTGCCTTAGAACCTTGATGAGGACACTGAAGCGCACATAAAGCAAGACGAAGCGTTCAACACGTGTTGAGGCTCACTTCAGGGCTTAAAGCGCGCCTTTGACTACACTGCATACTTCTTAGATAATGGTTCCATAACTACTATTTTTTGGTGTCTATTTGTCAGACAAATTTAATTAGAACAGCAGCTATAAACTATTTCTTGGATGGTGGAGTACAATGGGGTGCTGCACCAGCAGTTACGGTGAGAAAAGATGCTTCCATCAACTTAGTGTGTTTTAACCTTTGAATGTTAAATGACCTTCTATGGCTTGCAGGGTGTGCGAGATGCTGCTGTGGAATTGCTACACACTCTAGTAGCTGTACATGCAGAGGTAAAATTTACCGGTTGTTTTATGGGCATGTTGTTGCTTTAGAACTATATTTCTGTACCTTTTACGAATGATTGTTTCTTTGCGATCTGGTTTATTCTTACAATTCCTTATTAATTTGGTCTTCTTTGTAATACTGCTTTCTCTTCACAGGTCTTCGCTGGTTGTAAGCCTCTACTGGAAAAGACGCTTGGTATACTTGTTGAAGGACTAATAGATACTTTCCTGAGTCTTTTCCATGAAAATCAAGACAGAGATCTTAGAGCATTAGATGCGAATGGCTTTTGCCAGCTTATGCTTGAGGTGAATTTGTATTCTCTGATTGTTAAGTATATAATGAAAACTAATGATAACATACTAAAAAGCTAAAACTTGACACTGTTCTGTTGTGATTTTCAGTTAACTTGCACTTTGTAGGACATTTTTCCATGCTTTTAAGTTTCTGCTATAATGGTTGATGCTTTGCATTTGCTTTTTGAGTGCTTTTGGTTTCCTGAGGTGCTATATTAAGTTGTGACCAAAAGGTTTTGGAACAAGTAGGTAGATTCGATGTCATGTTCATACACTTCTTTCTAATAGTTTGTGGGGGCTAAATGTGCAGTTGGATTACTTCGAGACCATATTGAATCCATATTTTACACATGAAGCAAGGGAGTCGTTTAAAACATTACAAGGGGCCCTCTTAGATAAAGCAACTGAATGTGTTGCTGATTCTACTGAAACTCCAACTCACAACCGCCGGCCAACACGTGGAAGTGATGATGTGTTTCTGGATGACCGGCAGCAAGGGATGACTGTATCACCCGATGACCTGATTGTGAGTAACACTTGCTCTCTGTTATCTTTTATTTTCCGAGTTTCTTTTTCATATGCTTTTTGCTGACATTCTAATCGTTCTTAAGTATATGAATATTGTTTGTGATGTCTAAATCCACCCTGCAATTTTGCTGCTTTAACTGGCTACAATGCTGTCCGTCACCGTACATTCCAATTGTATCTTATTTTTCAGGCTCTTGCCCAGCAGTATAGTTCTGAGTTACTTCAATCTGAACTTGAGAGGACTAGACTCAATACAGCATGCTTTGTGGAATCAACTCCCCTGGATTCTGTTCCAGAATCAGCAAAGGCAGCACATGCCTCTTTAAGAGGATCTGTGGACTCTCCAAGTAGAAATTTTAGGGGATCACAACATATTGGTTCCCCGAGTTTTTCCAGGCCCAGACGTAGATAAGTTAGTTTGATTTTCTCTTCTGTCAGTTTTTCTCCTGTAATGTTTGTGCAGTTGTTGTATTTTAGCCATTCATACATTCTCTTGTCAGAAGAAAGGCGCTTTTGCTGATAATGAAACCATCGCCAACCTCATTTGAAATTCATTCATATATGTGTAGAGAATTGGGAAAGTTTTTTTGTCAAAAGACCATTTCACTGTTTTTATTCAATTTTTCATTGTCTACAGTCAGAATAAAATTTTTGTATCTTGTTGCATTTTGGATAATTTTGCCTTGTATGAATTTGTTCACATAAACTTCAGTTTGGTTATTAATTGAATATCTGGTTTGGGCAGATGTTGTAGTTACTTTTGATTGTCGAGACTAAACTTCACAATGCAATTACTAGTTCAAAAAATTGGATTATCTTGAACATTCCATTTTACAGTATCATGGTTTGGTTCAATCTTTAACCATTTTTAATTCATGCTATGCGTAATAGAGACAATGGAAATAGAGAAGAGCCGAACTGGTAAATATTCATCGTAACAAGCAAGAAACGTTGTGTCACGACCCAAAAATGGGTGTGATGGCACTCGTCTTATCCCACCAAGACAAGTCAGCCTAAAACCAAATATCTAACAAAGTGCGGAAGTAAATGACAATCCAACAACAATTCCTATTATGAAACCAAGTCATATTAATCCAATCCCCAAAATCAGGTTGTCACGTACACAAGCCTCTAATATAAATATTAGAGTTGAAATAAAATAGAAGTCTAAAATGAAGTTGTCTTTCAAGTAAAAACAAAGTCATAAATTGGAGTAGGAAAGTTCGCTGAGATGGCAAGCAGCTACCTCACAATCCTCCACAAGATGCCTTGGAAACGAAAAGAATGACAGGTATCACGAAGATCCAGGCTCGTATCCTACAAAAATTTGTAGAAGCAAGGGGTGAGTACCAAACCACGCGGTACCCAACAAGCAAACCTCTAAACACAAGTTAAGTGAACAAAATACGAGTACTCCTTACACCCTATCTAAACCTCCACGCTACAGCCTAACAGTTTACCAAACACACCACTCAATAACCACACTCTATCAGTTTACACATTCTCAATAACAACTCAACATTCAACAATCACAAACTTCACAGAGAAACAGTCACAAGATCAGCAAAACACATGTTCAAGTTCATCAATAATAAAATGTGCAATGCCATGAGATGCAATGTCAAATATCGTGATGCATGTCTTTCTTAACGATACACACCCGCTGTCTCTCAGTCCGGGACCCATGGGGGACATATCTGTCCATGCATCTGTCGCGGCGCACGACACGACCCTCGATAAATAGTAACCTTCGTGGCGCGCGATACGTCCCTCGAAATATAATATCCATCGCGGCGCGCGATACGACCCTCGAAAATAGTACATCATCCTCTTACCACAACCATGTCTCAGATACAATGCAAATGACATGCTCAAATTAAAAGGAGGAAATAACCATTTGATAACAAAGCACAATTTACAACAAGAAATACAACACCAACAAATAAACAACAAGTCTCCAAATCATTCTCAACATCACACAAGGAAATACACGAATTTCGTACGCTTAACAAGAGTTTAGAAATCCACTTGTCTTAGCCAATCAAATAATCACTCTATGACTTGAGTCTTTCCTTTCCATTGAGCTTCCAAATCGATGCAACCTATTCAAGTATATATTCACAATAAGGTTTCGGAACTAACAACACCCACATTATTATGTGTATAACCTTGACCTAAAAATTCACCCAACTTTATAATCAAGTTCTTAATCATTGACGTTAATTAATATTTTAAGTATCATATTCAAATGGTATTTATATGATACTATAAATCTAATATTTAATTACCTACCCCATGTACCAAAACTTAACTCAGAATGTGATGATAATAATAATTTTAATCCAAATTACCGATTACTCACGGAAGGAGCACAACCTCCGTTCCCAACAGTTCGCTCATACCCCTTGAATACACTTTTCCAAATACTTATTTTCCATACACACATTTACAACAACCATTACACATTGAAATACTAAAAAAAAAAAAAAACTCAACTAATTACAATTATTTTTATAAGGGTTCCACACAAAATTAATAACCTAAGAATTATATAATAATATCAATAGCCACAACACTGTTTTCTTTTCTTTGTATCATATTGTCCCAAACCCCCAGAAAGATGCACAGCATCATAAATCACCCCTGTAACCAACACTTTATAAGCACTATCACTATACTAATTATATATAATAATAATAATAAACTAATGGTGCTTCCAGTAGTCCCAAAATCCCAAGAATGGCACACTAAATCAGAATAAAATATTAACCACTCCGCTAAACCAAATTCTCGATTCATACAAAATTTCCATTTGACATAGAGTCAATATGACAAAACAATTGCGATAAATTGCTCTATTAATTGTTACCTGGAGATCGAATTTCCTTCCCTTTCCTCTCTCGTGCGTCACTCAAGTAAGGTTTCTGCCTTTCCTTCTTTTCTAAATTAATTATTTATTAAACTGATCAAAACCACTAACTTATTTTTTTTTATATACATGACCCTAATAGTATAAAATCTTAAATAACTGATCACTTTAGCCCACTAACTATCTATTATTTTTTTTTATCTACAATTACTCATAAATAAATTAACTCAAGTTATACGAATAATTTAAATTTTTCAAAAATAACCTCACGGGTCATTACATTATCCACCACTAAAAATCATGTTCGTCCTCGAACATAAGGTAAAAGAAAGTACCTGAAGCTTCAAAAAGTTGAGGATATCTGGCACGCATGTCAGACTCAGTCTCCCAAGTTGCCTCTCCCACTGATCGGTGCTTCCATTGCACCTTCACTGAACCAATTTCTTTTGTCCTAAGCTTTCGAACTTGCCTATCCAAAATAGCTATAGGCTCCTCCTCAAATGTCAAGTCTGGACCCAACTCCACAGAGTCAAGTGAAATCACATGAGATTCATCCGGAATATACTTCCGAAGCATAGAGACATGGAAAACAGGATGAACTGCTGACAAACTAGGTGGCAACGCCAACTTATAAGCCACTTCTCCCACTCGGCTCAAAATCTCAAAAGGTCCAATGAACCTAGGGCTAAACTTTCCCTTCTTTCCAAACCTCATCACGCCCTTCATGGGTGATACTCGGAGCCAAGCATGATCACCCTCCATAAACACTAAGGCTCTAACTCTCCGGTCTGCATAACTCTTCTGTCGACTCTGGGCTGTCAACAGTCTATACTGAATCACACGAACTTGTTCCATAGCATCTCTAAGCAAGTCTGTATCCAAAGAGTCCATCTCCGCCGAATCAAACCAACCAATCGGAGATCTACACCGTCTACCATACAATGCCTCAAATGGGGCCATTTGAATACTAGAGTGATAAATGTTATTATAGGCAAACTCCGCTAAGGGTAAATGTCGATCCCATCTTGCACCAAAATCGATCACACACGCTCGAAGCATATCTTCCAATACCTGAATGGTCCGCTCAGATTGACCATCTGTCTGAGGGTGAAATGCCGTACTCATATCTAACTGAGTACCCAGACCATGTTGTAATGCCTTCCAGAAGTGAGAAGTAAATAGTGAACCTCGATCTGATATGATAGAAATAGGAACTCCATGTAGTCACACAATCTGACTGATATATATCTCAGCTAACTTTTCTACTGTATACTTCACCCGAACCGGGATAAAGTGGGCAGACTTGGTCAGCCTATCAACAACAACCCAAATAGAGTCATAACCACCCACTGTGGTAGGCAAACCCACAACAAAGTCCATAGTAATCCGCTCCCACTTCCAAGTAGGAATAGGCATCCTCTGAGATACACCCTCGGGCCGCTGGTGCTCACACTTGACCTGCTGGCAAGTCAAACACCTCGAAACAAAGTCTAAAATATCTCTCTTCATCCCACACCACCAATAATGTTGACTCAGATCATGATACATCTTCGCCGCTCCCGGATGGATGGAATACCGAGAACAATGGGCCTCTTCAAGAATCAATCTAATCAAATCGCCTGTCCTAGGCACACAAATTCTGCCTCCGATCCGCAATACACCATCAGAATCAAGGACAGCCTCCTTAGCTTCCCCTCTCAATACTTTGTCTCGAATGAGACATAATTTTTCATTATCAAACTGGTGTGCACGGATTTGCTCGACTAAAGAAGACCGAGCCTCAATAAAAGCAATCATCCCATCACTCTCTTCTGAAATTTGCAAGCGGACAAGACTGTTAGCTAATATCTGCACATCTCTAGCCAATGGTCTCTCCATAATACTAAGCGCTGCAAGATTCCCCATGCTAGGAGGCTTCCTACTCAGAGCATCGGCCACAACATTGGCCTTTCCTGGATGATACAGAATGGTCACATCATAGTCTTTCAGCAACTCAAGCCATCTTCGTTGCCTCAAGTTCAAATCCCTCTGGCTAAAGATATACTGAAGACTCCGATGATCAGTGAAGATCTCACAATGCACCCCATACAAATAATGACGCCATAACTTAAGTACAAATACCACAGCCGCCAACTCCAAATCATGAGTAGTGTAGTTCTTCTCATGGGATTTCAACTGCCTAGAAGCATAAGCAATCACTTTCCCCTTCTGCATCAACACACCACCCAAACCAACTCCTGAAGCATCACAATACACAGTAAAGTCTACACCCTCCTCAGGTAGAGTCAACACAGGAGCAGAAGTCAACAATGTCTTGAGCTTTTGAAAGCTCTCCTCACACTCATCAGACCACTGAAAACTCATATCCTGTCGAGTCAATCTAGTCAATGGAGCTGCAATAGTAGAGAAACTCTGAACAAATCGTCGATAATAGCCTGCCAATCCCACAAAACTCCTAATCTCAGTAGGTGAAGTAGGTCACGTCCAGCCTCTAACTGCCTCAATCTTGGACGGATCTACTCTAATACCCTCCTTGGACACCACGTGTCCCAAGAATGTCACAGAAGTAAGCCAGAACTCACACTTTGAGAACTTGGCATACAACTTCTCTTCTCTCAACCTCTAAAGTACAATCCTCAGGTGTCGGACATGGTCCTCCTCAGTCTTAGAGTAAACCAAGATATCATCGATGAAAACAATCACAAAAGAATCAAGGTATGGTCGAAACACCCCATTCATCAACTCCATGAATGTTGCAGGGGCATTAGTCAATCCGAAGGACATCACTAGAAACTCATAATGCCCATACCGGGTCCGAAAAGCTGTCTTAGGGATATTTGACGCCCTAATCTTCAACTGATGATACCCAGACCTCAAATCAATCTTAGAGAACAATGATGCTCCCTGTAACTGATCAAATAAGTCATCAATACGCGGAAGAGGATACTTATTCTTAACTGTTACCTTATTCAACTGTCTGTAATCAATACACATTCTCATAGTCCCATCCTTCTTCTTCACAAACAATACAGGGGCACCCCAAGGTGACACACTAGGGCGAATAAAACCCTTACTCAATAAATCCTGCAACTGAACCTTCAATTCTTTCAACTCTGCTGGAGCCATACGGTATGGAGCGATAGAAATAGGCTTAGTGCCCGGCTCCAAATCAATAGCAAAATCGATATCCCTATCGGGAGGAACATCTGGAAGATCAGAAGGAAATACATCGAGAAACTCCTGAACCACAGGAACAGAGTCCATTGGAGGTGGTTCAACACTAGTATCCCGAATAAACGCTAAGTAAGACAAACAACCCCTCTCCACCAATTTCTGAGCACGGATAAAAGAGATGACCTTGCTAGGATAAGAACTACTAACACTCTTCCACTCAACCCTCGAAACACCAGGCATTGCTAAAGTCACAGTCTTAGCATTACAATCAAGGACAGCATGATAAGGAGAAAGCCAATCCATACCCAAGATAACATCAAAGTCCACCATCCCCGGAATGATTAAGTCTACCCAAGTGTCATACCCAGCCAAAGAAACAAGACAGGATCGATACACTCGATCCACCACTAAGGGCTTACCCACGGGTGTAGAAACACGAATAGGCACAGTCATGCTATCACATATCATATCAAATTTAGCAGCAAAATACGTAGACACATAAGAGAATGTAGAACCTGGATCAAACAACACAGACGCAGGTCGATGGCATACTGGGATGATACCTGTAATAACCGCATCTGAGGTCTCCGAATCAGGTCTCCCAGGGAAAGCATAGCAGTGGCCTCCTCGTCCACCTCCATCCTGGGTGGTACCTCTACCCCCACTCTGCTTAGCTGCAACACCACTACTAGAAACTCTATCACCTCTACCTGACTGAACTCTGCCACGACCTCTACCCTGTGGTGCTGGTGGTCTAGTCTGGAATGAAGAATTTGGTCGAGGCCCACCACGACCCCTTTGAGAAGTACACTGCCGCATTAGATGATCGGGATCTCCACAAGTAAAACAAAATCTCTGACCTGGGAACTGTTGTGTGGATCCTGAAAACCCACTATAATTTCCTCGCCCTGTAGGTCGCTGCTATGAACCGTACGAGCCCTGACCTGGGCCATAAGAACCCCTAGATGTCTGGCCACCCTCAAATGTCGGCATAGATGCATGAATAGGTCCCCGCTGCTGAAAAGAACCACTCACTCTCTGTGATCCCCTACCTCTAGATGAGGCACCCTGAAACTGACCTGATATACGAGCTCTTTTAGGGTCCCCAAACTCCTCTCTCTCCATCAATTCCGCCTCTTTGGCGGCACTCACAATAGACTGGAAAGAAGTCCCCTCCCTAGATGTCCAAAACACAGCTGACCTGATAGAGAATGTCAATCCCCTCACAAATCTGCGGATCCTCTCTGTCTCATTTGGAATAATGGCCAACGCATGCCTAGACAACTGGCAAAAACGCGCCTCATACTCTGTAACCGATAAACCATCCTGTCTCAGACTCTCAAACCTCAAGCGACTCTCCTCTCTCACGCTCCATGGGATAAAACGATCTTGGAATGCTCTTGCAAACTGCTCCCAAGTCACTGGAGGAGATCCAACTGGCAAACATCCCGAATAAGTCCTCCACCAGTCTCTCGCTGGTCCACGAAGCTGGAGTGTAGCATATCGAACCCCATGTGACTCAGCTAACCCAACCACCTCTAGTAACTCTCGGCAGGTAGTTAGAAACTCATGTGCGTCCTCGCTCTTCCCACCCTGAAACTGAGGTGGGTCCATCTTTTGAAATCTCTCATACCTACGCTGCTCATCCTCTGTCAGAACAACCATCGATGCAACTTGACCCCCAACTGCTAGTGCAATATCATTATGAACCGCGGGATCTACTGGTAGTTGCCCCACCGCATCCTGAGCAACCGGAGCTTGTTGCTGCTCTTGGGTCTGAGCCCCCTCTCTAGTTCGAGAGTCATGTGGTGTGGTAGTTGCACCACCACCCTGAGAAAAGCCCTCTAGCACACTTAACACCCTCAATAGCGTATCCTGAAGCAAAGGTGTGACTACGGGATCTGGAGGAACCTGGTCCTCTCTGTCATCAATCTGAGGTTCGGTAGAGACCTCTCTAGCACTACCTCTCAATGGTGCTGCTCCACGCCCACGACCTCTGGCTACTGTCGTACTACTAGCACGACCTCTAGCTCGAGATCTACCCCTACCCCTAGCTGGGGCCTCAACAACTGCCTCGGGAAGTGCCTCTCCTCTACCACCAGTAACATTAGTTCTAGTCCTCGTCATCTGTCAAAAGAGTATACAACAACTCAGTACTAAAGAAGGTGACTACGCACAATGAGAAAGAATGAACAAAAGAAGTTTCCTAGTAATCCTCGTAGCCTCTCAGAGATAAGTACAGACGTCTCCGTACTGATCCTTGAGACTCTACGTAGACTCGGCTTGTATACACGTGAGACCTATGAACCTGGGGCTCTGATACCATTTTGTCACGACCCAAAAATGGGTGTGATGGCACTCGTCTTATCCCACCAAGACAAGTCAGCCTAAAACCAAATATCTAACAAAGTGCGGAAGTAAATGACAATCCAACAACAATTCCTATTATGAAACCAAGTCATATTAATCCAATCCCCAAAATCAGGTTGTCACGTACATAAGCCTCTAATATAAATATTAGAGTTGAAATAAAATAGAAGTCTAAAATGAAGTTGTCTTTCAAGTAAAAACAAAGTCATAAATTGGAGTAGGAAAGTTCGCTGAGATGGCAAGCAGCTACCTCACAATCCTCCACAAGATGCCTTGGAAACGAAAAGAATGACAGGTATCACGAAGATCCAGGCTCGTATCCTACAAAAATTTGTAGAAGCAAGGGGTGAGTACCAAACCACGCGGTACCCAACAAGCAAACCTCTAAACACAAGTTAAGTGAACAAAATACGAGTACTCCTTACACCCTATCTAAACCTCCACGCTACAGCCTAACAGTTTACCAAACACACCACTCAATAACCACACTCTATCAGTTTACACATTCTCAATAACAACTCAATAAACTTCACAGAGAAACAGTCACAAGATCAGCAAAACAAATGTTCAAGTTCATCAATAATAAAATGTGCAATGCCATGAGATGCAATGTCAAATATCGTGATGCATGTCTTTCTTAACGATACACACCCGCTGTCTCTCAGTCCGGGACCCATGGGGGACATATCTGTCCATGCATCTGTCGCGGCGCACAACACGACCCTCGATAAATAGTAACCTTCGCGGCGCGCGATATGTCCCTCGAAATATAATATCCATCGCGGCGCGCGATACGACCCTCGAAAATAGTACATCATCCTCTTACCACAACCATGTCTCAGATACAATGCAAATGACATGCTCAAATTAAAAGGAGGAAATAACCATTTGATAACAAAGCACAATTTACAACAAGAAATACAACACCAACAAATAAACAACAAGTTTTGAAATCATTCTCAACATCACACAAGGAAATACACGAATTTCGTACGCTTAACAAGAGTTTAGAAATCCACTTGCCTTAGCCAATCAAATAATCACTCTATGACTTGAGTCTTTCCTTTCCATTGAGCTTCCAAATCGATGCAACCTATTCAAGTATATATTCACAATAAGGTTTCGGAACTAACAACACCCACATTATTATGTGTATAACCTTGACCTAAAAATTCACCCAACTTTATAATCAAGTTCTTAATCATTGACGTTAATTAATATTTTAAGTATCATATTCAAATGGTATTTATATGATACTATAAATCTAATATTTAATTACCTACCCCATGTACCAAAACTTAACTCAGAATGTGATGATAATAATAATTTTAATCCAAATTACCGATTACTCACGGAAGGAGCACAACCTCCGTTCCCAACAGTTCGCTCATACCCCTTGAATACACTTTTCCAAATACTTATTTTCCATACACACATTTACAACAACCATTACACATTGAAATACTAAAAAAAACGAAAACTCAACTAATTACAATTATTTTTATAAGGATTCCACACAAAATTAATAACCTAAGAATTATATAATAATATCAATAGCCACAACACTGTTTTCTTTTCTTTGTATCATATTGTCCCAAACCCCCAGAAAGATGCACAACATCATAAATCACCCCTGTAACCAACACTTTATAAGCACTATCACTATACTAATTATATATAATAATAATAATAAACTAATGGTGCTTCCAGTAGTCCCAAAATCTCACGAATGGCACACTAAATCAGAATAAAATATTAACCACTCCGCTAAACCAAATTCTCGATTCATACAAAATTTTCATTTGACATAGAGTCAATATGACAAAACAATTGCGATAAATTGCTCTATTAATTGTTACCTGGAGATCGAATTTCCTTCCCTTTCCTCTCTCGTGCGTCACTCAGGTAAGGTTTCTGCCTTTCCTTCTTTTCTAAATTAATTATTTATTAAACTGATCAAAACCACTAACTTATTTTTTTTTTATATACATGACCCTAATAGTATAAAATTTTAAATAATTGATCACTTTAGCCCACTAACTATCTATTAATTTTTTTTTATCTACAATTACTCATAAATAAATTAACTCAAGTTATACGAATAATTTAAATTTTCCAAAAATAACCTCACGGGTCATTACACGTTGTGTCCTAGATATCCATTGGATAAAAGTGAAGATTTACGTTTATTAAATAACAAAGTTTTGTTAAGACATCATACTCTTATTGCGATCTAAGGTTAATTTCTTTCGTTTCACCTTCTATTCCACCCCTCTAATATGATGGTCAAATAACTGAAATAAACAAAGTAATATAATGCAAATTTGTGTATAGGTATTAATAAACCATATTTTTTTTTATATTATTATTATTTTAAGTTAGTTGCAATATTAATTTTTGTTCCAGGGATGACGGAATTATCAATAAATCTCTAACTGTGTTGAAATAATTAGGGGGAGGATAAAATAATGAAAGAACAAATATTTCAACGTACGATTCCGATTCTTGATGATTACTATGCAATAGTACTAACTTAACTTCAGCACAAATAAATAATTAGAAACTCAATACCGCAGAAATCAATATTTTATTATAAAAAATTTTCATTCAAATTTTTTTTTCGGAAGAAAAAAATTGAACAACGTATTTTGAGGTAGCAAGTTGATGTAAAATAAATAGTATGAATTAATCTTAGAATATGATTCTATTTGAAGTATTAAAACTGTGTGATTTTGACTTTTGATTTCCACTTTGACTTTTTATTTGTTAGTTATTTTTATTACTCATATAGGTAGGAGCTGTTACTATCTTGAAAATCAAAATGGCTGCATGGCTTCTTCTGTATCCGTGTTTGGAATTTTTTAAATTCTATACTTTTACTGTTCAAATGCAAACATTCCTCTATACCTGATTACCAATCCATTTTTGAATCAATACACCAATTAAAAAAATAATAATCGATAAAACAAGTTTATTATTTTATTCCTATTAATTATAAAATTGATGCGTTAAAATTTATTCAATTAAGGATAAATTAGCGCTTCAATGTCAAGAAGTACGCCTCAATTGGTGAATTTTTGAAGTAACAATTAACTCATATACCAGTCTCAATCAAAGTAATATCGTATGATTTGATTGTTCTAAAAAAAAATAATTTATGGTCCAAAATAAATTTTAGATATTGTATGGATATAAATTTTTCATTACATGGAAATGGAAATTTTCAAGTTAAGTCATTTTTAGTTATAGAAAAAAATAATCTTTTTGGAATGCACCGAAAAGAAAAATGTATCACGTAAAGAAAGATAGAAATATAAATGTGTGAGGGGAGGCACAAAACAACACAAGTAGGATACAACACCTACAAGGATCGACTTCAAGACAATCAACCAAATATACTTCACCACTTTACCAAAAGAAATTCACCACTATATTAATCAAGCTCAAATCAGCAACACATCAATTGAATCACAAGCAAATATGAATTATAATACGCAAGTGACACACAAGATTTATACGTGGAAAACCCCTTCGGTATGAAAGATAAAAACCACGGGACTTGAAGGAGTCCACCCTTCTTCTTCTCTTATTATGCAAATTGAGGGTAAACACACCCAAATCAGTCTACAAGGATGTCACAGCTCACCAACAACAACATCCATAAGAGCCAACACAAAAGAGAAGAGAAATTGAGAAATATCACCAAAAAACGCAGGTTACGCCAGCTGCGATAACAGACGATCAAGAACTCCGATTGACGATCTGAACGGTCAAGATGTAGTGCTATGTGTTGTGAACCAGCTGTGAAAATTTCAAAACGATCCAACGGTCGGATCTCTTGCAATCTGAAATTTTGTCTCGCTGTCCAGAAAAACCAGCAACCCTTTTCTCTCTCAAACCCTCTCTCTATTTCTTTTTTCTCTTCCAAAACAAAAAACCCCAGCCCCAACATCAGCTGCCCAAGACTTCTAGAAGAAGTCAACAAAGCCCAAAATATATGGGCCACCCATCAATGGGCTGGACCCTTAACAATCTCCCCCTCCAGCCCAGTTCGGGGAGACCAAACATAAAAGGTCATCAAGAAGACATACCTGCAAGCTTGGAACAAAATTCAAGCTTGCTTCGAGGGACCACCTTTGTCAACATATCAGTACCATTCTTGTTGGTGTGAATCTTCTTCAACTTCATTAGTTGCTCTTCAATGACAACACGCAACCAATGATATCTCACATCAATATGCTTTGTGCGAGCATGGTACATGTTGTTTTTGCTCAAGTCCATAGCACTTTAACTATCACAAAACACAACATACTCGCTTTGCTTCAAACCTAACTCTTGAAGGAAACGCTTTAACCAAAGCATTTCTTTGCTTGCTTCCACTGCTGCTATATATTCTGCCTCGGTTGTAGACAACGCTACACACTTCTGTAGCTTGGATTGCCATGAAATGGCTCCCCCTGCAAATTTGAACAAGTAACCCGAGGTAGACTTCCGGTTATCAAGATCTCCAGCCATGTCAGCATCCGTAAATCCCTCAAGAATAGGCTCACCACCTCCAAAACACAAACTCAGATTTGATGTGCCTCGCAAATATCTTAAGATCCACTTTACAGCTTCCCAATGAACCTTGCTCGGATTTGTCAAGTATCTGCTAACCAATCCAACAGCATGTGCTATATCCGGTCTTGTACACACCATGGCATACATCAATGAACCAACAGCAGAGGAGTAAGGAATATGAGACATACTTTCCTTTTCTTTCTCGGTTGTAGGACAACAACGCTTGCTCAACTTGAAATGGGCTGCAAGTGGTGTATTAACTGGCTTGGCATTCTTCATATTGAACCTTTCAAGCACCCGTTCAATATACTTTTCTTGTGACAACCAAAGCTTACCAGCTTTTCTATCACGAGCAATTTCCAAACCAAGAATTTTCTTCGCAGGACCCAAATCTTTCATATCAAAGGACTTTGACAAATCCTCTTTTAACCTGCAAATCATCTCAACATCTTGTCCCACAATCAACATCATCAACATACAAGCAAAGGATAATGAAGTTACCTTCAGAGAATTTTCTAAAATACACACAAGGATCTACAATAGTCCGCTTGTACTCATTACTACTCATGAAGGAATCAAACTTGTGATACCATTGCCTTGGTGCTTGCTTGAGTCCATAGAGACTCTTTTTCAACTTGCAAACAAAATTCTCTTTTCCCTTAACTTCAAATCCTTCCGGCTGCTCCATGTAAATCTCCTCATGCAAATCACCATGTAAGAAAGCAGTTTTAACATCAAGTTGTTCAAGTTCAAGATTCAAACAGGCAGCTAGTCCCAAAATCATACGAATGGAAGTCATCTTCACCACCGGTGCAAAAATCTCATCGAAGTCGATGCCCTTTTTCTGATGGCATCCCTTCACCACTAATCTTGCCTTCCGCTTCACTAGCTTGTTGTCAACTTTCTTGTTCTTAAACAACCACCTGTTCTTCAAGACTTTCTTCCCTTTTGGAGGCTTCACCAAGTCATAGGTTTCATTCTTCTTCAAAGAATCCATCTCCTCTTGCATAGCCTTGAGCCAATGGTCTTTGTCTGAATGTGACAAGACCTCTTGAAGGCTTTCAGGCTCCCCCTCATCAGTGATTGACGAACTCTGGTCGATTTTCTTAGTGTTGGCTCTTCTACCTGTGGGCTGGATTTCTCCCCCTGATTGGAAGACTCTCCATGTTGAACATCTACAGCTTCATCATCAGGTTGTGGTACAACAACATCGGGTTGTACCTCTTCAATATGGTCATATTCATGAGCAATTTCATGACCATCCTCTGGAGCATCACCTGTTAATTGATCATCTGAAGCAGAAACATGAGGCATGGGCATATCAATAACATCATGAGAGAAATTAGAATAATAAGTCTTATCAGCACCCAAGAGATGAAAACCCATCTCGTGCTCATAAAAGACAACATCTCTACTTCTCACAACTTTTTGCTTTGCTGGATCATAAAGTCTGTAACCAAACTCTTCATCACCATATCCAACAAACACACAAGGAGAAGTCTTGAAATGAAGCTTCAATCTATGTTCCTTCGGCACATGCATAAAAGCCTTGCATCCAAACACCCTCAAGTGAGAATAAGAGGGGTCTTTCCCAAACCAAACTCTCTCGGGAATATCAAACTCCAAAGGAACTGATGGTGCTCTATTTATCAAATACACAGCAGTTCCAACTGTTTCACCCCAAAATGACTTAGGAAGATTGGACATTCTAAGCATGCATCTCACTTTCTCAATAATGGTTCTGTTCATCCTCTCGGCAACGCCATTGTGTTGTGGGGTACTCAGTTCTGTTCTCTCATGTCGAATGCCATATCTTGAGCAATATGCTTTAAACTCATTTGAAGTGTATTCACCTCCATTATCAGTTCGAAGACGCTTCAGTTTGCAATCTGTCTCCCTTTCAACCATTGCATGAAACTTCTTGAAGATACCAAACACCTCACTTTTGTGCTTCATCATATAAACCCAAGTTCTCCGAGTAGCATCATCAATAAAAGTAACAAAGTATTTGTTACCACCAAGTGATTCCACCTCTATGGGACCACACACATCAGAGTAAACCAACTCTAACTTCACTTTCTTTCTTGTAGATGTCCTCGGAAAAGAAACTCTGTGTTGCTTTCCTGCTAAACAATGATCACAAGGGTCAAGTGAAATAGTAACATCAGCAGGAATAAGAGACTTACCGGCCAACAGCTTTATACCCTTCTCACTAACATGCCCCAATCTTCGGTGCCATAAGTTAGGAGATGTTTTCTCCTCAATATCATTCAACTCACCACTACACACTTTCAAATGTGTCTTATACAAGGTGCAACAAAGCTTGCCACGAGCAACAGTCAAGGAACCCTTAGACAATTTCCATTTACCCTCACCAAAAGTGTGCTTGTAACCCTCTTCATCAAGTACGTTAGAAGACAATAAATTGAGGCGTAAATCTGGAATGTGGCGAACATCTCTCAACGTCAAATAGCACCCTACATTGGTTTGGACTCGAATATCTCCAATGCCAATAATACTTGCTGAGCTCTGGTTCCCCATCTTCACACTACCAAAATCTCCAGCTCGGTAGTCAATAAAGTACTCCTTATTAGGAACACAATGATAGAAAGCTCCTGTATCAATAAGCCATTCAGTGTCAGAACTATCAACATGACAACATTCTCCAGT
This sequence comes from Solanum lycopersicum, assembly GCF_036512215.1. Taxonomy (NCBI): domain Eukaryota; kingdom Viridiplantae; phylum Streptophyta; class Magnoliopsida; order Solanales; family Solanaceae; genus Solanum; species Solanum lycopersicum. Next base: position 59,931,906 of record NC_090803.1, read on the forward strand.
AGCACATATCAAAGAAACACGATCATCAGAACTAGAAGTTGTAGCAGCTGTATTCTTGTCATCACCCTCTTTATGATGGTCATTTTTCTTATTTTGCTAGTCTCTTTTCAACTTGTAGCAAAACTTTTGAATGTGGCCAGGCTTGCTACAATAGTGGCATATCGTAGGTTCTCTCCCATCCTTGGACTTTGACCTATACTTTGACTTGCCACGCCCTTTGGGACCTCTACTCTTGCTTCTTCCTCTATTCTCTACCACAAGTGCCTGCGAAATATCAACACCCATCTCCTTTCTTCTAAGCTCTTCATTGAACATGCTCTCTTTGATTACATCCAATGAAAGCGTACCATCTGGAGCTGAGTTGCTGATGGACACAACCAAAGTTTCCCAACTGTCTGGCAAAGAACTCAAGAGGAATAAAGCCTGCAACTCATCATCAAGGACAATTTTCATAACAGTCAACTTGTTAATAATATCTTGAAAGTCGCTAAGATGCTCAGAAACAGACTTCCCTGGCTTCAACTTGAGATTAACAAGCCTCTTAATCAACGAGGCCTTGTTATGAGCGGTCTTCCTCTCACAAAGACCCTCCAATTTTCTCCATAGCTCAAGCGGCTCAGTCTCCTGGGATACATGATTGAATATGCTAATATCAATCCACTGTCTGATTGTCCCCAAGGTCTTTCTCTTCAGCTTTTCCCATTCTTTTTCTGTCATCTTCTCTGGCTTAGTGGGCTGGTCATCTTTCTTTGTTTTATCCACATCAATTGGATCAAACAAATCCTTGCAATATAGCAAATCTTCCATCATCGGACGCCAAATGGAATAATTGGTTGATGTCAGTTTAACCATAGAGTTATTTCCATGCTCCATGTCTATGGTTTAACACTCAGCTCTGATACCAATTGTGAGGGGAGGCACAAAACAACACAAGTAGGATACAACACCTACAAGGATCGACTTCAAGACAATCAACCAAATATACTTCACCACTTTACCAAAAGAAATTCACCACTATATTAATCAAGCTCAAATCAGCAACACATCAATTGAATCACAAGCAAATATGAATTATAATACGCAAGTGACACACAAGATTTATACGTGAAAAACCCCTTCGGTATGAAGGATAAAAACCACGGGACTTGAAGGAGTCCACCCTTCTTCTTCTCTTATTATGCAAATTGAGGGTAAAAACACCCAAATCAGTCTACAAGGATGTCACAGCCCACCAACAACAACATACATAAGAGCCAACACAAAAGAGAAGAGAAATTGAGAAATATCACCAAAAAAATGCAGGTTACGACAGCTGCGATAACAGACGATCAAGAACTCCGATTGACGATCTGAACGGTCAAGATGTAGTGCTATGTGTTGTGAACTAGCTGTGAAAATTTCAAAACGATCCAACGGTCGGATATCTTGAAATCTGAAATTTTGTCTCACTATCCAGAAAAACCAGCAACCCTTTTCTCTCTCAAACCCTCTCTCTATTTCTTTTTTCTCTTCCAAAACAAAAAACCCAGCCCCAACATCAGCTGCCCAAGACTTCTAGAAGAAGTCAACAAAGCCCAAAATATATGGGCCACCCATCAATGGGCTGGACCCTTAACAAAATGTTCATACATATTGCTACATCCGTCTTCAATATGAATTTTAGTAAGCTAATCATATCAGTGATTGATGCTTTGAAAATTTTAAATTTGGCTGCTTCTACTCCCTCGGGACCACTTTTCTTGTTATGTTTCTTTCTACACACCCCATAAAAAAGAAAAATTAAAGGTAAGGTAATTTAACTAAATTATCTTTATTTATCACTTTTTTTTTCTATTAAATAGTTCTTTCTTTTACACCACATTAATCTCTCTCTATATATTGATGACTAAGGATGAATGTGAAAACAAAGGGAAAATATTTTTACCAGAAAATTTGGTTAGAACGATTTTCTATGTTATTTTTATATTTTTAAATCTTATAGTAATTTTTTAAATTTTCAGACTAAATACTGGCTAAATTTTCTTGTCATTTAGAACTTCTCAAAAATAAATTAATAGTAAGTAATCAGCTTTGTCTTTGATTTTCTAAAACGAGCATTACTGACCATCTAATTGTAACAAAGGAGGACAAGTAAAAATGGTTCAGAGAAAATAGAGTTAATACCTCGGATGGTCACTCAACTATGCACTCTTCTCTTAGAAAGTCACTCAACTTTCAATTTTCACTCAAAAGTCACTCAACTATGCAATTTTTTCTCAGAAAATCACTCAACTTTGAATTTTAACTCAAAAGTCACTCAACTATCCACTCTTTCTTCAAAAAGTCACTCAATCTATTAAATTATTTTTTAATTAAAAATTGTTGATATTAATTATTTATATAACAACTCAAAAAAATTAAAAAATAAATTAACCATTTAGTGATCCATCCACCTAACCCGATCCATTAAAAAATATGATTTGACCCATTTTATTTTGTCTTTAATCCTAAACTAATCCCTCTCTTTAAACCTTGAATTAGGATTAAAGACAAAATAAAATAGGTCATATAATTTTTTCAATGGGTCGGGTTAGGTGGGTGGATCACTAAATGATTTAAATGGTATTTTTATTTTTTAAAAATTTTGGTTTGTTATATAAATAATTAATATCAATAAATTTTAATTAAAAAAAACAATTTAATAGATTGAGTGACTTTTTGAGGAAAGAGTTAATAGTTGAATGACTTTTGAATTAAAATTCAAAGTTGAGTGACTTTCTGAGAAAGAAGTGCATAGTTGATTGACTTTTGAGTGAAAATTGAAAGTTGAGTGACTTTATGAGAGAAGAGTGCATAATTGAGTGACCATATGATGTATTAACTCGAGAAAATACTTATTATGTAGTTTTAAGTTTTAACACTAAAGGATAGAAAGAGAAAAATATAATTAAAACTTTCTTTATTTTTTAAATAAAATAAATAAACTGAAATCTTTATGTTTCAGGACAAGAGGTGTGCACGATTGCAAAAATGCAAAAAGAGGGTTCTGTAATGCACATATAGGTGGTAGTTTTAGCATTTTATCGAACAAAGGAAAGTTACGATATATATAATTTTGTTAATTAATTTATTAATATAGCTAAAATATACATAATATATACCTGATATGTTATGTATAAGTATGTATATTACGTACATAGTATATGTGTAACTATTATAAAATGTATAATTTATACATTTTATATAGTGCCTCCATCCAATAATACTTGTTCACTGTACTAAAAAATAGATGTCTAACAATACTTTTCATTTTATGAAATTCATGGATAATTTCCACGTAGTTCCTAATTTACCCTTGTTATTTCTCTATTACATTTTTCAAGACATTATATTTATTATATTCTAATGGTGATATAGTAAAATCACTCTTCTATTCATAGTTTTTTAAGGGTGTACCAAGTCAATAATAAACAATTACTTCCTCCGTTTCAAAAGGATTGACTCTATTTTCTTTTTAATCTGTTTAAAAAAAATGATCCATTTCCTTTTTTGGCAATACTTTGACTTTAACTTTAACTTTCCACGTGGTATGTTTAAAATTACAAGATTAAAAGATATTTTGGTATATTTGATATAACTTTAAATTAGAACCATAAAATTAAAAAGTCTTCTTTCTTTTCTTAAACTTCGTTCCAAGTCAAACTAATCTAATCTTTTTAAAACGGAAAGAGTATTATATAATAAAAATAAATATTTTATAAATTAGATGATCAAATGATTCAGACCTGCGATCATCCCAAGGAAAAAAAAAGATTCATAAAGTATATATAAAATCTTATCCATTTGTGGGTCTTACATCAGAGAATAGGACGCGAGTAAAACCAAGTCTTTTTTATAATTTTTTTTATAATTTATAATTTATAATAATAGTAATAAAAATAAATATAAAGAAAGTGGAGTTGAGAGTAACGTTAGCCAATTTGGCCACAAATTCCTTTCTTTTCCCAATTGTGGCTTGTCATTTGGAAGTCAACATTTGATAGATTTTTTCTTAAAATTTCATTTTTACACAAAAAAAACAATGCTGAATATGGGCTTTTTCAACTGACTTTTCTTTTAGGTCCACTCTTATGGGCCCATTAATAGCGACCTTTAGCGTGCACCTTCACTTTCGTGGGCCTTACCATTTTCAACTTATTACCCACTTGTAATTAAAGCTTTTTTTTCTTTTTCATTTTTTTTCCCTTTTATGGATAAAGTTGATTCCTCACTTACAACACAATATAAAATACAAAATCTAAATATCCCAAAAAAAAAAAAGGTGTCTTAACTAATTAACAATTTAAAAGAGAAAAATCTGGTGATGTTTTCTTTTAAAAAATTCTTGAGAAAGTCTATTGTTGCTATTCTTCGGATGGGCACTAGATAAATTTGTTCATTTGAATAGCTTGTGAGCTACACAAGGGGAGATGGAAGTTGCATTAGGCAAGTCATGTACGGCGAGTTAGACTGAGAGACATTGATAGAGAAAATCAATCTTAATTTATTAATATTATCTACGATTTTTTAAGATGAAAATGAAATTTTGGCACGATCAAGTGGTAATACTTACGTACATGAAGCATTTTATTAAATTAATTCAAAATATTTTGAGCAAGTGATTTTATGAAGTGAAATTTTTTGAATTAAATCATAATGACATGCACATATAAATTAAATGATTTGATGTGAATCTGCGGTAAAACTAAAGTTAACCAAAAAGTTCGTAAAAAATAATCGTAAAAATCCAAATATTTATCTTATGAAGCATTAATATTGCATTATATTTTCATTCATTTATTTTTAAGAATCAATTCCCTGTAATGGCAGGCAGTATTTTTACTTTTCATTAATTCCAAATGATGTATAGAATTTATAGCTAAGACTCGATTGATACTTTCCCCCTTAAAATCAAGAAATTGGAATTTCTGTGTTACAGCTTACATAGAGAAAAGGAATAAAACTTTTAATATATATGTGAACTTTGGGCCCTTTCTCATCATATCCGGGTAACACAACTCCGTAATTCGAGAAGCAGATTTAAAATTTAAATTATATAAATATAAATTTAATTTTTTTATAAATCCTTATATTGAATTTATTGCATCTATAAGATTATGAGTTCAAATTCATTATTGATAATACTGGTAAATTTTTATTTATTAATTTATATCCCTCATTGAAAATAGCGAATTTACATGAACCCGATCTTTCTGCTACTGGTCCCCATTCCTCAAAAACAAACCAATTAGAAAAAAAGAAATTTCTGGGACTTATTTCATACTCCTATTTACTTATTCATATTTCCTCTTTTAGATGTCTCTATTTACTTGTTCATTTTGATAAATCAAAAAAAGACAAAAAAAAATAATCTATTATACCCTCATTTAAAATTAATCCTTTTTAGATCATATTTAATAAGGGTAGAATTGTAACTTTAATATGTTAATTATTGTTATCTTTATATGTGTGTTTTCTAAAGTGGACAATTAAATATTAACAGAGGGAGTAATTTATATAGGAGGGGGGTGTAAATTAGGATTAGAACATCTGCCAATATTTTTTCTTCATTATATTTTTCTGAATTTTCTATTTTGTGAGACATATTAGCCAATATTTTTTTCTTCTTCATTATACTTTCGATTTTGTTTTGATGATCCATAAAGTTACATGTTAGACGTGTTTAAGGAATATAGTCTAGCGTTTAAGACGTAAATTTCACGAAATAAAGCTTCGTAGAGTTGAAATGTTATAACTATATTTACTTATTACGCTGGATTTAGTTTTTGCCTGAGTCTTATTCTTATTTTATGTGAAGCAACTATTGGCTACGATATGAAATTATGGTTTGAGTTTAAGTTCTCCTCAACTTTGTAATATTATTGGTAATGTCATATAGGGTGATAATTTATTTATTTTTTTTAAAAAAAGGGAAGTGTTTGCAATAAATTTTAAACATATGAAAAATAAGTAAATTATACATATAAAATATGAAAAAACATAATTTTATTGATTAAGATAGCGGATACAATTCTGTTGATCCCTTCATCTATTCTCTTAGGATTTATCCACGATTCGAGGGCCGTTATATTTCTCGACCTAGGATGATTTAGATTTTGACTTCTCTTTATGAATAAACCATCAATTTGTGGAGTATTTGAGATCTTTATCTCTTTATGAAACTTCCGAGATGCCTTTTAAGGGAATTTAGTACCCTTTATATAGACATAAACTAGGGTTTAGGATTGAGTAGCCTCCAAGAATCCTAATTTGAGTTGTACACAATTTGTACAATTTCAACTCGAAATAAATACATCTTGTATGGTCCCGCAAAATTTCAATCTTACTACAAGAAAATTTTGAGAAATCATGAATTATTAAATATCTCATGAAAAGGAATTAACTATTATATAGTTCCTCCCTCTTGAGTATAAAACGATTTTCTGAAGATTGTATACTTTGCTTTAGATTAGTAATTCATTATTTTTGAAATTCTGTGGAGCATGTTCTTAAGATTTTGGTAATATGATATTCTTATAACAATTTGCAGAAATGATATAAATAACTTGATACTAAAATATTACGAAATTATTAAGATAAGTGAGATTGTGAATCCTTAATCATACTAATTAATTCCCTGATCAAATGTATATTATTATTTTATAGTTTTAAGTCCAAAAATAGGAGTTAATAGATCTTCAATATGCTTTGCTTATAGGATCATCACATGACTATTCTGTATTAAATTTCTCTGAGTGATTTCAGGTTGTTTTTAATTAAAACTATTATGAATTTTATTTTTATTTTATTTGAAAAAGAGTTCAAAATATATTTGAATTTTGATTAAATTAGTGTAATAATTTTAAGTTTTGAGTAGGACATATTATCTCTGCATTAAATAATAGTGTATTTTAAAGATATATAGGTGTCAATGTGGACATCATAAATATTGCATCACTATAAATAATACTTGTCCAATTAGGTTACTTATATATCTTAAAAATAGACTATTAAATAGTGTAAGGATAATAGATCCTGCTATAAATCTGATATTGTTACTGCAATTTCAATCAAAGTTTAAATATATTTTTAATCTTTTTCCTTATTTTTAACTTACAAATTATTTCTCCAATTTTTCTACTTAGGCAACACGCAGTGGTCTGCAACTGCAGCTTAGCAATAAACCAAATAATATGGAGTAGTAAAATGTATCAAACATAAAGTAATTCGAGGGGCGTATTACTAGTAAGAATTAGTGATTGATTACGCGATTCAAATTTATAATCAGAATAGGATTTAGGAAAATTCTAGGGGTTCTATTTTTAAAGATTTAACATTAAACACATTGTACTTTTAAAATTATAAATTCAAATAAACCTATCACTTATTACAATTTTAGTGAATATTTACATGTAATTTTATAAAAATAATGAGGTTAGAAGTGGTGGAGCCACTTGAGGGGTGTCGAGCGACACCTTCCGTCGAAAAACTATACTGCAAAGCTAGATAAATATATATTTTTATATATGTATATTACATATTAACACTCTTCTACTTCTACACAATTATCTTATTTGTATTTTGACACTTCTTAGATAAAATTCTGACTCTACCATTGAATTAGATAAACCAATTATATTATGTGCATATAAGTTAACCGAAGATAATTTTATTGTTACTCCAAACTCTCCCTTTAGACTTCACATATAGGCAGCCTACTATATATATATAGATCATTCAAAAACAAATATTACCATTATTTTAAAACTTCTTACCGCTAAAATTCTTGATTTGGCAAAAGGGGGAAATGGTATTAGAGAATAATATAAGATGAATTAAATTTATTGTATTCCTAAAAATCTTTGATTTAACCCCATTGGAGACTATATTCTCTTTATTTCAGAGCCCAATAGTAAATAAACAAAGGCATGTGGCATTATATGATGATTATTTGCAGGTTCACATGGTTTCATGCTATATTAAATTAAACATATATATAAGCAAACATCTTTTCATGTGTATTTTTAAAGCTTTGTCTAACAGAGGTATATATATATTATCATAATAATAATAATAATATTGGGCTGCAATTAAGTCTCAGCACATGCTTGTGTTAACTTCCTAATCACACCAAATATTTGTTTATTGAATTAATTAATTCATCTTTCTCATTCCAAACTTAAACAATCACACCACTATATATTCCTTTTAGAATCCACATATAGCTTCCTTCATAGGATTCTTATTTCTTTTCCCTTAAGAAAATTTAATTTTTAAAATAAGAAAGAAGTTTATTTTGTGTACTTTTTAATAGTATCATGTTAAGTCCATTAACAAGTAATTTTCCATATGAAATCTAATGTAGTAACGGAGAATAGATTAGTAATATGTTATTGAGTGATTAAATCACATCAATAACTTGTTTAGACTGTCGTGGTATATAATTTAAATTCCAATAAAATTTATATATATATATATATATATGTTTTACTAAAATGTGCATATAATACTTCGAACATTTGAAATTAAATATTTAGGGTGCGAACAATATAAAAGGAGGCCCATTATGATTGGGATGAGATTCGCTTCGATGCCTTAATAAAAAATAGATATATCCAATATAATTCAATTTCAAAATCTAACTCATGTCATGATATAACGTTTTTCGAACAATACTCATGCCACAATGTGGGAACTCAACAAAATGGAAGTATTATTAGAGAGATTTGACAGACAAAATAAACTAACATCTTAGATATGAAATTCAAAATTACTGCCTAATTAAGAGTAGGGCCAGAATATAACAGAATTATGGAAACCCTAATTTAAGGGTAAGTAATAGTTTCCACTAGCAAATTACTCTTTAAGACAAACCTATTAGTTAGTTGACAGCCCAACTTCAATAATTCTTGTTCATTGAAAAACTAAAAATATTTGATTTCAATTGTTTTTATTTTCTTTTTTCAGTATTTGATATTCATATATTAAAGTAGCTCGATTAAATTTGAATTGGCGTTGAAAAGTCTTATATTGAAGAGTAAAGCACTATCTAACAAAAGTGACACTATATCCAATAAGAGACTCGTACTCAAGACTTCTAATTAAAAATAAAATATTTACCGCTCTATCAGATTGGTATTGATTCTGACTGTTAAATTGTGTGGTTATAGCCACTTGATAGGTCATAAATTCTCCATATGGTGGGCTCCTTTAAGCATGTGGATTGTAAATTACTCTACCCCTTTCAAATATCTTTCTTTTAATTATTTTTAGACCTAAGTATACAAATGTTAGTTAGTATATATGGTATATATTGGTGAAATTAATTAATTTTTGTAATTAAGGAGGGGGTGGAAAGGGAAAAAGAAAAAAAAAATCAAAGTTGGGTGAGTTGCTTAGCTAATGCCAGATAAACTGAAAGGGGTTAATCCACATGGATGACACATGGTTTATGTCTATATTCACATGCCTACCATGTTCAATTAAACCCCTCCTTTAAAATTTTGTGTAACATTTGTTGTAACTTTTTTCTTATAGGTCCACCAATGTTTTTTTTAGATTAAAGACAGCTCATTTTTTTTTGGTCCATGTCTATCATAGCTTATTAAAACTTAGTTGTTCCTACTCACATTTAATGTTTCCCCCTTATCTTTTCCCTTCATTTTTATCTATTTAATATCAAATTTACTGCCTTCTTCATTAGTTTTTATTTATTTGATATTAAATTTACTATTCTTTCTCTATTTATTTTTATTTATTCAGCATCAAAGTTATCACTTGTTTTGTCTATTTTTACTTGTTCAACATTAAATTTTTTATTTTCTTCATTCACTTTTACTTATTTTATATTGACATTCATAATAATATTACCATAGTATCATTTTGTGCATACGAAAAGTATATGTTTTCTTTGCTTTTCCATTTAAGTATCATTTTCTTCTAATACTACTCTTATTATAAAATATCTACATAAAGTATTAATAATCAAATTAAAATTTTAAAACATAAATAATTAAATCAAAATAAAATTAATAAAATAAGCTCCTAATTATATTTTTTTAATTGAAATGTCAAATCAATACAAATCAAGTAAAATGAATAAGAGTGAGTAATAATATCTCCATATTTTATTAATTTTTTGAAAAAATGGACAAGAACCCCTTCAACTTATGCTTGAAATCTCAGAGACACACTTATACTATACTAAGATCCTATTAATCCCCTGAGCTTATTTTATAAGTAATTTTCTACCTCTTTTCGGCATACGTGTCACTAACTTAAAAAGAAAAAGTCAATCAACGTTGAGTCCACAAGATAGTACCACGTAGATCGAAAAGGGGTAGAAAATTATTAATAAAATAAGTTCAGAGGATAATACGACCTTTGTATAGTATAAATATATCTCTAAATTTTGGGCAGAGATTGAAGGGGTGCTTGTGCGTTATCCCAAATATTTTTAATAGCTGGTATCCAAATCATTATTATCTCATGAATTGAATTAGATGGTTAGTAGTTTCTTTTAATCATCCTGCCGGTCTATTAATAGTGAGTATAATTTTTAGTTGATAAAATGGTTAATATTAGATTCAAATTTATTTATCTTTTATCGTACTTTTGTAAAAAATGAATTTTGAATCGAATTTAATATTAAAAATTAATTTTAAAAATGAGAATCGTCCAAAGCAATAACTGATATACCTTCCATAAACGGTGGAAATTCAACACCTCCTTACACATTCTAGTTTGGACTGAAGCGTGAATCAATATAATATAATGTCTAATATCGAGTAAATTAAAAATTGACGTTGCCCTCGCTCTTTAGTAAAAATTAATGCCATATTGTACTCAATTTTTAAAAAATATTTAACTAGTACCCAATATTAGGTAAATTCAGACAAAAATGTGTGCTTCTTCACCCCTTTTCTTTCTATTTACTAGTTTTATTACATAATTGAAACATATTATTTTGAAGAAATTTAAAATCTGAGTAATATTAAATGGTTAGAAAATTTGGTTAGAATTTGATCAGAAATTTAAAAAGTGTATAATATTTTTTAAATTTTAAAATAAATTTATCTTTTTTTTTATTTTTTAATTAAAAAAATTAAAGTTAAAAAGGTTTAACATACGTAAAATACACAATTCTAACTAAATTTTCTGGCCAAAAGAATTTCTCAGTTAAAATCTAATGGGTCTCGAAAACAATGCAAACTACTAATATTGTATGACCTTGTTGAATTTGTTGTTCTATTAATAATAAATTGACTAGTGAGGTTTTATTTTGTATGAAATATGAAACTTATATTTAAATTTGAGTTTATTTGGAGTAGATTTTGTGTTGAATTGTTGCAAAATCAATTTCGATACACATGACTGAAATTTTCGTCAATTTTTACATGTTGTATATATGACCAAAGTCCGGGCATATAATAAGAAATTAATATGGCGATATACGCTATTGTTAGATTTGTATTGTTTAAACAAATTAATGATTTTAAAAAAGTTTTTACCATATATGAAACTTATACTTTAAATTTGAGCTTATTTAAAGTATATGTTAGTTGTGTCAGGTTGAAATTCGAAAATCCAAAAATAAAATTTTGGCCAAAAACTTAATAACTCAGATATGCGACTGGAATTTTAGCTATTCTTTACATGCATTTGAGTCAATATTTGACTGCAAGTATAGGCCTACATGAAAAATTAACACTCATGAATTAAATTTAGCCAAATTTACAAAAAAAAAAAAAAAAATAATGTCCAAAATTAGAGTTTCTTAAGTTCATATAACTTTAGTGGAAATGTCTGACGTTGATCATGGCAAGTCATATCAAACCTCAGGTAAAATATATGAGTCAGATGTAATTTTCAGCTGAAGTTGCTTACGGTGAAATTGTTCACAACATGAATAAACTAAAGAGAAGATTTCAATGTTAAAGTATAGATTAGATGGCGGCCTCAAAACACTACTCTCTCCGTCCGAAATTATTTGTCATGTTATACTTATCAAAAGTTAATTTGATTAACTTTTAAAGATAAATTGGATCACATTAATTCGATATTTTAAACAAAAAAATAGATATTCTAAAATTATATAAAAAGTATAATAAAGTACAATATTTTGCATATTAATATGATGAAAAAATACATCTTAAAATGTTAGTTAAAGTTTATATAGTTTAACTCTAAAAATAGAAACCATGACAAACAATACCGGACGGAGGAAGTAACATTTATACATTTTACACGTTAAATCAACATGACCAAAAAAATAGACATTAAGGGTGTGTTTGGTATGAGGAAAATGTTCTCTTAGAAAGCAAATAGATTTTTTACTTATTTTCTCATGTTTGGTTGGTGAGTTAAAAATATAAAATTGTGTTTAATTTATAAATGAAAAACGTTTTTGATAAATATGTTTTATTTTTACCGAAGTAGAAAATAATTTTAAAATTGAAAATATTTTCTTAAAACAAACTATTTTTTTTGGGGGGGGGGGGGTAAAAAAAGAAAAAATAGATATTAGAAATATCTTATTAAAACAACTTTTAATTTTTAAAAACAAGCTTTAAATTTTTATTTTTATTTTTATTGGGGGTTGGGGTGGGGTGGGGGAGTGGTTTGAGGGTACGGATAAAATAAATTGATTTCTTCAATTGTAATTTGAAGTTAGAAAGAGAGCTTTGAAAAATGTTTTTCCTTAAGTTTTGAAAGAAAGTCATTTTTCTTAAATTTGAGGAAAATGAGTAGATTTGAAAAATATTTAACCCAACCAAACATAAGAAAATTAGAAAACATTTTTCAAAAAATATTTTATCTCGTATCAAACACACAATAGGTCTAATGCCCCCTAAAACTAGTTAATGTGATAAGAATTTGTTCAAATATTATATAAGAATATACTAATTGTCATCCTTCGCAATTGATGTTGGAATTCAACACATACCTACAACGAAAAGTTGCAATGCATTGTCAAATGAACTACTTGTGGATTTTCGCAAGTCATTGTTTATGGTAAAATGTTTTATGCACCTAGTGTTTAAACTAAATTAGACTATTTTTTCATGATTTAAGTAAAAAATGAAAATATTAATTAACTTTAATTTAAAGTAGGGAAAAATGATAAATATATTTTTGAACTATCATAATTGGTGCCTCTCATCCAAAAACTTATCTATCAATTCGATATTTAATAAATGTCGGACTGGTGAAAAAGATTATGACACGTGTATGTCCATTAGTATGAAGGGTATATGTGCTCTAGTTTTTGAATGACTAAGAGATCAGTGTCTCAAAAGTACGAAGGCAATTATCTACATACTAGCTATTTACGATAGTTCAAAAATATATTTATCTTTTTTCCTTTAAAGTATGAGTGTAAGCTAAAATACATGTTATGTATTCATTAATATGATTGAAAACATCGATTCCACATTTAAAAAAAATTATATTTCCCAAGTGGATGAAAATTAAGTAGTCCTCTAAAGGGCATTTGTAACAACTAATGTGGCAAAAAGGGTTGGAAATAATTCATTCCTTTACATATTTTTCAAAAAAGAGAGAATAATTCTGAAAGAAGGAAAAAAGATAGAAAATCTATTTAACTTGACCACAACCACATAACATTTTTGATAATCTATAAAACTTTTATAGCCCATTAATTGTTGGTGAGTATTAAAGGGACTTATCTCAAATTGCAATGAAAAGGTGCCCTTTTACTAGAAATGCTAGAGCATCTCAAGAATTTTGCAATAAAAAGACAAAATCATGCATGTTTTGAAAAAAGTGCCTCTATCTTATGTCTATGGGAGGAGCCACATTCCCCTTGCACCTTGGGCCATCCATTTGTGTATTTTTACCTTTATTTTTTTAGGTTTACGATATTCGAAATTTATTGGTCCTATTAATTTGATTGTCAACGTTTGATATATTTGTTAAAAAGAAGTAAAAAACTTTGTAAGAAAATTCTTCATTTGCGGAGTTTGAAATTTACAAGTAATCGTGAGAAAATTTTAATCGTCCTACTTCATGTCTTACAGGTGTAACTTAAAAATAAATTACTACTTTCGTTTCAATTTGTTTGTCATATTTTCCTTTTTATTTCATTTTAAAAGAAATCACATGTCCTTTTAAACAACAATTTAAGTTAGACTTTTTCGCATGATTTATTTATTAAAATCATGTTATCAAAGAAAAAAAAACAGTTTGATACTGTATAACTCTCGTTATGTGAAGAGGCCAGAGAAGAGCCCAACTACAAGGGTCTATTGTATGCATTATGTAACCCTTGTGATTTAAAGAGAATTTTATTATCTTTGACATATTTAAAGTTTTTAGATGACAAAATTTAATATATTTTTTTTACTTTCTTAAATTTCGCATCAAGTTAAAACAGAACAAATAAATAAAAATAAAGGGATTACTTGTTACAAAGGTGACCCTACCATACATACAGGGGTGATGTATGGAGTTTGTGCAAAATAGTTCTTGTCATGTTCAAAAAGAAAATTTCCATGTGAGTCCACATAACTATATATCTTTTGTGTAACATAATTAATTAATTATGAATTATTTACCTTTAGTTTCTTTGCTTTTTCATCTTATATTATAAAACAAAAAAACAAAAAAGAAGTCACATAATGAAGTTAATAAAATATTCCGTCGCATGTAAGATGCATGTCGCCTGGAATAATTAAAGTTAGTTCGATGGAATTTTTTTTCACTTAATCATAAGTTTTCATATTTCGACATAAACAATAGAGTTACTATTTTATGTATAACCTTGATTTTAAAGTTCTAAATATTTTTTCAAAAAAAATATCAAAGATATAACTGTACTTTATTATGTTACAAGTTCAAATACAAAAATGATTTATAAAGTTTGATTGATTTAGAAGTTTTGAATAAGGAAATATCTTATGAGCAAACCTTTGTTAATTTTAAATTTTCATGATAAAAAAATAAATTACTCACTTGTAAAATTTATTTTAAAGAATAGGAAAGTTGAATAATATTTGATTTTTTTTTTTTGTAATATTAGAGTAGAAAAATAACAATCTCTTGTTTCACTCTAGTTTTATTTTGTCATGAAACCAAAAACTCATATTTACTGGTTATATTCTTAATTGCTATAGAAAACTTGTGTATAAAGGAAATTAGGAAAATATTTTATCCAAAAAAATTTCCAATGATTTTTTTGTAAGAAAACAAGTTCATTTGCTCTTGATTAATGCACTTTTAAATAATTGCAATTATGTTATATGGAACTCATTTGGATTAATTAGTTGATTGTAATTAATTAAAAAAGTTTCAAAGTTGTTGTGCGGAATTTGAGATAATACGAGAAAATATAAACGCGAAAAACAAGACAACAGATTTACGTGGTTCACCAATAAATTGGCTACGTCCACGGGAAGAGAGGGAGCAGTTTTATTATGGAGAGGCAAAAAACAGAGTTACAAAATAGGGTTTGTCATAGCGTCTATATATAGTGCTAAGCTACACCCTAACAGGTTTGGGCCCAACATACAGAATTGACAGAACCTTTCTGTTTGTAGCGGGTCCGATTCAAGGCATTCAACAAGTTCATTTGCTCTTGATTAATGCACTTTTAAATAATTGCAATTATGTTATATGGAACTCATTTGGATTAATTAGTTGATTGTAATTAATTAAAAAAGTTTCAAAGTGTTGAAAAATATTTTTTGAGTGTGAAACTAATTTTATAAGGAAGAATACGTATTAGATAAAAGTGTTTGAAATTGCTAAAAGTATTGACATTGTTCCATTTTCATGACTAATATATATATATCCTTGAAATAATAGCAAGAAAAATAGAAATTAAAAGTATTTGATTAAATAAAAACAAAGAGGAACGCCAAATTTAAAGAAGAGGAAGTAAGGAGTATTAGTTTGGGGGAAAATATTTAAAACTTTTGAAAAATATTAAAGATAAAATAGTATAATATTTGATCAGATCCAGATATTTATAAACTATTAAAACATAAGTTACGGATATTATGAATTCTGATTGATTTTAACCTATAAGCACTTAGATATTAATTTGTAAGCTAAAATAAATACTTGTATACAAGGTAATCTTAAAAGAATTTAAAATCCAAATAAAAAATATTAGAATTTCTACTCCATAATATAAATGTAGAGAGATTTAACAATCAAATTTTTAGGTGATTTTAAAGTTTGTAATATTAAAAACAATTAAATTGTAATTATATTTAACAATTAATATATCTTTAATTATTGATCAATAATTTGTGCTGGGGATAGTAATTTTATAGTACATATCATCAGTAGTAGCATAGATAAAGTTCAATCTTTACTAAAGAGTTTTTCTTTCCATATCCTATACTCATGTCTTCCTCACTAAATTTTTATAAAAGCACCAAAATGAAAAATAAAGTCATTTTCTTATCTTTTTGAAACTCGTGTTCAAAATTAGCATTAAAATTGTAGTGTTATTATTAGAGTGGGTTAAATTATTCATGGACATGAACTAGTGGTACTTTATATGAATTTGAAAAAATAACTGTGAGCTAACTTTTAAGATTGAGTGAGACAGATAATTGTCTTATATTATATGATATAAGAGTTAGATTTTTTTTTGTTTGGGCTTCTAGTACATACTTTAATTGATCCCGAGCATTAAGAAGGTAATAATGTTGGTTAAAATAGTTGAGAAATAAATTGATTGCCAAATTATGTAGACTTGAGCAGTACTTCCCTCATGAATTAATTTTTGAATAGAGATGACAATAGGGTTTTTTTTTCATTTTTCTTTGGGGGGGGGGGGGGGATTGAGGGAATCCGCATAAACCCGCTAAAATTTTAGGAGAAAATACCCCACGAATGTAAAATAATTACAAACATATACTCATTTACACTCATATCCCCCCTAAATAATTATAATATATACCTTCCAATTAATTTTGACTAAAATTATTACTAAATCAGTATCATATATTGTATTAGTATCATTAAGACTGATAAGTAATTCTTGAAAAAGAAAATCTTATTGATACCACAATAATATACATATATTATTATAGTATCATTGACTAATTAGTAACAAGAAACATTAATACTCAAACAATATACATATATTCTTATAGTATCATTGACTAATGAATAATTTCTAAATAGAAAACCCCAATGAAATCAATCGATATAATATATGATATTAATTTAGTATCAGTTAAGTGAACGAATATTTCTTAAATTACTTTGGATTGAAATATAATTTATGAACATGTAATCATCTTAATTTTATGACCCTGTTATATAATTTTTTTCATTATTTTAACCCGTCCGGCCCTAACTTGCATCGCTCCACATAGCATCATTTATTGATTTCAATTCACCCTGCCTTTAC
Source organism: Solanum lycopersicum (assembly GCF_036512215.1). Lineage (NCBI taxonomy): Eukaryota > Viridiplantae > Streptophyta > Magnoliopsida > Solanales > Solanaceae > Solanum > Solanum lycopersicum. The sequence continues at coordinate 59,949,313 of NC_090803.1, forward strand.
CCCCATAAAACCGTTTTGCTCCGTACCGTATCCCATATTTGTAAAAAATTACAAATATTAAATGCAATAACTGTTTAACCAAAAAGAATCAATTTTTTTAATTATTTAATATTTTATTTAACCTCTAAATTAATATATTGCTATTGTTTCAAACGGTCAGTATTCTTTTTTGTTGACTACATACGACGCAATAAAAAAAATACGTCTACAAAAAAAAATCCTTTCTAATTTATTGTCCATTAAAAAATATTTGTCCATCAAAAAAAAAAATAGTGACCAAACAGATAAAAAATTATTGACAGTGATTTTTAATCAATAAATTTAAATGACTTTAACCTCAAATTTGCACCAATCTTAAAAATTTATTCCATCAGTTTCAAAAAGATTGACCTAATTTGATTCAGAGTTTAAGAAAAAAAGAAAACTTTTTAATTTTGTAATTCTAATTTATAATTATATCAAATATACCAAAATACTCTTTTAGCCCGCACCGCTCCAAATCCATAAAAGCTATAGCATGTCCGACCCCGCAAACAATGTAACACGTCCTGTCCTACTCCCGCCTCATTGCTATTTATACTTTTGCAAATAAGTTATCCCTCATATGTCATATTTTTACACATATTATGAAATTTTTGGCCTTTACAAATTGAATAGAAAAAAATGACATTTTTAATTTTTTTATTAAATAAAAATAAATTTGAAAAAGATGGAAAAACTAAACCTAATTATAAATGCCCAATAAAATCAATTCCCAACTTAATTGTAGTTTTTTAAAGAAAATTTACAACTGTACAAATGATGTGAAATCATAATCATTTAGTAGTAAAAGAAAGATAAAAAAAGAAAAAACATAGATGTTGACATATCATATTCATCCAACTCATACCATTAACTTCTTGAATAGTATATAGTTTTGTAGCAGTAGTATTTTATTAATTTACAATGATTAACAGTCTCTCACGTATTCTTACTAAGCACATGGACACACCAATTATTTCATTCTCTAATTTTTTCTTAAATAATTAATTATGCCAAACAGAGTAATCTAAAGATTTCTAAATCATATTAAACTAATTAATTTAATTAAGGATAATAACTCACCTAAAGAATCTAATCTTTACTTGCAAAATACATCAACTGTAAGTAGTGCTTGGCATCAATCACCTTTTTTATTTTTATTTTTAAAAATAATCTTATTCAGCTACCTTACAGCTTGTATTTACTAGAAAAATTATAATGTTATCTGAATTATATTTCCAACTTCCTTATATGCCCTTCCACTAACAACTATATAAACTACAATCATATATTTTCATATTATGTCATTAATATAAATATATAAAGTAATAAAAATTAAATTTCTAAATGCAATTAAAAAGGTAATTAGTAAAATAAATTATTAAATATTAATTATTATTAAGTTAATAATAGACAAATAAAAAAAAATGAAGAGAGTTATAAAGCTTTCCTTTTTTGCCATATAGAAAAAGAAAAAAGGAAAATCATTTGGGAAAAAAGGACAATAAGAAAAGGAAATTAAAGAATAAGCCCGTTGGCTTTAATTTTTTTATGTTCATATTAAGTAACTCTTACATATTTTTTTTTTTTGTATAATAATGTCTCGTTAGAGCATTGAAATAATAATTAGACCAATAATATCGTTATTTAAAAATTTAATTGTAAAAAACACAATGAATTTCATAAATTCAAAAGTATAATAAATTTAATGATAAAACTTAAAAGATTATTTCTAATACACCATTCAGGTATAGTTTATAATATACATAAGGAGTATTTTTCGTATAATTATCTCTATAACGCTTCCCTCCCCTCCCCCACCCTCCAACACAATAAAGAAAAAGTCATCAAATATTCGAGTTACAATAATTGTTACTTGTGTTATATTAAATATAATATTTACTTTGATCGATACTAAAAAAAATTATATCGTATCATTAAATTAATTGTTATGACACAACGATGAAAAATCTCACTATATATAACGATTAATTTTGGTGTGATTGCATGTTACTTTATTTTTTTTTTCTTTGCTTATTATCTACTTTTACTATATATATCATCCTTAATCTTATCTGTTTACCTCATACTTTGCTACTATTAGTGTATGACATTATGTAATGACTGATGAAATAAAATGATCATTCCATAATGTTATGTATATCAATTCAAAATATATTAGTAATACATTATGAAAAGACACGTAACAAATATCGAAACGAAAGTGTTTGGTGTAAATATGAAGTTGGGTAAATTTATATAATGTAGATAAATTCAGGAGGATGAGGGGACAGTTGGGTATGCGTAAATGTAGCATAGTGAGTGGGTAAGCAGAAGGCCAAAGCCAGCAAAGCAAAGACATAAAACAAAGTATACAACATAAGATAATGTTCTTTTCCTGTAACAAAGTAAACTCACCTAAGCAATCAATTACATTATTATATAAAAATACATATTCTTTATGTTTACATTTATACGTACAAACGTATAGTTAAAGAGAGGAGAAAAATGTCATTATGAATTCATCTTTTAATTATTTACGTACCATTTTCCTCTTAATTAAATCTCATTATTTACTATTCAAAATATTGGTTTTTAATAGCATATTTGGTAGCTCAATTGAAAAAAAAATGATAGTATATTTATTTATGACAATATAATCCCTTCAATCTGTTTAAATTTGAAAGAATTATTAATTCGCTCATTAATTAGATCAATTCATTAAAAAAAATTAATTGATAGTAAATTTGAAATTTTGTAGTAATTCAGTCGGTTTAAATTTGGATGAATTATTAATTCGCTCATTAATTAGTTCAATTTATTAAAAAAATTAGTTGATATGAAATTTTGTAGCGAAAATAACTTTTTTTATGTTTCAAAAATTTTGAAATTCACTTGAAAAGAAGTATTAAAAATAATTACGATAGAAAAATCATTAACAACTCGGTTAATTTAATTGCCTAAACTTTCACTTTATTGATAATAATTCGATTCGACACCTTGAATCTCTTCCTCAATTCCTAATTCCTACCCAACCCCCACCCATTTTATTTTTTTTTTTAGAAAAAGACACCAAAAGAAAAAAGGAAGGGTGCAAATTTAGATGCTGATGTTTTCCTACCTTAATTTGTATTTTTCAGTTTTTTAGTTTATACCCTTTAAATTATAATATTACACTTGTATAATTCATCTTCTTTACTTGGAAAATGACATTAATTTTATTAATTAATAATACACCTCATATATGACCAATTGACCACCACCCCAAGTTAAATTCTTCCTTATCTCATTTATTCAGGCAATATAATATGATAATATTATATAAAATACTTATATATAATATCTATATGATAAATAAAAGTGTACAATTAAGTATATGAAAGTATTGATTCATAAGTGTGTAATTATTGTTGATTTGCATTTAATTACGGGGTCCACATTTGTGACATTATTTATTGGTTGGTCCATTCCCTTTGGTATATTTTTGACTCTATAATTCACTTGTTTTTGAGTTATTTGCAATCATACGCTAACTCCGATTTTTTATTTATTCATTTATTTAGGCGCTGTCATTAAATATAACAATTTATATTTGTGGTTTTGTGTAATTTTTAAAAATATCAATTACAAGTAATTCTATTAAAAAAAGATCAAATATGTATATAATAAATGAAATAAGTAGCTTGAAAACAAGATAATGTTTTATAGAAGATAAAAATGCACGGATGTCCTGTACGTATTATTCTTGTTTTATTTTTTTTAGGAATTATATATATATTGTTTATTATTGAGTTTTAATAATAATAGTAATAATAATATTGTTTATTATTGAGTTTTAAAAAAATACTGCCTAAATTTAAGTAAATAGTCGGATAAAATAGCTGGACACTTATGTACAAACTTAATGTTAATTTTTAGGTATTATTCTGTTTGGTATGTTGCTATTTTATTAATTTTTTGATAAGCTACTTTTTATTGTGTTGAGCTTGTAAAATCTTTTAATTTAATAAGTGAAATTGGCTAAATTTTTATGCAATATTTATTTTTGTCACTTACTACAAACATGAGTCTAGATCAAAGATATCCCACTTTTTAATATTAACAAGTAAGGTCCCCACAAATTAAAGAATATAAGAAATATGGAATTTCATTCATATTGCGATATTTTCAAATGGACAAATTCGTGAGGCTCATGAGGTCTAAAATCATTAAACCATTATGAGTTTTTGAACTAGTAAAAAAGAACCACAAAATGAGAGTCAAAACAAAAATGGTAAAATAAATTTGTTGAAAGGGAATTGGGGTAAAAGGAAGATTGTGAAATGAATTAATTAAGAGAACAACATTTTCATGGAATAATCAAAACGAACATTTGTGAGTTTTGTATGAGATGAAAATATTTTCCACAAAATTTATGAATTTCTTTCCTATTTTCTGATATTTGATTAAAAAGAATCAAATATGATCTCAAGAGCATTTTGGATATAATAGACTAAATATTATGACACCAGAACAGGATCCCCCGTTCCTTAACTTGGATTGAGACCTGTGCCACAACTCGAGACCCCACCTAATCCCAACACCATTAATCTAAGATGCACCCTGACTCTGATCCTAGACAAACCCTAAACCAAGGACCCGACAACCGACCTCTTCACTGATGCAAGGCCCAACAACGAGCCGGAACCTGACCCCAACCCTAATCCTAAAGTGAGATTACAGACTCGATCTCAAATCAGGACTCGAGACTCAAGTTGGGGGTCAGGAGTCAGGGATTCAGGGTCTCGAGTTCGGGTCAAGATCGAGGGTTTGAGAGTCAAGTATTGAGTTGGATCGGGAGTTGGGCCATGACTCAGGATTCGAGTGCTGGGTCAATGGGGTTTAGTTCGAGTCCAGGTTTACGATCGAAAGTCATGTCCATAGTCGGGATTGAGAGTTGGATCATAATTTGTGGTCAAATTTTGGGTTCAATTTTCGATTCGATTGCATGGTCAAGGGTCGGTTCTTACAGGTTGAGAATCGAGTCGAGTCGATATTGCATATCTATATAAAAAAATATCAACTTCAGATAAATCTAATTTTAAAATCTCATCCAAACTATCTCTTAATATATGTTTTGGCCTTCTCTAAGAAATTTTGGATTAAACATAATAATTAAACAATAAAGAAATAGAATTAATAAGATTTTCTTTTTGAAAAAAAAAAAAGAAGCAGTATCAACGACTAGTTAAATCGAGTAAAAACTATATAGCAGTTTAAAATGATAAAAATAAATAAGAAAGTGAAAGAGACGGAGAATAATCAAATATACAATGTTTTGCCATCCTTCAACTCGAAAATAAATTTGGACAACAATATCTTTAGCTAAAAATAAAAAATAAAAAAATGCCAGCACAATTTCACGTGTTATGTTGCATTTCAAGAAATTCCAAAAGTTTTATGTGTTGTTTAAATTAAAAGTAATTTATTTAATTAGGTCTTAACAAGCTATTTAAAAATTGATCATTCAAACTAAGTATTTTTCACATTTAGGTATCAAGACACAGAGTTTATACGTGAAAAGCACTTATACGAATTATATATTGGAATAATTATCTTTCAATCCTAAATTAGATTTATTTTTTCATAAACTTTAATTACTTGAAAATGCAAAAAAATATATATATATCACGATAATTTCAGACAATCTACAGTTAATATTTATCTGAAATAATTATGTCAAATAACTTAGGGTCCGTTTAACCACAAATATATTTAGAAAAAATTTGGAAACTAGTGTTAGCCATATGATTTTTCATTACTTCACAAATATATTTGACAAATATTTCAAGTTCCCAAGTTTTAGAAAAAAAATTAGAATCTTAGCTAAATTATAGTATTTGAATTTTTCTAAAATATTTAAAAATTACCCCAAACTTTTATATTTTAAAAAAAAACACTCATCATTTATACTTTTAGACTAAATGTCATTCCTAGTTTGTTGTGCGAAATTTATTCCATCATATATATATATTTTATAAAAAATTCACATAACTTTTCACGAAACATTTTAATATATAATGATAATACATAAGTCTTTTAATAATTTTTAAAATTATGAATATAAATAATTATTTTTAAAAAAATCAAATATTTCTCATAAAATCTATAATCAAATATCTAATTAAACTTCATCCAAAAATAATTTGTCAAAAATATTTAAAATTTTATGGTCAAACTCTAATTTTTAACTTCCAACTCACGTAATAAGATTGTCATGGATTTTTGCTAAATAGAATGATAGTAAGTAATTAAAATATTTATTTTATTAGTAAATAAAATTAAAGACAACCAGCCCAAAAAAAATAATATGGAAACTAGTATTCATCTTTGGCTTAAATATGGTCAGTTACTTAATGACATACCAAATACTTTAATTAAGATAGTAAACCATTAAAATGTTTATTTGGCTTAAATATGGTTAGTTACCTAATACTTTAATTATTGACTTACCATTTTATAAATCCTTATATTCTTTTAGTTGAATTTACAAAATCTTTATATATATATATATATATATATATATATATATATATATGTATTAGAGTCAGTTTAGAGACATCAATAAATCTTTCTTTTTTTTAAATAAAATTTTGTTTCTATAATTATATTTTCTTTCAAACAAAGTTGCTACTTCACTTCAACCTCCAAGTAAGATCTTTGCTTCTTCCCTCTTTTTATAAATTTCATATATTTAATTTCTTTGTAGTTGATTTATCTATATGATCTATGTATTTTCTAATATCATCTAATTTTATTATATTCAAGTAAAAGGTAAAAAATTTTTTTTTATTAAAATCGGTATTGAAATTTTTTATAATTAAGTTTGTAAAAATATTATTTATTTGAAAGATACATTTTATTTTTTTACTGCTAATTTATAATCATCGAATAATAAATTGATATTTTTTAATATTATAGTAAGAACTTATTTATAGGGGAAATGGTAAGAACTTGGTCGTTGAAATTTTAGACCATTTATTACGGTAGGTTGCGACCTAACGGAATTGGACACTATTTACTACAATTCAATAAATGGGTTTGCCTAATAATATGACCTACATCTAACTTTTTTTAATTCAACAATATGGATCCCACATTTTTAAAAATATATATATATAAAAATAAAAATAAAAACTCTATTGTTCCACTTGTGGCAATTTTTTTGAACATTACATTTAAACAATTTTGTCAAACTTCAAAACCAAAAATAATAATCTAGCTAGGGTCCCCTAAACCAACGTGTCTACACTAGCACCATAGTTTCACCCAATTAATTTAATTAAAAGTTCTAAAAATTAATTAAAATATTGTAGTAAGAAAAAGTGAACTAAAACTAAGCACACATTCACTTACCATTGAAAATAACTTTTACAACTCTCTTTAATTTTAATTTATTTGTCTTAATTTTTACTCTATTTTTATATTTTAATATATTGAATAGTTTCTTTATAAGTTTAATCTCAAACTTTTTTTTTGATAATTTTTTAATTTTAATTTTATTCACAAAATTAAAATTTATCTTATATTTAGTTTAAGACTATCAAATTCGAAAATTTTCATTACTTTTCTTAGACATTATATTAAATTAAAATTAGACAAATTAATTAAAACGAGAAGAGTAACAATGTAGGAGGGTATTTTGGGCAAAATGAAAAGTACCCAGATTGAATAATCCCGGGATTACATCAGACTAATCCCAGATCAATCATCAGGTGAAAGCTAATATAAAATTATAGTCCAGATTAGCATCAATTATTTAAAAAGGTTCATGAAATTCGAGTTAGGGGTATTTTAGTCATTTCAGTCATAACGCTCTCCAAAACCCCACCACACTCAACGTATTTAATTTTTTTTTATTTTATTTTTAATTTTCACCCTCCCCGTTTCACAGAAATTATTTAGGTCAGTAATTTTTTTATTCTTTTACCATCAATTCAAACATATGTCAAAAAATTAGTTTGACTTTATAACTCGTAATAGTATTATACTTGTAGAACAAATGTTTCGAGTTTAAATTTCATTAAAAATATCAGAATTTTTATTATAGAATAATTTATTGTGTAAAACTTTTTGATATAAATTAAATTTTATTAAACACTATCATATTTAAATTATATACATTACATCATCAAATTATCTTTATATATTATAGAGTATTATATCAACATAAATTATTAAGATTACAAATCTCTTGTTTCAAGGGAATTTACTTATTTTTATTTATATTTTAGATAATTTGAGATAATGTATTTTTTCTTAATATTTACTGTGTATATAATTAATTTATTTTTTTGAAAAAAAATAAATTAGATGGTGAAATCCAAAATGCCCAAAAAGCAAAGGGTGACCTACATGGGCCGGCTTTTAACTATATTTAGCTGGACAGACAAAAAACAACTTATTATCTTCATCGTCGCTATCTGCAGCTGTATTTTCTACTTCTTTCTACTCTAATATATTCCATTTACTTTTTTAAAAATACAAAAATTACACTCTTTTTTTTTTTTGTTAATTATACACTATATATACAGTATAAACCAATTTTTTATATTGTTGTTACCATAAGTGATCCTTCTGGTTTTTATTGAAAGAGAAAAAAAAAACTCATTTCTTGTCAATAATACTAGAAGAGAAAAATCTGAAGATTCCACAGCTAAAAGAAGCAAAGGGGTGTTATTTTTTTTTTTTAAAAAAATTATTATTATATATATTTCTGGGTCTACTCTTTTTTTTTAATTTTGTTTGTTTAAATTGTTATGTATTTTAAGAGGTGTGAGATTGACAGGCAGATCCCACCGAAATAAATTAATAAATTCACCACACCCCCATCTTCATAAAAACCCCTTAGAATTCACCCTCTTTTTTTTTCTTCTGTCGTATAATTCATTGGTGTAATTGCTAACTTGCTTGGTTTACAGAAGAAATAGAGGAGGTGGAAGAAGAAGGAGGTTGTTGTTTTTTTGCAATTGAAGCGATGCTGGGCGTTTCCGGCTTAGTAAGTAGTGAAGGTGGTGGTGATAATCCAGAAAGCGGTGGAGGAGCTGGAAGCGGAGGGAGTAGTGAGATTGGATTAGGCGGTGGAAGTGGCGGCGGTGGAGGTAGTAGCGGTGGATTCATGACGGAAGATGGAGAAAGAAATTCAGGTGGAAATAGATGGCCAAGACAAGAAACAATTGCTTTGCTGAAAATAAGGTCTGAAATGGATGTTATTTTTAGAGACTCAAGTCTTAAAGGACCTTTATGGGAAGAAGTTTCCAGGTAATTAAATTCAATTTCATTATTCCAATTTCTTCACCTGACCTTCTCAATCATTATTAAGCTGCACCAGTTTCATCATGCATAAATAAAAATTGATAGAAATGGAATCTTTATTTAATTTTTTTTTTTCAATTTCTACTTTTGGGAAAAAAAATAATTAATAGAATGATTTTTATTTTTTTGGGAAATGAAAAGATAGATCTATGGATCAGAATTCCATTGATTTATTGCTTTTTTGATTAAAAGGGTTATTGTTTTTCAGTTCATTTCACTACAAACAATACAACAAAAATACAATTGTTGAGGAAATTCAGATTCCCTCCTTCCGGGTTTTGAGCCAAATTCAGTTTTGCTTTTTTGGCGTTTTTTCTTTCTCTGCCAATTCCAGCAACAAATTTTGGAAACTAATTTACTCATCTTTTTTGTATTAGAGTTCCAACTTTATGAACTACCTTTTTTTAAATTTAGCAAATAAATAAGTTTGGTAATCATCAAATCTAATAATTAAGCAAGTAAAAAAACAAGATTTATGATTGAGAAAAATGTGGTTTCCATAGAGTGTTTCAATTGTCTCCTACTTGTTTAATTAATTGATTTCTTAATTACCTTAATCTTGATTAATAATCTCATTTTTATTTTATGTGGTGAATAGTATTTTACTATTGAATTCAATTACCAAGGATTTAAATTATTGTACTTGTTTATTTACTACCATTTTTTCTAATACTTATGCCAACTGTTGTTATCATGAGCAGGAAAATGGCAGACCTTGGGTTCCACAGAAGTTCCAAGAAATGCAAGGAGAAGTTCGAAAATGTATACAAATATCACAAGAGAACCAAGGATGGCCGAGCATCGAAAGCGGATGGAAAGAATTATAGGTTTTTCGAGCAATTGGAAGCCCTGGAGAACATTACATCTCATCATTCTCTAATGCCAGTACCGTCGTCTAATACGCGTCCTCCACCCCCTCCGTTGGAAGCTACTCCAATAAATATGGCTATGCCAATGGCATCATCAAATGTACAAGTCACGGCTTCACAAGGTACTATTCCTCATCATGTTACTATTTCATCAGCACCACCGCCACCGAATAGCCTTTTTGCTCCTTCTCATCAAAATGCTCCGTCAAGTTCACCCGTGCCACTACCACCACCGCCATCACAGCAACCATCACCGCAGCCAGCTGTCAATCCGATTAATAATATTCCTCAACAAGTGAACGCTTCAGCAATGTCGTATTCAACTTCTTCGTCTACTTCCTCGGATGAGGATATACAAAGAAGGCATAAGAAGAAGAGGAAATGGAAGGATTATTTTGAGAAGTTCACCAAGGATGTGATTAATAAGCAGGAGGAATCGCACAGGAGGTTCTTGGAGAAGCTTGAGAAGCGGGAACATGATCGGATGGTTCGAGAAGAAGCATGGAAAGTAGAGGAAATGGCAAGGATGAATAGGGAGCATGATCTTTTAGTTCAAGAAAGAGCAATGGCGGCAGCCAAGGATGCAGCTGTTATTTCTTTTTTACAAAAGATAACTGAACAGCAAAACATTCAAATTCCAAATAGTATCAACGTTGGCCCTCCATCAGCACAAGTACAAATACAATTGCCTGAAAACCCACTATCCGCGCCTGTACCAACACAAATACAACCGACGACTGTTACAGCAGCAGCACCACCTCAACCAGCACCGGTCCCAGTATCGTTGCCAGTAACAATACCAGCTCCAGTACCAGCATTAATACCATCATTGTCGCTACCACTGACACCACCAGTGCCATCCAAGAACATGGAGTTAGTACCAAAAAGCGATAACGGAGGTGATAGTTACAGTCCAGCAAGCTCTTCAAGGTGGCCAAAAGCAGAAGTTGAAGCATTGATTAAACTTCGTACAAATTTAGATGTCAAATACCAAGAGAACGGACCTAAAGGTCCACTTTGGGAAGAGATATCATCTGGAATGAAGAAAATTGGATACAATCGGAATGCAAAGAGATGCAAAGAAAAATGGGAAAACATCAACAAATACTTCAAGAAGGTGAAGGAGAGCAACAAAAAACGACCCGAAGATTCCAAAACTTGCCCATATTTCCACCAGCTCGATGCACTGTACAAGGAGAAAGCCAAAAACCCCGAAACAGCTTCTTCAACGTCTTCGTTCAATCCTTCATTCGCTTTAAACCCCGATAACAACCAAATGGCTCCCATCATGGCTCGTCCAGAACAGCAATGGCCACTTCCACAACACCATGAAAGCACCACCCGTATCGACCACGAAAACGAGAGCGACAACATGGATGAAGATGATCACGATGATGAGGAGGATGAAGATGACGAGGACGAAAACAACGCTTATGAGATAGTAGCAAACAAGCAACAATCCTCAATGGCGGCCGCAAACACCACTACCAGCACCGCAACAACAACAGTTTGAGGTAAAATTAGCACAGATCTCTCATCATAAAAATAAAAGAAAAATCAGAAGTGTGGGGGCAAAAAGAAGCAGAAATTAGTGGGGAAGTGAGTGGAACATTGGGAATAGCAAGTGGGTCAACAGATTCTTGCAGAGAAAATGTCAGATTGGATCAGATCTCAGAAAATTCCGGTTGGTATGAGAAGACGGTCACTCGGAGGAAAAAAAATGTGAAGAGAATTTTACAAATCATTTCAACTTTATTTCTTTTTTTTTTTGGTAAGGGGTATAGTAGTGTAGTTTTTGGTGGTATAAGTTTATTTGAACTTTCATTGTTTATTTATTAATTATCAAAAATAAAGTTTATTGAGGGGAGAGAAGAGAAAAAAGAAATGGACATAAAGGAAGATTTTTGAAGGAATAAATGAAGGGACAAAGTTTGTAATTTTTTTATTAAAAAAAAAAACTCTTTTTTTTTCTTTTATTTCCTTTTTGTTCATGGGTGTAAATGTGAGAATTGGTTAAGTAGAATTACATTTCATTCCATTATAATTTATTTATCTGACTTTAAATATTTTTTAATTTTATAATCTTTAATAAAAGTCGCCAAACAAGACAAAAAGTATTATAATTTTTAAAATGAAAGTAAAAGAAATTAAATACATTGAAAGTTTTTTTTTTCATAGTATTGTAGAATGTATTGATGATAATTAAATTCTTTTCTTTTTCCATCAAAACAAAGCACATATTAGAAAAATTCAAGTACATCAATTTGTGAGGCAACAATTCACCCCAAGTTGCAAAAACAGCTACTAGTATATTTTTGTACTTTGATTCCCTCAGAAAAACAAAAGAAGAAAGGATGAAAAAACATAACAACAAATGGGTCCTTGTTGCACATGATATATATATACACACAATATTACTGTAGTGTTTAATTTTCAAGAAAAATAAATAAATAAATTGGGACTTGTTCTTTTTTTGTATTTTTTCTACAACTATCACATCTCTGATCATTACTTTTATATAAATCTTTGTTTTCTCTTGTACAATTAGTGAGTAAAAGTTATCAAGAGCTAAGGGTGTGTTTGGTAGGAAAAGAAAAACTTCAAAAATTACTTACTTTTAAGCAACACATTACACAAAAAATATTTTTCCCTGTTGAAAGGAGTATTAACTTTCTTTGCTTATATGATTTCATTGGAATATTTTATTTTTATTTTTTGTATTTCAGAAAGTATTGGATAGTGACAAATAATGATAATCACTTATAAGTTTGGACCAATAGTATTATTTTTAACCCCATTGTTGTCTAGATATATAGATATAATAAATAATAACATATGGGATGGAAATTGAAATATGAGGAAAAAGAAAAAAGGGGGACCCTCAAGCAATAATAATGTAGCACAACACTAGAGCTACCTATGTAGTGGGGACATAAATAAATTATACTACAAAAGAAGAGTTGGAAAAACTTCAAATCATTATAAGTGAAATGTGCATTATTTTCATTCAAGTGTTGACTTCCACAAAAATGTAATACATGGTTATTCATCAAAACAAAGAAAGAAAGAGAGAGAGAATAATAATGACATTGGATGGTGTAAAAAAAAGAAGATGATAATAATTATTGATAAGTAGTCTACCTATACTTCATGGAGATGCCTTTTTGTTCCTCTTCCCACATGATGTGTAGGGTTAAAACAAAAAAAAAAAAGAGTTCATATATATTTATATATAATATATACTCCTACTTTAATCTTGTTTCAATAATTCAGTTCCTTTAAAAAATGAAAGAAATTTCATCTTATTATATAGTTTTTGATGTTTGGTTATAAGAAAATAATGTATAAAAAAAAATATAAGCATGACTTAATTTAAATATTAATTTATGCATGTGAGGTGAGGCGGAATCAAGGGAGCGAAAGTTTAAGAAAATATAATGCAAATGTAAGGTCAGATATGGTATCTATGTGTATATATTGCATATTGATAATCAATTGAAATCTCTTTATAAAAATGCTACCTCAGTTATTGCATGAAACATCATGACATATATAATATTGGGACAAATAAAATTATACCAATTTCAAATTGTACATTTCTTTTTCCAAAACCATATACATTGTAACCTTTAATATAACACATATTTTACTTCTAATAACATCTTATGCAAAGTCCATTCAACATAAATTCCTTGAACTATGAGTTGATGTGATGTCCAATAACCTAGTAAATTCAACAAATAATTGGTAGCAGAGCTTGTCTTCTATATATATTCTTATATTTAACATGTTGTACAATAATACAAATATGCTTTTATTGAAAGAAAACATCAAAAAATTTCATGCATTATGTGCAAGATTGAATTTATTAAAAAATAAAACACAAAATTGATCATACCATCCATAACAAGGGAGACAAAATTACAATAAATAAATATAACTAATTATAAATATTTTAAATTATTCTTAACGAAATTTTTGACTTTTTTCGACGATAGTAATCCTCTTTCTTTGCCCAAATCCACTGTGTGGGAGTGGGTGTGGGTCCATAAAAATGGGATATATAGTAATATATGAATAGACAAAACTAATAAATAAATTGTAGAAAGTGTTATTAAATTAAATAGTAGTATAAAGTATAGAAGGTATAGTAGTAGTTGTAGTGTTAAAAGAAGAGGTGCACATGAGAAAGGACCCACACCTATTGTTGCTATCATATTTACGCCACTTAACTCTTATCTTGTTTACAAACTTTTTTTTTTAGTTTAGAAATTGAAATTTATAAATTTAAAATTTAATATGATTAAATAAATTTAAAGGATTTTATACAATTAATTATGTTCTTTCTATTTAAGTATTATTAAAAAAAATTAATCCAATCTTACCAATACTTTATTTTAATTATTCAATTTGTAATTAAATATTTAATTATTTTTTTATATAATTATAATTGTAAGACAAAAAATATCTTTTTGTATCCGTAATTAATAATCTGGATCTGCCTATATTTCAATAATATATTCTGTTAAACTTCCTTTCGGACAAAATGAATGAAATTTCTAAAGTATTATAATATGATCTAAACAACCAGTTATGTAAAATACAACTCTCTCTCTCTCTAATTAATACTTCATCGATCTTATTTTATATATCATTTTCTTTTAGTTTGTATTTATATAAAACGATGTTATTTTACTCTTCTATCTTTATTTAATTTTTTTATTATTCCAATTTTCAATTAATGTATATCATTTAATCTATTTTGACTAATTAATTTAACTAATGAACACGAATTATTTACTTAATTTTTCTAAATTGGTCAAACAAATATTTTCAAGGCTTATAACTCACAATAGTAAAAAAGAAATAATATGGTAATTTGTACATTGATTTATGAAATGACACATGCTACGGACCAACTATTTATCGAATTAGATAACATATAAAATGGGACGGAGGGAGTAATATTGATCCATTATATTAAAAATATTTATCCACTTTATAAAATCCATCAATATTTTTACACTTAATATCTAATTTACTCTTATCATTAATTATTATTATTTTTCTATTAGATTTTTCAAATACATTATATTTATTATATTTAAAGGATGATATTTTACTTTTTTATTTGTAATTTCTCAAAAATATTATTAAATTTATTGTCAACAACTATTATTGAATAGAGAGATTACCATTAACTTCTCTCCCCCTCTCTATTTTTCTTCTTTTTTTTTGTTTAAAAAGAAATTATTAAGGAAGTTACTCTGTTTCATAATTTCAATGTAACACACACCAACATGGATTAGTGTGAATACTCATTCATTTAAGTAAAGATTTCATGTTTGATTTTTTTTTTTGAAATAAAATTATTTTTTTTGTAAAAGTATTTTATTTTTAATATGAAACTTTACGACGTAAATCATATTTAATTGGACTTAATGGGAATTTTCAACGCATAAAAGATAAAAAAATCAATATGACACATTTCTTTTAGTTTATTTTTTAAAAAATCATATTTTTATGCATAAGAAGATACTATTTTTAAAATTTTCAGTTTATTCTTAATAAAATTATTTATATATAATTATATAAATGTCTAATAAAATATAAATTTTGAAAAAAGAAATTAATTAGTAAATTTTGCGGTGAAGAAAGTATATTTTTTCTTGTCAGAAAGTCGTAATAGTACTGTAATCAGTCTCCTGGGCCCACATGCCCCCACCACCCTCCAAAGGAATCTGATCTTTTCTAAATCAATTAATTAAATTGCAAGTATACATTTGTTCACATTTTCTTTCAAAAACATTTTATCCACGGTATATCAAATGTACTAAGATGTCTTTTCAGGATGATTTAGATCGAATTTTCACATAGTTTTACTTTTTTAAGTCCAATAATAGTTGAATTACTGACTTAACACGAGCATTAAAAGATATGAGTAATTTTATCAAATTAAATATATATCATCTAAATATTGAAAAATAAATAGTATTTAATAGCAATGATAAAGTAGACATAAAATAATAATTTATTTATTGATTTTATAAACTGGACAAATATAATTGAATATCTCAAAATAATATCGTGAAAAAGTAAAAATAGACAGAAGAATTATCATTTTGGCTTAAACTTAAGTGCTCATAAATAATTTTAACTTTAATCCAAACACTACAAAATCGCTTTTAACATTATTTTACCTTCAAAAATATTGATCTCCCATCCTAAAAATGTCATATAGATGGTCAAAATTAAACAGTTATAAAAAATCAAAATTAACCAAAAAGAGAAGTATGATAAACAGATTGAAACAAAGGCTAGAATAATTATCTAGAAATTCTGTCGTCGATAAAAAAAAGGGGCCTAATCTAAAAAGCTCATTTTTATGAGAAAATTTAGGAAATAGCAAATATAACCGTCATAATAAAACTTTATAACTAGCACTTCCTACCTATAATTTCATTTGTTATGGATGCAACAATTTATCGTTTGAGAATATATAAATTTTGTATTTATAAATTTAGAAGTTCTTCAGTATCTCGTTTGTATATTTCATTTGTCAATATACAAACAATTTAATTTATTATGATTTTTTTCACAAATTGTATACAATAGACATGTACAAAATTCTGAATTTATACAATTGTGAACCAAATTATATAAATTCTAAGTTTTATACAAATCAAACGAAAAATAGTAATAGCGAATTACCATTTACTTAAACTATTGCTACAATATTTAATATAGGCGAGTAATGATTTTGAATTTTGATGAATGTATATTGCACAATATAATCTATATTGAGAACAACAACTGCCAGTCAGCAGTACAGTGCAAGATTTTAGCTTTGCTACTTGTAATAGAAACAGAATTAATGAAGTATTAAAAGGTGACCTCATTAAAACTAGAAATATACATAATACTTTTACATTAGGAAAAAAAAAGA
The DNA here is from genome assembly GCF_036512215.1 of Solanum lycopersicum. Classification (NCBI taxonomy): domain Eukaryota; kingdom Viridiplantae; phylum Streptophyta; class Magnoliopsida; order Solanales; family Solanaceae; genus Solanum; species Solanum lycopersicum. The sequence continues at coordinate 59,966,503 of NC_090803.1, forward strand.
AAAAGGACTCTCTAGTGTATATATATTGTATACTTTTATGACGTCTTACATACAAATGAATACTAAATTTAGATACTTACTATGACAAATAAACTAAAGAGAATTTTGCAGACCCCTCCTATATTTAAAACATATTGTATAGGTTGACAATATTTTCCTTTTTTTCTTACTTACTATTAATGGATATGGCAAACTACTCTATGAGAATATTTACTAATTTAATGAATTGTTATAATTTTTTTTATTTTTTTAGTTTTTTTGTGAACTCTGTCATTCAATTTGACTATACCTTATCATTATGGAGATCAGTCATGTTTTCTTTGAATTTCATTTCACTTGGATAAATACAAGACCTGTTGTCTCCATCAACAAAAGAGAATATAAAAGGTTTATTTCTAAGTCAAACACTGAGACTAAAAATATTATATTATATGTGCTGCTTCGTCTATTCTCTTTATTTTGATTTTTGAGATTTAAACGAGAAAAGTGTTGATTGTAATTTATCGTGATGACTTTTGCAATGACTTATACATGTATATATTTTTTTTTTATTTAGTTGTCATTAATTTAGGTTTAAGTCCCTTGGAATTTAGGTAAGTTTATAATTGTATTCTTATTTAGTGTTTTCTGAAAGTTAAATTTTTAATAAGTGAACATGAATTAACAATATATTTTGATTTATTAAATATATGAACATGTAATAATTTTGTATTTCTATGTTGATTAAATGCATACTTTCAAGTTTAATAACTCTCAAAGATAAAAAAATAAAAAACAAATGTATCGATCGTTGATCAGTATTAAGAAATATTTAAGTTTATCAAGACTGACTCATGTACCTGCGAATTTAGTTAGAGATAATGTACTTGCCATTTTTCCAAGGCAATATTACAAGTTCATCCTTCGCGTGAAAATGGCATTGCGGAATTTATTGGAAATATACATTCATGGAGAATATATTCTAATATTGAGGAATTTAAAACTTTTGCAAGAAAATTCAAATGAACTAGTTGCAAAAATTTTCATATAATTCAGAATTTTCTTATAATGATTCAGGTAAATAAAAGCAGAGTGAAAAACTCTTTTTACGTGCTAATTCTAAATATGTAAATTATTTGTTCTAAGAACCTTACAAATTATACCTTTGAATACATATTTTAATTCTCCAAATTCTAACTATATTATATGAGTCGAAACATTTATTCTTAATAAAGGGAAAAATAATATTATAATCCACTCATTCGTAGTGTACCTGAAAGAGCTAAATAATCTAGACTAATTTTACGATTTACTTGTTATCTCCTATTAACACATATTAAGCAACTATTTCGTTCACTAAAAATATTTTCACCAATTTTTCTTTTCGATCAAAACAGTTTCTGGCAACAGTAGACTTTAATTTTATGGGGTAAATTAAACGTAGAATTGAATTAACCGAATGATAATGGACTAAATTAATAAAATAGAGAAAAGTATTTAAAATATCTTTAAACTTATCACATATTATTAGCTTTATCACTATACTATCTATAGCTTTAAAAATACTTCTTTGTTTGACTAACTAAACTTAAGTACACTCTTGATATACCACATGGCATAACAAGTCGTCTTAAACTCTTATATGAGCACGACACTCTTAATAAAAAAAATCAAATGAAATATTGAGAACACTCTTAAATTTGACAAAAATTTAAAAGTATTTTGACACTCATATAGCAAAATCGATAATGTATTTAACTTCAGCTAATTAACTTTAAGAAATATTTTTAACGTTAATAATAATTTAAAAATAAAATTAATAATTTATAATAAATCTAAAAATATTTTCAATAGTTCTCTGTTAATAAAATAAACAAGTCAAGTAAATTATGATTTCACCAAATAATTTTACCCCATACAACATTGGGTCAGAATTGAGTGGATTATATAGCAGCAGCTACATTGAAGTGTAGGACAAACAATTAAACTGCAGTAAATATAAAACACTGTAGGGGGGGTGGGGGACCTTTAATTAGTACTACCAATATAATGTGTTGGAGGTACCAAATTCTGTTAAAATGTACGAAGGCATCTTTATTTATTTATTTATTTATTTTAAAAAATTAAATTAAATTATCAAACACTGCCAAGTAAAACAAACTAGTACTCCTTAATTGCTTTAGCTGCTGCACTTGCTAAATTTTGAATTCAGAATTTGAGGTTGAGTTTCTTTTTGACTAGTACTTAAATTTGCTTTTGATTCTATAATCTTGTGAAAAATGACTTTTGAGATATGTCAATTCTTTCACTATAACGTGATATAAGTCTCTTTTTTTTTGGACCAACAAGAAATATGATGGAGTGTTGAGAGATTTTGAATTTAAATCTATTTTAATTAGAAATGACCTTTGTTAGGATATATTTTATTCCAATATATATTTTCTGGCATGAATAGAAAATGAAAAGAAAAAGTTCTTTTAAGTAATTTTCTATATTTGAGGTTAAGTAATTTCAATAGAAAATGTCAACACGGACTTATGATTGTGGGAGAGTATATTTAGTTGTAAACCTGTCAAAAAAGTGTTTGGTTGAGATCAAGAATTCAACACATCTAGGAAATATGTGGTCTTCGTTCGAAAAGAGAGATTCCTATGACATTATAGCGTGCATAGCATGTATACATCAAAGGAGACGGAATGAAACATATTTTACAAAAAATAAAAAATAAAATAAAATTCACTCACGCTCTTCAAACGAAGGGTGAAATAGATATTTAACAAATTAGTTTCAGCGACAATTTAGCAGATATGTTTATCAAGGTATTATCAACTTCAACCTTTGATAAGCTGCGAAACAAGATCAGAATGTGCCATCTTCGAGATATTAAGTGATATTTTCGTCAGAGAAGTAAATACACATTACACTCTTTTTTTCTTAATCAAAATTTTACCTCACTATAAAATTTTTAATCAGGTAGCAAAGAGTATATTACTAGAGTTTTTCTTTCACTATTATTTTTCTTTTACATGAGCATTCACGAGAGAGTGTTGTAAAGTGAATGTCCACGTTAATATAGTATGTGTTGTAAAATAATTATACAGACAATATATTAAGTGGTGTATACTAATTAACCATATAATATACTTGAGTCCTAAAGTGCATACATGGCAAGAAGAGACATTCATGTATCACACTTGATGCACACGTATATACATTTATATATACCCCTCTTCTTGTAACAAAGAAAGAAGCAAGAGTACGTGAAAAGAAAATACTACACATACTATTTCTCTTCCGTCTTTCTTGTTATCTTAATATTGATACTTATTTTATAACCATATATATATTTTAAGTACTCTTGATCCTACAGAGATTATGGCTCTCCAAATTTACAAGGATAATAATATTTCCAACCTACAATGATAATAGGCAAAAAAGTTCAGATTTCAAAATCCAAAAAAGTTTGTTAAATAACATGTTTAATTAGCAAATTATTTTTGACTAAAACTCTAAAAAGTTGACAAAAACTCCACCGTTAGCCCTTAGTGTGTACGCCAATTTTTACAAAGATTTAAAAAAATGACAAAAGCATGATGCGTTTATCAACAGACAAATCAGTTTCGATACGAAAGATTAAGCTCCCTAAGCCACATTAAAGGCATGATTGTAGTAGTAGAATCAATAATAAAAATAATAATAATTCATCAATAAAATTAATACGTTAATTTGATTAACAAATTGGATGAATTGTGCATCTATTTTGTTATTTTCTCAAAAGTCGAAGATTGGGCATTTTAATGAGTCCATTAGGGCTGTTGATTTATAATGGATTAATTTGAACTTAGGTTAACTTGAATCGTTCTATCTTTAGTGAAAGGTTCCACCGGAAAGACTGAAGTAGTATCTTCATTATACGGAAGGAATTAATTAGCCCAAATCAATTTACAATTCAAATCACTCTAATTAAAACTTGGTCAAATTATAGGTGTCATATGTGGACTGATAAGCACATTCTCCCACTTGTCTTAAACTAAAATTGTTGCATTGGGCTTTAACTTAACTGGATCATTATTACTGCTCGTTTTTGGGCTTTGGCCCATTTCCTACTTGTATATCAGCTGTATATTCCATCCTAATAAATGAAGAGATGATTCAAAGATATGAGAACTTGTACCTCAGTCCAATGAAATGCAAGGATGAATATATAAGTTCATGGAAAGAAAAAGACCATAATTTTTTACTCCAAATTCGAAATAAGATGAATTGGTTGATCTTTATTTTATGACACCTAATTAATTATGTTCTGAGATATATAATCATTTGAAGTTGACCTAATTAGTAGAATCTTATATCAAAACTTAATTGGTAACGAAGCTTTCAACTCAACTTTGAGTTAGGGGATTCTAGTGATCTTAATTCATATCCAAATCCACTCCTATACTAAACGATTTGCCTTAACACCTAAGAACAATTTATGAGTAATCCAATACGATCTTATACAAAAATGAAGAATGACTAGAAATTTCCCGAGTGTTACAATAACGATAGAGATTAATGGTGAACTACCATTTTTTTTTCAAAAATCTTTAAATAAACATCTTAATAATTTTAAGATCATAATCATTCAACTTTAATTTATTCATATTTATAAAGTTGTTTGACATATAATAATGAGTAAGATTCAGATAACATAAATAGATGAATTTAATGACTTGAATTCTTAGTAATTAAAGCTTAATACATACCTTAAGCAAAAAAAAAAATGATTTTGGACTAAGTGTACCTAAGATAAACTTGGAAGCTTCTACATTTCAACATGTCTTATACTCTCTGTATTTCAAAATAAGTGATATTATTAAAAATTAGCCAACATATGCTTATATTGAATTTCAAAAACGAAATCAGTTTCAATGTTATTTATTTTACTTTCTTCCTCAAGATACTATACAATCCTCTTATTTTTTTCATTTTCATTTTCATTTTAAAAATCTATAACATGATGATAAATGTTGTATATAACTTTTATATATATGTAAACCCTTATACATTACATGTATATCGTATAAATAAAGTATAAGTAATTTATATACTTTGTACAATCACATATAAATATTGTATCATAAATATTGTATCTAGGTCGATATACACAATTAAATAACTTGAACACAATCATGATTATTCAAGCCTCAATTACAATAATATCAAATTCTTCTTGAAATCTACACCACCATTTAATTTTTTAAAAAAATATCACTTATTTTAAGTAAAAATTTAAGGAATCCCATAGTGTAATTCAATAATTACACTCTGTCCCGAAAAATTTAGTATTTACTAAAAATTCCTTAAAATTTTTGTTCCGTGATACTTTAGACTCTAGTGATACATGGTAAATTTAAACTGTTAAGAAAAAAATGGGGAAAAAACAGTACATTTAAACTTGTTAACTAAAATAGCATAATTTACGGTAACAGATCATTAATCAGCATTAAATTAGCACGTAATTGAATATTAATTTCAAATTTTGAAAATCAAAGATTATATCATCTATTTTGAATACAATTTTCAAAACCGCATGATACATAGAAAACATTATGATACACAACAAATTCATGTATCAGTGCATCGTCTAAAACACTATACACACTGATTCAAAATGTATCAGCAAGCACACTTGATGGATTCAAAATGTATCAATGCATCATCTAAAACACTATACACACTTGATGGATTCAAAATGTATCAGCAAGCACACTAATTCAAAATGTATCAGCAAACACTTCATGTATCAATGCATCGTCTAAAACACTATACACACTGATTCAAAATGTATCAGCAAGCACACTTGATGGCGCAGTTATTGAAATTAATCACTGATACATGATAAAAAATTTCAAAAACCCTTGATACATAGAATCTTGTTCAGTGCAGCTACAGCACTGTTGCTTGTTGGAAGAAATTCTTCTTGTTTGAAGCTAGAATCTTCATAAGCAAAATCAGATGTCCCACATAAAGGCAATCGATCAAATTCTTTTCCTGCTTTATCAGACAGCTGGTTCACATCACCATTGCTCTCTTCTTCCAGTAGTGGTATTGATATATTTTCCACCTCTGGTTCTCATTCAGAGGTCCTTTCTTGCTTTGTTTTTAGTTTCTCATTTTTCTTCGAGAGGTATTCCCTAGCTTCCTTAACTGACAGAATGATTTTTGATTTTGATGTTACAGAGATTTCACTTGGCTTGCTTGATTTTTCAAACGTTATAATAGGTTTTTCATATTAAATGTTGTGAAACATTTTTAATTAAAATTAATAATTCAAAATTCAAAAAGTGATTCAGAAGATTGAGTGTTCTAGTGGAGAAAAAATAGGCATGATATGGGGAAGTGTGTGTTATAGGAGAGAGAAGACTATGTATCTCTAAACTTCTACTAAAATTAAAAAAAAAGGATTTATGTAATATTTAAAAAAAGAAGGGAAAATTAGAGAATACTTAACTTATAGTTGTGTATTTAAGTTATTTTTCCTTATTTTAAAACGAAAAAAATATACCATAAAACTTCACTTTTCTCCGCACCAAGTAATGGTGGTGGGGAGCAATAATACAAGTAGCTTAAATTAGTGGATGTGTGTCTTGAAAATCTGATGTATCATTGTTCATTATTCCCTAGTGGGATAGTGTCTTTGCACACTATATACTTTCTATATCAGGCACAAGAAATAAATCAAAACTTACCTATTTTGTATTTGAGTAAGTTAAAAGGCACAATATATATATATACAAACTAAAGCCAATTTTTTCGAAACAATTAAAAGGTGACAATACGTTTGAAATGAAAAGAGTTATCGAAATTGAAGATAAAAAATACAAAAGAATGAAGTTGCAAATATTATCCCACTCATAGTTTGTATAACAGTTTTCAACTTTTATTAATGGGGCACAACGTAATGCATTGCGTTGCTCTATGCCTCATAAAACAGTGGTTAGCATTTTACCTAACATCACTCTGACGATCGATTGTTATGCTAGACAAATATAAATAATTTTAAGAAAATAAAAATTTAATATATCGTTTATTTGATATTTAATTCACCAAGATTAAGAATTAGTATCTTATCTTGAAGAATGGAATAATCTTATCAAGATTAGTTATTACATAAAATAATTAAAATGACAAGAATACTTTTAAGGTCTATGAAACCTATTTTTTCCTACTAAATAAGATGAACGATATTTTTTAAACATACTTCTTCTTAGAAATTGTGTAATATATTAATGAATACCGTTATTTAATATAAAAAATTAAATGTTAAATATAAAATAATATTAAAATAATATATCTTAATATAACTTATCTTCGAATTAATTAGCGACCACTCACCTTTATGCACAAATCACAATATACACATGCTAAAATATTCTTAAAATGGGTGCCTGCCAGCCCTTGAAAATACCTGAAAAACTAGCTTTAAACTGATGTGATCGCTACACATTTCCACCCTACACCATCCCTCAAGAGTGGACCAAGAAGGTTGTGTTGTGACTTGTCATCGTCATAAATTAGTGGAAGCACACAACGACCAATCTAGAATTTTTTGTTTATTAAACACCTCTAGCTATTGATCTTCATTGTGCTCCCTCCGTTTCACCTAGTTTGGAGTTTAAGAAAAAGAAAAATATTTTTGAAATAGACTAATCCTTTTTAAACGGTGGGAGTATAATATCATATTTTGATATCTGTGCTATAAGAACTCTAACTGATCCACATGAGCGTTTGGTGCATTCGTATTTAAATCAATTCCCATTTAATACAACTTTTTGGGTGCATTCATATTAAAAAAAAAAATTCTTAAAATTCTCATTTGATCCTAAAGTTATATAAACATATGTTTGTTAATCGAAAAAAGTGAAATGATTTCAGCATAGAAAGTGTCGATAGATAATGCTAGCTATGTTCCACTGCTGTTTCAATCGAATATATTTTTGATAGCAGTGCTGGCCAATGTTTCCTAAAATTTGTCCTTTCAATATAAGTAGTTTGGTTTAATTTATTTCATGCTTGTCCTTGTCACATTGCCCTTTATGTCATGTGCTTAATAGATGTACGACTTATAATATACGTGGATAAGATTCTAGGGACCAAATCTTTTCTTATCAATTTTAATTGCCGGTCGGGTTATGGTGGATCGACTCTCAGGGTAAAACCAGTCAATTTATGATGTATATCGTAGTCATGATTAGTTTTATTGAGATAAAGTTATCGATAAAAAAAAAGATAAAATACATAAATATCCTTCAACTTTGATGTGCACAAATAGACACTTAAACTTGTATAAAGTTAAACAAATAGACACACATATCTTACATGTCATTTTTTGCCTTACGTAATGTCTTACGTGTATTGTGTCATGTAGAACTTATGTATTTATTTATTTATTTAAAATTGGATAGTTAAAATATCTATTTATACATTATGAAAATATATAATATATATATTATGCCTAAAAAAGAATTTATAATCGAAAGCTCTTTGTTGAGACGAGTAAAAATTCACACAACATATTTCTGTAGAATTAACCACAAATATCCACTAAATGTGAGTTATTAATTTTCCAACGGCTCCTTTCAAGATTCTACCCATTATTGAGAGCCTTTTACAACTCAAAAAATAAGTAGTTTAATACAAATCTTCTATGACACTAAATAGGTTACAATTTAAAAATAATGAAAAGAGGGCCTGGAATACTTTTAAAATATTAGATATGGTATAAAATTATCATTTATTCATTTATTTGGCTTCAAAATATCCTTATTATTCATCAATTGGCTCCAAAATACCTCTGTCATCTATCTTTGAGTCCCAAATTGACACCTTATTTAACGGTTTTAAATTTAAATTGTTTAAATATTTATTTAAATACTAGGCGCTCAATTATTGGTTATAATAATTTATTAATATCATTTATAAATCAATCCACTACCCACTCATTACTAATTAAACCCAACCCAACTAATAAACCAATTCAAATATCAAATCACCCTAAGCACTATTAAAACACGACGAAATTACAGATTCCTGAAAATGATACTCAAAATTATCCGAAACTGAATTGAAGCCCCAATCAAATTAAGGTTGAGCCGCTTATTTAGGAGACACTTTCAATAGGATTCTCTTTCAAGCTTGAATTCGAAATTTATGATTAAAAGTAAAGAAATAGTATATCTCGAATTAATTCATGCACTTTTTAAATATTATTTTATAAATATTTATGATTTGTTTTAAATATTAAACTTTGATATATTATTTTTAAAAAAAAGTTATTTATTAAGTACTCCCTCCGTCCGCAATTATTTGTCATGATTTCTATTTTTAGAGTCAAATTATAATATGTTTTGATTGAGGACTTGAATGTATAATAAATGTACTTCTACAGACATTTCGCCTCAATTAGTTTTCCTGCAGTTGCATTAATAATGGGGCAGGTTTATTAATTGAGTGGGATTTAATTAGTAATGAGTGAGTAGTGGGTTGGTTTATAAATGATATTAATAAATTAAAATTATAACCAATAGTGGAGCGACAAGTATTTTAAAAAATATTTAAATAATTTAAATTTAAAATCGTTCAATAAGTTGTCAGTTTTGAATCCAAAAGGTGGATGACAGGGGTATTTTGGAGCCAATAAGTGGTTAAGAAGGGTATTTAGAGCCAATAAGTGGATGAAGGATAGTTTTGTACAATTTCTAATACTTCATGGGTAATTTAGATCATTTTCTGTAAAAAACAATTAAATGAACAACCCGAGAACTAAAACAATACTCCACTCGTCTTATTTTATACTCTCTCCGTCCGATATTGTTTGTTATGACTTCTATTTTTAGATTCAAACTATAAAAACTTTGACTAACATTTTAAGATGTACTTTTTTATCATATTAATATGCAAAAAATTGAATTTATAGTACTTTTCATATAGTTTTATAATATCTAATTTTTTTTGTTTAAAATATCAAATTAATGTGATCAAATTTACCTTTGAAAATTAGTTAAATTGACCTTCGATAAGCGCAACATGACAAATAATTTCGGATGGAGGGAGTATGCCACTTTTTTACTTTATATTTGTATTAAGAAATGATGTAACTTTACTCGTCTATCCTTATTTAATTGTTTTGAAACTCAAATTTTTAATAAATGAACATAAAATAATTTATTTTGATTAATTAATTTAATCAATGAATATGATACATTACTTAACTTTTCTAAGTTGATCAAAAATATATTTTCAAAACTAATAACTTAAAAAAATAAAATTAAAAATAATAACAATAATTTATAAATTAACTTTACGAAACAATAAATATTATGAATATAAAAAAGGATGAAATATAAGAATGAGACAAACACATGTTCTCTTTTTATGAAACAATAAATATTATGAATATAAAAGAGGCTTTGTTGACTTTCACATAATAATTCTTCACATTTATAATTATTTGCCAAGTATAAATCTTGATATGTGTGAATGACCTTTTTTGGGAAAATTGTGGAGAATGGCAAACTAGGGAAGGTAATTATACTAATTAAATCCTCTTTCATTTATTTCCTTTAAATGACAAACTTAAAGTTAATTTGCTATAAGGTTCCACGTTTTGTATAAAAAATTTTCCCCAAAACAAAACCCTCCTTTTTCCTCTCTCCGTCCATCCATTTTATACAATTTGGTCTTCTTCCTTCAATTTCTCCACACTTTTCTCCACAACTGCAAGTTGAAACTTCCAACTTCTCCTAGCACGCACATTAGGGCGGTTTTTCAAAATATTTCAAAAATATCAAGGTATCGCTTAAAACCTACTTACATTGTCAGTATTTTTTTATTTTTTTTGAATTTTTTAAAACTGATTTCACTTCAACTGTTAATCGCTTCAGAATTTTGGTTTGATTAATGGATGCCCAATATCCATCAAAGAGATTTACGAGAGGTATACCATTGCATGTTCAAATTGATGTTGAAAATCCATCGTTTTCATTGGGTCTAACTCAGAAATTTGGGGAGATTTCAGGTTCATTGTCTAAATCTACTAACATGCAAGATATTAGATCCAATTCCAATAATGACCCAATTAGTTTTGTTAATGGAAGTCTGAAGAATACTGTTGATGTTGTTACTGGGTCTAAAAAGAAAAGAAAACATAAATCTGATGTTCATACCTCTCACAATGATAAAAATGAAGGCGTTGGTTCTGAGTCAATTGAGCATAAGGTGTGTGTATAATAATTGTTCATATGTTTAGTTTTTATGTTGATTCGTGTCTTTATACAATTATAAATGTATAATATATATTCGTTCATGTTTTTGTGTTTCTGTTGATTTGTGCCTTATACAGTTTTTTTAAATGTATAATATCTTAATACTTGATTTCTATTCATGTCTTATAATGCCTAAATTACTGCCTCATTATATAACTGTGTCTATAAATGTGTAATTTAGTCTGTCTAATTTACTGCCTCATTATACAATTGTTTTAAAAGTGTATAATTTATTCTAACTAATTAAATGCATCATTATATAATTGTTTTAAAAGTGTATAATTTAATCTGTCTGATTTACTGCCTTATTATACAACTGTGTGTATAAGTGTATAATTTAGTCTATCTGATTTACTGCCTTATTATATAACTGTGTGTATAAGTGTATAATTTATTCTGACTAATTTACTGCCTCAGTATACAACTGTGTGTATAAGTGTATAATTTATATATATTTTGTGTCTAATACCACTATTTTTTTAGTAAAATGTATATGCTTTTTTTCAGGATGTTAAGTATTTAGGTCAAAGAGAACCAACAAGAATTCCGCACATGCAGTGTTACACAAATATTGACGTTATGAATGTTCAATCTTCAAAGCTTACTGAGTCACAGTACAGACAATTCTGTGGAAATACATGTTTTGCTCAACTATGCAGCATTCGTAGGTGTCACGTTCAGGCACAACTAATTAGGTGCATGTTTTTTAGAGAAATTGAAGGTAGCTCAAAAAATGCAATCCTGATACATGTCAATGGCACTACTCTACGTTTCACCATTCGCGACTTTGCTTTAATAACTGGGTTAAAATGTTCTGATAACGAGAATGATTTTGTCTCTAATACTAATGAACCAAATAGGATTATTCATCAGTATTTTGAAGTTGGAAAACCCGTCACCAAGAGTCAATTGATTGACAAGTTTGATAAAAAAATTTGGGTAGATAATGATGATGATGCTGTTAAATTTGCAATATTGTTCTACATTCATTCATTCATCTTTTCTGAAGAACCAATTGGTACTGTCACGACCCAAACCGGGTTGCGACTGGCACCCACACTTACCCTCCTATGTGCGCGAACCAACCAATCTAACCTTAACATTTCAATATAATATCAACAGAAAGTAATGCGGAAGACTTAAACTCATTAAATAAAGACCAATTCATTAACTTCTATTATTTCCCAAAATCAGGAAGTCATCACCACAAGAACATCTACTTTAAACTACTAATTCTAAGAGTTTCTAAGAAGCTAAAAATACATAAGAAGCTAGTCCATGCCGGAAGTTCAAGGCATCAAGACTTGAAGAAGAAGATCCAGTCCAAGCTAGAAGCATTAGCTCACCCTGAATTTCCGATGTAGTAAGACTGGCTTGAATTACTGTTGAGTTGAAGACGATGACACGTTTACTGCACTCCACAAATAAACAAGAAGAGAACATAAAAGTAGGGGTCAGTACAAAACACGGGTACTGAGTAGATATCATCGGCCAACTCAAAATAGAAATCAATATATACCAAGTAATATCATAAAATCAACTATGATACTCAACATGTAGCAACAACAAGTACTATATCATTAATAATTACCGTCAAGTTCACACATGAGGACTCAAGCCTCAATACCATACTCATTTGGGAATTATGTTCATTAGATTGAGTATATTAACATCTTTCAAGATTCATTATCTTTAGTTCTCTTGTGTCGGTACGTGACACTCCGCTCCCTCATATTCATTAATCCTCTTGTGTTGGTACGTGACACTCCGATCCCTCATATTCATTAATCCTCTTGTGTCGGTACGTGACACTCCGATCCCTCATATTCATTAATCCTCTTGTGTCGGTACGTGACACTCCGATCCCCTAAATCTACGTGTCGGTTCGTGACACTCGATCCCCTAATTCTACGTGTCGGTTCGTGACACCCGATCCCCTAATTCTACGTGTCGATTCGTGACACCCGATTTCCTAAATCTACGTGTCGGTTCGTGACACCCGATCCCCTAATTCTACGTATCGGTTCGTGACACCCGATCCCCTAATTCTACGTGTCGGTTCGTGACACCCGATCCCCTAATTCTACGCGTCGGTTCGTGACATCCGATCCCCTAAATCTACGTGTCGGTTCGTGACACCCGATCCCCTAATTCTACGTGTCGATTCGTGACACCCGATCTCCTAAGTCTACGTGTCGGTTCGTGACACCCGATCCCCTAAATCTCCTTCCATCAATTCATCAAGCCTTCTTTCTTACCAAGGCATCATCAATCTCATTACTTTAGTTCATCAAGCCTTCTCCCTTACCAAGACATCATCATTAAAAAGAGATTAGGTTTTTATCAAGATTTGGGATTCAATAACTTCATCATGCTTAATATAATCACAATTATATAATCACGTTCATGCATGCATACAATTAAGCACATAGCAGGGTTTACAATACCACCAATACATATCATTCTCTATTAAGAGTTTACTATGAAAGCATGAAAACCATAACCTACCTCCACCGAAGATTAGAAATCAAGCAAGCAAATTCCCAAAGCTTTGTGTCCTCTTCGTTTCTCCTCTTTCTCGTTCAACTTTCTTTCTCTTTCTACTCGTTCTCTTTCTTTTTGTCTCTCTTTGTCCTTTCTTATTTTTCTTATTCCAACCCTCTTTCTTTTACCCTAATTAGTATATAATTAAGAATAAAAGACGGCAATAATGCCCCACTAATTAACTTAAGGTTACCTCTTTTAACCCCCCAAGTAATTAGACTTATTAACATTAACCCACTAACTTTATAATTAAGGCAAGAATAGTCAAAAACGTCCCTTAAAACGTATCAAGAAATCCGACCCAGACTGGAATTGCGCAACCTGTGACGGGCCGTCGTGCCTGCGACGGTCCGTCCTGCAGGTCGTCGCAAAGTTCAGAGACCCAAATTTCCACCAAGGGTCTGTGACGGTCCGTCCTGCCATTTCGTTACAAAGTTCAGAGAGTCGATTTCAGCACCCAAATTTCAGAATTTCTAAGTGTTTTGGGACGAGACACCCTCGACGGTCCGTCGTGCCCATGACGTTCCGTCGTGGGTTCCGTCGTCTCAGCCTATTTTTCCAGAAATAAAATTTGCTGCTCAAAACGACTAAACAGGTCGTTACAGGTACTGTAATTGATAGAAAAGATTTTGATTTAGTTGAATCAGGTAGATACATTGACTATCCTTGGGGTAAAAAGGCTTTTGATATAATGATTATGCATTTGCATAGTAAGATCAAACATGATGGGAAGTATTTTAGGTTGTATGGTTTCCCACTTGCTTTGCAAGTGTGGTTTTATGAATGTTGTTCAAAATTTGATGATGAAATTGCTGTTAAAGTATCTGATCACATCCCTAGGATACTCAACTTGGAGACAAAAAAAGATTTTCCTCGTCTAAGCTATTTCGCTAAGGGCATATTCAGAGACGACAACAATCCGGTACGCACTGCATAAATATATGTATAATTTTATGGTTCATTTATATAGTTACATATTTATACAGTTCTATAAAATTATAGTATAATGTATAGCTGTATAAATATGTACCTGTATAAATATATGTATCAGTTTATTTCATTTAAAATTATATGTATAAATGTGTTCCTTGTATTATATTATGTATGATATAAGTTTCTGGAAATGTATAATTATGCATATAATTATACTAATTGTATAAATATAGCCTTATTTGTATATATAAAATTTTAAACTATATAATAAAACATTTAACTGTTTGGAATGTATATGGAAAGACTTAATTGTATAAATAAGTTTATGAACTGTATAATTATACATATATGAACATGTATATATTTTGCAGCTTGTTTTTCAGAATCTGACTCCAACTGAAATGGAACTCAATATTCTTGAATTACCCCCTGAGTATGTTCAAACAGAGCAATCGCCAACAGAAACAACAGCTGCAATGATTCGGATGATGATTTTCAGGATCCTCCAAGTCCAATAAACAATCGTGGAAAAGAAAAGATTGATACTTATTCGTCTCCTCCTAAGAAGAAATCAAGGCGCACAATCAGTCATATTCAGAATAAGTCACCACCCCGAGTCATTTCTAAGCAGCGCGGTTTGACAAAGCCTCCTCGAAATGTCAGTATTGCAAAAATAACTAAGGCACCATATCCGAAAAAGCAGACCAAAAAATCTGCTAAGGTTCCAGCAATTGCATGCATTAAGAAAAATGTTGAGCTTAAAGAAAGTATTGCTTCTAAAATTCCATCCACCAGCAAGTCACAGGATTTCAACATATCGCGTGATGAGTTTGATCGATTCAAAATTTCAGTATTTATTTATTAAAATATTTTTTATGAAATTTATATATATTGTTAATGTTAATTATACATTTCAATGTCAGATGGAGAAACAGTTTACTGATTTAAGAAACTTCATTGAAATCAACTTCAAAGTTGTGTTGGATTCTATCAAAACCAAGAATGCGGAAGATAAGGTTTTGTTAATATTCATCAATACATGTATTATATATATATGTATATATATAGTTTTTCTTCTCTTTTCAGGGTGACGATGTAGAAGTAACACGTAAAGTTTCAACAGTCGGTGTCGATCAGTCCGAAGAACCTTCTCTGAATTTACCTTCTAAATTGAACTATCAATCTGTTTTGAATGATCTAAATGATCAAGAGGTAATATACTTATTTTATCTTCTTTGTAATTCAAATTTTTATTGCATTTTGTATATACTGTATATTTAATAATAATTTTTTTATAGAATTTTGTTCGAGTAAATGTCACATCATCTAGTCCTGAAGTTACATTTCAGCAGTCATCTTCACGCTCTCCAGCTGTTCAATCAGATTTTAGCCCTTTACTTCAACAATTCAACACTCCCGAGCCACAAGTAATTTTTTTTTATGAACAACATTCTCAATTTTGTAAAATATATATATACTAAACGTACAGATATGATCATTATACATATACAATTTAGTACCCATCTAAAATATATATAATATTTTATTGTATAATGTAATAACAAAATTCAACTTGCAACAAACTATACAATAATGTATAAATAAGTAATAGGCAGTTCCAATGTTCAAATCAACCCTGGATGTTCAAAACACTTTCAATATTTCTGAGTTTCAAAACAATTTTGAGGTTTGAATTCTTGAATAACATTTTTTATTTTTTTATAATCTATGTTTATATGTATATATTACTAATATTATACATTTAGACGGAGAAATGTGAAGATGTTCCAGTAGAAGTGGACAAAGAAAGATCCCAATTCATGGATGATCAAGCAGAATTCAACAATCCTTTATTTGTATGTTATTGTCTTCGTAAATTAAAGGGGTTAAGTTGTATTATATATATAATCATTAATTTATATTTTTTTGTCAAAAATTTGTCTATTGTTATATAACAGCAGGAATTATTGAATGTTATATATGATCAAACTGAAAAGATGGAGCAAGAAGAATTGGGAGATACAAACAAAGCAGGATCATCCAATGCAGATGAATTAGTTGTTGAGGAAGATTTCATCTTTTCAAAACCTCTTCAGATTGTAAATGATGATCAAACAAAAATTAATATAGAAAGAAGCATTGTGTTACATCCTTTGTTAGCTATGGACAAACACACACCATTACCAATTCCAAGGGAAAGGCGTCCAGGCCCATTCAACACATCGCCTTATGTGACAACGTTCAGTTCTGAATCTGGTATAACAAATTATACATTTTACATATTAACACAGTTATATCAATAAGTGTTTTACACACCTAAAAATAATATATGTCTTTATACATTTCAGGTAGTTCATCAAGGTTCAACTACGTGTTTGAACTGAAACATCCATTTGTTGCAATGTCGGATGTGGATCTTACAACTTTATATCTGCACTTCTGGAAATGGTTAAATGAATGGCTTCTTGTCAGGCATAGCGCAAAGTAAATTAGTTAATTACTAAATATAATTATTTAATCATATATGTGTGTATTTTGTATAAAAATTTCTTTTTATTTGAATTTTGATAGGATAGGTAAAGAAGAGCGATAAAAAAAGAACAAGTCTCGCTTACAGATGTGGTTTCATTTTGGAATTGTAACTGTCCAAAACAAGAACTGGTTCTATAGGCTTGCATACAAAGATCAATTGTTTGATGACTCGGTAAGCTTTACACAACTCTGTTTTTTTATACAATTTACAGTTTTAGTATTTATACAATTTTTGATTATGTATTTTTATAGCACATAGATGTCATTTTGTATTACATACGCAAAAGAGCCAAGTACTCCGACTCCGACAACAATGAAATCAGCCTTATTACTGTGGATTGCAATTTCAATAAACTAATTGCAAATGTGTGGGATGCTTATTACAATTTGGATAGTACAGTCAACAAGGAGAGTACAGAGGAGTCCATTATTGAGTACATTAATGGATACAGAATTCATGTTGCTGCACCTTGGCATACCGTTGATAACATCCTTATCCCTGTTAACATCGAGCAGATATTTCATTGGGTTCTTATCGTTGTGTCCTTTAATGAGAGATGTATACATGTCTATGATTCTCTTAGGGGTGGTTCACTACACAATTCGTCAGTTTCAAATGAGATCAAGAAATATGCACAACTGATTCCCATGTATCTATCTAAGTCTGGTTTTTACAGGAAGAAAGACATTAACATATCTTCACATCCGAAGTACAAGTCGCATTCTGAAGTTGACTCTTTTGAAATTATACATGTCAATGATATAACACAACAACATGAAGGAAGCCTGTAAGTCTTGTTATTACTCTTAATCAAATTTTTAATTTTAATTTTACGTTGATCCTAGAATAATTTCAGCGATTGTGGACTATATTTTGCTGCTTATGTAGACCATATCAGTAAGGGAAATTTGGTTCCAACATTTGATCCAGAGTTTACCCGTATTCAATATGCGTCTTTGTTGTGGAATTATGGAATGCAAAAAATCCAAGCTGATGCCACCAGTGACAGTGAGGCACCAGAAAGGCCAGTCAGGATTCATAGGGATGTTGATATCAGTGACATGATCACAATTGATTAGATCCGTAATACTAGATTTATGTATTTCTGAATATGCAAAAGACATAAGAATTTGTGAACTTCTATGTTTTTGTATTGTAATATACTTGTTTGTTCAATTAAGTTTTTCACTTCTTTATTTTTGTTTACAATTTAATACTTATACAAACTACATTACACAATATATATTTATACACTAACTGTATAAACCTATGTGTATATTTCACTTTGTATTTTTTATATAAAAATTGATTATTATACACTTTTTAATAATGAGACTGTACATATTAACTGTATAAATCTCAACAGTTTATTTTACTTTCTGCATGATTATACAATTAATTGTATAAATCTCGACAATTTATACAATTGTTAATTCATTATGAAATGTATAATTATACATTACTAGGATTATACCATTGTTCAGAAATTTCAAATTTACAAATAATCTTATACAATTAATAGTTATACACTAACAATATAAAACTAGGATTACATTGATGTTGGATATATACATATACATTTCAAGGCTTACAAAATAGTTCATAAAGCATACATATATATTCAACTTAAACAACAACATATATTTATACATTAACTGTATAAATATAGACAGTTATACAATTGTTAATTCTTTATGAACTGTATAATTATACATTACTAGGATTATACAATTGTTCAGAAATTTTAAATTTACAAATAAGCTTATATAATTAATAGTTATACACTCAATATAAAACTAGGATTACATTTATGTTGGATATATACATATACATTTCAAGGCTTACAAAATAGTTCATAAAGCATACATATATATTCAACTTAAACAACAACATATATTTATACATTAACTGTATAAATATAAACAGTTATACAATTGTTAATTCTTTATGAACTGTATAATTATAGAGTTAAGTATCTGTAAAATTGATACAAAATGATTAGCACAATTAATAAGACATAACCACTTTATTCCATAATGAAAATACTAACTCATACTGTTTTAACACAAAACTACTTCAGAATAAAATTCAATTGTATATCAAATCAAATTTTACATTTCAATAGAATTGTAAAAACTTGTTAAACTTCTTGAGGTCTATTTCTGCATGAACGCCTATTGTGACCTGCAAATCCACGTGTACTACATGTATGCTTTCCTTTTAGTCCAAGCAATTCACGTTTAGTTTTTGAACGGGGTTTATTTTTAGGCCTTTCGGGAGGTCTTTTGAATTTTGGATGTCAGACTTCATCATACATTATGGCTTCAGGTATAACCCATTCTGAAAAGAAAGGCAATGGATAAATCGGTATCTCATAAATCTTCAAAACTGTCTTTGGTTTATACAAATCTAAGCAAAATCCATCGGCTACTATACTTTTCCGCTTCAATACAGCCAAAGCATGTTCACAAGGAATTTCTTCATATTGAAACTTTCCACAGCTGCATGTTTTGTTCTTTAAACAGACCACAAAACTCCTACCATCATCAGTCACATTGTATACGTATTCAGTTGACGGCACAACCTGCTTCACACAAAATAGATTTATATATATGTATAAGTCTATACAATTTCTAGCCGTGTGCATAACTCATTAATTAATAATATATATACATAAAACTTACCCCCATTCGTGTGCTCAATGCTTCATATTCTATTAGTAAATTTTGAGCTTTTCCAATCATCGGAGTAAATGTGCAGGCTGCCTCGTATTTGTTGTCATGATTCCATTTCCCAAACATCAGTCTTACCTCTTCCAGAAAATTGAATATTGGTAATTCCCTAGCAGATACTAATGCAGCATTTATACTCTCTGCAATGTTAGACGTCATAGCCCATCCCCGATGAGTTTCTGCATGACACCTTGACCACTTATCATATCCAGCTAGTTCCAAATACTCTTTAACACCTACATCAACTGTTTTTACAGTATCCATCAGCCTGTCAAACTCAACTTTGTTGCAAGTCTTTGCCATTGTATAATACACAGGACTTAACTCCTTGGATGCCTTCCTAAATTTCTTCTCTACATTACTCCACAAGTGCCACATACAAGCATAATGTGGCACATTTCTATACACTTGAGTCACAGCCTTTATTATACTTTCATTTCTATCTGACACTACACACATATTAATCCTTTCACTATAAGCCTCCTTTAGTTGTAGAAAAAATCAAAACCAAGCTGCATCATTTTTCGAATCAATGATACCATATGCTAGTGGAAAAATGTGTCCTGCATTTTAATTGACACACATATTAATATTTTGATAAAAATTGAACAATAAAAAATAAATTAACCATACCTGCTCGGTCCGTTGTACTTGCAGCAACAAATGTTCCATTATACGGTCCTCTTAGGTGACTTCCATCCACAACAATTACAGGCCAGCAATGTTCAAAGCCTTGTATAAAACTATTCAATGCAACAAAGAAATACAAGAACTCATTTTTATCTGTTTTCTTTAGACGTATATGCGAGCCTGGATATGTTATATTCATCATATACAAATATGCTGGAAGCTTGCTGTAAGATGCAGCTACAGTCCCCCTCAATGCAACTAGAGCCTTTTCTCTAGCCCTCCAAGCCAACGAGTAATTTACATCAACTCCCAAATATATCTTTACATCACTGCGAATATCAGAAGGTGTATATTTTCTCTTGTGATCAACAAGTTTGGATTTAATGATCCCTCCAATCAGCATGCTTGTGGCATGTTTTTGTGAATACACTTTATCCTTCAAAGGACAAGTATGGTCTGTATTAAATGCTCTTATTCTAAATATACCAGACTTGTTGACATTAGATGCTTTCATTAACCATTCACATTCATCAGAAATACACTCCAGTGTATAACTACATAAGCAAAAACAACACAACACATCAATATACAAATAATTAAAACAACTTATACAATTATATATTTGTATGTATAAAGAAGGTACCTGATTGCTTTTGACCTCAGTGTTCTATATTGAAATCTTTTTTCAATTGCATATTTTTCCATCACAGATTTCAATATGTCTTTGGTCTTATACACTTGGTCTACCTCCACGAACTTATTACAAGGATCTGAAATAACTCCATCGCAGCTCCCTGACCACAAAATATGAAGCGGCTCTACCAACTCACCAATACTCAGCTGCCTATTATCAAATTCATCATTTTCATTGATGCTGATAGATGTTATCGTATCGCTATCCTGATTTGAACTTCCACACAGTTCATTGGTACCAATTATACTAGGCAGTTTGCTAATACACAGTGGATACTTGTTGAACTCATTTTCAGACTTTTTAAGCATAATATACACTCTAACACCTATGTCGTTGTGAATCAACATGGGTGTCTTGCCTTTTGTCAATATTATACTCAATTTTGAGTTTATTCACATTCGTATCAATCCCTAATTGCATTGCAATGACATTATACAAATCATTATACGATGAACTTTCTTTAAAAATCATCTCATCAATTGTATAATCAACGTAGCAATTGTCATTATCCCATCTACCAGAATGCTTAACCAATATAGCCAGTGAAGCCATTTTCAGATTTTCTGTATACAAAATCAAATTATACACATATACAGTTATCAGCTAAATAAATGCAGTAACAAACAAAATATGTACTTATACATATTATAGAAACTTCATTTTTAAGCTTATACACATTTTCAAATTATACAAAAAAAAAATCTCTGTATACACAAAATTATAGCTTTATAGAAGTATACACTTCAATAGCAACAACTAAAAAGTACATGAATACAAAGGACAAATTCGTATGTAATAGACAACAGATCCATTCAATTATACAATTTACAAAATAACACTAAATTTGATAGATTCGAACATACAAACAACAATCTAATACACTTAAACACTTATACAATTTCAAATTCAAACAATTCTATGAATTGGAGCAAATCTCAGATCAGTAATTTCAAATTAACAACAATTTTTTTTATAATTTACATTAACTAATCAAATCAATTACGGACATATATTCACATCTCAATATACATTCAACTGATTTGATGAAATTAAAAAACAAAATTTGAATTTTAAACACCATTGTCGACAAAATCAAAAACACAATCAGAATTACCTCTTATTTCTATCTCTAAAAACAAATTTATCTTGCTTGCTTGCTTAAAATCTTCAATAGCTTGATCAATTTTTTGAATTGTCAACAAGGGAGCTGCTTCGATCGAAGGAGAAGAAGGAAGACTGAAACTGAAATTGATTTGGCGTGAATTGTGGGATTTTTTCCTTATTTATGTGCTGTGTTTTTTTTTAAAATTGAAACTGTATAAATAGCTCACTTATACACAAAAGAAGACCCGTAGCAAACTTTTAGTTTTTATGAAATACAATTTTGTATTGTTTGCTAAAATATAAAATTAATAACTTTTTCTTTGCTATGTATAAAATTTGCCCTTTTTAATACTCACATTTATAACTATTTGCTAGGTATAAATCTTGATACGTGTGAATAGCCTCTTTTTTAATACTCCCTCGATTTCTTTTTGTGTTGCCTTTTTAGATTACATTTACTTTTTTTATTTTTATTTAATATTTTATTGAGTCTATTTTATAATAAATGATAAATATATTAGATTTTAAAATTAAAATATATTTAGATCATTACTTATATTTTTGAGTTTCTTTTCAAAAAAATCAAATTTATAGAATAAAAAATGAAAAGAGTAATTAATCAAGAACTCAAATGAATATTAATTACTTATTAGTTTTTTTAAAACTGATCAAAGTATATATTTTCAGAACGAATTTACTATTCTATCAAGAATATAATTGAAAGAATTAATTTTATAAAATAACAAGTAATATCATCTAATTATTTATAAAAAGAAATGATTTATAAAAAGGAACAAAGAGAATAACATCAATATTATTTATAGTTCTTTATATATGAGAGATAATGATTGAAACCTCTTGTATCGTATAATGCAGTGATAATTGAGTGTATTTCTCTAAGTAAAGTTATATATATATATATATATATATATATATGGATCTATTATTTTATAATTTTAATGATTTTTAGTGATAAGAACCTAAATGTCAAATCGATCATATATATATATATATATATATATTTTAGATTGACTTTTTTATAATAATGCACCATCATCTGAAAATTATGGATACGCTTGTACTTATTTGAGACATGCTTAAAAATTTATTCTCGTAAATTGTTTCTCCTTCTTCTTCTTTTCTTGATAATTCTTGTAGTATATCCAAACGTCATTCAAATTTGACCTAGCTCAATTTGACTTATAACAGTATTATGCACGATGGATTAAGCTTATGCTTTCAAGTCGATTAAACGCATGAAAATGGAGCACTTTGAACATTGCACACCGAAAAGTGGGTGCAAAAACCAACCACATACCATCAACCAAAATAGTAAAAAAAATAGAAGACTCTCAAAACTTCAAACACTAGTGATGTAACATTATATTGGAAATCATGTCCCCAATAATATAAGATGGTTGTACACTTGTACTAGTAAAACTTTTGAGCACGTTGTTGCAAGAAAAAAGAACACCTACTACTTTCTCACTCTCATTTTACCCGATATTGTTTGATTACAATAACAGAGCTAAGAATTTTAATAAAGACTTCAAAATTTAAAGAAAACACATGAATTAATTGAAAAAATTTGACATTTATTGTATATATATATAAAAAAAATAATTTTAATCATGTATATATATGCTGGCTTCGCCTCTTTTTATTTTTCAAAATTCATAATTATTTATGTAATTATAAATCATCTCATTAAAAATAATAAAAATAAAAAAGTTTATAATTGCGTAGTTGTGCAACTTTTTTAATGAAATCTTACTTTAAAGTTAAGAGACTATCAAACTACAGTCTCTATAACGCACGAAACTGTGGGTATATGTGTATATTTTATCTTTTTTAGAATATAATTATAAAATTATATTGGATATGTTATAATTCTTATTATGACTAAGAATAGTTAACATGTAAACTCTATAATTGAATTATTTTTAAAATATTAAATTTTATTGTTGCTTATGGAACAGACTAAAATCTAAAATATATTATGTACAATGAATAAGGATAAAAAATGTTCCTAAATTATCGCAAAATATAAAGAAAATGTATAAGTGCCCCTCAATATATATTTGAAATTTTAGAGACACACTTATATTATACTAAGGTCCTATTACTCCTGAACTTATTTTATAAATAATTTTCTACTCCTTTTCGATCTACGTGACACTAACTTGAAAAAATGTCAACATGCATTGAGTCCACAAGATAGTGCCCCATAGGCCGAAAAGGGGTAGAAAATTATTTATAAAATAAATTCAGGTGGATATTAGGACCTTAATATAGTATAAATGTGTCTCTAAAATTTTGAACATAGATTGAAAAGGTACTTGTATATTATCCCCAAAATGTATAGAGATATCTGCATCCATCTATTTTATTAAACATATCCCTCTTATACATTTTTGGCTTACTTATGCCCTCCAACTCAGGATCAACACTAATTTTTTTTAAAAGTTCACGTGATATTTGATGACTGATCCAATTTTATACTTTGGTCAATAATTAAATTATAAAAAATAAGTAAACTAAAACCAACCTTAACAAGTATTTTAAGTTTTTTCGAATTTCAAAAAAATTATAATAATTATATGTCCAAACATGATTTCTGAATTATATGTTATTAACCTGTGTTTGAAAAATCAGAATTACTTATTTTGACAAAACTTTGCAGAAACACGAAATAATCAAAGTTCACCGAATCATTAAGAAAGATGAACATAAATTAATTAAGAAAAACTAAAATCTGTAACGTATTAAAATCTGAAAAAGAAAAAGTTGAACAGGAAAAAGATTAAGTTCACTGAATTCACAGTGTCTCCTTAAGAAAATTATTCCCCTCTAGTATTCGAGGTTTGATTTGGAATATGTCCTTCCAGGATAAAATGATCTCAATCACCAGTGTGTAGATACCAAAAACTCTGGTGTCAGCGAACCACTCAACAACAGTAAAGTACACGAAGAAATTTTTGTGCATAAGAAGAAAAATAAATCAGAAAAATTCGTAATGAAAAATTCTGAGCAATAATTAGTATTTATAGGCAAGAGGAACAGATTCCAAAAGATTGCAATCCTTTCAGAATCCACACAACCATTAATGAAAGTTTGCAACATTTCAAACGGTCCTGGCTGTTCTTGAAAGTTGCAACCTTTCAGAACATACATTTCCAAACGGTGAGAAATTCAAATAAAACCGGAAAAAAATTAAATGAAACGGGTCGCACGTATTCGAGTCGGGTCGGACAACTAATTAATTGAAACTGGTATGACTATTTAATTTAATGAATTAAATAATTAAAACAAACTTTGTCCAAAAAATAATATCTCGATCATTTTCCAAAGCCAAAGCCGACGACGGCACGAGGGGAGTCCCTCTTTCCAATCCTTTTAAGAATTAATAAGAGTGTTTCTATATTTAAATTCTTCTATTTTTCTTTTTCACTACCGATGAGGGACAAATATCTTTATACCTAAAACATAAAAGGACTTCTCAAGTTTCCAACTTTTTAAATTTTTCTCTTTGTCTCCGTTTCCCATTAATTTTTGCTACATATCTAACATTTTGTTCCACTTAATTAGTACTACAAAAGTGGAGATGATTATAATCTTCAAGATAATAATACCAAGGACCACCCTCCATTTGGAAGTCAAGCTTGTAATTCTTGCCTAAATATCTCAGTAATGCACATCCATTCGGCTTACTAGATCTCCATAGACTCCACTTATGAGAATATCTTTCTTATATTTTGGATCAAATTTCACGGGTCATCATGAATCACGTATGTTAATTGATTTAATTTCAATTTATTTTTATTTTCTCTGAAAATAAGAAGATAAGAAAAAATAATTATTTCTTTCTCAAAAGATTGGAGGGAACATTTATTTTTAACAATTGCACTCCCTTTTAAGAAGGGAGTGTTTCTTCCTTAAAAAGTGGTGGAACGTTTAAAAAAAAGATTTTTTTTCTTCTCTTAACAAAAACATCAAAAATTATTTAGCACATCGTCTTTATTTTCTAGTGATTCAAAGAAATGATTTGGAACAATATTTTCTGATTTAATTTGCTGCGATAAAATACACAGATCTTATATTGTATCTTATTTATTAAAATTATTACATATCTCATCGATGTTACTTTTTTTTTTAGGATAATAAAATCATGCAACTTTTATAAATATCTTATTAAAGTTAAACTTTTTTAGAATAACAAAATCAATAACTATTATCTTTTAACTCCGAATTATAAAAAACATATTTCACATAACATATCATATTCACTTTTTTTAAAAAAGAAATAATAAACGTGCATCTTATTAATATGACCCCAAGAGCTGTTTTTCTGTCTGCATGTATACAAACTTAGGTGTCTAACAATATAAAGTTTTAATATGCACAATTGACTATGAAACATTGGCCTTTTGAATAGGACTTGTTAGTCAAAAAGAAAGGTAAAATGAACCTTGACCCCACTTAAGTGATAGCTAAATGTATATATTGTAAAAACGATATTTATTTTAGAGAAGGTATTTTATAAGTGAGACGTGTTTAAGTGGTTGAAAATATCTATCATCAAGTAGTAAAGGAGGTTTAAAAAAAATAATAATAAGCTTTTAGAAAACAAATAATAAGTTTGTTTGAGTAATGCAACATAAATTGTTATCGAAAAAGCTTTATAAAATAGTGTTTCCCCTAAAAATACTTTTTTAAAAACTCGAGCATGTGAAAATTGCTACTCTAATATTTGCAAAAGTGCACAACTTGTTACTTTTCGAAAAAACACTTTTGACCAAAAAAATATTATTCAGAGTTTGAAAGTTTGACCAAACAGACTAGAAAAAATCAGAATTGTACCAAGTCTATGATTTGTCTATAAATTGAAGAGTTCTTTGATGCACTAACATGACAAGAAAACCAAATTGAGGAGAAAATGAAGCACTTAGTAATTAGTTGTGCCATGTCAATGGAAAAACAAAAACACTACATTGCCATGCTCCTCACACAAGCTATTTTTGCAGGCATGGCTTTGTTTTCTAAAGCTGCAATATCTCAAGGGATGAACCCTTATGTTTTCGTTACTTATCGCCAAGCATTTGCTATCATTGCGTTAGCCCCCCTCGCTGCCTTCTTTGAAAGGTTAATATAATAAATTCGCGATTTTTTAGTAGTGTATGTACAAGCTTAACTACTATATTGTATATATGCAATTTTCAACTTTTTGTTTTAACTAAAACAGAAAATCTGATGTTCCTTTATCCTACAACATCATGCTGAAGATCTTCCTGATGTCATTACTTAGGTAAAGTTCACTATTAATTATTTAATTTATTGTATGTTAATCATTAGCCTCACTTGATTAATTTTGTTACATTTTCTTTTTTCAGCACTCTAAGTTTGGATCTATACTATTTTTCCATACATTACACCACAGCAACATTTGCTGCAGCCTCCACTAACTTAATTCCAGCCATCACTTTTTTTATGGCAGTAATTTTAAGGTACACTTTACATATACCTAAGCTGAGCTGCGGTTCACTTTTATTTGTCACGTTTCATTTTATGAGAGTATGTTAACTTAAATTAATTTTCGAAGCTAACCTATTCACTATTTTAAATTTAGACATTTGAAAACTATATTATATGAAAAATCACATGTTATAAAATTGTTCATAGTCTATACAGTTTAACTCCCTAGAAATGAAATGTGACAAGTAAAAATGAAGAGAGAGAAATATTTAGAAACCATAATTGTACTTAATGTTCTGTTTTTTTTGTTTTGTTTTTTTTTTAAATAAAATATACAGAGTGGAGGCTCTTGCAATAAAGAAATCACATGGAATGGCAAAACTGTTGGGTTCTTCAATTGGTGTTACAGGAGCTTTGGTATTTGCCTTAGTTAAAGGTCCACAATTGAATTTCATGAAAGGGAACACAAGGGGAACTCATAGCTCAAATTTGAATTATAGTTTGAAGGAAGAGTGGTTAAAAGGTTCACTAGTCATGGTTTTAGCTAACTTCACATGGTCTCTATGGCTCATTTTACAGGTATATTTAATTACATCTGAGTCACGTGTCAATTTAAGTGTTTTACTTATCATAAAGAATGTCTCTTTCTATATATAGTAAAGAATATCTGACAAACTTAAGATCACGAGATTTAAAAAGGAACTCTGATTATTTTTATTTTTTTTAGGTTCGTATTGTGAAACAATATCCAGCAAAACTTCGTCTTGCCACTCTATATTGCTTGTTTAGCTGGATACAATCTTCAATTTGTGCCATGGTGATGGAAAGGAATATATCAGCATGGAAGCTAAAATGGGACATTAATCTTTTTTCAGTAGCTTATTGTGTATGTTTTCTCCTATGCTATTTCAGAAACATGATTTTTGTTTCAATTTAATTTAATTAATCCTTGGAAATATAACATAATCTTCAACCCCCGTTATATCTTTTTGACACTTTTTATTGATGAATTGTCATGTGTGAGCTTGATTTTTTTCATATATCAATCATGTGAAAATTCTTTTTAATTTTGGATGTGAGTGAGATTTGATATCAGTAACTCAACTTATTCTGATATCATGTTGAAATGTATGACCATAAAAGCTTAGTTGTTAGAGAAAAATACTTTTATGATTTAATTATATTCTCAACGTATATTAACTTAAAATAAAAATTAAAATATTTTTACTTTTCATCTCAATAAAGTAAAATATTTTTTGCCATGTGGATCTTTTTTTTTCTTTTCCCTCTCTAAGTGGGTTGAAAATTAGATGAACATGTATGAAATTCACCTTTTTTGTTGTTTATGGCATAAATCATTGGGGTTTTTACTTTTACTGTGTAATATAATTATTCACCACAAACATTGCAGGGTTATATTGTTACAGGCTTGACATATTGGATACAACTTTGGACTGTAGAGAAAAAAGGGCCAGTATTTGTATCTATGTTCACTCCACTATCACTCATCATAACTGCCATTGTCTCAGCTTTTTTATGG
Source organism: Solanum lycopersicum (assembly GCF_036512215.1). Taxonomy (NCBI): domain Eukaryota; kingdom Viridiplantae; phylum Streptophyta; class Magnoliopsida; order Solanales; family Solanaceae; genus Solanum; species Solanum lycopersicum. Next base: position 59,995,970 of record NC_090803.1, read on the forward strand.
AAGGAAACACTTTACGTGGGAAGGTAACACCGCCATTTCAAATCATCAAATTAGTTCATATACGTAAGAGTGCTTCATAGGTAGGTTCAAATTTGTTTCATATATTATTGATTTGGTTTATTGGTTTTTGATTATTAAATATGTCAATTCGGTAATAAATTAATAAGATATTTTTTTTATCGATTTTTGATTTATTAATGTTTGATCATTATCGGCTCGATTTCAGTTTATCTAATAAGAAAATGTCTGTAAAATATTATATGTCTTCTCACTTATCCAAATGCTTTGATATAATGAAACAAGAAAGATAATGAGAAATTGCATCAATAAGAGAAAATATAGTACGAAGGCTAAATTACATGTTACCACTAAAACATAGTATGAATTTTTTTTTATGTTAATCAATTACGGACCTTTACAAACTTACAAATGCTACAACTTATACAAACTAAAACTAAAATAAAATAGTCCAACAAGACTAAAACTAAAATCAAATAGCTACAATTGTGAACCCCTTACTTTACTCATTAGATTTTGAGTAATTCGTAATAACGCAATAATAAAAATCGATATCAAACCAATAACTCAATAATTTTATTTAAAAAATTTAATAATATTTTTTTCGATTTGATTTATCAATCGATTTGAATTTTGCATGCCCCTACATATACATGACATTTTTGCTATTAGAATGAATATGATCTATACTAGATATACGTAACGTTTTTGCTAATATTCAACTTAATGGTTCAATTCTTTTATAATTAAAACTTCAAATACTCAATTTTTTGTTTTTTGTTTTTGGCAGTGTATGTGGAGGAATATTGCTAGTTGGTGGGCTTTACTTGGTCCTATGGGGAAAGAATAGAGAAGCAGAGAGGGAAATAAATCAATAGTGAAAGATGGAATTAAAGTAATTTAACAGGACAATATTGTATACTCCATGTCACATTTAAATGACAAAGTTAGAATTTCAAAAATTAAATAAAAAATTCTCTATTGTTATTTGTATATTCTTCGAATATTTTAAATTGTTAATTCATATGGCTTATAGTACTTTTATTTATCAGAAACTTTAAAGATTGTATATCCAAATGAATAGTTGAAATAAAGAAATTTGACTCTAAATTATAATCTTAATTATGTGAAATGAATAAAGTAATATATTTGGACATGATCCAGCATTTGGGCCTGATACAAAGCTCCACTCTCAGTATGATTAACTTTTGGTAGAATTATATGATCTATTATACATGTCTATTGTTTTCTTGGAATATTATCATGACAAGTACAAGATATAAATTTTTTGAGCACTTCCCTGAATATACTACTACCATTCTTGTCATGGCAGAATTTTTTTTTCGTTGAGAGCCACGGGCTGATAATATAAAAAAAATCGTGAAATTTGAGTAATGCCGACATTCTCTCTTAAATCTTATTCTCAAGCATTAATATTTCTTCATAATTTGATATTGGGATAGCTTTGAATTCTTTGACACTCGTACATCAAATCAAGCATATTGAACTACAAATGATCTGAATTCTCATATAGCCTCGAATTTATTTCATCAATCCAAGTCAAACGAGGAACAGTTGTTGACACCCAATTTTGACCCTCCACAATATAAATTAATCACCGGCCTTCTAAAATTTCAAATAATCTTGAATAATTAGTTCTTATAAAGTTCAAAATATTATTTTTAAAGTTATTTTTTAAAAAAAAATTATTTATTAAATTTCACATACATTTTTATATAATTATGTATACAAAAGAGAATATTTTATGAATATTCAAACTCATCCTTTACTTAAATATTTTATTTTATTAATTTTTGTGTAAATTAAAAGTTTATATTTTGAAATAATTTAATTTAATTATTTTATTTTATTAAGATTTTTATGAAACTTATTAATTAATTGAGAACAATTCATCTTATTTAATTTTGGGTCGAAGTTAACCAATTGCACCAATTTAGTTAAAATTGTTATTCATCTGCTTATTTTCTTGATTCAATTTGATTTCCTTTTCGAAACTCCAAAATTAAAACCCACATTTTGAACTCACCAACAATACCTGTAAAAATATTACTACGATACGGAGAAATCAAGGATGTATTGATAATTATAATGTTGAGTTACTAATTACATGAGCAGTATTGTATTACAAATCAAATACTTTGTTCTAATAGCTTCTAGTCCTAATATGACTTCAACTCTAACTCGTCAGCCTGTGCTCCATCAGTGGTTAAGCTTCCTTCAACAATGCCTATTGCGATTTACCTTTTCAGTTTTTGTCTAAGTTATGTCAACGATCTGTATATTAATCTATAATTTAAATTTGTGCTCGATTTTAATTTCTTTTTGTTGATCGAGTATACATATTGATATTAATGTTATCAACATCAACAAGTACGTATCTTATTTCAATTTGCTCTTGCTCATTATATTCATTGCAAGATAGCATAATTCCAACCTACAATCTGGTTGAAGCCTTTCCATTTTTGCGGAGTTAGTGAATTAGTACTTCAAGCATGAAGTGTGTCTTTTCTTGATTAAAATATAGTCATTTGAACTTACATCTTTAACAAGGGGTTCAAGTTCACTCACTCTTATTTAAATTAGTGAGTTTTGTCTCATTTCAGGAGGATCTTGAAATAATTAAATCACTCTTATGTCAACTAAGTTATGTATCATTTATTTCTTTATTCCAAATGCAATGTCTTATCTCATTTGTTATATGAACCCTTTCCGAGTCCATGGTGGACTTAACTTCGAGGTGAGCCCTGGAGGCTCAATATTATCCTTCATTAAGTCAACCAAGTCATCGGAACATGTGTTGAAGCTGGAAATTCAAAAAAACAAGTGTCCGAGAGGTGAAAATGGGCTATATACATATGCCGATGTACACTGTCGTATATACTTACACTAGATGGGCAAACCCATGCCAGCACGGGCCCAACACGTATATTTGTGTGCAGTTGAGAAAATGACTTGAATTTTGATTTGTCTACCGCGTCATTGTTCATCTACACTTGAATCAAAAGCATTTTAATTATCATTACATCATATAAAAAAAGAATTTTGTAATTACTATAGTTCCGGTAAAATAAAGAAGAACTAAATAAATCTATAGTTGATGCAAAGAAAAACCCATCCATCAAAAGTTCTCCCTGCATTGCTGTCACAAGCTAAAAACCTGAAGCAAAATTAAGCAAACCTTAATTGTTGAACAGTATGAACTTATCATCTTCCTAAATTTTGTATACACATTACTCAAATCAAATACTAATATGAAGAAGACTCGATAAATGTCTCATCAAATAAATAGTGCAGATGCATTTCACAGAATTCATAACCACAGATCCATTTGCTTGCGAAATTATTCGAATTGAGTATGTCCTAACAATAAAAAAAAAACAGAGAACATTATTCTCTTCTGTAGAAACTTCACAAATCATTATTCATAATAAAAGGAACTTTAACTGCTCAAAAAATAGAAAATATGAAGTACACTGATAAGGCAAATGTATTTGTGAGATGATTAAAGAAACTAAGCTTACAAAATATCTAATTTTCACCTATAAGATCTTCCATATATAATGTTGCTACATCTTCCCCGGCCTACTCCACATCCTCGAAAGGGCCCCAAATCAGGAGAATAGACTCAATTACTTAGAAACTTGCCTAGCATATAGGCTATAGCCTATCCAGTATCGTAGTTGAGAAAATTTATAGTGAAAAATAACTCATATTCATGACATTTCACACCATATTATATGGAAGCAACAAATTCACTTTACCTGGATTCTTTGGACAGTCAGACAAAATCAACAACGATAACAAAAGCCAATAATTTCTCAATATTGATCTTTCAATTTGTGAATTCTCAAAGGAATCATCAAGATTGGCTCCCTGCAAGAACAAAACACGTGTAAATGAGTGACTACTAAAAGAAAGTGCACAAATATCGCTTAAAACTAAATATCAAAGTTTGCTAAAGATTTGGCACATCATTTCAATTTGTAATTTATCTGAGTAATTAGTCTTCTAAAAACCTTCACCAAGTTCAATCCAATGGTTACTGCATCATACTACCTCCGTCCATATGGCTACCAAGGGTGTAGAGCTTACTGAATCACTATAAGACCTTCTGTATTGAACTGCAAACGTAAAAACTTTAACTGCATTTTCGAATATCTTTTTCGAATAAGCTTGATCAACAGACCAGAAAAATAATGAGGCAACAGCTAAAGCAACAACCATTTCTTCAGCAACATCAGAACTAGGATTGCTGGGAGACACATAATAGACACTACGAACAGTGTCCATATCTTCATGCCTTTACAAACACTTGTGATCAGCATTTGAGTCACCAACACCAACAAATAGCTTGTTTGGAGCAGCATTTGCACATTTTAGAAAGTAAAACCTATAAATTATCAATATGGAAACTATTTTTTCATTATTGATACATACAATATAACCTGACCAGATTCAAAGAGGCTCCCAAAATTGAAATGCAACATAGTTATATTCTTCATTATCTGGAATAACACACAAAATGATTTCTCGGGGAAAAAAAGATTATGAAGTCTGATTTAGCCTTTTCTTAAAACACAACACAAGTTATAATTTTAGGTCAGAGAAAAGGTAGATATAAAGACACTGATAATCATAATCTAGTGTAGAAATCAAAAGGCTAATACATGACAGAATATTCATGCCATATACCATATATGCGATAGCATTTAGCAATGGAATAAAAAGATTCACTTAAAAGAATAGATCTTGCGTGTGATGGGAGTTAATGAGAAGGAAAAACTTAATAGAGGGCTAAATGACAAATTCTGAACTTCATATCTAACATCTTGTCAACCTCAACAAATAAACCTCATGTATCATTGGCAACAAATTTATCATGTGATGCATCACACAATTCGATTTCAAGTACTGAAGTCATTAGGGAAAAAGTTTGGTTATCAATAGTATTATAGAGAATATTCAATTTGTTCAATAATCTAATATAGGCTCTACAGAGAAGAACCAATGGATAGTATTATAGAGATTATTAATCCATTCAATAATATAATCATAGTCTCTAAATTTCTAACGAGAAGAAATAAGTTGAATGATGATATTATTGGATATAATTTGAACAACTAACTAATTAATCTAACCTTGATTCATCCGTTGAAGATCAGCTCCGGTGTCTCATGTCTTAACTACAAGTTATCAACTTTACTTTTGAAGAGATTGACATGTAAATTCTTGTATTTACTTCTCAAATCATATTTTTTGCTACTTTTTCCGTGTAATAAAACTATAAAAGTGCATATTAGTAAAATAAAAAATAGTCTAAATGGCTCTAAATTTTTTAAAGACATAAGCAGAAGAAACTAAAGGAAACTCAACTGCGTCGAAAATCTCAATATATTCCCATTTTTTTTAAATTTTAAAACCCCTAACTTCCAACATCAAATAGTTTAGGGGATGTTTCTACTATAACACTGAAATGTAGGGGAGAAAGAGTTGCAAATGAAGTCATTAGATAATTATATGTTATTTATGTAATAAGTTTCATCTCCAACTTGATTTAAACATGAAATATCCGCACCTTAGCCTAAATGATAATTTATTCAATTTTTGTACATTTTTATTTGCGATATTTTACACCAACAGAAGCTACACTGAAAAATTATCTCGAAATTATCTTTATTTCTCGAGAGAAATACATTATAAAGATATAAAATTATAAACAATGGTATTAGCAGGTTTTCACTATGGTAAATCGCAATGTTCAGACATTAAATTTAAATATTCTTTAGAATTTGTAAGTTTTTTTTAGAAGAGAATATCTTCCAGTGAAATAGTTTTCTAAGCATAAACACAAAATTACTCCTTTAACTCTTCTTCATAGAGGAGAACCATAACATTCCTTAGGTCAATATAAACCGAAAAGTTTTTACAATTGAAATATATCCACATATAATAAACTTACCAGCAAATTTAAGAAGCATCAGTAGCATACACTTTCACAAGTTTGGCCACACCTGACAATAATAATTTATAGAGTTTGGGTTGAATTTATTGATTGAAAAGTGACATGAACATTTTATAATCAAATGTTAGACTAAGATCATCAAAAATTGTTCAAGCCTTCATCTTACCATGCGGTCAACATCCACATTTGCACTCCACGTCCTATCAAAAGAAGATCTACATGTCATGCAAACATCAAAAATTTAAGGGCATTCAATTTCTCTGAAATTATTCCAATCCTAAATGGAACCAGAGTAAGAGGCATGAATATAAATCATTATATTTTGGGTATACCTACAAGAATCACCACCATCCATTCAACAAACTAAAAGTACCTTAGAATAAACCACCATAAAATCTGAAGCTACTAAAACAGAAAAAGTGTGATGGACAAAAAGACAGAAAATTTGAGAGAACAAAAACAGAGAGAGATTATCGACATGCAATGAAATCAAATCTTAATGAGGACACACAAAAGAACCATGCAAGACTACATACAATGTTGACTTCCTAATACATCCTTATTCAACTTACTTTAATGGTACAATTAATCATGCAGTGTTCGTACAACTGCTTGTTGGCTTATATAATAAATTCCAAAATTATTATCCTTCCACGTGTACAAGAGCCAATCAAATAGGGCCAAAAATTATGAGGCCTTAATAGTATAATTTGAAATGCTTTTGATACAACTTTTTGGAGCTATGTTCGTACAACTCAACTCCGACTTCTATATAAGGGATATATATAAATCAATGCAGTAAACACAAGGCCTAAAATTGAGATACAGGTTTAGGAAGCAAAAAAATATAAGTGGAAGGTGCTGATACAAGGCTAATATACACTAATATACGTCAAGCATATATATTGAATATACACAACAAAAATACGCCGAAGCCCAAGGTGTAACAGTTGTTGAGGGCTTAATTTGGGCTGAAGACAACAACTAAACTTGGGCTCAAGTCAATTATTTCTTTAGTTAATTGACTTATATTTATTTGCTTATTTGCGATTTGTGTAATTCTAACCTTACTTGTTTTGGTTTTAATTTAATTAACACAAAAGTCATATTGGCATGTGTCTTGTTGCTTTATATTGAGTTAAGTTATTCATTGAGTTGAGGAGAGTCAAGATAAGCGTTCCCTTCAAATCTTTTCAAGCTTAAGTTGTATTTAGCATTCCAACTCGCATACACATACATTCATGTGTTGATGCTAGTTGGTCTATATTGTCTTATGATGTAGACACAAGTAACGAGGCCAGGCATCTGATGCACCATCGATTCAATGAGCAGCTCAGAGTCAGTTGATAAGCCTCCTAACATTTCGGAGGACATCTTTTATCTCTTGCTTTCTAGTTTTCATTTGTTAGGATGATTGGGTGTCCTGTCCCAACATCCCTCTTTGTTTTAGAAGCTTCATAAACAAATAGTATTAGTTCTTTAGTCTTGTTCATTTCAGTTGTACACATTTAAGACATGAGTTGTCATTTTGGCTAAGTTATTACTTGTAAGTTATTATCATGAGTTATTTCTTGTGTTTAAGTCTTCCATTGAGTAAGTAAGTCAGACCAAGAGTCAGCTCGAGGTCAGCAATGATCTTCGAGTGTTAATCCCGTCTAGGATGTAGGCTTGGAATGTGACAAACGGGACCCACTTACTATAGCAAATTCCCTTGCCCAGGTTACTAATCCTGGTGCCCCAAGTTGTCCTACTATAGCAATAGTAATAACCAAGTAATTGGCTTATAAATAGCCACTTCAATGTATTGAGAAAGACATGAACACAAGGTCAAAATGAAGTTAGTTACTACTATTCTCTCTTCTTGTCATTTTATTTTATTATATAGTCTTTACTTTATAACAAGGTTAAACTTTTACTGAATATAAAAAAAATGTCATTAACCCTTGATATCAGCTTTAATAAAGCTATGCTTTATCACTAAGCTATTTCAGCCAATTAGACTAGCATTCCTTCTTTTATTTGTTTAAAAATAAATAAATTAAGTGTCACGTGAATTTTCAAATTCCCCAAGTGAACTTATTCCCAACTTGCCAATATGTTAAAAGATTAAAGATGTTCTGAGCTAGGTAGGAGGTTGGTGAATTAAATGTTTGTGAGCTGCTGGATAAAAGGAACATAACATAAAGAATCAATTCTTCAAAAAGTTTTGTTTTTTAGGAACAAAGTAGAAATCCAATTCATCAGTATACTTCACTTTTTTGCATGATTGATTTTTCAGATTATGGATATTACTAGATATGCTTTTGCCTCATCAAAAATTAAAATAAATAAGCTTCATACGTGGGCTAATAGAATAAAAGATTCTTAACAATATGACCACCTGTATCGGAATCCAACAAAAAATAGACAAATCATCAAAAGGTCTATTTTTTACCAAAGTCAAGCAATAATTTAATTTGAAATCCTTGCTTCACTATCTTATTGGGTAGCGTTGGAAATGTAATCGAAGTGGATAATAAAGGTAAGTGGTTTGGTTAGTAGATAAATTTTTTTTTAAATTAATTCATTTTATTTAAAGATGAGAGAATATAATATAAAGTTATAAGGAATGAGATGGAATGTCAAGGATTTATAATCGAGAATAAAATATGTGTTTAATTGCTAAATATGAATTTGTTCATAATTAAATATAAGATAAATTTAATTTTAGGATATTTCACTTTATTTGAGAATTTAAGATTGACATGACACTTTTAGTATTCAATAAAGAGAAAATGCATAAGTATCCTCTCAACCCAAAATCTTAGACACACACTTATACTATACTAAGGTTCTATTACCCCTAAACTCTTACTTTATAAGTAATTTTCTACCTCTTTTTGGCATACGTGATACTAACTTGAAAGAAAAAGTCAATCATCGTTGGGCAAACAAGATAGTGCCACGTAAGCCGAAAAGGGGTAGAAAATTATTAATAAAATAAGTTCAGGGGTGTAATAAGACCTTAATATAGTATAAGTGTGTCTCTAGGATTTCAGGCATAAGTTAAGAGAATACTTATGCATTGTCCCTTTAATAAAACACAAATTCTTCCTTAATTAAGTCCCAAAAATTGTTTGCAACAAATTTTAAACATATGAAAAATAAACAAATCATACAAATAAAATATGAAGAAACATAATTTTATTGATTAAGATAGCGGGTACAATTCTGTTGATCCCTTAATTCTACTCTCTTAGGATTTATCCATGATTCGAGGACCGTTAGTGGTGTATTTCTCGAACTAGGATGATTGAGATTTGACCTTTCTATGTGAATAATCCATCAATTTGTAGAGTATTTCAGATCTTGATCTCTTTATAGAATTTCCGAGATGCCTTTTAAGGGAATTTAATACCTTTTATATAGGCATAAACTAGGGTTTAGGGTTTAGGGTTTAGTGACCTCCAAGAATCCTTATCTGAGTCCCAACTCAAATTAAACGCATCTTATAAAGTCCTACGAAACTTCAATGTCTACGATATTCATACTATCTTGTTAAACAGTTGAGTTAACGACCACTTAAAACTACATTAATAGTGTCACTAGGGTGCCAAAAAGTAAAACGTTTTCTCTTGATATATTATGTTTGACATTTTCAGTCTTTTGATGGTCAAATTTGATGAGCTTTATTTATTTTTGGTTAGTTATTACTTACTATTCCTCCTGTTCAATTTATTAGTCATTTTATGTTTTGAAAGTCAATTTGACTAATTTTTAAAATGAAATTAAATTATATTAATTTAATATTTTAAATAAAAAAATTTAATATTAAAAAACTATACAAAAGTACTATAAATTGCAATTGTTTAAACATCAATATGATAAAAAGATACATCATAAAATGTTAGTCAAAATATTATCGTTTAACTCTAAAAAGAAAATAATAACAATAATAATGAACGAAAATAATGTTATTTATCTCAAAATGTTAGTGAATGTTATTCTACGTTTTAACTTGTGGCACATTGAGCACCGTGTTTATGAAGGAAAAAAAAACTTGTGCTATTATAAATATTTTAAATATGTTGTGAGATTTATTTATAAATATAGAAGATGTGAGGGAAGGTTTACAATTAAATTATGGGTTAATAGCATTTTTGATCTCATGGTTACTGATAAATTCTAAGTTTAGTCAATGGGATATTGGATTTAAGCACATTTAACCTTTAACTATTTTGAATTGTGCAATCTTGATCCATTTATTAGCTACTAATCATAAATTTTCATTCGTTAATCATTTCATCTTTTAATTATTCATATGTTCTGTAAAATTATATTGTTATTCCATATTTGAGGTAATAAAGTCATCAAAAGTAAAATCAATATAACATATATATATATATTTACGTAAAATCACTAACAACTAACGGATAAAAAAGACAACAACGTAAAACTTACTTAATATAATCTTACGAGTAATGAAGTCTGAAGATATTGTTCTCCCTAAAATTATATTTAATATAAATAGTTATTTTAGTATATCTTCTCTGTGCGGTATATGATCTATTTATCACATAGAAATAGATTTGAAGGAGTATTTGAAGACCAAACTAATCACTAATATGGACACTGAGGATAAAAAACTAACAGTGACACAAACTTCCACACTAAAAACTTAAAAGTGGAAGTGTGTACAAGTAGGTACAGTAAATAAGTACTTTAATTTCCTAGTGTAACATACTACATACATATCTAATATTACGATAACATAAACTAGTCCTGGTCTATATTGTTCAGACTCTTCAAAAATGTCATCAGTCATCAAGTGCGTGTGTCATATCCTTCAAAAGTAGATATTTTTGAAGGATTTGACACGATTATAATAATATTTATGGAGAATCCCGAACAACTTAATTAGGTCCTAGAAAGCCACAGTTGGTGCTTTTCTGTCTGGTAATTGAGTAAAAACAACTCTAGCTTCAGTAGTAGCAGAAGGTGGAATAAGCTGAACAAGATCAGAATGTGGATAATATCTATAAACACAAACTTGATTTTGTCCCTCATTTGTAGACTGTCTAACCTTATTATTTCTTCCTTCTAGAATGGAAAATCCAAGAATTTTCCCTATCTTTCCAAGCTCTTCCATTGATTGATGATAAAATATACTTAAATTGCTCTCTATATATTGTACTTATTGCACATGGGTTCATAGATTAATTGTAAAGTCCTCTTTATATAGCCATATATTTAAAGGAATAACTTTTAAAAATCTTCCTATGCCATTATTTACCCTTTTTTATATATGGTCCAACTCGCGATATTCATGTATGACTGTGGTGGGATGATTAAGATTCTTTTGTCATTAATCAAAAGTTTTGGATCATATTCTTGAGAAAATGAAAACAAAGGTTACTCTCGTTGTTTCTACTTATATGTCACCATTTTAAATTTGACATAATACAAAAATATGCCCTTTAACTTTGTCTTATTTTATATTTATGTCCTCCAACTTTTTGTATGTACAAGTAGACACTTAAACTTGTATAAAATTGAAAAAATAGACACACACGTCCTATGTGACATCCTACATGATAAATTGCGTCCTACGTGGAGTCCTATGTGTATCGTGCCACATAGGACTAATATGTCTATTTCTTTAATTTTATACAAGTTTAAGTGTTTGTTTGTGCATACCCAAAGTTTGAGGATATAAATGTGAAATGAGTTCAAGTTAAAGAGCATATATATGTATTATGCCTTTTAGATTTCATATCCCTTAATAAACTATGTAAGTTTACTTATTTATTTGGTATATATTCTCTTGAAGTCAAGTTTTCACCAAATGAACAAAAATTAGTTTATTTTGATTAATTAAACTGATCAATGAACATGAAATAATCAATTAGTTTTTCAATATTGATTAAATTTATATTTTCAAAACTAATAATTCTTAGGAGTAATAGAAAAAAATAATATTATTTATGTATTGATTTTATGAAATAACAAATATTAAGGTTTATCTATTTTTAGTAAAGATAACATATAAATTACGTTAGAAGTGGTACTCCAAAAAATGGGTCATCAATAGAGATAATTTAGTAAATCTTCAATATAGATATCGGACACTAAAATTAAAAAGTAAAAAGGAATCTGTGATTCCTATAAGATTATGTAAATATTCGGATATGGTTAAAGATAAAGAAAAAAGACGGTGTATGACTTGTCAGATATTTGCATTTTTTTTGTAAATAATTTGATTCGATCCTTAAAATTGTGAGTACAAGTGAGACAACAAGTCAAACAAATACAAGTGGGTAATTAACTGAGGAAATGTCTATATGTTTGATGTCTCTATACATACAAACTGGAATATTGCTTGCAAGTTGACATTTGTTATTCTTTAAAATTTACGAACATAAAAGAGGATGTTAGCATTATCTAACAATATCCTTTCAGTCTAAACACCTACCAAATGCAATATGTCATGGAAGTTTAAATTGTAATATTGACTTTTATGTTATTTGTTCAGATCAAGTTATTATTATAACAAAAATATTATTAACGGTAATTAATTTATAATTGTAATTAAATATATATTTGTACTAATCCGGAAGGTCATTTTAGAAATTTTAAATATTCATTTAACTAGAGTTAATTAATTGATGGGTAATTATAGATAAATGACTTAATCAATAGTTAATGGGCTAAAGTGATAATTTATTTAAGACCTTATACCCTTTTACTTATATTTAATAAAATAAGTGGTTAAAATTCATCACTTAAACATAATCAATTCAGAAAAAAAAAAAGGGAAAAGAAGAAAAGGGCGATGGCTTAAGGCGGACGAATGCGAGAATTGAAAAATTGCACAATCAGGTAATGCCAAATCTTTGTCTTTCTAAAGTCGAAATGGCAGGGAATAGAACATGTAGTATAGTTGTTATATATATATAAAAAAAAAGGGTAGTGGAGTTTCTCATAATTGCATGTAAATTTGATTACAATAGTCGTATTAGTTAGAATTAATAAAGTAAATTGATACAATAGATTTTTATAATAAAATAATAAGAATTGATACAGTAGTTTCTATGATAAAGTATAATATAATGTTATTTAATTATTGTGTAATAATGATATAGTGTTGATTTGTGATTGTAAAACAATTTGACAACTAACATTTTTGTTTCTACTTATTTTTGGGTCAAATTTCCTGTGCAGATTAATTATCAAAATACTATTGATAAATTAGGGTTTTAGATGTAGAGTGTTTAAATTAAAATTTTATTTATTCAAAGGAATTACGACTTAACTCTAGGTTTGAGTTTGAGAAATATGAGATTTGAAATATTAATTGACATCAAGATTAGGAACATGATTATAAATTCGGGGCGAGCTATTGACTAGACACATAGTAATATGGGTGTTTTTAGTTTTGAAATCTTATTGTGGTTAATTATTTGACTAGATTGGTTTGAGTTGGAAGTTCAACAAATGGGAAAGGCTCAAGTCACAAAGTAAATTCTTATTGGATTCAGGCAAGTGGATTTCTAAACTCTTGTTAAGTGTATGGAATGCGTGTATTTCCTTGTGGTATATGTTTGGAAGTGATGGGATTGGTGATGGGTTGACTTGTCCACATTGATTAATTCTAATGATGAAAAAAAAAGGATAACAAAAGGCAATGTGATTAATTGTTTATGTGTGATGTGTTGAGAAAGGTTTGATGGCTTGTTGAATAATTGTTGATGTGATTTCATGTTTGTGTGGTTGTGAACTGTGCAATGTTATGAAAATGGTCATCTCCTCATTATTTGTGTGAACATGTCATTTGCATTATTCTGAGACATGGTTGTGAAAGTGTTATGTGCATTGAGAAAGAATGATAAGTTAAAGAGGATGTACCATTTCGAGGGACGTATCGCGCGTAACTTAAAGAGGATGTACCATTTCGAGGGACGTATCGTGCGCCGCGATGGATACTATATTTCGACAGGACATATCGCGCGCCGCGATGGTTACTATTATCGAGGGTCGTATCGTGCGGCGTTACAGATGCATGGACAGATATGTCCCCCATGGGTCCCGGACTGAGAGACAGCGGGTGTGTATCACTAGGTCAGACATGCATCATTATACTTGACATTGCATTCCATTCCATTGCACATACTTATCATTAGTGAACTTGATATTGTGTTTTGCTGATCTAGTGATTGCCTTTTTGCGGAACTTGTGATTGTTGAATACTGAGCTTGTTATTGAGGATATATAATTTGCTGAAGTGTTGTTGTTGAGGATATGTAATTTGTTGAAGTGTGTTATTGAGGATATGTAAATTTTTGGAAGTGTTGCTATTGAGGATATCTAATTTGTTTAAGTGTTGTTGTGGAGGATATGTAATTTGTTAAAGTGTTATTGTGGAGGATATGTAATTTGTCTAAATGTTTTTGTTGAGTTACGTTCTATGTAAACTATGAGCTGTTAGGTTGGGCTGATGTTTATGCAGGTTGTAGTTGTGGAGGTTCGGTTGGGGGTGGTAGGAGTACCCGTATTTCATCCCCTTAGCTTGTGTTTAGAGGTTTACTTGCTGAGTACCGTGTGGTTTGGTACTCACCCCTTGCTTCTACAAATTTTTGTAGGTTATGAGCCTGGATTTTTGTTGTACTTGTCATTCTCTTCTTTTCCAAGGCTTCTTGGAGATTTGTCAAGTAGCTGTTTCCATCGCAACAGACTTTCTTCTCCTTAATTATGATCTTGTTCTATTCTAGAAACAAGTTCATTTGAGACTTGAGTTTTTCTTTTGAATCAATTGTAATACTTTAGAGGCTTGTACACGTGACTACCAGGTTTTGGGGGTTTTATTAAGTTACTTATCTTTTATTTCCGCACTTTATTGTAATGATTGAGTTTTAGGCTAACTTGTCTTGGTGGGATAAGACGAGTGTCATCACGCCTATTTTGGGTCGTGACAATATTTTTAGTAACAATTGACACTTTTTGTATATGTCCCTAAAGCCTTTAACGACATTGGTTCTTATGACACTTAACTAATACCGATAAAAACTTTAGCATTCTCTCTTAATATCAATATTTAGTGCCATAGTGCACTTAAGTTAACATCACATATCAAAAGTTATAACTGACTTGTAATAAAGGCATATTTTATTACATAATCAAATCTATCAAACAAACTATGTTCAGTGATTACTCCTAACCAGCCCAACTATATCACCCCAACAATAAACACCAAAAATATCCACTTGTGAAAGATCAAGTTGACGCTATAAGTATTGCGATGTGAAAGCTCTATATATTTGAAGTAGAAAAAATATATTTCAGAATGTTCTATAATAATGGACATTCCGGAAGTTGTACTTGAATTTGAAAAAGAAAATTGTATTAAGAAATAATATATATGAAATTTTTGACACATTTATTTGTATTAAAATATCATTTATGATTTCATTATATAAAAAATTGACAATAATACACCATACTACCTAATTAATGGAATCAATTTGATTTTTGTATTAACTAACAATTTGATAAATCACGAGTATCTTATAAAAGGCCACATAACTTCCATCATCAACATTATTGTGTCATTTTGTATTGACTAACAATTTGATAAATCACGAGTATCTTATAAAAGGCCACATAACTTCCATCATCAACATTATTGTGTCATCAATTTTTGCCATAAGATCTCAAATATTACCCAAAACATCAATCAAATAATTTTTATGGTAGGTAGGGACATGTTACCAACTAGGCTCTAGAATAATAGAATACTAAATATATAGCATATATATGCAGAGGTCAAAATCTAGTATTCACCTTCAAATAAACGCTAACTATGAATCCATCGCAATAAAAGAATTATGCAAAGTGGCCGGTAAAAGTGGAAATTGAAATTCCAATATGACATATAGTTTAGTTCCACGTACACTAAAAATATTCTAAGAGTAACCTTCATGTTTAAGTTAGATAGTCGTTCAATCAATATGTTTTTTTTTATTTTAATTTATTTGAATAAAAAAATTATTTTTTGAAACAGTAAATTAACAACTATCGATCGAGTGATAAACTCTGACATGAAAGAAGTTGGGAGCATCGAACTTGAGATTAATGATTGCTAAGTTCCCATTCAACGTTGTTTGTCAAAATTCTAATTCCGATTCTTTCTTCTTTTTCTTTTTTTTTGTACCTTATTCTTATCTTTCATTTCATTTAAAGTGGTAATCTAATTTCATTTATCCTATAGATTAATAAAATTAATTTATAAATTTCTTTATCAACTTTAACATCTAAGACTTTTAATTCGATGTTATCGGCCAAAGTACATATCCTACACAATAAGCCTGATTTCTTGCCCCCTTCCTTATCCTCTATGCATTAAAAAAATATTAAACTTTATATTTATTTAAATAAAAAAAAATATTTACAAAATACTTAGCATGTGTGTAGCTTATATAGATATAGTTTACGTGTTGTATAGTATTATAATAATAATAATTAACAATGTGATTTAACTATTTTTATTGTTGTGAATAGCACCATTTAATTTTTTAAATGGATTACTATTAACATTTCAAGAAATTTTTCATCAGTGATACTTGTGAATTACAGAAAAAAAAATCAATACTCCTTTTACTTTGTTACCTTACTTTCTTTTCTATATTTCAATAACTCAATCAAAATGTAATTTATCTTTGAGACTAAAAGAAATTCTTATGCTTAATTCTTTAGTTAGCTTGATCGATGACTATCTTAATTCGATCATTATTCTTTTTCTAATATTTGGTCTATGGACAACTACAAAATATCATATATTCTAATTAAATTAGATTAATATCAACGAATATTATGGTCTAATTTTTAAAGAAATGAATCTTTTTTTTAATGGATAAATTCCAATTTACACTTGGGATAATCATGAAAAAAAGAGCACTAAAGAATAAGGTTGAACCATCAGCTGCCACCTAAAGTTGACACAAACTTTTACGTAGACACATTAAGTAGATTTTGTTCATTTCAGACCTATTATATCAGGTTATACTATGTCATTTGAACACTTTTTTACTAATTTGACAAAGTAACATTTTGTTTGGATCATTGTTACCCATTGTTTCATAATGTATTGTACTGTATTATATGGTAGATACAATGTTTGACTAGATTGTATTATTTGTTGTTGTTTACTAACATTTTAATTGTTTGGTTTGATTGTATCGTATTGTATTGTAATTTATAAATTTACTTAAATATCCTTAATTATTCTAAGGTAGGAGGTTTGACTAGGTTCAAATAATTAAGGTAAAGGGTAAAATAATATTTTGAAATATTAGATAAAGATATAATTGGAAAAAAAAATTAAGTAACAATAGGAACACACCAAATTGGTTGTTCCATAAAATAAGGGTTTTCATTGTTAAGTAACAAAGAAATTTAAAATAAATTTAAAGTAACAATCAAAACAGTACAATACATTTTAATTAACAATCAAAACAAACATTATAGGTATAATAACGATACAATACAATATAACGGATAACAATGATCCAAATATAACACATTCTCGTTAATAACACGTGAGAGGCTTATTTAGCGTATTTTGTTTATTTTTTTCTATATTCTTTCTAGGGGTGGGCATTCGGTATTTCGGTTCGGTTCGGAATTTTTTTTTGTTTTTCGGTTTTTGTAAATTGTGTACCGAATACCGAACCGAAATATTTCGATTCGATTCGGTTTTTGTTAATTCGGTTCGGTTTTTATTAATTCGGTTCGGTTTTTATTTCGGTTTTTTAATGGGCCTGTTTAGTGGGCTTTTTAAAATTTTAAACTTAACAATTTTTTCAATTTTTTGTTTGATTTTTCAACTTAATGGGCTTTGATATTTCAAGTTAATGGGCTTTGATATTTCAACTTAGGGTTTCTTATTTTTTAAAAAAAATTATTTAATATTAATAATTATTAAATATAATATAATTTATAAATTATAATATAATATTTCGGTTTAAACCGAAATACCGAATTCCAAAGTAATATGTACCGAAAACCGAACCGAAATACCGAAAATACAAAAAATTAAACCGAATACCGAAATACCGAAATCAAAATTCTGAAAAATTTCGATTCGATTCGGTGTTTCGATTTTCCGGTTTTTATGCCCGCCTCTAATTCTTCCCCATTTTTCAGCCTTTACATCTCTTTCTTCATTTCCCCAAAACTTAAAAAATGATTCAATGGACGTCAAGATTTTGTATTTAAATTTTTTCTTTAGTTGCAATAGTTCAATTGAAAGAAGATTATTCATTTGAAAGTTAAAAATATAATTATATATCAATGTTCGAAGCTAAATATTAACTTCTTTTTTTAAAGAATGAAATTAAAATTAAGTAAAAAGAAAGAAAGGAAATATCTTACTTTGCCTTATTCAAATTTCATGTTTACACTTTTAAACAACAAATAAAATCAAGAAATGGGTACAGGCGAAGAAGACGATGAAAACGGAGTGAGTATTATGACAACGACCATGAAAATGAAGGAACGAACAAGATAAACGTGTAGAATGAGAGTGGTGGACGGGAATTATTTTTTGTGTGTGTGGAAGGGACACACACAAAAAATTAATTTTAAAAATAAAAGATAACTACGATAGTAGAGACGATGAAAATGGAGAAATTTGATGGAGAAGATGACCGGGAAGGAAATTATTTTTCTTTTAACTCAGAATATCGCTTCAATTTATTTTAATTTATTTGTGTGTATAATGATATGGTTTTAAAATGAGTGAGCATCATATAATTGACTATTTAATCCAGCTGGACACGTTTGTTCAGCACGCACAGAGTGAATAGGAAATTGTGAAGAAAGTATTAGAATGACGTAATAGGCTTTTATCTAAAATGAACAAAGCTTATAAAATGTATAAATGTCAATTTTAAGCTTTGACATAAGTTATTTAAAGGGAAACTTACGTAAATATACTATAATAAAAAAATATTTACCATTTATAGTAATAATATTTTTATCTCACTTGATCACTTTTAATTCATTTATAATATAAGTTTAATACATATTACAAAGAATAATTTATTATTCACATATAATACAAATTTTAATGATGAATAATACATTTATCACACATTTTAATACATTTATAGTACAATGTGACAATTTTTACCAAACAAACATGATATATTTCAAAAAACAATTATAATTCATATATATTGCATACATAATTCACTTTTAATTCATATTACAAATTTAACAAAGTATTGCTATAAATGGTAATAAACAAAAAGTATCGCTAAAATCAGTAATTATTTTTTAAAATGTATTAATTTATGTAATTTTTCCTTATTTAAAATGAACAAAACTTATAAAATGTCTAAGTGAAAATTTAACGTGAAGTTAGATGATCACTATTAGATTAGGCCGAAGAATAAAGAGTCTATATTCGGCCAAATCCTAATCCAATAATGGGCCTAAATCCTAGTCCGAGCCCATGTGGCTATAAAAGGGTAAGAATTTCACGGGCAGCCGGTTTTAACAAAATTATTTAATTTGTATCCAATTGTTTAAATTTTTAGCATACATATACCTACTTTAAGCTTGAGAAAATCAACTATGAAATTATGTAGTATTGAAATTTAGTCATTTTAATCGGATTTCTCTTTAAAATGTATACATACATATTGGTGAATTTTAAGTATGTATGACTATTCATACGAAATGACTAAAATTTATCTATATATGATAGATAGAAGTTTGATAAAAAATGATTAAAATATGACATGATAACTGAACTTCAATTATATATGATTGAAATTTAAACAAAAATATATTGAAAATTTGCAATAAATAATGAAGATTGAGTAAAAGTGTCAACAAAGATTGTGGTGAAGTGATAAATACTTCCATTCAAGTTCTATTGAGTATAAAATAACCCTTGTTACGAAGCACTTTACCAAAATATAATGAAATTCAACCGCTACAATTCACCCTTTTTGCTAATATAAATTAGGTTTCAACTTACAATTTAAGAAATTGGGATGGAACTTGGTAATCATTGTATACTTAGCCATATTCTGTCAATATTTTATCCAATATTCATTATCTCTAACAAAATTGGGGGAAAACTCTCACTCCAACACTGACCTGTGGAGAAGTGAGACAACACTAATCTGAACAAGTAAGAATTCTTTAGCTACTGAATTTATGTGCTTTAAACTCTCAATCTTTTTCATTTTATATTCAGCTATGCCTAAAACTACTGCATTCGGTTTCTAAAATCTCCAAGTATGGAGATAAGAATGATGAAATGGTTACTGTGGAAACAAAGTTAAAGTTAATGTAGTCCAAGGGTGACAAGTTGGTGTTGTATTGTTTTCATCGAAAACTATAGGCGAGTAATTGATGAGTGTAACTGGAAATGGATGAGAGCAATAACCTTAGATTTGTTTATTTAGTTAGTAATAGTAAATTAGTGGATTTCCTCATATGTTAGGGCTTATTGTTGTACCCTCATTAAGATTGAAATATTACCACTTCAAATACGGATTTTGCTCCTCTTTTGGACTCAAAGCAACTTATTGAGGAATGGTTGATTATCAAGTATGTAAATTCATTATTGTTTTCTATGGTTGTTGATGTTGCTTAATGTTATATAATAGGTGTAGTTAAGTTACGTCAGTAGGCTCATGTGGGCAGGATTTGCGAGTAATACTAGGATAGGTTCCGGTCAGCAAATGCTAGGTATAAGTCCTTTACGCGGCTGAGTGCTGCATCGGGATATGTCCTTGGGCCGTCTCTAGTTGGCTTAATCAGGTTCAGATACTAACAAACAGATCCAATGCTATTTCCTTGTCTACGATGTGGAATCCAGTCATTTTGCAAATAGATTAAGAAGATTCTTAAGATGCTTGTTTTAATATCTAGGAGTTGTAAGATAGGTTCTTAAAAGTTGGTAAGACTTCTACAAGACGTTCTATTTTTCCATAGAAATGTTTCGTTCAAGAAAGACCCAAAAGAAGATAAAGTGGCGGACATATAAAGAAAATTATTTTGTCATCTATAACATGTATCAATCTGGTGCTGGGTGATATCTATGATACTGTGCAATTTTGTACGACTAGATGTCAATCCAATATGCATGGGATTAGCCGCTTCGGTGGCATCTTTTCCCTAGTAGGAGGAGAAACAACTCTTCCTAAAACCTCACTCAAAAGGTGCTAAGTTGGTCTCCCATTTTGACTAAGTATTCTTGTGGTTCTAGAGGATCCAACTATAGGAGAACCAGGAATGGAGGTCTTTGCCGGAGACATGTCATGTGGCATACCATGTACAAATCATGATGGACAGACTAGTGAAAGACTTCATAGGGAATATGTTCTTTTGTGATGTTGAGAAAAAACTCAATTGTTGATAAAAATGAAGTTCCCATTTCTGATACAGTTGAGACACATCTCAATTTGAAACACGGGTGCATTTTGCTATTGCGTGGCAGCTATTCGGCCTATTCTTCGGTTGTACCAACTATTTGACACTGCACTTCTTTCCCTTTAGGTATTATTTGTGATCTTAGAGATGCTATTTGCATTTGGAGTTGTTCTTGTTGAGGAAATCAAGTCAATTGTTTCTCATATACTAATACCTGAGGAATGACAAGGAAATCAAAGAAAATGCATAATCATTCCAAGCCTCATTCTAGAAATATATTTTCTTATGTTTGACCTCGAAACCAAATGTTATTTGTCCTTCATAGGGTACTTGATGAGTACACTGATAAAGAAGTCAGACAAAAGTGGGGAAGAAATAGAAGAGCTGATGTCCCAGTATTAAATTTGGAAAATGGGATAATTTCATGCCATCACTATATTTTTTCTGCATTATCTTGTCTAGCTATTACATGGAGTTTTTACGATGCTTTTGATCTTTTAGAACAATGGAATTACAACACAGCCTAAGACTGCAGCTTTTGGCCCCACCTTCACAAGAGAAATGCTTGAGAAGCTTCCCTTCAGTGTTTGGAATTTTCCCACAAAGGAAAAACAGACTGAGAAGTTTTAATCTCTGTTCCTTGAAATTGAATAATTTTGGTCCATCAGTACCAAACTTTTGGAGGTCCCAATTGACGGTATGCACATTTCTCCACTTCTATTCTTATTGTCTGAACATCACCATTGCTGTTAATCTGTATTACATGTTCATATTCTTCAAATCCCTGTTTATGACAATGGACTATTGAAACAGGTTCAGGGTCTCAGACTAAAGGGATCAAAAGCTTCGAAGCTAGAAGAGTTGCTCAAATTTGGCAATGGAGAGGAAGATGATGGAGATGAATCTGAATCTGATTCTGATGGAGGTCATAAGAGGGACGATTACTTTCATATGGATGAGGATGAAAGGCGGGAATGGAGGAGGAAGATAAGAGATGTCATTAAAATGTCTCCTGATGTTGAGGAAGAGGTAGATCCTGTTGAGAGAAGACAAAAGATGCAAAAGCTTTTGGCTGATTACCCTCTTGTTGTTGATGAGGAAGACCCTGATTGGCCAGAAGATGCTGATGGGCGAGGTTTTAACTTGGATCAATTCTTCAATAAGATCAGTATCAAGAATGTTAAGAAAGATGACGATGAAAATGATGACGACAATGAATTAGTATGGCAAGATGATGATTATATTCGTCCAGTTAAAGACTTGACCACTGCAGAGTGGGAGGAGACTGTCTATAAGGACATCAGTCCCCTTATTGTTCTTGTTCATAATCGCTACAAAAGGTGATCTTGCCACCCCTTTACATCTCTCATTAATGATATAGCCTTTGACTTAGATATAAATGCAGTTCTATCAGTTGTTAGTTAGGGGCACGTGCTTTCGCTGTTATTTTTGTCATGTTTCTGTTTTATTTCTTGTCCATGTGCGTGAAAGTTAGAATCTACTTGCTTCTTTGAGAGTCTAAGTTTGCTGGCTGCATTTATGTGTCAAATTCTTATACTAAATGGCAGTTTGTATATATGCCCATCATTCACTAGGTTTCTTTAGTCTTCTCAGTACTAATATATACCTTTTAGAAATCTCTCCACCGATTCACAATTAAGCCAGGAAAAGGTCATATCTGCAATAAACTAAATTTAATTGGTGAGTTCTGTTAAATTTAGAGTGCTCAAACAGTCCTTAAAAGCTTAGCGGAGAATGACACTAAGTTCACTATTTTTTCTGCTTTCGCTCTAATATTAGGCTATATCAATTATTTTGTGGAAGTGACCTGGTAAAAATTAATTTTTTTAGAGTTTTTCCTCAAATTATTGAAAGACTTGGGATTCTAGAAACAACATTTTTTGTAGAGAGCAGCATAACTAGGTTCACAAAACAACCATACGTTTTTCATGATGGTAAAAGCTTTCCTGTGTACTCCTTTCTCTTCCTTGAGAATTGAGATCGTGTTCATTTGACAAAAAACAACTCTTTTCCTTTCTTTGAAGGAATTTTCCTATCATAAAATTGGTTACTGGCTGAGCCTTAAAACAGAGGCCTAAAGTAAGTTTTCGAGAAAGATTATATGAATGGTTGCAGTTATCTTATGAAAGCCGTGTGTTACATGCAGGCCTAAGGAAAATGAAATGGCACGGGATGAATTGGAGAAGGCTATCCACATCATCTGGAATTGCAGGCTACCATCGCCAAGGGTTAGTTAAACCATTCAACTTTAGCCAATTATATATTCTAAACACACTATTGATAGTGTTTTTCCCTTTAGTGTGTAGCAATTGATGCTGTTGTTGAAGTTGACTTGGTGTCTGCTTTGAAAGTCTCTGTTTTTCCCGAGCTCATCTTCACTAAAGCAGGGAAAATCTTGTACCGTGAGAAAGGTTATAGTCTGTCTAATGGAACATTGCTTTTGACTTTTGTGGCTTGATGTCAAATCCTCATTCTATATCTAACTTTATTCACTGCTATCCTCGAGCAGTGAGCCGAACAGCAGATGAGCTGTCCAAAATGATGGCGTTCTTCTACTATGGAGCTGCCAAGCCACCTTGTCTCAGTAGCATTGAGAATTCTCAAGAACTAATACCTACAATCTGAGAAAGAAATTATCTTCGTAGATGAGTCTTGAGATCTATTCAAACTATGTTTTGATAGCTTCACTGTATTGTGAATTGTCATGAACGTAAAACGTATCCTACAGGTGCAACAATGAGTGTTGTCTGTACAGTCGGTCACTAAGATGGCACCGGTGCTCTTGGTGGTGTTTTACCAGGTGAGAAGATGGGGTTCATTTTGCTCTCTTCAACATTTCAATAGGTGCATTGCTCGTTCCTTCGGTCCTTGTGCTAGCGCAGCACCCTTATTCGGTATCAATACAGCAAACACTTATAATTGCAAGCAGCTTCAAGGTTGAAAATAGTAGCTACTGAAATGTCATGCTAGTGTATTCTTTGTTCAAGTATAACAGCTACATGGCCAGCCATTTGTGTAGATTTAGTTATGTTGTCTTCTTCCCTATGTAAAATAGCATAGATTGCTTCGTAATATATATATATATATGTATTAGTTTTGCAAGATTTTAGTTTACATATTTGGTGTACTAAATTTTATACATTAATGCTACCAAACATAATACTAGTTAGAATGAAATTTCTATGTGGTGTGGATGTCTAATGTCATTCATATTAATCAACACCACCTGTATGTATATATGTTTATATTTTTTCACTTTAATAAAAGTAGTACTTGTCTGAAATTAAGAAGAAAAAAAAAATCAAAGCATATTCAGTGTCTCGACAAGATATTAGGGCCTTTGAATACCTAAAAGAATCATATCCATACCAAAAAGTTTGTCTCCAAACTAGACTTATATGAAATCAACTTTACAACTAATTAAGATATGTAGTCACTAAATCCATGCCACTAATTTCCATGTGGCAAAGAATCCTATTTATGTATTTCACTTCAATTACTACATTAATAACTAACTAAATCACCAAGAACATTGACAGAAAAATTGCTAAGAATCAAGAATCTAAATTTGCTTCGAATGTTAAGACATGTTCTCTTCACTCTCATTCTCTTCGACTCGTTATTAAAGATTGTAAATATATGTTCTATTAAACATATTTGGAAAGAGGCAAACCATTATGCTGATGTTGATTTTATAAAAAGATATAAAATGAAATTGGTTAATTTGTGAAATCTTAACATTTTCCAATGTATCAAAAAAAAAAATTACATTTTTGTCATATCTTAAAAATACCCATTTTTGTCCAAGTATAAAATTGCACCAATGGGGTTACCTTTTATATCTGAACTCAATAGATATAGAAGGATGTACATATATAGAGAGAAGTAAATATTTTTTCAACACAATAAATTCTTACTAAAATAGTGAAATATTTTTTAATTTTTTTCGTATGAAAGTATTATTATTTAATCACCATTTTAATTAAAATATCTGTGAAAATTACCATATTTAAGCATTTTTCAGAGAGAAATTTTAGTGGAAAACTAGTGATTTTCTTAGTAGTGATATATGTTATTATGCTTACTGATTTCGACATGAAAATAAAGTGAATAAGACGTCCATACTTTCTTTTATATTTGTCCTTTAAAGTGTTTAACATATATTTTAGTAAATCTATTGGAAGAAGGTTAGTATAGTTGTTATCCAATGTGGCATACTAGACTAGCAACTAGTTACTTATGGCCCATTTGATTCACTTAATTTTTTTTTTTTAAAAAAAAAAAGCTTCAAGTCAGAACTAAAACGTTAAATTTAAATAATTTTCAAGTCAAAAATAAAAAATAGGGGTGACCTATACTTAGTTTTTAACTTCCTAACTTATTTTAAGGTAATTTTGATTTATTTTTTTAAATTATTTTTTATATTTTTTAAACACTTTCAGAAATTAAAAATCTAACTAAATCTACTATTAAGTCAATTCAAACACCCTCTTAGTAAATTAAATACTCCATCGTTCAAGAGATTGTACTTATAAAGCCTTGTAAAGTTCCATAGAACCTTTTATTTTGAGATAAAAAAAAATTACAAGCAAGCAAGTTTATCTAGTTTTTAAATTATAGATGAATAATATACATATATTAGGACACAGACTCAAATATATCATCGAATTAAGAAAAAAAGTCCACTTTTATCATTTTCGTTTTAAAAAATCATCGATACCATTATTTATTAACTTTAATAAAAATGGCCCCCTCCTAGAAACGTGTTTGTTTGAGTTGACGTGTTGTAGCGAAAAAATAAAAATAAAATATATAGAGAGAGAGTAATGTTATTGTATAATATTTGCACATTTAATATATATATATATATATATATATATATATATATATATATATATATATATATATATATATATATATATATATATTTTGATATGTTATAAACACTTTGATGTAGATATTATTAGCGACAATAAATATGTATATTAATACAGAATGTTCAAACATTTATGCATTACTAGTATTAGTTTATAATTGTGATTAAATTTAATATTATTATAAGCTTTAATATTTATAAAGAATTTTAAAATTTAATTATCATTATTAATTGCTCTAAAAAAATATATTTAACAACTTAATAGTTGCAGCGTTAGTGCGATGCACTCTCAACATGTTGAATCAGTACACATTGCTAGCTTTTATGATGACTTCACTCATGTATTAAGTATATATATTTCAACAGAAGTATTATGGTCAGGGAGAAATGATTTTCTAGCTTTTTTATATTTTTTTAAAAAAAGGTTTTATGGCTTTATTACAAGAAATCTTTAATTTTTATATCTATACATACAAGATGTAAAAAATTATATTCTTTCATTCCAAGTTATAAAGAGACGAGATATCTTGACATATAATGTTATTTACTTAACCATGTAGACGACTAAAGTTCATATAGGTATAACATTATAATGTCTGATTTGGTTGTAAGCTCACACAAATTTATCTTTCGGACTATGTTATATTGAGCCTCAAAACGCATGAATAATGTAAACTTGAGTTATATTATATAAAATTCTTCATTTTTCTCGTGCAAAATTTGTTAATCTTCAAAAAATTATCAAATCTAAAAAGCGCATGAATCACGTAAACCTGAAAGTAAATACTAAACAGGATGTTTTCTAATTTATATAATTCCTCGGCTCTAATATAGCATTTAAATATAAAAGAACAATACTAAAAGGACACCAGTGATATTATATTGTGCTTTACATATAGTAAAGTATGATACTTAGACATAACTTTAATACTAAAAATTAGTTCATAAAAAATGTCTAAGAGTTCAAATGCACATCTTATTTTCCTTTAAACATATTTTTGAACTTTTTTTAATAGGGTT
Source organism: Solanum lycopersicum (assembly GCF_036512215.1). Taxonomy (NCBI): domain Eukaryota; kingdom Viridiplantae; phylum Streptophyta; class Magnoliopsida; order Solanales; family Solanaceae; genus Solanum; species Solanum lycopersicum. Next base: position 60,023,311 of record NC_090803.1, read on the forward strand.
TTTTCATGTAATGCCAAAATGATAGAAGTTAGTGATAAATTAGTGTACCTTGCAATATGATTACATTTTTTACCCAAAAAATTCTAACTTTTGTAAGAGGTTGAACAATTTTATGTCTAGCATTCTTCTACTAAGATAGATATCATAAAAGGTTCTCGACCGTACTATATCCACAACAAAGTTAAAGAAAACTTTAGTCATCATGTTATTGAGAAATGTCCAATCTTGAAAGAGAATATGTGTGTGAACCACTCACTTGTACATATTTTTATAATAAATGGAGATTAGAAGCATAAAAAATATTGACAAGAATTGTATTATCAACAAGAGTTAATTAATTATATTAGGCAAAAAAAAAAACACAATGGTTTTGAAGAAATATCAACCCTACTTGGCAATGCTTTTTGTACAAATATTATATGCAGGCATGGCTTTGTTCTCTAAAGCTTCTATCTCCAATGGCATGAACCCTTACATATTTGTTGTTTATCGACAAGCATTTGCAACCCTATCCCTGGCTCCCTTCGCGATTTTCCTCGAAAGGTCTTCAAATTTTCATCTTCTATATGTATATATTATATGTATATATGTAGCTTATTTATATATATATACACTTGAATATTACGCTAATATGTTTGTTATGTTCTTTGATTTGCAGTAGCAAGACAACTCTTTCATTCACTTTACTAGTGAAGATATTCTTTACATCCTTATTTGGGTATGGATCCATCCCTTTTCTTATTGTCTATATATATATATGTGCGCGCGCGCATGCATGATGAGGTATAAATATGAAGTAAAATGTGTAGCATACACAAGAGTTGTGTAAAATTAAGTTATGAGTTGATTCAGAATGAACGTTATCTTTTATATGTATATATTTCAAATATTCTTTATATATATAGTTCATGTTGAAAGTAATGAATTCAGTTGAACTCACAGGATCAGAAGGATCAGATGTACGTATATTCTTCTCTAAGTGTTCTACATATAGAAGTTATAATACGTGCACTAATAGTATTAAAACTTTATAATATGGTTGTTGGGACTAGACTGTTTGTTGACCAAGTTGTGTTATGATTAATTATGTGAAATTAATTTTCAGGATTACCTTGAGCTTGAATCTATGCTATATTTCATTAAGTTACATATCGGCAACATTTGCATCTGCAAGCACAAACACAATCCCTGTTATTACCTTCATTTTGGCTTTATGCTTCGGGTACGTACGTAATTTTTTAGAAAATAGATCGACCTAAACAGTGAGGATTCATATGACTGACTTCAATTTGAGAGTTTTTGTTGTTGTTGTTATGAAATATTAATTGTGTACTATTATTTTTTTTTTGTATGATATTTAAGGATGGAGAGCATTTGTTACAAGCAAAGGCATGGAATAGCTAAGATTATGGGTGCAATTGTGTGTGTTGGTGGGGCTTCAATGTATGCTTTTGTAAATGGACCTCCTATATATCTAGAAAGCCACAAAAAAGTAGATTATCAAACTTCAATTGGCACCTCTAAAGGGGAATGGATTAAAGGTTCTCTCATCATGTTTTTAGCCAACACAATGTGGTCATTGTGGCTTATTCTCCAGGTTTTTTTCCTACACTTATCTACCACCCAAGAGAAAGTTCCTAAATAAGGATAATTTATGTAAAGTATTTAAGTTGCTTTTTAGCCGACATAAATATCTTGTTTTTGGACCATAAATTTTAAAAGTTCTTTTTTCTTTTTTAAACTTTATATCTGATCAAATATCAATATACATAAATTGAGACAAAGTGAACAATTAAACACATAAATTGGGACCATAAACGTATTCTTTAATTTGACCTCAATTAACATCTATGATTCTATGTCTTTTAACTTTAAATGTGCATAAGTAAACACTTAAACTTGTATAAAATTGAACAAGTTGATTGACACACACGCACCCTATCTGGTGTCCCACAAGAATTGTCACATAACATGTGTGTTTACTTGTTTTTCTAGTACACGTCTAAAATTGGAGCGTGTACATTTGGATCAAATTTAAAGTACATGTTTATGTGCTATGACTTTGTAGAAAATTTTGGTTTTAAATATAACAAAAGAAAATGACATATTTATGTAGTTTTTCCATTAACTTAGCTACTTAATAGACAAAAGAGAAAACACACACAAAAAAAATAATAAAAAGTATCTAATTAGAGTTGAAGCGTTCTAGTGAAACCAATCATAATTCGAGTGTGTAAATAAAATAAAACTATCCTAACAAGTTTAAGAGACTTTGGTTATGTAATAATAAAACTATAATCAATTCATAGAACTTAAAACTAGCTAGTATGAAGAATGTGCCATATATTAATTGTGGCACCTTATGCTAAAAACTAAAGGCTTATTATTTTTTAAATTAAAATATAGCTCAATTTATTTTGTAACAGGGTCCAATTATGAAAGAATATCCAGCAAAATTAAGGCTTACAACTCTGCAATGCTTCTTTAGCTGTATTCAATCAGCAATTTGGGCTATTTCAGTAAAGAGGGACATTGCTGCATGGAAATTAGGTTTCAATTTCAATCTTCTCTCTGTGGCTTATTGTGTAAGAACATTTAATTTAATTCCAATTTTTTTTTAAAAAAAAAACAAATAATATTTTTTCATGTGATTTTTACTCAATTTTATTATTAAAAATTGACAGGGTGTGATGGTCACTGGGGTGTCATATTGGCTAATAGCATGGGTAATTGACATAAAAGGACCAGTTTTTATTGCTATATTTACTCCAGTATCTCTAATATTTACTGCCTTCTTTTCATCTATCTTTTGGAAGGAGACTCCTCATGTGGGAAGGTATTATTTACGTCTTTTACTGTTTAACTACAAAATTAATCTTATCGTAAATTCCTATTTCTTTTAGGAGTGTTAGAAAGATCCAGAATTCACATTTTTTGTCCTGCTTTCTTTAGACAAATGTTATTATTGAGTTATAGAAAAATTGATGAATTCCTCTATTTAAGTCATCATTATAAGAGAATTCACATTTTGGGAAAGAAATAGCTACTCTAAAAATTAACAATATTTTATCCCCTATACTATAAGTAGCACTATTATTATTATTTAATTATGAAGTGGGTAATTAGCTAATGGTTTGCTAATATTGACAGTGTTTGTGGAGCAATATTGCTAGTGATAGGACTTTATGGTGTTTTGTGGGGTAAACAAAAAGAAGCAAAATGCAAAGAGACAAGTCAATACAATGGAGAAATTACCAACATATAGCAAAGGGAAATGAATGGATATGCATATTATTAAGATAATAAATTAAAGTTCTCTTTTGTGTTCTTTTTTTTTTTCTCAGTTTAAATGAGTGGTAATTGTTGAGTCATATTATGTGTCATATTTTTAGGGATAAGAAGTTAACTTAAGTTTTCGTTTGGTTAATGTATGAGTTGTTGGTTTTTGAGTTCTATTGAGTAAATAGTTTTGGTTTAAAATTTTTATTTTTTATATTACTCATAATCTAATACATGAATTGTTAGAAGTTCTATTATTGGTGAATAATAGAATAAGACGACATAAAAATTTTTATTCAACACTTCAATAAAATTAATATAATGGAATTATGCTTGCGATATATCGAGAGAAGATATTTACATTTAGTAATCTAATATAAAATAGTATACAATTTTATATCTAGTTTAGTCCATATTTTATTGTACCTAAGCACCTCTTATCGCTACTAAAAAATTACTGCTTTCCCCTTCAATTGCCATTGAAAAATGTTCAATTGCTATATTTTGATTGAATTGGCGTGAAATAATAAAATAGTATAATAAATATTTTATATGAAAAAATTAGAAACTTCTCAAATATTTTATATGAAAAATTAGAAATTTCTCAATACTTCATTGCATATGTTTTCCATCATGCATTTTCTAGTAAATTTGTTAGAAAATAAATGAAAAAATACAAATTTTTCAGTAATTCACGAGGTGGATTAAATCTTTATATCTAGTAATATATATTTTTATACAAGTTAATATGTCATAATAGTATACTCGTATGGTATAATATACTATATTAAACTACATGGTGTAATATTTTATGTTAGAAGGTATATTTTTGAAAAATTTCCCCTAAAACTATACATGCATAATACACTTTGGGATAAACTAAAGAAAAAGAATCACAAAATGTAAATAAAATGAACTAAAAAAAATAAATTGGAAGTGGGAATTTTGAATTTGATTTCTATTTGGGTCAATAAAAACATTTGCATTGTTTTCTAAGGACCAACCCAATTGCCTTATATCGGAGCAGGGAATCATCTCTATATACCATACAAAATTAGACTCATATTTGTTAGAAAAAAATATATATGCATGTATTTTCAAATTCTATCGTGTAAATAAGTTAATCACTTAAAATTATGAGTAATCTATGTAGTCAGCGTATAAGACCTTGTTGAGAATATATTTCTTAATGGATCAAATTAGGTCAGTCCAATTGATTGGGCTAATTGGGTTGACCACAAAATGTATGGGCCTTTTACATTTATTTTCTCTTTCTTTTCTTTTTTTTATCAGAGCACTGGTGCAGCAATCATTAGGTAAAAACTTGCATTGTTTTCTCTTTTCCTTTTTTTTTTTCAGTTGTATTGTTTGATATGTTTTTTATAAAAAATATAATAACTAAGCATGATTAGATCTAAGCAAGAATTACCTAGTTAAACATACACTCAAACCATATATATATTAATTTTATTTATATTTTTAAATAATGATCTATTATCACACTATTTAAGAATTTTGCACGCACCATATTTGTAGTGAGATACACTGATATACCATAAGTGATTATCTGATTATCTCTAGTTTTCAATTGATACAAAATAAAAAAGAAAAAAGAGCACGTTGGAGAAATCTACTTTAAAATAAATGTGAAAGGAGATTACGATATTGGATAACAACTTTCATAAAAGGTTGAACCCTTGTGACTCCCTAAAGCTTCATCAATTTTTATTTAGACATCTAAATTAAAGTTTGTTCATTTTAATTAACATCTCATATGTGTAAAAAAAAGTGTCAAAATGACATAGTAGGACTTGACATAGGGTATCTAAAATGAATAAAGTCTAGTTGATCGTGTCTAAATAAAAATTGTTGTCAACTTTAGAGGAGCATTGATAGATTCAATTCAGAATAGCCAACCAACTGAACTATTGGAATTCCCGTGACTCCATATATTTTAATAAGTCGTAAAGATATGTAGATTTAATGGAAGAGACAGCCTCCTAGTATATTGAAGGGAGAATAAGTGGGAAAATGATGCCTTTATTGAATGAGTTGTAGGCTTCTAGCCATTTGAATGGATCAAGTTGACTTTTGATTTATGTTTTGAGGCAATCTTTTAGTTTTGTTGTTATATTTGGTACTACTAGAGGATAAGGTATAGCTAATTACAATTTATAGAAACCAGGTCAACTGAGATTATAATTTTTAATTAATACATTAAGTGTGTACCTGAAATAAAAAATAAAGATACTCATAAAACAGATCCAGTGTGACATTTTGATTTGTTTGATGAGTGGGGTAAGGTAAACAAACCTCAAGTTTATTTTTAATATTTTTAAAAACATTTGTTATGATATTAATTTTTTCTTGGGTACAATTTGTTGATCAAAATGTGGTTCATCTTTTCATAAAAAGTACCAACTGATTTGGTAAATGTTATTCTAGAATATTCTTAACCCAATATGTAATAATGGGAAGTATATAGTAAAAACAAATCTAACAAAACCTACAAAAATCAAAGCAATAAAAAATAAACTCAATTGGTTTTGTTTGATTTTCAACCCTCAAAAAATTAAATTAATTAGTTTGATTTTATTTATGACAAAAAGAACCATCAACATCCCTAGTTATCAACTTGGTGTTGAGCATCTTTTAATAAAATGGATTGAAGAGATCAATTAGTGTGCTTTTAAACTATTATTATCAGTTTCACAACTAAATATTTAATCACACATGGAGAAATAATTTTTTTTTAAAAATCATTAAATCAACTTGCGAGGCCATAAGTTTATTTAATAACCACAGGAAACAAAATTTAAACTAAAGTTAGGTAGTTCAAGGGTAACAAATTAAAAACACCACATCACAAGTTGACGACCAGAATTATTAATTGATGACCATAGTATAATATTATGAATTCAAACAACTAAATTGATGTTTATTTATTTTTATTTGCAAGTATTAATATTAGATAATATTGTAATATTTGTGATGACATTGTTATTGGATTATCTTGCAGATTCGTACACATACTATAATGTTATTTAGTGAAAAACAAATACAAGTTGCATCTATGAAGAGGATTGTTATTTCAAAATGTATATTTGAAAAGTTTTTATATCTAAATAGAAAGTATTTGTAAAAATATAGGTATACTTAACATAAACATAATTAATATCAATATTATTAATACACTATATGTTCTACATTATTCTTAAACAACCTATCAAAATTATCCATATGGCATGGATTTGCTCAGCATTTGACTCTATATAAAATTACAAGTGGAGTGTCTTTATAAGGCCACGTATGTTGTGTACCCATGACCCATGCCTGGATTTTGTTTTTAATTAATTAATAGATCTTCCAAATCTCCAAATTAACCTAATGGTACTAATTAAGAAAAAGTAGTAATCACTAATGAATCGTGTGTGTGTGGGGGGGTGGGGGGGGTGGGGTGGGGGATAGAATAAAATTTTATAAATGGAACCGAGCTAAATTCTGAATTTTTAACCAAATTAAGTCATTATATAAAATAATTTACCAAAGTAATACATTTTTCTAAAATTTTACAAAACTAATATAAACGTAGTTCACGGTAACGTTTTAGGGTATATTCTATTTTTAAAAAACTTAACAGCATTAGGTTGATATACGTTATTGTAAGTAACGTTTTACTTTTAAAACGTTATTTTCAGTAGCGTTTTACTCCTAAAACGTTATTGTAAGTAACGTTTTAGGAGTAAAACGTTACTGTGAGTAACGTATATCAATCTGACGCCATCAACTTTTAAAAAATAAAATATATCCTAAAACGTTACTGTGAAATACGTTTATACTAATTTTGTAAAATTTTAGAAAAACATATTATTTTGGTGAATTGTTTTATATAATGACTTAGTTTGGCTAAAACCTCCTAAATTCTATATAAAAATTAATCAAGCGTAACCAAATCAAACAATAACTTCCAATTAAAAAATAACAAAATGAAATGAGTAAGAGAACAACCCTAATCATCACTTAAACAGCCGAATCATAATATAATTAAGTATACTAATTAATGAAAAGAAGAGATTCTTTCTTTGCAAATGTCTATATTAATGGTAGTTCAATATAATCAAAGTATTTTAATCATGAGCTCTAAAAATAAAAAAAATATTGACACCCAATGAAAAAGTAATTTTTTTGTAAGGGTAAATTAAAGATAAATTAAAAGTGATTCTTTTTCTTGAAGGGATCACTAATATGAATCTCCAACCTAACATCATCGACCATAGTTGATTTAATGATGCTAATATTGTGGATTATTTAGCACTTTATTGATTTCTTTTAATCTTTTGAAGTTGGTAATCATGTTTAGTTAACTTGTATGTTTGTCCTATCTATAAACTAGCTACAACAAAGTCATGTTTGATTTATGCTTGAAGCAAAATATTCTCCACCTGATTTATCTTTTGGAAAAGATAAAAAAAAGAAAAACAACTCATAAAAAGGAAAAAGAATTTAAGAGAATTGAGTAAGATTTGAATCATCAACAATGTACAAAATTATCTTCAATCATGCTACTAAAAATGAAAATGAAATATGATAGTTAAGATATAAAATTCGCGAAAAACAATATTTTTGATCATTCACTCCAAAATGAATAAATTCTTTATCCTGTCAATTTCAAGCTATTGATCTTAAATAAATAAATCTTATTATGAAATATATTTGTCTTAAATAGATCTTATAGAACATAAATTTAAATTAGTTTGCTTCAATGAATGTACCATATATTGAATAAAAACCCAATAAAATCGTTATCCAAACTGAATATAAGATTTAAATCCCCAATTATTATTTTTCCTAATACTGTATTTTCTTGTAAACATGGTGTACCAAAAGATTCAGCACCAAATCTTGTGATGTCATTATTAATTATTTACCATATGGCATAGAAAAAAAGTTCATTTGGACATATTTTTTAACCATATATACGAAAGAAGATCAATCATGCAAACGTTGGTTTAATTTTAAATTAGTGGTGGGGCATATATTATAATCTGGTCAGCTAATGCCACTGAGATTTGGTGAAAAAACAAAGAAAAAGACCAGAAACTTTTGTAACAAAAAAGGTATAACCCTTGCCCGGTATTAATTCTGAATTTTTTAAATATTTATTTAATTAAATAATTCAGGTTTAAAATGTAAAAAAATAATTAACATGACGCATTTCTCCTTAGACCTTATAAGAGAGGAATTCAAAGTAATCCAGAGTTTAATAGAAATACAATGCATTTGAACAGTAAAAAACTGTTTTTTTTGTTTGTTTATTTAACAAATTAATTAAAAGTGACCAACTCTAAGAAATGTGCATTTGAAACTTCGAGTTGAAACTAACATTTTAAGATATATTTTTTTATCATATAGATATGTAAAAAATTATAATTTATAGTACTTTTCATATAGTTTTTGAATATCTAAATTTCTTGTTGAAAATGTCGAATTAATGTAATCTAATTTAAATTTAAAAATTAATCAAATTGACTTTCGAAAAATGCAACATGAAAAATAAAAGTGGATGGAAATAGAATACGTGACGTTATGAGTTATGACACTAATAAAGATGATACTATTTAAGCTAGACATGTAATTTAATTGTGTATCAAAATGAGCCATATGTGAACGATAAATGATTTACTAATTTATTACATAGTGTATTGTCTTATCACGAAATAGTTCACCAAAATTAAGCAAAACATAGCAGTTCACTAAATAAAAGTAAACTGCACTTCTCATTCGATCACCAAATAGTTGCAATATATATAGGATGTGTGA